>NW_025062477.1:4779695-6187695 GCF_000002995.4 Brugia malayi
CAAGAATTTTTGCGGCTTTCACGATCATCCTTCTTCTTATGTAGTGATGGACTAAGCTGAGATGTAGCAGGTAAAACTTGATGCCGTCTATTCACTAAATGATTTCTGTTCATGGGAATGTTAAATTCAAAACTAATTGTCGTGATAATTGTTGTTCGTGAAATCCAGCTGGCATAGTATATGTTATTTGTTGCTCAGTATTGTTTGTTGCAGCAGAGGAGCTGGGATCTGAATATGATTTCACTTCTTGAAATACTTCTCCTCTGTCCTCTTGATTGGTTTCCTGAAATGATTGTATTTATTTTGTTCATTAAATATTTACGGCATTATGCTATTTTCTGATTACACAAAACCAATTAGACTTATTTAATCTCACAAAAAAAAGCTTACTGATATTGTCACAAGAGAATCGGTAACTGGGAATGGCTGAATCATATTACAGAGATGAAATTTCGAGCCATATGAAGGAGCATTATTGGTTGACGTTTCACCTGAGTGCATATTGTTAGACATTTCATCAACATATGGTGAAAATTCTGACATCTGATTTGTTGGATATGAAACCGATGGCTTTGATGATAAGTGTTGTTCATTGAAATTGGTTTCAAACATTTCATTCCTTGTTGATCGTTTTACATCCAATTCGTTGCAATGTTCCAACGATTGACTTCCACTATCATTTGGTCGTTTCAAATATCGATATTCTACCGAAGCACTGGAAGATGTCAACAGTGGATTCACAATAGTTCTGTCCACTGTATTCTCTATTACTGCTGCTTGGCATCCTATTGTGTCATTGCTTAACACAATTTGCTGCGAATTAGGCAAAATTAGTGCATCTATAAGTGGCATTGCAGTAGAAGTATGAGTATCTGTGACATCAGATGACATTGAAACTGAAGCAGGAATATTGAAGATGACATCGAGATTTGCAGCACTATTTGAACTGCTATCGGCAGTAGAAAGTGGCGCGAAGTCATCCGTTGAATTCTGAATAAATGTTGATGAACTGTGTTGCAACGGTGTAATTGTCGGCCTCATCCGATCAAAGTCTTCCAAATGATTATTTGAAATATCAATATATGATGATTGGGTTGTATCAGAAGATAAGTTATCATAATAAGTTGCAGATGAAATAGGCAATCGAAATTCCTCCATTCCGCTGTTACTCGTATCATTGATGGTGGCGGCATTCGATGTTCCATAGGAAACAGAATGATCCAAATGCTGGGATAGAAAAAAATCCTCCCAGTCAAATTGTTCTGACATATTCGATCAGCTTTTTGGGCACTTTTATCGACGAGAAGTTATTGTGCACAGCGAGCAGCAACAAACAATTTTCAAAAATGTTGTTTTTGAAAAGAGAATTGAACTAAGCGTTGTAAATTGTGGGAGTGGACCTCACAAAGATTTTTTTTTGATACGGAAGACCATTGGTCAATAACGAAGTGTTATGTGATGAATGGGAGGATCCTATAATTTGAATATCTGAACAATCATCAAGTTAATGAAAATATAAATGGCAAAATAACAAAAGGGGATCAAATGGATATTTTGTAAGCCCTCTTCATATCTCTCTTTCTCTTCCTGTGCATATAGCGTTTGGGATATTTGTTTCATTTCACACACCTTTTTGCAGTTTACACCGTTTACTGAATCACTGTCTTTAAAATTCGATTTACTAAACAAAGTGGCCTTACATTGATCGTTTTCATCATTCATTTTTGTTGCTAACCTGAAAAAATCTCAAACTTCTTCAAATGGAAATATCCGTTGACAATAAAACTTTTCAATGTAATAAGAAATGAATTGATTCTCTTCAAACTATGGCTGACGCCTAGACAGCTCTTATGGTGCAAGACCTTCAAGCCAGACAGCTGTTAAGTGGAAGGTCAAATAAAGTGTGTCTATAAGTAGGATGAACCGATTAGCTTCAGGACAGCCGTCCCAGGATGGTAACTCTGACTTTAAACCCATAAATGGAGCTCGTAACTTTGCAAAATCATCCAGAATGTTACTCCAAAATAACTTTCAATTAGGTAAGTCAAAAACTGCACGCTTCCATCTATGAGTTGGCTTTGTGATCAAAAACTCAGTAACCTCCAAATTTGTTAATTTGCCAAAAGATTATTCCAATCGAGTTATCTCCCTACTAATAAGCAACATGTTGTCGTTTGCAGTATATATGCCCGAGCTCTTCAAACTAATCGCGCGGAAAAAATCACTAATCCTAATCATTTAAAACAGTTCTGTAAATGACAAAATCATAATCTTTAACTTCAATGACAGAGTAAAACAGAACTCTGAAGCTGGAGAACAAGTATTGCTAGGCAAACATAGTGTTGCAAACTGCAGCGACAATGGACATCTTCTGATAGAGTTTTGCGCGCAGAGCAAAAATTAACGATCACAAATAGAATCTTTCAACATAGAGACAGCCTAAGAACGACTTGGATGTATTCTGCATCGGCTCATTGGCTATATCGTAATGCATCACAGAAGCAAGCATTTGTCATATTCGAGTTATGATGCTTAGTGCAATTACCACTTTGATGCGAAGCCTAAAAAAAGAAACTAAGAGTGAACAATGTTGAAATTACTACTTGCGAATCACTATTAGATTCTTCTCCTAAAATACTTTACCAACTCATTAAAAATAGCACCCAGTAGAACTCGTAGAATTGCTTACGGTTCCCATCAAAGAACTTAAAGATCGGTTTGATGTTAACAGTTTACACGCTCATCCATTCTGTTTAGCAAGAAAAACAACTTTTGATCTAGCACATCTTGTACGCTAGCAAAAATCTCAGAATATCAAGAACAAGTGATGGATCAATCTAATACTCAGTCATTTCCGGATTGTTGCGACCACAGTGAACTCTAAAAGTAGTGCATGGACCAATACATTAGATTCATATACCTCTATTCTCAGTCAGTCTCTTCCTTCTCACAAATAAATCTTCCACTGTCAACCGAGTAGTTCAAATCCTTTTGACCTCTTTTCAATGCCCATCGTTTAATAAAACAGTAAGCACTTCAGTATACTAATCTGCTTCACCGAGCACATAATCTTGAACAAGCAAGCATCATTATTACTGAGGTCATATTAGAACACAACATAACAATGCTGAACAGATCAAATTTTCAAATGAACATTATTACCTCCTTAAGATTTGCTTCTCTGCAGTGAAACTGGTCATTGATAACTGCAATAGACGTACCTCAAGAAAGTACGGTGACTCTCTGAAACAGTCCGCTAGCTTTGTTAACAGATTCTATTTCTAGCGTTATTTGAGGACGCTATTTAGGATGGGTGTCATGAATGAATTCATGTTTATTCCAAGTTACATGTTGTCATTTACACATGCAGCTTGCAATGAACACAAAATTTGACATTAGTGATCAAACATCTCTGTGGTTTTGATGACAAAAAATAAAAATTATTCACTACTGAAAGTATATTCTGTTTGTCCGTTGTTTAAACACATTATTAAATTTTAGATGAGAGATATGTTGAATAATCGAGGTTATTTGTTATGTTCTGAAAATTATAAAAAATGACCAAAGCACAATTACAATACTGAATGATTTCATCAAAGGGCATTTTAAATTACCGTATCTTTCGTTATGAAAAGTCGCAGATGTACTAAAATAAAAGTGTTTCTGAAATAATTTCAAATTAACGAATAGTAAAATAATTTCAATTAAATCCATTTTATTACTTTTCATTAAGCAACTGAAGCAACTGGAGAGGAAATAACTTGGTGAAGGAAACATTGAAGAAATAAATAGAAGAGGAACTGCAACTCAACAACAACCTTCAGTGTATCTTATGACTGACTACATAAGGTTGATGAGAGCAGCACCTGTGGTACCTGTAGGTGGAGTCTTGCGATTGGATTGTTTTCACCTCAGGTAGGTCATGGAGATCGATTTCTATCGAAGAGATATTTTTTATATTTCAAGTCCAGTCAACAAATCTCTAACAAACCTTAAAGATGAAATTCAGTAGCAACCATACGAATTTTGGTTATGCTCTGAAAAAATTCGATTTCTGTAGTTTTATTCAATAATACAGCAATAATAGTGTTTCTTTTTATTTCATTAAATTCAAAATATGCAACTTATTCAGCAACAGTAATTCGAATCGCTGTAAGATATTCCGGTGAATACGGTGCCTTGGAATCGCTCTTATGCAATAATTCGTAGGTAGTAGTCAAATGCGTTAAAATTCAAAATAGGAATAAGAATTCAAAATTATTTGCTTTTGAAAAGGTAATATACCACAGTAAAGGCAGGATATTAAATTCAAGTAAATTAATGAGCATAGTAGTATTTTATGGAATTTAACGGCTTTCATCTATTTCACATAAAAATAAATTTCTCATTAGCCGTGTAGAATATTCAAGTCAAATGTATTTAGTGCAAATAATATCGCTTACTGTACAGAAATAACAATTTCTGTCCAATTTCAAACATCAATAGCAACATTTTTGTTTTAATTCGGCCTTCAACGACATTTTTGCAAAATGTTATGAACTTCCGTTGCTTCAAACATTTCCAATGAATTCGTTTTTTTTTTTTTGTTTTTAATTATCAATCGATTATTTCAAAGTTAACATTAATTTATTTATCTTTAAAAGACTTTTTCAGTCTACGTTATAATTTCATTGATAAAATTAAATCATTTGTCAATTCAGTTCAAATAACAATAGCATCGATTTTCAATTTGTACTAATCCTTCTCAGTCCTTATGTATGTTAAATATTAGAATAAGCAAAATAGAAATTACATAATTCTAATATTTATAAATAAGGCTAAATAAATCATCACAACATTTATCACAGACCAAAAAAAAAAAAAAAGTAAAATGAAATAAAAGGGGAAGAGATTATGTGAAAAATTAAAAAATTACATAAAATAAGAAACTCTGTCAAAATTAAAAACACATTTAAAAATAGAATAAGAAAAGTCTATTAAAATTAAAATACATATAAAAAATTGATACTTAATACTTAAAATAAGGCTAATATTATGCTATAATTATTGTCTATGGACAACACTTAAAATATGCAAACATACACCCCAATCACATACAATAAAGCAAGTAGATACTTAATACTTCAAATAAGTCTAATATTATTTAATTATTTGTCTACGAACAAAATTGATATATATTTTTCAATTACAAAACAATGCCTTCCATCATACTTCAACGTTTGCTACCGTACTGATTAAATATTAGTAAGTACATTAGCTTTATTCAAATTCAATACTTCAATCACAAGGAATGTAGGGCAATGTAATTAATCTAAGATATGATTAGTAAAATAACTGCCTGAAATAGTAGTAAAATAGAACAAAAATATTTCCTCCAAATAACTTTGGATCGCTTAGATATTTAGTTAAGTATTAGTCTGCATTAACATCAACGCCGTTACACTCATGATGCATTTGCAAATAATTTCGTTTACTGCTTCGCAAAACCTGTCAAATGAATTCGAAGGCAGTTACACAACTTGGCACCAATCTGTAAACAATAATCGAAATTTATCTTACATAAGCCAAACTTCAAAAAGAAATAAAATCTTACATTTTGAATTTTCTCATTATCAACCATTCCAATGCAATTTTGCAATGCACAAAATGCTGTCAGAATTGCCATCTCTTCCTCCTTAACTTCAAATCCCAATCCATTCAAGCACTGAGCTAATGCTTCGCTTTTAACGCTCACAATCGCTTCGTAGTTTTCGGTTGTGAAAAAAGTGCGCAAAGTCTACAAAAAGAAAATAAAATATGTATATCAAACTTCTCATCAGTCTATATAAATTTGTTAGTGGTAGGTTTTGGAAAATTTATTCAGTGAATTAGTTTCCAAATAGAAGTGGAAATTTTCAAAATTATCAAACATGAGAAGCGAAAAGAGCGAGAATTTACCAGCGCTGCATAAACGCAATTTTCAATGACTTTTTCCCGATCTTTCCCATTAATTTCATTCATCATCGGGATATTATTCAAAAACATATGGATCCTTTCTACAGCTTCGCTTCGGTTATCGATGACTAACCCCGTTGGGAATGCTTCACGATAGGCACTAACAACAATAGCTTTTAACTTTTTCATTTCTTCGATCTCCTCCATTTCTTTGTCTCTAAAAATTATGAGATATTTTCTCAACTAAAATATTTGTCGTGTAATAAAATATCATCTATTCTATGATATGTGACATTAACATTTACCTGTTTTCATCTTTTTTCCGTCGTCGATTGCGATCCAAACGTACCGATTCTTGACGCATGCCTAACTGAAGGCATTTTTTAAATCGACAACTTTGACATCTATTCCGATTTTTCTGATCTATTATACAATTGCCTTGTTTGTAGCATATATATTCTATTTTCTTCTGGATAGTTCTTCGGAAGAAACCCTAAAATTTCATCATTTTGAGCTGAAATATTTGATGGCATCAATTAGTTATATCATTCCGGAATATTTCCCATCAATTTCAAGTAAGTGAGGATAAGCTTATAGGCATGTCTTAAACTCCTTAAAATTTATACTTTGCATCCTTCACAGCTTGGTACACTGTAATGATTCCCTGAAGCTTTATCACCACATATTGCGCATAAATTATTGTCTTCTTCTTGATTTGGATTCATTGAAACTAATGGTTGCCTTGGTATACCAAAGCAATTGTAGATTGTAGGCGGCATTGCTCGTCCATCTGATGCGATCAATAATCCATTGCTTGTTATGGCATATCCTGGGAGACTTTTGAAAGGTGTACGAACATTTGAAGGTCCCGTTGTTTGTACCATTTGATTTATGCAATTTTGTATAGCTAAAGCTATTCTTGAAATTAAAACCAAAAAATTAGTATTAATAATAATTTTTTACTATTAATATAATATATATATCAATACCAACTGTTTGACAACCTTCACTGATAAACTTTTGAGAGATATCAAATATCTGCTTTCTCTTCTCTTGCAATTTTATCAATGAATATGAAAATTAAACGTACTTTGTTGTGGCACCGTATATGGTAGTACCGATAAATTTGTTGTTCCCTTCGGATTTGCTGTTCTCGGTTGGTTTTGTGTCATAGCTGTTGCTTCTGCTATATGCTTTAACGCATCTATTTCGTCTTTTCCTTCGTTATTTCCTACCAGAATGCTGCTTACAGTAAATGAATTGGACCAAGATGGTTTATCAAATGATATTTGCTCCCGTTTATCGGTCACATTTGCGCTCATTGAAATTCCGGAATCTAAATGCGACTGTGATGATGTACTCGCTAAATTATCACTGTCATTCCTTGATGTATTATCATGCACTAGAAGAGTTGTTTCTGAAATAAATCTCTCTGATGGAATGAGTGGTATATGAACGGCAGCAGATGAATGATCCGTTTCTATCCCGTATTTTGGATTCGTCTTATTAAAACATTCTTGGATTGTTCGTAATGGTGTTATTATTGGTTGATTAATCTGAAAAAAAAAAAAAAAAAAATCTTTCTTATGATTCTTAAATTATAAGACAATGACAGCAACAATATTAACAATAACGCCTATTTTAATGTTGTTACTTCTAAAGTGAATAAATTGCTACCGTTTCAGTGGTGTTGTTTTTATTGCTTTCATCCATTTCCATTTCATTTTGTTGCTGTTCGAAATTATTTTCCGCCGATACCGCACAATACGGATGCGGTGACAGGATAGGTAATATTTCAACTGTTGTTTTATTTGATGAATCACTTTCGGAACCAGAAGGAGTAGTGTCCGTATTAGACACATTATCTGCTGCATGTCGGGTTTTCACCATCGGTTCAGAGAGTGTGCAATTGAATAGGCAAGGTCGTTTCTGCTTAAACAATTGCTGTTGATCAAAGTTATCACTATTAATAATTGTATCAGAGTGTGAAAATGAAACCTCGTTGCCAGGTGTTAAATATGTTGGATGATGATGATGATGATGATGATCCTTCTTTTCATTTTCGTTTTTTTGTTGTTGTCGATGATTCTGCATCGATTCCTTCTGTTGATCGTATTTCTGAACCATTGAAAAGACCGCTTGCGGTAACGGTGGTAGTGGCATATTTTCGGCTGCCGCTGCATTTCTCGCGTGTTCCATTAGATGTTCCGTCAAATTTGCATAGTGCATCGCCGCTTCATGCGCTATTTTGGCCTGTTGTTCAAATGATAGCAAATACTTGTACGACGGCTGATCGCTTAATAAAGGTGGTGGAATAAAAGATGATGTTGACGGTCCTGAATTATTGGCTGTAGCAATTGGAAGTAATGATGTGGGTCCGGTTGCCGAAGCAGTTGGAGTGATAGGAGCTACGCTGATCATAGTAGGAGGAATTGATGATGGATTTATCGTGCTGGATCGTTGTGGTGCTGGAAATGATTGTAGGAACCGATCAAATGCTGTCCCATTCGTATTCATACTCATTGAGTTATGTTGCCGAAGCGGATTTGGTAAAATTGCTGAGGTGGGATGAAGTCGAGGATCGTTATTAATGATATTGGCGTAAGGTGAAACGTTTGGTTGCAAAAGTGATGGATTGAATCGATCGGTTGAAAACAAAAAATTTCGATTGTCATTATTATTAGATGCGCAATTGCTCGTATTATTAATAAATGCAAAAGGACCACGGTTGTTAAGGATATTGAAAGTTGATGGAACAGAGTTGCTAACTGGTACAAATGCAGTTGTTGAGCAAATAGCAGTTGGGTCCGGAGTACAAAATGAACTCGAATTTCGCTCTTCTTTGTTCGGAGTTGTTCTTGAAATATGTCGTCGTGACATCTTTTCCTACCCAAAAATTAGCTCTGTGATTATATGAAGTGGAAATTTTTGGGAAAAAGTTGGTC
Source organism: Brugia malayi (assembly GCF_000002995.4). Classification (NCBI taxonomy): domain Eukaryota; kingdom Metazoa; phylum Nematoda; class Chromadorea; order Rhabditida; family Onchocercidae; genus Brugia; species Brugia malayi. The sequence goes on from NW_025062477.1 coordinate 4,788,575, forward strand.
GAAAAGCTGAATATTCTGAAGTGCAGCTCGGAATATCTCAACCGGGATTTTTCTTCGAAACCTCTTCGAAAATAGGATATACACCGGACAAAAATGAAGCAACTGCAGTTATTTGTGGAAAATGGCAGCAGCTAAGAGCACGGGTCGCTGCAAGTCATTGCACTGAACGATAAGAGGTGAGGTGATCTATCGAGGTGGCGGGGTTAGGTCGTGACGTAATATGATGTGATGGTGAACTTGACCTGAGGGTAGTAGGTAAATTATGAAAAAAATACCTGTAAACAACATAGATGCAGAGGGCATCCATTGCTAATATTCTCCAATATGAGGGACAAATGAACGATGGATATGTCCGAGGGAAAAGCAAATTTCCTTTTATTGAAAACAATTGTTCTTTGGATTGAAATATTTAAGGTATTGCACAAGTTGAACGAGTTCAAAAGTCAACTTGTCAATGTGTTAATTTTTAGAATATGTTGGCTTATGTTCATTCGGTTTGTTTTTCGTAGGTAAGTCTGTTTCTTAAGTAGCCACCACAAAAACCATTGAAAAACTTTTATTCATCAATTTAATGGATACTTATTCAAACTATACAAAAATATATTTTCAACAGATTATCTTCTAACGAAAAAAGATCTTTAGAGAAAACGGACAATATTTCAGTCAAGATGGAGAGAGAGGGAGAGGGAGAGTAAATTTCAGGTAGCTCAGAAGAGAGAACAGAAGCATCGGGTAGGAAGTGTTAGCTGACGCAACAATTATTATTTCTATTCTCTCTGAGTTGCACTGACTTTGCTTACCGTATTGCTGTGCAATAGTGGTGCAATGACCACTGGACAAATTTGACCTGATGTCCGACCATCTAACTAACTATAACGCCTTACCTCTCATTACAAGCAAATCCTCAACATCACACAAAAAATTGTTCAATGCCTTTCTTGATTCTTTTCTCTCTTTCTCTCTCTCTCTCCCCCATATTTTTCACAATGTTTAAATGTAGAAATTTTTTAAATACATGAATACAACACGATCTCGAGATTCACGGTAAACAATAGCAAACATTATCACTACCACTACCCAATATGCATATTCGATGGTTGAAATTGCAAAATGACAAGGTAACAATTCGCTCTTGAACAATATGATTTCTACTCCATGTTATTCCGATTTTAACTTCTTCTTTCTTGAAGTAAATTTTTGAGCCTAATTTCAAAATTCCACAAATAATTGCAGTGCTTCTTATTTCCTCTCTTCAGATCAGTGTGTTTGATATGTAAGCGAAAGAGATGTATGAGACAAATGTTGTTTACAGCTTAGGTCACAATGACGTCACCTCACTGTCATGTCATCAACAGGTAGACTTCCCGCCGATTCCATTCACATCTGCTTCTAAATAATTTGATAGTGAAAAAGATCTGCTAAGGTGAAGAGGAGAGTATGATGTCTTGTATTATAATGATGGTAAGGTACAAATGAACCTATGCAAAAGTGTATCGGAATGTGACATAAGTATTTAACGTTCTCGACCTATCCACTTTACCCTACATTCATTCCATCACACTTCTCACCTCACCAATTCCTTAATTTATCAGACATGAAAATTCCATAAGGATAAAATTTATTTTAGGAACATTTTGATCGATAAACATTTTACTACTTACTACTTCATCTGCATATCTATGCTTCAGATAAAGGAAAGTATCATTAACTGTCTCAGTCCTGCTAAATCGATAACAAAGTATCATTAACTGTCTCACAGTCCTGCTAAATCAATAATTATTTCTCTGTGAATCCTTCCAGTGCTTCTTTTAACTTTTTTCTCCAGCAAAAGAGTATACAAAAGACAAACAACTTCAGAGGGATAGTATAACGCAAGAATTCATTAATGAGTGAAAAAACAAACTTCTTCCTTTTTCGATGTTTTTTGAACTACAACTTAAAATATTAACTGTCTCAGTCCTGCTAAATCAATAATCATTTCTCTGTGAATCGCCTGATCCTTCCAGTGCTTCTCTTAACTTTTATACAAAAGACAAATAACTTCAAAGGACTAGTATAACGCAAGAATTGGAAGTATAAAACAAAAACAAACTGTTTCCTTTTTCGGCATTACACAAGTATTAATTTATACTGGCAACGCATCGATAATTTCGTAGAGGTTTTACTTACAAAAAACGGAAGAATAAACTAGAATTTGAATGATCAGAATTGAATAAGCGTGCGACGGTAAGCGAATTTGAAGTTTGCTGATACCCGGCTCATTCATTGGTTGTAAAACATTGCAAGCGTTGTAACAAGGCATATTTTATGAGTAAAAGAACTGATAACCTTTCAAATAACCAAATCCAAAATCAGCCGTCAAATTGGTAAACCAACAATTCAGTTGAGGGCAACACATATTTTTTGTTAACAAACTGTAACTGGCAACGTATCGCTAAAAAAATCACTAAACGATGCAAATAAGCTCAGCTAGAATTTGAAGATGAGTATTGGATGGAATCCTTATTTACGAAGACATAAAACTGAAAAGTTTATCTAAGGAATTTTTAAAATACGAAAATCTTTAAACTTATTGATCTATGCAAATTTATTTCTAAATATTACCAGTTTTCCCGACATAAATAACATTTAGACGACCATCAATACATACTGCAATTATGCCAAATGTTACATTTATTCCAACCATTACTCAACATAACTACGAATTACTAATGTCTTAAATCTGTTATCGTACGCATTTAGCATATACACCTCCCTAGAAGCCCTTGAATCCAATTCACAATGTCCAATCCACGAGAAAACGACACATCAAACATCACGTGGTGGGGTCAGCCGGTCCAGCGCACATTCCGTCGTACGTTATGCCACTACGGCAAAATCCGGATCATCATACCCACACTACGAACTACGAAGGATCGTCGAGCTTCGACTCACCTTCTTTCATTTCCATCAACTATGTTTCTTGCATACAGCTGTGAGTGAGACGTGCAAGAGAGCAAAAAACACACACACCCTCTCTCTTGCGCTTTCGTTATGTCATGCAACATCACCAATCTAACCGATACTCGAAGGTCAAAAATCATGGTTAACACTGGTAATAAATATATATGAGTAGGTTCAAGGAGATCGACACTAGGATCAGTTATGAACTATTGTTATGCTTTGAACTTTGACCTTGCCCGAATTTACACTGTTTTGTTGCACTTCTATTTGGGAAGGAAATGGCATTAGGTCATCATCGGTAGATGAGTAACAACTTGCATAAATAGACGGTAAAATTCTTGCATGAAGTGACATATGAAGAGAAATTTTGCTTAAATTTGCAGTATCACGGAAATTTTCTAATTAAAACAATCCCTTTCAATGTAACTTTTTATTTTCAAAAACAATATTTACAGGGGAAATAGTAATAATGTAAACGAAAAGCGCAAAGAATTGACGGAAATTTCGCCAATTCAGAGCGGGTAAAGTATTGCAGATACTGAAATTTGAACTACAATGGCCTAAGCGGTGAAAAATACCTGATACCATGACTCACCTAAAAATTACTAACAGTCAAATTGGCCGAATTTTATGGCAAGCAAATGACATATTGAAGATGCGTGGAATTGTTTCTCGGCCAAATAACAACTCGGAATCAAATCAGAAGTTGACTTTGTTGACTTCCAATCTCTAATTCCAAGTAAAAAGCACAGAAGGATATGATAAGGCGAGTATTAGTATTGAAATATAAAACTGAAGTTCAAAACATCGAAAAAATCCTTCACTGGAGATTTGACGCCAACTATTTACTACGGCTCGAAATATCGGTGATAAGTTTAATGTGACTCCAATTATTTGATTCAGTAAACAAAAGCATAACAATTCATTAGCCATACCGATTCGATATTTCCTACTTTTTCGGTGTCTTATATATCGGTGGAAGATTAAACCCTTTTAAGCGTCTTCTTGTTTCTTTGTCGGCCGATCTCAATGGCGACGAAGTTTTTGGACCAATCTGGAAATTTTTGTTCTTTGAAACATCTTCTAATTTAATTTGAATAAAAAGGGAAATATCTGTCTTGTTGCCTGCAAACCCCTGGAAGTAATGAGATCGAACAGTTACACATTCCAAACCGGCTGAGCAGAACATTAAAAAAAAATTTTTAAAAAATTGAAAAGTAAGAAAAGAAATATTACCGTTGGTGGCCGTACGGGTGTGATCACCGAGTGAAGGCTTGCTGTACTTGCTGAGACAGATTTCATGTGTGATAATAGTGTGTCTGGAGCCTAAATAAATAAAAGAAATTATGAATATATCCTAAAATGATAATATGGCCTCGTCACAGTAACTATAGAAAAAAAAAAAAAAAAAAAAAGAGAAAATGCATATTATTCATATATTTTTACGGAAAATATTGAACAAAATCAAAAAGTGAATGTACTAAAAAAAAAAAAGGAGAATATACTAAAACTAAACAAACCTTTGATGTTGTTTGATCAAATCGTGTAAGTGGCTTTACTTTCGCTACTTTAGCTGAAGAGCAAGGAGTAACAAAGGTTGGCGGAGCACCACGCTTCTTTGGAGTAACTATATTTGATATATTCGATACGCTGCCCGTGAATACCTCCACTTGTTTCTATAACATGAAATGATATTTTGTATTGTAATTACAGATACAAAGAAGAGACAGACGTGTTTCAAATACTCATTAAATTTATCAATTAAATTAGTCACTGGTTGATAATTCAAAAACTATCTTTTTGTACATAATCTTAAATAAAGCAACTAAGATTAAAACAATTTTTTCCTAACATAAACATTCATACAATCAAACAAAAGCACGAACTTTTCGTTTACGTTCAAGCTCCCTATTTATTCGATATTCTTCCATGATGGATTCGATATGTTCGCAAGGTGATAAGCCGTCCATTAAAATTTGATTATCATGAGTTGACTCATACTTTTCCACCTCTTCTTTCAATTCGTTTTGTATGATTGGAAGTCGATGCGCAATGAATTTCTGTCGCTAAATTCAGAGAATGTGAAACTGGCGAGTATAAATCAGAAATATTGAAAAAGAATAATAAGCAAAGACGTATATGTTAAATATTTTGATAAACTAACTCGAATCTAACATTCTTCAAAAATTTTTTTGTATGAGCCTTAATACTTTGCAAAAGTGAACGCAATTCTAATCATGGCACATACTACTACCTAATTTCATACTTTTTAAGCGCGAAAAATTATGAACAGAATCACTTGAAAGCTCGCACCGAGCACTCATTTATCAAAAACTACCTACCACTAATTACCAACACTTGGCATATACCTTCAAAGCTGTTTGCAGCTCACAACCACGATTGTGATAACGTGATTTATCGTTTGCGCTGCGCTCAAATTCAACTTTTTCATTCCAAAGATCTTTCCACTCTTTCATTTTTTTATACACTTCAGCACGATCAGTAAGAAATTTTTCTAACGATTTCACTTGTTCCTTCGCTTGCTGGATATCATGTATGGTATGAATACCTGCAAAGATGTTATTTATCGCTATTTAAATGATATGCGTTTTATATAGGATCTTTCCTTATCTTCCTACTACGCTATAAGAAGTTAATAATTGCAGTGAAAATCTTAAGATCACTACGATTTAATAAATACTTTGTCAACTTTTAAGTAAGTGTAACTGCTCACTTGGATTAAATTCTCTTGCAATATTTCGCTCTACATCTGGAACATGACATATATCCCAAAGTTCGCTAAGTTTTAGTAGTGTCTCTGTATAGTCAAAACAAGCCTGTTCAATCCATTCGTTGTATTCTGCTTTAACCTAAATTAATGAAACAATCAACGACAATGAAACGTTGTATTTCATATAAAGGCCGAAAGATGGACTCCTCTGGCAGATGTGTTAAAGCAATAAGCACTTTTCAATCAAAAAATACCTCATCAAAAGCACTTGCAAATTCGTCCAAAAAATGTTTATCCCAAACCAGTTCTTCATTATCCAAATCCAAAGCAGTGAATGTTTTGCCTAATTCTTTGGACGGGGTACTACCCATTTGCTTGTACCAGCGCTTCATGTCCACCTGCCATTGCTTACAATTTTGCATGCGTTCAGTAAGTAATTCATTCAGATGAGAGACACGATCCTGGAGACACGCAATTGCCGTATCATCACAAACCTAAATAATTGGGTAGTGGATTTGCTGCATTTATCAAAATTAAAATGTGTTAATTCCAAATATGAAAATAAAAAATTTTATTTAATGAATATAATGTCATACATCTTAGTTCTCACCTTTGATAACAAACTTTCTCGCAGCTTCAAATAATATCTATTGCATCTTTATGCAAAAAATATAAATGGGAACTGTATTATAAAATAGTATAAGCTACATACAGCAGTACTTGATGGAAGATCTTCAATTTCTTCACCGGTTTGCATCGCAAGTTTTGCAAGTTCCTCAATTAATTTCTTCTGTCCTTGCAATCTATCATCCTTCAAACTCTGCAATCGCCCTACATCTTGATGTAGCGCACGATACTGAAAAACATAACAGATAATTATTTTTGGATGTTGATTAAAATCGAAGCATATCACAACACCAGATGTTTTGATTCAAGCAATGGCCTGAATTTAGATAGCATAGATAAATGTACAGGAAAATAATTCACATTTCAAAATATATTACGCCTACAGACAATTTACTGGAAATATAACGAATTTACCAATGCAAGTGAGCCTGGTTTGATGTGAGTCCTGCCAATCGGCTGCAAATGAAGTTCCTTGTACAGATCTTCTACTTGCCTACTCATTTCTTCGATACCTTCCTGTATTCCTTCAACCATTTCTTCTTCATCAACTACCTGGAATTTTAAGAAGAGATTTACAAAGAACCTAAACATATAAAAAACTCGATTATTAGCACAAAATATTTGCAACATTCTGCCATTTTTTGGGCTCCTAGAAGAGTTACTGATTTACTCGAAGAATTTTTTAAAGGCCAAATCTCAAGTGCAGAAACAGAATGAAGCAATATTCTGCAAAGAATCTGTATGTCCAGTTAACTTAACCCCAGTAAGTCTTTATTTGTACTATTAAAGAATGTTTATAGCTTAGCCTAACCAAACTAAAAAAAATCTCATATACTAAGCAATAAGAACCAGAACTTTAAAAAACTAAAAGAGGAATCAAACCATCTGATTTAGAAGGTCGGAAATATACAGGAAGAACTTCTCAATACGCCTGCATCTCATGCACTCCTCCATATTTATCCGGTCCCACAACTGATTCAACCGATCGATAGTGTCACGAATAGAAGAGACCGCTTCGGCTGTAGAAAAATTGACCGAAACTCTAAAATCACAAACTAAAAACTGCGATATAAGCTTTAAGACTGAAAAATTTGCAGATTTAGTAGTACAAAATTATGCCGAAATTACGCAAACATTAATAAATATAACTCACCGCCTACGTGATAAACTCTCCTTAGCCATTGCTTAAAAGTTCAGTAAATTGGTACAAATTGTACTTAGAGCAATTTCGAGAAGCTGAAAAGCATCAAGGAATCATTGCAGCATAAAAATTTCAAAATATAATTAGCATCTTCATTCATTCAAAGTCGTTCACTTTTCATTCATTTTTGCTACAAAGCACAACTTTTTCTCTAACATTAAAACATAAAGACGACTAGTATGATATATTTATTATTACAAAATATTTCAATTTGCAAAAGTTGAAGTCCAAATCAAATCTCTTTTCGTTGCCAATTAAATAAATGTTGTTAGTAGAAAACATATAATGAAGAAAGAAAAAGTACGGATAACATTTTAACTTGAATTCACTGCTAAAATAGGCACGACAATTTATACACTTTCATTTTTTAAGTATTTCGTCGGGGAATAATATTCCATCTATTTTCAAATTTCGAATTGAATTTTAATCAATTAAATTAATCACAACTGGAATAAATTTTTTCAATATAACATTTGGAGTAATTATTACATTTCTCGAATTATATTAGATCTCACCCCGAATACAAATCAAACAAACCATCGCCCGACAGAAGATGAAGAAAACCAAAAATTCAAACTCCCTTTCACCGCTTCGGCATGAAATTCAAAATTCGCCGTCTGATACAGCGCAATATCAAGCGTAAATTTCAAATTTTTGAAATATTATTTTGATTTATCTTTATCCATTCAAGAATTCTTCTACTTGTTTCTTTATTTATTTATTTACAATTATTTGACTTGTTATGAGTAAACACGTTAAATAAGGTAGAATATGCGAACATAAATTGAATAACTTGTGCCATTGAATAAACGGTTCGTTATTTTGCTAAAACTGTAGCTAATTGATTTGGAAATATTTGCTAAACAAAAAGAAATGGTAGGTAATTAATAAATTAAACACACGGATTAATTACATGGATTAGTTACAATAATTTGATAATACACAGGAAGTTTTAACTGAATGCAAAGTGATGCTTAAAAAAACAATTACAGTTATATTTGCATTTTAGATAAACAGTTGGAAGACAGTTTATTGAAATATGAAATGGATTGTTAGAAAAGGAAGGTACCATTGAATGAATGAATTTAAAGAGAAGTTTAGAAGAAACATTAATTGGTATGATGAGAATAGAATATAAATGAAGAAAAATGGCATTAATTAATTCACTAATAAATTAGAAAAATGAATTATCACATAGAAAAAAAAAATGAGATTATTAATGGCAAAGTTGAGGAACAAATTAATTATGAATAATTTTAAGCAACGAGTTATAAGATTATAGTTGTAAGTAATATGTTAATTATAAGTAATAGCGCTGCATAAGCCTGTGTTATATTAAGAAATTATATTAAAGCGAAAAAAAAAGGATTCATTAACTATCAGCCAAATATCAGTTATATTACTATAAGTAACGGTTATGCCACTGTGAGTTAGTTATATCACTATGATAAGTCTTGGCTAACACATTTTTATAGCTATGGTTGAAGGTTGAATATGGCTGAAGCAGAAATTTTTGTGACTTCCATTGATTTAAAAGTATTGATATAATCAAATTTTTACTGTAACACTGAAATAATTCATAACACTCAATAACTATATGACCATAGTATGTAATTAAAAGAGAAAATTAATTGATTAAATAATTTAAACTATTCTTAAAATATAGAAAAAAATGAAGAGAATCAAATCATATCATCAAATCGTAATTATGGCATGATTTCATGCCAATAACAGTAACAAATGATAATTTTATGATACATAGTTAATAGATATATTAGCAAAATTTATTAAAAAATAAAAATATGGAATTACAAAGATGTGATTTTCGAAATTTTGGTTTAAAAAAAAGGAAAAAATTTGGTGGTTAAGAAAATAATGCGTTGTTGAAATATTTATGTATTTCAATAATAATACAAATTAATAAATTACAAGGTAGGATAATTTTTAAAATGAAAAGAAGAAATAATAATGCTTATAAGCATATTTTTCCTTCACATTAACAAGTGCATAAGAATAATTAGCGGTATTTAAGAATGATGTGTTCTATATATATTTTGCAGTAAACAACAATGGATAATAAATTTTAGATGGATTATTGGATCAATTAATTAATGCAACCTATCATGCAATTATTTTGGTTAATAACGGCAAATAACTTGATGAATTTTACTTGAATTATTAAGACATTTCCAGAATAGATAAAATTTAAATATGCTTATAAGCATATTGCTTATAACCTACACATATTCAAATATATTTGGTTTAAATGGTATCATTTTCAATGAAATGAAACACATAATAAGAAAGAATTTTGAAACTCAATAAATTTAACTTGACTAAAAATTTTAAAAATTTTAGTGAAACGTTTTCAATCTTATTAATTTAAAATAGTATGTTTAAAAAAAAAAACTTAAGCTTACATTCATTTTTTCTATTTTTTTTTATATTTGATCAAAATTTTGCTTTGAAAATTATATCTCAACTATATCATTTCATCATTTTGCATTATTTCATCAAGAATACAGTATATTTAACAATGTTTGATTATACAATTAATAATGATATTAAAATCTTTTTATAAACATACGTTTAAAATTTGCATTCATCATCTTAATTTCCTTCCATCAAACTTCAATTTTAATTAATTTTTTTCCCATAAAATTTAAACTTTATTTGCGTATCGTATTACTATCTATCACTTTTCAGTCTTATCTCATCAACTACTTGTCACATAGCATGCATGCACTTTCCATGTAACACTCAAAATGCCTCATCCATTAAGACATAACAAAGTGATCGATCCACACGACAGCTCCTCCATCTGCTCTGTCCCAAACACCATTACTACGACTACACATGCCCGATCACTGTGCATCTTGTGCACCATCCACGTCCGTTCGCTTTATTTTTCAGAATCCATTATTCAATATCAATACAGAACACACACATACACACACATGCACGCACACACACACACACATACACATACACACATACACATACACACATACACAACTACAAGAAAAAAAGAGAAAAAGAAAGACGTAGACCTAAAAAGCTTTCAAGTCTTACTTGTAAATGTATTCCACAAAAAATATATTCACTTATATTCGATACATGCTATTCTTCAATAAAAATCACTGAGATTCAAGTTTCAATGAACAATTCTTTTTTTTTTTTTAATTTTTTTATAATTCTTAAATTTCCTTTCCATTTTTTCTCTTATAAATAAATTTTTTGAAGAAAATTGAGATAAATTAACAAGCAGAACATTAGTCACACTAATAGATTCGTTATTAATTATTCAAATTTCATTTAATGATTAATTGTATTAACAAAATTCTTCATGCTTAACATCTTATGCTATTTACAATAACAATCATCTTATTTGCCTAGGAAAACAAAATGATGCAATTTGTTTTTTCTTCTCACCTTTCATTTTTTTTTTTTTTTTTGTTGTATCTTTTCAACAAAAAAGAAAAGAAAATAAAGTAAAATAAAAAAAAGAATTGGACCATTTTGTCATATGCCTTTTTTTCTTCCTTCCTTTCTTTTTTGCCAGATATATTGAGTGAAAATATATGCATTTGTGCAACAATTTTTCCACTTCAATTATTTTTACATTCAACTTATCTTTTCTTCTTTTCTTTATCTTTTTCTACTTTTTTTTCTTTAATTTTGGTTAATCTCAAGTGGTTTGTACTTTTCTTTTTGAGGTAAAAAACGAATAGTTTATTTTAACACATCTTAAAAGAGAGATGGAGAAAGAGAGGAAGACTGTAAAAATCCCCTCCTTCTTAGCACTTTTATTATTATTATTATTTTTTTTTTGAAATCAGAAATTTTTCAAGAAAAAACCAAAGAGATATGTAAAAAAGTATATAAATCTCCTACAAATAAATGATAATTTCATCTTTTTGTTTTTATCAAAAATTTTTATGGCTTTTTCTCTTTTTGTTTTTTCTTCATTTTTTTAAATTTGATTCCTATCGTTTTATTTCTTGATATATCTTCTAGTTATTCAGTACAAATATATGCCGAACGTTGTTCAAATGGTTTCAACTGGGTTACTGCGATGATATAAAAAATTTGGAATGACAACTTCTTCAAGCTTATTTAAAGTTTCGTTTTCGGATGTAGTATGACTGATAACATTGAAAAATCGAAAAGACTATAAACCGAAAAAATCCTCGTCGACTTTATTTCATGCATAAAGATTTCAATTAGTTTCAGTTAAGGATGAGAAGAATTTTACGAAGAATCTCAGTTTTACAAATAATCTCAGTTTACTTAAAATATTTTAGTTATTTAAGGCTCAAAGAAACATAGTCAGAAACTTTGGTAAAGTTATATGTGATGACAAATGTAACAGCAAAATTTGAAAAATGCAGAATTGAAAGTTTTATCTGGTTTAATAATTTTAACATCTTATCGAAGGAATTAAAATTATGTAGCCAAAGTGATACCATTAATTAATTCAATTTTATTATAATTCGAAGTAAATGATTCCTTTTTATAGCATTAAGCATAATGAAAATGCTCTCATTTCAACCTTTTTTTTTGAACCAAAAAATAGTTTAAAAGTTTTTGGTTAAATTTGATCGCTATAATTAGGAAAATTATTATAATTGTTTAAGCATCATGCCATGGCAGCGAAAAATTTGCGATGAAAGGCCAACAGTTATGAAGAAGTTATTGGACCAAATGCAGTCGAAATAAGGTCAGTAATAAAAGAAATAAGTGGCAAAAGATCTTTTAAAAGAAAATTAAATTCATTTTTCGAATCAAATTTAATTTGGAACCTGTTATAGATCAGTTAAGCAATAATTCAATTTGTCATTCACACAATCTTTTCTCCCCTGTCAATCTGAAATCATTTTTACTTCATTTGCATAAAAGTGCTTTTGATTAATGCAAATAAAGTAAGATAAGTGGAGAGGATGAAAAAAAGAATCATAAATTATTCACTTCAAAACTAATTTTTTATAGCGAATACTTTTCTTGTAATTAATTTCATGAAAATAATTGATGGAAAATGAGTCGTTAAAATACATGCAGTTTTATACATTTCATTACAATTCTTTCATATATTTGATTACACTTCTTTCATTACACTTCTAGGGATGATTTTGAATATTTGTTTATATCTGTGGGAAGGTACTTTATTATTTGATCACATATTTAGGAAGTATATTATATTTTATTACGCCTTTCATTGAATATTTACAAATTACATTCATCTTTTCTTAAAACAGTTACAAAAGCATTTTCTTATTTAATTACATGCCAAATCATTTCTAACTGTAATAACGCTAACTATGCTATATATAAAGTGATATCTGATAATTATTAAAATAGATAATATTTATAAAATAATCTGTGTGAAAATGTGATATGATGATAAAGAATGATGTTAAAATGTGGGAAAAGAATCGTTAAAGTGACAATAAAGTGATATGGAGGCAACAATGTGATCAGATTGATTAAACAATTTCAAGAATAATAAACAAAAGGCAAATATGTTTGTAAACATAAAAAAAATCCATAAGCAAATGATATCCACATACGTTTTTACATTTTTGTTTGCTTGTATAACTATTAATTAATTCTGAAATTGCAAAAAATTCATTAAAAATTTCATACAGAAATATTGTATATTAATTAAATAGCATGTAAGAAAAAAAAGTTGTATTGAATAAAAAGAACTTTTCGTTTCTTGTTTTCATTCTCCATAAATTTAAAATTTAAATCAGAATTAGTTTCCCTCATAAATGTTTATGAAAAATTGATGAATTCGTGGAGGCTTTCCGATTTTTTTTTGTTTTTTTTTTTTTTTTTTTTTTTTTTTTTTTGCTCCATATTTTAAAATATTAGGTGCATAGATGAATTATATTTACGAAATAGACCATCTGGATGTAAAATACACATACTTGGAGCACCAAAAAAAAAAGTGCTGAAATGTTTAATAGCAAAAAAAAGATGGAAGGACAATTTTTATTCAGCATGGAATAAAGAAATATGAATTGTTGAAGCATAATATCATTGTCAAAAACAACATTATCACATCGATATTGTTATTAATCACTGTCATTAGAATTATTATTATTACAACTAATGATAATAAATTTTGTGGTTTATCCCTAATTAGATATTTTTGATTTATTATATATTTCCATTCTTCAATTTTTATATTATATATGTAATTTTGCTTTACAAACAAATTAAAACAAATGAAAAGTTTAGATTTCTTTCTTTTTTTTTTATCTCTTTATCAAAGAAAAATTTTTACATAAAAAGATAGCTTCATTGAAACTATCATTTTAACGATGAATTTAATAGTTTTTCCCTATTTTCCATGGAAAAAAAAATTTTTTTTTTCATTTAATAAAATCGGCATCCGTTGAAGCCATCAATTTAATAGCAGTTTTAGAAAATTAAATAAAATGAAAATCGAAAGAATTTTCATTTTATTTATTCATCAAATAGTTTAGTTATCTTTATTCTATTATGTTAACTAAGCAAATATATGGTTAAGATAGTAATATTTTATGATTGTTATCAATTTATTACTTTTTGTTATTTTTATTTCTATTATTGTTTTTGCTATTATCATTGTTGTTTTTTTAAGATTAAAAGTCAAAAAAAAAATTTTTTTTTTTCATTCTACAACTTTTATAATATATATAGCAACAACTGTATTTGTTGCTATTTGTTTCATTTTCAATAAGCGTAAAAGCTTTAATGATATTGTGATAGGTTTATTAACTGATACAAATGCTGCAATTAATAATAAATTAGTGTGAAATAAAAGGTAGCAAAAGAAGGCAGAAAATTGTTCAACGATTCAAAATATTGAATATTAGCTGCTATAGAGGAAAAACAAAAAATAAATCTCAGCCATTAAATGATGGATGTTGAACAGTTAGCATCACGCGAAATTAACTGCCATTTTTTCATTTTAGCATTATTATTATTATTATTATCTATTTTTCCCTCTTATTGTTATATCAACTGATTATTCTCCTATTATATTGTTTTAGTAGAAAGATTCAATCAATAATGTATTAATGATAATAGAAGTAATTTGTGGTAAACATGGAAAAAACATTGCAAATATGGCAAAGAATTTATGTTTATCAGCGATTTAAGCCACTTTTAATTTTAGTACAATTGCTGATTTCCCGCTTTCTATTCCTAATTGTATTATTTAATCAGCCAGTTATTAATTAATGTTAGAGCAATTTTTTTTCTTTTAATCTTTTATTTATTTTTTTTTTTTCATTTTATTTTATTATGCTTTTTTTTTTTCAAATAATAACATTTCCTGATACAAATATGAAAAGAAAATAGTGGTATAAAATTTTGGAACAAAAAATAAATTATTTTCCAAAAATAAAAGAAACGATAAATTAATAACAGACAAGCACAAAAAACAAAACAAATACAAACAAACAAGAAAATAAACAGATGAACAAATTAAGTTCTAAGTGATAAGCTAACATTTAGAAAAATAATAAAATAAACAAATGAACAATGGAAATAACTTTTTTTTTTATTTTAAGATATAAAAAACTATTTACACTTACTCATACGATTAATGTTACTGCAATAGTAATTTATAATATAATAATAATAATTTGATAAAAAATAACTATAATAATAACTGCTTTTTTCTCCAATAAATTTTGTTTGTTTCCAATAAATTTTCCTTGTTAATTTAATTTTTGACAAAGGTAATACATTATACACAAATATATGCTCACGCACATGTGTTACACATTAAATTATAAAAGTGATTGTATGTGCAATATAAAATGTATGCGAATGTAACATGCAACATGCAGCATGCAGCATGCATCAATATCTTTCTCACAGAAACAAGATTTGCATGTGAATTATTTTTAGGCATCCTCTTTTGTCAATACTTTCAAATTTGTCGCATAACAAATGATGGATTTTCCAGATATCGGACTTCATTAATAATTCAATGGATATTTACTACAGAATATGAAAACACAATTTATCACATATTGCATTCATAACTTAGTGAAGTAGTGGCGGTGGTATGCAATTATTCTTCAAATTTTCAGAAAAACGAAGGTAAAAAAGATGAAACTTTTGTTATTATTCCTTTTTCTTTTTTCTTTACAACCAAATGAAAATTTATTTATTTGTGATTATAAAATATAATAAATCAGACATGGATGACGGATAATCCAAAATATTTTCATTAAAAAAAGTTTTCAAAAGTTTTCTTAGTAAATTTTTAAAATGAATTATACAAAAATAATACAAAAAAAAAAAAGGAAAAAAATTTGGTGAGAATAGAAAAAAAAAACTGAAATAAGGAAAAGGGGAAGGATTGGAGGGAGAGGAAAAAAAATCGATTTAAAAGGGATGAAACGATTGTGTTTTTAAGCAATAACCAAATTGAGCCAATGCATATATTTTTATTTCGAATTGTTTCCCAATTGAAAATTAAGCCAAGCACATATTTTGAATTGTTTTCCAATTCAAAATTCTATTCTTTTATTTATTCATATTTATGTAAAATTTATTTTTAATATCTATTTGTTTTTTCTATTAGACTGCCTTTTTATTTTTCATTTTTTTTTTCCTTCAGCAAACAATTGTTTTGCTCAATCATTTAATTCATTCATTCTTAAAAAAAAAAAAAAAAAATGAAAAGAAGCCTGTGGCATAATATTGAAATACAAAAATTAGCATAGATTGCTAATGTAATAATAAGAAATAAGAAAAACAAAAATATTTTATTTTCCATTCTTTTTTCATTCTATTATTTAAAAAAATTTTATGTCTCACATTTAGATATTTTCCTGAATGTAAAGAATCTTTCCGGAAAATAAATTTATGACAGTATTATGCACTGGATTATAACAATATTTATGATATATTACGTGCAGTTTTTTTATTTTTTTAAATCCCTTATGTACAATATTTCCTCTTCGTTAGAAAAATCCTTCCTTTATATATATCGCTGAAGTTTTAATTTTTTTTTTTGAAATGTTGAAATTTTGCTAATTTATTTTGCTCTGTTACTATTTTTATTATTATTATTATTAATTATTACATATTATTATTATAAATATATATTTTAGCTTTTTGACAGTTCAGATATTTGACATAATCACAATCTGATCATTGGTATCTTCTTTCATTTTGTTAATTTCAGTGTAAATAAGTTTAGTAAAAAATTTTTAAAATTTATTTTATATAAGTAATTCAATTTTATTTCTTATGGATGAGTATAAATTTTCTTATAATAAAAATTATTTTTTAATTTATTTCAGTGTTATTAATTAATCATAAATTGTTATGCATCTTTCTGCAGATATTTTCTAATGCTTTTCTTAAGTCTGATATCCATTCATTGTTCGCCCTACTGGTACTCACAGAAAGTGAAAGTAAAAGCAAAAAATAAAATTAAATATTTTTTTTCACTCTGAAAGCAAATTTTTTTCCTTCTCACATTGCAATAACTTGCAGATTTGCGATAGCAAAAAGTAAAATTAGAATTAGCAAAATTTTTTAAAAAAAAAGAACGACAAAAAATCATTCATTTTTCTACAAAATTTAAACGAAAAACAATTAAGAATTTAAGGCTAAAATGCATTCTGTCGAATTAATCAATTTCTTTTTCATTTTTTGATAATTTGTAAAAATTTTAACCACTTTTACTTCTTTTATAATATTTGATACCTTAATTAATTGAAATTAATCACCGTATAATAGTTTCAATGCATAATTAAACCTTTGGAGTAAAATTATACTACCACCAAAAAAAGCATATTTATTTCTGATGTTTTTTCAAAAAATAAATTTTACACTGCTCTTAATTTGATATTTCAAGAATAAATGAAATTAAGCAGACAAACGAACGATTAAGTAGGCAAGCAAATAAGAGGCATGCAAGTAAGCAAGCAGGCAAACAAATAAACAAACAAATTGCCAAATGTAAAATAAATCAAATATTTTCACAAGAAATTTTAAATTTGGATTAGAAAAATTATGATTTGCTATTAGGCAAAGCACTCTCGATTGATTTTTAGGCTTATAAATATCACACATCTCTTTTCATCATCTTTTAAAGCATTTGACAACACTCCATGCTTCGTCATACCAGTCCAATAATTCATTTTTTTTATTTTCCTCTTTTTTTTTCCTTTTTTTTTGTTTTTTTCATTTTGCATTAACAGGATGGTACTAATATTTTATTGGAATACATACTTTTACTAAATTTTTCATATTTTTATTTTTGTTTTTGTGATGTGCAACTAAACATATTTAACAATATACTAATAATTTATCCTAAAATATTTACTCAAAATTTGAATCCATATGACTTCTAGTATTATCCTAAAATTATTGCTCGACATTCTTTTAAAAACGCAATAAAATTTTTTTTGTTGATAAAGAATAAAGAATGATTTTTTTTTTTTTTTTTTTTTGTAACTTCTCTTTTCATTTATTAAGACAAATAATTTATAGAACAACAAAACAAAAAAAAATTATCACTATATGTTTGAAATATTTTTATTTTCAACTAACAAACACCAAATATTAAATGCGAAAAAACATTATTTTCCAATTAAAAACATGAAAAATAACTAAAAATGGTTCCTAGAAATAGTTGTTTTAAAAAAAGATTATCTCATAAGAGAAAAATTTATGAAACCGAAAATTTATTACTTTAAAAGGAATTTTTTTTTTTTTCAAAAAGGAATTTTTTTTTGAGAAAAATTTGAAAATTTGTAATTTAGAAAAAATAACAATTGGAAATTTTAATTTGTAACAGTTAATTTACTTACAAAAAAAAAAAAAAAAAAAATGGTTTGTTTATAGTTGGATTTTTTTTCCTAATTTTTTTCTTTTCTTCATAAATTTTCTTTCATCTTAAAATTTCTATAATACATTTCGAACTAATTTATTCTTTTTTCTAAACTTTTATTAGATTGTGAGTCACATCTAACTTAGAAGTATGATTTAATTATTGGCGCAAACGACAATATTAGCGTCCAATTTTCCCATTCCTAAAATAAATTAATCATTACCTTTAGTTATGATTAATTACGATTAAATTTTTAATATTTTATCAGCCAATAGCATATATTTTTTCAAAAAATTTATAGTCGGTAGAAATTCGATTCATTTATTATTCATCTCTTCACTTAATTCCATTACCTAATTACATTGTTAGCTATAAATAAACAGAAATTTGATGAGTACGGTAATTTTTTTTTTTTTTTTTTTTTTGACATTAATGATAGTATTCATTCTTCAATTTTCCTTTGTGTCACTGAAATATTTCATTAATAATTTTGAGGAAAACTTCAAAATATTATGCAAATTTTAAATTTCAAAATTTATCTCACCTTTCACTTCAGCAGCAATAAAATTAATATTTTTTAATAATAACCTAAATATTATTTATGCATATGTGAAATAACATCTATTTGCTGTTTCAATACTTCATATAATTCATACTTATTTTTCATCTCTTTCATTTGCATTTGAGCAAAATTAATTAATTTACTAATTGAGATTACATCAGACTAAGCATGCAAATGAGAATTTACATCGCAAAATTTTTCTTCTGAAAAATTTTCTATTTGCGACCTAACGGAAATATTACTGAACTATGAATCATTTAATTCTCATAATGTTTTTCTTCATTTTAGATTTCAATTTTATTTCTAAATTCTAACTTTTTCTATTGTATTCTTGAAATCATTTAAAAATCTTTTCATATATATATATGGTGTCACCAAAACTTATTCAGGTTTAAACGTATGTGTGTAGGTATAAATAGATATTTATGTGTCATAAAATTTATCAGATTAATCAAAAAAAGAGAAAAAAAATGTAGTTTGTGTGTGAGTAAGTAAGATAGATGAAAGATGTGAATTAATAGTGACGTTGAATAGAAAGTGTGATAAACAACTTATTAAACTAAATAGCAAATAAATGATTATTTTCATCATTACCTGGCAAGGTAAGAGTTTGAAATCTTGTATTTAATAAATATGAATCATAATGATAACCTAAGCTATGAGCCAAATTTCTGTTCCCGGATATTTTATTCAACTGATTTTTTTTTTCTTCATATATAAACAAATATAATTATTCTTTTACAATTGTTTGACAAATTGTCATTTCATTTTTTAGGTACCAGAAAACAAAATTTTATGTTTGTTAAGAGAAAAAAAAAAACACTATTCGTTTTTAGTATTATTATCTGATAATAGTAATATTTGGCATGTAAATATTTATTAACATTTATGATATTTAAGGGAAGTATTATTTACATTATGATGATATATTAAAGAAAAATAGTATCATTTATAATTAGCAATTTAGAATAAAAAGTTATCCTATCATTACTTTTTATTGATTTCTCTTATTTCCTCAATAATTATCTATCAAAAATTTTTGCCAAGAAAGCATCAAATTTTAGTATCAAGAAGTAAATATTCACATTTCAGAATAGGAATAATTGATTAACTTTACTTAATTAATAACATATTTCAAGCAAAAAAAAATGCCATACAAAGTTTCTTTTCATTTTTCATCATTCACAATTGCACCTCAAATGCTAATCAGTTGTATTGAGAGTATATGAACACACCTACATCTAGAACACCTGTATCCAGGATAGATGAGTACACCTTTATCTGTGATTATGTCAACAGTTGTTTCCTGAACAAACATCTATATCTAACATTTGCATTCAGAATATGAATTTCCTATATTACTTCTTCTACCCATTTTTATTTGTTTAACATTTTAGTACTTACCATTATTACTTGATAACTTAAAATGAAAGCTTAATAAACTCAACAACAACAACAATAGTCACAAAATCGCTTATTTAGCTGGGATTGTGCAAATTTTTACAGCTTAGTTTCATATTTACTAGCTTGCTACTACAATTTAATTGATTATTTAATATTTTGTTGCTAAAATGAATTCAACTGTGATAGGTTTTTAGAGCACTGGAAGCTCTTTAGAGATAATTGATTTTATAAAGTTTCTAACAACACTCTGAACAATGACGAATTCAGATTTTGCCACTTTTTTTCCCGATGATGACATCCGGAATCTCCCATTATTTCCGATTTAGTATACACATATGCTTTCGTTTTTTAACTATATTACTTAATGTTATATAATAAATAGCTACTAGTTGTATCCTTATTTAAAAACAAACTAAATCGTTTATTATTTATTTATTCTTTAAGAGAAGAATTTAACGGGCTCAAAAATCAAACAAAATAAAGAAATTGTAAGGTCAAAAAATCACGAAATAAAAATTGATTCAATTTTTTTTTTTTAAATCAAACATTAGAATTAAAATTAGTAAGGTTTATAATTTAGGTATCATATAAACTATGATTCAGTTCTAAAAAAATAGCGAAAAAAAGGAAAATTCTATGAATAATAATAAGGTAAAGTTATGAGTAGTGTGAAATTTAAATTGCATACTTTTTTTTTTAAAATAAGTCATTAGGTTATGTTAGGAAGCAAAAGTGCGTCAATCATTTTTCTCTTTAGAAAAATTTCCGGAAATGTGTATAAATATTTTAATTAAGTTAGCATATTATTAAATAAGTGAAGGAGCAGATTAATAATATTTTCAGCACCTTTCCTTTTTTCCCTTTTTTTTCCTTCTGCTTATAAACATTTCCCATTAGATATCAATATTCAAAAAATAAATGAAATGATTCGTATAAGTGATCAAAATTTTTACAAAAATTCATTCAATAAATTATTATTATTATTGATGTAATAATTATACAATTAAGGTAGTAAAAACTAATGAATAATTATAAAAATTGCATAATACATTACGTCAAAAACGTAACTTTCTTTTATCAAAGTTTCTTCTTCTATTCCCAAAGCCTAGAAATAAAGAAAAATCGTTTTTCATCTCCCTTGAAAATTCAACGAATTCATTGAAATATATGATTGATTGTATCTGTGACGATGATATTTCCCATCAAAAATTTCTATTTTTCTAACTTATCGATTTATGCCTCTTATTATTCAATGATTATTCATTTCTTCTTTCATTCTTATAAATTTATACAGAATAAAACTATATAGAATAAGCAGAAAAATTTAGCAGGTGAATTTTATTAGATGGATTTTTTATCTATAAAATTAATCAGTTATTTAAATAAAAATTAATCATCGTTTCAAATAATATCTTTTTTCCTCTTTTTTCCATTGATATTACGTCAAGTCCATAATTATTAGTGGCACAAAAGTTGATATACAATTATAATTTTTCTTACTTCAAATTAATTTTCAAATGCTTAGCTCATCTAATTTTCTTCGTTTTACTCATTTATGTAATTAGTTGAGCATTTGCACATATCATTTAGATGCATAAAATTTAGTATTGTAACGAAAAAACTAATTTTAATAAAAGAAAAAAGCACAAAAATTGAAAGGTTAAGGAGTTTCATAGCTATGAGTCTACAAAAATGCAAAATGTATAAAAAGAAGCAGATAAACATAAAACAGAAAAATATATTAAGCTATAAGTGTATCATTAATGCTTAATTCTCTCAAATATGTAAATTTCATATTGTATTAGATAGCTATCATTTTTCGATAATAATATAACCATTCATTATTTTTTGAATTTATTTTCATTTATGTTTTTGCTTTTTTTTATTTCATAATTCAATTTTGTCATCGTGATTATCAATCAAATAAAACTGACTGTTAATTGTTATAGTAATATTTCATTATCATTGAAAGAAAAATGAAAATAATCGACAGCTGATCATTAGTTGTATCCTCTCCTTTCATATCACTCAGATTAAGAAAAAAAAAGAATGCAATAATAAATTGTTACCCAAATGTTCTTTTGTTGCCTTTTTTTCTCATTGCAATATTAATTTTTCAAGTTAAAATTATAAAATTAACAAAATCAATTAAACAAAGGATGAAGAGAAGAAGAAAGTAAAAGAATGAAAAAAAATGAAAAAATAAAATTTTAAAAATTAAACTTTCATAATAATTTTTAACGAAAAAAGAAAATGATGGAATGCAGATTTTGTACTTTTTTTTCTTTTTGAAATTCATATATTCCTTTTTGAAATGCAAAGTTTATGTAAGTATGCATGTGTCTGTGTATGTATGCCTATATCAGTGTACTTATGTATATATGCATGTATCTGTATGTCAATGTATGTATGTGTATGTGTCTGTATATGCATGTGAGCATTAATGGAATGTATTTAGTAGGCAATCGGAAAATTGTGTTGCACTTATTAAGCCACTTTTTCCCTTTTTTTTGTCAATATGATCCTAAAAGGATGGAATAAAATGGAAAAAGAAGAAGGAACTTATCTGAATTGTAACCGTATTTCTCACTCCGGAATTTCTCATTTCTAATCGATTCCATTAACTATTCCTAAAACTATTACATACATACGCATACGCATATGCATGCATATATATACATACACATACACACACATACACGTAAATGCGCATGTCAGACTTTTCCGCTTCGTTGCCACCACCATCACACATTGCAAATTTAGACTACGGATTCATTCCTTTCTTTTCTCTAAAAAAAAATTTTTTTTTCAAAGTGGTAATAAATTTGGGCCACGGGCCAGCATTTCTAATCGTACTTTTGTTTATCTAAATTATCGTTTATAGTTTTATTAAAAGCTTTTTCTATTTTTAAGTGAAGAAAAAGAGTAAATTTAGTTACCTATCAGAAGACGAAATATCAAAAATCAAAGGTCACTCGCAATCTTATTTATTTATTGTTACTATTATTATTTCTTTTACTTCGTTTCATATATGTTGGTATACTTTTTTTGTAAATAAATAGATTGAATTAATTGTTGGGATATAAGTTTAAATCAATTAAAATAAAACGAAAAGCAATCACTAACAAGAATAAATGATAAGTTAGCTATATGCAAAATGAATGCGCACAAACATTTATGTATTATCTCGTTAAACTAGAACTATAAATTATTAAACTTTGATATTTAATTGATGGAGAATAAAATAAATTATTTCCATTGATACGAAAGATATAAATGTATGGTGTGTTGTTATTTATTTCACTTCACATGTTTACTTTCTTTATTTTGTTCATCAAGTCAATGTTCATTTTGTGTATTGCATGTATATATGATTTATTTAATCGTTAGATTCATTACCATTTCAAGTGCAAATTTCTATTTTTTTCTTTTCAGATTTAATCCAAATGAAGAAACTTTATGATTATTAATTGCATTTATATTTGTTTATAAACTAAGAATCATTAATTAGACAATACCGATGAAACAGCATCAGCAACTAGAACGAATTCTGATATTTTCTGTTGCATTCTGCTTCAAATTATTACTATTTAATCATATTTTTGCTGTAACAATAAACAAATTGTTGGAATAGCAACAGTATTACAAAAAACGGAAAAAATTAAGCGGAAAGATAAACGGTGAAGAATCAATGGATCGTGCCAAAAAACGTTTAGCATCAGCGCTGGATGGTTTCAGGAGTCAACATAAATCGGAAATGGAACTAGAAGAGAAGATAACTGCTGAAGATGTTTGTTTGACAGGAGTAAGTGATATGTAATAAATCTTTCTGTATTTATTGAAATATCCCTAGAGGAGAGAGCGGTATTTGTTTGGGTATCATCAAAGAAAAAATAGCATTTTAATTCTTTATATATTATTGGAAAGAGAAAGAGAAAAGAAAGCGCAACTAAATGATGCTGTTATTTATTTGAGTATTCATTAAGGATTGATGACTTTGGTTGGGAATATACTGGAATCATCCATATTTTAAAGTATGAATAGAAATTAATCAACAAATTTATCAATTTTCTTTTTTTGTAATAAATGTAACTTTTTTCAAAGACTAAAGAATTTACAATGTTAAAATATTTTCAAACGATTTTGGTATATATAGGATTAGTTTTGCAAAATTATTTTTTGTTTTAAATTGATGTTTTAGAATCATCGAAGTAAAAAACGATTAAAAAAAGCAACTAATTACTGTCCAATCATTTCTAGTAATACAGATGATCCAACAAACTTTCGAAATCAAAATGATAATTATTGAAAGCATTTTTTGGCATCATTACTATTGTAAGATTAAATTTTCAAAAGTGTGAAATTTAAATTGATAAAGAAACGAGAAAAAAAATGAAAATTAGTGATTGAGATATTACTTTGAGCTTTTTGGAATACTATGTTCAAAAATTTAGATCTATTGGGATATTTTCAGATCGTAAGGCATGGATTTCCAGACGACCCACGATGTATGGCTTATGATGTCGTACAACGATTGCTAGCCATAGGCACTGGCCATGGAATAATCAGAGTTATCGGAGATGTTGGAGTGGATTATTGTTTGAAGCATGAATCAGACGCTGCTGTACTTCATATACAATTCTTGACCAATGAAGTATGTTTTGTTATTTTTTCTGTCATCTTTCTGAATTTTAAATCTTTGATGATCAAAATATGGAATTATTAGAAGCTTTTTATCAAATTCAAGTCACTTTAATGAAAAAAAAATCTAAACTATTTGGACTGTTTGGATTTTTTTTTCCTGCTGATCTCATATAGGTGGTAGATTTTCAGGATTATTATCCTTTCTTGTTGGGTTTTACATTTAACTCTTATTAAAAACTTTTTTTTTTCTCAAATATTTGTTTTAAATTAATAATACGAAAGGAATAATTAAGCGAATATTAATTTGAAAGACCTAAGCTTGTTTAACTAACACTGTTATAATTTGAGATGTAAAACGCACAATTTCTTATTTCTTTTAATAATGTAAAGAATAACGATATGTCAATAAATGTAAATAAGCAGCATATGAAAGTGGGAATTGAAACAAAGTGAAAGCGAAAAAAAGGGATTTAAAGTAATAGCAAAAAGAAGATTCAACGATGAATGAAAAAGCAGTCTTTGTTTTTAGGGAGCACTAGTTACTGCATGCCGTGATGACCTGATACATTTGTGGAACTTTCGGCAAAAGGTAACGAAGGCATTAATTCCAAAAAATATTGATGTATTTATTTTATAGGGATTCGCTGAAACATTAACAAAAAATTTAGAATAGTTGGAAGCTTTTATCAAAATATAAAATTGGAAAAACTTTTCTTTGTTGTATATTTGATAATCGTGTTTTCTATTTTAAAATCCAATAACTTGTAGCAAATTTCAATTCAATGAAGAATGATTTTGAGTCTGATATGACATTTTTTTATCAGTGACTTATTCAGGTACCAGTGATATTGCACAGTATACAGTTAACGAAGGAGCAAATTACCTGTATCAGCCACTCTTTCCAAAGTAAATGGCTTTATTTGGGGACCGAACGTGGTAATGTATATTTTGTTAAAATAGCCACATTTACCTTATCTAGTTACGCTATCAACTGGAACAAGGCCATTGATTTGTAAGTTTATCTTTTTTTTCTTATTTCTTTTTATTTCGCTTTTGCAAAACAGGTTTAAGAATCTTTATACATTGTTAAATTTGTTGGAAATTTTTGTTGAATTTTAAAATAAGCAGTAGAGAATAAAACAACTTCTGATTAAAACACCGATTTTGGTTAAATATTAAATGACTCTGCTTATCAGCATTTTTTTTTTTTTTCTACATAAGAACATCATGATACTTCGAAATCAAGCAGGTACCAATATTTCTATCCTACAGTATCATAAAGTGCTGTTGAAGTTTTATTTTTAATAAATGTTTTGATCATAATCCTCATCATGCGTAACCATCAATCTTTTATATGTCCTTTAAATTGATTCTCTTTCCTTACTATAGACTTAGCAAGCATCTCGCATACATTCATGTAGATTTTTTTTTTTTTGTTTTTCAAGAAAAGGAACTTGCAGTAGTGAAAAATATTTCCTATAGCGACGATCTTTCAGAATAAGTTCATGTTATTGTATTACTTGTGAAATTTTAGTTAATGAAATATTCATTATTCCTATTTGTAGCTCTCAGTACATTCAATTACTAGAATGCATGCTTTGAGTTAATCATCTGAGGAAATGGATGATATACTTTCCATTGATTTGAAAGTTTTACTTCCACTTGAATGACTATGTACTTCGTTCTGTCATATTTCAGAGGTGTTCGTACTCATCCTGGTGGTGTAAAAGCTATTTCTACCTGCCCCACCGAACTTTCTAAATTATTGATTCTATATGAAAAAGGGAGTATTGTATTATGGAACCTTCAAACGAAAGAAGTAATCGACTGCTTTGAAAATTAATTTTTATTGAACTATCCATATTTTTGATCAATATTAGAAGAAAATCATTTTTGATCACTAACGTCTCTTCTAGGTGGAGAGATTCATATCTGATCATCCAGCTCGTTGTTTTGCATGGCATCATGATGGCCGACAGTTTATGTGTGGTACAGCTGATGGATGCTTGTTGGTTTGGAATATTCGAAAGCCCGGAGAATATATACAAAAATTGCAACCTCATGGACAGAAGTGTAATTCTATTAATCAGGTCTTTCTTCACGTGAATTTGTATGATTATTTCTTTATATATATTTTGCAATGACTTAACCTATTTACAAATTTCAGGTTGATTGGAGGCATTCAGCAGATGGAGAACAGTTAATTATTTTTGGTGGTGGTTAGTATTTTAATGAAAAACATTGATTTCTTATTATCTTTTACAAAACTTATTCAAAACTTTCATTCAGCTAATTAAGAATTCAAAATTTTTAGGCATGTCACAGGAAGATGGCGTATTTTCCTCTTTAACCATAATGAGAGCATCAAAATCGATTACAGTTTTGGAATTAGACCATCCTTTGATAACCTTTACACCTCTGAATTCTTCACCTTATAGCAGTGTATCACAGCAACCTTCTAGTGTTGCAGTACTAATGAAGAATGATTTGCTTGTTATCGATCTAACTATTCCAGGGTGATTTTATTCATTTGATTTATAAAATGATTTTAGGGTAAAATGTTAAGTTTTAAAATGTTAACTTTAGTCTATTATAGATTTTTTTTTCTCCTTAAAATCTTGAAGTTTAAGTATCAAGACGCAAATCTAAAACGCTTAAAATAAAATGTCTCCAGTTATAAGTATGAGGTTCATATGGTAGATCAAAATTCCTTCATAACGGAATCCTTTGTAACGTTTAAATTTTTCAACTCAGGAAGGTGACATGTTATTGCTATTCTTAAATTTGGTTATTGTTACAAGCAGTTAATTTTAGCTATCCTTGCCATGAAAATGTTACTCCTATGGATATTCATGAATCACGGGTACGATGTATATGTTATTTTTCCAATTGTCCTCTTGATTTACTTGGTGCCCTAGCACTTGTTGGTTCGAAACAGCGGCGTCAAGGATTTAGTGATAAGGTTTATTCATTTTTTTCCGAACTCAAGTTTTTATGCCTTAGCTTTTCTTAAATTTGAAGTTGCGAAATTGGATTTTTCAGCCATGGCCGATCACAGGTGGAAGTGGACGAGATTGTGCAATGGGTCATCAAGAATTATTACTTACGGGGTAATTGTTCAGATGTGTTTATGCAAATGATTGGAGAAAAGAAATCGTTGTTGCGGTTTCAGTAATCCTAATTACAGTAGCAGATTTTTAACGTGTGGCAGGCATGGTGTAGTTCTGTTTGAATTTGATGAATGGAATGTGTAACATATTATGTTTTATCTCGGAATTTAGTAATTAAATTATTTCACTCAGGAAAAAAATCTTTTGTTATGCAGAACTGTTGATGGTAGGTATAATTCATTTGTGTTTCCACTTGTTATAGCCATGAAGACGGATCTATAAAATTCTGGCAAGCATCGGGTGAGCATCTTCAAATCTTGTACAAATTAAAAAGTGGGCGACATTTCGAACGAAATGATGGATTGGAATCTCATGAAGCATCACATGCTGTTACGATGATTGAATTATGTTTGGATTCACGATTGCTGCTAGTTGCCGCACAAAGTGGACAGTTGACACTATTTCGTTTTGTAAAAACTGAGAACGCTCATGAAATTACTGTAAGGCATCAGGATTTTTAAAACTTGAATGAGTTATATTATAAGATGAAAATATATTTTCCAGTTTGATTTGTTATGATGTAGAGCTTCTATAGTTCTTTCTGGCTATTTATGAAATTAAACCCTTAATGTTTCTGATAAATTTATTTCCATACTCTTTCAGGTAATTAATATTCCATCTACATTTTCTTTTTTATCGGGTAATGTGGAATCGAATAAAACATCTCCAAAGAGAGAATTAAGAAGGCAGGGAACGGCAATCTCAGTGGAATCAAATAGTACAGATACCAGTGAAGGTAGCACAAATGATGGTTATTTTCCATTGAAAGTGAAAGGTGGAGTGCTCAGAAGACTTGCAGGGTATCAGGTAATTATGGATATATATATATATATATATATATATATATATGTATATATATTTTTAGGGTTGCCTTGTATCATTGAACTTTTAATAAAATATAAGTTTTAGCCAGATTTGGTATGCATGGTTCCGTGGAGGAATGCGTCACAACCGGAGACAATTACAGCAGTTGCTCTCAATTCAGCATACGGCATTATTGCACTTGGTTTGGATTTTTATTTCTGTTTTTATAAAAAAAAGGATTCCACTACATGTAGAATTCTTTTTATTACGTGGACGGTTTATGGAAGTCTTTAGAAATTGTGTAATTAAATTCCTGCCTTTTCTAATGTATTTTTTGAGCTCCACTGGGAATAGTTGCTTGAATTTTCTCTCTTCCTGTGTAAAAATCAGAAGATTTGTTTGCTGGGTAAACCCAAAAATAAACATAACTATATGTTAAACATATAGCGCAATTCTAAAGACATACTGAACTGAATTATTTTATTGCTATAGTAAGTTTTTAAAATTTGAATAATTTAACAAACTAATCCTGTTAAAAATTCGAAGCAGTTCATTCTTTATTTTTGTCATCAAAAGTATTGTTTTCCAGCTTGTGAGGAAAATAGCTTGCTATATGTCAAGTTGGTGGATAGAGTTCAAAAATAATTTAATTTGTATTCAAGATATGTTGATTGTTTTGAAACCTCTTGTTCAGAAATATTTCATCCATATACAAAGCATTCATCAATCTCAATATTTCAGGCACATCATCAAGTTTAACTCTGATTGATTTGGTGCAGTATATCATAATATGTTCGTGGTCACTCGCTGATCTATACATGCAGCAGCATTCAACACCAATATTGCTTAGTCAAAACAGCAATTCAAGCCAATATGATGTTTGTATTTCGATATTTTTGGAGTTCTGGTTTGAAGTTCCTGGTTAGAAGAATAACTTTTGTGAAACTTGGAAATAAGAACATAAGTCAAAATAGGGCATAAATTCATTTAATAAATCATAAAATAACATATTGACACTTAATTAAATATCAAGGATTGGGCTGATGAGTTTGAGTTAGTTTATTAGCAGTTGTGAAGATATTTTTAATTCAAAATATAATTCTTTATGAATGAAATTAGGAAGTACAAAAAGGCAAATAGCAAATAAGTAATTAAAGTGTTGCAATTTTTTTTCCTTTTCCTCCTTCTTTGATTAGTTTATTGATTCATAAGTACTGTTTATTGCTATAGTATTTGTTCTTGTTTTTTGTTGTCCTTGTTCATGTTCCGCATTTCTCATTTGCTTGCACATTACTGCAGCATTCTTTTGATATTCAATTTAGTGTATTTGAACTTATATGTAAAAATATCTAAAGTAAATAGATGGCCTGATAGCAAGTAAGTTAGCTTATATACCGACCATGATGTAAGTTGTTTCGTAGTTAGTATGAATAGATGAGCTAGTATATTAATATATTAAGATGTTAATAATTAATGCAATATATATATATATATATATATATTTAATATGCTAAAAATGTGCATCATAACTCCCAGCAGAAAGCTAAGAGCTGTGTCACTTCTGAGATATATATAGTATTTAGAAAATATCAGGCCATTTTTTTTTCTGTGTTTTCGCTTAAATATGTTCAAAATACACTTGTTATGGAGTTTTTTTGTGTTTGCATGCCTTTTTTGTCACGTTTGATCACGTATTTTCAGCCATTTGTCATATCATCGCAGCAACAAGAAACTTCCACAACAAATGTATCTTTGGAAATGGATACCATATATTCAGGAGATATTTCAGCTAAATGTGCTACGCCAAAAGGAGCTAAAACTACATCGCCGATACAATTGCGACCTTCCAATAAATTGTCGCATCGTCGAAAGCTTTTCAAACATATGACGTTAGGCAAAACATTTCTTAGTCGGACAGCAGATGGAAATGAAAAAATGAAAACAATGGAAACAATAACAACAGAAAACAAGGAAACATTTACATGCAAACATACCTCGCCGCACAATTTAGATCACAAAAAACGTTTTCAATTGGAAAGTACATCTGTGCGAAGCAATGAAATCTTAAGAGCGGAAGATTCGGAAGGAGTTCGGGAGGTTGATGTAAACTGTTTGATAGACAAACTTCGTGTCAGAAGAAAAACTTTTATTCGATCATCAACGATACACACGTCAACAGCCTCTGATGAACAGTTCAAATCAATGTCGGGTTCGAAAATAACATTAGGTAAGAAATCAGCATGCATACCCTATTTTTCGCTTTTCATTTTAATGCTTTGAACACAAAGTTTTAACAGAGTGAGTGTTTTTTTTTTTCAAATACAAAATTTCAAACGGAGTATACTGGTGAGTTCAAAAACTGCATTTTCATTTGCTGCACTCGCACTCATCCCTAAGTCAGTAAGCGTCCGAGTTCATTATGCTTCGATTCCATTACAATGTATATAAAGAAATGAGTCAAGTGTGTATCTCACGAAAGCTTGCATTGTTTTGCTATGCATATTTTATCAAGTTAATTTGCTTAAATAAAGCAATAATATTTTACACTGCTAGTACTTAACAGAAAGACCAGGTTAGTTAGGACCAAGTTACCAAGTTATTCGACATTTTTCAAATTGATGGAATATTCTCAAATGAGAACGAATAACAATTCTGAGTTGTGTTATCTTTCTGCTTATGTACTACTCCGTTCTCCTATGTTTGTCAGTTTATTTGTTTAACCAATGTTTTCCTTGAACCATTGTGTTTTTTTTTTTTTGTTTTGTTTTCCTACTGTAGTATATGTAATATTGATTATTCTTACAACTATATAGTAGTAACTGGTAGATTAACTGTACTAGTAATAATAAATTTCGAATAGTATATATCTGCAAACATTTCTTACGAAGCCAAACTAAACTTAATATTTTCATTAGTTCTTAAGATGAACTTTTTTTTGTAAACTAAAATTTGAAAACCTGTGAAACTTTGGCTGAAAAAAATTTTTAAATTGGTTGATATGGTAGCTTCAGTATGGAATGGATACGAGGCGTAGTATGGATTCGCCACCAATTATTGTCAATAGCAAATCGATGTTACGTGGTAATGCGGAAAATTCACGTCTACGTTCGGATAGGCGGCCGCAATTGTTAAAATCACAATCTATTATTGATTCAGGCTGTGAAATTAATGGTACTTGTTTTTGTTTTCTGACATCTCTTTCATTTTGTATAATTCTCACATTTTTTTTTGAATCAACGAAAATAAAATCAGAAGATTAAAGTCTCTTCACGTTAATCTTTTTTCTGCTTTGCCTCCTTTTTTTTGCAACATAGATTTGTTGAAGCTTCTGAAATAATCATATGAAGATACTACACAAAATTGTAAAGAATTAGGGTCGTCGAAGTGCTTGAAACTGGCCTATAGCATTTTTATTACAGAAAGAACTAACACTGTATTTAATATTAAATTGAGTTATTACAGATGATGGAACTAAACATTTATATGAGTTTCTCATCACAAGTTATTGTTTTAAAGATTAGTTGTTTAAAGGGGTAATACATCTGATCCAACAATTTCTTGTACTGTATATTATTCTTTACATTGCCTAATCATTGATTTATAAAAACGTTTTAGGATTTCAAATAAGCCAATATTTTAGAAATTTCAAATGTGTTTCTAAAAATCTTGAACACTTTTGCTTAAATAATTCTAAACTTTTTTTGAGTAGGTTATTCTTTATTCATTATTTTTGTTGCAGAATTCTTTTAAAGGAATTTAAAAATGTTCACATAAATATTGAATATGTTGCAATGAATCGACAAAAAAATTGGTTTTAGATTGAGTGGTAATTACTGAAAACTGATTTATTATAATTTGATTGTAGACAGTCTTTTTGTTTCATTCCTGTAATTCAGTTTATTAATATGTCTTTTTTTGTATGAGATCAAATATTAGTTTAAAATATGTCTTAACTGTAAGATTGAATATTGGGAAGTTAATGCAAATAGTAGTAATACAAATGAATGTAGTTGGAAGAAGGTTGTGAAAATAGAGAAGTGGGCTTTGGGAATCTAATGTTTTTGTATGGTTTATGTTTATTTAAATTTAATCCTTCTTATATCCCCAGCTTTCTTTCGGAGACTTTCTAAGTCTTCTTTCAAATTTGAGGATTTTCAATACATGTTTTGATAAGAATTACCTGAGCAGCTGAGACATTGAGCAAGGATGCACAAATAGAAGTCGAACTGTGATAATTGTTGTATACTACTTCTCATTATTATTATTCTTTTCGTTTTTGTTTTTTCATTTTTCAATGCTGTAGGAAATTTATATACATGAATGTTTCCGTATGGAGTAATCTTGTTTTTATTCTTGGTTCCATTGTGACGTATGAAGTTAAGTCAAGCTGGTAACAAAAATTTGCTTGAAATTGAATTGAAAGATGGAATTTTTATTGTAAAGATTCGTATTTGTGAATGAATTTTAACAGATTTCAGATTCAACAATAACGAAGAGAACTTCAGTAGATGAGAGTCCATCAAGCACTAACAAGATGTTTTTTTCGGAAAGTGTGACATCGCTTACATTTATTCAGTCATTTGTCAAAAAAAGAGGTTAGTCTTTAGGCTGATACTATTGAATTAGATGTTATATCCTTTAGCATATTTAAAAATTAATTAATGGTTATTGACACTACTTTTAATTGCTGTCATTAGTAGATCAATTTCTATCTCGTAAAAGTTTGAAACTGTTCGGGTTTTGTTTTCAATGAAGTAAGCGTACTTAGGAAAATCTGCATCAGCTATTAAAGTGTTTCGTGTACCTGGTGTTTTGAATTTTGAAAAATTTCAAAAGTACAATTCTTTTAAGAGCTTTAGATCCTCGAGCACATTTGTGCCTTTGGGTTGGTACTTCTGCGAGCACATGTATTATCTATCATTTGTTACTTCCGACTGATCGTCAAAACTCAACAGTCTCCGTGGCTCATAGCGGTTTGTTCTTTCAATATTCTTTCGTAGTACTGGAAATAAATTTTATTTGATCGGTTCAATATTGTAGCAATATGCTTGCGCTTGTAAATAAAGCTGTTTTACATTAAACTTCTGGGTTATTTTTGTTAGGTTCAATAGTTCAGACGCGAGGACGTATGCTGTATACAACGCTAATGGATCGAAATTTTTGTTTATTAGAGGGAGCAGCAGAAAGTTATCATGAAAAGGTGATTGCGAAACCCAAAGTCAGTTTCAAATGTATATAATGCATGATTCTTAAGCCGTAAATATTTCCAGAATTTTTGTTGTAAACTATTTTTTCCAAAAATCCTGTGAGTAGTGACTTCATAATCGTTTCATAATCTGACAAAGTGGAGTTGGGAGGAGGATTTTATGTCATTCATTTATTCATTGTTAGAACTGTAAAATATGCATTGCCAACAAACAAAAAAAATTAGAGTTTTGTTTCAGGAAGATGATCGGAATCATTCAGAAGAAAATAACTTTCCGAATAAAGTTCTTACAAAACTGAGTCTTTCACCAACTTGTTCAAACGCGACAGAATACTCCCGAGAGGATGACTTTCTACAGGTAAATGATGATCCGAGAATTATTTGGTCTTGGTACTCATGAATTTGTAGTTCAGTTATTAAATATTTCATTTACAAAAATATTTCATTTTTTTGGTGTTTTTCTTTTTGGTATTTTCGTCATTTTACTTGTAAATTGCTTTCATTCTAATTTTAATTATTTCAGTTTGCTGTTTTGGTTTCTGAAGATGAAGTACATACCGTTGCATTGCCAAATTTCAATTCTTTGTTTTTATACCGTCCGGAATTCCCATTCGTTAAGGTTAATTTTCTAATGCACACTTAAAAATATCGGAGTCTCTAGAGCTCTCTTATCATTAAACCCTTGCTTACAAGATTATCTATTGGGGAATATGAACGATGCTTAGTGTCAACGCATAACCAACGCATAACGGAAATATTTCCTCAAGGTCTCTGCAAACCAAAATCGACTTATTAATCATGTGAAACCAACAAAAAATATAATTTATTAAATAACGAAAAAAAAAAAACGGCAATAAAAAACAAAAAATATAAAGGAAAAAATTAACAAATCAAGTGGTCAGACTAGAACAATGCAATAGTGCAGTCATTATGCAGAAGTTTATACCCTATCACAGACTTATGCAGTGCGAAATAATTAAACATTTCTATATTTAACATTTGTGAGAAATATCCACAATGTTCCATCAGTAATATTTCAGGCACGAGCAACACACGTTCATGGTTATCCCGTGCTAATGTTATTGAATGGTGCGGGGCAAATTGTTATATTAAGTCTTCCGAGTTTGAGGCTTCTTCTTTGCTCAAATCTCTTCCGACATTCTGTTGATTACGATGACCCGTAAATTTTTCTTTTGTCAATTTTCCTTTTTGCTAATGGCTATTGTTTTTTTACAAAATCAGTAATTTCAAATTATGTAAAGGAAAAGGGACCAAGATCAGGAACATGAAAGACAGAAAATCAAAATCACATTCGTTTTCTGCAACTTTGCTATTTATTCCGAGAAAGAGAAGCAGAACTTCTTTTTTTTTTTTTTTTTTTGCCAAGCTACTTGAAATTATGCAAATTTCACTCTTTGTGAGTTGTCATCGTTTTACATTTTAATAAAAACAGTTATGAAAAAAATTATTTTTGAATGTTTTCGCAGATCTGGTCCTGTTTCAGTATTTGTTTCAAGACGTCCTTTGCTGAACATGGGTTGGGTATGTATACCATAACGCCATCAGAGGTAAGAAATCAGTTGAAATAATTAGTGCTACTTGTTGATTAGTTATTGTCAATAGTCAGTAAGTGTAAAATGGAGTATTATTAGCGAAGACAAGCGCTTTATCTCTCCTCTCATTCTTTTTCTTTATTTTGAGGAAAATTGTCCTATTACTTAATTGAGCTGAAGTATAAAAATGAGAGAGAGAAAGAAAAGAGAAGGTAGGAGCTAAAATGAGTGGTCCAGGACGAAAACGTCCGTGATCGTTTATGCGTACATGCTCACAGGTTGACTAAATTTAAGATGCGTTATATATACATATTTTTTTGTAGAGCGTTAGCGTTTTGTGTCTTTTTATAATCAAAATTTGCTTATATAGAATCCATATAGTGTTGCATTTCAAATATTTCAGATCCAAAAATTCACTATTTGCTCGGAATTAGCAAGCCAAGTGCAGGAATCAGCTGGCGAGTTGTTCGTGCCTGTTGATATGCCTGAGCCACCAAAAAGTTCATTTTTGAAAGGAATGTCAACCTTATTTGCCAGTCAAAAAGACAGCTTCGATTTGGATTCTATATGTAATTTCCAGTTTTTCACTGTCTTTCTTTATTATTTCTTAATTGATTTCGTACTATGTTTTCTGATTTGCTTAATTTTTCTACTCATTTCATATTTTTTGGATGTTTTGAAAATTCAAAAAATTTCAGTTCTTGACAAAAATTCCAACTCTGTGCCCGGCAGTAGTATGCGTTCTATTGCAAAAACAATACCTGGTCCATCAAGTATGGAACAAGCTACAGCACGAGGAGCATCGGCGGGTCAAGCTGCAAATATGGCTTTACAAGTAAGTATTTATCATAAAGAAATTATCGCTGAAATGTTCAAAAAAATAAGCTGTTTTTGTGTTTTGTTTAATGATCTTGAATGGTAAGTTTTAGAAGCATTATGCGTTTTTGCAAAAGACTTCTGGAATTAAAAACGTATTAAGGCACATCTTCTTCCATGTTTCATCATTTTCCGGATGAAGTAGGGATGTCTCCCACACGAGACAATTTCCTAATGGTGTTGATAATAATATCAATTTTCAGTAAGATATAGGTTCTAGATGTCATAGCTTTTACCAAAACGAAGATATCTAGTATAGATCGGTTGTTTGCAATCATCTTTATGCAAAAATTAAAGGAAGCAGTTTAAATGCTTCCATCTTGAGCATTTTTTAGAGTTTTTCGTTTTTCACTCTTCCTTTTTATGGGATGGGTTGATTGCATGCTTGCAATTTCCCAAAATTTTCAGGCCTTACATGAACGTGCGGAAAAGCTGAACGTAACTGTAGATGCAACGGAACGACTTAAAGAAAATGCAATGACTCTTTCGCAACGAACAGGAAAGCTAGTGGAAAAGTATGAAAAGAAGAAATGGTATAATTTCTAGATATTTCAGGCTAGAGCTTCTTGAAATTCAGTGTTAATCATTGTTCGAAACTAGTCATTTTGTAATTTCATTCAATATTTCTTTTTTATGAAATATTTCTTTTCATGCATTTCTGTATTCAGTTTGATATTTTTAGTATCTGTTTCCAGTTACAGGGTTTCTTTTTTCTTGCTTTATTCGTAATTAGCTTTTACTCTTTCGGAACATATAGTGCTGCCAGTGTTTCAGCTTATAACGTTCCCGTAATCTTCACATTAATTTTACACTTTGCACACAATTTCATGTAGACTTAAGTGTTACAAGACATAAGTGAATAATTTCATGTATTCGGTTGTCTCTGTATTACTTTCTTTTCAAGTATTTAATTTTGGTAATTTACTTTTTTCAAGAATTTTGTGGAAATTCCTTACAGCAATCTGTTCATAATACATTCTCACATTTAGAATTTATTTCACTTTATTTAATAGTTACCGCTAGCGCTGTGATGTTTCTCATATCAGAAATCGGTTTCCTTTGTATTTAGTAGTGTTTATTTCGCTATTTCCAATATAAATTATTTTCTAAAGATTAGATCATATCAAGCATCAATTTCATCTCAGGCAGCAGATCTTAGCAAAGTTGTATTCTGTCATTCAAAGAGGAAATGAAATTGCTCGAAAAATTGAATTTTTTTCTTTCTTTTCATATAGTCTGGATGGTTCTCAATATATTATAAGGCCTCTTTATAGATGATCAGTCAAAATTAAAGTGCTCCCAAGTGAAGCTTCGAATTGAAAATCAAGTTCGAAACTACATAACTCATAATGTATCTCCAAAATTTGGACTATGATAATTTCTAAGATATACCAATATAATTTAAAGTAGTTTAGTGAATTAAGTAGAGCAAAGAATAATGGGATCTAATTGGAAATGAGTTGAAATAAATCACCTTATCAATTTCATATCGGTGAATTTCCTCAATGATCGAGTGTTGTAGTTCTAGGTAAATTTAATATTTACTAGTTAAAGATTGTACGATAATTCATGTAATAAATCCTTGTAAATTGTAATCTATGTGGTTGTGTTTGGTTTTATATTTATATCTTTCCATTTTTTTCCTCTCCTAATGCTATAAATATTTTGTCTTTTTTTTTTTGAAACTATTGTGAATAAATTTTCTTGAAACAATCGTTTGACTTCTAACAGTTTGCTTTCATCCATTGTGATACTTCTTGGTGTGTAATGGGTCATTTAATGTATTCTAACTCCTTGATTTTTTTTTTTAAACACAACTTGACTTTGGTTTTAATATATAATATGTGATTGACAATAATACGACATATTCGATCTTTGAAATGTAAGACAACATTGTCTCCGGTTTGACGTCATTTACATTTCCCTTTCTGGACAACTGCATTAGTTTAAAAAATAATTTAAGCGATATAATATGACATTTATGAAGTATGGCATATCACTAACTCTTTCTCTTACATCAAACTCTCCACCTCACACTTTAATTTTAATGGTATTCCACATAAAGCAATAACTTTACATGGCTTAAGATTTCAATAGGTGCGACTTTTTTGACCTGCTTGACCTATGGTACATAATTGGAATATGATTTTAAACTGTCTTCTCAATCACCTACGGCAGATGAGTACTGTCAAGCAAATAGGGTGCTCGAGATTTTAATTTTTTCACATAGCGTGCAGTCCGAGTCGCCTAGAGATTATTTGGTTTATTAGAGAGAATGCAGCGGGTAGGGAGGTTGGGGTTATATAGGACGGGATGGAGGTTCGCAGCTATAATTCAGTAGGGTTTTTGAGAGAGCGGTCATTATCTTTATACAGATCATATGAATATATTAGGGAAAATATTCAAATTGTCAATTTTTATATATAATAATTAGTGTTTCTTGCAAGGTTAATCAAAGATGGTGTACAAACGAATGGTAGAAATAGGCCGTGTGGTGTTCGTTGCGAAAGGTGATGACGATGGAAAATTGGCGGCTATTGTTGATGTTGTTGATGGGAATAGAGTTGGTTTTCTTTTTACTTTTTATTACCCGAATCTTTTATTCTATAACAGGCTTAATTCACGTCGTAGATCCGTGTTTGACATATCATTCGGCTATCATGAATTCTCTTAAGTTATGCAGCATGTGTTTACCATGTTAGTCATTGATATGATTAATCGGTGTAATCATTGATATGATTAATCGGTGTGGTCATTGATATGATTAATCTGTGTGGTGTGTCGAAATTATTTTGTAGCAAAAGTCTGTATTTTTTAAACCTAATTTTTGTTTGGGGGATTTAACCAATGTTGGAGGAGATATGAAGCAAAATAATAGCCACATCAAAGTTATTAGGAGAGTACAAAAAGTTATGATGTTTGATGTTATACAAATGCTCAGGCCTTGGTTGATGGACCATCTACGGGGGTTAAGCGTTCGGTTCGTAATTTCAAAGACCTTCATTTGACAAAGTTTCGTATACCACTGAGACATGGGATGCGCACAAAAAATGTCAAAAAGGCATTTGATGAAGCGAAAATCAGCGAGAAATGGGCAGAAACTTTATGGGCGCAAAAGCTTGCTAAAAAAGAAATTGTAAGTGTTTTTCACTGAAGTTTTTTTTTTTTTTTTTTTTATTATTTTGCTGATGACTGGCTGTGATTTCCAGCGTGACAGTTTTATACAACAGATGATTAATGTTTGTGTCTGACATTTTATTTTTGGAGAAACGAGTAGAAATGATGCCGTTTATTTTATATAAAAATATATGACATGATCATTTCAACTACCCTATAAGATCATTTGCAAAA
Source organism: Brugia malayi (assembly GCF_000002995.4). Taxonomy (NCBI): domain Eukaryota; kingdom Metazoa; phylum Nematoda; class Chromadorea; order Rhabditida; family Onchocercidae; genus Brugia; species Brugia malayi. Next base: position 4,828,496 of record NW_025062477.1, read on the forward strand.
ATCCCAACCTGTTGGTTGATTAATATATATAAGTTGGAAATTTCGATGAAATATCACCTTACTGTGATATTTTGTGAAATGTTTTTTTTGCTTTTTAGAAAGCAAAGATGACTGATTTTGATCGGTTCAAACTGATGCGCGCAAAGCAGCTGCGAAATAGGTTGGTGCGTTTGCAGTTAGCGAAACTGCGCAAGACAAGGAAGACCGGAAAACCGACTAAAGAGAAATAAGCGAAAAATGTTTACTCTTCACGTTGGCTTTTGTTTGTTAATTTTAATGAAACTATTGTTTGCGATTTCAGCAAATGTATAAAAATTGGTTTGCTGAACAAAAAATATTTTTAACCTGTTCGAGATTTAAGTTGCACTGGTATTTTTCTTTCAACGTTGGGAGACCAGCATAATGTACCGTAGAATCAAGTTTGGATTGCCTTGTCCGAAAGTAATGTTTCCTATATTATTTGGGAGTGTAATAAATTATATCGGTTTTTTTTTTCAATATAACTTTAATATGCTACTAAAAAGAAGCGGTAATCAAAGGCTTGTCATATATTGTTGTTTGAATCACAACGCTAAGTGTTGCAGAATAATGCAAAATGGTAGTGTTCGAAGGAATCATTGCAATTTTAAGTAGATGTGAAGATTAAATTAAGAGTTCAGTCCTGAAAATTCGGTAAAAGACATACTTCCATAGGTGATACATTTACGAACCATATTTAACTGCATCAAAAACCGTTGCCTGGTGAATAGTGTCCAGATATTACGTGGATAGATCCATACCATTAATAATACTGGGATGATGAGCTCTTCTAGCTGACTTTAATAGCGTAGTAACAAATAAAATTGAGGACTGAGATATCTGACGAGAACTCGACTATCAGATATTGAAGTTCAAATTGTAGACTGACATCACTCTAACATTTCTAAGATTTATTAATGATTTTGTTTTTGCACATTTCCCACGTTTTATGTTTTTCAAATTTCTTAAGCAAATTTCTAATTACGCAAAGCAAAAAACATTTGCAAGAACGATACATCACACTTTTAGTATCTACATAAGTGGTAATCAGTACCAGTAGCTAAAATTCAATTGTACTTATGAATTGTGTTCCTAAATTCAATGTCCAAGCGATACTGTATTCAAAGGAACGCAACATGAATAATAAGTAAATTCAAGAATCGAACAAAATCTGTAGTTTGCAACAAATTCATCAGTAAAATATGTGCTATGCGAAGAACAGAGATTACAACAACCAGATGATAAAGGAAGCGAATTAAATTTTTGTTGTACTTACATCACCGGTACAACTAATTCTACATTTTTTTGTAATTTTATTATGGTGATAAGGATTCACTGATGTTGTAATTCTCGGAATATAGAAAAGATATCACAGCGTTCTTGAAATGTAAGGAAGAAAGTTTAACTTCAAACTCTATTATTCTTCAATAGCTACTACTAACAAATAAAAGTTTAGTTTTATCTGTGAATGACATCGGCCAAATTTATTGCTCCCTGAATTCAAATTCAACTTAGATTATCCAAACTTGAGCTTCATGCTTTGGAACGAATTGTGCGCAAAAATGGATATTCATTGTCAGGATTTCTAATTGGCCTTTAAATCTTCGGCAGCACTTTTCAAGGCAGTTTCAAAGATGGGTACATGCAAGAAAAGAGACGTCTCCAAACATGGATCTGCAATCATATGAGAACTACAAAAAATACTCTTCCATTTTTAAATTCCTGAATTCATAGTAGTTAACTTACCAGTCAAATGTTGAACCCAATTTTTAAGCAAACACTTCATCTTTTCTTCTGATAAGCCATCATATTGCAAACGTCGTAGATAAAACTGCTAAAATATGATCTAACAGAAGAATCAATAATTGGCACCATGATAACACATATACGACAAAAAGTTTCGAGCTGAAAAAAATCCTAAAAAATCAAAAACTTTCTCTTACCTCATGTAACTGCTGCTCATTCATCATATCGATCACAGTATCTTCTTTTAACAAACGATCCAAATGTCGAAGTATTTCTGCCCGATCATGAAGTCCGCGAACACCGGCAGTAAGGAAACTTACTCGATGAAGCCTTGATAAGTGGTACTAAAAATTATACAATAAGTTCAACTTGAAAAAAAAAGAAACTTTTTCTCACATTTGCCACTACAAACTTATTACCAAGTGTCCAAGCGAATAAGTATTCATTTCCGGCAACTCCAGTTTCTTGAGTTCTTTCAGTGGTGTTTGCACATTAACGTCCTATAAAATTGTTTCTTTCTATTATGTAGAAGACAATAAGGTTAAAAAAAGCAGTATTTCTAGGGAAGTAAATAAGGATGAAATTTCGAAAAAAAAAAAGTTCATCATTTAAAAGTTTAGGTAAATAAGAAAATGAAGCAAAGGACATAATTTCAGCCACGAAAATTACTGTGATCTAAAAACATACAAAATATTGGAAAAATTGTAATCTACATAAGTAACATATAATTCCTACAATTTTGTTTTTCGTATCATGAAACCAACTTTACAAACCAAACTAACACACCAATTTTTGAAGATATTTTCGTAGTGGATCAAAATGCATTTGTGCTGTACGTTTTAAACTTATCGACCAAAATCTTTTTCGCTGATCAATCGTCCAAAAATGTCGAGTTAAGACAAGTCGAGGAAAAAACACCCTTCAAACAAACCAACTGTATAAACAAGATAATCAAACAAATCAAAAACAAGTTTGGAATAAAATTTACTAAAATAAATCCAAAATCTAAGTCAGTGTAATTCTTATAATTCATGCATCTATTAAATTAATTAACAAATAGAGAAAATTAAATAGTGTGTAAATAATATTATACGTTATAGAAAAGGTGAAAATTCAGTAACATGCACTTTGAAACATCACATAATTCTATAAGCACCGCCAATTTATTAATGCTCATTTACCAACAATGAGATGCATTTTATGCTTTACAAATTAGCGAAAAATTTCGAATCCATCAAGCATGAATAATAAGTTTACAAGTAAATATTTGCCTGAGTATGAATAAATATAGAAATATAAAAAAAATATTTGGTAAGGAAGCATATGTGAGAACGAATATGATGAGAAAGTGAAGTACATCAAAACTAAATTTGAAAAGAAGAAAGCTTACACGGCTAATGCGAAAATATAAACGGTGAGTGGCAGTGGTATAAAGATGACAATAACTGCCAATTTCAGTAATTCTTCTTTAGTCTAAAACAAAGATTGTGGAAATCTTCAAGCTTCTGAAAGGAATGAAATTACAAAACTTTTTCATCTGATCCTAAAAATTATTAAAAGCAATCTAAAAATTGGAAGTAATGTTAAGCGAACATATATTAGGGCAATGCATAAGAAAGAAAGGATCGTTAAATGATGTAAAAAATGAGTACATTGAAACCGACAAACGGATGGATTGCGAAACAATTTTTGTATAAATAGTAATAATAGAGTACTAAATTACCTCCATTAAACTTACCTAGAACTATGTACAGTTCCACCCTAAGAATAACTCTTACAATCTCTCAAATGCTTATGATAATTAGAAGTTTTAGCTGGCCTATCGGCATTTTACAGATTTACAATAGAAAAAAAGACCAAGCATGTGAACAATCCGAAATCCGGTGCAGCATGTTCATTTGCCGTAAAAATGGCAAAATTTTGTTATTTCCAAGCAAAACTCAAATAAAAACATAAATTAGAATAAAAGACACACACACACACACACCAGCGTAAGGAAGAAAAAAAAAGCAAATACCTGCTATGATCCTTAAAATCAAGAAAATTTCAAAAAATTGAGAAAAAGGCAACAAACTCACAACATCACGCAGAGACTCTCGCCCACTACCGGTATTTGAAGTAGCATTAATAGTGTGATTATATGCGTAATTTCCGAAGGACACTGAATTTTTTAGAAATGCAATTAAATGAATTCCATTCAGAATATATTTGACTGTAAATCCATTTTCTAATTCTATTAATAATATTCGTTAGTGAGCATCTAACGTTAAGAAATGAAATGTTTTTACTTCACTCCATTGAAGATATTATGATATACTACTGGTGGCACCTTACGCAAACAATATCTATCACAGGTTATCTCAGACTTTTCATGGTTAAATTAGTTAATTTCATTTCACAGCGAAGAGTACACTGCACATGCTGTCTTTGTTTTCACATTTCATATTAATAAGCAAGCAAAAATGATGGACCTGGAGAAGAATTTTCAATTCAGATTGTTTAAGCTCCGATATCTGTCGTGTTTTAGTTCTTAGATCTTTCTTCAATCGATAATATATCTTTATATCTGACCAGCACCATTTACATCCTAAAAGAAAAGAAAAAGCAAATCTGCAAGACGTTATGAAAAGGAAAATATAGGGAAAAAGAAGTTTCATTAAGGAACTATTGAGAAAGTAAGCATTTATTTCTAAATGACTGACAAATACTAAGATTCAACTTCTGATTATGAAATTCTAAGCCAAACTGTGATAATTACCTACAAAAAAAAAAAAAAAAAAAAAAAAAAAAAAGAAAAAGTTTTGCAAACGTTATCCAAATATTACCATATAAAGGATTAATTATGTAGTTTTGTTAAAAGCAAAAGTACCAATAAGCTAACTTATTTTTCCTCCTTTTAGCAGACTAATTTAATATTGTTAGAAAAACAATTTACTGTAATTTATTTTCCCTCACAACATTAATTAAAAAAAATGCCATAGAAAAGAAGAGAAAAAATTTATACCACTGATGACCATTCTGTGAACAGCATAAACTTTAGGATATCGCCGTGATAAGAATGATTCATACCGTTCCATCAATCCTCTTGATTCATTATTAGCCATTGAACTTAAACGGCTACTAATTAAATTATTATTTATCACCCATAATCTGGGCGTCTCACTATTTTTTAATCGTAAGCCTAATAGCATCAATCTGGAACCTGCAACTGACGATTGAATATTCCGTATTATTAACATTGAGTTAACCAAGCAACCTGTAAACAAAAATAAAGAATTGAAAAAAAAAAAAAAAAAAACTATTTAAATGGTTGGCAAATAGTCAGTAATCATCAAATTAGATCGATAATAGCATGATAATACAACAATGTTAACAAATTTCTTTATTAACTTTATTAATCATTAACAAATATCCATAATTTTCTAAATTAATGTTCTAATTATTATTCCGCATCTGTTCGCTTACATTGTTAGTTAATAAAGAATACACTGAAAGAATAAAATGATACCGCCAAACAACGAAAACAGAAACAATTTTAATATTCAAACAAATAAAGAAAGAAGTGAAACACCCGCACCAACAAGTAACGAAATAGGTTCACAATAAGTTGTAAATTTAAAAATGAGAAAGCTTAGCTTATTTAAAGTATTTAGGGCACAGACATCTCCTAATTAATAATTAATCTAATTATAGCAGTACGCTGTAAATATTTTAATCACGATTATCTAATAACTATCTTAATATTAATAATATCTTGCGAAGGTACATATTGATCTTTAACCTTGTGATAATATCTTTCTTTATTTTGGATAGTAGCTGTAAAATCTTCGTCTTGTATTGGTCGAAAATAAATTAGATCCGTGGAAGGATATTTAAGTAATAATTAATTATAAATTAGTGAATTAAAAAACAAAAAACGAAAAAAAACGAAAACAAAATCCAGCTTCATTAATTTAGATGTTAAGAACTATGCTAAACAATAAAAGTAGTTAGTTAAGGAATGAATAAAGTAAAGACTAATTCTTAATTTTTATTTATACGAAAAAGAAAAAATTCTCATTAATGTTTTAAAATTAATTCAAAAGAAATGTATAAATAACATTTGATAGCATTTGCTATTATAAAAATAATCTTTATTCAAAAGATAATGAAACAATTTTAAAATATATAAGACATCCATTTCATTCATTCAGTCAGTCAATCAGTCGGTTCGTTAGTTAGTTAGTTAGTTAGTTATTCAGGGAAATAGTATGGATCAGTTAGCTTAAGCAAAAGATATCGAATTCGTCTGCGATGAAGTAAATATCAGAAAAAAAGAAAAACAGGTTTTAAAAGAATAGCAATAACACTACGTTATGCAACAAAAGCATTGTTGTTAATAACATGCTATGACTATGAGAAAGTAAACAGGCGCTTGGCAATTGATCAAAACAACTTGCATTAAGGTTACTTTTTCTTCTCATGCTATTATGCTGATCATTTTTTATGTTTCAAGAAAGTTAATCGATTATTTTGTGTATGTCTTTTCTTTTTTTTTAATGGAAATTGGTTAATCACTTATTTCGATTTTTTTTTTTTTTTTTTTAAATGCAAATTGATTGAAGTATTTATGTGTATGTTATAGGTAACATAGCATGTGAAGTAATAATTAATTATCGAAGTTATAGGTATTGTTGTAGATAAATGAAGTAAAATAGCAAAGTCAATTAATTGATATAATTTATCATCTAGCGGTTATCTTTATTTATATTCTCATAATATTTTCAATGATATTTTAATATTAAAAAAGAAAAAAAGAAAAGAGAAAATTAACTTCCAATGATTATTATAGATTAATTAAAAATAAGGTCATTTAGGATTATATGAATTTAGATATATGAATAGCAGAATGATTTTATTTTAAATCGAAATTAATATCATTTTTCAATTATCAGAAGTAGTTTAACTTATTGAACTTACAATTGTATAATCATTATCGGTATTATTTGATTTATGATTTTTTGTCTAAATACAACCAACAATATTTAAGTATATTTGAAATGGAAAGAAAAAAAGATGTATAATGATATATTAGGAGAAGTAGGAGGATGAAAGATGATAATTTTCATTTAAAACACTGTAATTAATAATCAATCAACCGTAGAACTTTCCACACTAGATGAAATAAGGATGATTAAAAGAGTAGGTGAAAAGAGGAGGAATAGAAATAAGGGTCATTTAAAAGATAAAACTTCGAGGTCATTTTCACTCTATCAAATATCATTGAACCGTTTTTAAAAATCATTTTTAAAATTTTTTTTTTTCATTTCGTACTAAATTTAGGAAATTTTACGAACATATAAACACCTGCAAAATAACAGAGACATTCCAGATACCTGATTATTATTAACTTTTTTCTTCACTCTCTTGCAAATACTAAATTATTTTTTTTTTTTATATTCTTTCAATTTATACAAAATATTTCTTTCCTCACTTTAACAAAAGAACATTTCAATTTAATTCTATTTATTGTTTTTCAACCTTAATTTTAATTTTGTTTCCTGTCAAAAATTTATTTGGTAATTTGCCTTATCATTTTATATTTCATAATATAAAGGTTGCATTGAAATAGTATTTTTTATGTTTGTTAATTTCGAAAATATTTTCGATTTTAATTAGAAATTATTAAAGAAAGAAAATCACTAAGAAAAATGCCATTAAGTCTTTGAATAAGAAGTAAAATTTACTTTTACAATCAGAAAAAAAACATAAAAAGAATGAAGAAGGAAGGTTTTTAAAAGCATATTTCAATTCTCTTGTTTCAAAAAATTACTTCTTTTATTTTCCTAAACTTTCTCTTTTTTTTCCCATGCAAATGCTATTCTTTTTATAATGTCTATCTTTCTTAAATTTATACCAGAAACGTTACTTTATTTTATTTGTTATTTAGCAGAAAATTAAATTCTCTTCCTAAGTGTACATTGACAGTATTTCCTTATTTTAAAGTTTGATTTCATTTGTTTTATTTAATAAAAAAGGAAATTAAATTTTGTACTTCACAAATTTATTTCTTTCTGTACTGTAACATCTAGCTCTGATTTATGCAGTAATAATTTGTCATCTGTAACTTTTCTATAATTCATTTTTGCATAGTAAAGATGGATATTGTTGCGTCTAATGATTGGAAAATTTTTGTGGTGAAAATTTATAAAATAATTTTGTATAAATAATTTCAAATAAATGAATTTAATAAATGATTGCGATTTTTAATAAAATTTCGAATATTGAAGAAGAAAAGAGAGAGATTATAAAGTATAATTTTTTATTTTTTTGAGGTATATTACTAATAATGTAAGGACATTTAAGGAGCTGGAAAATTCTGCTTGAATTTTATAGAATTTTTGCAAGATAATATTGTTTAAAAAAAACTTCTTTTTTTCTAAAAAAATGAATAAAAATTCAAATAAGCTAGTCAGCTATATTGATTTTGTTTTATGTGTTTCAGTACTTCATGCCTTTCTAGTTCAATAAAATATGATGAGAAAAAAAAAATCGAATAAGAAGATTTCTATCAAATGAATCCTTTGACAATTTTTTTCTTCTGGTCAATTTCATAGTCTTTCTCGACAATTTAAATTCTTTTAACTGTCATTTTGTTAATATTTAAGTTAAATAGAGGATAAAAAGCAACCAAATGAGGCACTTTGAAATTTTAATTTACTACTCCTAAATTCTAAAAAAAAAAAAAAAAAAATAACCGGCTGGATACGTTTATTTTAATTTTATTTACTTTTTTAAATCTTTTTATGCTTCATTCACCATCACACATTTCAAGCATTTCTTTGAAAAAGAAAATATTATATCAGTGAAATAATTAGGAATGATTAATTTAAACATGATTAAGTAGATAATGTCCATTTAATGGTTCATTTTATGTTCGTGAAAAATGAAATAATCGTAAATAATTATGTCATTATAATTTTAGATATGTTAGGGTATTATATGATGATAGTTTGAATTAGTAAGCAGTATTTTAAGAATTAAGAATTAAGATAGCTTTATAATTTTAATATATAAATTTTTTATTATATTATTTTTTTACTGTATAAATCATACTTTTATTACCGTATGCCAATAAGATTAATTATTATTGTACTCTTCTCGGTTCACAAGTACATCTTTCTCATACTGAATCCTTTTTCCTTTTTGAATTGAACTGAATTAATTTCTTATAATAATTTATGTTATTTTTTCCTCTTCAAAAACTTCCACTAACCTATATTACTTATTATTTTACCTCCTTTTTTTTCTCTCTCCCTATATATATGGAGAAAGAAAAAAATTGATAAGCAGTATATATATATATATATTCAGTAGTTGTAGTACTTTCTACAATTCCATCAATTCGAATTAATGTAGTATTTCATTACAAATTTAATTTAAATTTTAATTTAGTTCTTTTTCTTTGTTAATTTGCAAATTTTTACAAAATGTGTGTGATTAAAAATTTATTTGATTGAAAGAATTGTAATACATAGTGACAGCAAGCTTATATTAAACCAAAATTGGATAGGAAGAGATGTGAGAAATTTGTTTTGACCAAAAAAAGAAAGACAAAAAAAAAAAAAGAATTTAAGGAAAGACTTTAACGTTGAGAAGACACAGACAGTCAATATGTAATGCGTTTTGGCATGTTGGAATAGAATCATCAATAAAATATTGGTATTGTTTTTTTTTTAATAGATAAATAAATATATCAAATATAAGAAATTTTAGGAGTAAATGATAAGTTTTAAACAAAATATTCAGTGAAAAATGTTGTGAAAATTATTAAAAAGAAAGAAATTAGCGTGACATCTTGATTTGACATTCAAACAAAATCAAATTTAAACACTTTTGAAATAAGATAAAATATTCAAAAAGAAAGAGAAATAATTTTAAAATTTAGATTTCAAACAATTTCAAAATATGAAATATTCGGAAGTTTTAAAACACATAAATGATAAATTATTGCAATAGAATAAGAAAAAAAAAGAATAAAGATGTTAGCAAAATGATCAAATACTGACTAACATAATTATTATGTAATCACTTATAGTGATGATGTAATTATTAAATGAAATTTGAAAAGTTGAGCATTGTCATAAGCACTGTATACTTAACTGTAAATTTCACTCATATTTTTAACTCAAGTATTCTAATATAAAAGATAGAGAGAGAGAGAGAGAAAAAAAAAGACCCTTCTTCATCTTATTTATCAATTTAAATTTTCAATTAAAGAAATTTTTTCATCAAAAAAAGAAAAAAAATGTGAATGAGATTTGTCGACGGAATAAATATTTCTAAAGAAAAAAAAAAGTAAAAAATAAAAAGGTTTCTATCTCTCTCTCTCTGTCTTGCTTGTCGAATGATATTGTTGCAACTATCAAAATTAATAAAAAATAAAAAAAACTATTTTTGTTTACATGCTTTCCTTTTTCTTTTTTAAAAAAAAAAACTTCCATTAAAAATGAAGGAAGAGAGAAAAAAGAAAAAAAAAAAACTTTAGCACTATTTAGTGTACAAATAAAAGAGATTGTAGAAGTATAAAAGAAGAAAAAATAAACTAAAAGTAGGAAATATATAAAAAAATGATTGTTAGAAGGAAGAGTGAGCGAAAGATTTCAATTAACTTCGTTTGCTTCCTTTAAGCTTTAAGCTGTGAAGAAACTCAGCTCAGTTCAATTTCTATTTAAAACTTTTGTAGATTGCAAAAGAAATGAATATATGAATGAATGACTGACTGATTGAAAATATGTGTGATAAAAGAGAGGTAGATGAAACTAATGAAAAACATATTTAAAAATTTTTTTCTTCATTCTAAATTTCTAAAAAGTTCACTTTAAATTTCTTCCAATCGAGGATGATACGAAATTATTAAATGAAAGTTTATCGATTTTTGGTCTTATTTACTATTTTACAAAACTTAAAAATGCGCATATTACTTTGGATAATTCCTTAAGCTAGGTTAAATTACTTATTTTTTTAATATTTGCCAAAAAGTTGACAAAAAGTCAAAGCACAAGTATTTGCTTACCGGTAAACTAGCTTGAAAGATACTTTAAAAGTTAAATATTAGTCAGTTTAATAACATTCTAGTATTCAGTTGCAGTAAACACACAATAAACAAAATATAATCAAATTTATTTAAATTATAAATTTCGATTAAAAATTTCTAAAAAAGAATTAAAACCGAAACATATATATAAGATATTTTAATGTTTCCTTTAAATGTTAACAGAAAAAAAAACATTCCCCAATAAAAATTCGCTTTTTCTTTCTAATATTTGCTATCCACAAAAAAAAAAAAAATAAATTTTTGTTAGTATACTAAATTAAAACACTTTTATCTTCTCTTCCTCCCTTCTCCTTCTCTCTCTCTCTATCTTTCTATGTAATAAATATTTATAAATTATTTTCTACTTCACCAGCTATGAATTACTTATGTAAAAATACCTTTGGGATATTTTAGAATAATCTTTGTGGTCTAATCAATAAGTATATGTATTTATAATACACACATATTTATATAACATTTCAATTATTTTCACTTTCTATTTCACTACTTTAGAAATATATAAATTATTTTCTAAGCAAACATATATATTCACTCTCTCTCTCCCTCTTTCCTTCCCCTTTTTTCCTTTTAGTTTTTAAAAATTTTCTTCCCTTTTTCAAGTTATTAAAATATAGTTAACTAGTTTTAATTAGTGAATTAATAAAATTGATTTAATTATCGAGAATATTTAAGCAATAATTAATATAACAATGAGTGACGATAAAAATTTACAAATAAACCAATAAATATTGATTACACTTTTTAAATAAACTTAAAACTTTGTTGATTATTTCGATAAAATTTTCTATTTTTCCTTTTTATCAACTTTTATGTATGCATTCATTGGTTAGTTCATTTGATTGTTTCATTCATTAAGTTTAAGTATTCATTTTGAAAGAAACAATTCATTATGAATTGATGCATTACTTTTATTTTTTTCATAATTCTTACGGATATAAAATGTTTCTTTTTTATAACTGCATATTCAATTCTTGAATATATTAATTTAGACAAGTAAATTATTTATTAACATACATAATATTTTATAACCTAGTCAAATATAATTAATTGTAATAGTGAATGGATTTTCTAAAAGTAATTTTCGAGATTACATTTTATGGAATATTTTTTGATTTTAAAATTCTTCGTGAATGCAATGTTTTCAAAAACGTACTTTTCATTCTATGCAATAAAGCATATGCAAAGCGCAATTGCACTTCTAACAGTAGCGCCTAAAATGGTTAATGTTAATTGAAATTAATGCAAATGGTATGCGCTATATTAAAATAAGGATTAAAATTACGATTCCATTAGATGAAAGCATAACTGCTATTATATGCTCATATCATTTTAAAAGTTGATTTCAGCAGAGATCGTTAAATTCAGCTTTTTATTGCAATCTCAAAAAGCTGTGCTTTATTTACATTTGTTCAATAGCGCCTCATTGATTTGAATTTCTTTTTCAAGAAATAAAGAAAAAAAATAATAGTATATACACATAAATATCCATGCTGAAATATTGCATTTTTGATTTTTAAAGATTAGAAATTAAAACGGAAATAAAAAAGTAATTCTTATTATCCTTATCTTCATTTTCTTCCTATATCATTCAGAAGATTTTCTTTAATTTTTAATTAATTGTTTTACCAAATACTTTTCTTAAATACTTACTTTCAATTTATATTAGCTTTTCAAAATTAATTCGACCAAAAAATCCAAATCACACAAAACGAAATTTAAACTTCATGTATTCATCAAAATTAGGAGAGATAAATTTTTACTAAAATAAATTTCTTTTTTGGTGATATTGCTTTTAATTTTAATTTATTGTTTTTTTTTAAAATTTATGCTAAATATTTCCGTTATTTTTAGTGTAACATTAACATTTTTCAAACCCTTGATATTGCTAATGTATCAGCAAATTTGATACTGTTAATTTATCAGCAAAAATTTTTTTTCAATCCTTATTGGATCTGAAATGTATTTTTTTAATGCTATGAACAAAATAACAGTCCGAGAATAAATTTATGAGAGATGTAAATTTCATCATTCCAAAATTTTGATGCTTTGGGAAAAAAGAAAATTTGCATATTTCGAAAACGACGAAATGCTATTACATTGAAGAATGGCTCTGATATAAATAATTTTCTAACGACAGTAAATACTGTTAAATAATTTAAATTGTTACTTTAGGACAACAAAATATAAATTATGAACGAAAACGGAAACAAAAGAATATTTTGATTATTCGGAAGAAGACAAATCCAGAAAGAAAAGAAAAAACCGATCTATAATTTCTTAAATGAAAAGTTTTTTTTAGTTTTAAAATTTTTTAAATCGTCCATTTTTTTGCATTTGAAAGTTTATACATTATTACTGTTTATAATGGCTTACTGAAAAGGACAAAAATTAACAAACATTCCATGGCATATTTATCATATTACTTAAGTAAATCATTAATACAAGATTAATTGATCACTTAAATTTTTTGTTTAAATATAACACAATTTCCAACATACAAAAAAATTTTCTTATCTAAAAATTAAAATAAAGTATTTCATTTCAAGACAAATGATAGTAATTGCTTTCATATCATAAAAAAAAATAATTGCCAAATCGATTTTTCAAAAGTGATGTTTTTTTTTTCCGGAAATACTTTAGTTGATAATAATGCAATCTAAGATATTTGCTATTAAGGTACAATTAGTATTTAGAATAGGCAATAAGCTTTGATTTTCAATTTTTTTACTTTTCTTATTTTATTATTATCAGATTGCTCATTTTTCATTTTTTTTTATTTGGTTTGCAGAATTTTACATATTGATTAAATAAGAGAAAAAAAAACGACGATTAAAAGACAAATGAAAAAGTTTAAAAATAAATTTACAAATATTGCTGAAGTATTTTCATTTTTATCCAAAATTATTCAGTTTTCCTCAATAAATATTTGATTAATATAATGGAATTGAATATGGAAATTTTTGAACAATTTTTTTGTGCTATATCAAAAAAAAATTGTTTTTTTTTTTGATATTATTACAAATCATTCAAATATTATGTCACTCATAAAATTAATTTTTTATTCGATTAAATAATGTAACAAATTATTGAGTTAAAAGACTAATGTAATTGGTGGAGTTACTCAACACTAATTAATAATACCAAATATAATATTTGATTTTTTTATTTATCGGTTTTACTGTTCCTTTCATTAATTTACAATTTGTAAACTAAAACTGACAAATAAAACATTCAAATATTATGTCTTAATATTATTGATTTACAAGTTTAACTACTAATAAATGAAATTCTATCTTTAAAAGGAAACTATGGGAAACCGATGATAGCGTTAATTTCATTAATATCATTTATCATCGTTTTTTTTTTTTTTCGTTTTAAAATAAACGTTTGCTTATGTTTTCTGTAATTGTGCAACTTAACCATTACAATACGTTCTGATAATTTAATTTTATAGAAATAATGTTATTCATGGATATTTTAAATTATTCATTGTCATTTTAGCATGTGTTGAAAGTTTCTGATTTTAAATGAATAGATACTTAAATTTAAAACTTTATTTCGCTGATGTTTTAAATATATTTATTCCTTTTATTTATTAACACCTCTAAAAAAAAAAAAAAAATTACAGTGTTTTTGTTAGCTTGTAATTGTGTAATTTAGACAATTACAGTATATTTCATATTTCAAATTTGTTAATAAACACACTGCACAGTTATTAGTGTCTTTTTTTTGTTTACTAAGTACTGAAATTTATAAAAAAACAACACTAGTATTTTTATCTAAAATATCATTATTGATTTTTTAAACTTATTTGTTTTTTGTGCACCAAAAAGATGAATTTATTTGTTGTTAGCTTTGTACTGCAGAGAAGAGAAAAGAGGAAGAGAATTTTATCTGACATCAGTATCATATTTCAGGACTCAATTGTAATTCCAAAAAATTTCAAAAAAAAAAGATGCTCTTTTTTTAAAACTGATCGAACAAATATACCATTTATTTCTCTTGTATCACAATTCACCATCATTTTTCCTTCCGCATTTTTCTTACTTTTAAAACATTGAGTATTTTTATTATATCACAACTTATTTAGTACAAATAATTTAAAAAATAAATTATGGAAAAAAAAAGAAACAGAAACTATTTTGTTAATTATTTAAAACCAGGAAAATTATTAAATTTTTTGTGAAATTTCCAATTACATATATCTGAAATATATGGCTAACAAAATATGCATATCAATTCATCATTTTTTCTTTGTCGTTTTTCTTCTCAGTCATCCCTTTCTCCTTTTGTCACCCTCTTTCTTCTTTTACTTTAAAGAATTATTGAAAAATTGTTCAAATTTTTAACAAAATTTTTAAAGTTTGAAGCTGTAATTAAATTGCATTACTTTTAAAGTTTTCACAATTATTATCATTACCATCAGACATGACCTATAGAAAAAGATGGACAAATAATAATAATTGTTTGAATTTTCCTTTTTTTTCTTACTTTTTATGTTTATTTCTGACAAGTTATTAAATATCTCCTTAAGTAACTAATTTTGTTTCTTTCTTTTTCATCAAAATATCAGTTTAATTCCTCTTTCATTTTAATCATAAATGAAATGTAAAGCCTTTTGTAATTAAGGTTATTAATATTCATATACTCAGTGCGGAAACTTTAAAAGGAATGTAATTTAATTATAACTTCAAAGTTTAATTAGTTGCTGAAAATTCGATAATTTTTCAATATTTTTCATCTCATATTTGTTTACCCAAATTATTTAGTTATACATTAAAATTAATTTTTTTTTTTATTAATATTAATGCAGTTATTTCTTTAATTTTTGCTTACCTATTTTGTACTAATATAAATGCAGTTTTTAATTTGCTTTAATCAAATTTATTTGCATAATTACTGGTCGGCTTCTTCAACTGTATGATCAAAATTGTTGAAAGAATTTGAAGTTATTGCAAGAAATTTTATAAAATCTTATTTATAAAAATCTTGTATTCTATTTGAACGCAAAATTTGGCAAATAAATACGTCTTATTAATGGTAATTCGAAATTTAAATTTAAATCTGATTAATTTTAGAGAGAAAGTCTGAATTTACATTGGGCCTAACATCTGAGCAGTATTTTGGCATGGAGAGAAGTTACCATTTTGTGGGTGACGAACATTCCAAATCCGGTCATTCCTTCGTTATACGGTTAGTTTACGGTTCTCAATGCACGCAAAATGTATGATAGATTGTCAGCAATTTTTAAACAAATAATAAATTATTACAATTATTTATCAAAAATAAAAGTCTATATATTGATTTAAATTATACAAAATGTAATCTTTCGAAGCTGAAATTTCCGAAATTTCCTGGAGATATGCAAAGTCTCATTATTCTTATGTCTTCTTTCTGTCCATCTTTTCCTGAAATCTCTAAAGTAATTAACAAGAAAATTAAATGAACGATTATCAAGTATTATTTTGTTTTCAGAAATCAAAAAAATAATTTATCTAAAACACTTTTAAACATAATAATAAGTCGTACTTACAAAAATCTCAAATATTTTGTCCAATCAAATCCTACAATTTATACTTATTTTTAAAAAATAAGGGAAATGTTTGATTTATTACTTCATGTCAGTTATTATAAAATATTGTAATTTGTTATATTCCAATGATTTTTAGTTGGAAAATTTTGCAAAAGTTTTTTCTCTCTTCATTAAATTATAAATTCAAAATTTAAATTAACTTTGAAAATTAAAAGAAAGAGAAGAAAAAAAAAACGAAACGAAATAAATATTTCAGTTAAACATAACCATTTTAAATAAATCAAGCATTGAAATATGGAAATCACTTAAATTGGAAATATATCTTACAGTATAAAATATTTAACTCATCTAAGTTTTTTTTGCTGTTTTTTTTTTTTTGCCTAACAGAAATTAATTTTTGCATTTCATATTGTATTCAATTATCTTAAATTTGGTTTAAACTTGGCTTAAATGTTAGTTATTACGAATTAGACAAATAACATTTTTGTTCTGATAATGTCATTTATTATTAAAATGATACAATCACTACTACCAGTCTTTCATGGTAATAATATTGTCCTTATCACACTTGTCAAATGGTCAGAATAAAAATATATTTCGTATTTGAATACATTGAAAAATTTTATAATTCTTACATAATTTATATTTCTACAATATTTTACTGAAAACACAGTACTATGTAATACTTAAGGAAAACGAATAACGCATTTACTTGACGTGAAAAATATACATGACACGTGAAATAACTAATTCTAAATCAGTCATAATAACCATTGCAAAGCGACTTATCATTTAATTTTAACGTCACGTGTATGACACGTAAAATTCATTCTTATATTCT
Source organism: Brugia malayi (assembly GCF_000002995.4). Lineage (NCBI taxonomy): Eukaryota > Metazoa > Nematoda > Chromadorea > Rhabditida > Onchocercidae > Brugia > Brugia malayi. The sequence goes on from NW_025062477.1 coordinate 4,845,731, forward strand.
TTACCTTTCCGTTTATTCACTTCTCTTTTTCTTCCTTTTGTATTCATTTCTTTCTTTTCTTTTTTCTTTTTTATCTTATCAAAATACTCAAAAATAAATGGATGCAACACTAATTTCCTTCTTCCCTTTCCTTTTTCCTTTTTCTTTTTCTTTTTGTTTTTCTTTCCTTCATCATCTCAATAGATCCTTCCTTTTTCTTTTTTTTTCTCTTTCCATTTTCACTTCCTTTCTCTTCGATAATTCCTTCCATTATTTCTGTTTTGTTGAACTAAAATCAATTCAAATCCTCTCTCTTTCATATTGGACATTGGTGCAATTTTGAGCGAAATATTTGCTTTGAAAATATTGTAAAAACAAGAAAGAGAAGAGAGGTTCACATTTCATCAAATGACCCTTAGCATTTTAATGGGTCAACTCAAACTGATATCATTTCTCATCTACTATTCCTTTTTACTTCTTTTATTAAAAAAATTCCTCAAGGGACATTGTTTTCTAATATACAAAGAAAAAAAAGACAAAGGAATGGAAAGAAAAGAATGAAAATTCTTTTTGTTATAAAATTACCATTTCCACGGCTTTATCTTTTCTCTTGTACCTGCATGTGTCTGTCTGTGTATGTATGTGTGTGTGTGTGTGTGTCTGTGTATACATATATTTATCAGTTTATCATTAAAGTTTTTTCCTTTTCTTTCATTATGTGTCTATGCATAACTAAGCACAGTTACAATTAATAATTCAATTTTATTCCAGCGATTCAAAATATTTTTTGAGAAAAAAACAACAAATCAAAAAAGTAATAAATCTAATCAAAATTCAATAAAATATTTCATCTGCTGAAATTTTTTTATTTATAATTTTCACATATTTCAAATTATTTTCTGCATTTTTCCAGAAGTTGCGAAAAATTTTGGCAATTTGATTTCTGTTTTTTTCCCTCCAATTTTTTTGTCTTTTTTTTGAAGGCTGAAAATAAAGAAACAGAAGAAATGTTTCAGAGTATTATTGCTTCTTTTTTTTTTAAAAGAAATTCTCCTTTTTTTTTTCTTTTTTTCAAAAAAGAAAAAAATTTTTTTTTCAAATACTGAAGGCAAAAAAATTTTTAAAAATTATTATGTTGTAACAAGTCATTTAACATTTTTTAAAAGTACTTTCAGTTGTAAATTATTACTGTTACTGTTGCTGTTACCATCAGTGTCATCATATGAATGTTTGTTAATGATAGGAGTGGAATGATAATTGTGGCGACAATAATTAATAATAATAATAATAAAAGTAATAATAATAAAAATAGGAATAATGGTAATAATGATGATAATAATAATAATAGTAATAATAATAATAATAACAATAATAATAATAATAATAATGATAATAATAATGACAATAATAATAATAATAATAATAATAATAATAATAATGATAATAATAATAGTAATAATAATGATAATAATAATAATAATGATATTAATAATAATAATCATGATAATAATAATGATAATAATAATAATAAATGATGATAGTGATGGTAATAATAATAAAAAAGTCATAAATAATAATTTTCGAGAAAGCGACAAGCAAATAAGCAAATATTGTTAAGGAATATGAAAAATTTTTATTGAATCGGAACATACCGCACATTTTCATACTTTCTGGTATTTGTCTATTACTTTCACTTATAATATGCAAAAAAAAGAAAATGTCTGAAAGAAAAGATCTTTTCTTTTACTTCATTGTTTTATCTAATTTTAGCTAATCGTCAAAAGCTGATTGCTACGAGAAATTATTTTACTATCGATTTCAATGTTTCAAATTTCTCCATCAGCTCATACAATTATCCTAGCAATAATAGCATCAAGTAAATGCTTTAAAGAATGATATTGAGCAAAAATTTTACCGTATATCCCGACAATAGATAAGAAAATAAATTCAGGGAAATAATAAATCAAAAAACATACTATTTTATTATATATCATCATCATTAATGTCAATTATTTTCCGGATGTTATCGACAATTTAGTTTTGTTGTTCAAAATTTCTGTTTGCTATAAAAAAATTTGCAGGTCATTGTTAAAATCTAAGTGTAATACTATGGTAACATTCGTCTGTTTTATCTTTTTTGTACAAGACCATTAGAAATCGATTTTTTTTCCTTTCTTTTTTTAATATCAATTATTTTCATTATATTGATTCATTACTTTCATTATATTTCATTTAGTACAAATAATTTAAGAAATAAATTATGCAAAAAAGAAAAAATATTTTGCTAATTATTTAATATTAGAGAAATTATTGAATTTATGTGAAATTTCCAGTAGCATTATTCATAATAATCGTATATATTTTATCAGTATCATTATATTAAGCTTTATCATTACACTTATCATTATATCAAATTTTATCATTATCATATCACCGTACTTATTTGTATTACTATTATGATATCATTATATTTAATTTCATTATTATAGCTATCATTATATCTAATTTTATCATTGTCTTGAATACCATTATTTGCAGGAATGACAAAATGAATAAAATGAACTATTTCGAAGTATTTTGAAATAAACAAATATATTCTCCAAAGAAAAAAAGAATTTGCTGATTCATAATTTGTTATGAAATTTTTGTCAAATTTCAAATTAACAATTAATTGCTGACTCAAATATCATTATGTCATCAATAAAAGCACAGGAACTTTTTTTTTCTTTTGCGTCGGATTTTTCTTCATCCTCACACTATTAAGCATCACTAAACTCTACAGTGATAAATTTATTTTTCCCTATTAGTTGACAAACTAAAAATTGAAAGAGTGTAAGACAGAAGAATGAATGATTTAACGTTTTATATAAAAAAAGAGAAAACTTTGTCTAATAGAAAAATGTGCGCTGCCTTACTTAAAGAATGTCAACTGTCATTTATTGATTGCATTATTTTCATCCCATTATTTTGCATAAAATTTCTCCTTTTTCTAATTAAAAAAAGTGTTTAGCAAACTTTTTTTTTTTTTTTTTTTTTCAAATTATTTTAGTTAACTAAATTAATTCGTTGCTACCTTTATATTATTTGTATTTTTGTATTATTTATTTCTTATTATTTTACTTTTCTCTCACTTTTTTATCATTTAAAGACATTCTATAGTGTACAGTGAATACATTTTGTTAATAAATTATTTATGAACAAACTTAAGAAATTTCATACATTATTCGGAAAAAAAGATAAAGAAAAATTTAGCCGAAAATCTAATTTATTGTTGTTGTAATAAAGTTAATTTCATGCAAAAACATCAATTTTATCATTCTTTTTAATGTGCAATTAAGATAAAACATCTGAAATGACAATAAAATATTTGTAGTGAATTTTAATCCAAAATTTATGAATGATTATCTTTATCACTTCATGATAACAGTATAGAAAACAAATAAAGATAGCAGATGATAATGTTATATTATAAAAATGAAACACGATAATGGCTTTTTTGCTATTTTTGCTATTTTATAATAAATGCATTGAGTGATAAATTTTATAAATAAAATCTTATAGTTCAATTAAATAAAATTTTAACCATTGCCATTGCTTTTTTATCTTTCAATTTCATTTTTGCACTACTAATGCTACTGTTGAGAATTCCCTAGAATTCCAATTAATGTTAAAATTACTTTTGAGAGGAAAATTCAGATTCTAATTCCATCAGCGAAAAATCAGGATTTTTTCTTTGTTAAAAAAGAGCAAAAAAAAAGTGATGTCCGAAATTAAAGAAAAAAAAGTGGGAAATTCATTTTATGCTTAACGATATGTATATGAATCACCGAAATTGTTTAAAGAATTAATTCATAAATAAACAAAACATTTTTAACATTTTTTTTCCTCTCCGTTTCTTTTTTCCTCCATTTCTATTTTCTTTTATTTTATTTTTACAACTTTTCAAATTTTTTTTTTTTTTTTTTGATAACAAAATATCAAAAATTTGAAACATTCATTTTTTTCTCTAAAAAAAAAAAAAAACGAAACTGTAATTAAATAATCTTAGACTAGAGAAACTTGAAGTTGCATTTATATCTATTTTCAACATTTTACATTAACTTTTTAAACTTTTCCAATTATCAATTCAATCTGTTCTTGTTGGCTTCTTTTTGTCTCTTTCTTTTCCTTTACATCCATTCGAATTAAAAAGCAAATTAATTTTGCAAAACTTAATATGTCATCCTTCCATTATTATCATTTCTTCATCTTATCTCTCATTTAAACTTTCAAATTTCTATTTATTTTCCTTTTCATTCACTTTTTCATCCTTTTTTTTTTCACATTTTTTTCTTCTCTTTAAATGGCTAAATTCTATTTTTCTTAGAAATTTGATTCTAAAAATTTGTTTTTCATTTCTTTGCACTTCCAGTCTCATTAAATTATTGCAACATTGCAACTTTTCCAAATGCATAAACATTCTATTTCAATCACTGATTAAATTATTGCTCCAAAAAAAAGCACTCCAGCATAGATTGACAAAACTTGAAATTTTTGCATGTTTTTATTTTTTACACATTAAAATTTAATTTTCATGCATTCTTTATATTAATTTAAACTATTATATTTAATATAAATTGTGATGCTTTAAAAAATCTCAATAATTTCATCTTTAGTTTTGATTTTTAGTTTCATTTAATAGCTTGTTGTTAAAAGTACAATTTAAATATTTATAGAAATATTTGAATTTTGACTCTGATGATTCAAACGAAGATGGCATACATTACTTTGATTGTTATTTAACTTTTAATTTATTACTATTAAACATTACTTTTACTTTATTTATGATTCCTTAGTCTTTTTTTTTTATTTATTTATAATTTGTTATCTTTTTTTTGAATCACTTGTATAGGTTGGATGAGAATATTCATTTATTAATTGGTCTTTTTTCTTTTCTCTTCCTTAGAAATCATCCGAAATGTTTTGAAATTGTGATCAACAAAAAGATGGACGGTTAATTAACAGTTCCGCTGACATAACCAGAATCAGAAAACCGGTTTTCGATCGATTCACATGGCCACCCCATACAACATATTGCAGCAATGAATAGCAACATCAGCAATTAATGATTACTCATTCTGTTCATCATTGATTAGTTAGAAAAAAGTTCCGGAATACTTTCCGGCTGTATTAATTTGCTTCCCTTTTTTCTTTTGGTTTCCCTTGTACCTATTAGCTAATCTATTTGCAGTTTTTTTTCTTGGCATATTTTATACCCAATAGCAATTAAAATTATATTCAAGAATTCTTTTTTGTTGCTAATTATAAATTACCATTCAAAATTTAACATTTTTCTTAATATTTAACACACTCTAAAGCTGGAAATATTTAACTCCTAATTTTAATTAGTTAAATATTTGTTATATTTTTCTACAAGATAATAAGATCAGCTAGTGACAATAAGTTAATAAGATAGCGAAAATTTGGCATTAATAGCTTTCTTACTATTTAAGTATAAGATATATCAATCGTTATTATCAAGGTATTTTCATAAAACTGTAATAATATCAAGGATTTAAATCTTATTGATTGATTTATTTTGTAATATTCTTTCTGATTAACAATTGATAACGTATTAATCTTAATAGAAAATGAAATAATTCGAATAGTTAACCAAGAGAGAGAAGCGAAAAAAAAGATAGCAATCTTGTTAAATTAGAAATTTACATTGGTAGCAAGAAGAGAGAATGAGATAAAAAACCAATTTTTTTTTTCTTTTTTTCAGCAAATGGTCCTTCAAATTCCTCCAGGAGTCACAAATTCTACAATATACTTCTCCTCCTAAATTGCCTCATTTATTTACTCATTTTAGAATTCCACTCAATTTTTTTAATTCTCCTTCCAGACTTTTAAATTGATCAAAGGTCGAAACGTGTTTTCCTTTCAGTTTTTTTCCACTAAACGATTCACATATATCATCATTTCATCTTTTTATTTAATTTATTTATTCTGTCCTTTATAATCTAATTTGTAAACTGTTATCCAAATTTTGATATATTTCAAGAAAAAAAAAAAGCTCCAATTTCTACTTGAAATCTATACTATTATCAGTTCCTCTCTTCCTTTTTTTTTTCATTTTTTTTATTGAATAATATGGTATTTTATTACTTATAGCAGCTCTTTTGTTTACACTAGTGAATGATTCAAAAATTTTTTTTCTTTTGTGATTAAATAATATTTCAAATAAGTGAAATTATTAAGTTTCATTTCCAATATTTTTTTTATCTAATCGTTTCATTTTTTTTTTTTTTTTTAAATAAAATAAATATTATTACACTGTTATATCAACTGAAATGGTGGAAATAGGTGCTATAAAATGTATAAAAATATCAGATAACGAATTCTTTTTGCTTTTTTTTTTGCTATCGTAATGATGATAAATAAGAGAAAAAACCTTAAATGAAAATGGAAGATGGATTGCGAATTTTAAAAAGTAAAATAACTCTAATTTTAATTAATTTTAGAAATATTTATTACAAAAAAAAAAAAAAAAAAAATGAAATTTCTCAAATTCATTTGTGATATTATCATTTCTAAATTCATTTTCTATTTTTCCAACTGTTTTGTTAAGTTGGGCAGTTTTTTTTTTCTTTTTTTTTTTTCATTTTCATTTCCAGTTTTATTTGGTGTTCTGAAATCAGATAAAAGACCTAAATGGTTTACATAGATGCAATTTGATTGCATAAGAAATATAAAATATACAATGTTTAGGCGTGCATAAGTAAACATTTAAAGCACATTAATAATTTTAAATTTTTTAATTAGTTTTAGAAATAGTTAAAAATTTATCGATAAATAAATCTTCAACATATCCAATAACATTATGAAAGGCAAAAAAAAAACTGAAATTATCATAGTGGAAAACTTATGAAAATTTTCTTAAATGAAAGTTCTAAAAACATTTTAAATATTCCATTAACATTCTTGCTTGTATTTAATATTATAAAAAAATCAAAAAAAAAAATGAATGAAAATTTTTAAATATTTCCAAAATATTTCAGAAAAACAAGTTGCAAATTTTAAAATGTAAAATAATTTTTTATCTTTAATTAATTCTAAAAATGCTTGTTAGAAAAAAGAATTAATCAGAATTTTACAATAAGCAGCAATGTAACAATATAATAAAAAAGTGATAAAAGATAAAAAAAAAAAACCTATTACAATATTTCAATTATTTCTAATAAAGAATAAAAAGAAGATTTCTTCCGTCCGTCCTCATTTTGAAAAATCTACAAAGAATAAAAAATTTACGTTATTTGAAAAATTTGCATGGTAACAAAATTAATCGAAGGTCAATGACATATTACCGTGACAATTATTGCATTCATTTTATCTGTTTTACATCATTTATTAGATTTCCTTTTTTGTCACCCTGTGTAAAGAGTAAATTTTTATTTAAAAATTTTAAAAAAATATGTTTAATTTGAGAAAAATACTATTTACTAATTAAATTATTTTTGCGCAAATATATTACATTTTTCATTCGATATTGTATTTGTTTCGTTTTTGTTTTTATTATTTATTTATTTTTTGTAATGTTTGCATCATCAAAATACTTAATCATAATAATGAAACAATACAAAAATAATCAGACTGGTGGGAGAATTTTTTTAAAATATAAACAAAAATTGTGTTAGTGTTTTAATTAGTTTTGTGAGGAAGAAAAAGAATATAAGAGAGAATACAAAGAAGAATTTCAACTTTATCACATGTATTAAAAATATATGATATATCAAAAAAAAAAAAGCTTAAAATATCTTTATCAAACGTACGTTGGAATTGTATTTTTTACGTCATTATAGTACATTGAACGATTATAAATTCAAGCCACAATTTGAAATGATTGAATTTAGTCCAGTTATAATTTTGTCTTTGTTAATTATCTTACCAGTTGGTAATATTTTTGAAAAGAAAAAACCAGGAAAGTGATTGAATTTTTATTTAGCAAAAATTAAAACAAAAAAAAAAAAAACATTTTGTTTATAGAAATAATTGAAAAAAATCTAGAAATACAGCAATTCGTACTTTCTCTTCCATTATACAAATGTGACCACAAATTATATAATTTAAGTTTTGTTTACCTTTTGTTAATTCTTATTTTTATTATTTTTTTTTTTTTAAATACATTTCTAAGAGCATTTCTATTCCATATCCAAATAAATTATTATTTTCTCTTTCGTTTTTTTTTTCGGTATTTTTAGGTGAATTTCATCGATAAAAAATATCGTAAAATATGGTGATATTTAGAAGATATTTTAGATATATGAAAATATGAAATTATAAAATAAATTTTAACATAGCACTACTTCATGAATGTTTTATGTTGGAATTCTTTTCAAAGATATAAGAAAAAAAGTGAGTGTTCTCACTCAATTTATTTGATCATATATTATTAGATATGACTATTTATTATATTATATGACAGAAAATTTAATTAAATTTGTCAAATACAGAACAGGAAGAAATGAAAAGGCAAGATTTAAATACATATTTTCTAGCAACGGAAAATTTCATTACTTTAAAAATAAAAGAAAAAAATCCGATAAATCCATGTTTAGAATAGATGGAAATATTTTTTTATAATAGGAAAATTTTCAAGAAATTAGAAATCGAAAAAAAAAGTAGAAAAAAAATTCACCCATTTGCTTTTTTATTCATCTTTTCTATACAAACTTTTGGGATTATGGAAAATTTTCGCTTGATAAATGAAATCAAAAATGATACACAAATGATACAATCTATTGATTCAATTTTTCTTTTTCTTTTTCTTCTTGAACAAAGGCTTTTTCAGTTCATATGAAATTAATGTATTTTAATTTAAAATTACCATAATAATATATAAATTGCCATAAAAAGAGTAAATGAAAACGGTTGATCACACTTAAAAGATGAAATATTTTGAATTATTTGAGACAATTTATTAGCATTCATAATTTAGGCTATGCTATGTAATGTTAAAAGGAAATGGCACATTTCATTAAATGTTGTTAGACACAATTTCTTGTTACAATTAACGATTAACAAAATTTAAAAGAAAGAAAAAAAAAAAAAGATCGAATTGACAATGAATGAATCAGTTCCTATCTTTCCCTTCCTCATTTCACCATTTATCAAACGACCGATTTAATCAGGAATATCTTCCTCTCCCTCCCTTTCCCTTTCTCTCTCTCTCTCCTCCCCTTTCCTCGTTCCTTTCCCTCCCTCCCTCTTCTTTCGCACTGCTTTCTTTTCTTTGCTTTATATCAGATATGCATATCCATTTGCAATTCCTTTCCTTTTTTTCCATTACACTATTTGATTCGCTTATTTTATTCATTTTATTTCTGTTCTCCATTTCATTTTATTTCATCTTGGTGTTAAGGGAAAACAAGAAAAAATTGTTAGTATCGGAATTAAATACTGGAAATTAAAAATCCTTTTTTTCTCCTTTCATACTACTCTACTTTTGCTATAATAATATAATTGCTAATCACTGTAATATTTCGCTCGATATTTAAGTTCCAAAAAAAAAAAAAAAGACGAATATTGAAAGACAAGAAATAAACGAAATGAAATAATTATTTCTTCTTTAGTAATTCCTTTTGTTCATACAATAAGATTTATTAAAAATATCTAAGCATATAAATATTTATTGAAGTATTCAACCTGGCATTTAAGCCTTAAAATTAAGATTAAATTCAAAATGGTATTTAGTTGAATAAAAGAAAAAGAATGAAAATTAATTTTTATCTTTTTTCCCTTCCATTTACCTATATCACCGCTTGTAACAAAATTGTTTTTTCTTTTTTTTTTTTGAAAAAGAAACTTTTTGATAAGTGAAGGGAAAGAGATTTTATAAAAAAAAAGAAAAAAAAAAACTTACCTCTTCTCGTGAATACATGTAAACAATGATACAAAATCAATAATGCAGAATGTCTTTATGCATATAAATGCATATATTATATAAATAGCTCTTTCCCTACAATATATTAAACGATCCCAATACATACACTCACTTATATTAGTAATTAATTAATTAATGACCAATGTACACGAGAAGTACATAAATATATACACACATACATATACACAAAATGGCCGCAGCGTTGCTGCACTTTCGATCGCTTGCAGCGTTCATTTCATCTTCTCTTTTCACCGCGCAGCATCCATTCAACCCTCCTCCACTACCGCCCCACCACCGCCCCACTACCGTCCCCCGCGCTCACCTTATTACCAAATCGATCGCATAAACAACAGAGCCGCAATTCAACCATCTAAATTTAGACTTAAATTTATATTTATTTTATTTATATAAGTAATATCTGTTTTCTAACTTTTCTGACTTCAAAAATTTGATGACTTTTATGTACTTTTTTCTCTCGTTTCATTTTTAGCATAACACTTTTTCCCTTTTTTTTTGATTTAAATGTTTTGTTATTATTCATTTCATATCTTATAATGAAACTATTCATTATTTATTATTATTATTATTACTATTTTTACTATAACACATATGTAATTACTTTTATTATTTTAACATATATATATTCATAAGTTGTAACAATTTTTTCTTGGTTTTTTTATTAATTTGAAATTTTTTTCTGTGATTTCGAAGTTTAATAAAATTAACGAAAATTGTTTCAAAATATTGATTCATTGATACACGATGATGTTGATATTAAATAAATCATACATAGCTGTACTATTTATATCGATTTGTTCAAATTATTTATCACTTCGTCTACTCAATGAACCGTTTAACCGAGTTCTGTCCATCAACACACTTTATTTGATCAATTTTATAATAATGGAATTAATTTTGCGGAAGTACCAATATTTGAAATGAGAATTTAATTTTATTATTGGATGAAATTCTTTGCAGCACTTGAAAGTTCAATTCTTTCGTCATTTCCCATAACCATATTGCTTTAAAGTTGCTAACTTATAATGAGATAAGTTTTTATTGGAAGTAAGAAATAATTTTAATAAATCTAAGTCTGATGATATGACAGATAAAATAATTAATGCATAATATTACGAATCATTTGAACTTCACATTATTTAACTTATTAAGTTATTTAATAATTTATCATGATTAATTATCTGCTTCACTTGATACTTTCAAGATGTTTGAGTTTTATCTTTCATATATTTCAAATATTACCAAACTTTTAATATTTTTAGTTGTAAAATTTAAAACATTAAATTTAATTAAATTACAAATTTTTTCTTTTTTCTCATATACTAAAAATTGATAATAAAGTCATTGAATAAGGTAACGATTTTTGTTAGCCACCGCAATGCATCAGAAAGCTGTTTCCAACATGGATTCAAAATATTGAGATTCCAAGACAACATTTCTGATTCTGATCTCTAATTTAGTGGATTTGTATAACTCAAACTGATTAATTATTTCGGTCTAAATTGTTTAAAATTCCAACAGAACATTTTGGCCTTTTGAATTTTTAATGTTTAATATCAGATTTAATATCAATTTTTAATGTTTAATGTCATATCAGAACTGCTAATAAGTAAATAATTGTCTTTAAAATTTGAAAGCTTAGAATCAAGTTCAGCAATTTATTCTTCAGATTGTTGCACGAGTTTGCAGTTTCCTTCATCATTGATTTTGTTTTAATTCATTAATCTCTTAAAATACTAAATTATTTACTTATTTAGTAGTTCTGATATGATTCGGTAATCTTCTCCTTTTTTTTCTTTTTCATTATATATCATTACTTCAACGATTAGTTTTATTTTCAGATTACTTAGAAAGTTTCACTGCGATAAAGAGATAAGAAAAAAAAAAAAAAAACATCAACTTTTTTGTTCTTTATGGTTATATAAACAATCGTATTTTTTAGATTAAGGTCTTATTATTATTATGTTGATATTAAATTGACATCATATCAGTGCATATCAATTCTTCATTTCTTCATTCAACTTTAGTGTCATTCTTAGGATATTTTATTTTGCCTCGTAATTTGCACATATCATCATCTCATGTATTTTTAGATTTAGATAATAAAAAGATTGAAGCAAAAGTAATCACTGCAACACGAAATTAAAAATTCAATAAAAACATTAGTGAGTTTTCTTTGAAAATTGCTTTATTTCTTATACATTGGTCTCCAATTCTCACTAACATCATTTTCAAAAACAAAAAAAATAGATCTTTTATTTCAAGAAAAACAGAAAAATTCTTGCATATTTTTTTAAAAACATAGCATATAAAATGTAGTCTGATTATTGTCTAACTCTATACCTATTTCCTTTGAAAATAATTTTATGCTTTAAATACATATTTACTCAATTCTTTTTGAATTTTTATTTCTCAAATTTTAAATGCGAACAAATTTTAAATATGCTGATATTTTAGACATTCCAACAACACGATATGCTTTTCAAGTCAAGCAATGCGTGACTTTAATTTTGCAAATTCAAAATTTAAAATATTAAAACCTATTTATTTGCAATGAATATTTGCATTTTTTTTCTACGTTGTATTCATTACAACCACGGAAACGTTTTGATCTTAACAAGGATGAAAATTGAGTCTAATTTGGGCCCTAAATGCCGTTTTGGCTATTCTTTTTTTTTTGAAATTTTGATATCTTGATATATATATATATATATATACTTCCTTCAGATTACAAATTAATATCAAAAAAGAAAAAAGGATCGTTTTAATTACTCTCATGCTTCAGCTACAAGATGAATTAACCAAGATAATTTCATGTCTGATATAATAAGTCTGATATAAATGAGCTCCTTTTAGAAGTTATATGGGTCACTTCATTAGGCCATCATTAGTCGATGCTTTTAATGAACGAACAAGCCTGATGATTAATGAATTTAAAGCTTTCCGCATGTATGTGTTAAGCAAAAAACCTAAATTTTTTTGTTTGAAAATTAACAAATTTAATGTTTTCTTTAAAAGTGTAGGGTTAGATAGCAGATTTCTGAAATTAACATTTTAAAGTTTGAATGAAATTAAAATTTACAATCAAGAGATTCGTGTTTTTCGGTAATTAAAAGAGAGAAAAATTTTTGAAGGTTTTTCTTCATTCGTTTTTCCTGATATTTGAATTTTTCTTTCACCTCATGTACATATATATATATATATTTTTTTTTTGGAAAATGTCATTAAAATTTAAAACAATTCTGTGCATGAAATTATCTTCTTTCGTGTTATCATAAAAAAGAGAAATTGAAAAACAAATCTTTGATTAATCTCTCTGGTCTCGCTTTCATTGTTTTAAAGGAATTCTCCTCAGTGTGACAGAAGGTTTTGCACACACAGAAAAAAAGTGGAAAGATAGAACTGGAATATCAGAATCTAGCATAATGAAGACTAAAACACGAGAAAAAAAAATTCCGGAAAAAAAGGAAAGAAGAAAATGTATTTCTTATTGCTGAAAAATCAATACAATCACATTGATTTTTTTTTAGTTTCCTAGTAGAAAGAATTGTTATTACATATACACTATGTACTGAAAAGATTGTTGTTATTGCACTGAACAATTGATAAATTAAAATGAGAATGGTTTATGTCGAAGGTGAATGTTGGGCGATAGCGGAAAATAACGATTAAAACTTAAGCACAGTTTGATTGAGTGCTTGTAAAGTAGTGGTGTTATGCTAGGAAGTGAAGTGAAACGAGGTGCCATCTTATCTCTTCTCGTTATTATCTCTACATTTATGCCTTCTTTTCCTTTTTACATCTAACAGTTATCTAAGATTTCCAAAATGAACAAAATTTTCTTCATTTATTATTTTTTTCTTTGTTCTTTCTTATCTGTCTCAGATTATTACTACGACTACTACTACTACTATTGCTAATACATTATTCATCGATTACCTTTTTTTTAAAAAAAAGAAACTTTTTTCTATAAATAAAACAATAGAAAACTTTAATAGCAACAATAACAACAAATAATTGTTTGATGAATTAGTGATTAGAAAAGAATAAAAGAAATATTTTTTGAAATTATTGACTTTCAACATATATATAAAAAAATAAAGGTACTATTATTTATAATCAGACATTATTAATAATATGCTTCTTTCTCTTTCTTCTCTCTCTTTCTCTTCCTCATGTTGAAATTAACTAAACTTTTTTCTTTTTGCTAAAATTAAGAAATAAAAGTAAAATTTAAGCAAGAATGCAAGTAAAAAAATTTAGAGAAAGAGAATGCCAATAGGAAGAAGGAGTAGGATGAAGTTTTGTCTTAATTTTCTCACTAATTTTGAATTCACAATTAGTTTTTTCCGGAATTTTTTTTTCATTTTGATTATATATATTTATTTTTCAATTTTTTTTTTGTTCACGTCATTTAATATTCATCCTACCACATCATCATTTCTTTCCCTTCTTTCCACTGGAATTTTCGTCTTTTCCTAGATTTTTTACTTTAATTCTGTTTGAAATGTTCATTTTTATTTCCCAAGAACACTTTGGTACTTTAAGCATAATTTATTTTACCGAATGAAAAAAGAAGGAAAAAAGACTGACAAAGCCTAATTTATTTAGTTAATTCCAACACCAATTTGAACTTAGCATTTCATTTTTTCTCCTCTGAATTAATTTCATATTAATTTCATTCTTTTTTATTCCCACTTACATAACTGGAACAAAAAAAAAAAAAAAAAAAAAAAAAAAATGCTTTTCTTTTCTCATTTTTTACAATTTAATTTCATTTTTAATGGGAAATAATATCAATTTTGATTTTAAATTGAATTTAAATGTGCCATATATGTTCTATAATGCTGAGAAGAGGGAAAGGGAATTGAAAAAGTTAAGCAAATAAGATTGATACATAAAAAATAACGTCATAGTAAGATTTTATACTTTCGATGTTTTTTAGTTGTCAATCACAAAGGAAATTCTTCATTGTTTTTCCTCAGCTTCACTTCAAAAGTGTATGATTTAAAAACTTTTAACTATTTTAAACGACATTTTAAACGAAATTGATGAATCAATGTTTCCTTCCTTTATCTACTCGCTTTTATTATTTTGATATGGAATTACTTAAATTATTTCTATCATCCGAGTAATTTCTCATAATTTTAATCATGCTTTGTTAATGTAGTGAATGCATCAGTCAGTTATTGTTTACTGTTAAATTTCCTATTCAACTAATCTTATTAAGCACATGCAAGACATTCAATATACATTATAATTTTTTTGTATTTTTATATTATAATATTTGTTAAATTCATTAAACCATATAGCGAGGGTTAAAATGAAGGTCACTGTTTCTATCACAATTAATTTTTAATGTGTCGTCAAATTCCTTAATAATTTCTAATCTAATAAGTTATTAACTTTCTCTGCTAGATGGCTTTACTTCCATTACGTAAATCACGAATTTTTGCCATGCTACAAATTTTTTTTAAAAAAAGAATTTTAGTCTGCACTTAAGAAATGTAATCATGGGAAGAAAAAAGAGGAAAAAGGGCATCATATTCTTATTGCTGCTTTAGTAGCAGTCAATATCATTTTTTTTAATTTCACTTTTTTCTCTTTGTTTATATCATATTTCAAAAACAACATGCATGCATCATATAATTACAGTAATATTTTCTTAGTAATAATAATAAATAATGATAGTGATAATAATAGTAATAATGACAAATAATAATAGTGGTAATAATAGTAATAATAACAATAATAACAATGATAATAATAGTAGTAAATAATAATTCATATAATAATAATAAGTTAATAGCAAATAATAATAACAACAATAATAATGATGATAGTAATAATAAATAAACAATGACAATAATTAATCATTAATCATTAATAATTAATATACGAATAATGGAAATCTGAAAGAAGTTTTTTCAACAAAATCTGTTCTTTTATGCGATTAACGTGATTAATTATCAAGAAGCAATCAAATCAAAAACAAATAGGTCATTTTAAACTTACTTCATTCATTATTTCTTCTGCTTACTATCTCACTACTTTTCATGTATTTAGTAACTGCTCAGGTAGTCTTTCTTTCCCTCTCTTGTTCATTCGTGTTAAACAGATTTGATTTTTATTTATTACTTTTATGTTGGCGTAGTTATCTGTCACATTGATTCTATTCCATCATTTTAATGACAGGTATAATTGGTAAATTACAAGTAACATTGAAATCATTTGAAATTTTCTTAATCTTAGCTTGCGGTTTCTATCAAATATTTATCATTAACGAGAAGGTGTTTAATTCCTAAATTATTGCATAATACTTCTTTGAACATGTATAAAGCATAAACTTCCTCCATATCTTTGTACACAAGAGGACAGAGTGAGGACAAGAGAGAGAAATCTTTTGATGATTGATTGATTTCCCTTTGTTCCAGTTTCTTTTCCTAACTACTTAATTCGATCCGTAGTCTTCAATGACTGTTTATTATTAATATTATCATTAATTTATCGCATGCATAATTAAACATAAGTTGATTTAGCACGAAGAAAATCAGCTTGAGATGTCTTTTCTTAATTTTTACTTCAGTGATTTTTAGTTGCAATTGTTCTTTGAATTAATTAATTTCTGGTAATTTTATAAAACTTTAGTACTTTTTTTAAAAAATTTATCACGTTATTTCAGTGATATCCACTAATAAATTTACTATTTAGAAGAAAAACAGCGACGATGTCTTTTCTTATTTCTTAACTGTATGTTAATGATTTTTGATGAAGTTGAAGAAATCTTCAGAATCTACAACAATTTTATGACTCTCATGACATTTGTTTTATTCCATACAGTGAAAATAAGTAACATTTTTTGATGAATGTGAAAAATTTTCCAGTATCTTCAGTGAACTTCGTAGATTGTTTCTTTTCGTGGAATGAAGAACCATAAATTTGTGGTACATTTTAAAGTTACGTAAATATATGACTAAAAAGTTGTAAGCAGAATAAACAGAAGCTTGACATAATATATTATGAAAGATTGGCATAATAACAAAGCAAAAAACTTATGATTTTACGAATTTATCATTTGATCTATTTCAACCAAACATCATTATAACTGTAAACAATTAGATTGTAAACGATTTAATAATCATACATCCCATGTACTTTTGTCATTTAGTGGTGAGGTAATCCACTGCATATATCACACATCCTTGAAAATAGTTCAAATATTTAATATTAATCAGTTTTTCAAATTGTCGATAATTTTCATTTTTCCTTTTTTGGATGATTAATGATTTTTAACTAGCTTCAATTAAATTTGTTAGCTTCGTAGTATTCCTGTTTTTTATTCGCTTTTCATTTTTTTTGTAATATTTCTGATTAAAAACTGTTAATGATTTTGACTGTTGCTTAATTAGTGGTGAATGATATCAATGTTTAACTAAATAATGGTGAATTATATCAATGTTTAACTAAATAATGTTAATGATATTTTTGTATATTATGCGCTTCCCTCTTTTGCAATGATTAATGTTCCTTAAAAATTACTGATAATGAAATGATCATCAGTGAAGCATTTTATAATTTCATCTCACTGTTCCACTACTGACATGCAATAGCAGTAAGTAATATTAATTAATCTCATCTCCCCTATTTAATTTTGTGTATAAAAATTTTATGCAATTATAAACGAATGAAATGTTTTGGATTATTTGGAAAAATAAGTTTACCTTAATTTATGAATGCGCACAGATATTAAATATATATACTTCCTTGAAAAAATTCAGTATATTTAATATCGGTGATGGAAATAATAAAAATAAAAGATGCAAATTAAAATTCAGTATTTTAATATTGGTGATGCAAATAATAGTTCCAGCTAAATCACTTTGTTTCTTTCTCCTCTGTTTTCCTTAAAAAATTACAAAGAACAAACATCAAATGATTAGCTTGCTTCCGGAATAAAACAGTTTCAATAAAGTTTCATCTTATAGTTCTATTTATTTATAGTTCAATTAAAGTACTGTTAGGAAAACAAAGCGCAAATATAAACAGATTAATTGCATTTATAATTTATGAGTACTTTGTCACTTTAAAATCATCATCTCCGAAAATTATCATTAATATTTGTCAACTTATATCACCATCGAATTTTATCATAATATCAGCAAAATTATTATATCTTATTCGCATGTTAGTATTAATTAGTATCCGTCGAGTTCCAATAGAAATCTAAGTCAAATAAAATTCACTGGAATCTAAACCAAATTTTAAACTGTATACGAATTGTTTCGATCATATGTTCTATATTTTTTTGACTAAAATTTTGAATAATTTAAAAAGTAAGCGTTCCTAATTTAAAACTGCTTTTTTCGTTTGTTGCTAAAGTGAGTAATTTAATTGATTACACCATAATATTTTGCAGAGGATTCATGCCTAAAGACAAGAAGTCGAAGACTCCACAGAGCTCAGGTATTACTTCTTTTTGCTCTTTTTTTTTCGTAGCTTTTTTGTAGAATTAGGTAAATTTATTAGTCATATATTTTATGTTGATCTTTTAATTGCAACAATTTTTGAGAACGAATTTCTTAAAGAAATGAGATTACAAATCTTAATCAGTGATAATTCTTTACTGCTTTCAACTGACACATTCATCCGTCTACATATTATTTGATATGGTTTTGCATGAATTTACTTTGGTTTTAAATGGAAGATTTTATGATGCACAATTAATTTCAATGTTTATTTAAAACTTTTCATCTATTTACATTGCCATATGTCATTTCACTACCAGTTTACTGATATTTATAGATTAACTTATATTTTACTGACGAATGATTTCAGCTTATGCTAGAATTCTATTTTATTTTATCTTTTTTTAGTGTAACTTTGCCGTTGCGTGCAAGAAATTTAGAACTAAAATTTAATTAAAGAAAAGAAGTGAACTACATTAAAGAAAATTAAAGAAAAGGAGTGAAAGGAGTGAACTATAATTCTATATTTGATATTGATAACAGGTAAATTATCTTTGCTTTGTTAGTAAACTTTTACCATTCCCTTCAATTTTCTATGACTACCAAACTTGAGGTGAAAATGTACATAGCCCAATATGGTCCGTAACCCGTCGACAGCGTACCGAGCTTTCACCGCGGCGAGACGATGAAACCGGATCAACGCAGTCATTTAGTTCACGGACAGTAACTACTACGGAACGTGTACAAATGATCCCACTACCACTCAGTTTTGAAACACCTGTGGACGTCTTAACGCCAATAGGTTAACATTGCAAACTTATACACGCTAGCATATCAGTTCCTGTCTATTAAAATAAATTATAAAGAGGGGTAGGATTATTGTTTTCTTTTCTTTGTTGATGTAAATAAATGATGTAGAATGCAAATTTTGCAGTAGGTATGTAGAAAAGATACAGTTTTTTTAGTATGAGATATATCTTTAAACAAATTATAAAATATATATAATAAACAAAAAAAAATAAACAAATTAAAATTTTTGAAATGGAATACATTTTAAAATAATAATTAAAGAAATTCTGGAATATTTAGAAGCGCATCAATTATTAGCTGACTATAAGAAAAAAAAAATTCGTTTATGATAGAAATCCATTTTCGAAAATGTTTCATAATAATTTAACCAAATATTACTGATACGGTTTGTAGGTCGAAGTGAAAGGTATTTTGCAACAACAACAATAACAAGCGAATCTCACAGCATACCAATTATTAGCGGTATAGACGCTAATGGAACCCCACTTTATACGGGTTTATATATTGTGCCGAAAACGACGGAAACGAAAGAAGTAAGGACGATGATGACAACGACAACGACAACAACATATAGCGTTATCGAAATCGACGACACTGAGGAAGAATTAAAAGTTGAAACGGAAGAGAAAACGGTATCAGGAAATACACAAATAACGTTGGATTTTCCGTTAGACTATGAAGTTGTCGATTTCGAAGATTTGGTTGCAGAATCATCTACGAAGGAGAAAGAGCACCTCTACGTAGTGGTAGGTAAGAAGGATTCACCCACACGAACAGCTGATACAGCAGATTACGTAGTTAAGATGATCGATATTGACCTACCATCCAGTCAAAAACATTCGCCAAGCATAGAAAAAATATCGAATGCAGAAATTGATGCACTAAATAAAGAAGGATACAGTGATAGGTATGACGACCATGACGCTTTTGAAGGAACTATTGCATCTACTAGTCGGAGTACTGAAATAAATCAAGAACCAATCCACCGGCACGTGGCTTTATATCACAATGGAGTATCACCAGGAAATCCGGTTCCTGAGGAGGAAAGAATAAGTAGGGAAATTTCAACTGTAGTTGCTAAACTCTCTGGAGCATATAAAACAGCATCTATTGATGGGGAGCACACAGTATATACCGACGCAAAAACAGGGCATGTTCAGCAAGAAACACAAAGCGCACCCTGGCAGATAGAGTCTCCAAGAAGATTGAAATCGACTTATACAGTTCGCTTCTCCGAACCATTTCGAATAGAAGCAGATGATTATTCATGGAACCGTCAGGAAAGCCAATCAGAAACATTACAGAAAGCAAAAAAACAAAGGCAACAGTTTAATGAGTGCAAAGTGGAAGAAGAGCTGGAACAAACCAAGGCAGAGAGAAAAGATATGAAAACAACTGAAGACAAAAGACAAAAAAAATCGGTTATTACTGCCAAGGTAATCACTGGACTCTTCAAAAAGGGCGACACATACCTGGACTACCCTGTTATGGAAGCCTATGAAGGTCCAATTGATTCAACTTATCGGATACCCGATGTGGAAAGCGAACCAATCGAACATTTGGTTACTGTCTATCACAGCGGTCGTTCAGATGAATTTGTACCGAGTGAAGAAAAGAAACCTACCGTGGATGTGGGTGAAGTTTTCACAGATGCTGCTCAAGCACTTGGTGCAAAAATTACCGGTCTTTTCAAAAGAGGTCCTGCTCATCTGGATTATCCAACATCTGGCCCATATGATGGACCATTGGCTTCAACAAGCCTTGCATCAGATGTAGAAGGCGAACCACTGCAACAGTATGTTAGCGTGTATCACAGTGGGCGATCCGATGAACCAGTAACAAAAATTGTTGAAATACCTACTGAAATACCGGTTGAAGAAATGCCAATGGAAGAAAAACCGATTGTTACTGCCAAGATAATTACCGGACTCTTCAAAAAGGGCGACACATACCTGGACTACCCTGTTATGGAAGCCTATGAAGGTCCAATTGATTCAACTTATCGGATACCCGATGTGGAAAGCGAACCAATCGAACATTTGGTTACTGTCTATCACAGCGGTCGTTCAGATGAATTTGTACCGAGTGAAGAAAAGAAACCTACCGTGGATGTGGGTGAAGTTTTCACAGATGCTGCTCAAGCACTTGGTGCAAAAATTACCGGTCTTTTCAAAAGAGGTCCTGCTCATCTGGATTATCCAACATCTGGCCCATATGATGGACCATTGGCTTCAACAAGCCTTGCATCAGATGTAGAAGGCGAACCACTGCAACAGTATGTTAGCGTGTATCACAGTGGGCGATCCGATGAACCAGTAACAAAAATTGTTGAAATACCTACTGAAATACCGGTTGAAGAAATGCCAATGGAAGAAAAACCGATTGTTACTGCCAAGATAATTACCGGACTCTTCAAAAAGGGCGACACATACCTGGACTACCCTGTTATGGAAGCCTATGAAGGTCCAATTGATTCAACTTATCGGATACCCGATGTGGAAAGCGAACCAATCGAACATTTGGTTACTGTCTATCACAGCGGTCGTTCAGATGAATTTGTACCGAGTGAAGAAAAGAAACCTACCGTGGATGTGGGTGAAGTTTTCACAGATGCTGCTCAAGCACTTGGTGCAAAAATTACCGGTCTTTTCAAAAGAGGTCCTGCTCATCTGGATTATCCAACATCTGGCCCATATGATGGACCATTGGCTTCAACAAGCCTTGCATCAGATGTAGAAGGCGAACCACTGCAACAGTATGTTAGCGTGTATCACAGTGGGCGATCCGATGAACTGTTAACGCCAACACAAATTACAGAGGTACCTGTAGAAGAGAAACCAATTGTTGCTGCCAAAATAATTACCGGACTCTTCAAAAAGGGCGACACATACCTGGACTACCCTGTTATGGAAGCCTATGAAGGTCCAATTGATTCAACTTATCGGATACCCGATGTGGAAAGCGAACCAATCGAACATTTGGTTACTGTCTATCACAGCGGTCGTTCAGATGAATTTGTACCGAGTGAAGAAAAGAAACCTACCGTGGATGTGGGTGAAGTTTTCACAGATGCTGCTCAAGCACTTGGTGCAAAAATTACCGGTCTTTTCAAAAGAGGTCCTGCTCATCTGGATTATCCAACATCTGGCCCATATGATGGACCATTGGCTTCAACAAGCCTTGCATCAGATGTAGAAGGCGAACCACTGCAACAGTATGTTAGCGTGTATCACAGTGGGCGATCCGATGAACCAGTAACAAAAATTGTTGAAATACCTACTGAAATACCGGTTGAAGAAATGCCAATGGAAGAAAAACCGATTGTTACTGCCAAGATAATTACCGGACTCTTCAAAAAGGGCGACACATACCTGGACTACCCTGTTATGGAAGCCTATGAAGGTCCAATTGATTCAACTTATCGGATACCCGATGTGGAAAGCGAACCAATCGAACATTTGGTTACTGTCTATCACAGCGGTCGTTCAGATGAATTTGTACCGAGTGAAGAAAAGAAACCTACCGTGGATGTGGGTGAAGTTTTCACAGATGCTGCTCAAGCACTTGGTGCAAAAATTACCGGTCTTTTCAAAAGAGGTCCTGCTCATCTGGATTATCCAACATCTGGCCCATATGATGGACCATTGGCTTCAACAAGCCTTGCATCAGATGTAGAAGGCGAACCACTGCAACAGTATGTTAGCGTGTATCACAGTGGGCGATCCGATGAACCAGTAACAAAAATTGTTGAAATACCTACTGAAATACCGGTTGAAGAAATGCCAATGGAAGAAAAACCGATTGTTACTGCCAAGATAATTACCGGACTCTTCAAAAAGGGCGACACATACCTGGACTACCCTGTTATGGAAGCCTATGAAGGTCCAATTGATTCAACTTATCGGATACCCGATGTGGAAAGCGAACCAATCGAACATTTGGTTACTGTCTATCACAGCGGTCGTTCAGATGAATTTGTACCGAGTGAAGAAAAGAAACCTACCGTGGATGTGGGTGAAGTTTTCACAGATGCTGCTCAAGCACTTGGTGCAAAAATTACCGGTCTTTTCAAAAGAGGTCCTGCTCATCTGGATTATCCAACATCTGGCCCATATGATGGACCATTGGCTTCAACAAGCCTTGCATCAGATGTAGAAGGCGAACCACTGCAACAGTATGTTAGCGTGTATCACAGTGGGCGATCCGATGAACCAGTAACAAAAATTGTTGAAATACCTACTGAAATACCGGTTGAAGAAATGCCAATGGAAGAAAAACCGATTGTTGCTGCCAAAATAATTACCGGACTCTTCAAAAAGGGCGACACATACCTGGACTACCCTGTTATGGAAGCCTATGAAGGTCCAATTGATTCAACTTATCGGATACCCGATGTGGAAAGCGAACCAATCGAACATTTGGTTACTGTCTATCACAGCGGTCGTTCAGATGAATTTGTACCGAGTGAAGAAAAGAAACCTACCGTGGATGTGGGTGAAGTTTTCACAGATGCTGCTCAAGCACTTGGTGCAAAAATTACCGGTCTTTTCAAAAGAGGTCCTGCTCATCTGGATTATCCAACATCTGGCCCATATGATGGACCATTGGCTTCAACAAGCCTTGCATCAGATGTAGAAGGCGAACCACTGCAACAGTATGTTAGCGTGTATCACAGTGGGCGATCCGATGAACCAGTAACAAAAATTGTTGAAATACCTACTGAAATACCGGTTGAAGAAATGCCAATGGAAGAAAAACCGATTGTTACTGCCAAGATAATTACCGGACTCTTCAAAAAGGGCGACACATACCTGGACTACCCTGTTATGGAAGCCTATGAAGGTCCAATTGATTCAACTTATCGGATACCCGATGTGGAAAGCGAACCAATCGAACATTTGGTTACTGTCTATCACAGCGGTCGTTCAGATGAATTTGTACCGAGTGAAGAAAAGAAACCTACCGTGGATGTGGGTGAAGTTTTCACAGATGCTGCTCAAGCACTTGGTGCAAAAATTACCGGTCTTTTCAAAAGAGGTCCTGCTCATCTGGATTATCCAACATCTGGCCCATATGATGGACCATTGGCTTCAACAAGCCTTGCATCAGATGTAGAAGGCGAACCACTGCAACAGTATGTTAGCGTGTATCACAGTGGGCGATCCGATGAACTGTTAACGCCAACACAAATTACAGAGGTACCTGTAGAAGAGAAACCAATTGTTGCTGCCAAGATAATTACCGGACTCTTCAAAAAGGGCGACACATACCTGGACTACCCTGTTATGGAAGCCTATGAAGGTCCAATTGATTCAACTTATCGGATACCCGATGTGGAAAGCGAACCAATCGAACATTTGGTTACTGTCTATCACAGCGGTCGTTCAGATGAATTTGTACCGAGTGAAGAAAAGAAACCTACCGTGGATGTGGGTGAAGTTTTCACAGATGCTGCTCAAGCACTTGGTGCAAAAATTACCGGTCTTTTCAAAAGAGGTCCTGCTCATCTGGATTATCCAACATCTGGCCCATATGATGGACCATTGGCTTCAACAAGCCTTGCATCAGATGTAGAAGGCGAACCACTGCAACAGTATGTTAGCGTGTATCACAGTGGGCGATCCGATGAACCAGTAACAAAAATTGTTGAAATACCTACTGAAATACCGGTTGAAGAAATGCCAATGGAAGAAAAACCGATTGTTACTGCCAAGATAATTACCGGACTCTTCAAAAAGGGCGACACATACCTGGACTACCCTGTTATGGAAGCCTATGAAGGTCCAATTGATTCAACTTATCGGATACCCGATGTGGAAAGCGAACCAATCGAACATTTGGTTACTGTCTATCACAGCGGTCGTTCAGATGAATTTGTACCGAGTGAAGAAAAGAAACCTACCGTGGATGTGGGTGAAGTTTTCACAGATGCTGCTCAAGCACTTGGTGCAAAAATTACCGGTCTTTTCAAAAGAGGTCCTGCTCATCTGGATTATCCAACATCTGGCCCATATGATGGACCATTGGCTTCAACAAGCCTTGCATCAGATGTAGAAGGCGAACCACTGCAACAGTATGTTAGCGTGTATCACAGTGGGCGATCCGATGAACTGTTAACGCCAACACAAATTACAGAGGTACCTGTAGAAGAGAAACCAATTGTTGCTGCCAAAATAATTACCGGACTCTTCAAAAAGGGCGACACATACCTGGACTACCCTGTTATGGAAGCCTATGAAGGTCCAATTGATTCAACTTATCGGATACCCGATGTGGAAAGCGAACCAATCGAACATTTGGTTACTGTCTATCACAGCGGTCGTTCAGATGAATTTGTACCGAGTGAAGAAAAGAAACCTACCGTGGATGTGGGTGAAGTTTTCACAGATGCTGCTCAAGCACTTGGTGCAAAAATTACCGGTCTTTTCAAAAGAGGTCCTGCTCATCTGGATTATCCAACATCTGGCCCATATGATGGACCATTGGCTTCAACAAGCCTTGCATCAGATGTAGAAGGCGAACCACTGCAACAGTATGTTAGCGTGTATCACAGTGGGCGATCCGATGAACTGTTAACGCCAACACAAATTACAGAGGTACCTGTAGAAGAGAAACCAATTGTTGCTGCCAAAATAATTACCGGACTCTTCAAAAAGGGCGACACATACCTGGACTACCCTGTTATGGAAGCCTATGAAGGTCCAATTGATTCAACTTATCGGATACCCGATGTGGAAAGCGAACCAATCGAACATTTGGTTACTGTCTATCACAGCGGTCGTTCAGATGAATTTGTACCGAGTGAAGAAAAGAAACCTACCGTGGATGTGGGTGAAGTTTTCACAGATGCTGCTCAAGCACTTGGTGCAAAAATTACCGGTCTTTTCAAAAGAGGTCCTGCTCATCTGGATTATCCAACATCTGGCCCATATGATGGACCATTGGCTTCAACAAGCCTTGCATCAGATGTAGAAGGCGAACCACTGCAACAGTATGTTAGCGTGTATCACAGTGGGCGATCCGATGAACCAGTAACAAAAATTGTTGAAATACCTACTGAAATACCGGTTGAAGAAATGCCAATGGAAGAAAAACCGATTGTTACTGCCAAGATAATTACCGGACTCTTCAAAAAGGGCGACACATACCTGGACTACCCTGTTATGGAAGCCTATGAAGGTCCAATTGATTCAACTTATCGGATACCCGATGTGGAAAGCGAACCAATCGAACATTTGGTTACTGTCTATCACAGCGGTCGTTCGGATATGTTTGCAACTGTTGAAAATGTTGAAAAGGATGATTTTGTTCCTGCTGATGCGATATCAGCTTTTTCAGGAAGGAAGGTAATCCTTTCTGATTACCCTGTTTTGGAAACGTGCGTCGGTCCTTTATCTCATCTGCCTTTGTCGCGTGATGTTGAGTGTCTTCCTTTGCAACAGTTTGTGAATGTTTATCATTCTGGTCGATCAGATATTACGCTCGGCGAATCACCTCTCCACTTTTTTGGTCGGCGGGATGAACTATCCGATGCTAAGTTTGAGTCTCTACGTTATCCGTCGTTCAAGGATAGTTATTTTCATGAAAGCGTGCTTCACTCTGATAATGTGAAGCCTTTGGTTTCTCCTTCTGTATCTACTCATACTGGTAGTGAACGCTTAGTATGTCATCCGTTGGAACCACCCACCACGCTTTTAAAGTCGGAACAGAAATTGTCTAATTTTGATGTATCCATCAGTAGCAGAAGTGCAAGTGGACGGCCATTACCAGTAGGTATTGCACATCCTGTCCCGAAGGTTCCGGAATTGTCCAAAAGCAGGCGCTATGATGAAATTTCAGACATCAGACGCGCCGAAATGGCGTCAATACCACATGATTTAAATTATCATCGCAAAACTCGTGAAGTAGACTACTGGATCGGACGACGTTCTGAACGTCAATCAAAGCCATGCCGTGATCTTAGTGCCGATATCGGCATCGACTTAGCATCGGACGCTAGTTGGGAGGAGCGTAATATGTTCGAGATCCAACCGCTGGAACCAGTTGACATTCGACAAAGCACCCGAGATTTCTCAGTATGTCCCACTAAAATAAGAACACGCAAGGTCTCTCCAACAGCTAACCTACACTGGACAACGGTCAGTGAGACAACATCTATCTCTTATAAAAAACGCATCTCTATTGAACGTCGCCGACCACATCCAACTTCGTCTTCTCATCTTGCAACATATCGACGTCAGTACCGACCACCACCACCACCTCCCGAAGTTTCGGCTTATGCCCATCAGGACAAAGCTATTTTTGAGAGCAGTACATTGCCTCGAACATATGCCGGCGTTGCAGTAGGAGGTGATTTACGTATGCAGCGTGCTCGATATGAAACCTCATCTTTACCCTCTACATATTATACCAGCACTGAAACAAAAGTTAGTTTTTGAAATCAGTTTGACATAATTTTGTTTTTTTACACTTTGCTCTAAAAAAGAAAAATTGAAATGCACGAATATTTCTTAAATTCAAATTGATAGAAAATGTTGCTGTTATTGTTCAACAAATTAATAATTCACTTTTGACTACTTTTATTGCTCAACAGATACGACGTAATCCTGTTCGCTATGATTTGCCACGTCCCTCAACTCCACCACGTTATGAGTATTGGACAGGAGAGCGTAATAAGTGGACCGTAGAAGGTTCGCCAAAATTTTCAGTTACAGATCAAAATGCTTATTCACCATACAATGACCAATACGTGAGACGTAAGGTTTAATTCAATGAATTTTGTTAGTTTAAATAAAAATTGGAATCATTTTTTCATCGCCAAATTTTTTTTTAAACACTAATGCTAGCATAATTCATCATTTATCTTATTTTTAATAATATGACTGTTTGATATATTTTCATAGTTAATTTCAAAACCTATAACGAATTTTCTATTTCAGAATCCATAATTTTGAGATGTTTGTTCATTTTTAGGTACCAAACAAGAAGCTTTGCACTATCAGAAATCTAACCTTGAAGAAATACCTATTATTTCACTGATAAACGATTTACCAATGATAGAAGATGGAGCTGATGAATGTTCGTGCGCATCGATATTGCCAGCGCCAAAGATAGAAACACAAGGTAACATCAATTTTTTCCACTCTTTTTTCCTGATCTCTTACCATAAATGCGATATATGGTATCTGAGAAAAGATCACAATCAATTATACCAAATATCTTGAATTTCAAAATAATTTATATCTATGAAAGGGATACGATTGTTATGAATGTATTGCGTCAACTGTAATACTAGTATTACAATTTTTTTTTCGAATTTCGAGTGGATTTTTTTTCAAAAAGTTCAAAATAATTTATATGCACAACTTATTAAGCACTAGTTTATCTAATTAATTTCAATTTTTTTCACTTTCTTCGGAATTTCTAGGATTATTCCATATCCAACTAAAATCAAGATAGTTTTTTAATATTACAATTTATTTTTTTATTTGGACTTATTATTTTTTTCTATATAATAAGTAAAATATTTTTTGTATCAGTAAGGTTTTTTCAAAAAAAATCATTTCATAGTGTATTAGTACAAGTATTCATTTGTTCAAATATTTTTCGGAATTTCAAGTGTTTTTTTCATATGGGCACGTATTATTTAAGCATTCGTGTATCAGCATTTGATAAAAAAAAAAAAAAAAAAAAAAAAAAAAAAACGAAGGAAAAATAGCACATTAAATGATATATGATAAAATTAGTGATGTGTATTAAATTTTTAACTTGATTTCGTCGCATGATAAGGTTATTATCATGTTTTCTGATTGTTTAATTAATGAATTTAATTATGTTATGTAATTGTATGCGTTAGCATAATTTAAATTTATGCTTCTTCATTTACTGATCAACAAGGATAAATTATCAGTTGCAGATTTACCACCTGGTGAGCATTCCCGTCCAAGCCGTTCAGCGCCGTTGCGTCGTGCAAGACAACGTATTCGTAATCTATGTACGATGTTATAAATATGGCATCTGCTGTATTATGGCATTCCGGAAACAGAAAATTAAACTTAACCAACAAGAATATCATGGATCTACTCTCAAATTATTCGAACCACTTTTTATATAAAAGCACTTTGACGTACGATATCGAATGTTGCTGTGAAATTGAGAGTGGCGTTTTCTACGCATTTCAGAAATAATTGCTGTAACAGGCGGGTTTAAGCGTCCGCAGAAAGTTTTTTGTGCTATCTAAAAAGTTCAGTTTTTCAGGTGTTTTCGAAATGCTTTGGAAACATTATCTTATATATATATATATATATATATATATATATATATATATATATATATATATTTCAGCTGGCATTCTAATAAACTTTTTTAGAGTTTTAGAACAATCGGAATTTTTAGGGATTCTTCCAAAAAATTTAACTGCTTCAAAAAATTTAGTTGATAATTAAAAAACGCATATTAATTCGAAAGTAGCTTAAGAGCTACCAGGAAATTATATGGCTCAATTCTGTCGGATAAAACTACTAAGGAAGACATTTCGAAAGCATCAAAAAACTGGATGATTGGTGGAAAAAATTTTTTCGAGAAAATTAACTTTTCGCTGGACGCTGTAACTTTTTTAGCCGTTGCGCATTACTATTATTAAAGAACGAATTGTGATTATACGATAATTGCTGTTATAATTTGAATATATAATAAGTTGTTTTTTTTTTTTTTTTGTTGTTGTTGCATTGCTTTTGTGTATACAATTTAATAAGAGTTGTTTAATATTAATGCAGTTGCTTAACAGTGATTTTATCAAAAATAAAATTAAAAAAAAAAAATGCGATGAAGAAAAGACGAAATAAATTGTAACCAATCGCTTACAATACAAGTAATCTCGCCAATTTCTTTTTCTTCGATTCTCAGTTTTCTATTTTTTTTCTGTTAACTATTTGTGATGGTAAAATGAACTTTTACAGGTCTGCTGCTATTTTGAATGTAATATTCAACAAACACCATCAGAACCTTATAAAAGTAGTGAATTTTTTCTTTTTGAAAGATTTATCAGTGATGATGGTGTTATACGGAATGGAAAAAAAGGAAAAACACTGTGAAAAACATATTTCTTCAGTAGATGAATATTCTTTTTTGGTTGATTTCATCTATTTAATTAAGAATCAAACTATATAATCCCCAAAATATAATCATTGAAAAAATTACATGAAATTTCCATTCCCTGCATTTCCTTTTTTTTCTTTTTTAACTTATATAATTAAATAAGAGGAATTCCGGTACGTGTTACGTGTCTTTCTTCTTTGTATTAATTGCCAGTAATAAATAACTATGACCTTTTCCTCATTATTATTAGTTACTACATGTGAAATATAATCCCACCCTATCATTTACTTGCATGCAGATATTTTTCTCAAATTATTTTCAATTGTTCATTTTTGCTCATTTTCACAAATTTATTCATTCAGCCAGTCTTATTATTCCTGCCTACATAAAGTGTAGAAACCTAATGTTAATACTCCCACACGTGATTAACTTACATGTTATTGCTTCGATTCTACCCTAACCACAATCCTAGTTACAAAAGAAGACGGAATCCCAAAGCAGAAGGAATAATTGAAATCGTTGTTCACTCATTCAGATTATTAAAAAAGTGATAGAAAAGCGCTAAGACACATAAGTCAAACGTGTGTGACTTAACCCCTTCACTTAGTGATGGATATGTCAATAGGAAACTTCCTTATTCAACTTTATTTAGAATACGTGGCATGATAAAGCGTCACTTCCTTGTTCATTCTTAAGTCCGCCTTTGGAACACCAATATATTGAAACAAGAGGTCATCATTTTTTTCCAACCGAACAGTTCCAGTGCTCGATAACTGCTGTTATTGATTTAAACTCCAGACAACTAGATGAAGTTACGCAAAAACTATCTTCGCCATAATTATTATCAGTTTCACTGAAGCAGGTAAATAATGCACGAAAAAACGTAGAGATCTTTATACAACATACCACAATAACAAGGCGCAACAATTTCCAGCAAAAGTAATTATAATTTCTGCGTTAAATATCAGGTGCGATCCTCTTAATTAATTCAGATACTTCATGGAACAAATCTGCGTAATCTTCATGTTCTTTTATGAGAAGTAGTATAGCAGCCCTTTTGTGACCTGAAACACTACATCAGGTGGTAGCAGGAAAGCAAACCCAAACGATCCTACCAAGAAATAAGTTCGTCTAAGAATGGTATGTTGTCTACGAAATAGAACAAGCCATAAGTTTATTTAAACAAACCACGAAGTTAAACTACCTCACAGTTTAGCGACGAATGAAAACTGACCAGACACTTAGCACTGGAAGATATGTAAAATAATTTCCATGGTAAATTGAAATTGTTACCGCAAAATAGCTTGATAATTTTTGCTGATGAAGTAGAACTTAAAGTTAAATTCAAATTAATGGTCGAATACCAAAATCCTACCAGTAGCCAATCCGAGATGCTCGCGCGATGGTGTAAATATATATGGAATATCTTTTTCCTCACATATGCATGGGATATGTGAATAAACATCTATTGGTGATACATTACCTATAAACAGATTTTATCTTTTCAAAGTGAGGATTTGAACTCGTTTTCGAGAATATTTTTGACGCATCCGAGTCCAGAAAAAGTTTGAGTAAACAACTGTTTGTTCAAAGTTTTCGGAATTCAGAGACGTTGAAAATGTTTTTTGCTTATATCTTTTTTTTTTCCTAATGTAAAATTAATATCAGAAGACGAATAATCTTATTTCGGAGATCAATGTCAATCATAATATGTGGCCATGGTGCATGTCATACGATTTAAACAACGGAATGAAATGCTCAGGCTGAAAGATCCTACCTGCAAGCACAACGATACCAGTTTCATTCCTTCTCAAAGCTTTTTGTACGTCGCACATCCCTTGCCTCAAATATTGCTTATCTTTAGAAGCCTAAAAAAAGATTTTTGAAATCATAAATATTTTTCAGCATGAATTATGTAGGACAAGTTAAAAAAGATAAAAAAAAAACAAAAAACAAAAACAAAAATCAAAAAAAAAAAGTAAAATTGGTACCTTCTTTATCAGTTTGTAAATTTTCTTTGCCACTTTTCTTGGAGCAAGTGGTTGGGCAATAGCATTAACCATAGTACAAAGTTCTTCATACTCATCCTGAAATTCAAATCGGAGCTAATTTGTAACGCAGAAAACTAGTTCCGCATATGAAATTATAAATTTGAAACATTGGATACTAACTCAAACTCAAAATGCCACAAGCAATGGAAACTAATGGTCAGCCAAAACATCATAGATCAAATCTTACTTTTTCTTGCATGCAATTTTTACCACAACTGATTAATATTATGAAAACACAAAATATTGTAATTCCTGTACATATCAGCTGACTATTATTTAAGTTATGATTACAATAGATTTCTTCATCTATTGTCTCACCACAAAACAACATGCGCTAAATGTTATACCTGTCCAACCTTAGCTGACATCGGCGTTCCCAGTACACTAGTATCAGCTAAATCATTTACCAATGGCTTTACATCTTCATCAACTTCTATTTTCACGTCAGTGTTTGGATGCGCTTTCGATTTTCCCATTTTACTTCAATGATCTACGAACCCTGCAACTTATCGTCACCTCTTGTTCCAAGGAATATTCAGTACAAAAGTGCACAGATAAAACAGAAGTTTTACACAGCCAAAATTTCTGACCTTTACTGTAATCTCCCTCGACACATCCTCTCTTTACATTTTTCACTACCTAAATATCAAAAAAAGCTAGAACCGTTTGGTAGACCGAACAAATCAGGTGATTTGCCAGCAAAATCATTGCTAATTTTGAGCCAAATCATGAAATCAATTTAAGCCACCCTTACGTATTTGACATCGATGCACCTGTCACAATTACAATATAGACTAACCCTTTCTCCACCTTGAATATAATAATAGCACCAAAATAACTTTGAACACCGCGAATTTCAATTCCAAATCCCCGTCAAATGCACAAACCCGTAACAGTGTAGACTATGAACTGCACTGCACATTAACTAATAATGAAAACAATGTCCATATAGTAACACCTTTGTTATATTTCTAAACGTTTTATATTAATACGAAAAAATTTTCCTTCCAGAGAGGACAGAAGATAGAATGAAGTCTACCCGAAACTTCAAGTGAAGGAAAACAATAAAGTTCTACAATTAAAAAAATATATTTATCAATAAAATAACAGTGCGAGAAAATCCGCAATTTTCAACAACTCTAACATTCCCATCGCAAAACTAATCAACATTAGCAAAAACGCTAGAAGAAACAGTGACAAGAGTAAGGAAAATAGAAAAAACTTCAAAAGTGATAGACAAATGAGCAACTGCTCAACAAAATACATGAAATAGAAAAGAGCTAACTTTGTGCAAAATATCAAATTAACTAATAAGACTGACAAAAAATCACAACAACGCGAAATATTTCTTCAATCAGTATCACTACTAAATTTAATCGAGTGAGAGCTGGTATCAATCTTTGCACCACTACCACCACTGTAGCACCCACGTTTCTTCTTCGTTTTTTCATGCCGAAATCCTTTGCCCTGTACATTTTTCATATCTTCATACGCTTTTCTACCCCACTGGTCGTATGTCTAAATGGACAGAATATTATAAGCAAGAAAAACGAATATATAAAAATCAAACAAACTTCAAATAAACCAATTATCGCTTTAAAGAATAGCGAATATTTCGCTGCCAACTCCACAAATATGTGCTATAAAAGCAACCAAAAAGGTAAAAATTTTTATTTCCTTAATTTGATGCGAAAATCAAAGAGGTAAAGGTAAAAAGCAAATGCTTCATGGATAAGTGAATCACCGCAGTCCTTTACTGGAAAAAGTTGGAAGTGAAATGATACGAAAACTATAAAATTCGCTTGAAAAAAAAAATGTAAAATTTTACTTTTGTTCGATAAGAATTATCGCGAAATTTGTCATGCAATTCATCCTTCGAAGTCTTCACTCGACGAAACGGTTCATTCTGCAATACCTACAATATTTTTCGGATCTTATAAACAACTTCGAAATGGAAAGAAATACAGTAAATTCGTTAGGCTACTTCAACCTAAAGGATAAAAATTACAACTACAACAAACCTTTTGTTTTTTATTGTTTTTGCCCATACTTTTCTGATTGTTGCCCATTCTGCAAATACAATCATAGACAAAAATTTGTACAAAATTCCTTTCCATAAACAAAAATATTCTTACACTTTTCCATAAGATGCTACTAAATAGGATTGTGGTTGCTACTAGGTTACACTGCTATAACAATTTAAAGAACAGATACAAACTTCTCCGGATCATCATTTTCATCCTTCAAGTCCGTGTTATTGTCTTCCTTCTTTAAATCTGCGTTTTTTTGACTCCGACTCTTTTTATTTTTGTCCTGAAGAAATTTATAATGTGAATAAGAATAAAAGACTACAAAACAAGATTTTAAACAGGATTAAGTAATTTTCAAATTAATCTATTAATCTAATTTCACCAATTACAATCCACCAAACATCTTGAGATTTAGAAATTACCTCCTCGTACGAATCTGCTTTCAGAGTGTCGATAGCTTTCCCCAAAGTATTACTACCTTTCCTAAAAAACACAAAAAAGAAAAAAAAAAATTACAGGGAGAAAAAATTGAAACAAAAGCACATCGAATGTCTGGGAAGAAAAACTGGAAATAGCAAAGTAAAATATACTGGTTTAAATTCTAACAAATTTACAGTCTAATAAAAGAAAAAAAAAAGTCTGAAGGTACTCTTAGAAGCTGACCTTTTACCATTGCCTTCATCAGTTCCACTTAAAGAATGATCAAACTGTTTCGCTGCTGCTTTCTTTGTGGATCCGATAACATCTTTTGACGTTCCTTTATTAGCCTGCTTACAAATAACTGCAACGTTTCTTTCCTTTGAAGTCATATCGCTCTCTGAGCTTGAATCTGATGAGGTAGCAGAATCTTTTGTAACATTAGGTTTGCCATTTATCTGCACCTCTGCTACAGTTTGCAACTGCGACGGTCTCAAAGTAGCTTCATCAGAATCTGAACCTGACGAAGTTTCGGAATTGCTTTCTACAGAAACTTTGGAATTACTTGACAGTTTTAATGCTGATTTTTGATGTAAATGTTCAAGTGATGTGGTGGCGATTTTATTTATACTCAGACTTAATTCTGACGAATTTTCAATCTTTCTCCTACCCGCTTTGTTAATCATTTCAGCTGTCTTAACTACAGTATCATCGGAAGAACTACCATCAGATGAACTATCATCCATTAATTTTTGCTTTCTTGTCACTTCCTGCTGATGCTGTAGCCTAACTGGTTGTTGCTTCCGTGCTATTTTTTCAGGAATAACTGTTTCGGAATCTGAAGATGAATCAGAACTCGACTTGACTTCCGACTGAACGGCCACTTGCTGCAACGATTTTTTTGGCTGTTTGAGATGTGCAACGGCTGCAATTTGTGCTTTCCTTACTTGGCTATTACTGCTGGAATCAGAAGATGATGTGTTCTCATTTGAAAAGGTTTTATCTCTAACTGCTATTGCTGCCTTAGTTTTTCCTGTTATCTCAAGGTCTAACTCATCAGAATCCGGAAAACTCGAGTTACTCTTCATGGCACTACTCGAGACGGTGGTAGACTTTTTTTGCGTATTTTTCGCTAGCTTCCTTACATTATTGCTATCACTGTCACTAGAATCTGATGAGCTCATATCTGCCGCTTTCTTTCGAATTGCCACTGCTGCTTTGTGTTGAACCTGCAACTTTGTTTTTTTAGCCGGTGTTTTATCAATATCGCTTTCGGAATCCGAACTGCCATCATCTAAATGTTCTTTAACTCGAAATTTCTCAGTGCAAGACATAGCTTTCGCGGGTGTTTGTGCTAGAATCTTGGAAGTCCTCTTATCCAAAATTTTCCCACAATCATTAAGTTTCTCATTTTCCGGGACTGTAAGAGACTTATTTATGTCTTGTTTCTGATTCTTTTCTGCACTATCATCGCTACTATTAGATGAAAATTCAGATGACTTCTTCGTAACAGCCGCGTTTCCCAAATTACCAGTTAACGTGCCCGCAACTCTTTTCCCAAGAACTTTTCCCTGCACAAATTGCTTCACACTTCTATTTACACCGTCATGGTCACTTGAAGTACTGTCAGAGGAAGCTTCAGATGATTTTTTCGTAATAGCTGCTTTCCTCAAATTACTGCTTAATGTTGCTAGAACTTCTTTCCTCAGAGCTTTTCCCTGCATTTGTGGCTTCGCATTCTCATTTGCATCATCATCGTCACTTGAAGTGCTGTCAGATGAACTTTCAGCCAATTTTTTTGCAGGAACTATATTTTTCGCATTAGCACTTAGCGTGGCTGGTATTGCTTTCTTGGGAACATTTCCTGGCCTCAACCTTTTGTCCGCATCATCATCACTGCTAGAAGTGCTGTCAGAGGAAGCTTCAGATGATTTTTTCGTAATAGCTGCTTTCCTCAAATTACTGCTTAATGTTGCTGGAACTGCTTTCCCCTGCATTGGTGGCTTCGCGTTCTCATTTGTATCATCATCATCGTCACTTGAAGTGCTGTCAGATGAACTTTCAGCCAATTTTTTTGCAGGAATTGTTTTTTTCGCATTAGCACTTACAGTAGCTGGAGCTGCTTTCCTGGGAACATTTCCTGGCCTCAACCTTTTGTCCGCATCATCATCACTGCTAGAAGTACTGTCAGAGGAAGCTTCAGATGATTTTTTCGTAATAGCTGCTTTCCTCAAATTACTGCTTAATGTTGCTGGAACTGCTTTCCCCTGCATTGGTGGCTTCGCGTTCTCATTTGTATCATCATCATCGTCACTTGAAGTGCTGTCAGATGAACTTTCAGCCAATTTTTTTGCAGGAATTGTTTTTTTCGCATTAGCACTTACAGTAGCTGGAGCTGCTTTCCTGGGAACATTTCCTGGCCTCAACCTTTTGTCCGCATCATCATCACTGCTAGAAGTACTGTCAGAGGAAGCTTCAGATGATTTTTTCGTAATAGCTGCTTTCCTCAAATTACTGCTTAATGTTGCTGGAACTTCTTTCCTCAGAGCTTTTCCCTGTATTTGTGGCTTCGCATTCTCATTTGTATCATCATCGTCACTTGAAGTGCTGTCAGATGAACTTTCAGCCAATTTTTTTGCAGGAACTATATTTTTCGCATTAGCACTTAGCGTGGCTGGCAATGCTTTCTTGGGAATATTTCCTGGCCTCAACCTTTTGTCCGCATCATCATCACTGCTAGAAGTGCTGTCAGAGGAAGCTTCAGATGATTTTTTCGTAATAGCTGCTTTCCTCAAATTACTGCTTAATGTTGCTGGAATTGCTTTCCCCTGCATTGGTGGCTTCACGCTTTTATTTGTATTATCATCCTCGTCACTTGAAGTGCTGTCAGATGAACTTTCAGCCATTTTTTTTGCAGGAACTATATTTTTCGCATTAGCACTTAGCGTGGCTGGCAATGCTTTCTTGGGAATATTTCCTGGCCTCAACCTTTTGTCAGCATCATCATCACTGCTACAAGTGCTGTCAGAAGAACTTTCAGATGGTTTCTTCGTAACAGCCGTGTTCTTTAAATTACCGCTTAATGTTGCTGGAACTGCTTTCTCCAGAGCTTTTCCCTGCATTAGTGGCTTCGCATTCTCATCAGTATTATCATCCTCGTCACTTGAAGTGCTGTCAGATGAACTTTCAGCCAATTTTTTTGCAGGGACTATATTTTTCGCATTAGCACCTAGCGTAGCTGGCATTGCTTTCCTAATGCCATTTCTCAGTCCTAGGCTTTTGTCCGCATCATCATCATTGCTAGAAGTGCTATCAGAAGAACTTTCAGATTTTTTCGCAACAGCTGCACTTCTTACATTAGCGCTTCGCGCAGTTGAAACAGCTTTCTCGAAAACATTTCCTTGCACTAATGGTCTGGAACTCTTATCTGCATCATCATCACTTGAAGTGCTCTCAGATGAACTTTTAGGCAATCTTTTTGCAACAACCGCATTTCCTAAACTAGCAGATGGTGCAACTGAAACTGCTCCTCCAGTAATTTTTCCTTTTACATTCGAACCCATACCATCATTATCATCAGTACTAGTGTCAGATGAGCTTCCTGGAACCACACTATTCTTCAAATTAGAGTTAAACAAAACACTGACTGGCTTTCCGGGCCTACTTTGTAGTAATTTCCTTTTTGTAGCACTATTACTATCGTCACTGCTAGAACTTGTCGACGAATCCTTCTTCGATACAACTTGTTTTGCAGTTGATGAGATTTTAATTTCTTCCTTCGTAACCTCATCTGAACCGCTTGATGAACTAGAACTATCCTTTTTAATTTGCTTCTTTGCTGTCAAGAGATTAAGCGATGGAGAGAGTTTGGCAATTTTCGCGTCCTTCTTTGTTGTGATTAATAAATTACTGAATCCGGACAATTTTGTTTGTGGTAATTTAACTGTTTTCGAAATCATTTGTCCCTGAAAATAACTTGTAAATCATGAAAAAAAAATCTTTATTGATAAGTGTCCAACAGAGATCCATGTTAATCATGGTACTCCTAAAACGCCCACTCAATTTTTTCGACCATAAAATTTAAGATAGGATAAAAGTTTAGACTTAAAAAAAACGATTCCAAACCACCGACATCTTACCGCTGTCATCGCTATCAGAATTTAAATCTGATGGTGACGAAGTTCTACCATTCGACTGGTTTACGGCTGGCCTTATAATATATAGGAAACTTTGAACTAATTATGTTCGTTAAACAGAAACTTTACGCAATCATGGAAGATTAATTGCGGCTACTGAAATGACAATATGATTTAAGGCACCGCTTAAACTATAACGATCCAAAACCGTTTAGTTCTGATGCGCCTAAGTGATTTCCACTAATTCATGGTTAGAGAATCAAAGAATTTATTCACCTATATCATTAAATTATTTTTCTCATCCTTTACGAAGAAAAAGCAGCAAAACTAACAGGAATATCAGAATCAGAACTTGAAGATGATGATGGAACAGGAGGCCGTTTTGTTCCTCCACTCTTGATTATATTCGTCTGAAATTAGCTATATATGCTCCAGTTAATAAAACAATAAACATTAAAAAATTATAAGCAATGCAATTAAAATTTCTGAACTTCTGAAAGTTCTGGCAAACCTACCGAGTAACAGTGATAGCAGTCCCAACAATCTCCGACAACAGCTAGACTTCTACTTACTAACTAAATCCACTGAGCTATAGGCGTGTTAAGCGCTACAGCTTTCTGGCAGAGTAACTCAAGCAATCACTTAGAAAATGCTCAATTATTTAAAACAAAAAGTTTATGGAAAAAAAAAATACCGCAGCCTGCTTGATTGGATCCTCGCTATCTGAGCTACCGCTTGAATCATCTATTTCATTTTGTCTTAGAGCTTTCTTAACAATTGGTGAATTACTGATAATACCATTCGCGCTACGTTTTCGACATACAATTTTATTATACTCCTTTACAACCTCTTTAAGCGGCTTAAAATTACCAGATGACCGCTGGAAAATAAAGACATATCAGCAGCTTTTAATCAAAGAGTTTGCAACAACAGTCTGTGAATCTCTCAGTACATGATAAGATACTGTGAAGTGTTTGTACTAGCTAAACAATTCAAAAAGAAATAGAATGAAAAATTAAAGGGGAAAAATTTAGAACCATAAAGACTTACTCGTCTCTTTTCTAATTCATCTCGTCGTTGCGCACTGAACACTTTATTTACCAATTTTGGTTCTTCTTTGATTAAATGATCGTAAAATAACACGTCAAAGTCAATTGCAGGTGATTCTGTCATTTTATATGACTTCTGGAAAATCATTTAAACACCAAAAAATAAAAGCAACGAATTTTTTTAAACGTTTATTCCTTTTACGTGTTAAAATTAGCAAGTTATTAAAAACTTGAAATATCTAAAAATGAAAATTAACAAAAAACAAAACAAGACAAAATGTACTAATCTAATGAAAGGATAAAAAAGAAATGACCATCAGGTCACCTATCTTCGCTTCAGTATTATAACTGATTAAAAGCTAATAATGACTTATTACCGATGAATGGAGGGAGACAACCCCATGAGAATTGACAACAATGAAGCAGAAGGGAGTGCACTACTGCATTCCTAATAGATCATTGCAAAGGAAGTTATTTGCGTTGGATAGATCATAACTTAAACAACTAAATCTTATTCACTTTACAATAAAGAAAGGAATCGAATTACAAATAATCTTATCCAAATGATAATTAAATTATATCGTACAATATACTTACTATACGAAGTCAGAATTGTTCCATTCAGCTAACAACTATACAAATTTCCGTCCTTTCCTTGAGTACAAGGAATGAGAAAATGATTAAAAGTAAGAAATTAATTAACTTAATATTATCAATACGCAATGGATTCTAACAAATTTATCAATTATGAAAGTAATGAAATATAGCAATGCACAGAGAAATGAACAGATAACCCTAACCAAAACTCACCATCCAATTGTTTCCTAAAAAATTCTTAGCATAGCACTAAACCGTTATGCAATTTCAACATTAGTCCTGAATCATAGTGACATCACTATGCAACTAACTCATCCCACGGGTGTTTTCATTTTTGTCATACATTTTTGCTGAATTCTTTTAATAATTTTCTATTTACAAAGATAATTTTGCTTCTTTCTTTTTTTAATATTCTACCTAAAAGAAAAATATTACTACGATACAAAAATTTGCTTGGATTAAATTTTTGTATGTAGTATTTAAATACGCTAAAACGAGCATTAAAAAGCTATTCTTATCTTTCAAAACAAGTATTTTTCGGAATAATTAAGCTTTTATTTATGAGCAAAATTTCTTTCATCTTAAACATATACCTTTTTTGTCAAATTTACTTCTTCCTTTCTTTTTTTCATAACAACTATAATGATTTAATGATGTGACATACCCAATATTTATGATATTCCTTACTAAACATTCAATATAATGTGACATATCTTATTACAATTACAATTTTTAATAATTCTTATGATATCAATCTTTGATTTGCGTGTAATTAATGTGTAATTGGTGTATTGAATTTGCTTTAAATTGTTGCAATAAAACTTTTTGTTTTCTGCAGAATTTTATTCATTTAAAAAGAAACCATTATTCATAATTGGTTTAATCAAATGTGCAATAAATTCAAAAACAAAATTGCTAACAAAAATTAAATTAAGATTGAAAGAGCAATGGTAGGAAGAATTTCCGGTTTGAAAATACTAATTAATAATTTAAATTTGGCAATAATCGTCTCCAATTTCGAAAACGTTCCACAAGATTACTTTTGAAATGCGTACATTTATTCGCTTGTTTCTGCAAAAAGAATGCAGTGATAAATCATTAAATCTTGTGCTCATATCACTTATCTTGTATGATTATTGATAATAATTAAAAACGTCTGATTTGACAGAAAAACATACATATATTTAGTTTTATATACAAATAATATAATAAGTTTACCTCATTGATGTCACCCATCTGCTGTCGTCTTCTCCTTGAATATCTTCGAATAGCAGCTTTGAAATCATTTGGTTCTTCCATCACTTCCGTATCATTGTTTTCTTTAGAAGGCTAAAATGATTTTCAGTAAAATGATGGAAATATTAAACAAGATTTTAAAAAATTTTTCACATTTTTTTTCTAACATTAAAATTAAAGTTTCATTTTTTTAAATTCGAAAAAATATTCATTTAAAAAGCACTAGCGAATATTTAATGGATTACACTTTTCTACAAAAAAAAAAAAAGATTTTCAAAAAATTTTTCAAACTGACATCAATTTAATTTCATGCAGTATGCGATTTCTTTCGTTTTTATTTTTATTTTCTCTTTTTTTTTTTGGTTTAAAAATGAAAAAAAATTTTCAAATTTTAAATGACATACTTTCTCGACAAAAATTTTCAAGATAGAAAGTTTTAAACAAACTTTGATGTCATCACAAAAATCGAGCAAGTCTGATTTTAATGAATGCTTAATTTCGGCAATAAGTCCAACCAAAAGATCATCAATGTCTAAATTTAACGCCACTGATACTTCATAATGCGCAAAGCTATAAGTCATTGCAGCGTTTTTTGCATCTAAAATTAAATTTTCAATTTGAAAATTGCCCCATTTTTTGAAAATATTTTTATAAAATTAAGAAATAAAAAAGAGAGAAGAAGCAAAAAAAAAAAGAAAAAAAAAAAAAACGAACAAACAAGCAAATATTAATCTTTCATTTTTTCTATTGAAGCATAAATGTACAACGACAAAATACAGCAAAATTAATATTGATAAAATTTTTAATTAAAATATTGTTATTCAATTATTTACCTGTTTTACTTACAGCACGTTTTCGTTCTAAATCAACTTTATTAGCAGCCATGACAATAGGTGTATGTCGTGCAGATTCTGATTCACGTAAACAGTCAACAACATTCATAACTTCTTTGAAGGAACTTTTTGAATCGATACTGTATACGAGTAAGTAAATATCTGCTTTACCATCTAACCAAGAACAATCCTAAATAATAATAAATAAATTAACTGATAACATCAGTAAACAAATACAATAATTGATTATATTTCTACTTTCAATTATTTTACTAATCTAAATTATAACAGTGGATGTTAATTGCATAAAATTGATTTTGTATGTAACCTTAATCTGTTTCTTCAATTTAAACTACTACTGATTTAACTTAGAAATAAACATAATTCTCTGAGTTTGCCAAATAAAAATATTAGCCATATATTAAATTACTTACATTATGTGGATCAATTTCAAGAAATGTTAATTCGCTTTCTTTATCACCAATTATAATTGATACTGTGTTGTCAACTTGCTCTATAAAATGCTTTTCTTTTTAATAAAAAAATATTTGAACATGAAATTTAAGATAAATGAAGTCAATAATGATAAAATATAGTATGTTGTAATTTCATTAAATTAATATCTCAATTTTTAAAAATAAAATCACACCTATATCAGTAGCATAGGTATTTCGATGATCCGAAGTCATAAATTGTCCAATAAGAGCAGTTTTACCCACACCTGTTGAGCCAAGTACATATATCTAAAATTTACAGTTATCAAAACTTAAGGTTTCTATTAAAAACTTATGGATTTACCAATTTAATATCATTGATATGTAAATTATATTATGAACAAAAAAAAAGTTTTAATGACAGTCAATTCTTAATTGAACAAATTATCAAATGTGATGGAAAAAAAACAAAAATAAACATATTTCAATGAAATCAGTAAATTAAAAACTTAAATGAAAGAAATATTAGCATCAGATTAATATCTGAGTGCTGTGACATACCTCATAAAAAGCAGTACTTGTCGATGGCTGATTATTTTCATCTTTTTCATTATTATTAGCAGGCATAATACTCTCATCAGATATTGAATGTGAGCTGTTTGATTCATTTGACAAACCGGATCGATCTACCTTTCGTAATTCTAGAAAATCTTTCCAGTTAAGATATAAAAAGTTCATGAAATGTAACAAATTTTTTGAATTAAGCTCACGAATAGTAGTACCTTTTTTTCCCTCCAAAAAAAAGTTCGGCATGAAATTTGTTTGTTAAATTTTAAGGAGAAAAAAATCACAATTTGAAAAAAAAAATATTTTAATTAATTAAATTATCTTATTCGTTTAGCTAATTGTATTTTTAAGTTTTAAAAGTCTAAATATATTTACTTTTTTTCCTGTAGACTAATATTAAAATATTTATTTCATGATTATAAAGTTCAATTTTACCTCGTTTATGACAGGAAGGACTTTTGAGACGAAACGAATCGCCTCGACTAACAACAGTACCCTTTTCATCTATGTTAAATTCGCGCACTCGGGTGTAATCATCGGAATCTATCAAATTAAGAAAACGATCTTCGGCCACTCGTTCTCTTGGTTTCGGCCAAACATCCGTTCGTGTTATGTCCGATGGTCGATGCCTAAAAAAACAACAACAGACAAAAGGTAAAAATAAAATTAAGAAAAACAATATAGTATACTAGGAAAAACAATTCATGTAGATGAAATATTCAATCTTCGTTTAACATTTGTTCGATTCCGGAAATCTGATTGATAAAATAATGTGCTGGATAAATCCGGATAGAGAAAAATAGGGATAGAAAAGAATGCATTCTGTGGTCATTGTTCTTTTAAAATTATGACAAATACTTGAAGAAATGGAAATTAA
Organism: Brugia malayi; assembly: GCF_000002995.4. Lineage (NCBI taxonomy): Eukaryota > Metazoa > Nematoda > Chromadorea > Rhabditida > Onchocercidae > Brugia > Brugia malayi. The sequence continues at coordinate 4,890,249 of NW_025062477.1, forward strand.
TTGATCAAAATATTAGTTAAATAAGGAAAATTTTGAAAAAAAAAAAAAAATTAAATCTATCTGTAAAAATTAATTTCAATTATAAAAAAATTATTAGGAATAATTTGCATAAACAGTAAATATAATTTACTGTACTGGTTGCAATAATTAAGAAAATGATAGTCAAATTTTAAAAATCTTGAATTCTTTCTATAATTTTAAAAAATTTTTTTCGTTTTAGAATTTTTTTTTATAAATACTGTCGAAATATGAACATCGTTGGCTTTCCCACTGTATGGCGTGATATTTTCTTTAATATTAATTAAACATTTATTTTTAAAATTCCTCACAATGAAATGTCGAAAGGAATAGTTTGCTTTAAATACTTTAAAAAATTTGACAAATTTCTTTACAAAAAAAAATCCTGACTAATAAAATATCACTTTTAAAATCAAAAATTAAAAAATGATAGTTTTAGCTGTTTCAAAGTTGCTGCAGTTAAATTTGCTTTTTTTTCTTTCCTTTCATGCTTTTTTAAATTTTAAACTATGACATTTTTCAAAATGAAATGATGATGATTTTATAAATTTTTAACAAATTAAATCTATTCAAACTTATTTTTCACTTTACCAGACGAACATTTCAACTGCAAACAACATCCTATCAATCATATTGTGTAATGGAAGATTAATTTCTTTTTTTTGTTTTGCTTTTTTTTTTTTCTTTTTGAAAAAAAAAAAGAAAAAATGAGCAGAACTTGCAGGGAATTTTGGAGCTTTTGAACATCTGGAAAACTGATAAAATGTTGATTTTAAGATAATTAGCACAGAAAAAAATTTCCATCCTTCCTCAAATTTTATTCAGTGACTTGAATTAATTTAAATTACTTTAAAAAATAGAATGATAAAGCGTTAATGATCAAATGTAAAAAGGAAAAACTATTATAGAAATCGTAATGTTTGATAAATTAATAAGCTGTTATCTACCAGTAATTAACAATGAAAAATTTTCATTTCCTCTTCAGTTCTAAAATTTTCTTGAATAATCTAAATGAAATTAAATGAAACTTTTTGCAAAGGAAGAAGGAATAAAATATTAATAATAAATATGTGAGAAGGTAAAATTGCATTAATAAAAGTGCACAATCCCTATTTTAATTTCCGTTATATGCAGAAGCCATAAAATAATATTCAATCTTATCCTATCATTTGAATATTTGATTAACAGATAATAGTGAAGTGCTTTAAAATTTGGGAGTGATAAAAGTGAAAGAGTGTAGTTCAAAAGATGGCGAAAGATCGGCTAGTTCAATGATAACATTATTGATTAATACACAGTGAAATGAGGCGGCTAGATCAATAGGAGTATTATAAATTATTACATAGCAAAATTTACATCTATCCTTTGATTTTCAATAATCTTATTCCATTAATTAATTCCTAAAAATTCTATTCCTGCAATTAATTCTTTAGAATTTAAAACTCTTTTGCATAACTTCCATAATTATCAAAATTAATTTTAATCTAAATATTGTTAATGGATTTAAAGATTAAAAGAAAATTTAAAACTGAGAAAGAAAACGAAAATAAAAAACAAGCAAAAGAAGTGCTTAATTAGTTATCGCTAATTTTGATAGATTTATTCATTTTATTTACTTTTAGGATAAAATCGAGTTAGCTTTTACAAGTAAAGGAGTAGTTTCAGGATCAGCAAAGTAAAGTAAGGTTTTAAGAGATAACATTTCAGGTTCACATATAACAATTGTAATTCTAGTTTTAACGTATAATTTCAAACTCGCCTTGTGATATTAATTAAACGCAACTAATAAAATTCTTTTACATAAATTTCACAGTCATTAAAATTAATTTTAATCTAAATATTGCTAGTAGATTAAGAAGTCAACAAGTTAAAAGAGTTTAATAGCAAAATATTACTGAACAAATAAATGCCCATATGTAAATTTTTGACTAATTTTACGTACACGTATAATATCATATTTTAACTTGCGTCATAAATTTCAATCCGCAATATTTTTCTTTCTTATATGAATATCTAATGTAAATCAATAAGAATGGAATTGCTGAACCTCGAATGAAGAGTGGAATATCGGAAAATATTAGGCGTTGAGCGCCTACGTTCTCGAACTTGTTGCGCTGAATCATCGAATGGATGACGTTTCACGTGAACTGATGTTCGAGGGCGATGTCTGAATGATTGCGAACGTAACGGTTGATTCATGCTTACAGTCGGTTTACTGAAATATACGTATATATATCAAAAATAAGTCTGAAGTATGAATCGTTTTTTCCTCATTTCGTTACGTGAAATATAACGTTTTATTATTTCCATTAAAATTTAAACTTCATCCAGTAAAATAAGATATTGTGTTGTCATTATATTTGAGAACCAAATTTTTGAATGGTATGAAAAGGAAAAATATTGATAAATTCTGATCTACTATCATTCATCATTTAGTAACACATTCATTAATATGTAAAGCAACAATTTATTACTAATTAACGCCAAGTCGATTTAAAAGTCATGATTTATATTAGACTAAAAAATTTTATTGTTCATATGGTTCTCGATTTTTTAAAAAATTCGAAGCTTGAATTGTAACAGAAATTTTCATAGGATACAAATTTATAAATTTGAATGGATTAAGATATGTTTTTAACAATTAAATAAAAAATGTCATAACATAATTAAATTTAGAAGTAAAACTATACAACAAAATTATTGTACAAAATAAATTCATAAATTTATCAATAAAAGTAAATTTAGATTTCATTTACTATTAATGTCATGGAAATAAAGTGTCTAAAGTAAACTTCTCAAGAATTGATGAATCAATAAATTGCTCAAAATTTTTTCTTTTTCTTTTAGCTCAATACTTTGCTTTGGGATATTTCTGGAAAATGTGAAAAAGTAAGTGGCATCTAGTCGTTTTACTAGAGGGAATTAAATTTAAAAAGCAATAAACATCGCCTTTTTTTGGCAAATAACCTGCCATTGCCTTCCTTTTTTCTTCTTCTCGCTTTCATTATTTCTAAATATATGTCTGGGAGATGTTCCATGCTACTTTTTCAATTCAAAATAAATTGCAAATTCAATGGAATTCCTTTATATCAAATTTGCAAATAATTCGATGTATGCTATATAAATAAATATTTCAAAAAATTTCGGCTAACTTCATTTTTTCTCTCTCTTTCTTTTCTCTTTTTTCTTTTTTCTTTGCTTTATTTGAGAAGGAAAAAAGTTGTGCTTAGTATACGAAAAAATTTGACACATTTAAATAGATCAGAGGTCAAAAGTAATTCAGTGAAGCATTTTTTTTATTGTCTGAGAAATTGCTGAAATTGAAATTTCTCGTCCCATCTGTAATTTGTTGCTAAAATGTCTAGCAAGAATTATGTTTAATACTTAGCCAAAGAAAAAAAAAAAAAGAAAAAAATCGAAAATTATGATTTCAACATGTTTTAGCAATTTCAAAATATATTTTTTTTCCCTTACTTTTGAGAAATGTAATTTATTAAATGCTTTTTTTTAAGAAAAATTTGAACGTATGCTCCAAATTCTCTAATTCATTTAGTCAACATGTGACAGTTTTTTCTTTGAATCCAAAGATTTAATTTTAGGAATCAAAAAAAAAAAAAAAAAACGGAAACAAAGTGATTAATTTTAAGAATTTAAATTATTTACAGCTGTTAACATCAATAAAGAAAAATTCATAAATTTCTATAGTTCCGAACGTATAACTGAAAAAAAATTTCTTCATGAATAATTTTCCACCTCCTATCAGTATTAGATATATTCTATTGATTAATTTTGAAATAATACATTTGAAAATCACTTTTTGATAACCAACTGCTGATATCCATTTACGTTCAAATATTTTAATTGTTATATCAGTTTTTATTCAAGAACTTTAATTTATCATTTTAGGTGTCAAAAAATGTTTATTTTGAAAAGTAGAAAAAAAAAAGTAAAAATTGTCATTTCAAAAGTAAATGTTCAAAAAGGCAAACACGTTGGAGAAATGAACAAAACAAATAGCCAATTAAATTTTAAAATATATTTCAATAATGATTAAATTGTTTTAACTAATATTGAATAATTCATATCATGTTCCTAGCTTTTGCAAAGAATGAAATGGAAGTCAAAGAAATAATAAGTGGTAATTACAAATGATTACTTAGTCAGAGGAAAAATTATCCAAAGACTTGATTAAAATAATAAAAAAAATGAAAAAATAAGCCATAAATATTTGAATATTATTGATGACAAATATATGGCTGGTAATAGATGATAATACATTAGATTAATATGAAATCTGAAATAATTTCAAACAACAACAACAACAAACAACAACAATAATAAACAACAATAACAAACAACAACAACAATAACAAACAACAGACAACAACAACAACAACAAACAACAACAATAACAAATAACAACAACAATAACAAGCAACAGACAACAACAACAAACAAGAAACAACAGACAACAACAACAAACAATAACAAACAAAAGACAACAATAACAACAACAAACAACAAACAACAATAACAATAACAAACAACAACAACAATAACAAACAACAGACAACAACAACAAACAACAACAACAACATCTACAATAATAACAACAGTAGCAATTGCTGACAACAGCAGCAACAATAACAATAGTAGGAACAACAAAAACTACTACTAAAAATAAATGGACTAAAATGGAACAATATCAGTAGCCAAAGTGACATTACCGCTTAGTGGTGAAGGAGATAAGGTGATGATAATGCGATCTTGTCGAGGGAATTGAACAAATGGACAGCAGGCGCTGAATGACGTAAGCATGCTATACTTAGATATATATCATTAGCTGATGTTTTCCGTAAAATCTATCGATCATATTGAAGGGATATCAATAGTCACCTGTTCATTTGTAAACAGATTCATCTCACTCATATTTATTGTCATTTATTTTCAACACAGAAATAGATTTAAAATAATAATTATAACCTTTACAATAATTTATGACAAATGAATTTTTAAAAATTAAAAAAAAAATTAATCGTAATTAGCAAAAACAAATTTTTTTTAATAATTTTTAAAATAAGTTTAACAATACATCAAATTTTTTTCTTCTTTTTTTACATACATAGTGCATAAACATATAAGTTCTTAGCTAAAAATTTTAAAAATAATGTATTTTGTAAATAATAAATTTCTTTTTGCTACCACTAATAATTTGATAATATTTATAAACCAATTTAAACAATTTTCTTTTCTTGTTTTTTTTTTTCTTTTTTTCCGCTTTTTTTTTGAAAAAGATTTTTGCTTTAGCATAGAAATAAATTTAATATTTTAACAAAACTTTGTGACTAAAATGTATGTGTAATTTTTGAAAGGTTAAAAAGAAGAAAAGAAATGAATGAATATTGTTAAACGAATGATAATATACAACGATTTAATGTGATCAATGGATGAAGAAGCTGATAGAGGAAAAGGCTTGTTTATTTGCATACGTTTTGTTAAGCCTTAAAATGAATGGGCCTAATTTGCAACAGAATTTAAAGCTTTTGTTGAATGGACTTTGTATTCATAATATAATAGAAAGAAAATTTACTAATCCGAGAAACAGTCAACAGGGGAATCGCAGTGTATAAATGAAGTAAATACATGATTATAAATCATTCTAAATAAGCATATAACCATTAAAATTTCACAGATTTAAAGTAATATATGATCCTATAAAATACACGAATTATTTGAACTTAATTTACAAATATTTGAACTTAATTTAAATTTACAATCAAGAGCTTAGCAAATTATTTAAAATAAGTATATGATTATTTAAGTTTCACAAATTATTTTAAATCACAACATGATTGTTTTCTATTTGAAGTGATTACATGCTCAATTAAGTTCTATGCTTTCATTTGTATTTTCAGTGGTTGATAAAAAAGAAATCGAAAATTAGAAATTTTCCTAATAAAATCATTCAATTTACATCAAAGTAATACAATAAGTAAAAAAGAGTAAATATAAATGTTAAGAATGAAAAAAAATTAATCCAAAAACTAAATTAAAAAAGCATAAATTAAGTCAAATAATTGTTGATAATTTCCTTTTCTTTTGAACATATTTCATAAACGTTTAATTATTCAAAATACCGTTTAAAAAAAAGAAATAAAAACGCAATTATTTTAAATTTTATTTTAGATTTATTATATTTATCATAAAAATAGAATCAAAAATATCCCTTCATTTTTATAATTTTGAACTCTAAAAGAGAAAAAAAAAATCAAAAAATGAGAAAAAGAAGAGCAAAAAAGTTAATGATAGAAAGATATATAAAAATTTAAATAAATATATAAAGAAATATAAGCTGGAATAGTTAAAAATTTATCAAATATTGCATTAAATATCACATAATCAATAAAACAAAAAAAAAGAAAGAATAGGTTAAGTGAATAAATTAACACATCAATTAATTAATTTTGCATTCAATGTCTCTTGCTATTATATAACAACTAATGACTGATCATCTGATATGAGAATTAATCAATCAAAATCTATGTTTACTTAATGACTCACTTAATTTAAATTTAAAAAAAATAGCAATTTTTCTGGCTATTATTCATCATCAATCATATGTTTCAATTATTTTGTCATACTACTTACAGCATTTTTCAAATTCCTATAACTTTAAATTAACAATGGAAATAGATAAAAGCATAACAACTAAATGGAACTAAGAATTTTTGATAGGAAAAAGATTTTTTTTTTTTATTTATTTACTTTTTTTCACTGTAATAAAAATGATTTAAATTTGCTATAGGAAAAAATGAAAGTTTAAACTAAAGAAAAAAAGCTCAAAGCTAACACAATTTTTGACATTACAGTTAACAGCAGAACTTTATATTTTAAATAGAACAAATGTATCGATTATGAATATATGAATTTTATCAATGAAAAAAAAAAATTCTTAAAATTCATTTTTAAAATAACGAAATTATTGAGTTGCAATTTTATTATTTATTTATTTATTTTTTGTTGTGTTCCATCTCAGTTAAACAAACAATTTGTTGTATAAAATAATATATTCTTCAAAAAAAAAAAAAAAAAAGAAATGTAAGTTTCCATTTCGTTCCTTTTTTTCTTCAACTAATATAATCTTTTTCCATTTTCTTTTTTTCCTTCATTTTCTTTTGCATATTATTTTTTATTTATTGATTATTATTTTTTTTTTTTTGATTATTTAATACAACAAATTAAAATATTGAAATTTTTTTTGAACTGAAATATTTTTTAAAATTAAAATGGCTATTAAAATATTGAAATTTTCAAAAACACATAAATTAATAAATTTATTACTAATGTTGCTCAATAGTTTGGTAAAGAAAATAAATGCAATTGCTTGAAACATAATAGATTGTTTTATAATTTAATTGATTTTCTTTTTAATTTAATTTTCATTCCTGAAAAGGTTTTATTGTTTCTATCATATTATGAATGAAAGTAAATTAGTAAAAAAGAGAGTCAAAAGCAGAAATACGAATTAATGAAGAAAATACAAAAGAATTTGCGTCATTGTAATTAATGAAGTAAATACAAGCATTAATTCTTTAGAATTTACGTCAACACTCTCAATTAATATGTGAGTATTTACTAATATACTAGCAATTAATATCACTGGAAAAGTTTTTAGAAACTGCTAAATAATTTGTCAAAATTTTCAAATTAAATATTATTAATTAGTGATGAGTAGAAGAAATATGATTAATTACTTATTAATAATACTTAATTTAAACCATCAAATTTCAAAAAATTCCGTATCTTTTTATTGTTTATTAGAGATAGAAATTTGGAAATTCTAGCAAAAGTATTTAGCAATTTGAAAAATTTAACCGTACCAATTAAAAGCGAAGAGAAAAATAATGATATAAACTATACAATAGATAACAATTAAATGAGATAAATTCAACCAAAAATAAAAATAAATTAATGATTGGAAGAAATCACGTTAAATCACTAATTTCATACTTGGTGTATTGATGAAAATGTAAGATTATTGGATCTTTACAATTAAAAATCAAATTTTATGCAGTATAAAATGCAAAACTATAAATTAGAAATGGTAGAAGTGTTACAGCTTTATGACTTCCTTATGATAAATGATAATTTTTCCTAACAGTAAACAAAACTTGGTTGTTTGATATAAAATATATAAACACTTAAAAATACTATCATAATAAAATGTCTACAGCATAAATTTTCTGCGTTAATCATAATTGTGATTAATTGATCCAAAATATTCAATTTGATGTGGCAAAAAATATTTTAAATTATTAAATTTTAAATTTTTTAAAATTTAAAATTACTTCGAAAAGGATTGAAAAGAACAAAACAAATAGAAGATTATCTAAAATATATCCTGAAATTTTAGGAGAACATTATAAAAATTAACTTTTCATGAATTGAAATGTAGTTATAATTTATTAGCTCAACATAAATCTTGATACAAATAGTGTTTTATAAATGTCAAAAATTTTGCATAAAAAGCAAAATTAGCTTAAATCAGTCTGAATTTGATTAATAAATTATTAATAAATTCGATTAATAATTTAATAAAAAATTTACTTTCATGTTTTTCTTCTTTCAGAAAAGCAAACATAAAAAATAAAGATTTAAAAAAAATGAAGACAGAAAACTTAAAAACCTATTAAGTAACAAAATGAATTAAATGAAAGTAAATTAGCTTAAATAGGAAACTGAATCAAACAGATTAAGAAAGTGAAAAAAAAATTAAAAGAAAGAAAATTAAGAAAATTAAAAGAAATCACAAATACATCATTAATTTTTGATCTAAAAATGCATTAAATTTCAATATTTATTTATTACCAAAATTTCAATACTTTTTAGAATTAAATTTCAGTACTTAAGCATGTATAATTATCATATCAGTATGAGAATTAACGGAATAAATTTATTATTAAATGATAATATATAATCAGTCAGTACTAATATTTGTGATATGTGGTATATAATAAATAAATAATTGATAAATGATATAATTTGTAATAGTATTATTTAACTTTTGATTTAAAATTACAATAATACATTTTTTTTTTTTAAAAGAATGAATAAGAAGAGAGCAAATAAAACAATTCATTCATTTAACAATAATTAGTTCTTTTATTTGTTTTAATGGTAGCATATCGATCAGATCATTGAAAGCAATTAGCTTCGAGAAATGGCTTTCTCGAGAAAAAAATAAAGAAAAAACTTCCGACACTCATTTATTCATTTTCTTCTTCCTTATTGCTTTTCCGCTTAATTTACTTGCCCCGTTTGCTCTTCTTCCATTCTTTTCAACTCCCCTCTCTCTCCTCTTCCTCTCTCTCCTCTTCCTCCCTCTCCTCTTCCTCTCTCTCCTCTCTCTCCCTAACCCGCGGTCTCTTTCTCTTCTTTGCTAACTCTTTTCTGCTTACTTTTTATAGGAAATAATGAAAAGATTGAATGAATATTTTATGTATTTTACTTCAATAAAATTCTTTTTATTTTGATTTTTCATCTTTTTATTATTTTTTCATAAAGTTAATCATGAATATGTGATTCCTCTCAATATGTAATTTAAATTACATATTGAACAGACTGACACACACACAGATGTACACACATACACACACACACACACACATACACACACACATATATATATATATAACAAAAATAACAATTTAAAACAAATTAGTTGCTGTGGTATAGATTTCAATATTTATTTGAAGGATTTTATTCGTAAATACTTGAAGAGAATTGAAATAATAATTAAGGAATAAAAAATGGTTGATAATATGTTTGAATGAGCGATTAAATTACTCTCATTTATTTGTGAATGAATGAAATTGAAAGGAGTGAATTAAATTAGAATTCATCAATTAAATTTAGTGGCATTCTTTTTCTTCTCTTTTATTGTTAAAGAAATGTGTAGAAATGATTGAAAATTTATAGATATACATTAACAGATGTAAATAATAGCTAACTTTGATAATACTATATGATGTAAAAAAGAAAAATATTTATTATAAGCGTAAATTTAATTTCTCAATTATAATATATTAAGTAAAAACTTCTATTCTTTCAAAATCAACTGCAAAGAATGCAATTAAATTCATTTCAATTGTTTAATAAAATTTATTATTTAATAAATGTAAATATTTAGTAAATAGCAAATATTTAATAAATGTTATCGAATAATGTTCTTGTAAATTGTTTTAAAAGAAAGAAAAATTCGATTGAAATATCAAACTTCAATTCTGATTAACAAATTAAGAAATATTCTAATTAGCGCATTAATTAAATTGGGGAACAATTAGTAATGCTTGAATTGTCTGAAATTTCGAAATTGGATGAAATAAGAAACCAAATGAAGTGAAAATTTTTTCAACTTTAAATGAAATGACAACATTTCACCAAATGTAAACAATTATTATTCATCGATGATTCAATCTTTAAATACTAGCTAATTCTATTAAAAAATAAAAAAAAAATAAATAAAATTGATAAGTGCTAAGTATTCAATTGATTAAGCTATTCAATCAACAATAATAGTTTTGCATTTTCAATTAACAAATGTCATCCAAGTTGTCAACTTGTCACTTTATTTGCCAATAATTTCAATGCTAGAATAAAGCTTTTCACAACAGTAATTAAATTATTTCATGTTTGTAATATAATAAATTTCTTTCTTCTATATATTCTGATTATTCCAACTCAATTATTTAGAAACAAAGGTATCTTCAATGAGAATAGAACTTACTATTAATTTATCCTAGGTGTAAAGATGTATGTATGCATATGTCTGTACTTTGTGTGTGTGTGTCTGTTCTGGGTATCGATTTATTATCACTATAACAATTAGAAATTATGATTAACTTAATACAATCACATAAGTGCTTACATATTGTGATTTAAAATTCAAAGTTCGTTTCATTAAAATAAACATTTTTAAAATTAAAATAAACACAAAAAATAAACATTTTTATAATTTCGAAATTTTGAGTGTAAACAGTCTTAAAATTTTGTTATTTTTTTTCATTATTGTAAATAATTTTAGGACTTCGAAATCTTAGTGTAAGTCATAATTTCAAAATGAGCAATAAATAAATTAAGTGAAAATTTCTTGATGAGACAAAAATAAAAGAAAAAAGAGGAAGAAGAGACAAATCGATAGATCTAATTGCGTCATATTTCTCTTACATTCACTCTCTAATTTTTTTAAATTCTAGATATCTTATCAAGTCATTAAACACTTTTCTTTTATTATTTAACTTTTCATTTTCATTTATTTTTTTCTATTCTTTTTTTTTTTAAAAAAAAAAGAAAAATTCGCAAAGATTTTGAAAAATAATTTATAAAATACTAGAAATGACAGAAACAAATGGCTTAAATGGGAATAAAAAAATACTTGGTATGTTATGATATGATATGATATAATTAATATGATATGATATGATGTGACATGTTATGACAATATATGATATGATATGATGCGATGTGATGTGATATGATATGGTGTGATGTGGCATTATATGATATTCTATAAACAAAATTGATACAATTTGAATTAAAAAAATAAGTTAAGAAATGGATGAAATTTTTTCCCCTACAAAAGCCAATGATATCAAAAAAAGAAAATTTTTTGATTTTTAGCGATTGTTTCTTTTTCTTTTTGGATTTTAATTTGAGAAAAATGGTGCATAAATTTGATAAGATAAAATAATCAGTGATAAGCTAAAATAAAAGAATAAAATATGCTGAAAAGAAAAGCATAAATGTACACATATTTGTTTGGATTTTGCATTAAAAAGCAAAAAAAAAAAAAAAAAAAATGGAAATTTTCATGAATGGTATCAAAATTTCTGAAAGAACAGCAAAAAATCAGTAATTTTTATATTTTTACTACTAAAAATTTGACAATTTTGTTTAAAGAAAAACGAAAGAGAAGAAAATCAGCTTTGGACGGTTGTTTAATTGACTAATCTTTTATCAAAAAATCTTTAAAACTTGTTAAATATCTAAAACTATTTTAAGCTCAATTATACGGTTAAAGGTTAAAAATTTTGTTAACTAATTTAACTGGTTTTTGAAGGAGACCAATCTTCAAAGAAAATAAATTATTTTAATTATTCAAAAAAAAAAAAAAAAAAATGAAAAAAAACGATAAACTTTGAACAATTTTTTCAGTTCATTTCCTAAATAGTTTTTTGAAGTTTTCTGAATTTGATTAGCTGTTTTGTGACAAATTTTATAATTTTTGGTGCTAATTGGAAAAAATTTTCTAATATGCAAGAATTGAACTAAAAAAATATTTATAAAAAAGATTCTTATGCTAACATTATTTTATTATCATTTATCTATTTTGCAGTAAGTAATTTTAAAAAGTAACTGCGACAAAAAGTTAATCCAATTTTTTTTTTTTTGGTCTTTAATTAGCATATAGTCTTTAATTAATACAATTTTTAATATAACTTAGCAAATTACTAGTCTTTAGTATTCAATGATTAAAAAAATACTTACATAGCAATATGTGGCGTAGAGTTGTGGCTTCGTCCTTGATTCAACGGTAATTTACGATTGCTTGAATGTATCATTGGCAAATTGTCATCGTATGATTGCGTTCCTCGATTCTAAATTATTTCAAAAATTGATCCCTTCATTAATTTTAATTTTTAAAATAAAAATTAGTCTTTAATTTTTAGTCTTTGAATTTAATGACTAAAAAATTAGGCTTAAAAAATTTTTATATAAATCAAAGACTATATGCCAATTATAAAAAAAAAAAAAAAAAAAAAAAAAAAAAACGAAAAAGTTCAAATGATTTTTACATAAAATAAAAAATTTTTATATAAATTAAAAACTATATGCTAATTATAAAAAAAAAAAAAGACGAAAAAGTTCAAGTGATTAAAAAAAATAGAAATGTAATTTTTTTCTTTCATTTTTTTCAAATAATTAATTTTTTTGGGTAAGTACTTTATCAATTAAAAAATGTAATGATATTTTTTTTTTTGCTGTGATAAGTTTTTTTATTTACTTATCAATGTTTATTATGTATTTCATGAAAAAAAAAAAGAAAAACACAAAAATTTTTCAGCTACTAACAATTTTAAAGTCTTTTTTTCGTCTCATTCAACTTCATAATCAATCATTCAAATAATTTACATATTTTGAATTATATTTTATGTTTTTTTGTTCTCTCTTCTTTTCGTTTTTTCTTTTTTTTTTGCTATTATTTTTAACTGAATGCGCATTTTGAAGGAAGCATATCAATCATTCTAAATGTAAGTTGAATTTTAATATTTCTAAAGGAAATGAGGAACTTTTGAAAAGTTCTCAAAACGACTTTTCCGTTTGTCACAATGAAAGTTCATTTGCTTAACAATTCTTTTTTTTAAAAAAAAAAAAAAGAAAAAAGAAGAAAAAATGACATGAAATAGGGTTCATTGATTTTTCTTTTTTTTTGTAAAAAAATTTTATGCAATGGAAACTATTCAAGCATAAATTACATAAAATTCCTATTAAAATGATAAGATTTATAAACTCCGAAACATTTATTTTACTTTTTTTTCCCATTAGATTGGATAAAAATTTGAATTTTTAATGCGAAACTTAACGAATGTATTATAATTAATTGTGTAATTAGTAAAATTCAAGAATTTCCGACTTCCAACAAATTCATTTATTATTTGTTTAAAGAAAAAGAATGTAACACTAATAATAACAATGGAATGCAACACATAAAATTTTAAATTGTAAAATAAATGTGACAAGTCGTTGACATATTTTAAAAAACATTACCAATTCAATATTTTGAAAAGCGAATAGACATCCGGAATTTACCGAATTATTATTCGTCAGTATTATTTTTGGTGATGAATTTGCTGTTGCTGGAGCAGTTTGTGATAAGGATAATATGTGATTAGATGAAATTGGTGTAGGAGGTAAACGACGTCCGGTATGCATAACTGGTTTTCCATAAGTATGTTCATACGATTGAAACTGATTCGATTTTTTCATTACCTAAACAATTTTTATTAATTAATTCATTGTAATTACTAATTAATATTATCATCAGCGATATAACTGTATACATATATACTACACAACTCATTATTAAATAATATTTATTTGAAATTTTATACAAGTTAATTTGAATAATTTTTACAAAAAATTTATTAATTTAGAAAAAGAAATATGGAAGAGAAAAATTAATAAATTGAAAAATGAATAAACTAAGCATCAATTTCTAAAAGATTGTAAAAAATTATTGATTAATTGTAAAAATCATTCATAAAAAAATTAGTAATTAAGTATTGTTTTTAAAAATTTTTATAAATAAAATGTGATATGTAAACATTGAATTAAAATTTTTAGCTTTTTTAGCTTTTTCAAAATATCACTCTTAAATTAAGAAAGTATTTTATGTAAAGGAAATTTTCATTTGTCTCATCAAAGTTTCAAGTAAAAATTTTATATTAAAGATATGTAAAAAAAATACTTTAAAAATTAGGATTTTGTGGGAAAGGTATTTACACCAATGAATAACTAAATCAAAAATTGTGCTAAATTTTATTACAATAATCTTTTTCTTTTCTTTTTTTTTAAAGTATTGAAAAAATAAATGTACTGGATATAAATAAGATATATTTTGTTGTACTACTGATATGTTAATGATAAAAAAAAAAAAAAACTTTTGAAAATTAAATGAAGCATGCATATCTCTGCTATTTACTAATATATTAAAATACTTAAATTTGAGAAAATAAATTCTCTGAACGTAAATAAGATACATTTGTTTACTTTAATAGTACTTTAGAATATTTTAATTTTAATGATATAAAGTTTCATTTCCTTATAACATTCCACATACACATACACACACAGACATTTATGAAATATGAAACCACTGATAAAATAAGCAAAATATGTTACTAAAAATATTCGAAATCGTATTTGTAATTGAAAATTGTAACCTTGATAGATGATACTTCTGCTGTTTTTTCCTACAAACATTAGCTCAAATTGCAATTATTTTGGATTTTTTTAAACGATCAAAAATTATAGTTTTATATATATTTAAGAAAATCTTTAATTTATGCTTGAAAAAATGTTTTATAAATGCGACAGAGGAATGGCAGTAATAATAATAACTTAAAAATTATAAAATTAAAAAGGAAAAAAATTTTTGATTAAAAAAATTTTTATGTACGTCTAAATAGAATATAACAACATAACAAGATAGATTTTTTTTCCAAAGCATTATCCATCGCAATGCTAATACCGCAGAAAATAACTGTTGAAATTTTGAAAAAATAAAATTGCAATTCAAAACGGATAAACGAACAATTCCGGTAGGCTAAGAAAAATTGAGAAAATGAAATGTAAACTTGAATGATAGCTGCAATAATAACAACAATTGCTGTATTTTTTGATGAGTGTCTTAAAATTTAATTTTTTTTTTTTAAAATCATTTTAATTGAAACAATTTATTTCTCATCCAACAAACACAAAAATTTTAGCATAAAAAAAGAATAAATCAAAAGCGCCTAAGATTTATTTCACTTAATGATATTAAACTGAAAAATTATTTGACGCTGAAACTTCTCTGACTAATTTCTTTTCTTTTTCTATTTATCCAATGGCAAATCTATTATTAGTTCAATTGTTTTCACAATAACTATTATTTCGAACAATATATTTATTTTCTTTTCCATATTTTCCATAGACAAAAATATTTATTTATTCTTTTCCATATTTAGTAGTAAAAAAGTTTGGGACCATTTTTCAAATTTAATAAGTTAATAAAAAGGAATTAAAAAAGATATATTAATTAAATAAATGAATAAGTAAATAAAATTAACTGACCTTTTTTTTATTTTGCAATCGTCTATGAAATATGTTCATTAAATATGATTTTCAAAATTTTAAATAATTAAAGTTTTCCAAGTGTAGCCAAAAAAAAGAAACTTTAAGGAAGGTAAATTCCTTAAAATGTGGGAAGAAAATTTATGATTCGATTATGAGAAGATTGTCGGAAGAAATTATGAAAATTACGGAAAAGCCAAATTTTTTTTATTTAGTTGAAAAAATTCAATCATTCATCAAATGCTTTAAATTCATCATTTTTACATTCTGTTTCAAATGGCATTCTTTAGTGACATTTATGAAAATTAAAATTTTCATAAATAAAATTTTACGAATGTAAATGAAAAGAATTTATTAAACAGTAAATTATATTACACAAATAGAATTACAAGTGAGAAAAATTAATTTTCATTAAAATTTTTATGCTTTCATTTTCTTGTATCATTTCATTAATAATAAATTTCACTTTTTTCCTTTAAAAATTTTCTCGTAAGTTTTATTTTTAATTAATTTTTAAATTTTATTAAGAGTTAAATGACTGAAAAAATGAAAGAATATCTATTTTGCAGTATAATTAATTACGAAAATTAATATTAGTGATAGTGATTAGAGACAAAATACATATAATTAGTTAGTATCATATCACACCATTAATTAAGCTAATTAAACACCAAAAGAAAAAATGACAAAAAATAGTAGATTTTTATTGTAACAAGTAACAATTAGGAATTGCCAGGTAAATAAAAAGGGGAAAAGATTAAGATAAGCAATGATAAGAAGAATTATGACAAAAAAATTATTAAACTTCAGATAAATTATTATGATTTTATGTTACAAATTTTGCTGAACCATAAATGTCTCTTTGAATTATTTTATATGAAATTTTTTCTTTCAGTCAATTCTTATAATCAATTAAATAAGCAAACAAAATTTACATTTAATTTGAAATGATACATTTTACTAGCTAATGCACAATAACATTTCCTTAATTCATATAACACTTCAAGAAAACATATTCAAATATTTCAAAAATTTATATATCATTCAACTAATCATTTAAACATCATATTGGGTTAATACTTAATTGAAATTTGAAATGAAATGTGAATTGAAGGAAAATTAAATGAAAAAAAAATGTTGAAAAGCAGGTTAGAAGTATAATTTGTAAAATGTAAATGATGATTAAAGCGTAAAATTTACGAAGGAAAAATATCGCTAATGATTTACCATTGCAAATTACTAATCTAAAATTTTGCGAACATTTAAATTATTTCAATTATCATTGATAATCCCATACCCTTTTAAGCATTTTCAAGATGCTTGCTTATTTTTCTTGTAATACTTAGCACAAAAAACAAAATAAAACCAATTTGAACTCTTAAAAAACTTTTGGAAAAATGTTTGGAAAAAAAAATATAATTTTAAAAAGTGGTTAACATTATATTTTTTATTTGTTATCACTTTTTTAATACTTTTACTGATATAAAGTTTAATTATTTAAAAAAAAAACAAAAAAAAGTTTAATTTTTTATTTTAAATAAGTCGTAAAAAGGACGAAAATATCGCTGACATTAAATTTTATTCCAAAATTTTTGAATAATAAATAATTGGATTCATATGCATGTTTTTTTTTTTTCAAATTTTTGAATATATATGTATTTATTTTTGATTATTTGTTCCAAAATTTTATTCAAAAACGAAATTCAAAGTTCCAATTAAATTTATGAAAAAATTTTGTATAGCAATGAAATAAATATTGGACTTAAAACTTGGATAATTTCCATTCTTTTTTTTTCTCTCTTTTTTTGAAGCATACAATTATGAAAAAGCTAATAATTGGTGCCAAATTTCAAGTATTAGATTAAAAATGAAGAATGTGAAGGTAAAATGAGATGGAATAGAATGAAAAATGAAATGAATGTATGGATGGAAGAAATTGAAATGTGTTTGAGAAGCTTTTGTCATTTTGCTGTCACACTTTGATAGATAAAAGCTTTAAACATCTTAAAGATGAATGGGCACATTTATATTATATCAGAAGTAATAGCAAAAATAATAGACTTTTTAAGTTTCTTTCATAAAAGGAAAAAAGTGAAAAAGAAATAAAACATACTGCAATTAAGATAAGAATTAATCTAAAAGCTTATCACTATCACTAGCTATTTTAATCAATCATAAGTTTCCAGTCTCAGTTTAAAAATAAAATCATTAGGTAAAAAAAGAAATAAAAAACAAACAATCTTTTAATATATACAAAATAAGTAATAGTTCATAACAAAATTACACTTTAAAAATGCAATATATCAAATATTTCTAAAAAAGAAAAAGAGAAAAAATGATAAGAAAAAGTCGATAAAAACAAAAATAATAATAGCCTTTGGGTAGGAAAAACAAAAAATGAAATTAAGCATTAACCTGCGGGATATTTTTCAATTTAATTCTAATCTCTTTTGTGTTTTAGCTAGCTTCTATTTGAAGAAAACATTTATAAATTTTCACATCAATATTCTCTCTTCAAATATTATTTTAATAATAGCTTTTTTCTTTTTTAATTTTGTTTTTCTTTCTCAGTTATTTATTTATTTTTATTTGTTTCTTCTTTCCGCAATTTTTATTCTACTTTTGTTTTTTAAATTACGTACATTTCTACATATGCAGCTTATGTTTGAAACATATTTGAAAGAAGTAGCATGTTTAAAAAAATGTATTTGAAAATTGTATTTGAAAAAAAATTTGAAAATATAAAATTAAAATATGCAAAAGATATGTTTAAAAGCATTCATATTTGAATATATTGTATATTTGAAAAATTTCTCATTTCTTTTTCATACTAAGCAAGCAAAAAAGCATCCTTAAATATTTAAAAATGTACGAAATTATCAATGATAAATTAAAATACGTTTTTAATTTCAAAATATGTTATTAATTTTAAGTTCATTTAAAACACACTAATAACTTTTATGTAGACTAATAACTTTTTTTGTAGAAAATTTTAGTGACTTACAAAATACAGTAACACATAACCTTATTTTTAGAAATACTCTATTTTAAATTCTGGTTGACGTACGTAAAATTATTCTTATTTATTTGCGCAATGAAATTTCTTTTTACCAGAAACTATGATGTATTGTAACATATTTAGTTATAAGTCATTTTAATAATTACTTTTTTAAATAGAATTATTAATAACATTTTAATTGCTAAATAATAACAAAGTAACAAATTCGATAACGATTAATACTTTAAATCCAAAATATAAATTTTTATCATTGAAAAATTTTCTATTATACTTTTCTGTCACATCAACAAAATTATACTTATTCCTGTTATTTTTTTTTCCTATCAACTTAAATACGGAAATTCGGAAATATTTTGTAAATAATAAAATGTAGGGTATACATACACATTCATATTATTTTTATTTATTTTGCAATGTTATATTTTACAAAGTTTAATTTTTAACTTTTTTTTCTTGATATGGCAAATTTGTTTTGAAAAAAAAAAAAAAAAAAAAAAAACTGATGAAAAATTAGAAAAAAATACTTCGCTGGAAATTTTTAAAACCAATGAATTTTTAAGTTCTTAAAAATTTCTTCAAACTAAAATTTTTTTAGCATTGAAATTTCGGTATAATTATTATGCATAAGAAAAAATTCATGCAAAGATGATGCGAGAAGATTAGAGAGGAAAAATTTTTTTGTGAATTGTTTAAAAAAAGCATAATTTTTTTTCTAAAATATAAAATGGAACTGCTTCTAGAATTAACTAAATTCTAACACTGTAAATGTAAACTAAGGAAAAAATTTAAAAGTTCTTTCCAATAATTCAAAAATTTTTTAAAAAACTTCACAGCATTGCATATTAAATTACATGCTGAAAATTTAATTAAATTATTGAGTGAATAAAAAATTAAAAACAAAATTAAAAGATAAAAATTTTATTTGTAGTAAATTATAACTAAATTAGGGTATAATATAATAGGAGAAAAATGAAGAAATTGCTAAAGCTTGAAAGTAAAGAGAGAAACAACGAATATTTGCCACATTTGTTGAATGATTGACAGAGATGTAAGATAAGCGAATAGAATGACATTTGCGCTTTGTTAGATGGATGAAAGAGATATTTTGCATTTTGTTAGATGGATAAAAGCCTTTCAAAAATAATATATTACATGAATATCTGTTAAATTTCCTTTATAACACCGTAATATTTCCTCTTATTCCTTTTTCTTTTCTTTTATCTATGCAAATGCAGCAAATTAAATTTACTAAAACAAAATAGCAAAGTCGCAAAAAAAAAAGTAAATGCAGAAAAATTAATTACTAAAATACTTAATAATTAGCAATGGTAATGAAAGCGTAAATATTAATAACACTTTAAAAATAATTCAACTCTTCAGCAAATAATTGATAATAATAATAATAATAATAATAATAATAATAATAATAAAAGGGCAATAGTAATAAGAGCCATAATAAATAATAATTTTGATAATAGTATTAGTAATATGAATACTAATATTAGTAAGAATAAAATTACGAATATAAAAGGAATATTTATATTCATTGCTGCTATTGTTATTATTTTTGTTTCTCATAGGGTAAAATTTAATTATTCATTTAGTTTTTGTTCTCTTTCATTATATATAATGTATGGTAATTAATATCAGGTAAGCAGCGAAGGTAATTATCAACACATTTCTTCATTATAATTTACTTCAGTGATTGTTAGGAGAAAGATTTTAAAGAGAAAAGGAATTTAATTCAAATTTAAGTAAATGGAAATAACGTGCAAATCATTGGTATGCATATAAATATCAAATACTAATTTACAGAGGAAAATAAAAAAATGGCACATAAAAAAAATGAAAAATGGAAAAAGCTAATTATGATAAAAAGTTTGTTTTTATTTCAAATAAGGAAGCAAACCATAAATTTGGAGTTATTTTCAGTTTGGTTCAAAAAATGCAAATATCGATGAATAAATTAAAGTTTCGAAAAAATTTCCATAAATTCAAAAAAAAAAAAAAAAAAAAATTGGCAACATTTTAAATTTTCTAAATCGCAAATCTCACCAAAATCTTCGATTTTTTTAGAAGCTTTTTTGAATTTTCTTGAAAAAAAAACGAGAAAAAAAGTGAAGCTTCAATTTTCAGGAGAGAAATATAAAATATTAATGGTTTTTGTGCTTTATTTTAGGGCAAAAATATAAAATATTAATAGTTTAAGTTGCTGCACAAAAGTAAGAAAATTCAATTCAAACTAAAGTTTTCATTTTGAAATTTCTTTCATTAAAAGAATGCAAAAAAAAATGAATGTACGAAATTTTAAGCGAAACTTGATAAAATTAAAAAAATAAAAAATATAACTAAATTAAATATATTGTTAATCACATTGCAAATATAATTTCATTTCAAACTTAGTTTAAAGTTTTTTTTTTGTGACACATTTATTAATTAATCTTTAAATACTTATCGCTTATGTTAATTACAAATAGCGGAAAATTAATTTTTATATCTGACACTGATAATTCATCACACTGCAATCAAAATATGATTTCTAATGAGAAAATAAGATATTTAAATGAAAATTATCAAATAATCATTGCAGGAATGAGATGATACATTAACATGAAAAATTTAGATATATAATTCAAGTAGAAGCAAATTGTTTTCAACATTATTTTTATCATCATTATTATCGTTATCATGATTACAATCTATTATCACATCAAGCATAATTATTATCACTACCATGCTACAATTTCAGGCACAATCATTCTGTGCTGTAATCATTTATCATATCAAATATAATCACTATCATTATCAAAATCTCTAAACTGAAAGAAGAAAGAATGCACATTCATTTGAAATAAATGATGGATGTGAAATTTGCTGACATCGCAGACATATAAAATATCACAAAATTGTAGTCATGTGGTACTTAAATAAAAAAAGTCAGAAATGATCAGTGGAAAATATCAGTTAAATTCATCTTTCTGTACTGAAATTGTTATCACCATATGGTTCATAAAATTAGTTTAAGACCACAAGGAAAACAAAATTTGTTAAAATTTTTTTTTGGGATCAAACAGATTTCAATAAAACCGTCAAACTATCTGTAAATTTATTAAATTTTAATGAGAAAATGATTAATTAGTGGGATGTACCAGTGCATTTAGATTTGTAATGTTCGATTTCTTTTTTTTTGCTTAATAGTTTAATGAATTATTCATTCATGCCTTCCATTATTTTTCTTCAAATTTCAACATTTCCAAAAATTGCTAATGGAATTATTAATAGAAATACTCGCTAATTTATTTAATAATATGATCTTAAAATTTTAGCATTTAAAAAATTTTTAAAACCGTAATAATAATAGCACTCCAATGATTTTATAAATATTTTTTTAATAAAATTTAATAAGCGAACTGACTAAAACATTATTATAAACACATTTAAATGTGCCTAATAAAATAAGCTTTAATTTTTGTATTGAACCAAATTTGTAGTTTTATTGGATTATTCAATAAATACTAAATAATTTCCTAGAAAAAAAATATTTGATCATTAAATTTATATATTATATCCATTTCACCATTTTATATAAATTCATAGATAATATTCTATAATAAATGAGATTAAGAATAGGAGAAAAAGAAAGAAAGAAAAAAATAACATTGCCAATTGTAAATTTATTTCCAATATATTCCAATATATTAGTATTACTATTATATGTTTTGATTAATACTAAAAAACGAGAAGGAATACTATTTGCATCATTTCAATCGATGAAAATTTTGAATCTTTGCAACTTTTATACTTAAAAGCAATATTAGAATAATTATGTTTTAGCATAAATTGAGTGACAAATATTTGAAGTGATGCTTTTGCTCTTGCCATCACCTCTGCTATCTTTTCTGTGACAAAGTTACTTCGACGGAATTTATCAGCTTCTCTTATTTTATCTATCACTCAATTTTAACCACTGGTTTAAAGGAAATAAACATTGCAAAATTTCGATTTATTTGGTATAAATTGCTAAATTATGCAAAACGAATAAAATTAAAAATTGAAATTGATGAAATAAACAAATTGCTAAAAACGCTAAGAAATATTATAAATTAAAAAGAAAATGTTTTTTTTTTTTTCTCATCAATTCTTGCTATTTTACCTTTCATTCAAATTCAATCATTAATTGAAAAAAATGAAAACTAAAAAATTTTAATTTGTTTGCTACAAATTGCTAAAATTGTTAAGACAAATAAAATCAAAAATGAAAATATTTGATGTTTTTTATATTCATTTAAATGAATATAATATAATGCTTAAATGCAAATTAAAAAGATGCACTTATTAATAAATAATTTTGTTTTTGAGTTTTATCAATTTGAGTTTTTTGTATGAGTAAAGTTTATTATTTACATCAAACTTTTTTCAGCAAGCATATTTGCATAAACAATGGCAAATAATAAACAAGATGTTGTTATATTTGTGAAAAATTTAAAAAAAAAAAATTATTTAAACAGTTAAAATGAAATGAACTGAAAGGTAAATAGCTTTCACTTTTAGTAATGATAAAAGTTGAGAAAAGAAGAAAAATATTTTAATGAAAAAACAATTATAATATTTAGAATTTAAAACTAAACAAGCAGTTGCATTATTAAATTAATTACAATTAAAAATTAAAGCAACTAAAAATATTAAATAATGATATTAATACTGTAAAATTTTGTGATATTATATTAGTATATATGAAATAACTAAATAAGTAAACATACTTGTACTGAAATTTTATACAGATGTAACTCATTAATATCTATTACACATTCAAAGTAATAATGTATGATGATATTATGATTAATCAGTAATTAATTACTGAATTGGTCCTTATAATATACATACGTTGACAACTTTAATTATTTCATGAGCAGTTGTTTCTGCATTCCGCGATGCCGCAGCTGCCGAAATGCGGAAAATTTTATAAATGCAAATTTTTGTAATTGTATAAAAGTTGCTATAAAATTACAAATTTTTTATTGCTTTAACAAATTTACTAAATCTTTTTTTAGTCTTGAGCGGTCTGCACCTTCACAAACTTATTTACTGAATGAGGTATGTTTGATAAGATTAATATTGCTAAGTAAGTAATACCATTATACATTAATTAAAATTTAAATTATTTCTTGATCAAATTTGTGAAGAAAAATTCACTGTGAACAGTAATGAATTAAATAAGATTTTTAAAATTTCAATTACTACATTTTGTTAATTTTATAGTTATTCAGTTTTAGATTTGGTATGAAAGTTTATAATTTAGCTAATTAAAAGTTCAATTTTTCATAAAAAAAAAACATCATTTATTAGAGGATATGCATTTATTATCTTCCATAAAAATAGTAACAACTAAACATCGATTAGCTAATGAAATGTTAACTTGTGGATAAATGCAGTTGCTGCAAGAATGCAATCTGCAGTCCATTCAGAATTCCACATCAAATAAAAGTGCAAATTTGCATAATGCATGTTTACAATATGTTTGCTCAAAAGCACACCTTTTTCATCTTCAATTTCATCACAGAAGTTAAAATTATTAGAAAAAATCAAAAATTTAACATGCAATATTCAAAATAACATTTGCTAATAAGTTTCTTTGATTAGAAATTTTCAAGAGAAAATTTAATAAATTATTTATAATAAGAAACTTTTAACTTTGATTAATGTAATAATTTCGAATTCATTTGCCTAAATGAACAGTTTTAAAATTGTTTAATAATTTTTTTTCATTTTTTTAGAAAATATTTCTTTTTTTTTTTTTTGCATGCAATTTCAATTTATCATTTTTAAAAAGTAATTTTTGTTTTCTTTAAAATTCAAAAAAGTGGCAAATAATTTATAGCAAAAAGAAAATGGTATGCTATCATTTAACACAAGAAATTCTTGAAAAATACATGTGCAATTTAATGAAAGTAGTGGAAACTAATAGCGCATTATTTCCAACATTCAGTGATGATGATCTGATAACGGTATGTTAAGACTCTCTGATATAAATTATAGCCAGCAAAAATTTTAGAATTTTTAATAATCATTATTAAATGAACAAAAATTAATTGATTAATTAGTTTGATTAATATGTTAGTCTCAGATTTTTGAATTTAAAAGTAATCATTATGAGATGAATAAATTAATTGATTAATTAATTCTTCAAATATATTATCACGCGTTTTTCTCACTTTTTTTTTTTAATTTGCTGCATTTTTTTTTAAATATTTTTAAAATATTTGTAGATTTTGCACAATGTACAAGATATATATGCTGATGAACCAATAATGCTGCAATTTGATTTGCCTAAAAATGGATTAATTGTTGTTGGTGATTTGCATGGTGATTTATATTGCTTATTAAATATATTACTCAAAAATGGCTTTCCACCAAATACAAAATATTTATTTTTAGGTTTGTTATATTTTCCAATTATTTTTCTTTTTTCTTTTTAAAAGAGAATTTAAATTTTCTTTTTAAAATTTAAATTTTAAAGAGAATTTAAATTTACCAATTTTAATGCAACAAATTTGCTATAAAATATTCTTTAGCATTAACATTTTTTAAATCTTTTACTGGATGTGAAATGAAATCGAATTGAACAATTTTCATTGAACTTTTTACACGTATAAATTTCAGGTGATTATGTTGATCGTGGATTATATCAGGTACAATTAATATTATTTATATTTTTGATGAAATTGCGATGGCCAAATTACATTACAACACTGAAAGGCAATCATGAAGATTATCAGTGTGGTAAAGAATGTGATTTCTATAACGAGGTGAGTGGAATTTTAGCTCAAAATTTTTTTGCTAATTTTTGATATGATCATTTGATTTGATCAGTAAATGATATTTTTGATAATCACTGATGTAATTTACAGTGCTTAAGTATGTTTAAACGAGGCTCTCGATGGTTCACACAAATTAATCATGTTTTCGATCATATGCCTGTTTGTGCAATTATTTCAAGTTAGTATGAATTAGCGATTTTTCAATTAATTTTTTATTAAATCAAAATTCACAAATAGCTTGTCACATTTCTATTTGAATAAGTTTCAAATCTGAAATAATTTAATAAATAATGTAATAGAATTAAGATTTTTTTTTTAAAAAAAAATGAGCTTTAAGCTTTCAATTAAAGTTTTTTGATAACTTATGAATATTGTTATCTGATCGATCAATAATTTGCTTCTATCATTATTGATGCAATTTTTTGTCCACTTAGAAGAATATGAAAAGTTCTCCAATATTTGTTTTATTTTTATTGAAAGTATTCCTAGATTTAAATTTTGTTCACATTCACTTCTATTAGTGATAGAAAACGATCAAAATTTAATAGATCAATCAATAATGCTAATAATACCTCTCACTCAGATCATTTCTTCGTTTGCCATGGTGGAATATCTCAGTGGATGACATGTCGAAGTAATGTGGGAAATATCCCGAAACCAACTTATACCAGTAATATGCATTTTGTTGAAGGTGTCATTCTTGCTGATCTTCTCTGGGCTGATCCTAAACTTGAACAACAAAAGTATGCAATGTGCTAAAACTTTAATACTCTTTCCTTTTTTTTTTTTTTTTTCAAAAACTTACTTTTAATTAATTCTGTTAATGACTAACAAATTGATAGCATTGAATACATATTTAAAAACAATAATAATTAAATTGTCAGATGGTTCGATTTAAGTCGACGAAATTGTGGTTATTCATTTAATCGTGATGCTTTAAATATTGTTCTTCGTGCGCTAAAAGTTAAAACTTTAATTCGTGGTCATGAATATTATCCTGGTGGTACTACTCGAAATTTTGGCGATGATACGTGTTATACAGTGCATAGCACTACTGATCATCAAGAATTGTACGATCCATTTTGTAAGTTTTTAATTGCTAGCCAATAATTAATCACGTGAGCTTTCATTCAAAAAAAAAAATTTAAATAATGCATGAATGAATTGATATATTATTGAAATTTATGTGTTCATTACAATATTATTTTTGAAAAATATCTTACAAAATTTTGAAAGCAATTAGTATATTTTAGCATTACAATGGTTCTTAACGGATAAATTTTCCTTTAAGGTGGAACATTGAAATTGGAAAAAAAAGCCAATAAATTTGAAATAATTGAAAAGAATGAATTAATACCTCGCAATGCAGAAGCGAATCAATTAGCTCATAAAATGCAAATCGAACTGCAGCATTCATTCTTTCCAACAGTTATTACATATGATCGTAGACGTTGTCATTGGTGTGAGCGACCGTATCCACTTTACGTGACACGTCGTAAACGTTGCTTTGCATACGGTGATATATTGGATTATATGATGAAAAATGGAAAACTAGTATTGTTCACTGATAAATTAATCATGAAATTATCTTGGAGAGGAACATTCTGGCGGAGTATTTCAGGTTTGTTTCAGGTTAATAGTTATTTTTTTAGCAGTTATTTATCCTAAAATACTATCAGTTCCATTGCCATCAAAGTACTAATTACGAGTGTCAATAAATTATTAATTACAATGTATCATCATAATATTAATTTTAGTACTGTAACCATTTACGTTGTAAATATTGCAGAATGAATTTCAAATAATTTTTTCATTTCTAATTTTATGCTTTTTTTTAATTAAATATTTAATTATTTTATTAAAGAATACCTTATGTTCAGAAATTTTTTTTTCAAATATAAATTTTAATTTATAGCAATGAAACGAGCAATCGATTTATTCCCTTTAACACATGATATCATCTTTGGACGACCTTCAGATGATGATATTCCAAGAAGTTTCCGTGTTTGTTTACTAGAGGAAGAATTTGAACTAATGAAAAAGGTTAGGTAGTTTTCTTCAAAAATTAATAACAGAATTGCTAATTAATATTCAAATCGTTCATAATATTACTTGAAAAAAGATTGTATTTACAATACAAAAATAAATTTAAAATTATTTAATATTTGGATCAAATTTATACAGACATCGTAAACAACATTTAATCCATAAATATCATTTTATTTAGCATATCATTTTAGCTACATATGTGATAAGTATTTTTCAAATTTCAAGTCAAAAATTAAACTTAAGCAAATTTTAATTAAATCAATGCATGCATATAAATAGATTTTTTTATATTGCAGATATATAAAGTAAGTGGAAAAGACATTGACACTCTAACAAAGCCAAATTTTCGGAATATTTCTGACGTTGAGAAAGAGCTTCAAATGCCTGTGTCACGATTTCAAAAACTCAAAAAGCGATTCAAACTTGCAATGGTATGTAAATATATCTCAGAATGACAATCCATATAAATGACAGAATAATTTCATTGTTTTTTTTTTTTTTTTCTTTCTCTATAATGTCAAAAATAATTTGAGGGATTAGAGCCACACGATTTGGACCTAGAAGATATGATGACAAAGCCTACTGCTTTACCGTCACTTTCATTTGACACGGTTGGCAATGCTGATCAAACGGCGAGGCGTATGCTTAATACTGCAACAGATGAAGGAAGTAATGAAGACGATGAGGTTCAGGAGGAACCGGATGAATTTGCCGGATCAACGCCATCCAATCATTCCAGCCTCTTTTATCAACGTACACGACGATCACCACTTGCTGACACTTCGAAAAGTTTAAATTCCATTCGTACTCATAACCGCTCCAAAAATCAATGATAGCAACAAGAAAAGAAAAATGCTAGAGGATGATGATAATAATGATTTAATTGAAAGAAACTAAAGAATTATACTATTATAAAATTTGAAACGAGGAAATTAAATTTGAATTGGAATTTTAATATTAGTGCAATAAATACTGGAAATTTTCGTTTTTCATCAATTAATGAAATCAGTAGTAATCGTTGCACAAATTTTAATTCATTTTATATCTGCTAGTCTCTAACTGTCAATTTTAAAAGCAATTTTATAAAAGAAATCACTTGCTCACTATCAATAAACATTACATCTCAACTCATTTTCGATATATTAAAACAACTTCAGCTACCTCTTAATTAACCTATATTATAGCTACCATTAATTACTTCAGATTTTTACCTTTGACTTAAAGATAAACTTTAAATTTCATAGTAGAATTGTAATAAAATGTTATAAAATATAATGAAAATGCAATACTACAGCGTAATTATTATTTTTCATTGCGCTATTACTTTTTGCAAAATGATCAAACATACGTTGCACAGTGAATAAGAAAAGTTATTTATCCTTATCATATCATTATCATTGGCTTTGTCAATATATTTAAATGAAATGTTAACTGCATATTCGGTGGAAATTTATGGCATAATATAATACTAAAGTCAATAAATATGAATAATAATAGTAAGAATAGAAATTGTCATCAATTATTACAATTGTTTTCGCAAATTCTAAAAAATAAAAATGGAAAATATTTAGTTATTTAAAGGAATGAAATATTAATTTCTAGAAATTAGAAAGCTTTACTCATTCAACTATTATTATTTCTTTTTTTTTTTTTGTTTTTTGTACTTGATTAAATAAAAATATTCTCTTCATTTCTAATTTATTCTTGAGCTATTAAAAAAATTTGAAATGTTTAACTATTTCAAAACAAATTTTGTTTTTAACTTTGCATAAATGATTTATGGTATAAAATAAATACGATAAGTTTTTTATGAGAAATTAAAAAAGCTAAAAATGAAAAGAATTTATCAAATAATGTTTGAATATGCATACTCAATGGTTTTTTTTTTTTTTGGATTTAATAATTAAATTTTTGGCAACTTTTTTCTAAGACCAATTTTGTAAAAATTATGAATGAACCCAATCAATCAATTACGGTCTTCTTGATATCTCTGACACATCTGTGTCATCCAATGAAGGTAAATCACGAAGACCCTGTAAAAAATTTGCAAAAATCCACGTAATTTTTCGGAAGGTAAATAACTTACAATTATAATTAATAGAAAATTGCTTAGTAAGCAATCTTAATTAAGTAAGTAATCGTTGGTTATATGAAGGTTGCATAACAATTAATAATTAATAATTTTTTCATTTTTAAATTATGAAAAAAAATTACTAAATTACTGGAATTTTTCCTATCTGCTTAATGATGGATATCATTTTGATATTAAATCGATTTCATTGCATCGGTATTTTAATTTAATTAATTAAGTTATCAACTATTATAATTCTTTGTTAATTGAAAGATAACAAAAGACTATCTTTTAGTACTGAAAGAAAGTATTATTTAATTCTAATTTCATACGTACAATAGCGTGTCTCAGCATATTTCTAACATGCCATGACGTACGCCTTAATAAATTAGGCTTTGATCGACGTTGCTGAATTTCCAATAGGCCTGGATCTACGTCATTTGCTAACGTTTCAACCAGTTCAAAATCGGAAGATGTCACAAACAACTGCAGTGACAGTAAAAAATAAGAAGGAACTAAATAATATTTTCAAAATTTTGATTGAGAAAGTAAAACAATACAAAAACGAAGAATTAATTTTCTTATTTTGTAAATTTGATTATAATTCTTTATTGATGAATTGATACAATGTACAAATTAATTAATAATTAAACATAATTTGCTATATTATTAAATGTGTGACGGAAAACTGACGTAACGTAGAAATTAATACGTACATTCTTGCGTGAATTATAACGTAATTTACCAAAGAATATTTCTTAAAGATGAAATTATCAAATAAGTAAAAGAAAAAAAAAGAAATGAACGAAAAGAAATCGGAAAACTTTGCGCAGAAATGCTTTCTCCCATGGAGCTAAGATGACACGAAATGTGGCCGGGGTTGTTGATGAGCCACCTTCAAAGGTAACTGCATCGTACAGCACAGGAAATAACTGATAAGCTCGTGTGTTCATCATCCGATCATTTCGATTTCTCCATGCTTCCTTGATTAGATTGTCAGTTAATTCGTATGATACTTTCAAATTGGTATCACATTATCATATAACACATTTTGATGATAGATTTCATAGACAGATAGATCAGGTAGATAAATTGATTAGTTAGGTATAAAAGATAGATCAGATAAGCAGACTAGGTAGATTAAGTGTTAAATAACAGTTTGTAATAAAATATACAAATATCTGATATTGAAAAAATTGAAAAAAAAAATCTAATCAAAAATATGACCTAAATAACGTGAAATTTTACAAATCAAAATTTTTAATAAATAAAAAAATCCAAAATGCATGTTATTGGTGTAACTTAGATTTCAGATAATTTTTCCTCTAATTTTGCTAAACTTTTTAAATTGCTTTAACTCAAGTAACAGAATTTTTACATGAAATATTTCATCGTATTGTGCATAACGAAAAGCATATCGTGAAATCCACAATGTTATTTCAGCTATACCGGAATTACGTATTCGGCGAGTTATATTTCTGGGATAAGCTTTCCGGCACCATTGACATTTTAATACAATACGATTCAGTCTGCTACGTTGTAGACTTTCACATAGTAATGCGTAAACTGTATCACATAAATTATTCATAGTTTTCTTGGAATTTATCTATAATAAATTTACGTGTAATTACGTGGACTGATACCTTCCGCTTGAATATAAACGCTTATATGATATATGTTATTTAGATTATTTTTATCAACAATACAGCTAAATAATAAGAAGATAAGTGATCTTTTGCGATAAGTTTTGTTCTTATTAACTTATAACTTCGCACTCTTTAATTATATCTACGTGATGTCGTCACGTGTAGGCAATACCTTAGCCATACGTTTTTCCATGACAAATTTTCCATCATCTTTGCGAACAATTTTAATCGTACCAGCTAGAATAAACAACAATGATTGATGCGTTAAAAAAGTAGGGTAAATTTCAAAAGGACTATTTGATCTCTTAATAATAAGTATAAATAAGAAAAGCACAATTATATTTTCTTTGATTTTTACAATTTTCTATTTTTAATTTAATTTAATTTTTTTTTTTTTAAATTAACAAGTCAATCAATAATGCAATCAATTCATTCAGTGCTTTAAAATGTTCCATTTTTAAAAATTTTTTTACTTCAATAATTTTACGTTTAGTTTTGAAACTATTCCGGAATAAAATACTTACATGAATTACAACCAGCACTTTCACGAGTAGCTGTATGAACAGTAATACAACTTCCGTCACCGAAATTATCTAAAATACCTTCCGGAATTATTTGATGTCCACGAATCAATGTGCGAACATTCAATGCTCGAAGTACTGCATGTAATGCTTCTCGATTAAAACTATAGCAACAACCACGTTCACTTAAATCAAATGGTCTGAAATATTATCTATTAATATTATTTATTTAAAATTACTAATTCATATTTTTTCTAAATAATGATAAAGAAGAAAATTTGATAATAAAATTACTAACGATCTTTGATTTGGTTTTGGATCTGACCAAAGTATATCAGTGATAATACATCCCTCCAAAATTTTCATATTATTCAAATCTGTTGGTCGTGGAATATTTGCTATATTAGCTCGACAAGTCATCCATTGTGACACACCCGCATGACAAAAGAAAAAATAATCTAAAATGAAATTCTGAATTCTTATGATATGATGCAAATTAAAGAAATTAATATTTTATTGAAAGCTATTCAAATGGTCAATTCTATAAATTTAGAATTAATTAAAATTGGACAGCATGTAGTGATCAATTAATTATTGAATTTCTTTTGTTGATAAGTTGCTTAGTAGCAGTAAGCATTAAAACAGTAAGCAACTACCCGAAACAATTGCTGCTAGCGGGAGATAATCGAATAATTGATTAATATAGATAAATGTGAACGGATTATTGTAATCTGTTAAACACTAAAAATCATTCCTGTGTCAGTTTTTTTCTGCTTTCCATTTCTCGGGTAGCAATTTGCGAAATTCTGTGATATTTACCCATCTCCCAAGTATAATTAAAATATGAAATATTTAAACGGAAACAGTTCAAAAAAAGAAAATTGTATAAATTACGTAACTTCACAAAAGATAGTAAATTGATGAGAATGAATGGTTAGGTTAGAAAGAAGAAATTATACAAATTATGATTGTAATCAAATATCGGAAAAATGAATAAATAGAAAGTTAACATTTAAATTACGTGACGTAAATTACGTGAATTACACGAAATGGTAATTTGATAAAAACCTGATTTTTGAAATATTGTTCTGTAAGATGATATAATTCATGATTTCCTCGTAATAAATAAACATATTCTGGCCAACGTAATTTCATCAAAAAAACAAATAGCAATATTTCATTTTGCATTGGACCACGATCGAGGATATCACCTGAAAATATATATTTGGAAAATTTTGAAAATATATTCTAGAAATCTTTGAATTTCGATAAATTTCCATGAAATATTTTCCTTTTAATCATTTTATCACTTTCCATTAATGCGATCAATTTATTTGTATAATTTTAAAAATTTTAGGAATTAATGAATTTAAAGATTTTATCAAAATTTAAAATCAATTATTAGTAAAATTTGATTCAATAGATTTTTTTTATTTTTTTTTTTTTTTTTTAGTGAGAGGAAGATAATTAGGTAAAACTTTTAAAGTTTCTTAGTTCAGATTAATGGGAAATATTTTTGATTATTAATGAAAGGGACAGATTGAATACCAAGGAAGAGGTATGTGATATTTGGTGGAAAGCCGTAAAATTCAAATGCTTTCAGTAAGCAGAATGCGTCGCCATGTAAGTCACCAATTATAACGAGACCATTCTCGGGTAGAGGAAATTGTAATAATGTTGGTTCATCAGCAAAAATAGTCAAACATCCATGAATTATCTAAAAAAGATTTTGCTTCCAGAATCAAATTCTAAAAAATAACTAATTAATGTATAGATTTTTTAACCTTTTATTGATTTTATTTATAAACAAAACTATTATTTTGTTATTTGAATTTAACATTGCTTATTTAATTTAATATTAACTACTTTTTTGCTTTCAAAAACATAACGATATTAAGCATTTACGAGAAATGATTTATTAATTAGATAAGTAATATTAGCTGTATGATCATATGTATGTTTTTTTTTTTTTTTTTAACAGAGTCTTATATTATTTGTAAATATTTCATTTGGCCATTTTCTAACAGAAAAATTTGTCAGAAAGATGAAAAATGCAAGTGAAAAACAATTGCAAATAGATATCACTAAAAGTTGTAGAAATTTCGAGTATTATATTTAAAAAAAAAAAAAAAAAAAACGAAAACTATTTCCAATCAATCAAAAAATATATCTGAATGCATCAAATTTAGAAAGCTAAAATTTTTAAATAATTGAATTGTTTGAATTTTGCTGAATTATCTTTCATATTTATTTAGACTTTTTGAAAAATCAAATGATATCATGATGATAACAGTTGAAGCAGTAGACGAATTAAATTAAATTTACTTGATAAAAATTTATAATTCAAGCTAATCAGTTTAAGTGATATCACTTTGATTTGATAAATTTAAGTTATAAATATAAACATAAGCGTAAGAAAGACCTCAATAATTTCATGGTGTTCAAAAGTGGTATGAATTCGATTCGTTCCAGACATTAATTGCATGACACGTGACATATAATGCTCCAACGCTTGCTGCGTACACGGACGTAATGGACAACGCAATGGAGCCATACGCATAGTATTTACGTAATTTTCAGATGATAACGAAAAATCTGTTTGTTGTGACATATTTCTTTTTTTTTTTTGCTTAGCTTATAATGCTTTTTCTTTTATATATCTAAAAAAAAATAAAAAAAAATATTTTGAAAACTTGCATATTTCAATCGGTTTTTCAATGTTTGTTTATAATAAATGTATTTAAAAAAA
The DNA here is from genome assembly GCF_000002995.4 of Brugia malayi. NCBI lineage: Eukaryota > Metazoa > Nematoda > Chromadorea > Rhabditida > Onchocercidae > Brugia > Brugia malayi. The sequence continues at coordinate 4,925,034 of NW_025062477.1, forward strand.
GAAAAAAAATTAAGGAAGAAATTAATTCATTCTTTTATGCTTAAAGATTTGAAATTTTTTCATAATATTAAGAAGAAAAAAATTTCAATCCACAAAAAATTCAGTATTTTCAGACTTAACAACGTATACTTTCATTTCATTCCCAAATAATAATTTAAATAATTCCTTAATTCGGTGTAATGTAAGATTTAAAATTTTCATATATTTTAAATTTAGTGCTTGGACTGTTTATTATTTCAAAAAAAAAATTCATTTATTTAAAAAATTATTTCTCTTGTTCCTTAATACATTTTATGTTATTTATTTATTTTTTTGTAGAATTATATTTTGCAAAATGTGTACAAAAAGGCTACTTGGTGACTGTTAGATCTAAACATTCAATGCTTTCAAAAGGTAGCAAAACTTATTTTTATTTTTATTTTTTTAATTAATAATAAAATTAATTTCCTAATTTTTGTGTAATATAAGATATAAAATCTTCATAAGTTTTAAATTTGATAATAATTTCTCTAATTACTCATTCTTAATTGCACCACGTGTATGTTACTGAGTGGTGTAAAATTAAATTTTAAAGTTTAATTTATTTATTTTTTTTAAAATATTTGAAATGTTATTAAATGAAAAAAGAATGCAAAGACAAACGTTGCAATATCGGTCAATAAACAAATGTTAATAAGGAAACAATGAACCATTCAGCAAGGTAAAAGTATATCAAAATGATTAAAAATGCTTCAGACTTTTCCATATTTTCATTAAAATGTAAATTTTTTCCTTTTAATATATGAAATTTTATTAGGAAAAATGAAAAATTTTTTTTTTTTTTTGAAGTTTATGTCTTTAAATATAATTTGAATGTAAAAAACAAAAAATTTAGAAATAAAAAAATTTGATGAAATATCATTAAAATTTTCCAATTGAGATTTTTTATCAAATAAAATACAATTTGTTATAAATATTGGAATGAATTTACTTAAATGTAAAAAAGTGTGTTAAACAATAGTTTAATCGATATTTTAATTCACTCATAAACTTTCCATTTTTATACCATTTATCCACTTCAAAAAATTATTGATTAAATTTTTAATCCTTTTACAAGTACTACCAAAAATTTTCATTACATTCTGTAATATGTCACAAAGAATTCACTGTCGTATGATTAGCTCCTTTCTTTTTCTTTCTTTTTTGATTTCTTAATTTTATAGTATTTTAGTTCTTTTTCCTTATAAAATGATTGTTAAAAATTGTGAAAATATTTTAACAAATTTAAGAATTATAAATGAATAGTCATTCCCATTAAAATGTTTCGCGTTTATTTAATTATTAATTAATTTTATCTTTATTAAACTAATTATCCCACAGATTGATTAATTTATTAAGAAAAGTATTTAGCTTTACAGTTTGTTATTATCTAACAAATTATTTCATTGTTTTTTTTTCTTCAGTGTACACAATTTTTTTTAGTATATAATAAAATGATAGCTTTAATTAAAGTTTTCATTTTGGTTTTTGCTAATTTCATTACATTTTTCAAAGTTAACTTTTCCATTCATTGTTTGCATTTTAAGCATTATTCATTTATTAATTTTATCTTTTTATTTAAGAGTAAATTATACATAGATTAATTTGAACTATTTCAAAGTTTTAAAGAAATCAATCTAATCAATTTGATATTTGTTAGAAGTAATTCATATGATCAATATTGTGATGTGATTTTATATTAGGTCAAATTAATTTGATATTAAATTAATGAAACGCTACGTCATTTATCCTTACGTCGATAAAATAACTTTGCGTAGCAAATAATTATTTATGATTGAAATGTTCACAAATTACGCTCGCATTAATTTCTTTCATTTACTATAAATATCATTCATTGCTCAATTCAGATTGTATAATTTTCATATAACTGATAATTAAAGTTCTACGTGAACATATAATCCTACGTTACCATATTACTACACGTGTAATACAACGTTACGTCTATCACGTCTTATTACAAAACTGTTATAATTTTAGAAAGTTTTTTATACAGTTTACAACATTACTTTTCTGTCTTCGATTTTATTCCTGTTGAAAGATTTATTTAATCATTGTTGGACTCAGACGACGGTGCACTACAATGTTACCTCGACCGTCCGTCGGATCTAACCGACCGTTTGCATTTTGCATTAATGACATCGGATGATACTGAAAGTAACAAGAAGGAGCAAAAGTGACAAATGAAAAATGAGAAAGAATTCAAAGACAAATATTTTTTTTGTTTACATAAATTAAAGTGATTTCATTTATGGTACAAAATTAATGATCACAAGATAACACTTAAAAATTAGAAATTTACATTTAATCAAAGTTTCACTATAGGAAATTTAATTCATAAAAGTTTAAACTAACAATAACAAAATGAATCATATGAATCAATAATCAAAAATTTTCGGGAAAATTTCGCCGAGAATAACAAAAAGTGGGTAAACAAACTTACTGGGCCATCGACTATTATAATATTACCATTGAATGAATTTATTGCAAAGATAACAATAGCATTAGTAAATTGTAGACTGAAAATGAATTATAAAACATCATTAAATCGAGTTTGATAGATTGTAAAAATTAAGCAAATCAAAATTAATTCCTAATAAAATATGATTTTTAATTAATGTCATACTTTTTTATAATTTTTAATTTCACAAAATAAACTATAGCAAAAAAAGAAATGGAACATTTGTTTTTTCTTTTTGTGTTAAAAATTATGTTCTGTGATAAATGTATGAAAGATAAGAATAACAAAAAAAAAAGAATACAAAGTTTTATATTCTTGAAAGAAGAAAGATAAAAAAAGAATTTAAAAGGATTTTTCTACTCATTTTTAATTTTTGAAATCCAAAAATTAAAAACGAAGGATTAAAATTTAATTTTTAAATAATATCATTTTTTTTTTTAAAAAAAAAATAAAAAACAAGAATTAAAAGGAATAAACACACAGAAAAAATAATCGCATCTTGGTGTTTCCCAGTTGCTTTCTGAAAGTTTCTGCAAAACCTATAAAATTATTAGAAAATATCAAACTTTTATCAATATTGATTGATCAGTTGATTGATAAATTAACTGATCGATCCGATACAGAAAGATTTTTTGCTATATGGAAAATTAATTTTGATAATAAATTTATGAATTTAATTTGTATATATCATATAAATATTGAAACGATAAAGGAGTAAATAATGGAAAATAACTTTTTATTTATTAAATTGATAATAAAAAGACGAAAAAATAGAGCAAAATGGTTTATTATTTATTATTAAATAGAAGAAAAAAAAGTGAAGTGATTCGTATTTCTTTTTTGTTTATCTTTATTTTGAAGGAAAAATGCGGAAAAATTTCAATTTATCAAATGATATTTAAAATTATTTGAAAATCTTTTTCGAAATTTTACAAAATCAACAAACAATGAAAATTGGACAAAATTCACCTCATGCGGGGTATTTAAATGTTATTGAAAAAAATTATTCTTTCATCGTTATGATTTTAAATTTAAACAAATTTCTCGATGTGTTTCTTTCATTCTTTTGTATTTCTTTCGTTAAGTAATGAATAATGTGACCAATAAAAATTCCGGTTTTAAAATTTGTTAATCATTCCACTTTAAAAAAAAAGAAGAACGAAAACAGAAAAAATGAAAAACCGTTAACAGTGTACTTTTATGTTGGACTATTTTTGTCATTTTTTACTGTAAATTATTTATTGATTGCTCACCGTTTATTAATTTATAAAAAATTTCAATCACACAAATTTTTTAATAAAAATTATATCAGTGATATGTTAATAAAAACAATGAATACATAATGGTATGTTTACGATAATGTGTGAATGTATCATTGTGATACATGTTGAATAATATAATGAAAGTATCGAAAGTACAGATATGATATGAGAAATAAAATGAAAAAAAAATTCCAATGATATGATATGATAATTTTAAGACATGATATGATAACTGAAGCATCAAATCAAGTCTTGTCATAATAACTTATGAAAATGCAGTGAGATATGTCTGTGACATATTAAGTAGTATTAAGGAACTGATAAAAATATTTGATCAAATTATCACTTTAACATCAATCATTGACAGTGATATAATGAAACGATAAAAAAAGTAAAGAAAATGTTGCAATGAACTTTGTATCAAATGTAAAAAATTACAAAGATATACGGAAAGCGCTAATAGTTAATTTGAAGCCTATTTCCTTTCTTTAATTATATTATAATTGATTTCAAATTTAACATTTCATAGAACATGAAAGGACTGAAATAAAATACAAAATGAAATATGAAAAAGAAACAAAGAAGACAATTGCAAACAATTTGTATTAGAAAATAGACAAAATCCTTTACTTCTACTGCTTTTTTTTCTTTTTTTTTAATATAACTTTTGATAACAAAGAATATTTGTAAAATTTTTGTAGAAAATTTGTTCTTCAAAAATTCGTAATAATTTTATTATCGAATGGCTAAATCGTTCGCTGAATTCAACTGTGAAATTTCAAGAAATCAATTAAACTTCATGATTTTTTTCTAATCGACATTAATTTCAATCACTGATGAAATTAATGTCGATTAGAAAAAGAGAAAAATCATCAAAATCAAATTGAATTTTTAAAGAACTTCCACATACTGATAAAAATTATTAAATTTTCCTTTTTTTTTTTTAAACTGACATTTTACTGAAAATTAAAATAGAATTTTGACAGAAATATTTTTACCAAATTTTATTCACAAATTAGTTTTTGTGCATGTACCTTTGATCCTCGTACTCTGATATAATGATGATAAACAACTCTATGAATACATTTAGTAAGCAAAAAAAGCAATGATATAATTACAACAATTCCTGCAGCAATCAAAAAGACGATTATCGTTATCAGTGAGGGTAGACTTTCACATTTTTGATAAGCTGTAGCCTAAATGAAATTATTTCCATCTTTGGCAGAGCAAAACTTTTCTAAAGAATTAAGCATAATATGAATTGAAAATTTGAAAAATCAACAAGTTGTTTTAAAAAAAAGTGTAATATCATTGATTTTACAATTTTTTTTCTCGTTTAACCTTCGACCTCAAAAATTAGTGTGTTCCTCATAATGGAACAAGTTTAATCAGAAACATTAAGTAATTATGAATCTTACTTTTAATTTGTTTCTTCACCATCAGTGCTCGTCACGAATAGCAGAAAAGATTTATCGGTAATTGCTTTCGAAATTTTTCGTTAATGAATTTTAATTTAATAATAAAACTTACTGCTGCTGCATTCAAATTTTCACTTCCTTTTGAAAAACGATCTTCGAATGATCCAAAAGTTTTTTCACCTTGCACAGCAAGTTTACTTACATGATCTTTTACCTAAAGCATAAAAAGTTACTTATTTTACTGCGATAATTATTTCCACTTATTACCATAATTAAATGATCAGAAAATACCGGAATTTTCATGTAATTTAGAGAAGAGAAAAGAAATTTCATGTTTAATGATGACTGAAATTAAAAATAAGATAGCGAAATAAATTTGCAAGCAAAATTTTTCCGTCCTACTAGTCTTTATGAAAATGTAGAATTTTCATCACATCATTAATAACAATTAAAAATGGTCGATTTTTTTTTTTTTGGAGAATTAAAATTTTGAATTTAACATTTATCCATTTAAAATAATTAATTAAAATATGTGCAAAGTATACTTATTGATAAATATGATAATATCAAATACACTTACAGAAACGATAAAATCACCAATTATACGTTCGATCCATTCCACCTGATCGATAACTGTATTGAGCGTAGCATTATTTGAAGACATTGAATAGATAATTTAGCTTATGATGACGGCAGCTATTACAAGAACACTTGAAGATTAAATTAAGTAAATAATAATAACCTAAAATATACAGAAATTACTATACATCACAAAGTAGATAATTATTAGCAAATTAACAAGCTGAATAAAATTATTAACATTTAGTATGTTTGGTAGTAGAATGAAGAAATTAACTGCTAACATTGTCTTCAAATTAAATATTAAAAAAAGCTTTAAATGCATCGGTATAAAAGCTAATTTAAATTAATAATTTCAGCTAAACCATCTAAATAATCGAATTATAGGAAAATAATAAATAAAAGGGAAATGAAAAATCAAAAAAAATTACATAAATATTTAAAATATCAAATAAAATTTGAAATTTTAAGTGGAAAACAATATCTAACTTCTCTAAACATTCTTGTCATCAAATCTAAGCAATTATTGTCATCAAATCTAAGCAATTATTGTCATCAAATCTAAAACACACACGTACACATACATATGCAATGGATTACAGTGATATTTCAGGAGTGAACAATACTGATTTCCGGAAAAAGTATAACCAAATTGATAAATGCACAAATGCAGCTGGGCAGCAATTAATCAGAAAATAACGTTTGAAACATAATTTTGTATAATTAATTACATTTTTCAATTGAAAAAAAGAAGATTGGAAGAGATTGGAAAGGAAGGAATAATTTGAAATGTGGAAAATGAATAATATTATGCTGACAAACAATTAATATGCTACTTTTTTTCTCTTTTTTTGTTGAACAAAGAAGAAAGGGGAGAGAGAGAGAAAAAGAAATAAGAAAAGAAAGAAAGAAAAAGAGAGTGAAGTAAGAGAAGTATTATTTAAATTAATTTAAAATTAAATTTTGAAAAATACCGTTTGTTAGCAAAAATTTTTAACAATAATTTATGATGATTTCTTAAGCAATTCAAAAGTGGCAATATATTACAATTGCATTGAAGTAAAACACGGATGCTAATACTAACGCTAAAGGCTAACAAATTGATGACAGTAATGGTGATGATGATGATGATGACAAATCAATGATCGAAGATCGATGATGATAGATGGCAATGATGATGAAAATAATAACATTGATGATAATCGTGATGATGATGATGACTAAGTAATGCATTTTTGCCGTGCACCAATCAATTTTGTAGAATTGACAAGCACGAATTGTATCGTATATATGTGTGTATATGTGTATGTATGTATGTACATATGTATGTGTATATGTATGTAAACATTTAAATTTGTAATGAGAGAATCAAAAATTAAAATCGATCAATAAATCATTCATCAGAAGTGATAAAAACAAGAAGTATTTTACATCAAATTTAACTTACCTTATTGTGATTTAAAATAAGAAAAAAGCAAAAATAAAAATAATTATGTAACAATCTATAATTTATGCAAAAAAAGAAGAAAAATCATTTGTCAGAAGTGATAGAAATAAAAAAATTTACGCTAAATTTCACGTCACTTAATTTAATTTAGAATAAGAAAATACAAAGTTAAAAATTAAAATAATTACGTAACGATTATATTTATTAAATTAATGATCGGATGAATTTTGTGTTTTGTTTTTTACTTTTTTGCGTGTTTTTTTATTTTATTTAAAAAAAAAAAAATCAGATTTTCAAAAGTAAGAGAAAAGATTAATTTTATGAAAAAGTTTGATTTTAAAAGAAATAAATTTAGTTATTCAAAATGATAAATGAATAAAAACTTATTCGATATTTAACAAAATGATTTTTAATGTCATTTTTTAAAAGAAAATTTTTGAATTTTATGTTTCATAAATCTTTGAAAGTACAACAGACTACTCAAATGATTGTATCATTTTACTACATTGATATGAAACATTTTCTTATCAGTACAATAAACAAAAGAAAAAATTAAACATATTATCAAGATTTTAGGTAAACAATAATTTATAATAATGCAAAAAACCAAAATTAGCAAAGAAAAAAAAAGGAAAAAAATAATATAAGCAACAAAATAACTATGAAAATTTTTTCTATAGCAATGAACAAGTACTAATATAGTTAAACAATAATAAATTAATAAAATAATTTTTTAATTTTAAAAAAAATTTAAAATTTTTGGGCAAAATTTTTTGACATTGCTATTGTTTGTTAGTGTTGAGTTGTCTTTCGCAATGATTTAAAAAGTTACAAAATATTTAAATGATAGAATTAATTTAGGTTACGAAAAGAAAAGAAAAAAAAAATTCTCACTCAACATTGATAAATATTTGTATGAATGATTGCAGTTGAGAAATTGTGGCGCTTTTTTTTCACTTTTGCGCATTTTTTTTTTCTGTCAAACAGCAAGATAAATCTTTTCATCGTTTCTACTCGATTCTTCTGCTTCTCTCAGTTTATTAACATTTTTAATCTGAAAAATTTTGTTAAAATTGAACAATTTTAACAAAAAAATTACATTTGGTAAATTATTTCATTTGTTGCTTTTCTTTTGTCTTTAAAAAAATGTTTTTATCAAAGTAGCATTTTATTTTTTCGATGTTTAAAATTATTTATCAAATTAAATGAAATCATAAATCATTATTATCAAGAAAAAATAATCTTCTCTTGTGTCATTGTTGAATTAGTAAGCACTTAAATGATCTTTCAATAACTCTTTAATTATAGTAATTAATTTAATATTAATTATACTAATTAATTCAGTATGCTATTATTTGTGAATTTATTTTATGCGAAGAAATAATTTTCTAGTAGCTATTTAATATACTTTTTGACGAATAGCATTTTATCAATGATAAAATTTCTGTTGCTTCTATGGCCTTTTTTTTATTTTGATTTTTTCATCTTTTTTTTTTTTTTTTTCATTTTTGTAATCATTAAAATAAACAGAAAAAGGTGTCAATTTAAACTGTACTTCTAATTTGAAAGTGATCAAGCTTTTTAGACTTCTTTTTTTAAATGATAAGATTAATTTTCCACTGATAATTTTCATTTTTTTTTTTCGCAATGTTTACACAACAATTAGAGAATAAATTTCAAAAAGAGCAATATTAATTGTGTAATTTTATTAAATTATAAATTAATTTAAAATATTTATGAAAGATTAAATGCTTACCTCATAACATTTAACATAAAAACAAAGTATTGTTAAAGCAATAACCATCAGACAGAATGTGATAATAAAGAGAAGAATTGCCCAACGAAACAATGTTAACAGTTCATTAACATTGCTACTTACACTGTTTAACATCAAATTCACATTTTCAACTGTCTAAAAAAGAAAAAAAAAAGTTTATTTAAATAAATTAAATAAAAAAAATTCTTTTGAATATGGAATTAAATTTATTTTTATTTATATATTATTATTATTATTATTATTTATATTCTTCTTTTATTGTGTCGTATAGATATTTTCGTTTTTTTTTTTTTTTTTGAAATGCTTAATTTTCTTGAACTCTTCATTTAGTTGGTAAGCTTATCACAAATTATAATTTTTTTTTTTGATTTTATATATTTTGTATAGGACAAAGACATAATCGGAGAGAGTAGAAGATAAGAAAGAAAAGGGTTTAGAGAGAGGGCAAAAGAAAAAAGGGATAGTAACATTAAAATATTCTAAACAAATTTATAAATATAAATAATAAATATTATTGTATAAATTTTACAACTCTTATACATTACTATTTTTTCTCTCCGATTTAGTTTCATTTAAATTTGACTATTACATTTTGTGAAAGAAATTAAAATTATTCAGTTTTGACTTACCTTATCCAAAGACATAACTGAGATTTTCCCTTTTCTTCAGGAAATTTTCATTAATTAAATTGATGCAAATTTCAATCTAAAATGATTTCTTTATTTATGACTCTTCGAAAATTTTTTTGCACCTTTTTTAACATTCTTTTTTTACAAAAAAATTTATAATAATTTTATAATTAGGCAAAAATAATGGATGTTATAGAAATATAATAAAAAATTCGTTTGTAATGATAAATACATCTGCTAATATGAATATACGTTACAAATTTTAAAAAGATTTAATATTTCAAGACTTAGAAAAATTTTCGTACAAAAATTTAGCAGTCAAATCATTTTCCTTTTTTTATAAAAATCTTAATGAATTTAAAATTTACAAATTTTTCTACAAGATAAAAAGCTTAAAAAAGTGAGCAAACAAATATTTTACAATATTATTAAAAAAAAAGTTATTCATTTTTATAAAATAAATAGTCCCAAATATTATCATATTATTATTATTATCATATTATATCAACAAATCTTTTATCAGAAAAAATATTACTGAAAAAAGAAGAAAACATTTGAAAATGAAAACAAAATTTTAGAGATTTAAAATTTAAAAAAATGAGAAGAGTTAATAATAAATAAACTGTTATCAGTATCGAATCGTTGATTGATAGAATTTGTGAATCATTTCATTTACTTTCCTTCAATTTCTTCTTCTTCCTTTTTCTTTTCATCACCAGTTTTATAGCAACGGATATGAAACGTGTTGTTCATTTTATCGTTTTACAAAAACAAAAACTATCATTTGCAGTTTTTTTTTTTTTTTTTTAAAAACATTTTTCTTCTTTCTTTTTTTGTCATCACAGAACGATTTGTTGCATTGATAACATCAAATATCATTTTGCAGATACCATTGTGAAAATTATTGTTGTGATAAGAAAAAAAAAAAAAAAAACGAGATTGAATTTTAAAGTTACTTAAATTATATATTTTACATGTTATTTGGTATTGTTTAATTTTATTTTATATATCTATGATAATAATTAGTGTAACAAAAAATATTAATATTTATTCAATTATATATCTTCGTACTACACTTTTTCCCATTATTATACTACATTTTTTCGTACTACACTTTTTCCCACTGATATATTATTATTATTATTATTTAATTCAGAAAAATAATTGGCATTTTTAAAAATTTTTTAAATATCTGTTTTAGATTTTTACATTTTTATATTTTCTTAGATTAGTCAAAGCAAAAGATTAATTTTTAAAATGCATTTTAACAGCATCTAAATTATATCAATGTTTATCATTTAATTTAATATTATTTGCAAGTGTAATGTAAAAAAAATCACTATAAATTCTTCAATTATTTATTTAAATTAATTATATAGTATGAACCTAAGAAAGTAAGTAGCATAATAAAAAGTATTGAATAAAGCATCACCTAAATTATATGTCAAGCACATTAATACTTATTAATTACTTAAATAATTATATATTATATGTAATAATAAGTATAATAAAAGAGATTGAGTAGTAGTATATTCAAACCTAGTTTATTTCATTTTCTATAAGACAACTGATAAGATCAGTGTAATTAATAAATTTCAAACGTCGCTTCGTTTTAATTCATTATCAAAATCTAACTTATACTAACTAAAATAGAAACGGAGTTTTTTCAAATAAAATTGCGGTAAATAATTTGATGCATTTATTTCGATTTAAATTTGTGACTTAAATTTATTAAATTTTTCAATGGTTTATTTCAAATTTTTAAATTAGCAAATATTTACAACAAATCATTTCCAAATATTTGGTTATTAATTGATAAAAAAGCATAAAAGATATAAAAATTTATCAATTGATTGATTTAAAGGACTATTTAATGGTATTATTACCTTTCAATTTTCCTTAATCTTTTTACTTTGACAACGAATCTTCGAACTTTTCATTATTTACATAATGATCTTTAAATTGGTTTTAATGATATTTTAGATAAATTCATTTATTATCTTTATATTTTAACACAGACACACACACACACACACACACACACACACACACACACACACATACACACATACATACATACATGCATGTAAGATCTTAGCAAAATTTTTCTCATTTCTAATTTTCAAATTCTGAAATTTCTTGTTGTTATTCTTAATTATATTTATAATACTATGAGCATATTTATTACAACAGAAGAAAAATGAAGCATTTATGAAAAAGAAAGTTGAATGAAAAATTTTTTATTTTATTTATTTGTAATAAATTCATTTACAAATGAAAATATTCATTTTAGCTTCCTAAAATAACAGATATCAATTTTAGCTCTTCTAAAAATAAATCATATATAAATTTAAATAATTATATTAATAATATTTTTGAAAAGCAAAGATAAAAACGATTATTTTCACCGTTTACTTACATTTTTTTCTTTTTTGTTATATGTTAATAAAATTAATCAAATTTAAAACTTATTGTATTTGAAAAAAATAGGAAATAATATTTGTGATATTATTCAAAAAAATTTACAGAAATAATTTCCGGATGTTAAATTATGATAGTACAATTTATAATTGTAACAATATTAAATATGGTAAAATAGTTATATAGAATAATTATAATTTAATAATTGTTGTATTTTAGAATAAGAAGTTGCATATGAATAATCGAAATATATGAATAAATAGTAATTAAGATAAATAAGTATAGTGATTTTACGAATTAATCATCTATCTTGCAATTATGATTTAAACTTTTTTTTTCCTTTTTAAGCAATATGAGTAGCCGAATAGTTACATTTTTATATTTCTGAATGATTATAAAATCATACCGATTTGATCAATCAAATTGATTGATAGAATTTTGAAAATGAGGTGATTGCATTTTGTTTACTTCATTCGTACTAATTACTAACTTTTTTTTTTTTTAAAGCTAGGTCTTATCAGTCAATAAAAATGTAACAGTGCCTGTTTCAACTGTGATTTTAAAATAATTTCAGCAATTCAAACGCATATGCGCCTGCAAATAAATATGAAATAAATTGAATTAATTCTCAAATAAACAAACAAAAAAAAAAATAAATAAAAAAAATAAAACACACCAACATGTAAATAAAGAAATTCATTTTATCGAAAGATCAAAAAGAAGATCGAAAACACATTAATATTTTATTTGTTATCATTTTTAATACATACGTTTTTTCATTTTAATTAGAAAAAAGATTTCAATCATTTTGAATTTGTTTTATATAAAATGAAAAGAACTACATTGCATGAGGAGATTTTATCAATTGTACTGAACAGCAAAATGTTAAGAGTTGCGCAATTGTCCAAATAGAGCCATTATTCATTTCATTCTATTATTATAACATTTTTTCAATATCAGAGGAGTTAAAATATTTGTGCTAAATAAAGCTGTGAATTTTAAAAGTTTATAAATTGATTATTTTATTTCATTTATTTCAACATTTAAATCTTTTTTTTTCAATTTTTCAATAATTGATAACTCTTATTTATATAATGTAGAAAAAATTATAAGTTTTTCGTTCTTTTTTATTATTTTTTCAATTGATTGTTTTGTTTTTTTCCTTAATGTGAACACTTATTCTTTCTTTTTATGCTGTAAAGTATTTACTATTTCAAAATCAAATTAATTGATATATTATTCAATAAAATATTTACCTAACAATAACATTGTTTGTCTATATTTTTATTTTGACCAAGCAAACTGAATATGTGGAAGTCAATTAACCAATCAATCGATCAATCAATCAATCAATTATCAATTGATCGCTATTATGTTGATAAATCAATTCTAGTAGACAAATTAATCAATTAATGCTGATAATTTTTGGTTTTATAATAAATATTCTTTGTTTTGTAAAAATTATTTCTTGTTACTGTTTTTGATCAATTAATTTGTTTATAGAAAAAAGAAATATTCTTTTCTTGTTTGTTTCCAATTTGCTTTGTTTTTTTTTTTTTTTTTTTTTTTTTTAAAGAAAAAGAAAACTTTTGTTTCATTTATTTCTAACTTATTCGTTTTTTTTCCACTTCATTAAAATTCAAAATTTATTCTTTACTTACGAAAAAAAAGAAAGGAAAAAATGGCAAAAAAGAAGAGAGAATAATTTTTCGTTTCTAATAACAGAATGAAATTTTCACTATTCAATGAAATGATTCTAAAAAATTTCATGAAGAAAAGAATATTTCTTTTTTCCCATAATTCTTTGTAATAATTCATATTGATGATTTCTATATATGTTTCTTCGTTTGTTATTTTTTCTTATTTTAAGCAAACTTTTAAAAATTTTAACCCTGTACAATTCTTTAGTAGTTAATGATAATGGCAGATAAAACAATGAAATAATACGATAAGTACAATTTAAATTTATTTGGAATTATTCCTTAACAACTTCACTTATTTGTCTTTTTTCTGTTTTAAATTTACTTCCATAAATGCTTCAAATAAAAATTCATTGTGAAAGTTATCAGTTACAAACAGTTATGAATTTAAAATGATATGAAGCAAAACCGACTTCCAATTAAAAAATTGCACCAAATGCTGAAAGAAAGGTATGTTTGACAATGTAGTTGCTATTTGATTTAATAAAAGCAAAAAATAAAACTTTTTAAGAAAAACAAAACTTAAATAAAATTTTATCTCATGTTTTTGAATCATTAAATTGAAAAACTGAAATATTTTTTTTTAAAAAAATTAAGAAATCAAGTAATGATCTTTTAAATTTTCAAGTCAATAACTTTTAAAATCAATTATGAAATTTAATTTTAACTTCGAAAAGTTTTTAAACCATTCAAAGTCTGCAATATTAGAAGAAATACAGGAACAAATTTCGATTTACTGTTGAAATTACAATTAAAGCAGGATAATATTTGAAATATAATCGTCCTTTCCATTCAAATATCTTTAAAATTTGAATAAATTGGATAAATATCATCCAGTAAAATATACTTTTGCCGGAATAATTAGTACATGCAAATCTGATTTTAAAATTTTAACAATGTTAAAATATTTTTGCGCTTTCACGTCAAACTCAACAAAATTATTCACAAGAATATATTAACACAGACCGAGTCACATAAACCAAAAATAACTTAATCACATCATTAATTAATTATCAAAAATATCGAAATAATTTTGTAGCATAAGAACTACTGAAAGCACTTAAACGAATTTAAGTGAAATCCGTTATGAAATTTAAAAAAACTTTTAAAATTTTGTTTTAAAATTCGCCTTTTTTTTTAAAAATTGTTTTCATAGCAAATGATTCGATAGATTAATGAAAAATTCCCTTCCTTCAATTTCAACAGAAAATACTACGAGTTGATAACGAAGTGATATACGGGAATGCAATCAATACTTTATTTTGGTCTAATTTTATCGATCTTTTTATGATTGCTCTTTTCATTCTCTCATACAACGTAAGCAAATGATCAGAAAATGATAAGATATTATCAATCATAATAACATATAGCTATTGCTAATGATATTATCAGTTACTTATTTATAACTCTTTTATCTCTAAAGTATTATTTTTCATTAAAAAAAAAAATTATTCAAACATTTGTATGAACTTAGATGAATATTTGCTCTAAAATTGATTTTTAAAAGAAATTATATTCTGTTGTATATTTTCCAAAAAATATATTTAATAGTATGTAACGGTGTAATAATCGGAATGCTTTTCTCAATACTTTAATTTGATCTTTTATAGCATTTTGTAATTATGCAAAAATTATTTGACCAATTACAAAATCAATTCAAATAATTTCTTCTATTAAACTTGTTCACATCTTACCTTAAATTACTTTGTTATTCATTTTATGGCTAAAATCCTAACAAATACACTTATTTTTCCGATTTACTTATTTGGAAACGATAGAGACACTTTGGTGAAATTATTATCATCTATAATTCAAAACATGAATAAATATAACTGTAACTTGAGTTCAAATTTTCAATTTAATGTATTAAATTTGTTCGTAAAACAATGATGGATAATCATCATCATCATCGTTATCTTTACTATTAAAGTATTTTGTCAACGCTTTAAGAATACGGTAAAAGTTTAAAAAATAATTTAAAAAATGCTCTGATTATTTTATTTTTATGAATTTGTCATTTCTTTCAATTAGTGTTCATCTTTTTTTTTTTTAATACGTTATCAATAAAGATTATTTTTCAGTTAAATTTAAGCAAAACTGAATATCTCTTTTTTAATATTAATATTTTTGGTGTAAAATTAGAAAGAAACATATTAATCACTAAAATGTCTTTGTAAGCAAAAGTTTAGATTAATGGGAGAAAAATATTAGATCTTAAATCTGAATTCTTTTTTTTTTTTTAGACAAATAAAAGAAATAGAAATATCAGAATTCTGTTAATAAATTTTTTGTTTATAATGAGATGCTCAAATTCTTTTTCCTGCAATAAATAAATTTGAAATTTCAAAATTTATTATAGTATTCAAATATTTTGGGTTTCAAGTAATCATGTGAAAAACAAAATTAACTTAAATTTAATAGACATAATTATATTTGAGTGTAGAGAAACACTCAATTGACAAGTTGGAAAACAATTTTTCAGGTTGAATGCACATTATATATTCATTGTTATATATAACTTTCATGAAGTATAAATCAGTAATTTGAATTTCTAAAAAAGCATTAATCACCATGGATTCATGATTCTGAATCTCTGTATATTATTCGCCATGGATTCATGATTCTGAATCTTTGTATATTATTCACTATGGATCCATGATTCTGAATCTTTGTATATTATTCACTATGGATTCATGATTCTGAATCTTTGTATATTATTCGCCATGGATTCATGATTCTGAATCTTTGTATATTATTCGCTATGGATTCATGATTCTGAATCTTTGTATATTATTCACTATGGATCCATGATTCTGAATCTTTGTATATTATTCGCCATGGACTCATGATTCTGAATCTCTGTATATTATTCGCCATGGATTCATGATTCTGAATCTTTGTATATTATTCGCCATGGACTCATGATTCTGAATCTCTGTATATTATTCGCCATGGATTCATGATTCTGAATCTTTGTATATTATTCACTATGGATTCATGATTCTGAATCTTTGTATATTATTCACTATGGATTCATGATTCTGAATCTTTGTATATTATTCGCCATGGATTCATGATTCTGAATCTTTGTATATTATTCGCTATACATTCATGGTTCAGAATCTTTACATATTTTATTTACATTTAATATTTCAATTCTATAAGCTTTAAGAAAGAAAAAGCACTTTGTTTACTGTATTATGATAATACAATGATTATAATAGTGATATGATACTGATGATTGGAACTAATCATTCGAGATCAACTAGTTTCATTTTCTTATCAATTTGCTTATAATGATATAAATAATATTATGAGACTTTAGATTATCGTAGTAACCTAATATTTTTTCATTTTTTTCAAATTTGCGATACTTTCAAAATTAATAAATAATATAATTAAACTATAAATATATATGGTTAAAAAACGAAAAAAAAAAACAAAAAATATATAAGCAAAATTGCAAATAAAAATTATTTTTAAATTTACATTCTACTCTTTCTTAAAATTAATCAAATTCAGTGTGACAATTCATTTATTTTTTTTGGTGAGAATTTCTAAATATGCTGCATTCACTAATTGCATTATTTTATTAGCCTTTTTATTACCGAAATAAATTAATTCTTTCTTCTATTCTTCAACTTTATTATTACCTTATCATAATATTACATTATTTACTATTGTTAAAAGGAAATTTTATAACAAATATTATAGCAAATAATAACAAATGATAATAACACTATGAGTAATAGTCGTATGATCAATTAATTACTATTAACATTGACTTATATAAGTTTTTAATAAACAATAATGTCATTGATAATTAAAAACTAATGTGATGTGTGTTGTCTGCTAAAGTTTTATTATCATACTTTAAAATGATGCAATATGCATTTTATTTCATTTAGAGTAATGCATGCTTCAAAGCGTATATAATAGCATTCAAATAAGCTTAATAAGCTTTATAACAGCTATTCCGCCTTTTACTTTCTTCTCTTTCTCTCATTTCTCTCTCCCTCTCTCTCTCTCTATTTTTTCTCTTTATATAAAAATTATTTTATTTTTATTCTACAAATTATTTACATTTTGTTCTTCTATATTTCATTATTTCAAACAGTGATCAATGCATTCTGTATGGTGATAATTGAATTTTAATATTGATTTAATCAAGCGTACAAATTATATAAATGATATCACTGCAATAATTTAATCTAATTTTTATATACCAATTTATTTATGTAATTTAATTGCTATATTCAGTTTGAATTGAAACCTTTAATAAGTTTATTTTAAAGCTAAAATATTTATTATTTGTAATTTTATTTTATGTGCAAAAATGCAAATTATATTGAAATAAATGAATGCAATAAATGAAAATTTTTACATTTAATATACGAATATATTTTCCTCTAAATGTTTTCTTTTAATTAGTACTTTTGATTTATTTCTTTTGAGTGTTAAAATTTTTTATTTTACAAAAGTTTTTTTTTTTTTTTTTTTTTTTTTTTTTTTATGCAAAAATGGATTTTACAATTAAATTGTAGTGTTGCACAATCAAATTTTATTTAAACAGATACTTCATTTTAATTGATATTTTCGATTATTTATTATTTCTATTTTTTCTAAGTAAAAGTTTATTATTACGAAAATTTTTTTTTCTCAAAAAATATAGTTTATAAAAAAGTAGTCGCAATAAAATAAAAAGAAATGCGATTAAAATATACTTTAATTATCATTTTTAAATGCAAAAAAATCATTCGTAATATAATTCAAATTTTACAATAATTTTATAAAATTTCCCACTCATTAGTAGTAACAATTTGCTTCCTTTTAATAATTTTAATAATCATAATAAATTGATGATATCACTTTTTTAATGACAAATATTTTTTGATTTAATGACAATAATCTTTCTCATCTTCTTCATTTTTTTTTTTTTTTTTTTAAGAAGCTTTAACAACGAATGAATATATTTTGCTATTTGTCATTTTTTAAAATGTTTGAATTTTGTTGTTCCTTAATAATTCATTTATCGCTTTTATTTTATCTCCAAACATCTTTTCAACTTTATTTTGTCATATAATTTCAAATGCAAATTTTAAATTAAATAAATTTAAAAACTTTTTTTCTAAATATTATAATTATAACACTTTCAATGTGTTTAAAAATAACACAATGCTTCATTATTATATCATTCTTATAATTCCATTTTTTTTTTGTGTTTTATTTCTTTTCAATTTGTTCGCCAATTTTTTCTTTTTTTTAATATTTAATTTTAGTTTTTATTTTTTTTTAACACAGAAATATACAAATTTTTCTATAATTGAATATATAATATATCGATGAAATTTTTGAATTTAATTAATTGCATTACATTGAAGTAAAGAAGTTTGCCACTTTTATAGACTATTAATTTTTTTTTTCTTCCTTCGATACTTTTATTAAATTACCAATTGAAGTTTTCCTTTATTGATCATTTAAAATAGATTTTACATATTTGAGCAATGCTTCCAAAAAAATTTTGCAAGAAATTGTTAATGTAGCAGAATAATGAGAAAATATTACTTTAGTGCTGATTTAAAATAAAAAGTAAATTTGACCAAAATTTTTGACCATACACTTGCAAATAGGATTAGAATAAAAATTTCATCAGAAACCTGTTCGTTCATTTATATATTTTTCTAAAATTTATTAACGATTTTAAAAAGAAAAAAATATAAATTAACAGGTTTCTTAAATTTGCTAATTTATACATTAAAAAAAATTATTTTTTCTCATTTCCCTGCTTATTCCATTCTTTTCATTTCGTTTATTCATCGAATGCTAAATTTCCTTATTAGTTCATTTTCTTTTTTCTTTTTTCAAAATATGGAGTAACATTTTTTTTTTTTTAAATTGCTGCGTGGTAATTATAGAATTACTTTTAATTAAAAGCATATCAGTGCTAATTTAATTAATAAATTATCACAAGAAAAAAAAGCTTTTGTTTTCTTTTTTTTTTTGATATGAATAAAGAAAATGAACTGTGTAAAATTAATGCAAAAACGAATGAAATAGAAAAAGCATGCAAGAAAGGAAATGGAAAAAGAGTAGTAAATTGAATTTTGACTTCTTCAAAGTTTTTCATGTTACTTAAATTCATTCCCTCACTAATTTTTCATTCTATTCAAATATTTGCCTTTGTAAACATTATGGCTTTGAAATTTAATGAATTTTGTTTCACAAATTTATTTTCAAAAAAAAAGCAAAAATTTCTTTCTTTATAGAGTTTTATTTAATAATAAGGCAAAAAAGAGATAAATGATAAAAAAATAGAAAAAAAAAATGATTTAAATATAATTATTAGCAACAGATATGAGAAATAATTGCAAAATTTGCAATAAAAAAATTTTTTTAAATTTAAAAATTTTGAAAATTTATAAAATTTGTGGTAAAACTGTGGTTGTTAAAACTAGAGAATAAATTTATAATAACTTGAATTTATGATGAAACAATTTTTTTACAACAACAAATTAAAGATTAGGAAAGGAAAGTGGATAAATTTATTAATTCAAATTAACCAATGTTTGTTAACATTCATTATTTGATTTACAGTAAGTTTGTAACCTTGTTAATTTTTCTTTCTCTCTCACTCTCTTTCTCTTTCCCTTTCTCTTTCTCTCTCTTTCTATTTCATTCTATTCAATTTTTATATTTTTACACTACAAAATTAACAAAATTCATACAATTCAATGAGAAATGAAAGTAACAGCAATGTAAAATTAAATCGTTTAAATTTATTAAATTTTGTTGCTTAGTCCGAACAAATTCAAAAAAAAGTTCAAATTTTGTTGCTTAGTCGGAGCAAATTCAAAAAGAAAAAACGTCAAAAAAAAAAAAAAAAAAAATGAAAAATTCATTAAATTATAATATTTGAAGTGAATAGTTAGATCAGAAATTTTTCAGCATCTAATGATTATATTCGAAAATTTTTCGGTATTAAATTATCAAATTAAAAATTTTTCAGGAAAAAATTTATGAAAAGAAATTTATCAATTTATTGATTTTTTGAAAAAAAAAGAAAAAAGTTTATTAAAAATATTTCATCAAATATGTCAATCTTTGCTAAAAGTGAACTTTTTTTTATTCATTTTATTCTATTTCTTTTCTTTTTATATTTTTTCATTTTTCATTTTTTTTCATTTTTTTTTTGGAAAAAATATTGAAAAAGCATGAATTAAGTGTAAATTGAAGCTTTAAAGCTTAGAATTTTTTTTTAGGTTTTTTCTTTTTCTTCCTTTTTCTTTCTTTCTTCTTTTCTTTTTTTTTTTTTTCAAATAACTGAAACAAAATGAATGTTACGCTTGATTGCTGACAATTTCAACTTCGCTTCTTTTCATTTTAAAAACCAAAAGTTTTCGTTTCATCTTCATCTTTTATCTTTTTCCTCCAATAAAATGTTTTTTTAGTGAATTAACGAGAAAATATTAATAATCATTATCATATGAAATAAAAATAAAAAATATTTTATTCAATTTTTAAAAAATTTACGAACACATTTCTATTAATTTTAATCAAACAATAATAACAACAATAATAGTAATAATTGTAATAAATTAAAAAGAAAAAAATAAATTTTTTTTAAAGAAATATTTGAAAAAGATTTTTTGCGCTTTTTTTTTCTCCAATTTTGGTTGGTTTAATTTAAAAATGCCAATTAACAGAGAAGCAAATTAACCAAATAATTGAAAAGCATCATTTGTTGAAAATTTCAACAATTTTTTTTTTCCTTTTTTGTTTGAACTTTTATGTAAAATAGGAAAATTTTTGCATTTGCGTGTGCATTAGCGCATAAAAATGAAATGATTTAATTTATATTTTTATTTGTATTTTTAACTCAAAGAGAAAAGAAAAAAAAAAAAAAAAACTCTAATAGCGTAAAAGTATTAATGATTTGAATTGGTCTCAGAAGAATTTTCAAACATTTCACATAACCAACTAATTTTCTAACAATTTTATATGTTTTTTTTTTTTTTTTTCGCTCAGCTTTTGTTTACTTATTATTTGTTGCAAACTTTTCTGTTTATTAATTTTAATGTTAACAATTCTCAGTTATAAAGTTCAATTAATATATTCTAAATTTGAGAAAAATACTATTATTTGCTTCAATTTCCAATTCATTTCCAATATATTTGTAGGAAAGAAAGGAAAAAGGGAAGAAAACGTATCCATAAAAGTTTTCAAAATATTTGTTAACTTTTAATTTATTTTTTGATAATGATTAGTGTTATAATAACAATAGTTAAAATAATAATTTACCGCAAACTTTTGCTTTCCCTTTTTTTTACTACGATAATTGTTTGTTGTAAAATGCTAATCAAAAAAGTTGCAATGTTATATAGTTGTATTTAATATATTACTAATAATAATTCCAGTTTTTTTATTTTGAAATAAAAAATTTTGAATTCTATGAAAGTTACAGTGCATTATTACATACAATGAATTTAACATGAATTTATAATTATATTTGATAAATGTTAATGTGAAACTAAAATAATTAGTTATATCAAAAAATTCTAAATTCATTTCGTTAATTTTCGTGCACAATTTCGTAGTTTCAATCTTTCAAATTAAATCTAAACAAATTATCATTTCTTTTTTATTTTCATTTCAAATTTTTATGGAATTTATTCTTTTTTTAAATCTTATTATTGTTTTTTTTTTTTCTTTTTTAGTTCCTTTTTTTATATATTTTTTTTCTATAGTTTTTTCTTATAAATTTGTTGATTTTGGCAAATTAAGTTCTTATGAGTGTGGTTTTGATTTATCTTTGAGGGTTCGGGATAGTTTTAGTGTTGTTTTTTTTTTAATTGTTTTGATTTTTGTTGTTTTTGAATTGGAGGTTATTATTTTTATTATTTTAATTCAGGGTGATTTTTATGGTATTTTTTCTTTTTTTTTGTTTTTTCTTTATGTTGTTTTTAGTTTTTATATGGAATGGTATTTTGGGAAGTTATTGTGATGTTGCGTCAGTCATCAAAAGTTAGTCATAATGATCATATCAAACAAAAATTAACTTATGCTATTTATTATTTTTTTTTGTCATCATAAACTTGTAGCTACTTTTCATTATCATTATTATCACTATATCTTTTACAATTGACTTATCTCATATTTTTTATCAATAGAAAATGCTAAATTTAGTTACTTATTGATTTATGAAGTAAAGTAAGTATGTCTACGGTTATTTCATACTAACTTGTCAAATCTTATATTCATTGTAAACTATTGAAATATCAAATTTTGAAAGCTTTAACTTTCTTAGCTTTTCATTTTTCTCGTTTTTTCTCATATCATTTGATTCAACTGCGTGTGATTTTTCTTTGTTCTTTTCTTTTTTGAATCTTTCAATGTTCTAAAAATTCTTCCAACAAATGATAAATTTCAGAAATTGCATTAGTAATTAGTTTTGTTTACGAAAGAAAAAAAAAATTTTTATTCATAAATTTTTCAATTATTTCATTGAATTATTTGTTCAAATTAATAATTATTAAAAATTTCTCTATAAAATAAAAAAGAAATTTGCTCAAAAATACTCAACAGATGCACAGATGCATTAAATTGACATTGAATTCATTGAAAATGTTAGATTCATCCAGGATGTCTTGAAGATACCAGATGCACTGGTGATATCAGATTCATCCAGGATGTCTTGAAGATACCAGATGCACTGGTGATATCAGATTCATCCAGGATGTCTTGAATCATTTGAAGCATATCTTTTTGAAAACTTTAATTCAAAATTGAAAAAAAAAACAAAACTAAAAGCAATTATTTTTGGTGCATGTTTTTATAAATCGATGATTTTTAATTAAGATTTATGTTTTTGTCATAATTTCAATATAAAAAAAAATCAAAAACAAAAGGAAAAATTTTGATGGATAATAGCAATTCTTTTTTCATTTTTTTTAGACATTTTATCAATTTTTTTTATTTTGCAAATGAAATAATAATAAATTTATGGAAGAATGCGATAGAATGTGAACTGTAAGTAAATATTTTGTATACATTTAATTTAAATTAGATGCACACAGTAATTATCATTTTGAAATTCGGTTTCAAAAATATTTCAAAAAAAGTATTTATGGTTAATTACATATTTATAACCGAATTATATTCTAGGTACCGTTCTGTCATAATTATTACTGTAATATTATTTTATATTATTAATATACACACTATTCAGTCAGTTATCAAATTTATTTGTATATCAATTTCACCAAAAATTATCATTTTAAAATACTGGCCTTAAAAATAGTTAAAAAATTATATATTTTAAGATTTTACCGTTCTGTCATAATTATTATTGTAATATTATTTTATATTATTAATATACCAAAAATTATTTGATCGCTTCTTATCGTTGATATATAATATAATTATTTTATTCACTTATTTATTTTAATTACTCACTTCTAATTAATTTATTAAGCCAAGCAGTGAACTAATTTATTTCATATATCATCGCTTCTTATCATTATTTTCTATTATCATCTCTATCACTAAATAATTTCTATTCACATTTCAATGAATCAAGTAATTAATTGGTTATCATTCGATTGCTTATGACTGATGCTTGATTATTTTTATCTTTAAACTATTATTTTATTTGAAACTGATGTATTTTTAACAATTTTACACGATCATTTGATAAAATTTTGATCGCTTTTATTTCATTCTTATCACATTAGAGAAATGAAATAATTTATCTTTTTTTACATCACATTTTATTTAAAAAAAAAACTGAATTTTGTAACACTTTGATGTCTGATAATCATAATGAATTTGAATTAATTAATGAAATATTTCATTATGTAATTCTTCAAATATTATTTAGTCAATTTTTAATTTTGCACCTTAATTTGACAGATTTTTTTTGCCTTTTTTAAAACGAAAGTAACTTTCAAAAATGTTCATTTAACACGAATTGCCATAAAAAATTCATAAATTGAAAAAAAAAAAGAGGAAATCATATATGAGAAATCAATATTCCAACAAAATTTGCTTCATTGCTTGCAAATGCAAAAATTCATTTTGAAATATGATAAAAGGAAAAAAGTCAAACTGATATTAAAAAAAAGCGTATTCAATTACCATCTATTTATCATTTCTCTATTCCATCAACAATATGTGAGTTAATTATAATTAAACTTTCAAATTTTCCTTTCAAATTTAATCGTTTATTTCCATTTTCTTTATTTCCAAAAAAATTTCCATTTCTTTCCACTTTTTTTTTTGTTTATTCATTTTTATTTTTTCACATTTTATAACAAAGAAGTGAAAAAAAAAAGTAAAAAAAAAGCAATGAAAGAGTAAAATTGATAGTAAATTTGTTAGTGTGAGAATTTGTTAAAATAAATTATACAAACAAATAGAATTTTTTATATTTGACAAAAAAAAAAAAACAATTCATATTTTTTTATATTGAAGAAGAAAAAAGAAATTGAATGGAAAGAAAATAAATAAGAAAAAACTAGTTTTGATTTCAATTTAATTCACTTAACTTATATAATTGGCTCTTTTTTTCTTCACTTAGTTTATCCTTTTTTTTTTAGAAAAAATTCCACAATTTTGTGTTATTTGAAAAATAAAAATATGGAAAATGTCACATTGAAAAAAATAAAAAATTTTCTTTCCTTTTATTTATTCAAAAAACAAAAAAACTAAATTTACTTCAATTTTGAAATATTTTATTCTTAATTTATACTTATCTTACCTTACTTATAACTTAACTTAATATAAAAAACTTTTACAAATTGTATGATTCTTATAAAAATCAATATTTAAATTTGAAATAAAAATTAATTTTAATTGTAAAAATGAATTAAAATCATGACTAATTAATTGCTTCATTTTTCTTTCTATCGTTGTAAAAATTGTGTTATTAAATAATTTTTTTTATTAATCCATCCTTTTTTTTGTTGTATTTTTGTGTTGGCAAAAATTAATTACCAATTTTTGCTTATATTTTTGCTCTAATCTACCGTTTTTTTTCTTTTTTTTTTTTGAATATTTTTTTTTTAAAAAATGTCGCATTGAAGATGTCAAGAAAATAATTATTTCTATGAAAATTGATGCAATGCATTTGCACTTTTCTCATATTTGTCTTAAAATTTAATAATTTCATATTTTTAAGCTTTTTAAAAAATTCAAAAAACTTTCAAACTTATCAAATGAATTCAATGCAATTCACATAGACATTGACTTTTTGTTTGAACTTTGACATTTTATTTAAAATATATAATTTATTCTTTTTTTGTGCCATTTTTTGACAATTGTTAATTATTATTATTATTTTATTTAGTTTCAATATGTAATTTAAGTTATAGTTCACATTTTTCATTTTTTTTTTTTTCTGAAATATCTTTCTTTTTGCAAATTAATTTGAAGATGTCACTTTTGTTGTAGCATTCATTTCTCAACATTTTTCTCTTCAATCTATTAGCTTTTTTTTTTTTTTTTTTTGTAAAATATTTTTTATAAGCAAAATCTTTTTCAAACTTTACGGTCAAATTTTTATTTATTGTAAAATACTGAACCAGTTCATGATTTTTTTTTTTAAAATTTAGGCCTCAAGCTGATTATTTTGCCATCTTCTGCAATACTGAATTTTTTAACAAATTATTCATTTCTTAAATAATAAATTTTATATTATTATCATGTCAAGACTAAATATATTATGTTTAACACTTTGCAAACAAATTAAAAAATTAATAAGAAATAAATAAAATTTTCTTGTTTGCTTTAAAGAATTTTATACGTTATTTCAGAGCTTTATGAATTTTTTGAAACTTCCATGAAAGTGAAATGAAAATCGCTTGAACTTTTCATTCTAAACATTGTCAATGCATTTTTCGAACGATTCAATTCTATCTGCAAATAAGTATGAAATTTTATCAATTATTTCTTTTCTTTTTTTGTTTTTAATAAATTTCGAAATATTAAAATACTGAAACCGTGATTAAATCAATCAAAATTTGTTTTAAAATATTCATTCTTTCATCGTTTTTTTCTTTTTAATCTAATAATAACAATAAAAAAGTAACGTTAACAATAAAAGGAGTGATAATAATAATAGTAATAGTAATAATAATGATAATAATAATAATAGTAATAATTATAATAATAAATAGTAACAACAATAAAAATGCTATTGTTAAGAACAATAATAATGGTAATTCGATGTAATTTCTAGAGATTTCATATGAATTGCATTTTATTCTAAATAATTTTATTTTACAAAAAAGAAAAAAAACGGAAAAATTCTCAAATAATACCATTGTTTTTATAGATTTCAAAGTTTAATTATATTCCTATGACTTATTTTACTAATTTCTCTTCTTTTATAGTTATCATTTTACATATTTCTTTCGAAAATTATTATTTAGCATTAGTTTAAATTGATTAATTTGAACTAATCGCAAATACTTTCAGATCACCGTCATCATGGATGCCTCCAACACAAAGTGCGCATATTTTTGGTGCAATATTTATTGGATGTGGTGTAGCAGCGCTAATTTTCAATGCTGCCATCATGATAACACTTTGTCATTTAAGGAGAAATATACTGTCACGTGTTTTCTATTTACTTATCTTTAATTTTGCTATCATTGACCTTCTTAAAAGTATGTCATAAATGAAATAATTATATTTTAATAAGTATTAATCAATATGGTGAAGAAAAAAATAATTGGAGAAATCAAAATAAAAAAAATCAAAAATTTTTAATATTACAAAAAAATTAGTTGCAAATTAAATTCTGTGCAATAAATATGGAATAAATTAATTAATTCATTGCAAATTAATTTTATAAAAGGGTAGCACCAAATTTTATCAGATCAGTTACCATGTTATATTATTGGTGCATGAATTTTTTTTACAGGTACATGCTCAATAATATGGGCATTAAAAATGTTACCCGCGGGTATTAGTACTTCCATGTATTTTATGAAGGCTGATCAATTTGCGTTGATGATTTTACGTTTCGCAAATTTGGCAACAATTTTGAATTTGTTAATACTTACACTTAATGAATATGTTTATATTATTTATCCATTTCATTATCGCCGTCTTGTTACTAAGTCAGCAATTAATTATTTTATCATTAATTTGACTCACCCTACAGTACCACCATCTACAGTAAATTGAGCATACGGTAATCGGACATTGTCTTACTGTATATGCACATTTTCTTTTTATTTCAAAAATAATATATTTAACTGAAAAAAAAAAATTGCAAAAGATTTCAAATATTGTCAAAAAAACAGAAATATTAAAAATGAGAGGAAAAAAGACTCAAATTTGTTAATGTAAAGCATAAAAAAAATGAAAAAGTTATCTCAGCATTTTAAGCTGTATAACATTAAATATTGATAAATGTGTTAATTTTAAATTTTCATATTACTTTAGTTAATATATTGTTACAGTTATAGTGTTATAATCATTAAATTTTGCATTTGCAAGAATTAAATTTATAGTACAAGAGTTACACTATTAATTGTAACTTGTTGGATAATAGCATGGGGATTAACATTATCCATTTTATTTTTTGGTTCACGAAAGCAATCGATTTATGTTAAACCGGATTGCTTAATGAAACGAAAACATTTCAGTCAGCATGTAAATAACGAAGGTAAGTGATATTTTGAAAATTTGTTTAAAAAAATGCAAAAATTCAAATTTAAATCCAACAATTTAGAGTATGTTATAAATAAATTTAAAGTATTGTAATTTAATTACATATAATATTTCAAAAATTTGCCAAATACACATAGTGAAAAAGTTTTAATTTATATCTGACAGCTGAATAGATATTAAATATAAAATACTGTGACTAAATTATATGTAAAAGGAGATTTTAAATAAGAATGGTATAAGTGATTTTAGAAGCAATAAATTTCTATTGGATGCATTTATTAGTAATTCTAAAAATTACTCATGGGAAATAATTTAGCTCTATTTTTAGTTAACATTTTATAAAATGGTAACCTATTTATGTTCAATTAATCAGCCTAAAAAGAAATGAGAAAAGATGACAACGACGGAAAAAGAATTAATTTTTTTTATTTATACTATATTGTAATTATCCAACATATTCCGCTCTTATTTAATTTAATCAAACCAAGCAATTTTTTTTTTTTTTTTTTTTGCTTTTCAGCAATTACAACTACAATAACAACTATAGCAATAACAACAACAATAACAACAACAACAAAAGCAACAACAACAGCAGTAACAGACAATATTTCGTATTCACTACGTTTACCATCCTGTAAGTTCGTAGTTATTAATTTATTCATTTTTTTTCTTTCATTGCTCAGATAATAGAACTGTAAAATAGATCAAACAAGGAATTGAGAAGAAAGAAAGCGAATTAATAAGCAAATAGACAAATAAATAAAACAAATAAACAGGAAATGTTATTCAGGAAAACAGAAATTGAAATAAATAAACAATTAAATATTCAGAAGATTTTTTATTCTTTTATATGAAAAAAAGTTTTTGAACTAAAATTTTCACCTTTTAATTTACAGCTTGCTTTATACGCAATAGTCAGATATCAAATAATACCGAATTTGTTTATAATATCGTTGTTATTGTATTTTGTTTTGTATGTCTAGTTATATCAGTTGCATGCTATGGTGGATTAATTCGTGTCATTTCAAAAATTGTCAAAAATGATACATCGGTATGCTGTTTGCATTAATTTTAAATTTGCAAATTAAATGATTTTAATAAAAGTCAAAGAGAATTTATAAAATTTTGATTCCAATCATTTTTTTTAGCATAGTTATTTTTGAAATTATTTCTAATAAATTTTTTAAATATGATAATTTAAAATTATTCCATACATAATTTTATCGAATATTAATATGACTTTTTAAGAAAAAGTTTCATTATTTATAGATAGCGATTGACAATGATTGTCAAGCTAATGATAGTTTAAATGGTAAGTAAATTAAAGTGTTATTAATTGAAAGTTTTATTAACTATGTTCATTTAAAATAAAAGTTATAAACAATAAAAACCACATTTGATAACTGATAAAAATGCAATGATTAAAAATTTATTGATTACAGAAAAAATTGATTCTATTTTCTATTTGAATTATTTTATTAGATAAATATTTTGTGTTCTAATAATGCATTACCTATTTTTGATATTTCGATATAGCACAAAATATTGTCTAAATATTACGGAAAAGATTGAATTTATATCTATCATCATTTGTTCAAGAAAGATAACTAATAAGCTTGGAGTGACAGCTGTAAAAAGTATAATTCAAAAATTTTTGCTATTTAATTTAATTTCAGGTGAATTTAATCGAACAAGAAAGCGTTTATTAAAAAGGAACAAATATGTAATCGTAATTGGCAGTGTATTGGCTATATATACTGTTTATCTTATTTCATATTCAGCTATTAAATTTCTATTTGTTAGTAGACTAAAAAGGTTTTAATTTAAATTTCTATCATTTTAAAATTACTTGAAATGTAATATTTGAAATTAATAAGTGGATGAATGTTATTTTTAGAGAAAAATTGGAATTATTGCATAAATTAGAATGTAAAATGAAGTTTTTAACAAATATTATTCATTCTAAATAGGTTTATTAATTTAAATTATTAAATTATTTCATTAATATTGATTAAAACTTTGTTTTATTCGCTGCTAACATTTTAAGTTCACGTTTGGGCATTTCATTCACTGCTATGTATTACGTACGATGGGGTTTTCAAACGTTAATGTGTATAAATACGCTCTTGCAACCACTTTGTTATTTTAGGATGCAAGAATTTCGAAGCACTTTCAAAACGTAATTTGTGTTACTATCTATTTATGTTTTATTAAATTTTTTTTTAATTTGAATCTTCAAAAAAATTAAATTTTTTTTAATTGAATCTTCAAAAAAAATTTAAAAAAATAAGTATGAAATTTTAACAGTCATAAAAAGTTGACTATGAAGGACTGAATTCAAATTTTTAATTTCGTCGACAATATAATTGGAATATAAATTTAACATTTGAAAAAAAAAGAAAAAAAAAATATTTCTTTCAGCGTCATATTTCGTCGTAAACAAAGCAAATCACTGATAGCTGAAACGACCTATTTATCCACTACAGAAAGTCGACGACGAATCGTTTTCGGAAACAATAATAGAAATGATAAAAATGAAAGAGAACAAATAACTTAGATTTAATGCCACAAATTTTCATTTGTTCATTAGCTCATTAGTCTTCTTGAAATATCTTTTGATGTTGTACCTTTCAGGTAATATCTAAGAGAAAATCTTCAGTTTGTTTACTATTATAAGTTTTATAAATACTAAAAGAAGAATAAAAATTATGGAAAACAAAAAATGAAAATAGAAATTCTTACCAATTTGAAGTTTTGTTGATTAATTAATTATTTTATTTTTCCTTTTTTGAAAGGAAGAATAAAATTTGCTTAAGGTGCTTCATCATATAATTCGCATCATTGTATATTTTTTAGACCAAATATTGTTAAAGTGTAAATGAAAATTTTTTTTCTAAAGAATTATTTTGAACTAAATTGAATTAAATTAAATTATAAATGTAAAACTTTTAATTTTTAAATAACTCAATTTTGTCAATAATTTAAATTTTTAAATGTTTTTAATCCATTATCTTTGTCATTTTTAAACAGTTGTTCACTCGTTCACATACAATATTTTCAATTATTAATTGTTATTTAAAGTTTTATTCATAGATTGAATTAAATATTAATTTCCTGATAATACATACCGTAATTAGCATTAGTCATAACATTTCATCTTTCACTTTCTCACCAATTATCATTATACGTTTATTTGTTAGCAGTGCATATGAATGTTATCTACCGTATATCAATTCATTTGCTATTAAATAAATATTCAAAAAAATGTTATTATTTCAATAATTTAAATTTCTAATACCTTTCCTTTTCTATTGATTTATTGATTTAACAATTATTTCAAACTCTTTTCATCATGTTCAAATCAAAAATTTTTACATATATGTATTGTTAAAGTGTAATGAAAATTTTTTTTCTAAAGAATTATTTTGAACTAAATTGAATTAAATTAAATTATAAATGTAAAACTTTGTATGTGTGTGCACGTGTGCGTACGTGTGCGTTATACGTGTGCATGTCCGTATGTGTGGATACATGCGTGTATGGCAGTTTAAAAAAAAATGATGAATAGAATATTGAAATAGATGACGAAATGATGTTGAACAGTATGCATTATGTATCCATTTTTTTTTGTGATAAACTGATCAAAATTAATTGACAATATATTAAACACATTAAAATCAAAGTTCAGAGAATGTCAAAGTTCAAGCAGAGGTCATTTATAGAGTATATATTCATCAAGTGCTTCTCCCTTTTTATTTCTTTATTACTTTCTTTCTTGTTTTATAGTTAGATCATATAATAATTGCTATTACATTGAAATTTAAGGCTAAAATACTGGTTGACATGCTAAACAATTTTTTGCTTCATCTTTTCTTAGATTAAATAAGCACATTAATGTTCAATATTAATTATAATTTTCATTAGAAACACAGTAAGATCCAACAGATAATTCAAGAATGGAATAACTTTAACTTAATCATTTATCATTACAATAACAAAATCCGACATTTTATGTGATTCACTTATAGTTGTTTCGTTTTTGTGATTAAGGTTAATCGGTAACCAATTAAAATTTAATTTTATTTATTTCGATTCAATGTTTTGAAGTTAAAATTTTAACAAGGCATAATAAACTATGGTAAAATTGAATTCAAGCAAATTATATCAACCATAATAGATTCTATTTAAGTAATTAATAATTCGATTAGCAATTTTGTCTCTTTAAAATTTCAAAATTTTTTCTTTTGTATGCTAATCTTCCATTTACGTATAGATTGTCGTACGTCGTTTGATAATTTGTCGACAAATATGACACAGTTTCAATTTTGATGGATTGCTGCATTCCACGCATGCTGTATGTCCACATTGAAATACAATGCTGCAACGTTGATCCATGCATATTGCACACGTAACTTCGAGCTCCAGTTGTTCCAACTTATCACGCAATTCACGCACTATTTCATTTTTCTCTACAAGAAAAAAACGGAAGTAAAAGAAAAAAGAACACAAATGCATAATAAGGATACAAATATTAGCAGTGTTAACGTGAAACAATGACGCAAATGACGTTAGATATTTTATTTACTCGTTGTGTTATTGCATATCTTTTATATGCATATTATTTATTATTATTTCTTTAAGTCAACTCATATTTCGCACATTTGTATTTTAAAAGATTACAAAAATTTTCAGTTTAATTTTGTACAACGCTTTAGTCTAGCACTACTTATGTAAGCTAAGTTCAAATTAAATATGGTTTATCAATACAATTAGCTTACGTACGATTATCCATAACACGTTAAAAAAAAAAAAAAAAAAACACAAATAAAACGAAAAAAAAAGTTATTTACCTTCTTCAGCTGCTTTCTTGGCACGTTCAACAGCTTCTTGCGCAATTTTTTCAATTTCAACTTTATCTACTACTCTGATATTTTCGCCCAATTCAGCATCACTATATTTTCTATATCGTATAATATTACCACCAATTTCAACCATTTCTCCATCTAATGTATTATAATTATTGTTTCTTCTTCTTCTTATTATTATTATAACTATTATTATTGTTATTATCATTTTATCATTATTATTGAAATCAACCTGTCATATATAAGTACCAAAATGTGTCAGCAAAATCTATTTGGCACTTCTGTTTTCATTTATTTTACAATTTGCTTGGTTATTTTACTAACAAACATACAAAGCATAATGAGTAAGCAAAGTCAAAGTAATGTGTGTAACAATTAAAATAAATAGTAAGCAGCAATAACAAATTAACATTTGAATGAAAATTAGTACCAAAATAATTTGCAAATTTAAATAGTTTAATAACAATAGCAATGATTTAGTTGTAACTTTCCTTCTTGTTATCATAATTATCACACATAATTATTCTTTCTACTTTTCTTTTTTAAATCAATAATAGCATAACATTATAATTTTAAGATTAAAAAAAAAAAAAAAAAAAACTTCCAATAAACAATCATACATGAATTTTTTGCCGTAATAATTTGCTGATAACATAACGGACAACGTCTCAGTAAAGTGTTACCGGCACAGGTAGCACAAACTACTCGATGACCGCATGGAATGAAAACAATATCTGCTCTATTGTCATCACAGTTAAATGTACACATTGTCACCTCGGTAGTATCAAAGCTTCGTGCTATCGTACGGCTCATTGGAATGCATGATCTGAAATTTGTGAAATAGCTAATTTTTGTAAGCAAAAAGCAATATAATTAATTAAAATAATTTTTGAATAGTATTTGATTAAAAATGGATAAAATAAATTTAATATTTTATGAAAACAGCAATCAGATTAGACCAAATAAATCATTTTGGTTTATTTTCTTAACATTATTTTTTGTAGTTACTTTACTAAGAAATGGAAGAGCTTTGATTTAATAATAAATTCGTAAAATCTAAATTCGTTAATCATAGATATCGTATTTTAAAACAACAATAGTTGAATAATGAAAGCAGAAAACTCCTTAATAATTAAAATGATTATTCAGTTCCTATTTATTTCAATATAGTTTGCTAAAACTTCAATAATATAAATTGAAAAATATCTTACATAATATCATTATTGACGTTAATTAGTAAGATCATTTTGAGTATTACTGATTATCACTATCACTATTATCATTGTAATTAACCTTGGTCTGCAAGTAACATATTGTTCAAACAACGATTTCAGAGTTGGTTCGGTAACTAATTCAAATGGAACAGATCCGGAACGATCACGAATTTGCGGATCTGCTCCTTGCGCAATTAGGAAACACATTACCGCAACAGGCCAGTGCGGACGAAATGTCGATGCAAGTTCCTCCAAACGCTGAAGCAAAATAACTTTTTTGCTTATTTTAGTTTCAAAAAATGAAAGATGACTTAAAAAATTCATTGAAAAAAAATCTAATACCAAAATACTTATTAATTAAATAAACTAAATTTAGCTTCTTTTCTCATTTATATTAACTGTTCAAAAAAAATAAATCACTTAATAAGAATCCGTTTTCTTTTTCTTGTTCAATTAATTAATAATTATTTTTAATAGCATGATAAATAATAAATAAACTACCATATTTGATTTTTTCATTTGTAATACAATTTGTATTTTATCATTGCTTATTGCAGCTTCTCCTTGAGTTGCTTGGGCTGCTAAATGTAGTGCCGTCATTCCGTCACAATCACGTTTATTTAAAGGTACACCCGAAGATACGAGTAACTGGAAATGAAATATTTGAAATGATTACAAAAAAGAAAAACTTTTCTGAAAATCTAAACCTTAACTCAGTTTTAAATTGGACACTTAAAAACTATAAATTTTAAGTTATTCATGAATTTGAATATTTTGTATAATTAATATGCAGCATCTCACTGCTATATTTTATCAAATTACTTAATGAGTGATTAATTAAATACAACATCGGAAATGAATTACTTGAATACAAGAAAGGCGTTGCATATCTTTATCAGCTTTACCATCCCAACGTTCCACTGCAAAATGCAATGCTGTTCGATTAGCTTTCGTTGTTTTCTTTGCATCAGAAGAATGCTCAAAATAAAACTAATAATAAAATTTAGAAAAAAAAAAGAAAAATTATGAGCAATATTTGATTCTTTTCTTATTTTATCCTTTTTCGCTTCTTTTTTTTTGAATTAAAAATCATAAATAATTAAAATAAAAAAAGGAGGAGAAAAAAAAAATTAATTAAAATTGAAATTCTGAAAAAAATTCTGAAAGTTTTTTTTTTAATTTTTACTTTAAGAATAATTCCCAATACGTTAATATGACCATATGCAGCAGCAAGATGTAATGGTAACAATGAATATGAACCATCCGATGAAAGAAGTGATGGTCTCATGTGAATCATTGATTCCACAATGCTAAATGTTAAAATTCAAATTCAAAATTCAAATTAATTTAAATGTACGATGAATTTGTTTTATCTTAATTAAATTTTAATGAAATATGATAAGGACTAGTAAGTTTAATTATCAATTTTTTTTAAAAATCATTTTTTAATAGTTTAATTATCAATTTTTTAACTTCTAATCATTTTTTTAATAAAATTCTCAAATTATACCTATGTTGATTAGCGATAATTGCAAGTTGTAATGCAGTTAATCCATCATTATTCACTATCAGTTGATTAATCTTAACACTTGATAACAAACGATGAAGCATTGCATCACGAGTTGGTGGCATTTCTTCCATTGTTGATAATATATGAAGTGATGTATTCCCATCATTATCCTTAATCATTTCATTTCTTCTTTATCTTTATTATCATTTTTTTTTCTTTGCCATCCAAATATAGGGAATCTTTTTTTTTTTACTAAAATTATATAATACTTAAATATTAAAATATGTATTATATTGCAGTTATGAAAAAAAGTTTTTTATTGAGAAATATAATGAAAAAAGAAACAAATTAATTTTTCACAAAAATTTGTTAAAGAATTTTTGAAAAGAAAAATTAAATCTGCAAAAAAAAAAAATGTTAGAACAAGAATTATTTTACATAATTTTCAAATTTCATGTTAAAAGTTTATTGATCAATTCTACTAAATAAAATAAATAAACAAAAATGTTTTACTTGTGATTAAAATTAAAATTTAATTTGTTTGATACTGGAATACCTGTTGTTACCTGTATATTTGGATCAATTGTAGGTGCATTTAAAAGTTGATCAATGCAAGATAAATGACCATTCAAAACGGAACAGTGCAGAGCAGTTTCACCTTTGAAATTTTGCCAGTTGATTTCATCAGGGAAAAATAACATTAAACCTTCGATAATTTGTTTATGACCTCTGTAAAGTACTGATAATAAATTCATTCCAAAAAGAAAAAATCCAAATTTCCGAGAAAAAAATTTACTTTAATGTTGCCGAAAAATGAATCAGTATTGCCTAATTTTATTTTGTTTTATTTTTCCTAATAATATTTTCAATAATTTCAATCAACATTTTTTCTTTTTTTTTTTTGTAGAGAAATAACTAAATTTAATTAGTAGATGTAGATACATTATTAAATTATAATTCCATTAATTAAATATTGTTTTAATTAACCAGTAATGGATAAAATTTACTTACTTTTTGGCAGCTATATGATATAGACTATTACCTTCCGCATCAGTAATATTTTTTTCGGCACCAATACAAAGTAATAGAACTACAGCTGACCAAAGGCCTAAGTCAACAGCTAACATCAAAACTGTTTGTCCATCAATAGTAGTAGCATTTTTCTTCAAAAATACCATAATGATAATAAATAATAAATATGAATAAATAATACTAGAGAAAAAAAGAGTGAAGAATCAAAAATAACAGAAAAAAAAAGAAAATTTAAAAGGTTAAAAATTTTATTAACCAATTCTGGATGATAATAAAGTATTAGCCGGAATTGTTTTTCATCACCGGTTTCAGCCCAATAACGTAATGCTTCCATAATATCAGTTACATTTGGTATCACTGATATGACACCAAATACGACGCGTTCCGATGTTCGATTTATATTTGCCAAATGTATTGGAAGATTTCGATCGTGCATTAATGTTGATAAATTACGACCTAATAATTATTAAAGAACAAAAAATGATATAATTTTAATGTTTCGTACTGAATATACACTTTTATTTTTGGATAAAAATTAATTATTCATTTCATGTTTATAAAATATATCATTAAAAAAAAAAAAAAAAAAAAAAGGAAAAAGAAACGAAAAACACACAAAAAAAGCAGTAATTAAAATTAAAAATTCATTGAAATAGAAATGACTAAACAAATTATTAACAAAGTTCATTATAATTAATTAATTATTCAAAAGAAGTTTTATTATGATTATTTATTTTGGTTTATTATTACCTGAATATATAGGTAAAATTACATCATTTAAATTCTCTGATTTTTTCCAAATAAATGATTCAGCATGAGGTAATCGTAATGCAAATGTTTCGTTATCCAAAATACGAATTGATACCATTATTGCATTTTTTAAGTCCTAAAAATTATTATTTTATTTGAAAGAAAACAAAAATAAAAAGGCAAAAAATGCTATAATACAAATAGTATTAATTCTATATTTAATACAACTAATATTATATTATACATTTAAAGTGCTATGATCAAAATTCAACAAAATTAATTTTATTATAAGACAAAACCTTATTTCGAATCATAATTGCTCGATCACCATCTAACATACAAATATTTTGTGCTAACAGAATACTTTTTGGATGCCATGAATATGTCGCTTCAACAACCGTATTTCGTCCTATTTCTGGTTGATTATTTGATGTAATTATTGTTGTTGTTGCAGGTATTGCTGCTATTGTAGTTGTTGTTGTTGCAGTTGTTGCTGTTGTTGTTGTTGTTGTTGTTATACCTTCTGTTACTCCCCAACTAAAAATTGTTACTTGGACGGATTCCATTGTTACATCTTTTACAATACCAACTTTACCAATATACTGAAATTATACAATTATTATTCAAATTAAATTATTGAAATTTTAATTTTTTTCTCCTTTTTTCATTATTTTTTAATGAAAAAAGGAGAAAACCCTTTTCCAATGTTAATTTTTAATATTAAAATCTCACGGTAGCCATACGTGAACTCCATGCTAATTGATTGTAACTATGTAAACGTTCATAAAATGAGAAATCATGATATGCAATACGAACTCGATCACCTTGTTGCATTTTAAATACGAATAGATGATTGAAATTATAAAATATTAAGTTCTAAAAAAAATTGAAAAATAAATATAATAAAATTATCAACAGATATACCATTTACTACCAATTATTAATTTACCAAAAGTAAAATTAAATCAGTAAAATAAAAATTTCAATGTTTATTCAAAATTGTTATTCATTCTTTTTTACATTTCATTGGAGCTTAATTAATGTTGAGTGGATCAAATTTTGAATTAATTAGTTTTTTATCCCACAGAATTGCATTAATTATTTTTTTGCTCAACTGATACCATCAAGTAATCAATTAAGTAACTTTAATTAGTGAAAAAAAAGTTTTGTATTTTAATAGATATTAATAAGCTAAGTATAGTAAAATTCCACTATAAAATACAAAAAAATTTTCGAATTAATTTTTTGAATTTAAAACTTTAGATAAAAAATTTTTTGATAACATTTGTTTCAAATTAAAACAATAATTTATTAATAGATAAAATTTTTACTAGCAAATTGTAACATTTTCTAGCAGTCAAGAAAAAAAAAGACTCTTCCGGCTTTTCCGGTAATCTCTTTTTGTGCAACTTCTCATAATGTTTTTATGCAATACAATTAGTTGTCTAAAATAACTGACCGATGAAATAAAAAATTTTACAATGAAATAATTTCATATTTAACCAATAATTCTATGAGAGAAGCAAAATATTAGATTGAATAAAAAATTTGCATAAAAAAAAATTCAGAATTGAAAGTACGGAAATATTCAAAATTTGCATAAAAATGAAAAAATTTGTTAAAATCAATAAAAAATATTTTCAGTGTCAGTGTATTTCGGTATGTTTAGCGGTTGTTTCTCTTCCGTTTGTTTATTATATTTCAGTTTTTGTTTCAAAGTTTTGTAAAATTATTTATCCAATTTAAAAAAGTTTAAATTTCATCCAGTTTCTTGTATTTTAATTTTGATTAAAAAAATAATCTAACATCTTCAAATTTTTATTACTATTATTTAAAAAGTTCGAAAAATGGAAGCACATAAACAAAGTGTCAATACACAATCGGAAAACGACGAAATAATTGATGAGATGACCAATACATCGGACAGTGATGAGTTAGCAATGCAGGAAGTTTCTCAAGTTTGATTGTTTATTTTACCTTTATAATTAATTAAACTAATTTTTAATTAGAATTTAAATTGAAAAGCTTTTCCAAAATTTTGTTTTTATTGCTAACTTACAGTTAGATAAAAACTGAAGTATATGGAATCCTTGAAAATATGTATATATTAATGAAATATATGCAAGTTGAAATATGTTCAATTAAGATCCTAAAATTTATTATTTATGCTTGTTTAACCACCAAAAAATAGTTTGAGTTTTACAAATTTAATACCACAATTGATTAACTCAATATCATAACTAATTAATCCAATAACATAATTGATTAAAATATAATTAATTAGCTAAATTTCTATTCATCTGATATTTTCTTGTCATAGAAATTTTTTGTAAGTTTTTTATAACTAAAAAATTGTTAATTTAAATAAAAATTTTGCAAATTCCATGAAAATTTGTTGCGTAAATTTTTCTGAAATTTTAATATTTTTTAAACTTTTTTTTGAACTTTTAATTTTGATTGAAAGAACTTTTTTTTTTTGTTAAAATCTTATCTAATCTCTTCATTTATTTATTTTTCCAACAACTCAGGATCATTCAGTAACAACAGCAACTCGTCCAAATTTTGAATCGAATACTTCATTATCAAACCATCCGCTACCATACCATAACCCTATTCATGTAAATTATCATTGATTATTTTATTTTAATTTCCTAAATTTCATCTATTAGCCATTTATTAGCCATTTATGTGTAAAAATATATTATTT
Organism: Brugia malayi; assembly: GCF_000002995.4. Taxonomy (NCBI): domain Eukaryota; kingdom Metazoa; phylum Nematoda; class Chromadorea; order Rhabditida; family Onchocercidae; genus Brugia; species Brugia malayi. Next base: position 4,965,518 of record NW_025062477.1, read on the forward strand.
TATCTGTGAAAATTTTTAAATTTTCTTTTGTAAGCAAAAATTAAAAAAAAAGCATTTTATTCGTTTTGCAAAAACAAAACAAAAAGAAGAATTTTAAGTTAGCAATACAGCAACCATTAAACGGATTGAATCTTTATCCGGTTTCTTTCACCGATTCTCAATCCGCTTCACTCATCACTGATAATCGTAACGCAGCTAATTATGAAGAAATTTCAACAAATTCTCCACCACCTATAACAATTTCCTTATATTCCGATATACAACGTTCAGCAGCAGCAATTCATGGTGGTTTGTATTATTTATCATTAATTCAGATAAATTTATTGCATCAAAGTGATAGTATTATCAATTAATGTTTGTTTATTTTTTTTTTTTTTTTTAAAAATAAAATCTATTAATTTCAAAGATTAATTTTTACATTTATTTACATTCTTCCAATGTATAAAGTGATGTTAATTTAAATTCCAGATCCTCAAGCTCTTCCATTATCAGTTATACCGTTAACTGATTATCCCGAGAATGAATATATGCCTCCGCCGTTTAGAGCACCCGTATTATCAGTTCCAACTTCAAATACTACAAACAATAATTCTTCTGAACCAATGAATTCATCGTTACAACAAACAATTACAAACATTCAAACAGCTGCAAAAGGTAATAATAATAATAATTATTAGTAGTAGTAACAGTGATAAAACACTCAAAATTCTATCATAATCTATTTCGGATACTATTGTAAAATGATTCAGACAATTTAATCTATTTGTTAAAGCTTCAAAAAACATTACCTAAGAAGATTAGCTGAAAAAAAAAGCAATCCGACTTAGCAGTTGCAATGATATTTTTGCAATATGGCAGTCAATTAAAGATATTAGGAAAAAATTTTTACTAATTAAGTTTGAAATTTTTGGTATCTCTTCTCATTTCATTGTTTCGTTTCATTGAATTATATTATAATTGAATTTACTAAGAAATTATACTTTTAATTAAAGTATGTATATGTGTTTTCCATTTTTTTAACAGGTGAATCAATGCAGACAGTTAAAAAAGGAGGTCGTAGACGTTTAAATGAAAATGCATGTGGAAATTTGGCGAATAATACGCCTGAAACTTTGGCACCAAAAAAACGTGGAAGAAAACGTAAAGATGGCAGTAATGATATTATTGGTGGAAAAACGAAAGATACTTTACAGAAGGTAATAAAATAAAAAATTTTATAAAAAAAGAATTTTCAACTTAGATAAATAAAAAGTAAAAATATGTAAGAAAAATAAAAAGATGGGAAGATAATATTAAACAAAATTATGTAAAATTAATTCATAAAAAATATGCAAAAAATAATTATTGCATTTTATGAAATATAAACAATATTTTAAGCCATATAAATGTTAGAAAAATATTTCATATTTTAATTTGAATTTTCGTTACTAATCAATATATGTTATTACCATGTTTTCAAGATCAGTAACTAACAAAATCCATGTTGATTTCATTTTTAGAACATATTCATTGATTATAATTAACAAATTGAAAAAATATTAGCCAAGTTTAAGTATGTCCCACTCACAATAGCAAACAAATATTCTGCTACTAACTTATTGATGCATATTTTAAAATTTTTCACAAAATAATTCATAATTTTGGCTAATAGAATTAAAAAAAAATAAGAATAAAACCAATAATTCATACTTTTTATCATCACAGTGAAAAATTTGCTTATGGCAAGTCAATATTGTGTTTTTTTTAAACTTTAATTACTTCATGATAACATAATATTTAAGGCCTCTCGTCAATCGATCAATGCTAGTAAATTGGAAAATAGTGAAATGAATATTGACAAAGCTCCGAGTAATGAAATTTTATTAATTTCAAGTTTTTTTTTTTTTTTTATTTCTAATATCTACACTAACATCATAGTTAAAGAGCTTAAATCATAAAATAAAATGTATCACTTCAAATATTTATATGCCATGCTTGTTGACATATTAATTAAACCACCTAATTATGATTATAACATTTCAGTTAACATTATTTCACAATAATTATTTGGCAAAAAAAAATGTAACGAACTTTGCAGAGCGAAATTCTGAAATTTCAAATCAATCACTAAATGCAGTTGCGGAATTAGAAAATGTTAATGCGGAAGAAAAAAAGAAGAAAAGACGTCCTCGTAAGAAAATCGATGAAAAATCTGATGAAACGATTGATGATACGACAAATGATACGGTCATTTATGAAATTCAGAATCAAAATTTAATGATTTATATTTTATTATTGTTTAATGTTATAAAGTAATAAATTTGCAATAAGTAAGAAAAAAAATTCTTCTCCATTTTTATTTAAACATAAAATTATGCAAATTTCTTAATTTTCAGAAAAATTTTAATTTTAGAAGAAACACGGTTCAATAACCAAGAAATCATCAGCTGCAAAGAAAGAAAGCATGGAAGAATTGCTGTGTAAACAAAAAAGTCGTATGGCATTTCCAGTATGAAATTTTAAAATTATGATAGTTATTGAAATTTGTCAAATGTGTATGTTCTCAAATCAAATATGTTCTTTTTTAGTTTACTTAATTTGAGAGTAATTATTATTTCATAAGTCTTTTCCGGAAATAATATTGTAAATGTTATTTTAGAAAGGTACTTTTCTAATTCGATACTGCGATTTGGAAACATTGGACTGTGATCAAATTTGGTGTGTAGACAATCATCATATGCTGCTCAAATATCGCCTTTCTTCACATATTGAAGGAAAACGTCGTCTGTATTTGAAATCTCAACCTGAACGAGTAAATTTCGAATGGTTGAATGAAATTATTAAAATGAGAACAAAAATTTATGTATACTAAATTTTAGCTAAAATATTTATGTTGTGTAGCATTCAGTTCATGATAATTAATATTATATTTTTAGTTCATTGGTTGGAAATGTGAGGAACCGTGGCATTTTTATGAATTGACGATTCTTGAACGTGATCGTGACGGTAGCAAAGTATTGGTACTGTATCCGGAAGCCAAAGAATTAGCGGAATGTCGTGAAAAAGCAAGACGTCAGAAGCAAATTGCGGAAGAAATGAAACGAGGTTTGGGGACGTCACGTAATTACGGTGATATCAAAGAAGATTTCGATGTAACAGAAGAAAATCTAGTAAAACAAACGGTCAATTTTTTTTTAACATTCTTTTACCTAAGAGTATTTCTTTCAATTACTTAATTACTAATTAACGTCAGAATAAAAACAGTAATGTAATGCAATATTAGTAATAATAATAATAATAATATTAAACAAATAAATAGTTAGAAGTAATAGAGATTTATATTACTTTTTTTAAGAATTATTATTTTTTTTCTTCGAGAGAGATATGAATGTAAAGAAAATAAAAAAGCAAGATAATAAAGAATTAAATTTTCAAAATTTTTAGGATATTAAAGATCGACTTTTGCATAAAGAGGAGAATATGGAAGTTGAAATGGTTGATGAAGCAGAAAAAGCAGTTGAGCGTTTCATTCTGATTCCGGATAGTGAATACACTGAAACAAATGATGAACATTCTGGAGAGGAATTTAGTATCGAAAATCCTATGGAAGAAGAGATTATCGTTACAGAAGACGAAGAAGATGAATAATAATATTAATTTTTTGTTTCATAATTATCTGCAATAAAATTTTTTTTTTATTTACTTCTCTTCTTCAATTATTCTAATTAGTAATTGTATTTAAATGAATTATTACATTTAAAATGCAGATGTTTACATGTAAAATATATATTATAAGGTAGTAATAAGGACGAATTATAAATATATGCTATATTTCTTTTAAAAAAAGATTAGTTCTTATCATTAAATATATTTTGATTAACAAAAATCAAAATTTTTTCTGTTCTTAAAAGTAATTTAAATTTAGGGAATGAAACAAAAAGAAAAAACGCCGCTTGTTTAAATACTTTCTTATTTCTTTAATTTCTTCCGCCTTACAATGATGCGATAAGTTTAAGTAACAAAGTGCTGCAAATACAATTCACCAAAAATTTAATTCTTTATTATCGTACAGAAGTTTAAATTATGAATGATTTATTTCAAATAAAAATTTTTGTTGGTATCAGAATAATCACATGTAATGAAGTGATTCGAGTAATATATTAAATATAAGATAACAACTTTTCTTTTTCTAATTAGAATAGATTAAATTATCAGTTTTTTTCATGTTAATAATCCATGAAGGACTTGGATTAAGTGATGGAATTTACCATATTTTGAAAAAAGAATGATTTACTGATATACGCATAGCACATGGATAATTTGATATGAGTAAGATAAGATGTAAAATAAAAGTTTAAACTTTTAAGGCTTTTTTTCTAGATTAGATTAGACCGAATCAATAATGCATTTTCATAACAATACTGAATCAATAGTACATCCTTACATTTATCAATACTTTCCGGTTTTCTTAATCTTATCATCCTATCTGTCAGAAAGAAAACAAAAGAAATTAGTGGCAAAGTGGGAAAATGAGTAGCTAACTCTTTTTAAGGGTACTAATGGGATGATATTAGATAAAACACTAATATTTAGACTAACCAGATAGACTACTTCTATCACTAATTTATCATTTCAAAATCTGATTTCTGAGGATTTTTTTCTAGATTAGATTAAACCAGATCAATAATACATTCTGATTTTTTTTTTTCAATATGGTTCCAAAAACTTTTTTAACTATCATATTAGTCAACAATTATTAATCTAAGGAATATACTAATGAAATATAATGCAATACAGTACACTATGATACAGTACGAAATGATACAGTATAATACCGTATGATATGAGAAGATATGATATAATATCATGCGGTATAATTAAATTGATAAAGTTTATTACTGCTTTCAATAGTGTGAAAATCACTAATATACGAAGTGCGACTTAAAAAGGATTACTACTTTTATGCCGCGAAGATTATTTTATTAAATTTTATGGTGGGGAAATTTTTTTATTGTATTATACGGCGAGGATTATTTTATTTTATTATATGACAGGGATTATTTTTTTTATTATTGTTTGAATAGAAATTATGCATATAAATAGAATGTACGTTTGTTCAAAGTTGCTAGAAAATATTTAACTTTGATTTATATAACTAATTTTTTTATAAATAAATATTAATCACTATATGGTAAACCATTAATTATAACAGTTTTGTAAAGGTTTTTTTTTTTTTTTTTTAAAAAAAAAGACGCTCTAGATTTATCAGATTTAATTTTTTCCTTCTTTTCATTAACTATACAAAACTTGGTTGCTAATTAAATAATCAAATTGCAAAAATTTTAGTGAATTCTTCCAGAAAAAAAAAACTAAAGAATTTTTGGCTAATAAAATTTTATTATCGCTATGCTTTTATTTCATTTTTTGCGAACAAGAAAATAGAAATACAAATTCAGTAAGAAGCATATCAATCAAAATTTTTATTTTCTTTCCTTTTGTGATTATTCAGATTCTTTCATTCATTTTAAATCCATTTCTGTTTCTTTTTTTTTTTTCAAATTTAGTTCTTTTTTCTTGAAATCCAACTGCTTTTTGTTTTTTCTTTTTTCAGGATTATGTGGTCGTTTTCTTTCCTAGTATATTCAATTTTTACATTCATAACATTGATGATGTTAAGAGGTAAGATAATTTTACTCTTTCTTTCTCGTTTTAAATAATATATATAATTAATGCTTCATGTTAAAATGATTTTATTTTATGATGAAGAAATAATAAAAAAAAGCTTTTAATATTATTATCATAAAAAAATTAAAAATATTATCACTTCCGATCATCATAAAAATTATCATTAAAAAATTACTTCCTACTATTTAAAATGTTTTTTCTTTTTAATTTAAAAGATTTTTATTTAAATTGGTAATTACCATTAAACATTTGATGCATATCTTTAGAGAGAAAAAAAATTGAAGGAAAATTAGTAGAAGGTGATTATTTATCAGTAATATGAAAAATATCAATAATTACATTATCAGTGTAAAATATCGATAGCTATGTTATCAGTGATGATAACTTTATCAATCGTTAACATTTTTAACAATGACCTTCAAAACATTGTGACAGATCTTTGTTACTATTTAGCTGCCAATATCATAGATATGAATGCAATAAACTGAAAATTTGGGTAAATAATTTCTTTCGTTCATTTTTTTGATTCATTCATTTTCGTTTTCATTCGTCTCAATAAAAATTTCTATTTGAAGAAAATTTCGATTCCATCGAAGAATTTACATCAGATATTTCTCCAACCACTACTATATGGGTATGTCATATTTTTAATTACAGATGTTTATAAATTTTTTTTTTTTTTATAAATATTACTCATTTTGATCAAAACCATATGAAGCATAATGTTTTTAAATCATTGAAATAATTTCAAATTTGATAGGTGCAATATTTTTTAATGAGTCATATAATACTTTTAATAAAAATAAACTTTATATAATAGTTCAGAAGCAAAAAAGAAATGAATGAATAACTACAGAAAGATAATGGAAATGGAATAAAGTTATTGTATAATAAAGAAATTGGAATTTTTAATGATAATTGCAACAAAGGAATGAATATGGAAGGTATTCTGAAACCTGTGGAAAATACACTTTTCGAATTTGTGCGCTTTAAAATTGCAATTATTTTCATTATTACTTTTTTTTTTCCCGTTTATTTATTTGCATTCGATTATTGCATCTGACAGAAATGATTTATCGAGGAAAAAAAAGAGAAAGAAAATAGTTTATTTAAGAATACAAGAAAAAAAATTAGCTAGGAGGATGGAAAATTTATGGAAAAAATGAGATATGATTTTTTTTTTTTTTTTTGCACCATAAATTTTTATTTTTTATTAAACAGACTGAAAGTTATGGAATTGGATTGAATTAATTAGGCTAGTCGATTGAAAGTTAGATAAATATATATATATATATGAATTTTTGTGTGTAAAAAAAAGTTCTACTTGTTTCTACTCGTTAAATCAATTTTCAGTTTCAACATCGTTATGTGTCTTCGGGTGAGATCGATCGATTTTTAGTTGAAATGAAAATTATCAATGGATTTAGCTAAGTTTTATGGTCAGGAAAGCACAAAAAAAAGTAAGAAATTAATGTGATCATTCCAGTTATTTTATAATTAAAAATATAATATTTTACAATAACAGGAAGAAAGGTATGCCATAAATATGAAATAATTCAAATCAAAAAAAAAAAAATTCCGATTTTGGATTTTAACCTGTTTTAAATAAAGTGAACGTCAAAATACTGCATTATTTTGCAGTGCAAAATTGAATATAACTGAAGAAATTTTTAATAATTTACGATTGAAAAAAAAAGCAACGAAACTTTTCCTTCATGAATTTGGATATTAAATTCTTTGTTATATTTTCTAAATTTCAGTAATACACATAAAGGACACTTAAGAATGATCGAAACAGTTATCGAATGGATGAAATAACTTATACTAATGTTAAATTAATTAATGAATTACTGAAAACATATGTTTATTATTTGCTTATCAGAAGTTTTGTAGCTAAATAACTTTTATTTTAATTAATTATTTTAGAGGAAAATACTAATTAATTGCATGCTGTTTTCTTCGTTTTTTTCTTCTTGAATGAATAAATTAGTTCTTTTTTAGAATAAATAAAGTAAATAGTAATAAATTTTTAAACAATTTGCAAAAACACTCAAAAAACTGAATATTTTTTCTCTCTTTTTTCAACGTTATATTTAAATTAATAGTGAAAATGCGATATATTGCTTGCAAATTTCTTTATGAAATTATCAGATAAAAGTTATCAAAAAGAAAGCAAAAAAAGGAGCTTTGTGATGAAAAATTATATTAGCAAAATGTAAATATGAAGTGATTTTAACTGCAATTTTTTTTTTTTTTTTTTTTTTTTTTCATTATTGCAAAAATGACTGAAATTAGAAAGTACAGAAAAAAAGAGAGAGAAGAAAACTGAGAATGAAAATGCAAATAAAATAGCAGTTTTGATGGTATTTTTGTTTGGTTTAATTGGATGAAATGGATGAATTAGATTTACTTTTCTTAAATGTTAAATGTGATTGAAGTAATAGAAGAAAGAAAGAAAGAAAGAAAGAAAGAGAGAAAGAAGGAAGGAATAGAACTTTTTCTTATATCATTTTTGGATTTTGTTAAAGGCGAATATAAGGATGAGACGAGAAAAAAAAAATAATTTGAATGTTTCAGTTTCTTTTAGCTTTCATTTCTTATTTTTTAGAAGTTTTATTCTTTCAATTAATAGCAATTTTAATTTTATATTGCGAATAAAAGTGCGAATAAAATTATTGTGAAGGAATAAATCTGTAATAAAATGGAAATGGAAAATTTACATTTAGAGCATATATGTATGAATTAATCTTTCATTTTTATTTATGGTTAATGTTTAATTTGAACGGATGTGGAACTTTGCATTTTGATTCGATTTGTGATATTTGAATTATTATTTCATAAATGTTGGAAGTAATTATCGCTCGTACTTAAAACCATTAATCGATAATTAATAATATTTGCAATTAACAATCATTAATCATAAAATCGCTGGGAATGATAATTTGAGTTTTTTTTTTTTTTTTTTTTTCATTTAAAATAAGCAATTTCATTTCTTGTTTTTAGCATACCTTTAACTGTTATTATCACATGTTTAACTGATAAAAGTACTGTTAAAACTTATCAATATGACTGATCAAAAAAAAAACAAGGTAACACATATAAGCATTTTACTATTTCTTTACTAATTTTAAAAATTCATTTCTCCTTACTTAAACAGTTATTCCATTATTCCATCATTTTATTTTATACCTTTACTGATTTGCTACAAATTAAAAATTATTTCAAACTTATCAAACTGTCATTGCTTTTTGAAGTTGTAAATAAAAAGGAGAAAATTGAAATGTTTCTATCTATTTAATTATTAAATGACAAATCAAATTAATTTCTTTCCATCATTTTCTTCTCTTATAATTAATCTATTAAGATTTTCTCTAATTAAAATCTTCATTATGAGTTTTTCCTTCACTGCTCTGCTCCTCATCTAATTAATTCTCTCTCTCTCACTTCCTCTAATTAACTTTTTTATTATGATTTAACCTAATTCTCCTGCAATCATTTTGCAAATTATCCCTAATTCATTAATTTAAATGTGAAATAATTAAGATTTAATGAAAACAATTGAACTATAAATGTAAATATGCATTTGAAAAAAGAAAAAAACGATATAAAAACAGACAAAAAAAAATGTGGGCGGTAAGAGGTCGAGAAGAGGAGAAAGACATGGTGTATATATATGGGGCGGTAAGAGGTCGAGAAGAGGAGAAAGACATGGTGTATATATATGGGGCGGTAAGAGGTCGAGAAGAGGAAAAGGAAAGAAAAGGAGAGGAAAGGGAAGGAAAAAAAGGAAATACGAAGAGTCCCAGTTTTTCTATTTCTTCAATAAATTGGGATTGAGTGGTGGAGGAGAAAGTATTATTGGATTGCATAAAAGGATGGATGGATGAGAAGGAAGAGGAAAAGAGGAAGGAATTAGAGTTTGTGATGTGAATGAAAAAGAAGGCTTTTCCTCCTCCTTCCTTCCTCCTTCCTTCTTCCTTCTTCCTTCTTCCTTCTTCCTCCTTCCTTCTTCCTTCTTCCTTCTTCCTTCTTCCTCCTTCCTTCTTCCTTCTTCCTTCTTCCTTCTTCCTTCTTCTTTCCTTCCTTCTCCATTTTCATTTTCTTCTTCATCCACTGAAATCTATCGCTGCCGTCGTTCTTTCTGTTTGTACAAACTGAATTAAATTAATGATTAAAATAAACGAGGAAATTAATTACTCGTTTATTGTTCCATTTTTTTAATTTTGTTGTCGTATTTCATTTGTTAGCATATATTGGAATTTTGATAGTGCAAGTTTAATTAATTAATTATTTCATAGACTAATTATTTCAAAAGACTTCTTATTTTGTATTATAAATGTTTTAAATATTTGAATAAATTATTGGTAGACTGTGTGCATGTCTGGTCTGTCTGTCTGTCTGTCTATGTATGTGGAATAAATCGATATAAAATTTTTGACTGAATGAATAAGTTTTGGCCCAAAATATTTAGGCTTAGATATCAAAAATAAATCATTTATTGTGTTATATGTGCTGCAAAAAGAAAACGTGACACTGCTTCACTTGTCACACACACACACACACACACACACACACACACACACACACACACACACACACACACACACACACACACACACACACACACACACACCCACACACACACACACACACACACACACACACACACACACACACACACACACACACACACACACCACACACACACACACACACACACACACACACACACACACACACACACACACACACACACACACACACACACACACACACACACACACACACACACACACACACACACACACACACACACACACACACACGCAACTGTGAAAATATCATCTGGTGGTGTCGTAAGTGAATTATATTGTGTCACGTGTACCACGTCATTATTATACATTGTTATTATCCTTAGATAAAATAGTCAGCCTTGAGAATATGTGAAATCTTTGAGTTTATTAATAAATCATTAAGGTATCCATCGAGTTACTGAAGTGAAAACAATACGTAAGGCTATAATATATAATATACGTTACGTGTAAAGGTGAGTCAAAATGATGAGAGAATGTGAAAGAGATAAGGTGGGATATGCTTTGAATTGAATGATAGCAATTAAATAGCTGTAATAAGCCGTATGTTAAGTTTGTGAAAGACAGAGCTGGCATCTCATCTTTACATTTATTTCTTCTGTTTGCTTGAATTATTCATTATTACATTTGACATTACGATTATTTGTATGATATTATAACCACTGTCGTTATTATTATTATTAGTATTATTATTTATTATTATTACTATTAATTTACTGTAATTAATGTTTAGTAATATGACGATAGTAATTTGATAATAACAAATTACTAATGCATTATTTGTTCTTCAAATAATTTAATTTAATATTGCATTATTTGTTGCAGATAAAGATTAATAAGAAGGAAAGAAAAAAATTAAAACGTTTGTTTGGATGTTTCAAAAATTTGACTCTAACACGGCAGTATTTACCTAGTTAAGGATTTAGTACGAAAGCACCTTAGATTAATTAAGGGTCTAACATTAACATTTTAGCATTAGAGGAAGGAGGAAAGATTTTTAAAAATTTCATCATAAAGAGGAAGATTTTTAAACTTATCTTTTGAATAACTCTGATGAGTCATTTACTATTTTGACCAGAAAAAAATTAATTGATATTACTACGACTGCTGAGAAATTTCAAAATGATTAATTAGAAAGACTTGATAAATTACTCTCTTCTTTCTTTCTTTTTCTTTTGCCGAGATTATTATATTAATTATATAGATATATATAATATAACAGTAGACTATATGTAATTATTTATTAGAAATATTAGTCTTATAAATATTTAAACAGTTAAATTTTTAATAAATTAATTCGTCTTCTTTCCTCTGCTGTATTTCTCTTTTTCCCTTAATTTTCACTATTATTTCGTATTTATTTTGTATACTTTGCAGAACAAATTTTTTTTTTTTCATTTTCAAATGTATTCTCTCTATATTTTAGCTAATAAAATTCACTCATTTTGTTACCAAAATAGGATTTGTTGTTTACTGGAGTGAATTATTCAGCGTATTCATTTCTATTTACTCAAATCTTTTAATCAACTATTAACATCTTCTCTCTCTCTCTCTCTCTCTTTTCTTCCTTCCTTTCTTCATTTTATTTTCTCTCTCATCTCATCTTTTAGCTTCTCATCTTTTTTTTTTCATTTTTTAAAAAACTTTTTATGTTATATTTGAACTGGTTGTAGTAGTATTCCGTTAATACGTGTAATATTCGTCAATTGCACGCATTACGCGTGTCTCCGTGTAATGCGTGCAATGCATTAGTAACAATACTGAAATCAAAATTTAATAAATTCACATTTCAAAACAGTATTTGTTCATTTTATTCATTTTTCACCCAAACATTCCTTCTGCTACTATGTCACATGGCATGGAAAATATCATAGAAAAAGACAAGAGGTCAAATGACATTGCTATTATTTGAAGAGAAACGTTTTATTATTGTTATTACTATTATTATTACTATATTATTATTTATTTATTTATTATTGATATTATTTTCACTATCATTATGCTTATTATTATTATTATTATTATTACTGTTATCATTAAATTATTATTATTTAATATCAGTTATATTTATAATTCTAAAATAATATTTAATCTATTGTTTACCTTCATTTTCCATTTTATTAATTAATTAATTAATTAATCAACATGCTACTACATATCAATTAATGGTTATAAATCACTGTCCCAATGTATGAATTAATTTAACAATTAATCAATGTTTTCTGGTATATCAATTAATCAATATATTCCAATGCGAATTGAATATGAAACAAAATGAATAAAACAAATAATTATCGTTTAGGCTTTTTTTAATTGCGCGTAATATCAGTACAGAGATTTATTAACAAATATATAGAAGTTAATCACTTTTGACTTTATTCTTATTTTTTGAATTTACTTTTCATCTTTTTTTATTGTTTTACATTCATCTGAATTATCTTTATATGATGGAAAGTTAGTTATATATTTGTAAATTCTTAATAATTTGTGAAGTATTGGTGAATTGTCATTCAAAAATTGCTCCAAATATTTCTAACAATTACTTACTCACTCACTCGATCAATCAATCAATCAATCAATCAGTCAGTCAGTCAATCGATCAATCAGTCAATCGGTCAGTTAAATGAAATGATGAAATTTGAGTGTGTGAAGTTACTGTCATCTTTGAATTTTGTTTGCAATTCATCAAAGCGATCACTTCACCAATCATTTTGAACTTTATAAATTTCTTAAAAACTTTTTTTTTTCAATAAGAAAAAAAATGGAAGACGAAAAAAAAAAGACATCTGCTAATTCATTATCATCGAAGCAGAAATAAAAAATTGAACTGGCATCTATTATCATCTACTGGAATAATTAGTATGATTTTCTTGTCTTGTCTTTTTCTTTTGTTTGAGAAAAGAAAATGAAATTAAATTCATTTTTGAAGATTATTACGAAAAAATGATTATTTTTTTTTTAAAAAAAAGCACGCAGAATTTAGATATAATATTTGCAGTAAGAAACAAATTTATTAACAAGATTCTATTAGAAAAAAAATTTTAGTATTTTAAAAAAAATAAAATAAGCTTTGATTTTTTTTTTTTGTAAAAAAAATATTACATTCTTAATTTCTCATATATTTCAAAATTGAAAACATAAATGTGCAATACTAATGAATTACACACTATGTTTGGTCATTATTCAAGTTATTAATTTTCTGTTTAATATACCTCTTTCTAATGAATATTTTTCTCTTTTTGTCCCACTCTCTTGTACCATTCATAATTTATTGATTGAAAGTAATATGAAATATTATTTGATTTTATAAATTGCAAAAAAATAAAATTAAATTTTGAAATTAATTGATTTCATTTTATGTTTTATTTCACGATTTTTTTCCTTTTTTTTTACATCACACAACTATTTCATATTATCGTTATCATTAATTTAATTTAATTGACAGTAATACTTTTATTCGTTCTCTTCAGAAAATCTTTGAACTCCTCTCTCTCTCTCTCTCTCCCTCTCTCTCTCTTTCTCTTTCTCTCCCCATCCTTGTTAAGAAATGATGGCAAGGAAGATATTCAAATTCCACTCGCTTTTTTATGTAACCTTGAGGATGATGTAAACATTATTGCCCCTGTCCCCTTATCGTCGCTCTACTTTTCTTCCTCGTCCTTCCCTTTCACCACGCTTCTCCGCGTCTCTTCATCCCGTGTCTGTCTCTCCCACGCGTCTCTTCCTCCCGTGTCTCTTTCACGCGTCTCTTCCTCCCGTGTCTCTTTCACGCGTCTCTTCCTCCCGTGTCTCTTTCACGCGTCTCTTCCTCCCGTGTCTCTTTCACGCGTCTCTTCCCCCCGTGTCTCTTTCACGCGTCTCTTCACATTCCCATCCGTTTCTCATCTTTCATTTTCTTGTCCAACACCAATTATGGCTGTAATCCAATGTCTTTCTATCGTAGCATTACGCATTAGAATTATATCAGCCGAAATAGGCCATTTTAATTTACTTTTTACAATTAAAAAAAAAAAAAGAAGTTGGGAAAGTTTCTCATTTCTTTTTCTTTTAATTAAATTTAACAAATATATATTAATAGTTATCTTTGCATCAGTAGTCATTATATACAAACTTATTATTTTTTTGGTTAATAGAAATGTTAATTATACGCTAAGAAAATATTTATTTTTCGTCTTTTATTTCTTAGCAAAATATTGTTTCAATAATTTTATCTTTTCTAATCGTGAAAGATCTTTTTTTTTTTTTTTTGTTTACAATTAGATTTATTATATAAATTATAAAATTTTTAAAAAATATTTTGCAAAAAATTTACCACGGTTTTTTTTTTTTATTTTTTAAATATTAATGTTAGTAATAAAAACATAAATGAAATTGATCGTTCTTTTTTAAAGTAGAAATTTTTTTATTAGAGAATTACTGAATGTTTTCTTTTTTCCCTATTTCTCATTTATAACTTTTATATTTTTATTTACTGATCAGTTTTTTGTAATTTATGAAGTTGGAGAAAATATCTGAAATTGAAAATATCAATAATAATTTTGAAATGGTTCAAAAAGTAGTACCACTCGATGAATGTTCAGTTGTTTTCCTCCATTTAATTACTCATTGTTTGTTTAATACTTTTTTTTAAAGAAAAAAAAATCGTTGCGTCCACTGTGAAAATTTCTTTTATTAGTTCTGTTGTGAAAATTAATTGCTAAATTAAACAGCTTCAATTTTTCAACTTTAATTTTAACATAGATCTTATTTTATTGTCAAATTCTTTCAAAAAAGTAAAAAAAAATGAGCTAATAATTAAAATTATGGACTCATTAACTGATAATTGATATCTATGTTACGATTAAATCAAAATAGTTATGAATTAATTTATACAAATTTCTTTTTTCTTTCTTTATCAGCATTTTACAAAATTATATTTTCAAATTTTGAAAAATCATAGAAATATTGGAAATGGTAAAATATATTCCTTTTTTCCGACTTGTAAAATCGTTTAATTAATTTATGTTCCATAACTGTTCGATTATTCTGAGTAATATAATTACTTAAAGTCCCAAAATTTCACTAATTCTGGATTATTTCATAGTTTTAATATTAATAAGATTTTGATATTTTAGATTACTTCTAAATTGGAATGCTAAGAGTATTTGAAACAGGTAACGAACTAAAGGAAGCCGAACTGTTAACCAGTGATTCAGTCTTTCTCCTACCAATACATTATTCCATTCGACATGAACGTTTGGGCGTTTTTCCGGAAGCAAAGTGTACAATACTAGGATATCCGGAAAAATCGCCATTCATATGGATGGTGATACGACGCAACAAGTTTACAAGGTTATTTGCAGGGAGAAAGTATAATTCAATTTTTAAATTTATGAGACATTTTCCAGATATTTTTGTACAACTTAGTTTATAATGTTTTATGAAATTCTTTCTTTTTGTTTTTTCTCCCATATTTTGATAAATGAAAACATTTGCACATTTTCATTTTCATTATTTTCATATTATGCATACATGTATATCTTTTTTTTTTTCCTCTGGTATTATTGTCTTTATTGGTTTTTTGGGGGTTTTTTTATTTTATTTTATTTTTATTTTCTTTTAGATAGAATAAAACTACGTAAGGTTTTCAAAAGTTATGTTTGATCGAATAGGCATTTGATTTTAGTGAAGAAAATGGGAACAGCGGAAAAAGGAAAAGAAATCAAAGGAGAAAAAGGAGGAGTGTATAATTGACGTGAATTCGTGAAAATAATGGATGATGAATATAGGAGCAGGAAGGAGAGATGAGGGGAAAAAGGTGATCGAAGAGGAAAAAGGAGATGGATGTATACAGGTGAGCTTACTTTAGGGCGCACGTGTTCGTATGCAGTCGTATGCAACATTTTATCGATATCGACGATATCGACGCATTCTTCATTCATACAATTCCACATCTACTCAAATTAGATCAATTTTCTGCCCGAATTCTTGGCATACATTTGAGCAGGTTTTTTTTTCAATTTTTTTATTGAAATTTTTTATTGTATTTATTATCTTTTAATTTATTATTTCATAGTTATTTTATTGAATAAAATGTTTTAAATTTAAAAAAAGATATAAAGAAATTTTAGTTACATTTAAAAATTTATTTTTATTTCTAAGGTTTAAAAATCCTTGAAAGAATTTATAATTAATTTGCTTTTTCTTTTAATTTATTCATATAATTTTAGTCGAATGACTGAACTACTTTCAACTCATTTTGATTTCTCAGCTCCAAGCTATCTCTCCAGTTATTTCATCATAGATAAACATAAGCAAAGGCAGATTATCGATATGGATATTAAACTTGCTGAAGGTTATTCATTTATGGAACTCGATCCAAAGGTTTGTTTATTATTAATTAATTATATTAATAAAGTATTAAATTCATACCAAATAACAGTATAGTTTTTTTTTTTCTGTTACAACCATTAAAAAATTCTTCATTATAGCGTCATGCTGATACGATAACAAACTGTTGGAAATTTTCAACACATGGTGAACGTGATCAATTTGAAGCAAAGATTCGTCGTTTACCATCAGTTGGTGTTCAAAGTCATGATGGAACATTGGTATCATTTACCGTTCTAGACGCTTCCGGATTTTTCAATAATCAGTTTACATTTGTGGAACATCGTCAACGTGGGTTAGCTGATCGAAGTGAACTGAAATTATGCCAAAAAGTTTGTTTTTTCTTCTTTTGTATTGAGTTTAAAAAAAAAAAAAAAAAAAAACATGCACTGATGCATATTTTATTGCCTATAATGTAACTTAATTAATTTTTTTTATTGGTAGGTTTATTTTGCATGAAATTCATCTCAAACTATATGAAAGAATGTAATTGGATTTTATGATAACTTTCATTTTCCAATCGATGAATAATCTAATGGGAAAGAATTTAGATGCATTGAAAAATATCCAATTTCATTCATTTTTATTTTCTATTTCATTTGCTCTATTTATCAATAAAAGTTAGTGGTAGTGTGATAGAAATTGTATATTATTTTTTTTCCAACTGCAGGTAATATCATTTGGATTGCATCCGATGAAATTTGTTGAGCATGAAAATACGGCAGTTCTTGATCGTTCATGCCGATCACAGTGGTGGAGTACTGTCAATGATGAAACTGGCATTCCGGTTATTAACGATCATCGCGTTGTCTATCGACGAATATCATCACACTTATAAAACTAGCTTGATTTTGTGAAAATTTTAGTATATTAAGCTATGGGATGTATGAAAATTTTAACTTAATGATGAATTTCAATTTTTTTTAACTTTAAAATTAAATTTATGTGGGATACTTGCAATTAAATTACACATGATTGTCATCGTCATCATCATTTCATTCAGTTTTTATGATGGTATTTTGAGTTTTGAACTGTGTGGTATATTTTGCATAAAAATTTGTAAAAAAAAAAAAAAAACTATGCCATTTTATCATAAATAGCTTTGAATAATTATGCATATCATTTTGAATCGAATATTTTTGCTTCTTCCATTCATACATTCGTGAAATATTTTCATTGTTTTACTGTTTTTTTTTTTATAATTATTGATTACATTTCAAAAAAATAAAAATAACATCAAATTTGATGTAAAAATTATCCCCAAAAGCTTACTGTAATTTAATGCTAATGTCACATGCAATATGTTGATGTTATCATTATTTATTTAATTTAATCATTTCAATCATTCAAATATTTGTTTGCATCCAAAAGCTAACATATTTTTGTTTTTTCTTTACACACTGTCAATTTTCTTTTTTTCTTTAAAAAAGAATTTTTACAGAGAGCTTAGTAATACGCCATTGTTTGTTATGGATGCAAATTATAACAGAATGGTTTATTCTTTTCCGAAAGTATGTAAAGTTTAAAGATGGCGTTATTGATTGATTGCTTTTTTTCACTTTTTATTCAATATATATATATATAAATGTGTATATTCCTTTTTGATAATATGGTATTTGCTGCTTTTTTCCTTTTTATTTGTTGAAACTGTTTAATAAAATTCGTTATCAGTTATTGATTGGTAAAATTAATCTTTGCAATTTTACATAGTGTAATTTTGTTGGAAAGTTTTACTTACAATGTTTTGCAACAATCAAATAATTGGCTCTTTTTATTGTTAAATAGCAATAGAATTCTCTCTTAAGTAGAAGTAGAATGATTAGTATTGCTGTATCATAAGAAATGTGAAATTGGGTTAGTATAATAATTTAGTTCTCTTATGTGATATAGAATTTTAGTCTTCTAAATTTGTAAATATTGTTAGTAATTAATGAAGTATATAAATTGGATATAATTTTTTCAGATTTTTGCCGAAGTATTTCAATGAAATTAAAATTAGTATATTTATATTTTAAACATTTAATTTCGCGTAACTTTTTGTGGAATTTGCGTAAGCCATCAGCGCTAGGAAATGATGATGCTGCGACAAGCTTTGATCGACCATATTCATCACATTCCCATTGATCTGGTAAACTCTGGAAAAAAAGAAAATTTTTAATTTCTTACGGAGGAATCTTTCTTGTAACTATTTTTACGTTGAGAACAAAATAAATTTCGAATAGTTCTTTCATATAATATCAGAATATTTTAGGAAATCGTTCCAGTATTTTTTATTCAGATCTGGCAAGTTTGAAATAACTTCAATTTTTCATTTCAAAATGATGAATTGCTGTAGAATCCTTTTAACCTGAACGTTATCTGCGGAATACATGAAATCGATATTAACACGTTTAACATCCGCAATTTCCGCAACAATTCCTGTGTAAAAAATATCTTCCAATTTTAACCATATAACTGTCGGTAATGTCCGCCATATTTTTTGGAATGCTCCGAATGGTATAATATACATCATACCAGGCGCAAATGGTGGATAAAAGTTTCGTAAATAACATTCATAAGGCATGTAACTAAAACATCAAATATTTAATTAATTTAATATTGTAATATTTAAATTCTATTACAACAAAATAAAAAAAAAAAAAAACATTTAGTAAAAAAAATTCTTTTTTCTCATATTTTTTTTGATAAAAAAATAAAAAAAAACGACAAAATTACTAAACCTTAAATATATTCATTGTGATAATTTTTATAAAGTTTTGCCAAAATTAAAATACAAACCCACACAGAAACACAAAAAAAGAGAAAAATGTCGCACTATTTATCCATACGTCGCCTAATGACGGGATCCTTGTAACGTATAGCTCCATAAATATGAGCTAAATTTGAAAATGAATTAACTTGCTGATTAAGACGATCCAGATCAAGCACGACATCATCATCTACTTTGATATAATACATTACATGTTCACAGTATATATGCTTGAAATACATCGCTGTGTAAACCTAATAAATTTCATTTTTAAAAATTCAAAAAAAAAAAAAAAATTGCTTGCAGAAATTTAAAAAAAAAGAATAATAAATAAGAAATAATAAACTTAATTAACTCAACCTTAAATTATGTAATATAACCTTAAGTGTTAGAGTGTTATAATTATCCGTAATTGATGTGACAATTAAATCATTGTATTTCTTGCTTTCCTCAATAATTTTCATCATCACCGTAATGTCATGCTGTATGCCTACGAGAAAATATGCAACAACAAATCCATTCTATAAAAATGGATGAATAAAATTTGAAATTGATGTTCAATAAAAAGAAGTCAATAGAGCAATATTTTCTATATTTTTCGAATTTCTTATTATCTTATAAAAAACATTATGAAATTAATGGATAATAACGAATTGCAACACTCATAATACTATTACATAAATATTTTAAGTAAATTTAAATAATTAACCATATATCAACATATTCATTAAAATTATTAACACAGCCTTTTTTGCTTCATTAAAGTTGTGAGATACTTCAAAAGTTATAAAAATATTGAAAGAATCTTTAAAATTAAAAAAATAAAAAAAAAGAAACAAACATATAATTTTATGCATTGTTTAGAGAATTAAAAATTATTTTTCCTTCTGATGTCTTCACTTATCCTTTCTTGATAAAATATTTTCCTGTTTTTGAATGTTTTTTTTTTTTTTTTAGAAATTATATACTTTCAAACTATTTGAATTACTAGCATTAAGCCACGTATCTCGTATTGCATTACGAACATTTAGCGATTCTGTCCTTGAAATGATTATTATCAGATATTTTGGTCTTTCTAAACAAAAAAGAAATTTTAGCATTGATAATAACAACAATTAGAACATAAACATTTGCTTGACTTCATATATTCTTGCTTGCTTGTTATTTAAGTCTTATAACTTAAATACTTAATAGTATAAACACAGTTATTTTCAACTTGTAAATTAGAAAAGAAATGAAAAAATTTTTAAAAACTGTCAATTAGAATAAAATTAGTAAATGAGTAATTCTTTTTTTCCTTTCAAAATTATATCACTGAGAATTGAATTGGTGGTTTAAGCATATATGCAAAGTACAAACGTTTGCATGCTTCTACGTTAGGAAGTATTAGAAGCGACGATTTGATCGATTCATCTTTAAATTCCATAGTGAAATTTTTGCTTATATTAACGTTAGCCCAAAATTCACTTAAGTCACGCAAGTGATCGTTTTTGCTAGACATCTGATGAAGCAAAACAATAAACAACACTAAAATTGAATTTAAGGAAACCTTTGAAACATCAAATTTTATATGAAACTGATAAAGTTCTTATTGTAAAGTTATTAACTTTATCATTCATTTAAATTTTCCAGTAATTAAAAAAGTTCTAAATATTCATCATTTGCGTAAAATTATAGGAGACCTACCGATCAAAATAATTATATTGTTTCATTTTCCCGTGATGAATTATTGCAACAGTTATACTATTAAAGTACATTATTAAAACGCCTTGTTTTTCCTCGAAGTTTTTATTATGTTCAGTTTAGAATTTAGTTAAATTTTGAAAATTTTAAAATTTTTTTTAAAAAAAATAAAAAATTTGAGACTAATTTTTTTTTTACTTTATCAAAGTTTAAACTAGCATAAATAAAGTGGTTATTCATCAGTGGACTTAAAATAAGTTTTTAAATTAAATTAGCTTGAGTTTATGACAAGATCAATTTAAGCCTATTAATTTTCAAAATCTCCTTTTTCAAAATATGAAATTCTTAATGCAAAGTTTCCTTACAAAAATTTTAAAATTTCGAATTATGACCTGCGATAATGAAGGCATTGAAAATATTTATTTTCTTCCTGAATCGTCTTCGACAATAAAACATTCCACTTTGCAAGCAAAATCAGTCACTCCAATCATCCAAACCTGTAAAACAATGAAATCAAAGTATATTCTTTTACAGTGCGATGTATGCATAAATATATTCATTAACTTGCTGCTTGCATTATTAACTTTTTATGCATAAATTACTATCTTGCTATGCATGCATTATTAAATCGTACTGGTTGCTATGCAATACATATGCATGCTTATTTTTGCATAATCTATTAACAAAGTCTAACATTGCTTTCAATCATTCCCACTTAGCGTCTGCTGCTGCAACCAATTTGCAATCAATCATCCAACGCATCTTGCATTGCATTCATAAAATTGCTATTTCCCATTCAAATTCATTTCACTATTATCGTATAACTAGCTAACTCTATTTTGCTGCATTCCAATTTCAATAGCTAATAAATGTTGTCTGTATTCATTAATTTGTTATTGCTTATCACCGTATTCATAAATCACTTTTTTTTTGAGTTGGTTATTTTTTAGAAATTATCTTTTTTTTTTTTGGATTGTGAAAGTTTAATATGTTTGAAAATAATAACTTAATGAATAATAAATAAATAATGATGTTCCCACATTAATAAATATAAAAGTTTCAGTAAAAATAAAAAAAAAAAAACATAAATTTTAATGTAATAATTAAAAGTTTTACTAGCAAATGTTGATCATTTCTCCTCATTACTAATTAATTCATTATTTTTGCAAACTTTCTTGACAATTTGATAATATACTTTGCTTATCATTTTAAAATTTTCTGATAGGATTTTTCGTAGTAATGATGAAACGTCGAAAATTATTGGATGATCAATTCTATGAAAATGTCATTTTTATAGTGTCACCTGAAATTAAATTAACCTTTGAACAAAGCAAAGCAAATGAAGTTATTACAACACATGATTAGTTTGTTCACAACTATCTGTAATAATTTTTTTTTTCAAAATTGAGGAATATTTATGTTTGAAAATTTCGAATTATTTAAGTTGTTTAAAAGATTATCATATCTTACTGAATCCCTTACGTCAAACCTCATTTTTTTTCCAACTCATTGTCATTAATATATGTTTTTTTCTGCAAAAACTATTTTTGATAGATAGAATTTGTCTAAAGACAAATTCTATCAAAAATAGCTTCTCATAAACATTGAAAACTAATAATTTGCTACGAAGTTATAAATGTTTTATTGGATTTCATGAATTTTTTATTTACAAAATCAAAAAATTAGTTTTGCATGCATGCTTTTCAAAAAAATTTTGAAAACATTCAAAATATTAAATTCGATATAAACTGAAGAAATGGATTTTTGCTAAAACATTTTCTAAAAAAATGCCATTAAAATTGATGAATTGAAAATTTATTGAAATAATGCAGAAGTTCCATATTTTCACACACTTTCATACGTTCAGTATACTCAAAATATGAACTATTGTTTTCACAACAATAACGAAAGATGTCCGTAAAGTGAAATTTTAATATTTCGAAATAAATTTGTATTAAATCTATAACATTAAATATATTTGAATATTAAACAAATGTGAATTACCTCAAACCAGAATTCAATATATCCAAGTATTAACCAAGATTTTAAACCTTATATGTGGGCAATAGCTTGCAACAAACGCATCTTTACAGTGAAAGCTGACAAACAAACGAAGTTTATTGAAGTTTATTGAAGAAAGAGCTGACAATAAACAAGGAAGACTAACTGAACTGAGTTTACCTTCCTTTTAAACAACAGAATCCTAATTTGCCTATCCGGTTTACTGGTCTCGGGGAGATTCATTGGATCTAGATATCAATAGGAGTAACCAGAAATATAATAATTCCTTTATCAGCAGAAGCAATAGTAGAATAAACTTGATAGAGAAAAATTGAAATGCAAGTAACGAAAATCCCTTTTGTGGTTGAATTTTTCTGGTTCTTGGTAAAAACACTCCCTCTATTAAACATGAATGACCTCCTTATATAACAAGCAATATGCATAAACAAAGTGCATGATTTACAATAAGAAGCTGACCTATCGGAAGAGTAATCAATCTAACAAAGAGTCTGTTGACCTTTCCTGTGGTTTACAAGCAAATCTAATTACTAGTTGAAAGCCGCAAAGGATGTTAGTTAAGCAGAAGTTGTTAACCACGCAGATTCAAACATAATTTACAGTTAATGAAGACACAACCATGAGGTCAACTAAATGAGGAACTGATACTGTGTAAACAATATATGAACAGTTTACAGAGTTTATGTGTTATTGATGCGTTTGAGAAGGGAATTTTTTGTTTTATGTTTGTTGAAAAACCTTTGTCCCTCAATCATCTGATTAATGTTGAACAAACGGCAATTATATGAGAATTATACAGGTGAAATCGTCCATTTAATTACTCGGGTTTAAGGTCAGCTTCTATGAATTCGAGAAAATTGTCGGGACATCCTGAAATTTTGTGTGACAAGAAATGTGCTAGTAAAAATGGAATACTTTCATGTTTCATCATGTCTATATACACACCAATATATATATACTTTGATTTTCTATTTGCAAATCTTTCAATAATATATTTGAATGTTAGTATTTAATGGATGGTAATGATGATTGTGTGGAAATGATAATGTAAATTTAGCAATTGAAATATTGTTGAATAATAAATTTGGGCGCAAATGTTGCTTGAAGTGAAGTAAAAATCATCGCTACAATAAATGTGTGCTATTATCGATTGGATGTGATTTATGCTTCAACATATTTGTAACAATAGTCTACGACCATACCACGTTGAAAGCACGACATCTCGTCCGATCTGTCAAGTTAAGCAACGTTGGGCCTGGTTAGTACTTGGATCGGAGACGGCCTGGGAATCCCAGGTGTTGTAGACATATCTTTGGTGTTTTTTAGCCATGCATTAAATGCAATAATACAGTGATGAAAAATGGTTCATAGCACTTTTTGACAAAAAATGATCTGATGAATATTAAATACACAACAACTATATGGGAATGATGCAGGTAGAGTCGTCCGTTTAATTACCCAAATTGGAGGTAATTGAATGTTTCAAAATATGCATCTGTATATAGACATGATGAAACATGAAAGTATTCCATTTTTACTAGCACATTTCTTGTCACACAAAATTTCAGGATGTCCCGACAATTTTCTCCAATTCATAGAAGCTGAAACTCTGGCCGATACATTCAATTACCTTAAACTTGAGTAATTAAATTAACGATTTCACCTGCATAATTCTCACATAATTGTTCAACATTATTCAGATGATTGAGAGACAAAGGTTTTTCAGCAAACAGATGAAACAAAAATCATTCAATGTGATATGTTCGAAAATGATATTTCATTGCTCAAACGCCTCGATAATGCACAAACTTGAGATTCCTAGACTTTAAGTACTAACTAGATCAACGATCCAACCTTGGCAGATGAGACGAAATATTGTGCTTTCAACGTGGTATGGTTGTAGACATTTTCAAATATACAAATGAAATTCACCAATCTTTGCTATATGCAAGACTGAATATTTCTTTTTCTTTTGCAAGTGGCTTTTTATCATCACGTATTTCACATTCTTCCAAATGTATATTGACACAATCTCATATAGTTATTAACATTTTTCTATCCTACACACTAACTTTTGGGTTCATTAGCTTTCAATATTTATTGCCAAAGTAAAAAATGTGTCCTATTTTGGGTTAAGTTCATGTGTTTGAACATTTTTATGTAAGTTTTGCATATCAAATTATATAAATACAGTACGCTTTCATAATTTACTTTGCAATTCTTCATCAGAAATTCTCTGGCTCTCATAACATCATAACGTGGCCTTAACTTTATCATTGAATTTCAATCAATTGCCAGTTCCTCATTGCTGGACCAAAAAGCATGTCTTCTTTACGTTTACCCCTTATACGTGAAATATCCTTACTGTACTGTCATGACGTTATGATTCCCAACAAAGACACAAAGAAATAATTCAACGACGTTTAGAAACCATTTACAATAAATTTAGTATTTTAGCGTTTAGCATTTTATACCTCTAAAAGCCTAATAGAATGTATTTATTCTTTTTGCACATAAATAACCAATCAATGTAATTTCATGAATCAAGTTAAGTTAAGTTAATCTCTTATGGAATATCATATGAGTAATGGCTATCATATCTTCATATTCTCTCGGTTGAATACCTACTCGGGTTTTGGGGAGACGAACAATCAATTCCAACAGATTATACAGAAATGTCCAGAAAACTATATCGTAAAGTCAGAAAAATAAATGTAAATTAATCAAACTCCTTTATACAGTTATTATTGTCAACTAACTGTATGACAGCATACAACATGACACTGACATAGTTAAAACATAGTAAAAAACCAATTAAAAAAAAAATGAATTAATAGAAAAACCTATTGATCTTTTTTCCACTTTCAAAAATTCCGCTTCTGTTCATTCATTTTTCTCATTTCGTAGAAATATTTTTATCAATATGCAATCTTTCACAGTGCGCTACTAATAAATTGCATTAAAATTTTAATGATGCAAACTATCAAAATCGATTTCCAGAAATAAATTATGAAAAAATTATTTTTGATAACCGATTTTTCTCACACTGCATTCATTCCCTTTAATAAGAATTTAAGTGAATATCAGCATTGAAATTTTTCTCACACAAAGTATATCACACCTAAGTATATCAACGATATTATTTATTTGTCTATTTTTCATTAGTTATCTCACGGTGATTTTCAAAAATTTACTCTTTCAAAAAACTTCACTTTATTAATACAGTAAGATTGTCAGATCATATGTCTTTTCAAAATCAGTGCTTAGATTCAATCACAACCATAAATCATCGCGAGTTAATAAGTGGTGATTTGCAGCAAACATATAAGTACGAATCTAATTTATCATTTATCACTTCTTGTTTTGAAATTAGAATTCACAATAATTTAAAGTGTTTGCATTTTGGACATTTAAAATATTAGTTGAAGCCAAAGCTCTTTCTAGTAATTTCCGAATTCAAAACAACGAGAAAGATTATTCACTGATAATATGATTGTTCGTTATTACTGTATTGCATTATTTCTAATATCACCTTTAAACTGCCATGAAGGAAATGCGACAAATGTAATTGACATAAGAGACGAGCAGCACATAACTATAAAATATACAGTAGTTGTGGCGCTTTCTTTCTTCTTGCTATACGGTACTATTAGCAATATTCTGATGGTTACTGTATGCTACAGTCGAGACAATCATTACAGTCGCCCATTCATCCTTATCGTATCCCAAATTATTACTTCTAATTTCATAAGCTTCATTCCATATGTAATTGTCCTGTTGCCTGGACTATTACTGAGTAAAAAATATGGTAAATTATATAAAATAATTCTATAATTATTATAGATAAGGTGAAGAACATCACAGATGAATAAAAGTGATGCATCTAATTGATGAATGAAAGAGATTTCTGTCATTTTAGAATTTTGATTTGCATTCAACATTTTAAAATGTATTCTAATAAACTGTTTCCTTTTGTGTTTTAGCCTACAAAACGTGGATGAACTTCGCATTCTGTACAGTCCGTATATTTTCAACTTTTGCTACGATACACTTTTCATTTGTGTTGTCGCTGAATCGCTTTGTAGCTGTAGTTTTACCGAAATTCAATGCACTTTTCGAATCAGGAAAGCTGTACTTCTTATTCCTCTTCGTATGGTTGACAGCTTTCGGTATGACATTTAACTTTTGCGCAATGTCCTAAATTATTTCATTCTTAAACAGACATGGAGATTGATAACTTTGTTATTTTGACATTTTCGGGAATAACGTTTTAATTTGATAACCTGCTTCTATTTTACAATTGCAGCAATTGCATATGCGGACTTTTGTTATTCCACAAGAAGTCTTCAAATTTCGATCTTATACTGCTCAGAAAATTCCAGAACACATTTTTTTTAGTTAGATTTAAGCACTGTTTTAATTTTTTAAGATTTTAAAATCCATTTTAATTTGACAAAGTATTAAAGCTTCATACAGTATCAAGTAATATAATGATAATTCTAATTCTCTCTTTTGATTCAGCTGTAACAAATATAAAAAAAGTTAAAAAGCATTGTCTTTTCTTCTTGGTGGTGAAAATTCATTAATATCTCCAGTCAGTTTTCAGTTTTGTCGAAATTTGGGCTCTATTTCTATCTATTACAATGCTTCTAATGTATTCAGCAATTATTTGTAATATACGTAACCGTTTTATAACAGTCAACAACGAAACACGAAGTTAGTGATA
Source organism: Brugia malayi (assembly GCF_000002995.4). Taxonomy (NCBI): domain Eukaryota; kingdom Metazoa; phylum Nematoda; class Chromadorea; order Rhabditida; family Onchocercidae; genus Brugia; species Brugia malayi. The sequence goes on from NW_025062477.1 coordinate 4,993,320, forward strand.
ATAAATCATTTTTTTTCATACTCAAAACGATACTTTTAACTTTTGTATTTCGAATTACATTTGAAACAATTTTTGGCTATTTTAAATTTACTCTAAAGTTATCCAAGAATTTTTTTTTTCTTCTGTGTCTTACTTTATTGCTTATTTCGAATAAAATATGAAATTTTAGAGACTTTTACGATTAAAACAGAAGATAAAACAAAAGCGTTGAGAACTGCCAAGTATGAAAGATCAATGTTTATTCAAGCTGCCATGACTTGTGGTGGTTTAATACTTGGATCATTATTAATCTTCATTCTACCAATGATTTTGATAAAGATTTTCAGCCAAAAAATCTTAATTCCAATGAACATTTTTCATTGCTTATATTTCATTTTTTATCGTTGTATATTGCCAACAGCTTTTTTCTTAACCAGCGAGTATGCTCGTAGAGATCTATACTTAGCTTTGAAAATTAATGTAATAAAACCTATTCTACTTCTAACATCTCGCATAAAAAAGATTAGAACCTTAATTTATTAACCATCTGTCTCTTAATATCTTTGGGATACCATTGATAGCATTTTACAAAATAAATGCATGACTCTTTTAAATATCAGTTCTATTTGTTAGCTGTATGTTTAGGATAATCTTTATAACCATTATCAGTAGTAAGAGTTATGTTTTATCATAGAGATATTTGTGTAAAATGTTAGAAACGATTTCAGGTTATATTCGTTTGCGTTCAATGCTTCTCGAAATGAACCTTCACTTAAGTCTTTAAAATTTCAGAGTTGATTTTTGGATTTCTTATTTGAATTTTATGAATTTAAATTTTATTGCTTTTATTTCGACTTTAACTTATCAATTTGACAAGCTCAGTAATGCAGAGAAGCAATTATTAAAGAGTACAAACTGATAATATAGTCATTTTCCTTTACTGTATTATTAACATGCATAATATGTTCATTTTTTTTTTTCTGTTCACTATTATATCACGTACTTTAATAGAGAAAGATGAAAAAAGAATTTCTAACTCAAAATGATACATTGTAAAATATTTTAGTTTCTTAACTATTTGAAGTTTTTGCTAATTTCATGCACATTTTAAAAATGTTTACTATTTATTATTAGCTTTTTGGTTGTTGTTTAACTTCAGTTGAAGTATAATTTTCGGTATATATTTTTACTATTTTGTCTATTTTATGTCCTTTTCAAAAGTATGTTCATTGCATGCATTTTTTGCTAATTTATGTATGCAAATTTTTGGTTACTTACTGTTATTCTTATCAATTTTCCCATTTCTGGGTTTCTTCTTTTACTTACTGCATGATTTTTTCCACTTTGTTTGGTCATTTCAGATGATATTTTCTCTTTATAAAATGCTTTTTCCTTTTGGTTACATTTATGTTTTCGTTCTTATATTTCTGTCTTGCTACTTAGTATCTGTTGATGCATGCACTTTACTAGCTGCATGCTTTGCCTATGTTAGCTGTTTGTGCATATTATATGTAAGTTTTAGTTATTTTATTGACAAGAAAAGGTCATAAAGTATTTTACTCAAGAAGTCGGAATGTATTATCAGACTTTCCACTTTTCTCAACACAGTTTTAAATTAGTTTAGGAGCTTTTCAGATGGTGGAATTCCTCTGTTTGTTTGAAGTCACAAATTATTTTGAACCTGTCATGTGCTAGATTTCGACTTGCATTTTTTGAACTCCCTGTGTCTCTGAATTTCAATTAATATCTTTTGAGCTTTTGAATTTCTAAAAATTTGTTTGAAATCGTTTCTATTTCATCATATCCAGATTTTTCTCCAAATTCATCTTTGCGCATGATATTATTTCTGATCTTGTAAGCTATGGTTTTTCAATGACTGTAATCATAGGTTTTTTTGTTATCCGAACCCACTAAATAAACTGGATCTTTTGCTTTGACAATTTTTTGATATAGCAACTTCGATTCACCAATATGTCAATAATAGACTTTTACATAATTTAATACTTTCTTTATTAAGCTTTTTTTTTTTTCCTTCTATTTTATAAGTGTTATATTGTAAAAGAGTAATAAAGTTATTGTCGACGTGTGGTAGTTGCGATAGTACAAAAACACATACTATTAAAAAGGTCTAATATCTACTTCAACCTGTTATAGATGAAAAATAAGATTCAAACCTAAAATGATTATAATTTTATAAAAAGGTATGATATTGATGCTGCAGTAGAAATATTATGAGATGGTTCATTGAATGAAGAAAATAGTAGTTACAAAAAGTATCTATTTTAAGTTTCGTCATTGTAATTTCTGATAAAATTTATTGTAATGATAAGACAATAACAATTATAGTTGACTGGTTCCATAGCAGTTTCATTTTTTGACACCGCGTGAAATTAAACCTTTGCTATTTGCATATAAATAGGTGTGAAATATTACTATCACAACTATTTGTTAAAATATTTTTCTTTTCAAATTATAAATATGAAAATAAAATATCTCGAAAGAAATCCTAAGTATCTAAAATATCTTCTGAATAAATTGATTATTTAAAATTTTTTAACCTTCTTATATATGTTTTTTTTAAAAAGACTTAAATATAACGTTTTCATTTTCCTTTTTGTTATCATTTATTATGCTACAACTTACAAATTTCATTATCTACTGCAAGAGATATGATAAGTTGAAACTGAAATAAGTGATAAGATGAAGATCTTGTAATGTTTCTATAAGAATTAATTTAATTTTATATTTTTTAAAAACTTCAAGGAATAGAACAATCCATTTTGAATCAAACCCATTTAAAACTTTTATTAGGTCAAATGCTTTCTGTACAACAACAATGCATAATATAGCATAGGAAGAAAGTAATTCAATCTAGTAAATGAAGAATTTCTTTCTTATTCTCTCTCCAACACGCATCAAATTTATCAATTTATACAACCGGAAAAGTGGAAAATACTTGTATTTTTAGACAGTATTAGTACTATCGTCTTCCCTTTTCTCCTTTTTACTTGAAATTTCACGTAGTTAAAGGTTTGCTGCAAGGTAAGAAGTATCTCAAAGTAGGCTTCAGAAATTTTACTGCAAACTCAAAATCAGCGCTATCTCCTTCGAACAGATCAACAAGGGAATGAAGCAATAACAGATCAAGCGATCATGGATATTTATTTATTGTCCGAAGGATGATAGGACTACGGATGATGTTAGATGTTGGGAATGTCACTTCTTGAGAGTATTAGTTTTTATAGAGTTGTCAAATGTCAGTTAAGTTCAAAAATATTTTTTTTTTGATGAATTGCAATTTTAAAATCATATTGGCAATTAGACAAAATCTAACATAATTTAAATTCATTTCTCTGTTTAAATTATTGAAACTGAAAAAAACCATAAAATTTTCATAGTGATCCATATTTAAATTCGTAATTAAAATTAATTTCAATATAAAAAATGAATTGAAGCCGTTACTGATTGCAATTTTTTTTGAAAATTTCAGCAATGCAGATTAATTGTTATACATTCACATTAGACACATAGAAATTATTCATAGGTTAAAAATTTTTAGCAAATAAGATCACCGCACATTCAAAATAAAGTGATATTATGATCATAGTAGACATGATGAAACCTAGAAAGTATACAATCATGAAGCAAAGTAACCGAAGCATTCATTCACCTCAAACTTGGATCATTCTTACATAATCTTCGTGCATTCAACATTTATCAGTTCATTGAAGGACAAAGTTTTTCTGATCAAACAAAATTTTCGGTCTTTTTCAAAATTAATCTAACATCTGATACAAGTAATTTTACTTAAATTCATTTTGAATCACCTTTCATCATTTCTAGATAAACAACTTATACATTTTGTCTTTGGCTTTCGGTCACGGTTGCATAAAATTTGTCGGAAATTTCTTTCTGATCGTCAAAAGGACTAAGATAGTTAATTCTATTTTGCCGACTCTGTTCTTTCCCAATTTCTAAAAACTCAAACTAATTCAATCTTCAAATGTTTAAAGTTAATACAACGAACTCAACAATTAGGAGATAACTTAAAGACTATCATTTTTCCAAAGTTTTCTTTTACTTTTGTTGTGGATGCTGTTTCTATACGATTTGTTGTGTGCGGGTCTTTTTTGTGCTGGTTTTTTTTTTCTTTTTAAAAAAAAATGAAAAAGGAGACTCTTAATATTCTAACTAATAGTAATAAAAGCAGGAATTAAATATTGGTAATGATAACAACCTTACTGTTTTAATTGAAATTATAATTATCAAGAGAAACATTCATTTGAATGATTATTTCAAATTTAAAACTCCGCGACAAATTACTGCTAAATTATTCATAGCATTCGAATAACCCAAATGGAATTACTTATTTTGCATTTTGAAATTTAACTCAGCAGTATATTAATGTTATCACATCATCGTACGCAACTCCTCTTTCAACTTTTACTATTCCCTAAAAATTATAAATGATACATGCCTACCCGTTATGCAACATATGAAATGAATTTGTAGTGTTACTTCAATCCGAAAAATATGACAAATCACAAATTCAGTTCTGATCAGTCAACAGAAGAATATGCTTTAGTTAACAAAAAAGTGATGTATTTTAGAATAATAAACAAATTTGGTAACTTTTTAAGAAAATTCAATTGTTAAAAAGATCATTTTTAATAATTGAAAATTTAGTAGCAGTCAATTACTGATTGCAATAGAAGATCAGAAACAAAATGAATTATATGAATTCTATATTTCTTCTTGGAAGCTTGTCACGGAGTAACAAATATGAAGTTAACAGATCAAGTTACTTAAAAATTACCACTGTTATTTACTTCATTCATTGCTCATTTCGAATTATAATTCACTTCTTGTTGTCTTTTATGGTCGTCTATATCTGCAGGAAAACAACAACAGCAGCAGACATATTTGTTGAGATTATCTTCAAACAAGATTTACTATATATGTCTGTGTTCCTTCATTTTATTCCCACTACACTTGTATTTTTCATCATAATTTGACAACTCAAATTTGTGGCACTCAGATTAGATTATTATCACTTATCAAATACCATCATTGTATTAAATGCATGAAAATATCATAAAAAATGATAAAATATTCGGCACATTAGCGTAAATTTGAAGTAAGCGACGAATGATACCATCAAAAATTTGACAAAATAGCTGAATGTCCATCATTGCATTCATAAGACCAACACCATTTCTTCTTTCCTCATGAATCATTTAAAATATTTTTCTAATATTTGATTGAAAATTAAAAATGATTCTGTAGAAAGATTTCACAACGATTTCAGTTGTTGTCGATCATATTCTCATCCTCTGTTCTTTCTTTTTTGGATGCCATTCGAAATATGCCAATCATAAATGCAAAATCACTGTAATCATCCACTACGGTATATGGCGTTCACTACTATAGCCACCATCTGATTGACTGCTACCACTAATCGGACGACGTTGCTCTTTCCTTGAAAATAAAATAAATTCTTCATATACTATTTATTTTAAAATTATTACTTACAAATATTTAAAAAAATTGTAATGTCTCATTTTTTTTTTTCAAAGAATGAAACTCATTCAGTTAATCAATTTAACCAATATACTTTATTTGTGGCAAGAAAGTTAGTTTAAAAATTGACTAATATTCTAGTAGAAGTACAGATAATTCTACCTTAAAATTATTATCACTATTGACAATTCATACTAAGCATTTTAAATTTCGCATCATTAGCAGCAAATGAAGCGAATTTCCACTTTTTTTTTCCAAATATTTGCAAGAAATAATTCGGATAAAAGGATAAATAAATTTAAATTTCATATTTCAGAATTCTGAAGATTTCAGAATTTTCATATAGTACTGCCCCCAAAAATCTTTTCCAAAAAAACTGCATTGCAATAAAGAAATTAGGAAGAAAAGTATAATTATAAAAGCAATCAAAGATATTACACCGCACATAAATAGTTGAAATGATATTCCTTAGGGTATTCACCCCGACAAATCCATCTAAAAATAAGCCTTTTAATATAACTCCATCGGAAAATCTCGTTTTTCTTGAAATAACATTAGTACTATGAAAAGGAATTGTTGAAAATTTAAATGTTTTTTACAGATTAATATATCTAGGTGGTAAACTCTCTCTCTCTCTCTCTCTCTCTTTCTCTTCTGTGATACCTTAGATGTACATTATAAATAAATTGATATAGTGGTATTTTTATATTGACAAAGTGATGTGTTATTACTGATTCCATTTTTATTTTTAATTTTTTCCAGTAAGCAAAATTCATTTTTATGTGAGTTATTAAGCATAAATACAAGCAAGGTTAGGATAAAAACGTTTTATTGAATATTTCGAAAAATATATTTCATTTTCATAAGATCCAAAATTTATAAGAAATTAATAGATATATAGATTATGATTATGTGATTCTGTTGTTGAACTTTTGCTTCGTGCAAAGATTTTCGTTGCTAGTACTTGAATTTAGGAATTTTCAATTTCAATTAAATTTGTGTGCAAAATTTAAATTAAGAATTAAATTTAGAAATGTCACGCAGAAATGATTTCCAGTGTTGGAATTAGCACTGCACAGATTAGATGCACTGTCATTTATACAAACACAAAAACATAGATGACACACACACAGGTGAGAACTGAACTCTCAAACTAATATTGGCATTTTTCCTACCCGGGATAACAAGTTTACCTTGAAAAAATTAGAGTGTTTAATACAGGTTAATTATATTTGTGCATGGAATGAAATATGATCATTGTTCTATTTCATTGCTTTTCTGATCTGAGATAATTAAAGTTCACAAATCTGAACACAATACTTTTTCCAGAACCTTTTTTTTCTATTTATCAGCAATGGAACGCTGTTCTTGTTTATGATCAGAATTAGAATGGCATCTCATGTTATTAATGAAATCATTCTAGCAAAAGCGTATCACCAAGGGGTAAAGTTAAAGCCTTAATTTGCTTCGAGGTGACAAAAATTCATCTAGTTCGAACTCCGTGAGGATTGGTAGATTGAGGATTCTTTCATAATTCGATGGTTGGTGATACATGGATCTTCTCAATTGGTGAAGTAGTTGTTAAATAATTTTTTGCAGATAATTTCTTAGATTAGCAGTGTTTAGCCGTACGTATAACATATGTTTGAAATTGATTTAAATTTGAACGAATTTTCATTTAAATGAGCAAAAGTTAAAATTTAATGAAAGAAAATTAGGGCGAGAACTTACGCGAGAGTGGAAGCAGCTTTACGAACAGATTTAATGAAATGATTTTTAATTTCTGCTTGGCAGCAACACAAATGGTAGACGGATTCACGTGATGAACCGATATGTGTGATTATGAAGACATATTGTGACTGAGATGATTGAATATTGCTTTCGTTTACTTCTACTTCAACAATTGGTAAAATTCGATAAACTTTCGTCTGCAAATAGACTGATTTAAAAACTGTGAATGAGGTAAAGAAAAGACTGGATTGAAATGAAATTAAATGAAATATAAATATAACAGGAAAATAGTAAAGGAGAAGTTAAAGAAGGTATAATTGAGATTGTTATAATAAAGATAGATAAAGAAAGAAATTCATAGCAAAACAAAAAAATATATAGATAATTTTTTTAAAAGAGATTAATTAGTACTCGTTTCAAGATAAAATGGATTGATAGAAGTAAACTTAAGGAAAATTAGGGCATTAAATAAAAATAAAACCTTGTTTTTGGAAAGTGTTGGACAGAAAATCACAATTAGGCTGGTAAAAACAAATGCCACGCAAGCAACCGGACGTGAACGATTTTCCGGACAATTTAACCAATTAATGTGAGCAAACATTAGTAATTGACTGAAATTCATACGTGATGCCTGGAAAGAAAAGAGAAATCTTACAATCTTGTAGCATAATTTTAGGCATTAATTTTAGATTTGAAAAGATTCCAATACTATAACTGAAATGAATTATTGAATATTAAAGTATTAAGGCTTAAAAATTCATATTTACGACTACTCAGATATTTTTAGGAGCGATTAAAATTAAAAGAATTAATTTACTGCTCCGTTTTTTAACGAAATTTCTTCAATATTCCGTCCATATTGTTCTGTTAATCGTTGCATTTCATTCACATATTCTGCTAAAGCTTGCATTCTTGTTAGAGCTTGCTCACCTTGTTGCCTTTCCACAGATCCTTCAATAAAAGAGATGTTAAATTCTAAGTAAACTCAACTACAAATCAATTTTACTCTAAATCAATATAGGTAATCATTGATAGGTAATGAAATTTATAAAAATCAATAAATAAATAAAAACATTACTGTGAAATTATGAACATTCAGGAATTTATTTCTAAAAATTTGTCTGCATGGAATATGTATATGGCTGTACATGTGAGTGACTGATGAATTATACTTTTTTAATTCGAAATAAGCAAATTAAATGAATAGGGAATAAACTTTAAAATTAGAATTAAAAATAGGAATAGTAAAGTTTAACAGTGAAATGTTTGTGATTTTTCAACTATAAAATGTGAAATACAATTTTTTATGTACTAGAAAATGAAGAAAAAGTGAACCTTTAAAACAATTATCTCTAATTTGTTGTAAAAAAAGAGGATATTTGAGAACCCGCTGGATTGGTTTGATTAGTAGGGATTGAGCACTTTCACTTTGCTCACCACTAATGTTTAATTTATCCAATCGTGTCACAATGTCATTTAGTTCTAAAATGAAACCATCTTTGATTTTTTTTTTAAATTAAAGAAAAAGAATTGAATTAATCAAGATATTAATAATAATATAAATGATATCTAACAATGAGTAAGAATTACACGAATGTATCTGATACTTAAAATTGTATTGTATTATCATTTAAAAAAAAAAGGAAAATAAATCGAACAAGTTTGCAGATAACTTAATAGAACTTTTTATGTTGAAATCACATCAATGAGTTAACCCTTTTTATTTTGTTGAAATCGTAAATATGCAGCTGAATAATCGCTATAAATTTTGAATTTACTACATTTGTTGACAAATAAAGCCGAAATACGAATCAATGAATCCTGAAATGAAGTTCCAGTGAAATGAAGTTTTCCGAGTTGTCTGGATTTAAATCCACAGGTGTTCATCATTTAGGAAAGTATTTTTGTGATGATTCATTACATCCATTCAATTCATAAATTAAAAATCAAAGCAATTAGCTAAAAATGGATTGGTTCTAACTTGATCTTACCCGCAATTGTTGTTGTGAGACTGTAAATGAACGAGCAACATCTCCGGCTGCATCCAGAAGTGATAACAGGAATGAAGTTTGAATCCGTAATAAGCGATCAGCTGTTTCCAATAATGGTAAATTTGTCGGTTTTAAATATTGATTCACCAGCTATTACAAACTTTTCCCATTTGAATTTATTTTTCTTTTAAATTTAAATTGTGTGAAAAATTTTCAAAAAGTTTCGCGACATCTCAGAATGTATTAGTTTTTTCCGATTAAAAAAATATAGAAGTTAGCAAAAATTCTAGAAAAAAATCATCTAAACATGTCTTATGAAAATTGAAATTTTATTTTATCTATCAGTATATTTTGAAGTTAGTAAAAACAAAAAAAAAAAGGAAGATTATATCATATCGTCATTTCTTTATTTCTTTTCTCTATGGTTTTATCCGTAATTTATTATCACCAAACTTAAAATTGATAAACTTATTTGTCTTAAACTTTTTCAATTACTCGATATCTTTAAAAAGAGAAGATTAAAACCTTCTGAACATCACGCACAAAATTTTCTTCCGTTGATACAAGTTCACTGATTGTTTTCAAAAGTTGATCTTCCGCTCCTTCACTAAAATGTGATACGGAGATGGCACCAATAGGAGTTGTATGTCGATATTCCGCACGCCTTGATGGCTTCTCATAAGCGGAACGAGACATTTGACGAAATAAATGACTGTTTGATGATGACTGACAGTTTTGATGAATACTTCGAGTAGGTGATGATCTAGCTGATTCACTTTCTTGATCCTATAAATGATACAGAATGAAAAAAAAAAAAAAAAAAAAGAAAAAAAAAAGAGAACATTCTTAACATTCGGTTAATCGATTATCATCAATATTTGTCACCAAATCACCCTATTTTAAAACTTAACTATCAATGTAATAAACCGAGCAAACGGTAAGCTTTTGAAGTTTAAAAGTTTCCATAATTTCAATAAAATTTGTTTACTTTTCGAGTTGTATTCGTATATGACGTAATATCGGATATCCGATCCATACTATGGGAACGATTTCTTGTGAAAGATTGTGGTGGTGGTGGCGGTGGTGGTGCAAAACTATTGAAAATTGTTGTAGCAGTAGTAGTAGTAGTAGCAGTACTACTACTACTACCACTAGTCTCAGTAGATAACGGTATTGATCTGACGTACTGCGAGACGATAGCGTCACGTTTGCGTAGAACAAGATTTGTGCCGTGACGTAACAAAATTTGCACCTCTTCAGCACTTCTCAACGAACTAATCAATCGGTTATCAACGCTTATCACCAAATCACCCACTTCAACACAGGTCGTTTTATCACGAATTGCACGAACTTCAGCCTAAAAATTAAAAATTTTCATAGCCAATTATTTGTAAACATTTGATTGAATTTATTATTCAATCAAAACTATCCAAACATCTATTCAAAACTAAAAATGTTCAAAAATGAGTTTTTGCGATATGATTGTCATTTATCTTAACAAGCTGTAAAATGAACTAGTTTTTAGTTTAAAGTAGATTACAAGATAGCAAATATCTACTTATCATTTGACTTACAACAGGCAAAAATTATTTTATATCTAAATTTATTTGTATATTTAAGAAACCTTTCTATTCGATGAAAAAAAAATCGCATGTTTAATAATTTGGTTCAATATTTCTATTTTTTGTAAATTTAAGGAGTTCAAATCAAATTCAAAAAAAAGTATAATTGATTCAGTATGAAACAACTTTTATTGCAATGATTTCCGAAGAAAAGCAAAAAAAAAAAAAAGAAAAAGGTCGACTAAAATAAAATGTGAAAATTTAAAAAAAAAAACAGGTGTTAGTTAATTATTTTAAATTATTGCAAAGAAATGTTTAATATGATTGATAATGAATTAGACAGCAAATCGTTTGCTAAAAATGTAATAACCAATGATTAAAGAAGATATTGTGAATTATTGAAATTAAAATGTGAAGAAGAGAGAGGGAGGAAAAGACGAGCAGAGAAAGAGATAAAAAAAAAGGAAATAAGTGGTAGTGTAATTTTAAGAGTGGAAAATGTAATAACAAAATCAATTGTATAAATTTTTGGTTGAGGTTGCAGATCAGTTAAATTTTGGAAAGAAAACATAAATTAATTATCTATTTATTTATTTCATACCTGTAATTAACGGTTGTTCTGAGATGAGAGCCGCACGAAATGATATCAAAATTTTGAAATGCATTTATTTAAAAATGAAAGAAATTGTAGTGAAATTTAACGCTGAAAGAATTACACTTGAATTGTTTCATCAATTTTAAAGTTTCAGTTTGTTAAAAAAGAATATTATTTATCAAGATGAAAGGATTTTCCAACACTAAGTGCTAATTTTTGTAACAAATAATAAATGTATATGCGAATTTGAGTTTTTAAATTATATTAAATATTTATTTAATTACGATTTTAAATCATTTTAATGTTTTGTAGAAAGATGATATTTTGTTAACAATTTTGAATGATTTTTGATCAATTAAAATATTATAAAATTTGCATAGATTAATAGATTTACTAATTGCAAAGGAATATATAAATTTTTCAAAATGGTTAATCGATATTTGTTTAAGTATTTATTAAGTACAAGTAAAATCCTATGTATTGCTAATTTCTCAGTGATTCTGTCCAATCTGTTGTCTTTTAAGCTTTTTTTTTTATCAAAAATCGCTCACAAAAGAACATAAAACGTAAATTAATTCAATTAAATATCAATTTTAAAAGAATCAATTCATATTTTCAGAAAGATCTCAAATAACAAACTTGAAATAAGTAAGGATATTACAATCACTATCACTAAGTAATGAGCTCGTTGTAAGTCAATATCTTTAAGTAAGTAAACCTATTGTCCTATCATTCATATAGCAACAAAAGAAAGAAAAAAGTAGAAAAGAAAAAGTGGTTAGTTGCTGAAATTAGCTCCTCATTTTGAGAGTTGAATGAACAACTTTAAGAAAAGGATGAAAATTGCAGACTAAAAAGAAAAGAAAAAAAGAAATTACAAATTTATTATCAAACTAAATTTTGAAAATTATTTTCAACTTGAAACATTTTGTCGATAGTAAAAATACAAATCAATTTTATAGATATATTAATTTTGAGCATCAAATAGGAAAAAATATTTTACTATTAAGGTATCATTTTTTTTTTTTAAAGTTATGAAGTTAATACTGTTATCTAGTATTATTCAGTCCTTTTAATTTTGATTTCAACATTTTATTCATTTCATTTTTTAAATTATATTATTTTCTTACATAAAGTAATTTTTGCTTTTTCCTTTCATTATCATTTTTTTTGATATGCTTTCCATTTTGATATGTTTTATATAGTTTGTATATAAGAAACAATAATACATTTAACCTTTAACCTCTGTACTGAATGGCTTTATAATATAATTTACCTTGATTCCACCATCATTACACATTTTAGCTGATATTGTTAAACCAAGACTTCGCTCTTTCTTTTGCAATCGATAATCTCGTTCTTGTAATCGAACTCGATCATATCCCTCTCTCACAATGTAATATTTTTCCGGATCAAGTTTCAGCTCATCACAAACCTGACACAAAGACAAATTTCAAAATCAAAAGCTAGCAAACTAAGATTGATAGAATATGCTATGATAATTTGATTAGGACAAGATAAAATCTAGAAAAAAAACAAGGAAACAAATAACTACCATCTGATTTTAATGTTTGTTAATAGATGTGTATTAATAATAGTTCAATGTTTGTTAATAATAATTTGTTTAACTTAAGTACAAACAAATATTGAAATCATTTTCCAATCTGAATTTAAATTTAAATCTTGAATATGATTTTCAATCGCAAAAAAAAGAAAGAAAAGAATTTACAAAGAATAAATTACAATATTGTTAAGTTTAACGATGAAATTAGGTCGTTTCATTTTTATAAAAAAAGAAAAAGTTGTTCACCTTGCATAAAATTTCTCTCACATTATCTACGGTTGTTTGCTGAAGAGTTATAATGGAACCGGAAGGAAGTAATACATTTATGGTACCATTATTACTATGTAAAGGATAATCATCGAAAAGTGTATGAAGTCGAGAAACATTCAACATTAATTCTTCTTGATGATTCCATAATCTTTTACTGCTGAAATAGTATAAAGAATGAAAAGTTAAAATAAAAAATTAAAAATCTCTCATCTTTTTTTAATAGTAAAAGATTCTTTTAATTTTTAGTTTATTGTTTAAAAATGCTAAATGAAATTTCAATTAATTTGATAAGTGTTAATCATCATAATTTATTTTTTTCTTTTTGTTAAAATAATAAATTGAAAGAAGACAATTAAAAAATTCTTGGGAACAATTCTTTTTTTTTTTTTTTCAGATAAAAAATTTTACAATCAAACTGATAAAAAAGAATTTTATGCTATTATTAATTAGTTAAAAGCTAACATTTGAAACTGTGATTTACATAAGAAGTATAAATGTAGTGAACATATGGCAGAACCGCCAAATGAACTTAGATGACGTAATGTACGCAATGAAATTTTACTTAATAATTCCTGAAATACAAAGAAGGGACAATTTTGTAATGAAATTGATAAAATATTACTAGGAAATATTGTACTGAGATTTTCTTTTCTCTAAAAAAAAAAAGAATTATCACTGAAAATAAAACTTTAAAATTAAAGGGGAAATATAATAAGCTGAAATTATTTTATCCATTAAATTACATAGCTAAAAAATTTATTGAACTAAAAAATTAATTTAAAAAAAAAAGTGTGATAGTACAATAATAATACTGATAATACCGATGGTGTTGGAAAATTAATATCGGAAATGGCAGCTAAACGATATTTTAATGTAAACAATTGCAATTGGCTCATTTCTAGTTCATCGTTTAAATCATGAGCTAATTCACAGTCTGGTTGTAATGATCCAAGTGAACGTACAAGCTTAAAGAAAAAAAAAAAATGATAAAATAAAACTTTTTCACTTTCTTTTTAATAAAAAAATATTTAATTGAAATGTTTTTTTCCAAAATTTATACTACTTGAAATCAAAATTCGAAAATTTTAAATACAAATTAATAAATCAAAAAATAATTGTCAGAAAATTTGCATTATTTAAGCATTAAATTTTTAAATGTAAAATTTTTTTCAAATTATCATATTATATAATGTTTATTCTTTTTTTTTTTTAATTTGTTGGATAAATGTGAAAAAAAAAAAAAAAAAAAAAAACGAAAAGTCCATATCGGAAGAAATTTTTAATTTCCTAAAAAAGTACTTAGATACCAAAAGAAATTCTTTTAATGATTAAATCGAATTCTTTTAGAAATTAAATTTAAACAACTTTTTCTTTTTTCATGTATAAAAATGTATATTGTAAACAAACATTTTTATTCTTGTTTAAATTTATCGTCCCTTTCTTTCTTGCTTCCTTTTTTTTTTGAAGAAAAATTGTAAGACAAAAAGATATATTAATTTTTTTTTTTCTTTTGAAATTGAAATAGTTTTTGGTTTCTCTTTCATACAATGATTAATGTTTTACATCGCATCCTTCATGATATCAATTCCTCTTTCCCTTCTTTTTCTCTTTTTTTTCCTTTCCAACAAATTTCTTTTCTTTTCTTTTCTTTTTTACTGAACCTTTAATTGTGACTTATTTATTTGTTTGTTTATTTTGTTTATTACTTTTTAAAGCAATAACAAAAACAAAAGAGAAAAGAGAGGAAAATTCAACTAAACAATGATATTCATAAAGAAAAAAACAAATGAATGATTTTTTCTTAGAAAAAAAGGAAAATTATTCTTTCTTTTAGTTTTAAATTATATTAAAAAGTTTGAAATTAAATAAAACACAAAAGTTGATGTAATTTAATAATGACTGCTCAAAAAATAAGTTATAAGGATGATCACAATAATAACGAATAGTTAAAAGTTAGCAATAAAGTCATATTAAAATTAAGATTAACAATATGCAAAAGAAAAGAAATGGATTCATAAGATTTGAATTATATTAAAAAGTTTAAATTGAATGTTAAAAAATGATAACTAACAAATTTTAGGCAATAAATAGAATAAATTAGTCAAATATTGCCACGAAAAAAGTTACTTTTGCTATAATAAATTTCAAAATTTCAATTTATTTTGAAATATGATTGAGAGAGAATATATAGTAATTATTGCTTTTTAAAAAATAAATTCAACCTTATTAATAAAATAAAAATAGGCGGAAATTCCTTCAAATCTTCTTTTTTCTTCACAAATTCAAGGAATTATTGCCCCACTCCATTAATCTATCCAGGAAATTTGATATGAGAAATTATCTGCGTAGAAATGGAATAAAGTAAACAAATAGAAAAGATATCGAACTAAATTTAAAGTTAAAAGATCACAACGCCTAATATAATATAGTGGTTTGTCAACATTGAAATAAAGTCTAATGCTAAGTGATATGAGTGATATCAGCAAATACACTGATATCAGTAGCATTTATATCTTTCATTATTATTATTTTTATAACTATACTGCATAATATGCTGTATATATATATGTGCTATAAATAAGTAATTACTTCAATTTGCTGCTTTCGATAGTATCGTTATTTAAATTGTAATTATAGCAATAATTGTAAATTAATTATTAATTATATATCATCAATCAACAAATGTTACAAGTAAGGTCTTTGATATGATAAGCTTAATATTATTGCTAAAGAGTAAATGATTATTAATAAATAATAAAAAAGACCAAAAAAAAGTGTGTATAATGAATAATAGTTTGATAATAAATTAAAGTAAAAAAATTATTGATAAGCATACAATATAATGCATGTTAACAAACTGATAAATATGGAAAATGATATTTGTTTAATTCTACTGAATATTATAATTAGTGATATTTGATAACTTTAATCGATTAAATAATTATCAGAATAATTATTAGAATAAAAGATTGTAAAGTAATAAAGAGTGAAATATACCGAATTAATAGTTTCGTTTACTCTCGCAATTTCTTTTTGTAAATGATAAGTAGCACTGGAAATATTAGTGGTAGTAGATTGTAGGAAAGATGAAATTGTCAAAAGTTTAATTAATAGAAAGCGCAAAGTTCGCGAATTGGAACATTCGATAGCAAAGGCACCAGTTGGCTCAGATATATACAAGCGCTCTTTTATTTCACCGACAACCATAACACTTTCTAACTGAAATTATCATTAGGAAAAAAAATTTTATATGTGCAAAATATTTTTGCATAAACATTTATTGTAATTAGCAAATTTTTAATTAGTATTTAGAGTAAATTATAAAAATTTTGACCAACAGTTTATATTTTAATTATTCATAAGTTAACTGTAAAATAATAAATATCCAATATAATATTGCAACATTTGCAACTGCAAAATAATAAATTAATATAATTAATACTTTAAATTATTTATGAAATGGATAATTTTTCATACCAAACATTTGCTCATTAGCTGTTTCTATTATATGCAAATTCATTCTTT
The DNA here is from genome assembly GCF_000002995.4 of Brugia malayi. Taxonomy (NCBI): domain Eukaryota; kingdom Metazoa; phylum Nematoda; class Chromadorea; order Rhabditida; family Onchocercidae; genus Brugia; species Brugia malayi. The sequence continues at coordinate 5,010,057 of NW_025062477.1, forward strand.
CTTTTTTTTTTTTCGATTTTCTTCTAAATGAAACGATTATTGGAGGAAATGATAATAGGAAGTGATGATATATGAATATATTAACCAGTTGTGATCATTAATTGACCAACAAATATGAGAATAAATATAGATGGAAAAAAAGATATGTAAATTAGAAGAAAGAATTATGAATATACTAATGCTATACAATATTAAATATGCTGATGTTTAATCTTTTCCTCTGAAAATTCAACTTAAAAAAAAAAAATAAATAAATAAAATTGAAATTAGTTTCATTAGAAACTTTACTGAATATTTTGACAAAATTGGAATTATTCGAAGAGATATGTGAAATAATTTATGGAATGATTTTTATGCAAAGTTTAAGAAATTTGATATTATTAAGCATCATCATTTGACAGTAATTGTTAGTTTATGTCAACAGAATTTGTAAAATTTACTAAAATTTTGCTGAAATATCTCAATTCTAATAATTTTACTTTCATAAATAAACCATTTGTGATAACATTTACGTTTGATGTGAATAAATTTCATTTCTTCCTAATTATATTACCTAATCAGTATGAATGTTTTACTGTAATGTTGTCATATATTCATGAAATATATAATTACCAAATTACCAACACAGTAATGAAATTCCTTCTCTAATTGGACGAAAATTTAATTAACTTCTAAAATTACTTATTAAAACAGTGTTGACATTGATCATAGCAGTAATACTTTTACATCACTGTCGTAAAATAATAGTAATGATAGCATCGTCATCCATTAAAAATGATAAATGATAATTGTAAGCAGCAATAATAATGATTATATAATAATTTAAACGCTATGCTATATTTCACACAATTATTTCAATCAAATTTTGCAAAAAAAATTCATTCAAACTTTAAAAAATGTTTAAAATATTTTATGTATTTTACAGAAAACTTTGCATAATACTTTAATTTAGCTTTATAATTTAACTATGACAAAAATATTTACATCTATGTTTGATCGATATTTATTATGCATCATTGAAAGAGCTTCTAATTAATAAGAATGCTATTTTAATTAGTGATGCAAGATAATAATTGCATCAATAAAACGCTGAAATGGTAGGTAATCAAGAAGCTATTGAATAAAATTTCATTGAGAATAAAGGTTTTAGAAAATTGCTTGCAACATTTAAGAAAATAAATATGAATGAGAAGAAATTCTGAACAACTATCATTCAATCATATAAAATTTCATTCGAAATCCTGCGATTAAATTTTTACTTTGATACATTTTAATTTCAAAAAATTCGCATTATTAAATTTGCATTGTGTAGACTTAGTTTTTTCACATTATATATTAAGACTTAGTCTTTTTTAAAAGAAGGAAAAAAAATTTTTTTAAATTAAAGAGATAAAGCAAGAAAAAACAAATTCGAAAATAAAACAAATTTTGTTATTCTCATAATAATGAAAATAAAAAAGTGAAGAATGTGAATTCTCATCAAATATTTCGTTTTGCATTTTTCTTTTCCCATTAATCAATTCAATTTCAAACAAAATGTATTAAACGTTAAAATTAATAAATGTTGGAAATATTGCGTCAAATTCTTATTGGAAATACAATTTTGAATGCTTTATAAAGCAATAAAAATAAGCCAATTTAGTTCATGAAAGAAGAAAAATCTTTTTTAGAGAAAAAAAAGATATAAAAGATTAATTTCCGGCAATAACAAAAATGAAAATTTTAACATTATTTTCTGAAAAATTCTCATTTCTTCGACTGTCATTAACTTTAAATTAAAAAAAGAAATAGTAATGTTGTATTATTATATCGTTATGTAATACTTAAGTGAAAAATTAATTTCGACTGTTTACTGCATATTAAAGTGGAAAAAGTAAGGAATAATATTAAATTGGAAAGTTTCATAAATTTAAAATAGAATTTCATAAATTCAAAATGTACTATGCATGGATAGCATGGAATTAAACTTTACAAATTTTAAGAAGTAAATTAAATTTCATAAGTTTCAAAAAGCATGCACCATGTATGTATAACGTAAAACTATTCCATAAAGTAATAAAGTAATTTATTAAAGATATCAATTATTGATATTATGCCTAAATGAATATTGTAAATTTGAAAGTATTGTTGCACAAGATAGTCTTTTTAGATCTACAAAAATATGAAATATATTTAACAGAAGAAGATTTCACTTTTATTTCCAGAAAAAAAAACTTGTAAAATTATTTTAAGAAAATTTCTTTTCCTAATTTATTGAAAGAATTATCTGAAATTTTGAAAAAAAAATAAAACATACCAAATTAAGAGAGAAATCTTTGCCCTTAAAGCGAATTAAAGCACCGTTTTGAGTAAGTTTAATTATGCATTCCGTAAATGATCCATTACGATTTTTGACGACACCTTCGTTTACTTCAAAAATTTGCGTTATAAACGCTGGAATGATGGTTGATTGCATAGATGATGACGTAGGGGTAGGGTCACGTGTAGTGATGCACCTTGACATCTCATAACTACCTTTGACCATCCTATAGAATCGATCACAGTCATCAACCGAGACTACATTAATACCGTATGTTTCACCACGATAATGCCAATAAGCAAAACAAGATGATACACGAGTGATACGACTTGCTGCAACGTATTTAAACAATTTTAAAAATAGTAATAGTATTAATAGTACTAGCAATAATACTAACAGTAATAATAAAATCATAAAAATAATTTTTCGTTTTAAACGAAAAATTTTAACCCAACCACATTCCGATTGCATTTTTGAGTATCTTTTTCAGTTACCTTATTTCTAAATTATCAAAATGCAAATTATTACTATATAACTAATCGGAATAAAATCGCTATTGCTTTATTTTAAATGAAATATTTTCTTTTCTAATTTAAATTTTTGTCAAATTCAAGTGGGCAAGTTAAAGACATACTCAAAATATTTTATTATTACTATTACTACTGTTATTTATCTACTTATTTATTACTAATAATTGTTATTAATTGTGATTCAATATTATTATTATTGTCATTGTTGTCATTATTATTATTATTGTTATTACTATTAATTATTATTATTGGCAACAGTAATAAACATAAGAGAAGCATCGCTAATTTTTCTTATGCTTTTAAAGCCATAAATACCTTTTTATATTGCATGCATGCATAAGCAAATTTATATTTTCAGGATTTGGAAATATTTGAAAAGTACTGCAAGTAAATAGTAAGTATGTACTTAAGCATATGTACAGTTTATTTTATCATTTTAAATCGATTAAGTGTACTCACATATTTAGCACCTTTCCAGCTTAGGAAAATTGTATGGTTGAAAGATCAAAAGAAGAAAATTAACTTTAAAAATGAAATAGTTTAACATTAGACCTTTTTAAGAGTTATCTCGTCATATATGAAAAATTTTAATAAAGATAAATAAGTAAACACACACAAAGTAATTGCATAAAAAGAGATTAAAGTAAAGGAAAAGCAAAATTAGACTCCTATAATTTTGAAAAACATACTTAAATTATCAATAATTCCATCTTCTATTTAATCGATCAATTTTGTTAATTTTTTTCAAAAGATAAAAGAAAAATCGTTTTCTAAACAAGTTTATACATTTATTTATTTTTTTTTTTGATAATATATTTATATACGAATTATTAAATTACCGAATATTAAATTTAAACTCGCCCAAAAAATAAAAACAAAAAAAAAGAAAAAAGAAATAAATGGAAAGTTTATTTGAGAAATAACAATTTTATGACTATCTCATTAAAAATGCATTTAACCATTCCTTTTTTATTCGTTTTATTTTTGCTTTTTACATATTTCATTTTTCTGTTATTTACTCTCAATTTTATTCATCATTTATATTTGTAAAATAAAAAACTTTCAAAAAAAAACTCTGAATTTTATAAGTTATGAGTGAGTGATATAAAACTGTCACTGCAATATATTTTATTGAAATATTTCAAACTACAAATCAATTTTCCTCAAATAACGATTTGCCATCACTCTTAATGAAATGGGAAACATAAGATGAATGAATTTCATTTTGCTTCCATAAATTATCCCTTCATTAATTAGTTAAACTTTCCTCTATCAAATTAGTTATTAACAGATGGGATGTGTAAACAAATGTATTCAAATATATTACTGCAAATTACGCACTATCATATTTTCAAAAATGTTTCAACCTGACCCAATAATAGATATTAAAGAATGTTTTCTCATAAAAACAAAGAAAATGGCATTTGAAATTGTTTGAAAATTACTTCATAAATAACAAATAATTACAAAATAATGAATCAGCTAATTCGATAAAAAATGATTATATGCTTCAAAATCTTTTAAAATTCTCTCTTAGGAAAATTACATATTTGTTATTCATTTAAAACTATCAATTCATTTTGTGGTGTGATTTTAATAAGTTTAAATGCATATTCGAGCAATATTTTCAGCAGTTTGCATTGAAATTAATTGGCTAATTTTAATCAAATAAGTTTTTTATTAATTAAATCTTTATTCTTTAAGTCTTAATTAGTTATACAATTAATTATTTTTGATGTTATTCTTTTTCAATGCAAAATCGATAAAAATTATATTTATTTGAATTATAAAAATTAAACTTTTAACACTTACATGGATCAAGAATTTGCTCATCAACAATTCCGGATTCATTTTTGATAAGCAATCGAATAGCTTTACAATTGACATCATGTTTTCGGGATGGCATTTCAATAACCGTAATGGATAGCAATGATGGATACAACATATTCCATTGGGTACGATCCGATGAAAGCCGGAATAATTCAGCCCAAAATCTATCAATAATCATTTGGTTCGAAATATGCGAAAGCAGTAACAAAAATTTGAATTTATGGAAAACCTGGAATATTCCAGAGAAAAAAAAAAAGCAATTTCAGTTAATAGGAAAAAACAAAAAAACAAAAAAAACAAAAACGGTTCGAGTCGAAAAGAAATTACCTAAATATTTTTTTCCCAAAAAACTTTTGAAATAACCTTCGAAGATTTTCAAAATATCAAAATGAATCAAAAAAAGAGAAAAAAAAAAAGAGAGAGAGAGAGATGCATTGGATAAAGTATATTTAACAATAACAAACAATTATGTATAACGACTAAAACGTTTACCAATTCCTAATTAAATTGAAAATGTATCATTTAAGAATTACTTCAACGTACCCATCTTTCTTCCTTATCTTTACCTTACTTCTATTTCTCTCCTCCCTCTCTCTCTCTCTCTCTCTCCCAATTTCTTTCTCTTTACCACTACGACAATCAGTTTTTCTTTTTCTTTATCTAAAAATTTAAATTTGAAATCAAAAATAACAAATAGAACTTATTGTTGCTGCAAAGAGAAATAAATGAACTGGAAAAGCTTTTTTTTTTTTTTTAGAGGGAGCTATAAGCTTAGTAAATACGTACACGCACGTGCACATACACGTACATACACACGCATACACATGTAGATACCCACATATACATACGTGCACATACACATGCACACGCACATATAAAGTACATAAGATAACATACACCTACACTTATATATATACACATACACAGGCATAATTCACGAATGCATACACACATGCACTCACAGACACACATACACAGATAGTTACGACGTAAACAGACACTTGCAGATAGCAATAACATCAACTGTCAGCCCAGCGAAATGAGTCTACTGGGAAAGGAAGGTTTCAGGATGGAAAGTAGGCGGCGGAGAAGGGAAGACGGAATGAGGCAAAGGACGTCGAACTGCTGCTGGAACACATTTTAGCAATTCGTTCTCATTCTAAGCTTATTCATCTCTTCTCATCACATTATGTCCTCTCTCTCCTTCCTTTCCCTCTTTTCCCTTTTTCAATTTCAATAGACAGAAGAATATTATATTTAAAATATTAAAGAGTAGATCAGATGGAATTTAAAATATTAAAGAGTAGATCAGATGGAATTTAAAATATTAAAGAGTAGATCAGATGGAATTTAAAATATTAAAGAGTAGATCAGATGGAATTTAAAATATTAAAGAGTAGATCAGATGGAATTTAAAATATTAAAGAGTAGATCAGATGGAATTTAAAATATTAAAGAGTAGATCAGATGGAATTTAAAATAAAAAAATTTTTCTTCTTTATCAATTCTGAACGTTTATTTATTATATTCTAAGACTTTACATATAATTATGCACTACTACAAAGATGGCGGAAAGATGAAAAGATAAGATCAGGATTTTATATAAATATATCAAATTTAGTATGCATATTAAGTGATATGACGTGTGATAATGATAAGCACCAATAAGCTTAATTGATGAAAAGGTTACTTCTGTGATGCATGCATGAGAAATGATAATTTTTGAAAGGGATGTAGTATGAAATTCTTATTTGATAGCAAAGTTAATTAAATTAGAACAGATTGTTACGGACGTTATTTCAATTTCAATTCTAACATACTGTTGGTTTTCAGTAAAATCTCGGTGCAAAGGAAAATAATGAAGTTAATCAAGTTTGATTGCTAAAATGTTGAAAGGATGATCATTGGATGTGAAATTGTGACATCAACTAATATGATATGACAAATATATTATTTATTTATTTATTTTCTATTATTATTATTAGCATTATTATTTTGCTTATGTTTATCTAATTACTTTATTGACTATTTATTATTTTTACTGATAGTTTTTGGCCAATATGTCAAAATTGTTTTTCTTTAATTGAAGCAAAGTAAAAATTTTTAAATTAAAACTTTCCAAAAATTGTAAATTTCAGTTGCAATTAAAACAAAAAGAGTAATAAAAAAATTAAGGAAAGAAAAAATAATTTAATTGCTAATAAAGCTAACAAAAAATTTACCTACTGCTGGAAAAATGTCGAAAAAACAAACAAACAAAAAAAAAATCCATTTGCAATGTCGCATTTAAAACGGTTTTATAATAGAAAGACGAATGAAATCAACCATAAAATGTAGTGATGATAAATGGGGCAGAAAAAAAAAAGTTTAAAGGGAAAGTATAAGTGACAGGTATGATGTCCTTTCAAACAATCAACCAATCAATTTGGATGAATTTTTTGTGTTGTCACTAAGGTGACGAGTGTGACAATGAGACATGACAGAAATGTCGAAAATTTTTCAAAATAAATAAATGCTATTCTCAAGCAGCACAAAAAATGCATTTCTTTACCTAATAATTTGAAAGTTAAAGGTTAGTTCTTTTCTTTTCTTATAAATTTATTTCTCATTTGATAAAATGTAATACTTGAATGATACATACATATTGTGTTATGATAATATATCATAAATACCATTTATATACGATGAGAATGTCACAAATATCTATCATATATCATGATAATATCATAATTATTTTTTTGTACTACGATAAGATCACGAATATCTATTGTATACTATGATAATATCATTAATATTTATCATGTCATATCATGACAGTGCCATAAATATGATAATATCAATATCATAAATATCTATCATACACTACGATAACTTTATAAATATTTATCATATCGTGATACTACCATATACTTGAAAATAAATTATTGTAAGTGCAATTTGATATGAGAACAATAATGCGTGCAAGAATGATAAGAGTACAGTGATTTATGAAATGTCAACTGCCACCTTTTTTGAACAAGTTAAATTAGTACAAATGATGTGACATTCAAATTTATTTCACTTTCAAATTTTTATTTATTTTGAAGAAAATTTTCAGAAGAAAAACGAAAAAAAATCCATTTGTTGCTAAGAAAAAAAAAGAAAAGTGTTAAAAAAGAAATCAAACTGTTGGGAAGAAAATTTTCAAATTCAATTAACTTAAATAATATATAATAATGAAATACACGAATGCATGCATGCATAAATGAATGCATTCATGCACGCATACACATATATCACAAATTAAATACAAAATGTGAAAGAAAGGAAAAAAAAACAATTGAAAGACCAACCTGAATTGTGTTATTGTTTGATGTTCAGCAGCTATTGTTGTTGCTGCTATGATATGATTAGGCTCTATCATATTATCAGTAAAGCAATAATGACGTATTTCACAGGGACATGATAACGAACTTCCCATATTCCTGAATAGTAATTGTGGCGCTTCTTGTTTTCCCTTTTCAATAGGATTGTAGCGCTTCTTATTTTCCTTCTTCCCTCTTTTTTCTTTGTCTTTTTTTTTCGAAAAAAGAAAGAGCTTAGGGAAGATAAATGTGAAAAAAAAAAGAGAAAAAAAGAGGATATAAGGCTAAATAATAACAAAACAATCTCAAACCTTAAACTTCTGGCAAAAGAGACAAGAGTAGAAAGCCTAAGTATAGATGGAATGAGTGTGTTATAATGCTAAGCTTTTCATATCTATTTTGTCATCATTGATTCTTAGGCTTTTTCTTCTTCCTTCTTATTTGTCTTATCAAACTAATGAAACATGGATTTTGAGTAACAGTAAAATATTTGTTGTAAAATATATTATCAGCTAAGTGTATTTGTTTTATATAAAAATAGCCAAAATAGCTTATATAAAAAGAGCCAAGTTAATTAGGATCAAGATAGATTGATAATTTAGTTGAGGTCAAGATGGATTGATAGTTTAGTTAGATCAAGATATTAGTTAGAATCAAGATAAATTGATAATTTACTTAGATCAAGATGGATTGATAGTTTAGCTAGGATCAAGATAGATTGATAATTTAGTAAAGAGTGATAGAAAAAAGATTATAAAAATGAAAAGCAGAAGAAGCTATAATAATAGTAATAGTAGTAGTAGTAGTGCTGGTAGGATTTAGTAGAAATGGTAGGCCAACCCAAAATTCATATGTTGCGTCCAATGAGAGAGATGAAATGAAATGAAATATGAAATGAATGAATATGCCAACACCGACTTAAGTCTTTACAAACTCTGTCTCATTCATATAAGCCTTTAGTTTCAGGCTTCATACTTCATCTCATATGCATTAAGCACAATATATAGACTATTGATACTTAAAAAATTAATAAATAAAAAAAATCCGAGAATATTCGTTGCGGAAACATAAAAGATTTTACTTAAACAATTAAAATGAATGAGCAACGAATTAGACTATATAATGGATTCTTTCTCAAAAGATATAAACATTTATATTTTCTCTAAAGTATTTCTTATGATACTCGCAACGAAGTAAGCAAAGGGTCAAATAAGAAAATCGATTGGTACTGATCACAGATTCATTCCACACGAAAATATATTCCGAAATGAAAATTATCGAAAAGAACAGGATTGAAAAGGATGAAAAATTATGAAAACTGAAAAATAATATTAATATATATGTATGCTTTATGTAGTATACTTCAAGTAATATCACAGAAGATCAGAAATATAATAAAAATTGATGGTATCAGGACATTCCGGTCTACATTCCAGTCTACATTCCGGTCTATATTCATTTCTTTGTTTGCTTTCTTACTTATTCATAATTTCAAACTGCTAACCTTTGATCTTTCTTTTACAGCGCTAATTTATTGCATAATGTTTAAATTATTCACAAAAAGAAAAAGCTGAATATTGAAAAGTCAATTCGATTAATTAAATGTTAGTGAGAGTGGAAATTTTATAGACTAAAAACTAATATTGATTAGATTAAATAGGAATATTTTATCAGTACAAGTCTGAATATGTAAATGTCTCTGTCATCAAAATTATAACAAAATAACAATAACATCGATTAAATGATTGTAATTATTATTGATAAAGTATTTTTCGATGATAAAATATTAAGAAATAAATTATTGCAATTATTTATCAACGAATAACGAATTTCTTTTTTTATTTCAAAAATTTGGAAAAAAACTGAAAAGCATAAGATTGATTCAAGATTGAACTTATGATAATCTATTTAAGCATTATAATTAGCTTAAAAGGAATAAATTATTTTTTTAAATTATAATCAAGTGCTATAAAAGGTAAAATCAATTTTTTATTTATAAAGAATCAATATTACATATTTCGAAGAAACAATATCATACTTAATTTTTTAAGCTATTGCTATATTTTTTTTTTTCAAATTCTTATAGCTAATTTTAAGATTAATTTGTCCATGTGCAATTAAATTGCTTTGTTAATGGATTTAATGCTAATTCAATATTATTCTTAATTTCTAGTTTCAAATTTTAATTTTAATTTATTGCAATCTGTATCCATCTAACATTCACATTATTTTCTCACGCATATTTGATTCACATTTTCATCCAATATTATTCATTTCCAAATGACAGAGAATAGCTTCCGCTTATATCCATCCTCAAATGTCCAAAAGCAGAAATCGATGAGTGTAAAGAATATAAACAAAGTTTGACTAATCAACATTGTCAACTGATTGTCAAATGGATATGAAAAAGATGATGACAAAGAGATGACATTTGTGAAAAAGAAAAGTGAAAAATTTGTAATTTTTCCTTCTCGAAAGTTTTTTTTTTTTTTTTTGCAAATAAAAAAGAAAACATTTTGACATCAAAAAAATTACAATTTTATAGTAGAAAAAAAAGTTCATCTTGAATTGTTGAAAGCTTTAAAAATTTCAAAAATTGTAAAGTTTATTTTAGATATGTGCTGCAGTAGATAAATATATAAAGAAATAATAATTAGAATAAAATGTAATGTTGAAAAAAAAAAAGTTGCAATTCGAGATATTCTGGAAATTTTAAGAAACGGTGGGTGATACATGCTCAGATCAAATTTCCTTTTATCCCTTTTTCTTCATCCTATTTATCCTTTTTTTTTTCTTTTTTTTCCTCTCATAATTTTTTTTCACATTGTTTTCTGAAAAAGTTAACTGAAGAAATTAACTTAAAAGAATATTATTAAAGTATATAAAACGAAGTCAGATTTTTAGATATTGTTACGAGAGAGTAAAGTTACATTTTCATTTTAATAAATTTTGAAAATTTTACTGTTAGAAAATGTTTAAACTTTTATTTATATGCTAAGCAATTTTTTTTAATTTCAAAAATTAGCAAATTGTTTTTTTTTTTTCCTTGTTGAATTTCTATTAATAAAAAATAAAAAGTGTAGTTTTTAAATTTAGGTGTAGAAATTTTTGAAATATATTTACTATAACAAAGATCATTTTTTTTTTTTTTTGAATTATTTATTAGTACTGTAACAAATATGGGCCATTTTTTTCAAATTATTTCCATTTAATTGCTGCATCTGAAAAGATTTTTTGTCAAAAAATTCAAAAGAATCATTTTCTTAAAATTTTTTCCTTTTTTTTTGTTTCAGATAAATTAATTAAATGAAATAATAAAAAAGGGCGATAACCTTAAGTAAAGCAAAAGGGAAAACTATAGGAATTATTAAATGAATAAGAGAAAAATCTGAAACAATGCAATTTGTTGGAATTAATTTCATTAAGATATTGAACATTGATGAATTTTCAGTGATTTAAAGTTCGTTTAGTACTTTAAGTGCTATTCATTTATCCTTGGTTTAAGCAATGAAAAACATTATTCACTTGAATTTATCATAATTTCTGCATTTATTGAATAAAATAGAAAAAATAATTTAAATTACTATTTGCTGTTTAATATTTAAAGAATACATCGTACTGTATCGATGTTTTCATTTGAAATATGAATTTTTGAAAATCAATAAGTCTCAAATAATTTTGTATGACAGAGACAATAAATTGAATTATAAATGAAAACACTGAATAGATAAATTTACATTAATTTACAATTCTTAAATTCATTAACTAGCAGAATATGCAAATTCTCTGCTGTCAAAATAATGAATTAATTGATGAATATTGATGAGTATTAAGTATACTACAACTTATATTAACCATCAGTAAATAATAAAATTATTTATATTAACTTTGAAAATTAAACATACAGTAATTAATTGATCTGAATTGAAATGAATAAATTAATTTGCATGAATATTGATTGTACAACAAAGAACTGATTTATATTAACTATCAAACACAAAAACAATGAGTCCATTTGCAATGACATTAACATTAAGCATTAAACATAGAATAATGAGTTTATTTTCATTAACATTGAACATTAAACACACAACAAAGAGTTCCTTTGCATTAACATTAAGCATTAAATATAGCATACAATAACGAATTGCACTAACACTAAGAACCACGCATACTATAATGATTCTCACTTGCATTTAGATAAGTACTAAACAGCTATAATTGATGACAATGATAACAATGAAATAATAATTATAAAAGACATAAAATTATGAATTGATTTTATTAAGATTATTCATTAAGCATACAATAAACATTTGATATACATTAACATCAAGCAATCTACAATAATTTAATTTACACTAACATTAATAATTAACCATACAATTGTGAATCCATTTATTTACAATAAACATCAAGCATGAAGCGATAAATTAATTTATACCAACCTATTATTATATTTGTTTATCGTTTATTTTCCATTTTGTTTTTTTTTTTTTCATTTTTTTTTAATCCAAAATTCATTTAATGTTTCATATGTGATACAAACTTATAGACAGGTGTTTATGAATATATCTGCATATTATCATAAAAAGAAACGAAGACGACAAAGTTTTCTTTGGAAAGAATTCGGTATTCGAAATAAATCAAATATGCAAAGTAATCCTGAAACGGCTTAAAAATGAGCTTTTTAAATGAAATATACATGAAAGCTTGGAAAAATGTTTCAGAAGTGGTCTATTTTGGTTGAAATGGAAAGATAACTTCAATATCATCCTGTATTCTATGCTACTCCACTGAACAACAATTTGTGTTTTTGAAATTTTGTTGCAAAATTTATTTTTTCATGATAAGTGATAATTTATGATAGAACATGATAATTTATGATGGAAGATGATAATTTATGATTAAAATATTTCCACTGTTTTTTTTTTTATTTTGGATTTTTTAGGTTTGAAAAATTAAATTCATTTCAGTGATAAAATTTGATAATATGAAGAAACAAAAAATTTTAGGAAAAAAAACTATGAAAATATCCATTCTAATTTTAACGCTTAATGTATTCATTTTACAATCTCTTAAATTAATTAATCAATTAACTAATTAATTAATTAATCGTTTTACATTTATTGTTTTATAGTGTGTATACATATAGAAATTTTCTTTAGAAAGAAAAAAAACTTTAAGGACAACAATTTTAATAAGAAAATTATTTTTAATAGGCTGTCATCTGCTTTCATTAACATTGCAAATGATAATTCATTCTAAGGGACTGATGAAGTGATAAAACATGATACCACTGATTGATAATTGTAATTGTTAACCTTTTAAATCTCGAAATGATAACCTTTAGCATAACAACCGATGATATCAATAATAAAGTTTTTTGTTATAAAATAATGTCTCTACTATGTTTCGCTGTCCGAAATACTTCTAAAAATCATCAGTGATTTAAATAAACTTATACTATGGCTAAAGTTGATAAGAAGATAGTAATTAATTGATTGCATTGGTCGAAGGGAAAATTAAAAAGTAAACAAAAAAAAAAAAAACGAAAAACGAAAACAATTAGTTGTAGGCATTTAATTGTATTACATTTTATTAATTTTTTTTATCGAAGCTAATATTTCTGTTAACTTTTAGATAATTATAAAATTCCATAAAAGTGCCGTAATTTTATACTTTATAATTTTATAAACTTAGCTTTGATTTAGTATATTAAAAAATCAAAAAAAAAAAATCACAAATACTGCACCAATAAAATTAATTAATCAATTGGCTGTTGCGAATAATTTAGTCTCAAATCATGCAGTAATTAGGCTTAAGCATAATTAAGAAATAAGCTTAAATAACTTCAAACAAAGTAATCAAACAGAGTATGTCTCAATTAGTGGATGTATAGAATCAGCTAAAAATTAAAAATTTCAAAATTGAAAAACACAAATTTAAACAAAATATATTATCCATTTAAAAATAGAAGAAAGCTATTTAAAAAACGATTAGTTCAAGTGTGACTTCATTTCATTTTTTGGAAACTTTTTAATTTTTAAAAATTTTCACTCTTTTCTAATTTGCACCTATCCGGCATAACGTAAAATTTAATTATTGGTATAAAAGTTTCATTGGATGAGATTCAAATAATTTCATTTCTTCCTAATTTCTTTGTCGATACTGTAAATAAAATGGATGAAAATAATGAAAGTCAAAAGTAAGAATTATAAAAAACAAGGAATAACAATTTAATTTCATTCTAAATTCTATATTTCTTATCAGTGTATTAATGTCACTTTGATTTTAATCTGTCAAAAATTTTTTTAATTCTAAGTTAATAATTACTGAAGTGTATTCTTCAAAGAAAACTGATTGTTTACAGTAATTTTTTAGCTTAATATTAAATTTGTTTTCTTTTTTTTTTTTTTTTTTTTTTAAATTCATTTGATTTAATTTTATTTAAAAGCAAAACAATCTTTGCATTTTTTTTATTTTGGTAACTCAAATTTTTCGAATATTCTTGATAATAATGTTGGATTTATCTTTGCGATAATTTAACATAATAAAATCGTTTTGTATTTTACAACTGAAATAGAATTAATAAAACCTAAAATTTAAAATAAAAATTTAATTTATAGGAAAAATTTTGTCTTTTTCATTCTTCCCTTTTTTTCTGCTACTACTTTTTACTAATTGCAATATTTTTCATCAATTCTGGCCACCAATCATTTCCAATTTTCCATTATCTCAAAAAAAAAAAAAAGAAAAGAAAAAAGAAAAAAATAAATCAGGAATAGAAGATATAACATCTTTCATTTGCTATAAATTAAATCTCACTACTAAATCAAACACCGCCCGGCTCACTTGTCACTATTTCCCAAGCAAACAAAAAAAAGAAGAAAGAATGAACAAATCATTTTTTCCATTTTTCCGCATGTATTTCTTTCTTTTTTCTAAAATCTCTTTTTTTTGTTATTTCAAAATATTTTTAATTTGTTAAAGGCTAACAAATAAATTGTTGATTTATTTAAAAACTAATAAAATTTGATTGAGTAATTTATTGAATACATTTGATAATATGATGTTGCTATACATTTTTTGAAAAAAAAAAAAAACAATTTAAGATTGATTACAGTAAAATTAATAAATTCGACAAATAAAAATCAAAAAAAAAACGAAAGAAATTTTCGGTGAACTCTTATAAAATACATGTTTATTTCATTTTTGGATAGCAAATCAAATAATTTATGAACAAATTTTGGTTTTTTAATTTGCCAATATTTTACAATATTTGTTGTACTTAAAATTTATTACCAAAGTAAAATTAATGTGCTTTTGGATTTTGTATTTAAAAAATAAATTTAATTAGCATAATTAGTCGATTTTTTACACGATCCTTATCAGCTAATCCTTATTTCCTCCATAGAATCCCAAATAATTTTTTTTTTTCCAATTTTAAAATAGACAGTACAAATTGTTTCTTTCAACTTTGTTTATAACTTTACACTTTATTCTTTTTAATTTCTTTTGAAAAAGTTAAACATTCATTTTTCGACCTTGCATATATTGAAGATTTATTCACTCATATATGTTAATCATTTTTTTTTTTTTTGAATTTTTATTTAATCACTGATCATATTTATAAAATAAAATTGTGTTACATTCTAAATTGTACCTTAAACGATTCTATTCAAATCGTTGCTTAATTAGCAAATTATCAGTTTCAATTCAGTGTTTATATTCCAACTTAGAATCGAAGAATGAGATATGATTAGATATCATTAACACATTGGTCAGTTATTATAATTTCCACCAATATTAATCGACAAGAATTGAAACGTTTATGTTCTAGCATATAATAGCATGATATTTCAAATCATTATCATGATTTCTGGAAGAAATTTATTCTTGATATAACTGAAATATACTAACTTACGGTAACTTATAAGAAAGGCAAAAAAAAAGATTAATATATCCATTATTATCCTTCTCATATGCATTGATTGAGATTAAATTACTATTGTCATTTCCTATAAGCTAATCTAATCATTGTAATTATCATTATCACAAACATTCTTCTTGCACCAATGACAATAATAGTAGCATAATTTTACAAAAAAAAAAAAAAAAAAAAATACAGAAGAAAAGATTGAATTTTCCAACTATGTTTGACGATGTAAATGAATGATTTTTCTTCTTTTTTTGGCCTTTAAACAGTTCTTTTATAATAAACTATCACTGAACTTTTTCTTCAACTTTTTAAAATTTAAAACTATTTAAAAAATAAATCGATTATAGCTGTAATACTTGATATTATTACATTAATCAATAAAAAAAAGTAAGTGAAGAAGGAATGAAACGAATTGAAATGATATGTATTTGTTTAGTTGCTTGTTTATTGTTATCATAGAGATTGAAATAAAAACAATTTTTTTGTCCCTTAATTTTTATAAACTTTAAAAGATTATTTAATTAATTATTATTATTATTGTGGTTCTTTACTTTGCAAATCATAAATTATTTGAAAAGTAATATTGATTTTTTTTTGTATCGCATTAAAAATATAACATTAAAAATGTAACAATTTTTAGCAGTCAATTCAAACTTCTAAATTATGATCGAATATGATACAACAACAACAACAACTGCAGCAACAACAACAACAACTGCAACAATAACAACAACGACAACAATAACTACTACTACAACTACAACAACTGCGACACATGCAATACCTCATATTCTTAATATTCATGTTCATTTGGATGATAATGAAACACCAATTAAAGCGGTCTTAGATGAAACAAAATGTGAGAGAAGATTTTTAAAAAATAAGAAAATTAATTAAAAGGCAAATTTGTGAATGAAAAATAATTTATAGTAAATTTATTTTGCAGATAGAAAAATTTTCATATTTATTTTTAACAATTTTTTTTTTGAAATAACTATGGAATAAAAAAAAAGTTCTTTCTCTTTTTTTCAAAAAAAAAAAACAAGATAAAATATTTGGAATTTTCATCTCGAATCGATACGTTTCGAATTGTTTTGCATAATTTTTCATCTTTCTGTTTTTGTTTCAGCAACAAATTTCTTTTCAATCGATCAACAACATCGTTCTGATAGTACTAAAAAAATGACAAAAATATGCATTACACCACTTGGAGATACTCTAGCAATGGATACAATTGATACAGGTTTATAATAAATAATTTTTAATTTCTTTTATAAATTAATGAATTTGTTAAAATTATTTACTTTTTTCTTCTTTTTTTTTTTCATTCGAAAATTATATGTTAATATTTATTAATGATTATCTGTTATTAAATTAATAAATAAATATTATTTTGATAAATTATGCTATTCTTATATACATGTTTATGTAAAAATTACCAAATTGTAATTTGTTAAAATTATATTTTAAAAAAAAATGAAATTGTTTTAACATTTATTAAAATGAGTCATTTAATCTTTAGTATCTTTTTCATCAACAACAATGCAAACTCAAATTTCACCAACAATTTCAACACTTTTACATCAACAGCCTCGATCAGCATCAATATCAATGCTACGTGATAAATGGGCTAGCAAGGTGGAATTTATGCTAGCAGTGATCGGTTATGCGGTTGATCTTGGCAATATATGGCGATTTCCATCAACATGTTATAAATATGGAGGAGGTATTCAAATTATTTTCTTTCTCCTTCTCTCTCTCCCTCTTTCTCTCTCCCTTTCTCTTTCATTCTTTCTTTCATAAGATATAATTTAAAATGAGTAAATTTTAGTATTAATTTTTGCTTTGTTTCAATATTATTTATTAATGTCTAACAAAGAAATGTATTAGAACTTCTTATGTTTTGTAAATAACAGAAAAAAAGATTAAAAAATTTTTTTCTCAAATATGCATAAATTCACGGATAGTTTAACAAAATAAATCTTTTTAAATAATAATTTGCTTAAATTTATTTATTATAAAGTTCAATTGCTAATTTTTATTATTTTTTTCCTTTGTTTTTCATTCGAAAATCAGATAAATTAGAATGATTTGAATGAAGGAAATATGCTATTAAGAAAACTTGAAATAACATAAGAATTTAATCTATTCTAAATATAAGTCATATTCAATATATTTAACAAAAAAAAAAAATTGATAATTATTTAGCATTAAATGAAAGTAAAATAAAAAATAATAACAGTGGAAATACTTCATAAATAAATTTCAATGATAAAGACATATAATTAAACAGTAGATCAATCAGCTAATTAATTAATCAAACAAACAGTAAAACTATTTTAGGTGCATTTTTGATACCATATTTGATTATGCTCTTCATTGGTGGTTTACCGGTATTTTATATGGAATTAGTCCTTGGTCAATTTCATCGTTCTGGTTGC
This sequence comes from Brugia malayi, assembly GCF_000002995.4. Classification (NCBI taxonomy): domain Eukaryota; kingdom Metazoa; phylum Nematoda; class Chromadorea; order Rhabditida; family Onchocercidae; genus Brugia; species Brugia malayi. Next base: position 5,028,443 of record NW_025062477.1, read on the forward strand.
ATAAGTATTTGGAAAAAGATTTGTCCAATGTTCAAAGGTAAGATTTATCTCTTTTTTCAACAAAACATTAATTCATTATTAAATTATAAGTTAATTATAATTCTAAAACTAATAAATAACTTCTCAATTATTAAAATGATTTCAATTAATTTAATTTTCGCAGTTTTAAATTAATTAATTTGAACTTACAATTAAGTTTTAGTTATTATCAAAATAATTTCGACTAATTTAATTCATTCTATTTTCAATAAATTAATTTGAAATTAAATCAAACGATTTATGTCTTATAAGTCTTTATTAAATACTTCAAATAAAAAAACAATGAATGCTTTTCTTAATTAGCAAAATAATTTCATTTAATAATTTGTTCTGTTTTAAATGAATTAATTCAAAATTATGAAAAAAGAGTTTATTACAGGTATCGGTTATGGTATATGTTTCATATGTACCTTTATTGCTTGCTTCTATAATGCAATTATTGCGCACGCCTTATACTTCTTGTTTAAATCTTTACAGGTAAAAAAAAAATTCATCAAAATAATTTTCATTACATTTTTAAATTATTGTATAAAATTTTCATCTTAAAAAAGAAATGAAATATAAATCGATTAATTTAAGAATATTCAAGCAATAATACAATTAGTCAAACTATTTTTTCTTAATTAAATTTAACAAAATAAAAATTGAAAATGCTTGCTTCATCTTCTAATGGTGTAATAAGTACAAAGTATTATCAGTAAGTATCATTCGTTGTAATGAAAGAAAAAAAAAAATTCCATTACCAACTTCATTTTTTCGTTACATTTACAATTAATGAATTGAAGTTGCCACACTAAATTTGTATTCTCATTTATTATTATTATTGCCATTATAATTGTAATTATTACTATTATTATTATTATTGTTATTGTTGTCACTGCTATTATTATTAATTATTATTTCTTTTTCTATTACATTTATTATTTTGGTAGCATTTTAGTCGGAAGTACCATGGAAAACATGCAACAATCCATGGAATACACCGTTATGCGCAATTAGTCTAAATGGTTCAAATAGTGCAGTTGCAATCAATGAAAGCAATCAATTGAATGGAAAATTAAGGACACCATCTGAGGAATTCTTCCTGTTCGTTTTAATTAAATTAAAATTTTAGTAATTAGAGTCTCACTTAAAAACTTTATTTTATATTCATTTAGAAACACATTTCATGACTGTTATATTAAAAAATTCATGTCAATTTCAAAATACTTTTTATTCTTTTGTTGTTGTCAAGCATTAAAATGTCTTGCGTTATTTTCATTCAATTTAACTGAATTTAATTCTCATTTTGAATTCTAATTTCACATAGAAATGAAATTGTGCACACTTCGGCATTCATAATGTTTAAATAATTTTTGAGATATAACTTTTTTCTTTTTTGAATTTAATTAAAGTTAAGAGATTGAACAGCTCAAGCTAATATTTGATATGTGACAAATATCATAAATGATTAATCCATGAATTGTGATTTGATTATATAAATTTAAAAATAAAGGAATACTCTATTGATTTCAAAGAACTAAAAAAATGCTTAGATTCTTTTTTTTTTTTTTTTTTTTTTTCAGATTTAATGTATTGGAAGAAAATTATTCCAGTGGTTTTAATGATCTTGGTGGTATTAAGCCATCGTTAGCTTTATGCCTCACTATTGTTTTTATTCTTGTTTATTTTGCTCTCTGGAAAGGACCGCGAAGTAGCGGGAAAGTATGCTTTTCTTTATATGTTCAAAAAGTTTTCATAAAACAATAAAAGATACCCATGAAAGTGATAAATTTTGAATATTACTACATCTAAGAGTAAATAAATGTACTGAACATAGATCAATCTTATCTCTAAGTAATAAGATAATTGATTGTATAAGGTAATTAATTAATGAAAATAATTCACTATAATCAAATATATATTCAATTAATTTCTATTTCTTTTCTTTGAATTTTATAGTCAAATATTAAGAAAAAACTATCGAATGAACTAATAACGTATTCTGCAAAAAAAAAAAAAAAAATGCTTTGAGCTATAGATGGCTTGAAATTGAACGTCCAGTATTCATGAATAGATCAATTATTGATTAAAATAATGAAATAATATGTCTTTTATTAAATATTTAATGTGTACTGTCTAAAAGACATATAATTATTACATATTGATATTTTTCAGTTCAATAATTAACCTTAATTAATTTCAAAAATTTTACAAGATTTAAAATCAATTAAGAAAGAAATTTAGTGTGTATGGATAACAGCCACTGCACCATACATAATTTTATCAGTGTTATTCGTCCGTGGAATCACTTTACCTGGTGCATCAGCTGGAATATATTATTATTTGATGCCAAATTTTAAAATGCTTCTTGATATCGATGTTTGGACAGCAGCTGCCACCCAAATTTTCTTTTCACTTGGCCCTGGATTCGGTGTATTACTTGCATTAAGTAGTTATAATGATTTTCGAAATAATTGTTATCGGTATACTCATTTTTTTCATTTTAAATTATTTTTCATTTTTATTTACAAAAACTATTTAGAAAAAGCATTATGATTTTATTTGAAAAATATATTATGCATAACTTGAATGCATACATATACATATAAAAATATATGCATAATTTGCAACATATATAAATATAACCTGGATATTACTTTAAAATTATTATTAATTGGTATTCTTAATTGCATGTCATATAAATTATAATTATTTCCTTATAAGCTATCATTTGTAAATATTAATTATTAACACATGCAGGGATGCACTGGTAACTTCATTTATTAATTGTGGTACTTCATTTTTTGCTGGTTTTGTAATATTTGCAACTCTTGGCTATATGTCAACCATAACTAATTTACCGGTTAATGAGGTAGTAGGCGATAATGATGCTAATATCATCTTTATTGTCTATCCACAAGCAATTGCTACAATGTCATATGCAAATTGTTGGTCTTTCATATTTTTTGTCATGTTAATTACTCTTGGCATCGATAGTACGGTAAGTATTACTGTAAGTTTTTTTACGTCACTATGGTAGACATTTTCTATGGTATTATCGTAAACTTTTTTTGTGTACTTCACTGGTGCTATTAAGATGTTTAAATATTTAATAATAAAAATTATTGGAAAATTTAAAAATTTTCAGTTTTTTTTTAAGAAAAAATGATGAAAAACACTTAAACATATTATTTTAAGACTTAAAAAAATGCCACATGTATGAAGTGCTTAAGGTTTTTTAATGTTCACCGTCATTTTTTTCATCACAAAATCATTAAAACTTTTTATTTGTAAAAGAAAACTATTTTTTAGTTCAGTGGAATTGAAGCATTGATTACGGGATTCTGTGATGAATATCCGGAAATGCTAATACGGAGACGTGAAATATTCGTGGGTATCGTAATCGTTGCCTATTATTTTGGTAGTCTTCCAACTATTACTTATGTAAGCATTAGCTAATTCCATCTTTTCTACTCTTTCGCTAACTGTTTATTTAATTGAAAGATATAACCAATTTTTTAAATACAACAGCTATAAAAATTGCAATATATATATATATAGTAATGTTTAAATATAGCAATATTGATTAATTTTAGTTGATCCTAAAAATTAATACTTCATAAATTATTTGTCTCTCACATAATTAGTTGCAATGAAATAAGCAGTAATACATAATTACAACAATATTGGTTAATTTTAACTAATTTTAAAAAGTATTTAGTACTCTATTTCATAAATTAAATGAATTAAAATTCATTTAAGGGAGGCAAATATATCATATCATTCCTTGATGAATACGGTGTATCATTATCAGTATTATTTATTGTAATGTGTGAAATGATTGCCGTTTGCTGGTTTTATGGAATACAACAATTTAGCCAAGATATTCAACAAATGCTTGGCTTTTATCCAGGATTATATTGGAGAGTTTGCTGGACATGTTGTCCAGTTGTCATCACTGTAAAATTCTTTCTTTCATTTTTTTTTTCTCACAAACTTAGAAAATCTTTAAATGGTCAGAAGATGGTAATCATTTATAGAGAAGCATTTCAGTATGAGTTATTATTGTTTATTAAAAAAAAAAAAAAGCAATATTCATAATTACAATTTGTAACAGTTAGAAAATTTCAATTAAGAATAATGGTTCTTTAATTTCAAAAAATTAAAATTAAGATAAAATTTAAAATCCTACTTTTTTTTCCGTTTTTTAGACAATATTCTTATTGACCATTTATAAAACATCACTGGAACCGATGACCATTGGGTCGTATACATATCCACAGTGGAGTGCTTATTTTGGATGGTTTCTACGTTTAACATCAATTCTCAGCATTCCATTCTTTGCAATCTATTATTTCTGCATTGCTAAAGGAACCATAAAAGAAGTTAAAATTTGAAATTTTTGCATATTTTTTAGTAAAAATTTTGAGTCACGCTTAAAAAATTAACGTCAAATGGATGCTGATAGACTGTAAGAAATAATGCCAAAATTATGATATAATATATTTTAAAAAGTTAAAGCAAAATAAAATATTGCTTATTAATTAATTAAGTTTATTACTATCTCTTTTTTATTGATTATCCTCCATTTTTTATTTTTTTGAGAGTAACAATTGAAATATTGCGATAAATGACATTTTTATTGATTACAATGAAATTACAAAACTAGAGTCAAATTTTTGAACTTAAACCTTATTATAAAGTATTCATTTAATATTATGTTTAAACAATTGCATTCCAATTCTTTCAACTCAAAATTTTAATTTTATTAAATTTTCAATTTAAAAAAATAATAAACTACTTGGAAAAAATTCAGCGCTGGCAATTTCTGATAAAACCACAACAAAGTATCTATTCTCAGACATCATCAATAGCGCCATCGACACTGCTGCAACGTGATTTGCCAACCACTGATACCAAGGATAGTGCACCTGATAATAATGAGACTCCAATGGCTACCAATAATACCATCCATTTGTAGAAGATAGTCATTTATCTTTAAAATTTAAAAATATATGGAATAATTTTATTCATATCCTTTCTTTCGCAACTTTTTTTTCATTGCATTTTTCTTAATTTCTTTATTTCATTCAATTGATAAAGGAATTGATAAAAAAAAAAAAAAAAAGAAAAAAAAAAAGGAAAAACTGTTTATCTTATCAATGATGTTAAGTTGAAAAGAAAAAGTTGCATATAAGAAATAGTTGAAAGTTATTAGTTGGATTAATTTAAATAAAAAACTCTTAAGTTGTTAATTATATTAATTAATTATATGTTTGTCATTAAGCTTCGATGTGCAGCTTGTTTGGTTCTAATGAAAAAAGATCTCTTTTTTTATTATGATTAATAATCATTATTTTTTTTTCAATTCTGTCTTTATTTTTCGTTTTAATGTTTTATAAAATTAAAAAAAAATGAAATTTGTTCATAGATTTTTGATGGATATAATTGGAATTTATTTTTTTTTCTTTGCAAAGAAAGATATCAAAAAATGTTCACTTTATTTTTATAGTAATTTACATTAATTAATTGAATTATATTATCTGAAAAAAAAAAAAAAAAAACTGTTTCAGAAAAAAATTATCATAATTTTAACTCTCATAATTTCAGCTAGTTTAAATTATGATCTGAAAAAAATTTTCAGTTATTTTTTTCGCTGTTATTGTTTTTTTTTTGTCATTTGTTGCAAGCTATCATTATTAAATGGTAATTTATGAAATGTTAATTGGAAATATTCGTCAATCCAATCAAATTAATTATTAAAAAAATTTTGACTAATATATTTTTGTTAAAAATATTGCTTGAAAAGTTTAAGTCAAACCAAGTACAGGTATCAAATTATTTGAAAATAAATTATTAAGATAAAAAAAAAAATTAGATACTTCAACTTTCTTTTTTGTTTAGATTTTGTTCCGCAAAAATTATTTCTTATTGAATATTTTTCTCGAAAAGTTAATTAATATGAAAATTTCTTGTTAAGTAATATGAAATGCATTTTTATTTATATCTTTTGCAATATCTTTTCTTTTTTATCTATTCTTTTGCATATCTATATCTTATATATCTTTTTGATTTCGATTCCAACTTTTATTTTTGCATAATTCTCCCAGTGTTAAAATAATTAATTCATACATAAGTGTGTTTTTAATGTGTTTATTAAGATATTCTTTTTTTATTTATTTAAAAGTTTTTCTTTTATTGACATTTTTTTAAAACTTTTCTTTAATATAATAATAAAAAATGTTGTATCTTCCAAAAGAACTAATCAAAAAAAAAAGAATGAATTCAGCTTTATCATTCATTAAACTGAAACTTTTATAATCTTCTATTTACATTTTATTGTGAGTAATAATAACTAAGATAAATGGAGAGAATATTAATTAATTGATAAAGGAAAATTTTGATTAACAAAAAAACTTTTTTAATTTTTGATATAATTGTTTGAAATAATTTCAAAATTCAACCACAAGAAATTAAGATCTCTAAGTCAATTTATTTCTTGGTTATTAAACATCTCTGCAAGTGTAAATTTTTTTCTTTTATCGTCACTGATAAAATTTTAGCTTATCATATGAAAAATTTTAAGAATTTTTTTTCTTAAAATTTTAAGAAAAAAAAATTTAAGAAAAAATTTTAAGATGACTGATGTAACAATATACCTTCAAAATCAAAAAAATTTTTCAGAGTATTACATTTATAAATTATATGTTTCATTAATCTGACATGCAAATTTCAATATATTTATTGAATCAAATTTTTAAAAATTGTTTGTTGCTTTCTATGACTCTTTTTTCCTAATCTATATTAAAGGTAATCACGTTTTAAACGTTAATTCAAAGTTAGTCTTTCATAGTTACAATTGTCGTACTAATTACATTAATTTTGATTCAAATATTTTTGACTTATCTTTTCATTTTTTACATTAATCAATCAAATTAAATCTTTTTTTCTTGCTTATTTTTAAACACTTTTTATTCGGAAGGAAAGAAATCTCAACAGCAACGGAAACTTTATTCGATTTCAAATGATAGATAATTTAAATTAGAACAATTTTCTGTTAATGGGCTATTTTGCGCAAATTTTTACGTTTCACATTGTTCCCTATGGTATAGTAATTAATTAAATTAATTAATTGTCTTAGACAAATAACTCTGTGGAAATTATTTTGAGTAAATTAGAATTGATCTGTGTACTTATTTATTCGAATTATTAATATCATTCATTTTTTTTTTCTTGACCGTCCAAATTATCTACTTTGTTCTTCTTTATAGTGTTAATCAGTCAAATAATCAGTTAATCGAATTCTACAGATATCGGATTTGATCATATCAATCTATTGATTTGATCTTTATTTCACACTATTTGTATTATAGAAGTGATAATTGATGAATGATTGTGTGGTATGTTTTCGAAGTTATTGAATTTTTATAAAACGAACTTGTAGTATTTGCTAATTTGTATATAACATTTCTATTTAACACAAATTGTTGTCACATCAGTGTCACATTTCGACCGATCACATAATATTAGGTAATTAACTATATATTATGCATATCAGTAATTAGTCTTCCAGGTTTTACTTCATTAAGTCAACAGTGATGTTTAACAATCTTATCTGCTTTATATGTAACGGACGAATAATAATGGAACAAATTTCAATGTTACATTCATGTGGTCACGCATTTCACTATCAATGCATTTTACATTGGATTAGAGTAATTTATTAATAACAATTATTATTAGTTTGAGTAATTCATTTAATTCTTGTTATCGATATTATTATTATTATTATGAATATCAATATTTATTATTATTACTATTATTATTTGAGTGAGTCATTTAAATATTATTTGGTTCTTTCTTTGAAATAGTTTTATCTCAAATGATTCTTTCAAAAATGCATTTACTATTTGCTTTTCTAATTTATCTTTAAAAATTGCAATTGTTCTAATTTTTTTAGGTTTTTAAAAAATGTCCGATATGTTTTATGCCAAAAAATGAATGCAATATTGTTAAACAATTATATTTTGTTACTGATGAAGAAAATCAACAAAAAGAACGAAGCAATTATTCACCTTTACCACGAAAAAAAGTATTCATTAATCTTTTTTTTTTTTTGCAAGTTGAAAAATTAATGAATCACAATTGCAAATAGTTAAAATTTAAAAAACTGTATCAAAGCAAATTATTAAATCATTTTTATTATTTATGCAATACGATTACTTGGTGAAAATATATATATTTTTATAAAGAAACAAAATGAGCTTAAGAAATTGAAATTAAAATTTTATTTTTTAAAATTAAATTTTTGAATTAAAATTTTAAAATTATAAATTATAATATTGCATATAATATTGCACAATATTGCAATATTGCAATTATAATATTGCAAAATTATAAATTATAATATTGCATAAATTATAATATAAATGTTTAGATTAAAGGTAATTTGGACGATTTGCGAAGTGATAATGCACTTTTTCGTAAGCAAAGAGCAGAAGCTATCAAAATTATAGATGAAATAAGAAAACTGAAAGAACGAAAGATTTCCAAAATCAGTGAATGCTACAAGAGAAATACAGGTTAAATTTTTTTTTTCATTTTATAATGAAACTGAAAAATATTTTCAAATTTTAAATTTCATCCATTTGAGCGATTAACTTGAACCATTTCATTCTATTTACATGAAATAAACAAATGTCGGAAAAGTTGTAAATTTCAGGAAAAATTTCCTTATGTCTTCGTTTTTTAAATGAATTGAAAAATAAGAGAATTTTTTAGTTAACTGATCAAGAAATGTAAGAGCGAATGTGAGAAATGAATTTGTAATTGTGTTTGGATATGGAATACGGAAATGATGAAAATTTATGAATTATTTTATGTTTGAAATTGTTCACTGCTTCAAAATAACTTTTCCGGCACTCATATAGTATTAATTGCATTAATTACTTTTCATACTTATTTCATGCAAATGTGATTATGAATAAATCTTTGAATATTTAAACTTTTGAATAGTTTACTTGGAAAAAGGAAAATTAAAATTTTGCAATGCATACACAAAAAATAATACTTTGTAGTATCAAAAAATTGAAACTATGAATTTCAGTAATTTATTTATTAAAAAGATATAAAAGGATTATTTCATAGGAATGATAGAATTATCTGATAAATTCTAATCAAATAATACAATCAAATAATACAACTTATTGCTAATCAAATAATACAACTTATTTCGTCTTTTTTTTTATTGCTTTCCTTGATTGACAATGATATTACATTAATTTAATTAATGTAGTATCATTAATTTAAGTGGCTTATTTTATTTAATCATTCAGCTTAATTTCTTTTTTTGATGACAATTTTGTATGTGTCATCCATAAAATCTATTTAATAATGACATTTGTAAGTTACATTGGTGAAATCAAATTCGATGTTAACTGCTATTTTTCATTGATAATATAACTTAATATAATATATATAACAGAAAAAAATATATATATAACAAAATTGATCATTTTGGTGGGAATTTTATATTAACTGAAACTTAAAGAATTACTCAATTATAATTTTTCTAAATACGTTTAAATTTACTTAACTTTCTTATGAACTATTCACATAACTTAATTTATATAGAAAATGTGTTATACACTAAATGCATTTGTACGTTCTGTGCAATTTGGCATTTCATATTGATTAGACAATTGTAGATGAGTAACAAATATATTTTAATACAATATTACAATTTAAGATACAATCTAAGCGAGTTTACTTAAGTTAACCTTACGTGATGAACGTATAAATGTAAGTGTAACTTTCACTTACGCTTTTCTATTCTATTATTATATAAAACAAATTTCAAATTACAAATAATTTTATTTCAAGAAATAAAAAGAAAAAAGTAATCTTGAAATAAGCAGAAAAAAACTTGTTAATTAGTTCTCAATAACTTTGCATGCAGATTGGAGCAGAAGAAATAGAGAAACGCATTGCTTAGTTTATGATGAAATGATAATAGAAGATAACATAAAAGTTTTTGATGTAGTAAAGATATATCAACTGATAAGCTCTATCAATTCGTTCATTTGTCACATGTCACATTGTTCCTTCCTTCCTAGCAGTTTCAAGAAAACATTTCTACCCAGTCGTCGCATCAACGAATCATTGGAAAAAGTTTCAGGTGACCATGCACTGGATGTGCACTATTGTCACATCTTGTCAACAATAAAATCATCTTACTATTGTCGCATGAGTAAGTGAATGTTATGCAGTAACTTATCCATTAGCATAAGTCATGTATGTGACATGAATGTTGACAGATAATTAATTAATTGATTGCTTTGGTAGGGCAAAAAACATAATTGAAGTTTACTTGTAGATAACTTTACTTGTAACTTTATAAGTAATAACTTTCATTGATTGGATAATTGGACAATATTCGTTTTCATTTATTCTCAGTTGTATTATTCAGTTCGAAGAATTTTTTTTTTTTATTTGAAATTATTTACAAATAATATTTATATAATTTAAAATATGTATTTATAAAAACGAAGCAAAAATATTGCGAGCGGAAGAATTACAACTGTCTGCCAGACAGCACAATCTTCTGAAATATCATTTGTTGATTTCTTTTCTTAGATATTTTATCAATAAGACACAATTTTAATTCTATTTTATTATTTTAGTTATTCTATCCAATATATACTTTACTCATATTACCCAGAAATCTAACTATTTCCTTGGCTAACTAATAGAAAAAATATTGTCCTCGTTTAATTCCATTTAACTAATTTTATTATTACTGCAACATTTGAGAGCACCAATCTGTAAAAACGGATTTCAATATTGAATGGAATTATGAAAGCCTTACGGAATAATTTGCTTGCTGTTGCTTTAACTTCAGTTAGCTTTCCTTTTCGACCTAAAATCTCAGCTAATTACATTAAAAAAAAGATTATTTAACACTGAAATATGAACGAAACAGGTGGAGAAGAGTTATAATAAATAAAGAAACGATTAATAGAAAAAAGCTTATTAAGTTACTAAATGGATGAAGTAATATTCTTGAAAAATTGTTTTACTCAAATTATATTAAACGAAAAAACAATAATAAAACTAAAAATCTTCTCTGTGTTTAATTTAAAATTGCATTTTCGTGTTTATTTTATAATGAATAATGAATGATCTTGCAAGCTTATTGCTACAAAATGAAATAAAAAAAAAAAAATTTAGTAAGAAAAAGATATTACCGGCAGCCGGATAATCATAATCAAAGTCCTGAAAGCAATAAGCTTTTTAAAATTTCGATTTATAACGAATTAAATTGAAAAGTCTCAGGAAGATATAGTCAAAATAGTTTAAAGAGCTGAGTGAGAACTTTAAACTACAAATGATTCATACACTATAAAAGACAATATTAATTGAAATTCATTCGTTTTTTTTTTCTCAACTTTAATTCTCAACGATAATAAAAAGTACAATTTTAAAAGCTTGCATTTTTTTTTGGTTAATTGAAACTTAAGATGTCACCTTAATTTTACGAATTGGACCGCCTTCTGGAGTCTGAAATTATTAAATCCATTAGTAATTTTATATGTATTATTGGTTTTTTTCTTTATATATTTTAGCTATTTGAATTAAATTTTCCTTCTTTTTCAAATATTCTTCCATGCTCTCTCTATGCTCAACTGTTAAATTAATAAAATTTAAATAAAAATTGATTGAAACAAAGTAATTTGACAATTTCTATCGTTAAACATCAATTCAACGCCATATAATCACACGTAGCGTTAGGTAAATATATTTTCATTTTTTTTTCGATGCAAAAGTATTACAAAATTTAGATCATTACCTTAGAAATGAAATTAAAATTCAATTTTTTAATAAATGTAACGCACATTTTTGCACCATAAAACTGTTGTTATATCATATAAATATGTATTATTAAAGAGGACTTAATTGATATTTATCTATTACCAAAATTTTTGAAAGTGAAATAAAAATGACCTTAGTAGTGTCCAACTTATAACGACATATGATATAATAAGCTGGAAATTGTGAATAACAATCCATATCAAAGCTATAGAACGGTCTGATATACTCTAAAAAATAAAAATAAAATAAAACAACTTTATCTGTTTAAATAATTTTATGCTATTAGCAGGAAATTAAGAAATTTCAAGAACATTTCAATATCTGATATGCAAGCATTTTTGTTCACTAAATTCCTCAGTAATCTTACATTTGTGAATTTTATAGGAAATGAATTTAATAATTTGCAACTTAATTTGATTCAATTTGAAGGATGAAATTTTTCATCAATGTGAAAAAAAAAACGAAAATATGAAAATTATAAATAATCCGAATTTTAATTCAAATATTGTTTATGACGAATATTTTCCAAATAATTATCAATCAATCAATTTTGCATCTATCTATCGAGACGGTTAAAAAGATTAATTATGCAGATTACCTTAGCATGGCTTGAATATGTTTTTAAAATTAACAAAACTTACGTGTTGGCGGAGCATAAAGGAAAAATCGTCTACAATCCTTTTCTCTGAACGATGAAAAATTTGACAATTGTCCCACTCTTAAGAATTCGTCGTAATCAAAAGGTGAATTATCAAACCAATGATAATCTCTATTTATAAATGTTAATCCGATTAATAACGGAAAATCATTCCGGTCAGCATGAATAAGCCATTTATGTCGTTCAAATGCTAAATGGACCATATAACTTTAAAAATTGACAAATAATAATTATTCAAAAAATTGATGTTGAAAATTTGCCAAAATTATTATCATTTTTTGAAATTTGATGACAAAAAAGGAATGCAATAGATGAGTACTTCGATAAAGGAATTTAACGAGTTCAAATTCATCATTATTACGAATTGAAACACTATCCATAATTGGATAATCTGATAACTGTCGGCATACATCTTGATCTGATGTCGCAATCGTTCTCCAATGTTCATTAATTGACGTATTCTTACAAATTCATTCGTACAATTGGTGTGTAAATTATTAAATTTTAAAATATTTTATAGCAACAGATTTTTCAGCTTTAAACTTAGAATAATTCATTGGTTTAACAAACAAGAAATATTAGTAAATTGTGATAAACTTAAAAATGTTTATTTAAGTAAGCTTAATATGACTAGCTATTATTAATTATTCATTAAGATGTGAATTAAGTGAATTTTATATGAGAGGCAAAGAAGAGAAAATGATATGAGATAATAAGTTAAATGTTAGATATGTAATTGCAATATTGAGATAAATTAAAATTGTTTACTTAAAATTGCAAATTGCACGATAAGGTGTGTTGTTGTTATTGTCTAGCATGAAGTAATGATAATTAGACGACAGTTGGAGATAATTTTAAATGTTAAATGTAATAATTGAAGAACTAACACTTCGAGAGATTTTATGAACTAGGTAACAATAAAAATCATCGCCGATTCGTTTCTTGTAAAAGTCGGAACCACAAGAAATATCGCCTAAAATGATTAATGAATATTGCACTGCTTTTTTTTTTTAAATTCATTTTAAAAGCAAGTTAAATTATTAGAAAAACCACAATTTTACATGCTTGCAAGAATTTTGTTATTTATAAATTGAAAAAAGCTTTTAAAATTATTAGCACAAAAAGTTTTCAAACCTTACAATTTATCTTAAATGAGAAAAATATTAAAATTAATGTTTGTTTGAAATAGCAGCTAAATTTAGTAATGCTGTCAATGAAAAGATATGATTTATTATCATAAAATTATGCTTGTTTTCACGGAAGTCACGCATTACGTGTTAGCATGGTGAAACGACCACTTTAATAATACAAATGAATGCTAACTCTCTTCGCAGCGTGTTGAGATAAATATAGTTGTGACACAAACAATAAAAACAACCGTACGTGACATCATCGGATGTTCGTCTGATGAAGAATTTTGCAAAATTCCATTAAAATAATAATCAATCTGAAGAAGCATTCGATAAAATTATCAATTAAATGATAAATGCACTGAAATTTAAATTTCAATCATATTTGTTAATAAATATTATAAATCAGAAAATGCAGTATATATAAAAAATTTAAATAACTTTTTTTTTTATAAATTTTTTTTTTCTGTTTTTTACTAGCTTTTTTACTACAGTTAGTATTACAATTTTCTATTACAGTTAGTTGAATAATTATAATTTTTCAAATATTAATTAATTACTTATTTTTAAAAAAAAATCTCATCCAATGAAAGTAGCTGCAATTTAAAATGTGAATTTTAAATAGTAATAATAAGTACCCTATTAATCAATATTTCCAATAGTTTGAGATAACGTTTAATGCATATAACGACAAAATTAGCATTGATTGATAAAATTAAAACTTCAACTTTCACTTTAATAGGCATTTTTTTCGTGTGATCATGTCATATGGAAAGAATTAGAATGACACTTGCATTTACACTCATTAGATACTGCAACATTTTTCTTATCATTACCAAATGTAGCTCAGATGTAATAGAACCGTTTGTTTAAGAATGTTGAGACAATGGCGACAGTAACGCTTCAATGTTGACAATGGTGACAGTAACGCTTCAATGTTGACAATGGCGACAGTAACGCTTCAATGATGCACCAACAAACTTTGGAAATATCATTTCAGGAAGGATTATTCCACTATAATCTACCAAATTAATACTGTTTTTCTAATTTTGTGAAATATATTCATCATTCCATTCGTAAAACTAAGCTGTTTTTTTTTTTTTTTTTCTTCTGACTTAACAAAGACTTAACAAAGCAGTTTGAAGAAATTTTTATTCGAGTTCAGATGGAAAGCAATAGCAGCAAGCAAAAGCACATGAAGATCAGTTCCTGTGATATCGTCGTGCTATCATCAGAATCTTGTTATCAGTTTATAAATACTAACTTATCACAGTTGTCAAAAACTATTATTCGGTTTAAATTCATTATATCTAAAAAATAGTTCCATCCATAATCCATAATAAAGAGTTACAAATAAAAAACAAATAATTTGTTCAATACTCGTAATTTAGTCTAAATTGTTTGACATTAAAAAATTAAAACAAAAAAAAGGTAAAATTGAATTTTGGAGAACAAATTTTCTCCTCAAAAATTAACAGTTTTAAAAAAAAAAAAAAAAAAAAAATGAAATGAATCAGAGCTGATCATGTGATGATGGCATACGCAAATGTCATATTCATGTCTATCATCACGTCATCACGTCATTTATCAGTAAGTTGTTGTTGTAAAGCGAAAATTTTCAGAGATTATGTTGCTCATAATTATATTATTATCAACGAAATGTCAAATTGCTAAAAGAAAGAAAGCGCAAATGTTACAAAGTATTAACTACCTCATTGTCATACTTCTTAGCAGTTTTATGACACGGTCAAATGGAGAAAGTGAAGCATTTATCATCAAAATTAAAATTCTCGTAAAAGTGAAAGAATGCCTAGATTTTAGTTTATATGTATACTTAAGCCTAATCTTACACTTAGCTCCTTTAAGTTCTTTAAGCTATTTTGAATATTTTCATGAGATTTTCCAATTTAATTCTTTATAAAATGAAACTTCAACAATTTGTTTAATTTACTTAATTAAATGCAGTATCATTGTCAATCAACGGAAGCAATAAAAAACGAAATAAGTTGTATTATTTGATTAGCACTTCTGAATTTATCAGATAATTTTATCATACCTATGAAATAATCCTTTTATATCTTTTTAATAAATAAATTACTGAAATTCATAGTTTCAATTTTTTGATACTACAAAGTATTATTTTTTGTGTATGCATTGCAAAATTTTAATTTTCCTTTTTCCAAGTAAACTATTCAAAAGTTTAAATATTCAAAGATTTATTCATAATCACATTTGCATGAAATAAGTATGAAAAGTAATTAATGCAATTAATACTATATGAGTGCCGGAAAAGTTATTTTGAAGCAGTGAACAATTTCAAACATAAAATAATTCATAAATTTTCATCATTTCCGTATTCCATATCCAAACACAATTACAAATTCATTTCTCACATTCGCTCTTACATTTCTTGATCAGTTAACTAAAAAATTCTCTTATTTTTCAATTCATTTAAAAAACGAAGACATAAGGAAATTTTTCCTGAAATTTACAACTTTTCCGACATTTGTTTATTTCATGTAAATAGAATGAAATGGTTCAAGTTAATCGCTCAAATGGATGAAATTTAAAATTTGAAAATATTTTTCAATTTCATTATGAATTGAAAAAAAAAAAAATTTAACTCGTTTTTCTCTTGAAGCGTTCTTTGAGTCCGGTAAGTCCTTTTTTATCTATTTTTCCTGTCTCTTCTACAAGTTTAATAGCTTCCGCTTTTCGGTTATGAAACATTGCACTGTCACTTCGCACATCTTCCAAATTACCTTTAATCTAAACATTTATGCAATATTATAATTTATAATTTTAAAATTAATTTCAATTTCTTAAGCTTATTTTGTTTCTTTATAAAAATATATATATTTTCACCAAGTAATCGCATTGCATAAATAATAAAAATAATTTAATAATTTGCTTTGATACAGTTTTTTAAATTTTAACTATTTGTAATTGTGATTCATTAATATTTCAACTTGCAAAAAAAAAAGATTAATGAATACTTTTCTTCGTGGTAAAGGTAAATTATCGCTCTGACGCTGTTGTTGATTACCTGTATTAGTAACAAAATACAATTATACAAATAAAGTGATATGATTTGTTATCAGAAATTATGCTTGTTCCTATAGAAATCCACGCTTAGCATAAAAATATATAAGCATAGATTTCAAAAGAACAAACAAATAGTGAAACGACCACTTTAATAATACAAATGAATACTAACTCGGTGCGCAATACGTCGAGATAAGTGCAGTCGCGAGACAAACGATAAAAACAACCGTACGTGACATCATCGGATGTTCGTCTGATGAAGAATTTTGCAAAATTCCATTAAAATAATAATCAGTCTGAAGAAGCAGTCGATACTACTTCAAAATTATTTCAAAAAATGATAATGATGTATGTTCTTAATAAATTCTATTTTTGAAATTCTGCGCTATTTTCAACTGCTTAAAAAAAGAGAAATACACGTTTATTAAATGCTAACCATAAAAATAACTTTATTGAATTGATAAAAAGTAGTTTAATTGTTTTTTTTAGCTTTTATAGTGTTTTTATATAATATAAAATTATCACCTTAATGTATTACATTTCTTATCATTTTTTTAAGATCTTTTTTTTTTTTTTTACATTTTGCACAGTTTGTCATTCAATTATTAAATTATTTTCATATCTTGAAGTGATTAATGGCTGCAAAGATAATTACAAAAAATTAACGAAAAATTATAAATACTAAACTAGCAGAGAATTCAAGCAAAAGAACTTAGTAGCATGTAAATCATTTTCGTAAAATAATCAGAATTTGCTATCAAAACCTTATCAATATCCTATTTCAAATTTTTATCAGCAATACTGCTTCTATTTCTCAATATGTCGCCGAAATCATATAATTCTAATTCGAATAATTTCAGTTTAATTTTTAACACAAATATTTTAGCATAAATGTATGGAAATAATATAACTGATCAGTATGAATAGTGTGCCGTTATCAGCATTATCAGTAATTAATTGATATAAGATTAGAAGTAAGCAGAAATAGATGCTAATAAGAAACTGCTTAATTATGTTGACAGTATTTTTCACAGGTAAAAATAACAGGATAATAATAGATGATAAAATTTTAAAATTTATAGCTGAGATTCACACTATTTTCTTTTTCGTCTTCAACTGTTCTTACTGATTTTATTATCAAATCTGTTGCATCTGATAAATTAAATGTCTTCATTGCTTTTTATCATCGCTTATCACTGATATCATCTTACGTTCATACATTTTTTCGCACCTTTCCTGGGCGTTTATCATTTGCCCTGAATGATTGTATAAATCATTGTGTTATATAATTATACTATGAATAATTTCAATTTCCAGAAACCAAAAGGACTTAAGAAATTGATAAGA
The DNA here is from genome assembly GCF_000002995.4 of Brugia malayi. Classification (NCBI taxonomy): domain Eukaryota; kingdom Metazoa; phylum Nematoda; class Chromadorea; order Rhabditida; family Onchocercidae; genus Brugia; species Brugia malayi. The sequence continues at coordinate 5,046,515 of NW_025062477.1, forward strand.
AGACCAATAATTCACTTAAAAAGGCATAATAATTCTTCAAGGAAAAAAATTGTTGTCTATAAACAATATAAGCATTTTGTGATTTAAAAATACTACAAATTGTTTCAAACATAGTAAATATTATGAGCAACAACTGAAACTGTTAAAATCATTGAAAAAAAAGCAAATAAAGAAAGCAATGAATTGTCAATTAAAACAGTCTTTAGTACGAACATATTTACCGACTTTTATGACAAGTTGTGATGTTTTTCAATCATGAAGATAGTTTGTAGCAAGATTGGTGATAAGCGCTAAGGAAAACTTCGATTATCATCAAAAAAAAAATCTATTAAAACTACAGTTTAATTTAAAATTAAAAATAATCTATGAATGAAGAATGGGATCCTTTGTTATGAAAAGACAAAAAGTAAAGTAAATAATTATGATATCCTTTAGCTAACTTCTTTATATAATAGCTTATAAAAATGATAATGATTAGATCACTTATAAATGATTAGAAAGGAATGAAATAAATTAATAAACCAAAAACTTTTTTTTTTTTCGCATTTCTTGAACTATTTTACAATAAAAGTTTCATTAAGTTGCATCTAATTTATTGAACATGAAAATTACTTTTTTTTAATTCCATCCTTTTAATTAAATCTTGAAAAATAATTTAAGAAAAGTGATAAAGGAATAGGAATAAATCAAACTAAAATCATTTTTATTTAGCAAATAAATCACTGACAAATTTTGATTGGTAGAAGTTTGAGTATTTATTATCATTAATTAAAAATCACATTTCAAATTGAAATTACTTTAATTGGATGAGATTTAAAACAAAAAAGTGATTACTTATCATTGAAAAAATTATAATCATTCAAATAATTAACTATAATAGAAAATCTAATAAAAAACGAAAAAAAAAGAAAAGAGAAAATCGTTTAAATTTTTTATATATATTGCATTTTCTGATTTATAATATTTATTAATATCGCTTCTTCAGATTAATTATTATTTTAATGGAATTTTGCAAAATTCTTCATCAGACGAACATCCGATGATGTCACGTACGGTTGTTTTTATCGTTTGTCTCGCGACTGCACTTATCTCGACGTATTGCGCACCGAGTTAGTATTCATTTGTATTATTAAAGTGGTCGTTTCACTATTTGTTTGTTTTGAAGTCTATGTTAACACGTAGTGTGTGGATTTCCGTGAAAACAAGCATAATTTCTGATAACAAATCATATCATTTCATTGGCAGCATATACTAAATTTAGCTGCTATTTCAAACAATCATTAATTTTAACATTTTTCTCATTTAAGATAAATTGTAAGGTTTTTTGAAAAGTTTTTATGCTAATAATTTTAAAAGCTTTTTTCAATTTATAAATGATAAAATTCTTGTAAGCATGTAAGCTTGTGCCTTTTTTAATAAATTAATTTGGTTTTAAAATAAATAAATATAGCAGTAACAATAGTGTTTAAGATGGATAATTAAAAATCAAGAATTTTAAATTTCTAACTTCAGTAGTATGTTCTGATGATTTTGAAATGAAACGAATTGGCTTGGATGTTTATTGTTTTAAAGTGTTTTCATTCAATAGACATGTTAGTTCCTCAAGGATTTCAATTCTTCAAATTCACTTCATGAATAATTAATGATAATAATTATTTGTATTAAGCTTAAATAAATTTTAGTTCCCTTAATTTGTTAATATTTTTGGTTCGCCTAAACTGAAAAGTCTATAGCTATAAAATATTTCAAAAACTAACGAAAAATTTGACAAATTTTGACAAAATATTTTATAGGATAAACAATACATTGATGAATTCTTTGAAAAACCAGATGGCGAAGGTGACAATCGCTTGTGTCGAGATTATACAATGCATGCTTCACCAAATGGAACCAGTGTTAGCATTCGTAATAAAAAAGAATATGAATATGTTAAAGTATTATATCGAAGTATGCATTTCATTTCAGTTATTTCTTTTTAATTTTTTTTTTTTTTTTTTCAAGTAAACTAAATTAAATATTTTTGTTTTTTTGCTTCTACAATTTTCTTCTTCAATTCTCTAAGACATAAATGCTAAAGAAATAATTCTTTTTAATTTCTTAGTTAAATTTTGAAAAAAAAAAAATTATTCATATTTACAATATTAGTTTTCAACTATCACATAATTGATTTGCCACCAATTTTAGTAGTTGTTTGATTTGTTTAGCAGCCGATTACTCACTGACTTCAATGCCATTACTGATTGGTTTAAAATATTATGATGAACGTCTTGAATGGTCTGATAAATCAGCATTTAATTATAGTGATTTCATGGAAGCTGATTTCAAATCACGTTTTACATACATGAAAAAAGGCCAATGTCGACGTTTTTTCATGTACAGTCCACCAACACGTAAATTTTGTTAATTTTGAAAATGTAAAACTAATTTCATTTAAATTATAATATATTTCTCATTAGATAAAATGTATAATCGTTCAATTGATAATTATTTGAAAAGTGTTCATCCTAAATAATATTTTTTACCTTTTTAATTTAATTTTGATTAATTGTAATCTTCATATTAGATAATCGCATTTGCAACTTAGCAAATGATTGAATTTATTTTTAATAGAAATTCAAAACTGTAAGATTATTGCATATCGTAAATGAATTTTGAAATAAGCTAGTGCAATTGTATACTATTGCAATTTCACATTGCTATTTTAATATATAAAATTATCTTTCTTTTCAGTTGGCCCCAGAAAATATCTCGTCTTTGATATCGATTGTAAATTACGATTTTTCGAATTTCGCGCTGTATGTCGATATAAAGTACCACGTTCTGAGGTTAATTTTGTTTTCAAAAATTCTGATAATAGATAAGTATCAGTTAAACTATCTCGAATACTACGTATTCATAAGATATAATAACAGTTTTATAATACACAAATGTATATCATATTTATACATTATTAATAATTTAAGTGATTAAAAAACTGAAATTTATTTTAATTTTTAAAGTAATGTTTAAAATTCCGTAACACTTTTGCATCGAAAAAAAAAAGAGAAATAAATTATGAATGAAATATATTTACTTTGTGCTATGTGTGATTACTGCCATTGAATTGACGTTTAACAATAGAAATTATCAAATTATATCGTTTCAACCAATTTCATTTAAACTTTATTGATTTAATTTTTAAGTATGAAGAAATGTTTTGAAATAGAAAGAAATTTTAACTCCAATAATTGAAATATTTATACTTTATTACTTACTAATGAGTAGTGGGAATACGAACGTAGAAAATATGTGATTGAGATTACAGGGAAAACATTCCCGGATGACATTTAATTAAAATCAATTTCAGCTTGATGTCCAACCGGTCCCTCAACCTGATGACTACTCTAAGTCGAAAGAGGTATCATTTTTGATTGAAATTTAATATAGGAATAGTAGAGGAATGCAACCTTAGTAAAATTACACTTTTCACTATTATTGAAAATTAAAAGTAAACTTTTCAAAATGAAATTTCGAAAAAAAAATAAACAAACTGATTTCATTCAATATTATTTCGATAGTATATGAATTATTCCTAGTTTAAAGTTCTAATTCGACTTTTTAAGTTATTTAGAATGTACGGAAATTATAAAAAAGTTAATGATAAAGTATATTTGCAATGATACTGCAAAATAAGTTCGTAGAAAAAAGTCAAAAACTGTTTCATTCGATTCGTTTATTTAAAATGTTTGTTTAGAAAAGAAAAACAAAGCAAATGAAATATTTTTTCGATCTTAACTTTCCTGAAAAATTTTCGCTTTGTTTTCTATAAATTTAAATTTTAAAATGTTTAATGTTTTAGATTAATGAAAATTTGGACTACCACGATTATTGGCATGAAAGTAATTTTTTTTCCTAAGCAACATTGATTATTTTAATTTTATTTTTTTGGCTATGAACATACAAAACTCTTTCGTTTAAAATAAATATATATTTAAATTAAAAACACCTGACAAAATGGGAAATTTTTATTACTATTTCTTTGCTTAATATAGTTTGAGTAAAGTAATTATTCAGGAATATTACTTCATACATTCTGTTTATTTTTGTTCATATTTAAAGATATAAATATCGTTTTTTTTCGATTTTTTTTTTTTTTTTGATATCGTTAGCTGAAATTTCAGTTGTATAGAAGAAATGATTGCAGCAAAAGCAATGACAAGCAATTATTCCGTAAGACATATATATATATATTTTTTTTTTATTAACACGAAATTCTTTTCAATGAATCCAAAAAATTTCATAATAATTTCATTAATATTGAAATCTTCACAGATTAGAGCTCTTGCAGCTTTCAACAATAATGGAATTAATTAAAGGGGACTAACAATATTTGAATTAAGGACAATATTTTTTCTATTAGTTAGCCAAGGAAATAGTTAGATTTCTGGGTAATATGAGTAAAGTATATATTGGATAGAATAACTAAAATAATAAAATAGAATTAAAATTGTGTCTTATTGATAAAATATCTAAGAAAAGAAATCAACAAATGATATTTCAGAAGATTGTGCTGTCTGGCAGATAGTTGTAATTCTTCCGCTCGCAATATTTTTGCTTCGTTTTTATAAATACATATTTTAAATTATATAAATATTATTTGTAAATAATTTCAAATAAAAAAAAAAAATTCTTCGAACTGAATAATACAACTGAGAATAAATGAAAACGAATATTGTCCAATTATCCAATCAATGAAAGTTATTACTTATAAAGTTACAAGTAAAGTTATCTACAAGTAAACTTCAATTATGTTTTTTGCCCTACCAAAGCAATCAATTAATTAATTATCTGTCAACATTCATGTCACATACATGACTTATGCTAATGGATAAGTTACTGCATAACATTCACTTACTCATGCAACAATAGTAAGATGATTTTATTGTTGACAAGATGTGACAATAATGCACATCCAGTGCATGGTCACCTGAAACTTTTTCCAATGATTCATTTGGCGACAACTGACTTCATAGTATCTAATGGATCATTCTGTTCACAATTAAAATCAGCACTACTTCAAATTATTTTCTATTCAGTAATGCGTAAAAGTATGGTTTGATGATTTTAAAATGGTTTGCGCGACATTCATTTTACCCCTTAATGACCTCTGACCTTTACGAATTTTGTTCTTGAATTAATTATTAGTTAAGATGCTACAATTTATAACATTTTTCTGAGTCGAATTTTCACTTTTATAAATAATATATATTTTGCTGCACAAATCATAACATAGATTTTGAGATATTGGAATAATTCATTCCAGGGAAGTGCTTCCGAAATGAATTATTCGCATTATATTCTCCCATTTTTTCTTTCAGCACGATGATTCGCTTCCTTTTTCTTTTGCAAAATTTTTTATATTTGATATTATCTTGATATTATGTATGATATCTTTTATCATTTTAAGTAAAATAAAACTTTTTTCTTCTTGGCAAATTTAAAACTACATTTTTTGATAAATTTACGCTGCATTTTTAGTATTATGTTCACATTATATTTTAGCAAAAAATTATGCTCAATTTTTGATCAATTTACGCGGAATTTTTAATAAATTTATCCTATATTTTTTGCAAAAAACTATGCTTTATTTTCGATCAATTAACATAGAATTTTTATCAAAGCTATGCTACATTTTTCATAAAAACATATAATAGAAATGCGCTAATGTCACAGCTCTATGATCTTTCCATTTAACACAAATATATGATGAAAAATGGCAGATTGTATGGATGAAATTACTCTAAGAATTGCATCAAATCAATTCATTGCTGGAAAATGGTCAAATATTTGATTTCCTTTGGTCACATTGTCACAAGAGGAGGACATTGTATAGGAAAGAAGTATCAACCCGCCAATAATAATTTCACTAGCTTTAGTCTAAGGGTGTATGTATGTGTGCATGTGTGTGTGTATGTATGCCATTGTTACTGGTCACTGGTCATTATGTTGGTCACTTGAGTATATCTAATATTAGATATGTGAGCAAGAAGAGATCACACATTGCTTCCTATATAAAATATCTGATTTCTTTAAATCTCTCACACAAACTACTATCTCTCATTTCCTTTGCTCTTAAATTTCTTCATTTCTCTTACTGTATGATTCATCAAATCTCTGCCTAAACCATAATATTTTCATCGTTATCACTTTGCATTTTGCACATAGTTCACAATTTCTTTCACTTTCTGTTCTATCAAATTATTCTATTTTCTTCTTCTCTAATTGGGCGGTTTTTGTTTTTGTTTTTTGTTCTCCTTCCTTCGGCGGCTTTTCTCTCTTTTTTTTCTGCTCCCTTTTTAGGCGGGTGTTAAATGTTGGTACCATTAGCTGGGTATATAAATTCGAGAATACTTTTGCTACATTTCATTTCATCTTCCGTTCATCATCATCATCATCATCAAATTCTTAGATGGTCACTCTCTTCTTATTAGTTGGTTACGATTGGTCAGAAAGAGGGGTCATTCAATTTAGCTCAGATTTATAGGGTTTAGTTTTAGTTTTGGGCAATTTAATATTGAAACATTTCCATTCTTAAGCAGTCTGTAAACTCATCGTAACATTTTACTGCTTATAGTTAGTCATCGCTGTTAGTAAGAGAGAGTGGGAAAAGGAGAAAGAGAGAGCGGTCATTCAAATCTTTTAGCAGCACCTCAAATTCATCTTTCTTTTTCTGTCTTATTTTGTTCCTACGATTATGTTGGGATTAACCAATTTGACCTAATACATTGTAATTTTTAATTGATATCTGCTGTACGGTAGTAATCTCTAAAAGATATGATCTTCTTGCAGTGTTTCTCTCATAGAAGTTTCACAGAAAAATTCATAAAAATTCATTTTCTGTGGGCGGAGAATTTTCAGGTTTTTCAAGTTTACATCTTACTACTTACCATACACTAACATTCACCATCATGGCTAAGACAGGGCCAAAGGGATCAAAAAAGTCAAGTAAAAGGTCAAGCGGAGCATCAACATCAAAGCAAAAGAAGACGAAGAAGGTCAAAGTAAGTTAGCTTTTTTTTTATTTCCATAAAAAAAGCAAAACAATTAGTGTGGATGAGTACTTTAAGTACTATAAGCACATAAGTACTATAATTATTACAGCATAAGTACTAACATATCAGTCATTAATAGACTAAACCATGGGTGATATGATATGTTGTATTTTCAGACTATCCCCTATTGTATTTTCTGAGATCTTTTTGCAGGATCCGAATGCACCGAAGCGAGCCAAGTCAGCTTACATGTTCTGGTTGCTGGAAAATAGATCTCGTATAGCGAAACCTGGCATGTCTGTCATTGATGTGAGCAAAGCAGCAGGTGTTGAATGGGGCAAGGTAAAAGATAAGAGCAAGTACGAGAAAATGGCCAGCCAGGATAAGCAGCGATATGAGGCAGTATGTATTTTCTTTTTCAGATATACATTTGATTACTAATATTTTGTTTATGTTTGAAATTTGGTCTGTAAAAAATGAAACATTCTAGTTCTAGCTACACAATTCATAATAATGATTACATCATTTTAATTACATTATTCTAGGGAAATAACTGATCTTCGTGAATAAATATATCATGTTGATCAGTTTGACATATCATTATCATATCATATTCGCTGTAATACAGTTTTTCCAGGCTATAGTCATGGATTATTTGTAGTATCATTAGTTCTCAATAGCTTTTTTATAATTCCAATTAATTAGTTAATTCATTTAATTCATATTGCATCTAAACAATACACTTATCATCTAACAAAACGAGAAAGAAATTAGGTCGAATTAGGCGGACTAATAGAATATTCGAATAGTTTTTTTTTTTTTTTTTTCGGAATCAAATTGAAAGCTGATTTCAGGAAAAGAAAAAATACAAGAAGTAACAGTGAAGAAGATTAAAGGCAACGGTTTTTTTTTCTTTTTTTCATGCATTTTTTTAAGCTGTTAATTTTAATCTCGCTTTTTTTTTTGTCGTGGAATTTTTTTATATGTGTGTGTGTCTTTTTTTTTTTTTTTTGACTTTTTTCGGATATTCTATTCTTTTCTTTTGCGCATTCCAAAATTTTATTGTCGTCGAAATTCATGTCGGATATTTTATCCTTTTATATGATTTTTTCTTTATAAAGTTTCAACAGAAACAGAATCTGAGGTTTGTTTAAAATAGGAAAGGAATTTTAAAGGGCTGCAAAATTATTGTCAGGGATTTATCATCAACTTCTATCGGCATTTAACCGTGCTAGTTGCCTGACCTTTATATTACCGTATTCCTTCCAAATGTTTGATTTTTCTTTCTAATGATCTTGCTTTGTATTGGTTGCTAATTAATGGAAATACCTCAGTGTTTTTGGGTGCGCTTCATTAAATGTTGAAGTAAAAATAAGTTGGTTTGAGATGTGTCGAACATTGGTAAAATTCCAATTGTGTTTCCAATCATATTCGGGTTGTAATATCGATCAGGCTACCACCAAATAGGCTTGGTACGGAAGAAAAAGAATGTAAGACCAGTTAAGAAATTAAAAATGTGAGGTAAAACAGCGTAGTGATAGCGCTCTGTACTGCAAAATTCAAGCAATTTTACGGAATAAGACTGTTACTGTTTTCTAGTAATTTGAAGTAACTTGTTGAATAGATTTGATTATTTAATTAGCTGATTTGGATACTTTTGGAAATACAATAATTATGGCGCATTTACTAATTTCGAGATGTGAGGAAGTAAAGAATTTGAAGCTAATATGTTACTAGTTTTACATACTTATGCATTGATAAGATCGTCCAAAGAGTATCAAGATTATGAGGTAAAAGCTGATAATTTACTAACTGTTTGATTTGAATTTTTCATCTTTGAAGCTTCCTTGCATTATCAAGTTCTCAAAGGAGAGGCCAGTAAGGGAGTAATTTTTTTTCGAAACATATTATGGAATATGCTAGGAGTGATTAATTAATTAGTTGCGTTGGACTGAAGTTTTTAATAATGGATTCGAGTTTGCGGTTGTTATTGCAATTAAATCGACGAGTTAAAAAAATAGAAGAATTAAGTTTGGACTGAGAGATTAAATTTATTTATTTTGCAGGAGATATGATGGTGAAGGTGTTTGTGAAATAATTTTAAGCTATGCTTCGTATTATTGCTTGTCCTTTGACGAATGTAAGATGTCAAACCGTTTTCCAGAAATTTTCAAGCTTTGCTCAACCTTCAGTTTCTGATCATCAGGTGTGATTGTTTAATTTTTTTACACTTTATATACTGTCATTAATTTCGTTTTACCTGTAAAAGCAATCGATATGATGGATTAGTGTTGTAAGGATAAGGTTAAAAACTGCGTGAGATTAAATGGAAAGTGACACCTTGACCGTATTAAAAGGATAGATCAATAATTAAAACGATTTAATTAACTTAAAACAGTTGTTTTTATTTATTTTGATTCAAAGTACTTTACAAACATCGTCGATAAAAATGGAACTGTCTTTCTTTCGTAGGGTTATCAGTCCATTGTAATGGAGGATGTTTTATGTTTACCTGATTTTATTTAGTTTCCTCGTGTGATTAATTGTTTCCTTCATTTATGCAAAAATTTTGTTTCCTTTCTTATCCAAAGATTTCTTTTTTTCATTAATTGGAATTTAAATCGTATCTTATGCAGCAGGTGAGTAAGAAATATGTAATCTATGACAGCTTTAGCTGATTTAGATGGTGACCATATTAAAAAAAAAGTAACTGCATTTCAATTAGCATATTCGAAATCATTAATTGGTTAGTATGAAGTGATGAGTCAATTCATTATGTATATGATTTGGTTGTTTTAATTTAATGAAAAATATACTTTCCAGATATCAGAGATAAGCATATCAAAAAATGCTAATAAACCATTTATTTTGCTGGAGGATGACAAATCTATAGTACCGGTTTTTGATTTAAATCGAAGGTTGGGAAATGTTTTTGCTCAGTTTCGTTATCGACATTTTTTCGAAAAAGAATTCACTGTTAAAGGTTTTCTTAATGGAGCAATACAGGTAATATCAGTTGATAATATAATAAAGTAAAACATAAAAATTGATTTGAGCAAAAAATTTTTTTCTCAAACTTTTATGAATTCATTTTAATTATAGATTATATTTTCAATTAAAAAGGAAGCTTTAGCTGGAAAAAGTTGAATACAACATGAGAGTTTCATAATTATTTTTAGAAACAGGTCTATCTTATACCAGTTAATTTTAGTAAGGAGAGATATGAAACTATAAGTGGAGATACGAATAGATTTCTCAGCAAATATATTATTTTCAAAGTTTTAGCACTTTATAAAATTCCTATCTATCTAAGTTGATTTAAATTTTTCGAGTCCCATTTTCTCATAGCTGTAATTTATAACTTTAATTTTATCTTTTCAGGCTTTCCTTTTTAAAATCTTCACTTTTTATTCCTATTAGAATTTTATTAAAACTAGTTTCTAATTAAAAGTGAGGAACTTTTAGGTTTTGCAATAGGTTTCTGTTTAGGGCTGTATCGCAATTAATGTTATTAAAAATTCATAACATTAGTTTTCGATGATGCATAATTGATAGTTGTAGTTGCGAAACACCTTCCTTGTAACAATTAAAAAAAAAAAAAAAAAAAATCCAATGAATAATTCATGATCACCCTAGACTAGAACTACCACTAGAAATGCATCGAGTAAAAAAAAACTAGCACTAAAAACCTTATCTTACAAAACTTGAAATATAGCATTATTATTTTAAATATAACATGTCATTACCTTATCATCATATCAATCAGTCAATAGGATTGTTTTCTAGGCTGCTGTTTTATGTGCGGGTTATATTCGTTATGGAGATTGGGGTAATTTAAGAAGGATAATGATTGATGAAACTGTTTCTGAATTGCAAACGCGATTCGATCCATTTAATATGGAAGATTTCGAACGATTGCAATTCTCTACTAATGATGTTATTTGTTCCGTCATTGATTCCTCTTACACATGTGGCAAAATACAACCAAAGAGTGCGTAAAATTTATCTTAGCATATTATTAGAACGCAAATATGCATCATCACTTAGTATTTCTGTTTGGATGTCTTTCTTTAATTTTCTAACTTCTCAGGCCAAACTAGTAGAAGAATTAATAGTTTGTTTTTCGCATGCACTCTTCCGTAAAGCTGTTGCAAAATTGAAATCAGATGATAACAAAGTTACGAAAAGTTTCTGGTATTCCAAATAAAAATTTGGAATTCTTTTTGCTATAGATGAAATCTGCAATTTTTGATGAACTTGAATTGTTGTTTCCTGTGGATACTTGAATCGAGCCTGCACCTTAATACTTTTTGATCCTAAACCATTTTCTGAAGTTCTAACATTGCTAATTTCTGAACACAAGTGTAATTAATTGGGAACAGTCAGGTTATTGCAGCTTCTGGATTACGGTCATTTTTTCCATTAAAACATCGAGCTTTTTATTCACAAGCTATCATTTACATCAAGAAGAGCAACATGAATGAAAATGAAAGTATTGAGCGTTTGCTAAGGATATCACCTCCTGGAAGCTTACTCATCTGCAACATCACGTAAGTTTTTTACATGCTATAATGGACAACGGCCGAAGAAATCCTTCAACGACAGCCTGAGGAAAGAGAGGAAGCAGAAATGAAGAAAGCATGAAAAGCGAATCTTGTAATGAAATAAGCGGAAGTTAGAAAAAAACTTGATATCTTACTTAGGATGAAGAAAGAAATATGCAGTGACGAAATAAAAGATTACCAGAAGAATGACCTTTTCATTTTGCTTATACGTTTTATCTGTTTTCCGTCTACTTTTCATTTTTTTTTTAATCTTTCACTATTACTTTTATATATTCCACCGATAATGCGATCTAAAAAAAAATGGAATCAATGGAAAATCTGCATGAAGTACTTCTGAAGGAAACGAAAATTATTTCTAGATTATCGAGAATTCTAAACCCACTTGGAATGTGGAAAGTTACCCGAATCAATTTCTTTGATTACCCGTAAGAAGCAAATGGATTACTGGGAATATTCGATGTTGTCTAAATGGAACTTGCCGATGAGTTTCAGATTACATTATTACACCGACTCAATGTATCAGTGATTCTTCTAGATTTTTCCTTTAATTATTACTAATACTTCCGTTGTCCTTTGATAACTTAACATTAAAATTTTGCACAAATTCATATCATGAATTATTTGTTGCTCAGGATTAACGTAATTAGAAGTGTTTACAAATGAAACAGAATGCATAGTGCATGGGCTAACATGAATATCATTAATATAGACCAGAATGACAGAAAATTTCACTTAGAGGAACTGTATAAAATTAACATTGAAGAATTGGAAATCATATAAAAAATTGCATAACAATTGATCTAACATTATTAGTGATTTTATATTTCTAGAAAATAAAGTTTCTTAGTCTTAAACAAGCAGCTTAAACATTTGCTACAGCTCGCATTTAGGGATTAACAAAATTTTAGAACTTAACAAAAACACTTCTATACCATCCTGCAAAATCTATATCCTTTACTTCTTCTTGTAAATACAACAGTAATTACTTATTCAGTATGAACTGATGTGTTGTCATCTGAAGGGCTTCCCATTCTGCTTTGAAGGCTTGCTTTGGATCTTGTGGCATTGCCATTGCTGCACCGCTCATCTGTTCTTCCATCATTCGGGACTGATCGGCCGCATTATTTTCACCCAGTACCAAAGTATAGATTGCTCGTAGACCAAAAACATTTAAGAAGTACCACGAGGCAGATGACACCCATGCAGCGTCCAATGATGCTAGTTCTATTCCTGAGAAATTTGTATGGATGATATCGATGAATTTAATTCAAAAACATTTCGTGAAGAATTTTCCTTAGCAACTTGAAGTTTTAATTCCACTCCTGAATTTCATACTTTCGAGAACCAAAACAAGCATATAGGTTTTTTTTTTTTGGATTTTGTTTGAAGTTGGATTAAAAAAGCCATACGATTTTTTAGGGTAAATTCTGAAAATGAAGAACCTCTTTGAAGCATTGGCTTAAACCTTAAAGTAAGTGGAAATGGAACTCGAGTCGTCACGAAACCACTGAATGTCCAGTTTATCCAACCACCAATAACGATCATCGGCAGAACGTTGAGTAAATTACCCTTTAGGAAAGAAAGGAAGTTAGGCTTTCCGTAAAATTTATATTTTGTAAAATGGTAAATCATTACATTACGACACTGATTTTATGAAAGTTTAACGACTTTGCACATTAACAATTAAATCTTAAATTTCATTATTTCCACTGGTGATTTGACTAATATAAATCTCTTTTTAAATTGCTAATCAGAAATAAAAAGCATTTTTGCGAATGAGGTGATGTAGTTGCGACAAAGTCGAAAGTTATTTCACTAGTCTCAAGGAGACATTTGAGGAATTAAAAAAGTCAGATTTGAAGCTAAATCTTGACGTCCAGAAGGTTGTTCAAAATTTTCAGCTTTAAGCAAAAGGCAATATTAACAATTGGATGATGGTATAAAGTAAAAAATAAATATAAAAAAAAACCTTCAACATATCTGTCATCATTGTTGGGTCAGCCATGGGGTTTTGCATTTGTGATGGTCGTCGCATGCCCTAAAAAATCAAAGTGAATTTCTACTGACAGCATTAATGTCAATACAAATTGATTTGAAATGTATCGCAAATTAAAACTTAACCAATAGTTTACATTCTAAGTCTTCACAAATTTTATTTTTCGACTTTATTTTGCTTAATGCATTTCCTAATAATTGGTTCCAGTACAACTTTTATTTTCAACCAAATCTTTATTAATACTTTTTATTAATGTCGACGTTCTTTGCTATGTTCCTACACTTTTTTACAACATAATGTAATAACTATCATGAATCTTAATTGCATTTCCAATAATACCAAATAGTAATCTGAGTATCACATATTAACATTAAAAAGTAGTAATATTATAAACGAATTCAAAGAAAAAAGAAAAAAACCTAACCTTTGTTATGTAACCATTTTCTTCATTTAGCAAAAAATTCTTTCGCATATTAAACGATGCTTTTGGCAAGAACCGCCCATTTTCTCGCAATAATCGGGAACGTATCAAATACTGGCTAAAAATTGTGGATGAGAAGTAAGGAAGTACTAAATGAGAAAGATTTAATAAACAGAAGTGATGACCAATAAATCTGGAACTGATAAATATAGCATGTAAATACATAACAGTAGTGCTGTAGAATTATACCATAAATTTCATTTCACAAAAATTTCATTCATTTCACGCTATTTGATTTAAAAAAGGAAAGAATTCGGAACTAACAAAATGCTACCCACTTGCTATTTACTTAAATACTCGAAAAGTTACCTATCTCGCACTTGCTGCAACTCCAACTTCTTCCTGTTCGTGAATATCAAAGCTACATAATGCCGTAATACTCCGACCAGAAATGTAATCAGAATAACCGGCAAAAAAACCCATGTCCGGATGGCCGGATCGAGGAGCAATTCCGTCATACCGTCAAAGATAATTCACAATTAACTGCACATCAACTATAACAACTGCCAATCTAAATATTAAAAAAGGAAAAAAGACGAAAGCAATTCAACAACCATTTGCGAAATTTGGTAATACTACTGAAATATAAAATTCAAACAATCTACAATATCATACCTTTCACGTAAGCCTTAAAAAATATATATATATATATATATATAATTCCACATATAAGTTTTACATACATATAATATTATGTGGCTTAATTCTTTGGTCACTAACATTACCTCAGTTACTCCTGGCGCTTAGTAGTAGACTTTTAATAAGTATTAGTGAATGTTTTTAAATACTGAGCTGTAACAAATCATATCTTTTTTAGCACTTAAATGAAGTGACAAATAGCTCCAAATAATTAGGCGGAAACCATTCGTTAAAAAAAGAAAAGCAAAAGCAAACAGAAACTTTTTATAAAAATTTCATTCAGCGAAACAGAAAAATGACAATTATTCACAAATTAAAATCAAAAAAAGATTGCGGAAGAATCCTATGCAAATTTTCTAGCATTACGCGCTCCGAACAATTTTCCTCAGCATTAGTAGCACTTCTGAAAATTAAAAATTAATAATTTCAAAATTAGACAAAATTTACATCCAATCCTTTAACATTTAAACAATATGAAATATATTGAGACGCTAAAATCAGCGATTTTTTTATAATGAAACAGTTGCACTAATCGAAATGAATAAAAATTCTAAACAGGAAGGAAAACACTTTGATTCAATTCATAAATTAAATGAAACCTGACTGAAATTCTACTCATAGGTGCATGAAAAACCATGATGGATCTAGAGAATTATAACCAGTCTATTAAGATATGAGGAAAGGCTTAATAATCTTAACTTGTAGTATTTTTTGAATAAATTCCGACTACTCATACCATGACACGATTATGCCAATATTAAAAAGATTATTACGAGGATCGGAAAAGCGCACCTGTATAATATTTCTTTTACAATTTCTGTCGCAATTCTTGACAAAATGTACACGGTGTCGTTAGGAAATGAATTGGTTGCATTTCGATGTCGTAAAAGAAGACAACGTCGAACTACTGATTCAGAGATTATCCTAGTCTTCATTATATAAGCACTACAAAGAAAAAAAAATTTTTAATTCAAGAATTTTTTGTTTTCAAATTCAAAATTAAGAGAAAAAATCCTCCTAAAACATTTTCATTATGTCTATAGATATTTCACAATCCAAAAATTTTGGATTTTTGCAGACATTTCAAAATCCAAAATAATAAGTTGATTTTTTGAAAACAACAAAAGTTACACTGCTAAAACAAACACTGAACATGCAATCATATTTATTTGAATTGTGAACTACGCAACAGAAAAAACGACATCAATTAGAATGACAAAGTAGTACAGAACTGCCTCAATCCAGCCTTATTTAGTGCAAAAAATTCTACATAATTTACTCGTTTGATGTGATATCAGTGAATCGGATCAAACTAATGTTCGGCGATCACTTAAAAGTCTTTTAATCTACATTACATTTTGGCTGCGTTAAACAATAACAATAATTATTTCAGATACTCTATATCATCAAATTATGAATTCCTAAAGTGTTAGTATGCACAATCAAATTTGAGATCACCCGTTCTCTAAGAAATAAAAGTTTAAGTGACGACATCGTAAACCACGAACTACATCTTTAAAATAATCACTAATGTTAAGCCTTGTTCTTGTAGCAAATAATATGAGAAGCAAGAGATCACAGTATCAATCTTTAATCCTAAAATTCCTAGGAACATCGCCAGGTAACAGAAATTATTGCACCATGTTTTACCAACACCAATCCAAGACAGACGCTTCGAAGAAGAATTGATTACATTGATTGAGATCTGAGGAATGTATTACAAAGGTTTTCATTCAAAAACAACAATGAAGGATTTGCCTGTTCTAATTAAGTTTTTGGATGGCAATACAAAAGGCACAACAATAACAAACCACAAATTTAGTGAAAACTTAGTAAGCCGAAAAAGCATACCTTTTTAGAAACTATAAACTTTCAAGCTGCTTTACAGAAGAAAGTATTAGGTGTATTCTAGCACGTACTGCATGCGTTTCTCGTTCGTAGAAAGCAGCACGTTCACTTAATAACTCAATTTTTTTCGTGATAAAAATCTGCAACAAAATAGTTGTGTATTAGTTACTGTATTGATGATTTAAAAAAAGGAAGTGAAATTTAACAGCAAAATTTCATATCCTAATTTGAAGGCTAAAAAGAGAAAACAACAAACGGAAACATAAATGAAATTATACCACAAAATCGTTAACCAGAAATTGTTTAACCAAAATGACTAACTTCTGCTCGTTCCAAAGTTAATTCGGCGTAAATATCATCGAATAGTTTTACAATTACATGATCCCATTTATCACTGCAACAACAAAAAATATTGTAAAGGTAATTAAACTGAACGTTTCAATAAACTGGAAAAAAAGAGAAAAAAAAAAAAACAGCAAGACATTCCTATAATATTTCCCGATATCAACCATTATTCATCAATTTCTAATCATTCAAACTGTTATAAAACTGTGATTTAGAAACAAAAAACATCTTTAATTTGAATGACTGAAAAACAATTCATTAATAATATTATCATTAACAGTATTTTTTTGTATTAAAAAGATAGTAGAATGTCTTTAGAAATGTCAAAAGTCATCATCAGAAACTAACATCACAGCCTCACAAAAGATATCTTTACCAATATTTGTCTGTGTTTTCAATGGTTCTTCAGAATCCAGTACCTAAAAGGTTGTTAAGATGCAGAGGAAAATAATAAAAAGTACACAATAATTTAAAATATGAAATTAAAAATCCTTCAAAGACTTGACTTTTGAAGAAAATCACTGAAAACTTATTCATACCACTGAAATTTAATTGGCAGATAGAAATGGATGTTTTCGAGGACAGTAATAAGGCTCACTCCATGAATGCAACACATCTGTACAAACATTAATTTGGCTACTGGTTAATCCAAATAAAAAGACGAGTCTACTAACTATTGAGAAGAAAAAAAAAATAAAATTATTACAATCTTGAGTAGTTTTAATTTCGTTTTTTCTTTTGAACTTACCTTAATCTTATTAATGAAAAGTAGTAAAGTCTCATACTCCTTCACTTCATCCACAATGCAATTTACGGCTTTGATCATTTCTTCATAATCTGATTGTAACCTTTCCACAGCAAATTTACGGTACTTTTCACATAATTCATTTTTTTCACTCATTTCAATCCTGTAATAGCACTCATTAATGATGGTTTTATATTTTTACGGTTTACTCGAAGAATCTACAACATATGTATGATTAATAGAAAAACACTTACGTTAATTCACGTACTCTTGTTTTTATAACTGATTCATTATACTAGTATATAAGATTTCTCCTAGTAAAGAATTCGTAAAACCTTCGAATAAGTTAGTTTGCTTTGAATATTTTTACGGTTTACTCGAAGAAATTTTTATTTACCTGTTCAAAGTAAACAGGTAAATAAAAATTTAAATACAGGATAGTGACGTCGCACAACCCACCATCACAAAGTCACCGTCAAACCACGTTTAAGCTGACGGTCCTTCTAGGTTTATATTCGAGTTGCCGCCGTGTTCTTATGTAAGAAGCATGGCTTATTTTTTGATTTCTTTTTTACTCTGTGAAGTATTCTTTAGTTTTTCCATGAAAATAACGGTATTTATCATAGCAGAATCTTGCCTCATCCTACACATATTCAACACGCAAATAACTTATGATTTATTTATCCATATATTTTTTTCTTTAAGGTAGACGATTAATAATAATTGTAATTATTCTCATTTCTTTTCGTTTCATTCTTTCAGGTATGGCAGATTTAGAAGCAAAATTATTGGATTGTGATACAGCTGGTTACTGTAGTAGTAGTAGTGGTAGTGATAATGATGATGATATAAAAATTGATAAGCGGAACAACGTCTTGCAAAGACCTGAAATGGGAACAAAGCAGATAGTGTCAAGAAATTATCGCAATACAGGACCAAAAGGTGTATTAGATGATTATAAAATTTGTAAAGCAAAACTTGAAGAGAAAGAATTAAAAAAATATAAACAGGTAAAAATTCTTTCTTTTTTTTATTTCTGTATCAATTAAATATTTAGCTATTCGATACAATTTTTAGTGAATGAATAATCAATATTTATTAAAATATTTAATATTCTATGCAGTGTTTTATTTTCAACATTGTTATGTATTTTTTTCATACTAAATAGTACGTAGTGCATTTATTATAATTAACTATTACATTTTATTCAAATTAGAAATTATATAGAGCAAATAGCACAAATAACTAATCTCAGACAAATAAAATAAATCATAGGCTAATTTTTTCCATTACATTTTATCTTTGGGCTATTATTTTCAAGTTTACTACTAATTGAGCGAAATAAATTGATATTTTTTTGTCGCTGGTATAATAAGTTCAATTGAACTTATTGAACTTGACTTATTGATATAATTACTATCAAGTAGTAATTATCTTGGAAATAAATTGATCGACGGAAAAAGAAATTAACAATAATATATTTATTTAAATGATAGAAATATTATTAGAGTAGCGAAAGAATAATTTTTATAAATAAATTGAATATATAAATTTCCGTTATGTCTAATAAATAAAATAAGTATTTTATCAGTTATTTCATAAAATTTTCATAAACGAAAGCTTGTGTTATATGCCGATACTATTTTCTTATTATAGCATCTTTTAGATTGTTGCTCAAGCCAAAATATGTACTTTATCAGGAGAGTTGCAAAATGATAATTTGGAAGAAATTCGAAGAAGACGATTATTAGAAATGAAAGATTCTTTATATGCCATGAGAAAAGTAAACTTTTCTTCTATCCTAATTTCCTTATTCAAATCAAGTATTTCATGAAATATAGATAGCTTCTAGTTAGTTAAGAGCTAATTTGTTCATCACAGCTTCCACAATGGCATGATTGGAATATGTAAGTCACTCGTTAGTTGTCACTTCATTTCTATTTGAAAAAAAGATTAAATGATGGAAAAAAATAGTTTTCTTTTTTTTTTCTTGCAGATAGATGAATTAACAGAAAAGGAGCAGTTCCTATGTTATATCGAATCAAATCGGGATAAATGGGTTCTTATTCACATTTACGACGATGATAATGAGGCTTGTATAACCTTGAATAAAGTCTTCAATACGCTCGCTATTCGATATCCTCATTTGAGACTAGCAAAAGTGTTACCATTGACGATTGGAATGTCGCAGCAGTTCGTATGTTTAGCATGATTTATTGTAATTTCTTGTTTCTCCCAAATATTCCATAACTCTACATTTGTAACTTAAATTCTTAATTCGAAATCTTTAATTCATCAACATTCATTAGTTCTTTTCTTTTTAATTAAGAAGATGAATGCCCTTCCAACATTGCAAGTTTATCGGAATGAGTCCCTGTTGGGCAACTTTGTCCGTATAACGGATCAGCTTGGAGAGAAATTCACGGTGGATCAATTAATTCGTTTTCTAAGCGAGTTAGTTTTTTTCTTTCGGTAATAGTGATATATGACGTCAAATTATATAATATCAGATTTCATTTCTGTTTAATGCACTTGATCTACTTTTCTTAACTAATATAAAGTTGAATAACCATCGAAATAATGCATACGTATCAGCTGATTGTCATTTAATTTATTAATATTCATTTTTGAAGGAATGAAATAGAGCTAGGAATATCCGAATATCGAATAAGTAATCATGGTGATGACGATATAACCGGTTTTGATGATTAGTGGAAATGCTGTTATAGTTTGAGTTGTGGTTCGATCTTGTATTTCATGTACTTTTTTCTCTTATTCTTCTTTTTGTCTACATTTTCAACGCTGTTTTATAGTATGATTTTATGGTATATGGCTGTATATTTTCGATAAAATTAATCATATTGAGAGAGTGGATTTTTATCCAAGCATATTCAATAGCTTTATGATGCTTGCAATTTATAGATAGATGTAAAAGCATATTAAATGACTGATCCATTTGATTTTTTGTTGACGCTTTGATCATTTTTTTTATACATGCTTTCATGTATTCATTTATTTGAATACATGTTAATAATTCATTCAAT
This sequence comes from Brugia malayi, assembly GCF_000002995.4. Classification (NCBI taxonomy): domain Eukaryota; kingdom Metazoa; phylum Nematoda; class Chromadorea; order Rhabditida; family Onchocercidae; genus Brugia; species Brugia malayi. Next base: position 5,067,209 of record NW_025062477.1, read on the forward strand.
TTTAGGTCATTCATTTTTGATATTTGTATTTGTGTATTTTAAATGAATAATGCTGTCTAATGTATTGCTGTTTCTATCATACTAATTACGACAAAGCATAGCATCCATATGGTTAATTATATGTCTCAACTTGGAATTACTGAAAACATTGTTTGAGTTGTTACGTGAACTAATAAGGGAACTGCAGAGTTTTCTTTCTTTCTTTTTTTTTTTTTTTTTGATTTTTTTGATTTTTTTTTAGTAATATAATGATTAAGAAGGTACACAACAAATGGGTAGAAAAAAAAGGAAACTGAAGGAATGGTAGAGGTTTTTTTGTTATAATCATTGTTACTTTTTTATGGTCAATATGTTTTTGCTTATGTCGAGTTATATTATAAAATGAGTGGATTATGTTATCACATTTCAACTAAATTTTAAATAAGTGATAACCAGAAGATAATCAGAATACTGGAAAATTAGCGGTTAATTGTCGGTAACACTTAGTAAGGTCAGAAGTTTTGATAAGGTTTGAAAAAAGGGATGTAGTCTTGGGAAGTTTGAAAAGGAAATTTCAATAATCCGGTAGATGCTACGAGTGAGGCAGGATTTTCAGGTCGATTTTCAAAACGAATTCGAAAAATTCGAAGATTTTCGGTTTCATTGGTAAAAAAAAAATGGTAAAAAGGTTGTGAAATACTTAATATGCAAAATGGATGAGGATCGTTATTTATACTCTCCGCTGGGTATTATGTTTGTTACTATGGGTGAAAATCATGAACAAGTCTCGTTTGCTTATCCGTTTCAAAATGCTTCAACTGTTACATCCGGTGTGCTGTTCATTTATATCATAAATTCAGATAACAATTAGTTTACAACTAAATTTTCTGACCTGAATTATCTATGTTTTTTATAATTTATCATTCAAACATTAAATTTCTTTATAACTATTGAGATGTTGGAGATTTCAGAAATAAATGTATTTTAAAACAATAAAATTAAGGGAGAGAAAGTTGCACAAATTTATATCTTTTTTTTTAGAGTTGCAATCTTTTTCATCCTCTGAACCGTATCCAACTATTTGTGCGTAAGTTCAATTATTTTCCAAATTTTAGAGATCAAATTCTGGTCATATATAAAAATATAAAAATATCGAATAATCTTTTCGTGTAGTATCTAAATTGAATAAGTTTTATATAGAATAAAATTTAATAACTGTAGTACTTGTTAGTAACAGTAAAAATCTTTACTTCTTATTTTCTTACTTTTTTTTTTTTCAGAAGAACTATACTGTGCAGTATGATAAAGCTTTTGTGTTAAACATTTTTTTTTATGATAACGTTAAATGAAATTCACACATTCATTTACAAATTTTTTGCATTTTCTAGACAATCACTGAAAGGTAGTGAAGAGCGTAATAGCAGTGATGCAGAACAATATGGGTATATTTTGTTTTGTAAATTTTTTTTAATAACTTCTTAAAATGCAAATGTTCTCATTATATTTTAAATTCATATGACCAGAATTGCGTAAAAATGTTACATATTCGTTTAGCAAAAAATTAATGCTTTCTGTTCAGGGTACCAACAAAAATTCTTTCACATCTACTCTCTGCTAGGGGTATTTGTGAAAAACCATTCGAAATTAAGATTGATAATATACGATTTGCTGGTTTTCCTAAAACCGTAAGATTTTTTCATTCTTCCAGTGCTTTAATTTCTATTTTAAATTATAACGTGCTTTCTTAAAATTATATTTCATATTATTATGGAATATACTACACCAGAATTTCAAACGGAATGTTTCGAATTTTAAAAATCAACAATTGAAATGATTAAGATTTGCTGATTTCAAAAAAGTTATATTTTTATAACAAATATTCTGTCAATCTTAAGGTCTCACATCCAACCGGTCGCTCACCGCAGACGTTTCATGTTGTTTTCATTTTAATTGCAAAGGTGACAGCTGATCTCGTTACTTCATTTCAGGAACTCAGGTGCTTTTCTTGTTATGAATTAAAATTCTAGACAGAAAATACTGGGAACTTTTGATTAATTCAAAAAAAGTGTTTTTTATAAGTTGAGAACACTGATTATCATCTCTAAATTTTTCAGTCGTAAAATTGCCATTGCAATTGATGAAGAGCAAACACGTTGTGATTATTTGGCAGAACAGATGACAATAATATTAAATGAACATGAAAAAAACGAATCACTTCCAGAAGGTAATTAGATGTAATTTTGTATGCTGCTTAAATTTTGATGCATCATAAACCTTAGAATTTATGAAGACTAGAATATTTGTTTTAGCTTTTGGTTTGAATTTGAATTTTCTAGGTCAGGCATTTCCGTATCATGAGGTGCTAGCACACTGTTCACTGGCACAAGATCTTCGAGATATATTCAGTGATGTTAGTGAACATGGCGTAGTTCACGTTTTCCTAAATGATTGTATTGAGGTGGGCTTTTGCGTCGAACCGCGTGCGCTTTTGCATGCGGGATTGACGCCTAAGACGAGGTAAGTATGAATTTGCATACTGTTTCATTGATTTCATTATTATTGTTCATTATTATTATTATTGTTTGTATATGAAAATCTTCATACAAATTAATTATAGCTTTTGAAAATTCGAAAAAAAATTGCTTTTGTTATGCTTAAGGAGTGAAATAGAGGCAACTATCCGACGCCTACGGCCATATCATGGAATTTTGCTTCTGGAAGATGCTATACCAGGACATGATTCAAATCCGGCATTACATTTTTTCCTGAAACATTGTCATCCGGATCAAAGGTTTGCTTATGTAGGATTTTTTGATCATGTTCAAATACAAAAAAAAAAAAACTACAAAATTAGAATTTTAATTACTTCGTTAGAATTCAAACATTCTTTTCTTTTTCAGTCTAATAAGCATCAGCGACTCATCGGGTCTTTCATTGTTCCAAGTTCTTACTGTCGTTAGACATTTGCTATTATGGGCACGCGCTATCGTCATATATCCACTGTGCAGTAGTAATGTTTACACTTCCGCAACTTCACCGAAACCGTTGTCAAGGTTAACTTTCAATTTCTGGAATTTTCTGTGATGGAAAATAAGTTTTAATAGAACTCTACTATTCAGTTAGCAAAGAACAAACAATTGCAATTTTTAGATGTTGTCTTTTTTGATTATTCAACTTCTGAAAAATCAAAATTAGCAAGAGGAAGTCAGAATTTTGAAAAATCAAAAGCCCATCAGAAACTATTTGTAGTTTTTTCGGAAGAAGTCAAAATTTTTAAAAACAAAGGTTTAAAAAAAGACAGAAAAATTAAAATTTTCCAAATTTTGCAAAAAAAATTACGCAACTCTTGCTTATCCTAATAATTTAATTGTTCTTAAAATGTTGACTTCTTATATTTAGAATGAACTACAGAAACTGGTAAACAATTCTTTCTTTTTTTTCCAAGGCTAAGTGAACAATTCAGTGAAATTTTCGAAAATGCTCATTTACCTACTATACTGGCGCAATTCTCTCCACCATGTACATTAGAGGAATTCACGAACGCTTCAATGCATAGTTTCAGTGAGCAGGTATATTTCATATTGATAGGATAATCAGTATAGAAATACTTAAAGCCTTTTTAAATAACTTCCTATGAATATCTCATCTCAAAATTTCACTCTTATCAAGAAGTTATTGCTGAAACTGAGCTCAGCTTTATATTGACCTTCATTTGACCCCACTAACCTTTTTTACTAACAATGGCAGTTGTACAATTATTTCCTACCCATTTGATATTCATGGTTAAATTTCAAAATGAAAATAAATTTTTTGGAAAAAAAAATGGATTTTTTGAAAATAAGTTTTTGCATCGAGTGAAACATCGAATCAGTGAAAAAATTCCTGTTACAAATGAAATTTTACATCTAATTATGTGGAATAATCATAAAAGAAATTGTATGTAGAAGTTGAAGACAGTAGTTCCAATAACCTGTTAAAATTTCATTAATCTTAATAGTAATAATTAAATTTGAGTTGAAAATGAGTATACTCATTTTCGTGTAATAGTAATGATTAGATTAGGCTAAGGAAAATTTCAAATGAATATTTTATGATACAATTAAACAAACATATAAGTACACAATTAATCGTTCTCATTCATATCATTCTAGACAAAGACGCATTATTTTCAGCAACTTCGCATACGAATGGTTGCACGACTATTGCGAGATGAACTAATCATGCAACTTCATACATTTCTTTATTTGATGCCACCTTTTTCACATGAAATTATCAATGAGTCCGTTTTTTTTTTTTTTTTTCGGAGAAAAAGGCAAAAAATGCTATTGAAAAATGACTTCTTGTAATTTTTTTTTTAAGATCTACTATGGATATAGATCAAGATGATCACTTGAACCGTTTATTGTCAAGTGTAATGTTGACAACCGAAGTTAAAGCTTCAGTGATTCAAGTATATAAAACAATGCTTAAGCGACATCCACAGCAGTGTGCTGAAGACTTGCTTGATCTGTTTTTAAAGTAAGGTTTCATTATTTTAAAAATCTCTCAGAAAAAAGTGAGCATCTGGAAAAGAAGGACTGATACTTTTCAGACTGGTACCTTACTTACGTGGTGAACATCATGTCGAAGATATAATGTATAGAATGAATTTGGAGCGATCATCTATAATGCGTGTTTTGGATACATTTGCTTGCGTAATTGCACCGTTTATGAGACCAGAATATGTTTAAATAGTATTTGTATGAAGTACATAATTCATTGTTATCACTCTTGTTAAAAAATTTTTTTTTTCCAAACCAGTTATTTGGTTATTGAAAACAGCTTAGATACTCTTTTTTCGAAGTAACGACTGCATAGTTCATTTATCAATTTTTAAGTCGCTTCTACTTTTTGCTTGGAATAAACATTTAATTTTCCATTCAAGAAATCCATAACATCAAGAAACTATATATGTGGCGTAACAATATATAAATTGTTCCATTTTTTTTTTTTTTTTTTGTATTTTGTTTGTCATTATCTCCCATAAATTCTGATTGATTTAAAATTGACTTATGTTGTGCCCTTCTGCTCATCGTAATTTTTCTATTCAAGAAATACATATATATGGATTAGCAATATGAAAATTTGTTTCATTCTTTTTGCATTTTTGTATGCAACAGAACTCTCTAGTGTTTACAAGAGTTCATCCGGATTAAGCTTCAAATATCTTCAAGTACATTATAATCAGTGTATTATTAATGGTAAGAAACAAACGCATTTTATGAAATATTAATTTTGCTTCTATTTCTAATTTTTTTCGAAAAATTTGCATACATTTACTGCAATTCTTGCAAAGACTTCTTCCAAAGAAGTGACCTTTTTCGGAATAAGATGGAATGAAGTACTCGATCAAGGATTCGTTTTCATGCTTTGTTCTGAACTGCAATGCTTTGGCTACGGTTAAATGCCTAATAGATTTTATGTGCATTATTTAAAAAACTTGAAGAATCAAAATAGCATTTCACTATTAATTTCAAGAAGATACAAGGTCTTTAAAACTCAGCAACTTCTCTCGTTCCTTTCCACGTGCGACGCCTAATCTCTTTTCTTCCTCATCAATTTTTTTCCAATCATTCCACGTCAAAAACTCTACATTCCGCGATAGTAACCGTTGATATGAACCCGTAATTTGTGCTTCTTTCAAACCATACTTTTGCAAATCGAAACTAAGTCGTTCAGCTACATTTCTGGCATTCATCTAAATAAAAACAATGATTAATCAAGTGCACTCTATTTATAAAAGCGAAAAAATGCAACAAATAGTATATACGCATGCATTCAACTTTTGCGTTACATAATTTCTAAGCCAATATTACTTATGTTATTTCATACAAAAATCATTCAGATCAAACTTGTGTATGCGCAATAATTCCTCGAGGCGTATGTGCGCACCAACCCGAGGCATAGACTAAGATTTCTTCTTCCGTTGCTACACGAATAGCATCAAGCATTTTAATTTCACCATCTTTATTCACTGGTAATCCATCTAGAGCAACATTTTCGAATCCAATACAGTAGAGTAGAAGACCGCATGGAAGATCTTCTTTATGACCGGTCAATGAGTGAGCTACCTGTAGTGCTTTGACCATTCCACGACTGTCCGTCAAAACCTATGATAGATATCTTTGTTCTCCATCGGAAAAAGTTATAAGAAAAATGAATAAAAAAAACATTCATTATAAAAGTCCCCGGAGAATATTATTGCAACCAAGTGGTCAACAAAGAAAATCGAAATTTAAGCAAAATTAAAACAAAGATAACCTATGTCATTAAGGCAGAGAATAAAATCTAGAACAAATACGATAATTTTGAAAAAAAAAAAAAAAAAGTATGAAAATCTTTGGAAAAATACCACAGCTGTAAATTTTAGATTCAAAATAAACCTTTGTTGGTGTTCTACGAAACAGCAATTGGCAATGACGATCGGACATCGGTTTATCCAAATGACTATTATTTAAAATCAGCTCAGAAATACGCTTCTTTGGTCTTGACAATGTATCTTGTGCTTCTTTCACAGCGAGCAGGTCAGAACTTTCAATTTCTACAGAAAATGAGCAATTCGATAGTGTAATTTGTTCCCGTAACTCTTTTATAGTGAATGAAACCTGAAAAAAAAAAAAAAAAACCATTTCAAATCCGAAACCAGTGCTTGGAAAATAACGTTTAGCGAAAACTTAAAATTTCTTTGAACAAATAATCTGAATAAATTTCATCATTATAGTGAGACTTAATTCAAGACCTTAAAAACAAACTAACATCAAGTAGACCTCTTCGACCAACAATGGTTACATGACGTATTTCAGAACGCGAAAGAGTTTGTAATATTGGTGCTGGGATATCGGTCTTCAGCAACCGATCCGTTCCGGCTGAAAGTATCACACGTGAACAATCTAACGCTACGTTACCGTTGCCAATGATAACCTGAAATAATTTTATATTGAGTCTTCAATGAAATGAAAACATGTTAAAAGCAAGAAAAGTGAGAGAAATGAAAAAATTGACTAATTTTTGATTCAATTTCTTCATAACGTTTAAATGTTACTCAAACTGTCACCGCTTCTCTGCAGTTCAAGAGCGGCGCTTTGGTACCAGACATCCCATTATACCAAAATACAAAGTCGCCACCCGAAAAAACATTCGTCGCATCGACTCCGGGGATTTTTAATCGTCTTTGACGTCGTGCACCGTATGCTAGTACCACAGCATCATAATCCGAACAAAGTTCGTCAAATTTGATATCTCGACCAATGTAAACGTTGCAAAATAATTTCAGTCTGCAAAAATACACTTAGGTAAAATTTCCAGCTTTTGTAAGAAATTTTCAAATTCAGTGAAAAAAGATTTAGGAAGAAGAAATATTTGAATGAAGAATGTACAGCTTAATTTCTTATAGATGTGGATGAACGTAAAATATCATAGGAGATAACATAAAACATTGTATAGATATCATAGAAACATATGATTTGTGATTGACAAACTGTAAAACTCTCAAAATAACAACTGATAGTACATAAATTCAAGGAAAATAAGTGGAATAAAAGCTTGTAAGCATCCTGAATAATTAAATATTTATCAAATATGCTAACCAAATATTAGCATGAAGATGAATAGTAATCGAACTTTGAATCTTTTTACACTTCATAATTTTAAATAGTTGAAAAGAAATTCAAAATCTATATGATTAGGTAGTTTATTTAAAGAAAGATTCATTAACAAAATGAGTGGAAGTAAACCGAAAAGAACAGAAACATTTCAATTTCAAAATACGGATGACTCAGGTTAAATTAGATAAAACTTAAATGCTATGTAAAGCCAACTACATACTAGACAAATATTTGGTATTAATTGCATAGGAAAAAAGGACAGTCAAAGTTTGAGTTCATGTATCCGCAGCTTTCCTCACCTATCTTGATTCTCGACAAACAGTCTGTCAAAATGTGCTAAGCAGTTTTTCATTTCAGGATGATCTGGCGCTATTCCATATCGAGCTAAACCATATGGCACCATATTGCTTTCGTAAACATCAATATAACATTGCGGTAATCGGCGAAGTACTCCGGCGCAAACGTAGAGACCTAAAATTTCAAATTCTATTTTTTTTTTCTTTTTTCCTTTATTTTTTACTATCTACCGAATTAAATATCAAAAACATTGAATAATTGCTGAATACAGATGCTTTAAATTACACTGATTAAAAGAGATAAAAGAGATTATATTACTCTTCCATTATCCTATAACTATTATTTGCCCATTTGTTGTCAAATATAAAAGAGACAAATATTGACTTTCACACTCATTTCATTTAATAATTACATATTCAGCTTCATATAGGATGAAATTTTTGTTTGTCAACTAGCAATAACTGTTAGGATAGCAAAAATTTGATGAAAACGTAAAATTACCAGCCGGTCCGGCTCCAACAACAGCAATACGTGGAGACCGTGAAAACGTGGCCAGACTACGTCTAATCCATGACACAGTTACTGAGGTACACAGCTTAAGGATAGTAGCTTCTCTAAACATTTTACCATGCAATATCAACATCCATCAGATGACTAAAACCAATTCATCAGTACTGACACTAAAAAAAAAGATGATAATTTTACATCATTTACATCATTAAGTACCAAATTCATACACCAACTAAATTCCACATCTAGAAAATAGATGACAAAATCAAGTAGTCGGAAAGTTTAAGAATCCTCAAATCTACATATTTCATGTCTCCATCGAATTTATGACTCATACAAATTGAACATTTGTGTTAGGAGAAAAAAAATGGCATATAACGATGCCATCAAATCCACGCTACATGATGCCGAACGTCAGCGCTTTTACTAATAGTCCTGGAACTTCAAGAATTCTCAAATCATCGTATATTCAGAAGTGCGAAATTGTCTTTTCGAATAATAAGAAATGCTGCGCAAAACACCCACACGATTTAATTTACGTTTTATTGATAACGAAAATTGAAAGTAAAATTTATTCAAAACCATTTGAAAGATCAATGAAGAAGAAAAAAGCATACTATAAGCTTTAGAATAAGGGTAAAAAAATATTAAGAAAATATGAGAGTTTTAACAAACATAAAAAGTCAATTCAAACATCATAATAAATTTAGGATAACAATAAGCAAGGAATTGTTTACATTATTCGTCGAGATATTCGTACATGTACGGCTGAAATAAAGCGATTTCGTGTTTTAAAATCCACTTCGTCGTATAGTGGGAATAAATTGTCTGTGACCTAAAATAAAAAATGACCTGAAATATCTTGTTTAACTTAATAATCGACGATAAAATAAGTCAGTAAACTGCTTAATGAAATCCCACATCAATAGCCTACAAAATCAGTTGATGACCTCTTCCAAACGACAGCGCAAAAATACATTCAACAAAGTTGAAGTCCTTTAATCGACCTTTCTGGTTTCAAAACAAGAAAGCCTCAATCCCCATATTATTAAGCTTACAACTTCTACTTTTGATTTCAAATCATATTTAGTAAAGTGATCACTTTATTTATTTTCTGAAAGTTAGCTGGAATTATAAGCTTGGACTAAATTTCTCACAAAACTCTAACCATCAAATTAAAAAATCCCGAAACTTAGATTGGAGCATCTTACTGTGACAGGAAATATTCATTACATACTCTTTCTCACAGCATACTATTCATGTGAACTATATCTTACCTTAACAGTACCAGTTCTGACATCTATTTTCACCGTATCGACTAACTTTCGCTGGATTTGTAATGCAACATTTATCGTCCGGCTAACTGCTGCCCCTAAGCCGTGTAGTACAACTTCATCCATCTTCTCGTCCAGAAGTTTAATTATCCGACCTTTTTGTGCTGCGATACTTGTATGCCTGTAAGTAATAGAAGAACCTCTCTAAGTTAGTTTATTATATTTCTATTTGTAAATAAAATATTTTAGGAAATATAATATGAAACCATCCACCAACGCTTTGCCTTGTTAAAACACAAACTCTTTATGAGCTAGAATCAAAAAATTATGCTAATAATAGTTCAACAGACAATTCATGAAAGAGAGTCATGATGCATCATCAAAATGCATATCTCAAATAATCAATGAATCCATAAATACATAAAGAAAAAAGAACTAAATAAAAAAGAAAGGAAAAGAGAAGTTAACGGACCTTGTTATATAAATGTCATTTTTTTCTTTTGGAAATTGTGGTGGAAGATTCTTCCGCAGTTCGTATTCTACCTGAAAGGTAAAGTATGAAAATACAGTAATGTATAATAAATATAAGAAAAAAATACACGAATATGTAATAAAAAAGAGATATAGAATATATAAGAAAACCTCACTCTTACGCCATAATTTTTTTTTGACCAGTCATTTCACAAGCAGATGACAAATGCAGGAGGCCAAACTACTTAACGTCATTTTTTTATCTTTTTATTCTAGTACACGGAAAGTAAGAAAGATGATGCCAATAATAAGGAACAGTAACAGCTTTTTTTTCAATATATGGAAAAAGTCTTGTATATACATATTTCGAATAGATAAACTTAAGTTATGGCAGTTGTTTGGTGAACATGTAAGAAGGTATTTCTAGTTATAGCATTGCCTGTACACCAAAAAAGAATAAGTCAATGAATCGCTCCAGCTGATTCATTTTTTCGACAGTTTAGTACACTTATAATTGAATGAAAAAAATATTTTACATTACAAAAAAAAAACTGAATATCCGTAATTCAATCCAAAGTATCAGGAAAATCAGGAACAAAGTTTATTGAAGAGCTAAAAAGTAACAAATCCATCATACCTCATCAATATGTGTCATCGCTGCACATCGACAAGATGATTAAAAGAAAAGAACAACGAATGCCATCGAGAAGCAAGCGAGGGCAATCCACGGACTTAAACGCTCTCCGATTCGAGCACACTTCCAAAAGACACCCAGGAAACTGAAAAAAAAAAATTTATTTCAACTTAGTTTAATTTCAATGTATTCATCTGTATCAACATAATCCATAAATTCCAAGAAAGATGCAGTTGAAAGATTCAACGCATAAATAAAATTAAACATTTCCACTACTGTTCATTATTTGTAGTTCATTATTTGTATATAGTGACGTGCCTCAGTTTGCTAACGTATTTTACAAGCTATCCTTCAAAATGAATTGAACTTAATAGCAACGAAATACAGCATTTTAAAATCATTTTGATTTTAATTTTTTAACCAATCTATCATTGCTTTGGTTGGATCTATGACAGTTAACTGAATAAGGAAAAAATCCATGCACGAGTTGTTTTAGAAAAACCAATTTCGAACACAACTATAAAAAAAAAGAGAAATGAACAAAACTAACCCTTCTTTATTACGATCAATCAGCTTCGGTACAAAAGCACGTACATAAGTACAAGTGCAAATTAACAACAAAATTACGCAGATCAGACTTTGGAAATTGAATAGGGCCGACTAAAATTCAACAAAGTTATTTAAAATAAATGTGAATAATTTAAATGGCAATTAATTTGTCAAAATTGAATTGAAATTTTTGTCATTTTAACAAAAAGGTGAGGAATATAGTAGTTACGTTATGCATCAGGTCTAAGATGAAAAATAAATAACTAGACTATTGAGCACAATTTTAAGACGAAATAAGATATAGACATCTCTGAATATTAATGACAATATAAAGTCAAGCAACTTTGGCTAGGTTACAACAATTAGATGAAAAGAAATACTTTGCCCAAATCCAGTCCTATAAATATTGATCAAAATAATTTCATGAAAAAAACATACCAGCTTGAGAAGATTTGCTTTATGATTGCCCTGAAATGAAAAGAAAAAAAAATATTGATTTTCACTCTATTAATATGAATTCATGCAATTTTATATGAGTCATATAGAAATATTTGGCATACGTCTGATGCTACGTACAACCATCAAACTCAATGTCACGTTCAAACATTTCAGGTTAACTTTATTTTTTTTTTTTTTTATTTTTACTAGAACTTACTGTTTTCTCAATTCTACACATTCTACCTCAAAAATTTTAAGATATGCAAAAATAGTCACAAATATTTTGAGTTAGTGAAGAGATAAAGACTACGTGCACCTCCACGTACAACTCAATAAAGCTCCATTCCACGTGTACATCACGCAACCCCAAACGGGAAGCACGCGATGAAAATGAATTCCCAATGCAGTTTTTGATGCATCTTTAGATGCGAATCGTTTTAAGCTAACATTTTTGGCGTGTAAAATTTGTTGAGTGAGATGATACTTCTCTTACACGTATTTACGTAGTACTTTTACATGTACTTTAACTATATGTTAAACCATAACTATGAATATTTATTTGAATGCATGCAAAAATTGGTAAATTCGTAGAGAAAATAATATATTATGTCATAAAATGAAATATGTAAAAAATTGGAAGACATAAAAAGAAATATGTACAGACTTCAATGTTTACAAATAGATATTAAGTGAAAAACGAAAAATTATGAAAGGAAAATCTGAAAAAAAGCTAAGCATTGAAGGAAAACCTCTGACTTTATTTTGTAAAAGATATTTATTGAATATACAACAATATACTCTTATACTCTTCATGAAGTTTAAAGAAGTTAGCGTTGGATTTCAGAAATGTCCTTTATATGTGAGTTAATTAGCGCATACTTAGAAAGAAAATATCAATAATAATGAAGCCAAGAGGACCAAATTTTTTGTTAATGACATTGGAAATATATTGGAACGAAAATTTCTACCAAAAAATTTCACTTCACTTAATGTTAATACTAGTAAAACTTCACTTAATTATTTGACCCTATAGTATACTTGGAAGCCTTCATCTCTCCGGAAATATTAGTAATTCTAATCAAATTTTGATGATAGGAATTGTTTTATCAACATTAATTATGCATGAGGAACATAATAAGCTTGATATTCAAAAGTAAACAAAAGTGAGGATGGAAGAAACACTATAAATCTTGTTCAAAATGCAGACATGTGTTGGATAAATGTTGAAAAAAGATAAAAAGAAAAAAATCCATAAGAAATTAATTATGTGATTTACACAAACAGGACAAATTTCAAGAATACACAGAATATAGAGAAAAAAATCATTTTTTAAAATCTGTCAAAATTACGAAAAACTACGACATCAAAGTGGATATTATTAAGGAAAAAAAGATATGCTAAATATACACCAAATGATGAAATGCACTGATATTAGAAAGGCAATTAAAAGAATTATGTCTGCAACGGTCTAAATTTCAAAGTCTAATATTAAAGTTTGAAACATTAGTATTAAAATATTGTGATGAAACGAAATAAATCTTAAGGTAACAACACAAAAATTATTCATAACAACCCGTATCACCCGGTTAGTATAAAACCCGCAGTTGTATTTCATTCGAAACACTGCTCGAAAAAATGTTCATCATCACCCCAATCTAGGTAAAACTCATCACGTACCAAATCAAATGTACCATCGGATGAAAACGTGAACAAATTATAGCTTCCATCGTCACAAATTGCAGCTATAGCCTACAAAGTTGGCATATTTATTTCAAAGTTAAAAAATATCGAAATTAAGGCATCAATAACCAAACAGAACCGTTAGCACCAAATCCTTTAAGATTCTGATTTACGGCTATATTTCGAGCACAGTCCATCACTAGAAGCTAGAGATAACAAATGACCTGCTAAGCAAAAAATTGGATCAATTTATAAATTAAAACATCCTAATGATGTTCAACTGAACAAAAAACAAAAAAACTTTCCATAACTTACATGGCTGCGCAAAACAAAACGATTTTTGGCATTCAGTTCAATACCATTCGATTCATTACTATTTTTTAAGAAAGCTAATTCAGTAAGTGTAACATTTTGAGTAGCTTTCGATAATTTGAATTGTATCCGCGCTCGATCAGCATCTTCTGATAAAAGACCAACTTGCTGCCATCTGTAAAAAAATTTTATCATTTTCACTTCTATTTTCTGAAATGTCCATGAAATTTTTTAAAAACTCTTTCGACATCAGTCCTTTCAAAACTCCTTCGAAGTTAGCTTTTTCATCATAACCTACAACTTACAGCTTGTTTTCTTTATATAACAATATAAAGTCCAAAAATTTAGAAAACGTACAATGTTTTCTTGTTCGTCCATGTCGGATCATTATTTTTTACAGCGAAAATATGCACAGTATCTTTATCACTTGCAACCGCCAAAAAAGCAGAACAGGGTGAAAAACGTACGCTGAAAAGACCTTAAAAAATTATGTACGACGAAGATCATTTCCTTCCTTGCATTTCACACTGAATAACTTCTACAAATCTTTAATTTTCACCTGCTTCCAGCTGTACAATCACATGTCATTTGATAGAAACACAATGTACCTTACACACGTTAAACTGACAAAGTTTCATTATACTGTGATGTACGTTTATGGATATCAAATCACAGCAAAAATTTTTTGTGTTCATTTGACGAGTAGAACAAGAAGAGATTTCAACACCAAATAATTGGAATTTGCAAAGATATTTCTATGTCATAATTTACAACTAAAACCATTCAAATAAATAAAGGATCTAGCATTAGGAACTGCTTAGCAAAAAAGTGTTATAATTCAAATAAAATAAGATCTATCGAACTGCTTTAATAAAAGATCTATCATTAGGAACTGAACTCTTAACAAATAAATACCTTACATTTACTTTTTTCTTTCTTTTTTTTCAAATATAAAATTGATATACTAACCAATGTAAAGTAACAGGATCAGCGCCTCGCCTAAATTCACGCATTAATTCAGTAGTTTTCGTATCGAAAATTCGTATCACCGTTCCCTGAAATGTAGGGATGAAGTTCCGTAAGACGTAGAAAAGATTTTAACTGGACTGTAGAAATGATGAAGTTTTAACCAAAAAGTCACCGTCAGGATTAAGATCTAACTTTAATAAAAGCCTTAAAATCACGAATTAAATTGAAATCTCCTTTTCATCCATTCATTTTAATGAAGTAAATATGTCTTACTTTATTTGAACCAGTAGCCAAAAGTGTAGCCGTACTATTTAGTGCCAGCTGCGCCACATCAGACTGATGAGCATTGATTAATGTTGGTGTCAAAGTTGCGTGTCTCGCGACATCACGTAAATTGATATACTTCAAAAAAGATAAAAAATTGAAAACAATATAAAAATTACAATTATGGAAAGGTAAGTTGATCCATAAGTTTCATTTGATCCGAACTACTGTCATTTATTATCACAAAAAAGAATAACTGACATCTTTTAACTATTTAATTTGGGATATTTTTTGTACCTTGAAATACAGCCATATATCCTCAAAATAAAATCCACAATTTCAACCATTGAATCGCTGCATTTAATAAATAGGTTAGAATGTTGATAGTTTGAAAGCATTCGTCAAAAAGTCAAAAAATATTGTCCTTGTTTATTAGTGACTCCCTTACTTTAGGTGTTAAAACTATACTGTTTAGTCCTTCCACATTTAAAACGTCCAGGAAATTACAATCAAGGAAGAAAATCTGATAAACCTGGACACTGCCTATTTGATTTCCTGGATAAATGAGAAGCTCCATATTTGGATCATTGCTAAGTTCACATAACCCATGAATATTCGTCCCCGTTTCGATCGTCTTTATTAAATCTAGTTCTTGTGGAAAATTAAAAACATGAATTTGTTTCATTCCTACTAGAACCATTCTGCAACAGTTGGATAAAAATATATAAACAACTAAAGCAGGATTACTTCTATTTTCAATTTTGCTGTCCAAGAAAAAAACGATAAGAAACTGCACGGACGATGGACTAGGGGATTGGATACTCAAAAATACAAACGAAAACTAATAATCAGTGCAGAGAAAATATCGCTGACCTCGTTTTTGACATCTGGAAGTTCAAAATAGGTGAGGTACTGGTATACTCCATGTAAAAGTCATCCTTCCTTCTTTCATCATTCCAAACCATTACTGTAGTAAAAGAATCATTTGTACAACGACTAATCGTTCAAAAAATATGCATAAAATATTTGATTAAAAAAGTTTCCAAATATATCAAATTTCAATAAAATATCATTAAAAGAGTGTTCCAACTTTCATCACCTTACCGACATTTTCAGCATATTTCGGGCAGAATCCACCACTGACCATTCCAAAAAAATTTGAGCAACCAAGAACTTTGCCAATTCTTAAACTTCCAACGATGCGTTTATCTGTAAACAATAAGGATATTAAACAAAAGATTACGCTAAGCATTCCTGCTAGCTATTTTTGTTCCTGTTTTTCCGGTTGTTTTATTCTTATCGAAATGATTGAAGTTCCAGAAATCCACTGAAATCCTTTTTTCCTGAACAGAACCTAAATCAACGGAATAAATTAAATGGAATGCTATGGTGATTAACTTTTTCTAAAAATTCCTTTCAGAGCCTAATTTGTTCAATCGAATGCGTTTCATTTCATGGTCGAATAATTTCGATAATTAATCAGAACCACAACTTATTCCTGCTCTCTTTGTATTCATTATTAATAATTAGTATTACTTAATTAGTACAGTCTGAATATTTGTGCATTTTCATAATGGAAAACTAACCTAACCGGATTAACTCGTGCAATGGACTGCATTGAAAGATACGAAATCCATCTTCTGTAGCTACGGCAAACATATTTTGCTCCGAATTTACAGAAATTCCATAGACCTTCTTCATTCTGAAAAAAGAAATTATTACCATTAACAATTTTAACTTTTGATTTGTGCTTACCATTGCCCATATCGTTAATGTAATTATTTACTAAATTACTTAGAGTCTTAACAGAAAAGTAATTGTAGTTTAAATCTAACTGACAAATTCCTATTTTTTTTTTTTTTTTCAGCTAACTGATAAGTTAATAAGATTAAATGATTCTTTCGGCTGGTTCTTTCGTGATTTTTTTTTTCGCACTGACTATTACTTAGTTTAATTTTATTATCTTCACGGACATGATATCTTTCACATATTATCTAGTTTAGCATAGAAACGATAATGCAAAACATCAAATCTAACCTAAGAATTTCTCTTCATTATTTCTTTACAACATAACATTCAATCTTTTAACAATACAAAATAGAATAAATTTATTAAATATTTTAACTGAAGAAAATGAATTAAAGTATTTTGAAGAATAGAAAGATAGATGATACATATGATAAAGAAACGATTTTTATTAATGAAGCAATCAAATCTTAACAACAACTTCCGTCGACTATTTACAGAAATATTCAAACTTTCAACAAAACAACAATTTTTTTTCTAATTTGCTAAATATTTTAGCTGAAAAAATTGAATTAAACAATTCTTGATGAAAAAAAATGAATGATACAAACAATGTGAAAACAATTTCTACCACTGGAACAATCATAATTCCTCCAACAAAAATCGATAACCCAGTGATTTTGTTTTGCATGATGAACCTACTTCATAGATCAACGGGACGCGTTTCAATTGACGTTGAAATGCAGGACCGCCCCATGCAATTGTGGTAATCGTTTTTGGCTTATGGTTGACGTACGTGGTAATGTCCCTTTGTTCCCAGTTTAGCTAGATTTCCCATTTCTTTTTCTTTTTTTTGTATATACTACTCGGTGATATGTAATATTTGTAAGTACGATGAATAAATTGAGTCTGTAACTTATGAGTATACCAATGAAAAGAATTTTAATTATTAATAACAGTCGGTGCTAATTAGCACGTTAATTTGAATATGGCTGAGGTAAATGAGAACGTTAGCATTGTACACTATTACTTCTGAATGTGTAATTTATTGAATTGATTGTTTTTGCGCTAATTTCTATCACTGAATTTTTGAAATTAAATATGGTAGTTTTGTTGCATTATTATTTAATGGAGTTTATATTTATTTGTTTTATAATAATAAATTGAGCGATTTTATGGTGTTGTCTGACTAAATTAGACGTATTCTGTTTTATCTTGAATTTAAGAATATTTTTGATTTTTTTTTCTAAACGTTTAGTGCTCTGTGAAGTGTGAAAAACTTTTTTTTTTTTTTAAGCTCTCCTTCACATTTGTAAAGTTTGTTGGTTAATACGTTTCACATGTTTTACCTATTTAGCACACTGATTTAAAAAAAAAAAAAAAAGAAAGAAAAAAAAGAAAAACGCATACGTCACGTTCGTTTCGTACGGATTAGATTTATGTTTCTAAAACTTTTATAATTTTCTTCAAGGATGTCACGTAATATTGTTCGTAAATCGGATTATGGTGCTCCACCGGCTAGAATGTCAGCTGGAGCTCCTCCTAGCCTTCCAGTGCGGCGCGCTTCCAAAGGTTTCTTTGTAATTGTTGTCATAACAGGATCCACCACATAGCCTCTAGGCATATTACTGGATTCAACACTAGTTTTGCTTTCGTAGGATCCAAATCAATTACCATGGCTTTTGTAAAAGATCCAAATTTATTTCCTATTCCTTAGATTACTATTTTTTCATTTCCAGGTGGTTTCAGAAATGTTACTAGTACAATTAGTCGTAAGCGACGATCGGAAGGTAATCTGGAAACGGAGGATTCGGATTCGGAACAAGCATCCACAGCCGATGACCAGGAAGAGAATGGAAGTGGTGATGATATAAAAAAGGAAGAAGAGCAAGAGGAGAAAATCAAGAAGACGCCCCGTAAAAAACGTCGATTTAGGTACATTTTTTTTCCACTTGGATAGTATATTTATTTATTTATTTTTAAATATTGCTTTGAAAAGTAATAAGTTGCAAGTTCTTGTAGATTAACTATTGTCTTCACTTGTAATCATATTAATCATTATTACCAGTAACACTTCACTACTGTAATTATAGGTTAACGGATTCAATAGCAAAAAGCAAAAGACGTGCTGAACGAAGGGCACAATTAGCAGCCGAACGTAAAGAGCGTGAAGAATCCAAACAGCAGCAGGAGGTAACTTTTTTATGACATAATATATTTCATTCAACTTCCACAGCAATAAAAAAAGCTGAAAAAGGGAGATGGGGTACAACAACAATATTTAGACAATATTTAGAAGCAGAATTATAAGATAAATATATAGTTTCGACTTGAAACTTCGAATCTATTACCACCTTTACTTATAGTTTACCACTAATTAAAATTTTCAAAAATTTATAATTTATCTTAAAAATTCATGGTTTTAGGACGAAGTTAATGATGAAGTGAAGGAACATTCATTGACACCGCCACCGCTTCCCAAAGCATCAACTGTTCTTACGTATTCACCCATGCAGCTTTTTTGCGACAGTTTGTTACGTAAGATGAAAGCCAAAGATCCCGATGAATATTTTGCATTCCCAGTGACACAGCAAGTTTTGAATTAAATCATATTTTCTTTTAATATAAAATTACTCTCAAGATGTCGAAATGATCTTATTCTATAAGGACTTAAATGTTTCCGTAGTAAAACTTTTTTTGACTGCCGCTTGTGCAGTTTTTTCAAAATTTTAGAAATACTGCTACAAATTGAAAAACAATTTTTCCATACAGTAATTTTAGCCTATTTGAGATAAATTTATTTATAATTTCGTATTAGAAGGCAAGCGCTTAAATTCAGGTCGATGGCACCAGATTATCATGAAATAATCAAGGAACCGATGGATTTTGCCACAATTCGACAGAAAATCGATCGGGATGATTATCCAGATATTACGACTTTTAAGAAGGATGCCGAATTAATTGTTCATAATGCAATGGATTATAATTCACCTGGGACTGTGTATTACATAGCAGCTCAAAAGATGGATCTAATTGTACAGTTTTATTTCTCAGAACCATATTTGCGCTATCTTTTTCATACCCTTCCGTTCAGCAAGGTAAATTTTTATATTTTTCGGTTATATTATTTTATTACTTTAAATACTCAGGCAGTTGAGCAGAAACTGTCTCACCTTGTTATTACAATATTTCCTATGGAATTTGAGTTATCAGTAACGATTGATTCGGATGCTTTATATTCTTATATTATCTCCGTATTGTTCGTGGCAGTATTTAAAGAAAAAAAAGAAAAAAATTCCGTTGTTAGCTATTCATTAGTGACAGTATTTTAAAACGAAGATAAGTGTTTGGAATTTTAGATAAGTTTTTGAAAATTAGCAACGTAAAATGCATATTGATAGAGGTAGATACGGAAAAATTAGAAATATTAAAAGCCATAGGAAATGCGTGTCTCATTAATTAGAAATTTTTTGGTTTTAGGGTAGAATATTTCATTATGATTGTCCTATGGTTTTTGTATTTTGCGTTCATTCAGTTTTTAAATTTTTACCTTTACTATATATATGCTGTTCAGTAATGGTACTTCAATGTCAAACCTTTATTTCTAGGAGATCCCGCTGGAAAAGTTAGGTCTGACATTGAAAACCAAAGCGCGACCACTACCAAAAGCGGATTACAAAACGGCAGTTGTTGATGATGCAACACCGTCAACTGTTTTGGAAGCAGTAGATCCATCTTTGAAACAAAAGTTATCCAGTCGTATTCCTGATCTTAGGATTTTTCCTACTGGTGATCAGGAGGACGGCATAGAACCAAAAAGTCACCTTGCATTTTTGGATAACAAAGATGGCGCTATTTGTTTGAATGTTATCAATCCGAGTTCATCGGAGAAAAAAATTATCACTCTTGGAGATATTGTGGGTAAGCTAGAGGAAGGCACACCAGGACTTTGTGCTCCTCAAGAACACAAGTCAAACCATCAGGTTAGTCGCCTCATACTTCAAATATTAACATAATCGAGGATCTTTGTTACGACTGTTGTCGTGACAAGGATAATGATTGTATCATTCCCGTTTGTTCATCCCTTGCATCTATGTACAGTGCATAATTTCATTTTCGTTTCTACTGAATACTGAGACATAAAAATTTATATTATTAGATTCTCGTACCAATACTTCAGAGTTTGATTTGAATACTTTTCATCGAGATGAACTGCTGAAAATGGATAATTAGATTAGCACTGGAAAAAATCAAGCTAGAGAAAAAATGAAGTTAGAGCAACTGATTGATTCTGTTGCTGCTGCAGTAAATTCACCTTTAGAACCATGATTTTATTTTATTCAATTTTTATGCCTTATTTTGCTTTCAAATTTCCCATTTATCATTCTAAAAATTTGTTTTTTATCAGTCATTTTATCACGTAGCATAAGCTCCTAATTAAGCATCAACTATGAAAAATGTTTCCAGATTCCGATTTCCTATGTTTCATATGGACCATTCAGTTCTTTTGCACCTCAGTTTGATTCTACGTGGGCAACACTTTGCGAACGAGATTCGCGTTTACTGTTGGGCACCTACGGAGATAGGTCAGCTTCTAATAAAGTTTTAAAATTTGGTGGAATAATTATGATTGCAGAGTTTTTTTTTTTTTTTTTTTTTTTGTATTTAATAAATATTACATGTGAAGAATTTATATTTTGTTTTTGTCATAAATATTTAAGTGTTGGAATAATGGTATGTTATTTATGTTTGCTTTTGATTTCACGTTTAGAGAGATTAGGATCATAACCTTTTTGAATAAATGCAAAAATTAGTAGTACTATCGATAGTTATATAAGTAATTTCAAAGTGAATTGTAGCAAACAAGTTGTATGAAATAATTTCAAGGTAAATTTTAGCAAAACTTTTAGAACTAATGTAACAAATGCCATATCCTTACGAGAAATGGTTGATAATTGCGGCGAGTATATGATCAAAGTTGTTGATGATTTGCTAGATACTTTGACAAACGGTGAACATCGCAGAACTATCAAAGCTTTGGAAACTGATGCGGACAAAAGCAGTGTAAGATAACGTTTTTTTCGGCAAAATTAGTTAAGAAAAATACTCTTTGAAATTCTACTGCAAACTTAATTTATTTTTCATTTCATAACGTAGAATCGATAAGAAAAATTAGTGTGAAATGCTGAGAATTTTCTCTATTTTTAATATTAAACGATATCATAGGTTTCTCAGATGAAAAATGCAGTGGATAAAATTGATTTGAATAAATTGTTGAATGATGTTGAGTCACTCGAAAATATTGGGATTGATGTTTCATTCACCAGTGATATAAGGAAATTATACAAACTGCAAACGGTACAAGAAACTCGTCAGGTATTTTTTCATTTTGTGAGGTCTATTCATTTATTTTTATTGAAAAGTAATCATATTGTTCTTCCAAAAAATTTGTTTTTTTTTTTGAAAAATATATGTCTCTGTTTGAACATATGATCATGAGTGAAGTTTATTGGTTGCATGGCTCGTGATTAGTTTTTTTTATGTATGATTGTGATTATTTTTCAACTTGTTGTATAATTATCAGTCGTCCAGTAAGAAGTGACTGATTGATTGGTACACTTCTTTCTTTACCATATTTCTCGAATTCCTTTGAAAATGGAATTGCACTTATTGATTTTCCATCTTTCAGGCTACGTTGAATAAAACTGGTGTAATGATCAGTGATCTAGCGTTGCTACAAAAAAATCGACTTAATTCGGTCCCACCGACTACTCTAACTGAACAGCCGCCACCTAGCAGTCAAGAGCTTAACTTAGCCAACAAAGTGCAAGGAAAATTGCACAGCCAAATAGCGCAGTACGCCAAACCTGGAAATGTTATCTCCCCACCTGTAATTCATAATGCTGTAGGCTTAAATGAAGAGGATATTGACTTGTTGAATGAATTTTTCACTGCCGCACCGCCAACCACTGTGGTGTAGTGATGGTTAGATCTCTATTATTTTCAAAGATTCCTGTTAGAATAGAATTAGCAAGTGGCAAGACTGAAGCTCTCTTTCTTGTCTCTTCGTTTTATTTTGAATTTGGCACGGATTTCTGCACCATATTGGGAATGCCGATGTTTTTGAAAAATTGGGGAACGCAAAAGAAAATTTTTTTTTTTATATATTTTAATACTACATTAATCTAATAATTCATATCGTTCAGCGATAACTTCAGAACTTGTCATTGCTTTTGTGATATGCTTAAGTTCATGAGAGTATGTTTAAACGTAATTCGATTTTGTTTGAGTTGAGCTATTGTATATGATCTCTATTATATTACATTTTATGAAATGTTGAATCGTATAAATTAAAAAATTAAAAAAGGATTATGTACTTCATTTTTACACTGCAACCGCACGCGTTACACAATTAAAGGACGTACTGATGGCAGTATACGCGATAGCAAATGCTCAATTCAATCTATAGTTCGTCTACATTCATTTATTTGATGCGTTTGTCCAAATATCAACAACCGTTCAGTCGCAGAGTTGCAGAGTGTTCTTTCAGTCTTACGAAATTGTTGAGGAAGGACGACTTTTCTATGTAATTGCAAACGAGGCAGAAAAGCCGTAACTGAGGAACCAAAGATTACGACTTAATCTGTAGCGTTTGCGCTGCTCTTTAAATTGGCGTAAGAACCGCACGAAGTGGGCGTAACAATGTTTGTCTCCCATCTGACTCAATTTCTCTTTTGAATTGGCAGTTGGTTCTTAATTCTTGATCTTGATCTGTTTAAAGATTAATTGCATTTGAATGCTATAGCCATTTCCCACCAATACATTCATCTTTCATCACCATCCCCATAACACATGTTAGTTTTTTTGAATAGATGTTTCAAATTTCGATGAATTTTTCAAAAACACATGAAAATATAAATTATTTTCACAGAATTCTTTTAACGATTCTATCACATCAATAATCAGAGAGGTCTAGATCTACACAAACATTCACATCAAAGATAATAGTTGTCAAAAGTTTCTCTAATATGTGGAAGTAAGCGTTTCGAATTGTGAAGTATAACTCAGTGTATTTTACTTGAGCTATGTCCAAGAAGTTGTCGATGCACTAAAGCTCGATAAATACCATCTTGTTCCAGCAAATCATCATGTCGGCCTTGCTAAAACAATTATGAAATGTGGATTTTTATAGATAATGGCTAAATCGCAATTTATGTATGTGACATGTCAATATTGATTAAAGTCCAGATGTGCCATTTATATTCCGAAATATTTTAAATAAGCCAAGATGATACTTATAGCATATTGGCTACTAAAAAAACAAGAAAATTCTATCTTTTCCGATCTAAAATTTGCATGAATTATAATATGACCCTGAACTAATTCAACTACTCTAGTTTTCTAACTGAGAATTAGAACTTCAAATCTTTTTAGAATTTTATATGCTAGTAGCAATTAAGCTATTATAGCTAATTAGAAAATTTCAATTGAACGAACCTGCACCACTCGTCCTTTATTAATGACAATAATTTGATCAGCATTTTCAACTGTACTTAAACGATGTGCTATCACTATAACTGTTTTATCCTTCGAACACTGCGCTATAGCATCTTGTATAACGTGTTCACTTTCTGCGTCTAAAGCTGAAGTTGCCTCATCTAATATAAGGATAGCAGGATGACGAACCAAAGCTCGTGCTATAGCTATACGTTGCTTTTGACCGCCTGAAATTTTGAATGCAACACAAAATATGAAAAACATTCCCTCCTTTCCTCTCTTTTTAATCTCAAAACTATTTTCCATTATTCTTTGAATTTAAAAATTTGTGCTAGACTTTAAAATTTGAAAAAAAAAATCTAAAAAAGTAAGGCACTTGAAGAGGTAATGAATGACTGTCAATAAAAGGAATGTTGACGGAAAAAAAAAGGAAATGGTCCTCTCCTGTAATTTTTATCTTGGATGTATCAGAAAAACAATATCGTCACATTTCTTTACTACTGAATAACAGTGCATAAATTAGTACGTCACTATAACTGTTATGATAACTTCATCAAATTCTAGAAAATCCTATCATGACACAATAATATTTTCAAATAAATCACCTGACAATTGAATACCCTTCTCACCACAGTTTGTATCATATTGCTTTTCCGTTTCCATGATGAAATTATGCGCATTAGCTATTTTAGCAGCATTTAATACATCTTCTTCGGTAGCCCAATCACATCCGTATACAATATTATCGCGTACCGTGCCTTCATATAATATTGGATCCTGAGCAACCAGAGCTATCTGAAACAATTTCTCGAATTTTATTGATCAACTTTCATTCATTGCTGTATTAAAAATACACAGTTTAAAAACCATTTAAAAAGTCTATCAAAAAATGAAAAACTGTTGCCACACTTGAATCATTTTTATTTTCAGCGAGAGAATCTGTCTAAAGCAAAACTGAAATAACAAATTTACTTTTTGATGAATATACTCATGATCATAATCTGCCACTGGATTTCCATCAATAAGTACGCAGCCTTTATCACATTCGTAAAAATGTTCAATCAAAGACACGATTGATGACTTCCCACCACCACTTGGTCCAACCAAAGCAACAGTCTGACCTGGATGAACGGTGAAACTAACGTCCTATAATAATTTTTTTTTTCTATATCTTGAATTTTAAACATAAATTCAGGAATGATGCGACGCATAATTTATTTTTCGAGTGGAATAAAATACAACTAAAAATACGAGTGGAATACATTCCTTCACAATCTGTCATCAAGTGTGAAAATATAAGTCATAACAAAAAATGGTGACATTATGATCATTTGTACCACAATTTTGAAATCATATGCCTTACCTCCATGAAAAATATTTGAAATGTAAAAGAAAATGCCAGAAATTTTGACAAACCTGCAAAACAGGATTGTTTGGCCGGGAAGTGTATGTAAAAGATACGGAATCGAATTTAACTTCTCCGTTAACTGGTGTCTTTTTCGTTCCAACATGAAGAATTTTTGGTTTACGCATCATATATTCGAAAACTTTCCTTGATGCACCAACACTTTCCATCAGACCCGTAAATACATAACTGATGTTCTGGAAAATATCAACAGCAGATCTAACGTGATCAGCAGCAAATATATAACAGATATTAAAAGATCCATCACCATATACAATACTAATGAGATGAAAATGAAGATTTTTCTATTTCCGATTAAGCATCAACTAAACCGTGCCGAAATGGTATAACCAGAAAAATTTGAAGATTAAAAAAATGAACTCTCTAAGAATGTTGATCTAACGGTCTTTTAAAATATAACCTACTAAACAGAAAATGTAATGTAGTAAATGAATGACTGGTTAGATCTTGTGTAGCTGCAAATATCAATTATATCAAATCAATTATTACTGGAAACCTACATAGAGATTCTCTCCAAGTTGCATTTGATATAATAAGAAAGATATCAAATTATCAACTGTCATTTTTCCTGTAACAAAAGATAGTTATGCATTCGAGATGAAGTGAAGACAATGAATAAGGTACTGTGAGTTGTAAATGAAAGTAAACGCTAAGTTTTTATTTAAATTTTTTAGATTTTTATGCAATCATTATCAAAACTAAAATTTCAAATTTAATATTGAAATTGAAAAAATCACCTGATAAAACAAGATGGCCACCATAAAAGAGCACAGCAATCAGGATAGCATTATCACAAAATTCGGTGGTCCACATATAACCCATATAAACAATTGCTTTTTTTTTATTTAAATTCAACGTTTCATCCAAATGTTGCTGAAACTTCCTAGCTTCACGTTTTTCACAAGCGAATGATCGCACTGTTCGCATAGTACTAATCACTTGTTCTGCTACATGATTCGAAGTCGCTATTGTTCCTTGCGTTTTTTCCGTTAGCAGCTATAAAAAAGTGAGAAATGGTAATTAAGGAGAATGAGAGAATAGAAGAGTAAATAGTAGACTGATTAGGAAGATGCATTCAAGAAGTTCAGATAAAGAATAAAGGTTTGATAGGTTTGAATATTATAAGATATTTTTTGAAAGAGAAAAAACTTTTGAAAAAGCTTTCTTCCACAGTTTAATGACCAAAAGATATTCAAGAGGGAAGTTTAAACTCAGTCATCGAAGATCAGCTTGAAAATAAATAAAACTGATCTAATTTAAGTGGAACATTAACAATTTTAAACTTACATCATAATATGCACCGTAAACTTTGGTTATGAAGCCAACAACTGGTACAATAATGAAAGTAACCAGAGAAAGGCGCCATGAAAGAGTGATCATGAACACTAACGAACCAAGCAGCATGACAATGTTTCGGAGGAAAACGTTTAAGTTCGTAGAAACTGTTGAAGACATTGTTTCACAATCAGTTGTTAGTCTTGATGTTATCTCACCTGATTAACACAAGTAAAGGTTAAGGAAAGTAAATGTGGTCCGATAATTAATTCCCTAAACATCTGAGTTTAATTCTCTAAATGAACATCCAATTTAATAATTCTTCAATAAATAGAGCTAAATACCTGTGTTAGTCGTATCAAAGAAGCTGATATCTTGTTCCACTAACGAATTAAATAAATCGTAGCGCATTTGACGATTGACCAGTGCTGTAGCGTAAACGAAACTTCCACCTCGCAGACCACCAGTAATTGTGCTAAATACTTTAAAAATTAGCATAAAAATCTTCAAGTTTCAATAAAATCTAATAAATATAAGTGTTGAAATGTAAGCGAAAAAATAAAATAAAAAGCAAACCTTACGAAAGTTAAAGCTACCATAAGCAACACAGAACGGACTAAAACAACAGCGCCTCGACCTTGCACTATATTTGAAAGTACTTGACCGGTACAGTATGGTAAAAACACCCGTGCTTAAAAAAATTGATTTCAGATTTTATTTTTAGCATTTCCATTAGTTGATCTCGAACTTTGAATAATAAATCTTGTCGTTAAATAAAGAATGAAGTTAAATTTGTTAGATTTTAATTTAATGCTTAATTATCATTTCCAATTATGAACTCAAATTCATAACACAAAGAATTCAAATATTAGGATTTGATAAATACACACCAACAAATTGGCATTAAAAAAACTGGAAAAAGTATAATTTAATATTTAAATAATCCCCCTGATCAATACTATCCAAAATGTAAAATTTAATAGCATATGAATTCATACATGAAGAATAGATGATGAGAAAGAAGAAACCAGTTGCGAACCATATCCAGTGAAATTTACAATATCGGAGTAGTCGCAAAATATGTTGACCAGTACCAAAACGAGTAGATTCCTCCTTAGTATCATGCAATCTTGATGGCACATCCCGTGTTTCACCCGTTAATGATTGATAATCCCAGGACGTGTTACGACGTAATACAAAATTCCAAAGTAACATAATGAATATAGCGGCTAGTACATTCCAAGTAACATTTAGCCAAAACCCGAAATAAGCAAATTGCTCGATTTTCTCCGAGAATGCGAGTAATTTTATCAATGAAAATGTCCAATGTAGAATAAATACTCCCAAAAATGGTATAAAAAGTTTTTCAAGCCATGGATATTCACGACTGACTTTGAGCATAAGACAAAATAGCATTATGAGAAGTCGAACAACGGTAAAGACTAGAAAATCAACGGGAGAAGTGATAAACTGATATGGCACATTAAGTGCTATATAATCCCAGATAATATGATCATTAAATTTGAATGATTTTTGATAAAAACCAAAAGCGATCACCGAAACAGCAATATCTATGCAATAGTACTGAATAATTAGGAGCGAAATTAACCAGAAACGCATAATTCTTGAACTGAAAAAAATTATTATACATTCAAGTTAACTATCAATCATGCGATTATAAATGCTACGAATGATGTAACATTTGATTTCTAAATATTACCTTTGATAATGATTACTTAATGAATGATAAAGACTAATAACAAATCCATTATTGAAAACATTTCTTTCGTGATATATTAATTTCAGAATATCGTATACCTCAACCTATTTACTATTTACATTATTAATTTTATTAAGCAGCACCTAATGAATAGGAGGAACAAACATAAAAATTGACTTTTTTAGTAGATGCACGTACTCATTCTGCTTATGTAATGCAAGCTGCGTGTAAACTGCTGTCACGTTTTATAAGCGCATCCGATTTTTATCTGGAACTGTAATAAATTATGTTAGAAATGAAGAATTCTTAAAATTAGAAAGATAAGTGAGATGAAAGCAATATGAAAAATTCATTTCTAATATGAATATTTCAAGCGTAAATATTACAATAAATGTAATGTATGTGAACATTTGCCCAAGATGTTATTGATATTCAAATTCATTTGCATATTTGAGATTTAATTCTTATATTATCTCTCAATTTTCTTTTTTTTTCTTTCAAAAATAAATATTACTAATAACAACACCAACTGCATTAAACAGCAATTATGATTATAATGTTAATAATATTTATAACTAAAACATTAACAAATAATAACAAACAGTATTAATAACATTTCAAAAAGCAGAAATTGATTATAAATTATATAATGTCGACCCATCAAACAATTAGCAATTGTGACAATTACTCATAATTTCCCCTTTCCCTCTTTCTCTTTCTTTCTCCTTTTCTTTCCTAGGAAAGAATGTTTATTATTGTGATTATTTGTTTACAACAATGGTTGGTTATTTGTTTATTGAAATGACTGTTTGCGAGATTACAATTTTTCCTCATCTATAGCATTATCCTATCAGTCTTACTTTTTATAATTTTAATTAATTAGTTCATGAAACAAAACAAACAAATCCATCGTTATGAATGAATTGCATCAAATAATCCAACTATTCAGTTCAGTTATCCAATCATTCCTTATGGCTAAACTAAAAACAATCTTCCTAGTACTTACGTGGAACATTTATTATACGCAATAACGTATATTATACGTAATCTCAGTTACATACCAAATTCTTTGTGTTTCATTTTACAGAAAAATCAATTCAATTATTAATTTTTTTCTTTGAAAAACACATTGAGCGGTGTTTTTCAAACGCTCAAATAACGACAATTGATTATCACTGCTAGCACATGATCCATTTGCTTACGTAGTACATGATCTAATACTTACACGTATGTCATACTTAAACAATTTCCTCTGATGTAATTATAATTGTAAAACAAAATAACTGCAACAAAAAGAAAATTACATTCATCTTTACACATAATATACGATTTAACTCTTAAATATATTACACTTAATCTCATATTTTAAATGCGTATTGTAATGTTACTTTACGTATTCATAATTTGCTTTCAACATATAAATATAGTTTATAATTCTAATACTTACATATACAATAAATTGTCATCTTTTTACTAATATAAATTGTATTAATTAATTATTAATACTATTTATGCGTACATTATAATTTCATCTTAATCTCTTATCATATCAATAATGTAAATAATTGCTTTAACAATTCTTTCTTCCTCTTTTAAAAATTAATTTATCACATAGTATATAGATAGATAGATAGATAGATGGATGAAATGAATGCAAATCACATGAAATTCACCACTATTTTTCACATGAAAAATCTTTTTTAAACAAATTTACACATTTTACACATATCATATGATGAAATAGTTGTATAACAAATCAACCGTAACAGAGCGAAAAGGAAAAAAAATCCTATCTGTTTACTATTATTAAATATTTTGATCTGAAAATTTCAAATAAATTTAAAGTAAACGAACGAAATTTTTAATCCTTTCCACATAAAATATAACTTCTCCAATCAATCAAAATTTTCCAGTATCTCTCTGAGATTTTATTTGAAAAAATCCTGAAACATCAAAAATCTTCAGTAGCAACAATAACAAAAGAAAAGAAAAATAAATTAGCAACCAATTAATCAATCAATCGATAAAATTATTGTAGTAATAATTCTTTTTTGTGGTATATGTTTAACACTTATCAATCTTAAAACTTTATCTTAGCTATTTTATTACTACCAAGTAAGTTAAGGTAAGTCTCAGTTTTATTTACCTAACAAATTCTTATGCTCATTAATAAAACTGACTTAATTCATTCATCGAATATAACAAAGCATACAATAATTTACTTATATCAAAAGAAAAAAGTGCAAAAATATATTTTAGCATTCATATTTTGAATAAAATGAATAAAATTTTTAACAACAACAATAATACCAATAAGAATAACAATAATAATAATACCTTTAAAGAATTTAAACAAAAGAAATCAAAACTTTAAAAATAAAAAGAAATGAAAACTACCTGAAAAAAAAAAGAAATCACATCTAAACAGAATTCTCACTAATTGTTTCACTAAAATTTCCCGATACCATTGAAACGTCTCCTGTTTGTTATATTACAGAAACGTAAACATACGTATGTCCCATGCGTATCTGTCTGATATTCCCTTCCGTACGTGTTTGTTACATTCATTGTATGTATGTATGTATGTGTGTGTGTCTCTTTATGTCTGTGTGATATACGTGTATATGTGTGTGTACGTGTCTGCCTGTGTCTGTCCATCATCTATATATATCATATCTCTAGGAATACTCACAGAGCAACACAAACAACACAGCAAGACCAACTGAATTTCATTGATTGCTGTGCTTCCTTGTGTTGCCTTTGTATGTGTGTAGGTCCATATCTTTGTATGATGCGTGCGTGTATGTGTGTGTATGTCTGTATGTCCGTCTACATACGTGACAGACTGACAGACACATACGTCGATTTTCATCTCGCACTCAGCCTTTTGCTGAAGAAGGAAGTCGATCGGTTAGAGTAAAACTTTTTTTTTTGTTGGGTCGGTCATTATCATTGAGCATTCTGACATTTTTTGTGCTTTAATTATAACTATATTTGTTCATAATCTAATTTACTTAATTATTTAATCGTACGTAATATTTATTTAACAAATTTCATATTGTTATATCTATGGTATATGAATTTATCTCTTATCTCTATTTCCTATTGTTATTGTTATTGTGGTTATTGATGTTAACATGGATCTGTTTATCTTATTTTATTTTGTTTTTCTTATTTTCTTTGAAGTTTTTAATTTCAACTTTTTTTTGTGATAATTTTGAAAATGTTTAATGTTTTACAAAAATTGCTCATCGTTCTTTTCTTTTTTCATGTAAGTTACGCAAAGTAAGCTTTTTTTTTTTTTTTGTTTCCAGGGAGAACTTCAAATTTATTTTGTATTTCAATAAAAATTTTCAGAAATGTTCTTCTATACAATTAATCTATGTGCTACGAAAGGTCACGTGGATTTAGCAGTATAATTAAGAGAAGCGGTAAAGGCATGTTTTGCGGGCCGCTTTTTATGGAACGCAAAATTACTACACTCTTTAGATTCTTGCACAGCCTTTTTCCGAGTCTATTGATTTTCCACTTCTTTTTCCTAAACGCTTCAAATAATTACTTAATGTTTAATAAGTTTTAAAATAACTTTCAAGTTTCGATTTTCGATTTCAAGTTTCAATTCTTACCTTATTTATCTTCTTGCAGCCATTATTAAGTAATGTAAGGCAGTGCAAATAAAATAAATTAAATAACAATAGTGTAAATTTATGATAAGTTGTATACCATTATTTTCAGTTTTCTCCTTTATTTCCCTCTCCTCTCGATTTTATCCTAAAATGTTTTTCAGGAAATTTCAAATCTTTGATCCAGGAAATTGACTGTATTCTAGAAGATATTTACGGAAGCTCATAAGTTATCTTGCTGTTCTGTTTTTTCATTTCATATGATATTTTCTAACCGGTTTGAAGATGAATGTAATAACATGATATGCTAAAAAATAGTGAATTTGTCATATCAGTGTGTTTCAGAGGGAAATTATGACTTCAACAAAGGTTTTTGTCACTTTTACTTTAGTTTGTCACTTTCATTATTTCATCGAGATTTCATGATTAAAGAGAGTGTTATATTTGTCTTTACCACCTATCATTATTACTGTAATATGTCTAATCGTTGTTATTTCACGGTTCCATAATTTATTACTAGTGATCAGTAGTCTTATCAAGGTTTTGGCAATCAAAATACTATCCGGCGATGTCAAAATTGATCCGAATGAAGTTCGAAGGCATTGCATTTTTTCGAAACTTGGTGATATAGATCGATGATATAGATGGTATGGATGAACTTTTTGGGGTTTTAGGTAAAATTATGCTGTTAATATTCTGTTAAGTGAAGCTATTTATGTATTTCAGGATGCTCAATAATGTATTAAGTACTGCTATTTGAGTACGGCTAGAAATCCTAAGCTTCAACATTAATTAATTCATCAATCGGAGGAATTTTTAACTTGAACTTGACTGGTTTTATCTTACAATCTTAAGTAAACGTTTAATGTATTGAACAGGAAGGCAATTTTCGACATTTTTTAATAGTACAAGACTGCTGACTTTATATCGCACAATTAATTAAATTATCTAATATAGGCGCGTTTTCAGATTTTTTTTCCAGCTTCTGCATATATGCGTAATCGATTATACTTACACCTCGAAATTAAACCGACATCAATATTTCATGCTTTTCTGTCTCACATTTTGCAGTTGCAACCCATTACCCATCGTTTGAATCTACGTCATTAAACTTATAGCTTAACGATTGACATCGTGAATTTGTGAAATTATTGTAGGATTTTGTCTGAAATTTGAACAACTACGCGACTTTCTAGCCGTAAAATTTTGCTAAAAATTTAATAAGTTACCTTTTATTTTTCAGATTACTTAAGATGAAAGTTCACGTGGACGATGTGTACTTTATTAGCTGAACAAGTGAGTTACGTGCTGCTTGTGGTTTTATCATTTCGCGATCAACACTTTCACTGTGTTGCTATCATTCCAGTTGAAGCAAAGCTAGGAAGTATACAGGGAATCCGGAAATAATGAGCGAGGGGGAAAAAGATTCAACAGGCCATGATCCGGATCCGTCCACGTCCAAATACTCTGAAGAATCTACCTCATCGCGGTCATCGAGCCGTTCGAAGCTTTCGGCAAGTCCGGTATGCCTCGAAGAACAACGGGTACAATTGAAACTGGCGAGTCCACTTGGTGGTGAGCCACTTACTTTCATGTGGCCACTACGAGAAGTGTCTGGTTATAGTGAAGGTCAAGAAATTCTAGATGTTGTAAGGTAAATCTTTTTCCCAAATAAAATTTGTCTTGTGTGAGAGACCTTTGACCTAAGATTATCCTAATCGATGAAAATTTCCGAAATATGTAGGGTCTGGTGATATATAAAGAAAAAGTAGACAGTATGATTTTTTCTTATGCTTTTCAGGAATGCTCTTTCATCGTTCCCCGAGCTTAATTTCATTTTGAGACAGCATTGTGGAATGAATCTTGATACAATTGATAAAAGGAAGTAAGTAATATGTTGTCCTACTTCATCCAAAGTTGTTGAATTGTAGTGTCACTCAGTTTCAGTAAAAATCGCTTTTTAAAATTAAATATTGGAATATTTCGAGATTTCCCAAAACTTTTTCTTTTTTACCATACTGAAAGTTATCATTTCAGCTTTCAACAAATGTCGGCACTGCTGGATGCTTTCAACAAAACTTGCCCCACATTTACTCAGCTGGTTAGATTTTCAATCTGAGCTTTTCTTTTCAAAACTTTTATTTCCAGAAGAGAAAAAAATCTAGCTTTTATTTGTTGGATTCATCATAATTATTAAATAAGATTATTTTTTAAACTCACGTGTTATTACATTATTTTTATTCTTCTTTGGTTGCATAAAGTTCAATGCATGTTTTACCAGAATCACAACTTTTTAAATAGATTGTCTTTGTAAGTTAACCTTTGCAAAAGAGGACTTTATGTAGCATTGAAATCGTATTTAGTGCTGTGGTGTCATTTTATTAATTTGCAGATCTTTTTTGCTTTGTTTCCGGAAAATATTTCTTTTTATGAAAATATCCATTTATCCGTATTGTATATTTTGTAGTGGAAAGGTGCAACGAAGCCAGGTGGTGAAATTTGGTCAGCAGAGCGTGCAAATCCAGTATTGTTGAGACAGATCTGTACTAGAGCATACAATCGTGCTGTAGACAATGTGCATCTTTTAAATAATCATTATAAAGCATTCTCATCACAAACCTATGGTGAAACATCATTTGATCGGATGCAAATGATCATTCAAGAAATTGTGCCAAAGGTATGTAAATATTGAATGGAAATAAAATATTTGATAAAGATAGGCTAGTTTAAATACACGTCTTAAAATTTGTAGTTCCCATTCCGAGTGCTCATTTTACTTCAGGTTTTTTCTTTTATTTATTTTTTCTTCCATTTTTAGATTTTAAGGATTCAAATCCTTTATATGTGTCTTTTTAAAAGGTTAATTCATCTTGTGATAACATTAAAGTTACACTTTCCTTATGTCTCTTTTCGGTTTTTCCCGAAGTTTAACGTTTCTACTTGAAGATTGCTGGATAGTTGGATTACATTTTATTCTTTCACATATTAATGACCTTAGTTTGCGTACGTAGTCTTCTTTGTGATTGGTTTTTCTTTTAAAAGAATATATATATCTTATTAGCTCATGCCATCAGTAAATGTTGAGCAAATGATGTTGTTTCAGGATCGGGATGTTTTCGTTGATCTTGGAAGCGGGGTTGGTCAGTTAGTTATTCACATGGCTGGCGGTTCAAAAGTACGAAAAGCAGTTGGCATAGAAATCGCCTCATTGCCAAATCGTTATGCGCAAAATCTTTCCGTTGAATTCAAAAAGTACGTTATTATCCGTTGGATACTTTATATAAAAGAGTAAAACAAGAAAGGTTTTTCAAAAAATGCATGAAAATTACAAGTTTCGGATTTGATTTTTTTCTTTAAATACATACTGTTTTCCAGGTGGATGAAGTGGTATGGTAAAAAATTTAGACCGTTTGAATTACATAAAGGAGATTTTCTGGATGAAAAATTTCGTGATCTGATCACCAAAGAAGCAACAATCATTCTGATTAATAATTTTGCATTTACAGCAGAATTGGAAACTCGCATTAAGAGGTCTGTTGAGTTTTGTACTAATTTGTTTTAGTGGCGTAAGTTTTTAATGAATTGAAATTAGAACTGTAATGAATTGAAATTAAAACTGTAAGGAGAGAAGTAATAGTTTTGTAGTTTATTAGTACAACATCTTTGCGGCTAGCACAATGCAGCTATTTTTTGTATTTAGTCTAGGAATGAAAATCAAAAAAGTCAAGTATGATATTTCGTTTTTTAAGAGAGCTTTTGAGCGAACTTAAAGATGGGACACGAATCATTTCGACTAAACCTTATGGCTTACCGAATCGAACAATCACAGATAGACACTTGAATGGTGCAGATTTCTTTGCATTTCGGTTTTCACAATGATAATACATATTCAGTCATTTTTGCCTTCTGTTTATATGATGCACAAATTTGGATATCTGTATAAATTAGTCCGAATTAAAATTGTCTGGAAAGATGAATTTAATATATTTGATTTACTTGCACAAGTGAAATATTTTATTAGTAGTAACTTTCCTTTGCACATCCTACTTTCTTGACAAAAATCAATTTTTAACGCTGTGAAATGTATATCACAGCCTATTAAGATATGAGAAAAGATTTCATCACTGATTTATCTCTTCATTAAATATTAATCAGTGTTGCTTAATATAAATGGAATGTTACCATACGAATTCAGATATATCAGCAATTTTGGATGTTTTCGAAATGGCACAGTGTGAAAATGCTTGCTCTTGGACGAGCAACTATGTTGCTTACTACCATCATATCATTAATCGAGCTAAAGTAAGTCAATGAAGCGAAGTGCAGTTAGAAGAATTTAGTTATGCGAAAATGTGTACATCCAAATATTGACTATTCCTCATCCGACATAATGGCATTTGTTTGCGACACTCCCTTTTTTCTGTTGTCTTAAAGTCAGTCTAGTGAAGCGTAGTTTGCAACAAGGCATTAGTTCATTTTATTTTTAAATCAATTTGTTTTTTTTTTTTTTTTTTTTTTCGTTTTTCTTTTGAAAAAGATTTTAATTAAATGTAGTGGAGTAAGTAGTAATTAAAGTATATTTCAGTTAGAAAAATATTTTCTCTCGCAACGAAATCCTGCGTTAAAACAGCACAACAGTTCGGATGGTAGTAGACGTTCATCGACATCAAGTAAAACATCGCGCGATAGTTTCCGATGCTGGAGCCGAGAATCTAGTGCATCATTACCGAATAATATATCCAGTACCTTAGTTGGTCGCCGTGGTGCTACACCAACAGTTGGTCGAAGTCATACACCAACTTATCATGAACGTAGTCCAACACCTATTAGTAGGAATAACAAGCGTCCGAATTCAGATCTTTCGGATGATGATGATTATGCGTAAGTTTCAGCATTTTGTCTAAATTTATGAGTTTGAAACTTAAAGACAGTAAATGTATTTGTTGTAATTGTAAACAAAGCCATTAAATAATTCTTGAATTAATAATTGCTAAGGTAATTTGGTCTATGACTAGCTAATAACGCAGGTTGCAGTGCAATAGCTTTCTTTGACTCTTGGAATAAACAGTATCTGTGAATAATGATTACATACTTTTCTATTGGATTATAAGACTGTCTTCAGTATTATACTTCTAGGATCGGTCCAACGACGCGTCGGAAATGGCAGGAATACTGTTCAACAAAAACGAAAGGACAGCGTACAACTTCAACAGCTTCAACAGAGAATGCCTTATCAGTTCGTAGTTCGAAATGGCCAACACCGGATTACGATTATACTCCATCAAGAAAAATTCGCAAAACTGGACAGCGTGGACGGCCTCGTAAAATACCTGCTACTAGCAAGGTTAAGCTTATTTTCATATTTTTTGAAGATAGCGAAAAAGAGTTGGAATTTTGGGCAGTGTGAATATTTCACAAGTCATGTGTACTGAGATGTGGTTTAATTGATAAATTTAACGAGCGAAAGTTGATTTATGATAATATTGGTAATAGATGATTGATTGAGAGATTGCTGTTAATCCTATCTTTATCCGAATACTTTTTCGTTCGAGGAGAACAAGTTTGCTGTTTTATTTTTCTACAGTCGAAAAACTTTCTTATTTCCTACATTGTAGTGAGACTTTAAATAATTGTGACTAATTTTTACATTTAAACTTTAATTTTCGTGTAAAACTCTTAACTCTGATTATTGTTTTGCAGAAGTTTCATATACTGTCTGAGAAAATTCCTATGGTCATTTACTTGTCTTTCCGAAATTTCTGTTCTTTCTCCTCTCATTTCCAATTTCAGTGCGGAATTGAAAGTTTGGGCGTGATTGAATTTTTTGTTTTTGAAGTCTCTTTAAAAAGTTTGGGGACTTCAGCTTGCCACCGGTGAGTTGTTAATGAAATGGAATTATTGGTATTTATAGTATTTTGATGCCTTATACTTCCAATTTTCACATAGAGTCTTTTCTGGTAATTTTAGTTTGCCTAACTTTACAGTGCTTGCTCCAAAAATTGAACCGAAAATCAGCTTTTGGATATACATTTTATTTGATGCTCCTGTTCAATTCCTTTGATTGGTGAGTGCATGATGAAGATGA
This sequence comes from Brugia malayi, assembly GCF_000002995.4. Lineage (NCBI taxonomy): Eukaryota > Metazoa > Nematoda > Chromadorea > Rhabditida > Onchocercidae > Brugia > Brugia malayi. Next base: position 5,105,601 of record NW_025062477.1, read on the forward strand.
AAAATGAGTCGAGAATTGGAAGTTTTTCCTATTCTCGACTTCATTGTGCGCTCACAAATCTTTCTCAAAACTCATTAAGGACATTGAATGCGTAAGTCAGACAAACATTCTTTGGTTTTAGCCATATTTTCGACTGATTTTTAGACCAAAGTGTCAATATTACAAATGCCATTAATAAGGAATGTGAAATTGAAGGAGAAAAGAAGAGAGCAGGAAGGAGAGGCGAACATAAAAAGGAGAATGGTAGAACACGTTAACTAAGTACTAATCAGTGTCCGAGTTAGGATGTGTAACAAATGTTCAGTTCATTCTTTTTTTTAAATTAATACCAAATTTTTGTCACACATATGTTGCTGAAAAATTCTAATGATGTGACTTTTGCAACCTGAAAAAATTGAAATGTATCTTAGTAGTGTTCTTTCTTGAAATAGGTAGGAAATTTTGGACAATTTTTTCATACTAAAATGATGAAATTAATGTTAATAGAAAACTGTCGGTAATTTGACGGCGCTTTATCTGTGTATTCTAGTGTAAAAAGTACAGAATGCACCCCTCCAATCTATTAGTCACTCACCGAATTAATAAGTTATGCAATTTTAGTCAGTATTAATTGATCATCGAGTTATCCGATTAATCGATCATTTAGTGATCCGTTTATCAGTTCACTAAAACAGTCCTGCATCATTTATCTTTGCTCTATCATTAGTTTTTCGGTCCATTGGCTATTTTGATTGCAACTTCATTTTTTTCTAAATGGAAAAAAATTAATGTGTATAATTGTTAGGAAAGGGATAAAAAAAATGCAAATGTTATGGTTTTTGGTTCTGTATATCTTTCTTCGTCTAAACAATATGATTATGCGAACTTTTTTTGTTGTTATTGTTGAAAGGGCGAAGTGGATTGGAAGCTTAATCGTTAACGACAAGCTCTGTGCTGTACTCTATGTGTATGTGTGTTTGTTTGTTTGTTCTACTTCTCATCTTTTCATTCATGATACAACTGCATTTAAAACTGTATGTCTGTGCAGATAAATATGTTTATATATATATGTGACTGGGTGCATGTGTGTATGTATGGGTTGTGTATGGGTGTTGATGTTGTATACTATAAAGAAATGCAAATTTTTAACCTTTTTTTTGCATCAGTTTTGGGAAATTTTTCAGGCTTTTGCTGATGATGAAACTCGGGAAACAATCGATTTGATGCATCGTATGACTCGTACAGCAACCACTCATACTGCATCACCGGTACCTGATCCATCACTGGTATATGTATCAGATATTTCACATCCAGAGGAGATGGATCGAGATGTACTGGATCAGGCAGTAAATGATGATGCAACGATAGAGAATAAACCAGAATTATTGCTGCAACAAAGCAAATATCCAGCATTGAATCAAATGCTTGGTAAATATTATTTCAATATATGGTTTTGTAATGAGCTAAGTTAATCGAAATTTCTTTTTCTGTCATGGACTAGTCTCATTTTTTTTAACTTGAATTTACTGGTTACAATATGTTTATTTATTTATTTTTTTTTTTAGTTTAATTTTTAAACACTGATTATTTCCTGGGTAGTTGTGTTCATTCCTTTTTTGATTCTAATTTATAGGAAATATTTCACTATAGTTTTTGAGTTTTAAAAAAATAAAAACAAAACAGTCAGACGTTCAGAAGATGTTCCTATAGTTCGTTGGTAGCAGTACCGAAAATATACAATGTAAAGTATGACGAAACCAGAGGATACCATTTTCTGTTGTTCAATTTTTCATTTCGAATTATGCTTTCTTTTTATTCATAAATTCAGCTGTCCTTTTTTTCTTTTTCGAACCAGATGCTAGGATTAATGAATTTGTAACGAAAAACGTAATTCATTTTTTTATGATTTCTGAAAGGTTTCTACGAGTTTCATACTTCAGAATCGATGCGCATTATGTTCGAAGCACAACTGGAAAAAATGAAGGCAGAGAATTTCGCAGATGATATTAAGGCTCAAATTGAGCTGCAAAAGGTTTGCTTAATATATTTATTTTGCTTAAAAACTGAAATAAATCTACTTTGTACAGTTAGAATCAGGCAGTGATTCATTTAAACCTCCAGAATTATTTCAGTCATATCGAAATTTGTTGCGATCTCGAATTGATGCTATAACAAAACAAATAACAAATTTGCGGTCATCGGGTATGAGCTGTTTTTATGCACGAATTGAAGAGCTAGGTATTGAGGCATCGACACCAAGTTTGTTGCTGGAAAATGCGAAAGAAATTGTTGCACATCACAAAAAAATAACGGTTGGTTTTTGAATTGAAAAAAACATTTCTGATATTTTGCAAAAATTGATATTCTTATTCGATATTATTAGACTTGTGCGACAAAACGGAAAATAAAAGCAAAGAAATATAATCAGATTTTGAGCTCTGTATCTGTGTTAAAAAGATTTTTATCTTTGCATTTTTTTTTTTTTGATGCTAAATTATACTAATATAGCGTAATTTTTAAGGCAGAATGTGCAGCCCTGGAAAGTGAAATTACTGCTTTAGAAATGTCCAATCAACAATTAGAAATTAAAGTACGTCGGCGGGAAGAATTGGAATCTGCCAAAAATACAAATAATACTGCCACGCTTTCAAATGCCAACAGCCAGTTGTTAAATTCGCTTTGTGCTGCCAATTCCCTGGTACTTGCTGAAAACTTCCAAGCTCTGACTGCACACAACAAAAATTTATTGAATCGAGTGGCGCAACTTGCAGATAAGGTCAGATTCATTTTCATCATCGACATATAAGATGTATTAAATATTTACACATTTTTTTATCTTCTGAAAATCTAAAAAAATTGGCATAAAGAATAATTTATGTGTTGTACTTCACCGCTCTCATGTTAGGATTAAATTTTGAGAACTGTGAAGGATTTTTTTTTTTTTAATTCGTATCTTTAATTGAGAATATGAATGTTACAGGAACCGAACTATCCTCTATCTAATATGCCAATAGCACATTTTATTTTGTCAAAATATTTTTAGAGTGATATTATCGGAAACGCTACTACAGATGTCAATAATCATGGAACATCAGCACAAGATGGACTTCTGTCACCACAGTCGGATAGTGCCGTACTGACATTTTCATCCGCTCCAGGTAGTGAAATATTTAGTGTGTTCTAGAATCCAACAAAAGATAAATCTGTTAACTACAAAATCGAATTTTCGGTTTACGAAATAAAGTGCACATATGAAATTGGTGTTCGCAACAATACATATTTAAGGTGGTTTTGGACATCAGTCTTCCACTCAGTCGACCTTAACTTCACTTTCTGTTGGTGCCACTCCACTGAAACGTTCTCGACAACGCCAGATCCGGAACGGCGTTGCCAAAAAACCACTTTCTGGGTCCAACAAACAACCTAGTGATCCGAAAGAGGATGAGGAAATGGAGCGGAAAATTCAGGATATTGTTGCGAAAGCTTTAGAAGTAAGATCTGATTGCCGTCCAAACTGTTTTTTATATTTTAAATTCGATATCTTTTAATTTAATCCACATCACATCGCTTTTTACTTTGGTGTAGCTATGTGCGTTAACAGTTTGAAAACAAAAATTTCAACGTATTAGCGGTTGCAAAGTTTAAAGTTTATCAATATGTTTATGGTTACTGATTTTAAACTGAATTTTTAGGTAGAAATTCCGATTGCAGGAATATTTCATTTCAGGTAGACAGTGCTGCAAAATGTGCAGAAAAAGAACGACGAGCACGAGGTGAAAAGCGTAAAGAAAAAAGTATAATACCCGGGAATGTGCGTTCGATAGCTGACGTGACAATGCCTTCCGTAACCCTTTTGTCGTCATCGGAGAAACCAGCTACACTATCTTGCGCCCCTGCGTCTACATCCATAACAAGTGATAGTGAAGGTCGAATTTCATGTTCTGCTTCTTACACGTTAACAAAAAATATTGAATCCAGCGACAGTGTCAGGTCTTCTGTTGATGAGTAAAATACGCATTTCTGTGATATGTTATTGTGGATTTTCAAAGAGTTGAGCTAATGAAGAATTAGTAAAAAAAATTGGAGTAAAAATTTGCAATAGGAATGAAATTTACAATAAAATTTACGAGCAAAACTAAATAATTGGCTGGATAAGTACCTTGATTAGAGCAGTTTATTTTTATCCATAATTGGAACAATACAATGGAAGAGAAATAGTATCTTTTCATTCAGCAAATTCAGATTATTTCCAGAAAAAAAAACAAATAAGATGAAATGTTAGAATAAAATGAAAATAACAGGTAATAGGAGGAGGATCTCAGCTTGCTACAATTTTTTTTTCTTACCATTTCTGATGCTCAATTCTCAATAACTCTACTACTGCCAGTTCTGTGTTCTAGGTTATTTTCACTTTTTACTGCTTCGTTAGTTAATTTCGACTTCATTTTTAGAAGAAAATATTTCTTCTTTCACTTTTTTTCAGATTGAAGAATGCTCAAATTTAAATTTTTAGTTGATATCCTCCAATACTTTATTTTGAATTCCGATTAAACTTTCAAGAATAACGGATATATACAGGGCTTTCTATGGCGCAGAAGTTTTTTTGTTATGTCATCATGTAACGATGCCTTTCAGAAATGTTTTGTATATAAAGTGCATCCGGATTTAATGTTTCAAGTATTGTTTGTGGCTACCTTGTTTTGTTAAAAGGTACTATTATTTGGTTGGTGGTATTTCAGTTAGTATTTGTCTTAATTCCAAATTTTGCATTTCAGTTTTAAATAGAATTAGAATAATTATGCTATAGAAGTCTTGATGATACTTTGAAATGACAAAAAGAAAAATCTTCTAAGTCTTTATGGAATTTTTGTTAAATTTTATGTTTCATCAATGTAACTAAAAGTTCCGCATCCGTCTTAGTTATTTCAGCAATCCGGTGTTTTTCTCAGGCAAATAAAAATTGATTATTGACATTTCTTTTCGAAGCATTTGCAAATAATCGAACAATTAAAAACTGAAATCGAATAATTAAAAATAACAATAAAAATTAAAATGAAATGGTTATCAATTTGCTTCTACTTTTTAGCATTCAATTATTAAACTTGAAACTGAAGATTATTAAATTTTTAGACTTTTATACATCCCTTAATTCTCAAATGAAGATTGTATGTACAATTTAAGTCGTCATATTTAGGGCAAAATACATGTAAAAGATCATAGCAGCAAAAAGAATTCAAAAATACAGCGGTCAAATTTAGATTATACATTCACGACAAACACAAGCTTAGTCCTTCTAATTTTTCGTTAATTTCTTAATAAATTAATAATGACCGATTTATTTCTTATATGAAATTGATTTTACATATTTCAATCATAAATTTCGAAAATGATCATAAAGGTAATCGTTGAAAGGTGTAAGTAAGTTAGGTGAAGTGTTTGTTTCTAATAAGGTATTTGTTTGCCAGTAGTGAGAAGAGTTGATTGGTTGGTGTAAATCTCGAAATTGAAGATGAAAAAGAAAGTTCGAGTATTTTAAAAAATAAATGGAAACAAAAGAGAAAGAATAAATGAAGAATTATTCTCCAAATATCATCAAAAAAGGGAACGGCAGTAAAGACTGAAGTTGTTGTTACTGTTGTTGAATGTTTCATAGAAAAAAAAAAAAAGTTTAAAAGCGTTAGAATTGATCGGATTGAAAGAATTAATTTCGAGAACTAAATGAATTTAAATATAAAATCTGTTTTTTACACATCCTTCTGCCGCCTTGATTGTTTTCGTTTTGTTGCAAATTTAAAAATATATCAATTTTAAATTTTGGATGCATCTTATAAATTATTGCTTTTATTCGTTTTAAAATATTTTGATTTTAAACTTTAGAAAAAATTTTAGAGAAAGATGTATGCTAATTTCACACTATTTATTAAAGCATTTATGGCAATACTTTTAAAAAGCATTTATGCAATACTTTTGCTTTTAAAAAGAAAAATCCCTTAGAATTTTAGAAAAGAAAACGAAAATAAGTGATAACTCTAATTCTTGATCTCATTACAACGCAAGGGAGTTGTCAGTAAAGTAGTTAAATATGTGTTACCGATTTTTTTTTTTTGCCTTTTCTTGTTTTTCCCTGATTTTTCTTCATAATTCCTCTCATTCCTTTTGTTTTTTTTCAAATTCCAAAATTTTTCATAAATAAAAATTTCAAATTACGAAAAACTTTTCCTTTCTTCTCAAGCATACAAAATTTTTCTTGCTATTGTAGAATTTGATGTAACTTTTTTTCGACAAAATAAAGTGCCATTAAAAAATAGATAAGTTTTTTTTTTTTTGCAATATTGATTTTATAGCCTATAATTTCTTCCCATCAATACAACAGTTTTGTTTTCTTTTTTTAGAACTGTTATATCTGTTCGACTTTACTTCACTGATAGTGTTCGGTTGATAATCATTTCTTTTTTTCGTGAAATCAGATCAGATCAAGAACACTGATCGATAATTGATCGATAACGATCAATTATCATCCACTCGTCTATTGTTTTAGCTTCACATTCATAACTATATGTAAATTGTTTCCAATTACGCTACCGGTTATGTCATTTCATTAGAAAAAAAAGTTTTTTTTTTTAAATTATTGCCGCTTACTCTCTGACATTAACTTGCCTTAACTGTTTAATGTACATAATATAACAATATGTAAGATATCACGTGACAAATTCCGAAAAAAACAGAAAAATCTTGGAATTTAGCTTAATTTTCTAAAAAATAATTGAATCTAGAAAATCCGTATTTTTATCATTCATTTCAATCGCTATTTGTTATTTTGTTTTTTATATGAATCAAAATTTTTTGTATGAATTTTGAATGAATCAAAACATTATCTCGATTAAATTCACTGTAGAACATAAAGAAATTTATGTTTCATCATTCCTAATGAATATATAAATTCGAACTTTTGAGTTCAAATTCAAATTCGGATCTAAAATTCAAATTTCTGCCTATCATAAAGCTTCTCCTTCCACTGATAATATTCCAAACTTAATGAATAGCAAGAGAGAAATGAAAGGGCAATGAATAAAAAGAATCGATATGAGTTGGATTAATAGTAGACGCGGCAATGTCGCACAATGTTCACTTTAATGTCTCAAAAATATCAAGCAAAATTGGCAAGGTAATATTAAATGTTAGAAAGTTGAACTTTTTTCTTTCATTCTTTTCCCACTATTATAAGATCTTTCCGAGAAAAAACTAAACATTTGCAATTAAGTTTATGAAAATAAGGTTAAGAAACGAGGAAAATCCATATTAAATATATGAAATAAACCAAAGAACAATTAATGACAATTATATAAATCAGTTTAAATAAGCACTTCCATAACGATGTCAATAAATTAAACCAATAAGTAAATTAATAAGCTCCTACAAAATAAAAATATTTTGGTGAAACAAACTAAAAATATACAGAACTGTTTGTTTAAAATAATAATAAAGTTAACTATGATTAATAATTATAATATACTTCATAAAAACTTTTTTCTTTTCTGTTTTTTAGAAGAAAAAGAAAGAAGGAAAAAGCATAAACGTTTCAGTATATTTTGTTTAGATTTCATGGAAATTTGAATCTGAATCGAAAAAAAAAGGAATGATAACAAATCTGTGAAAAAAAAATAAATCGAATGATAAATTTTTACGTATGCATACAATGTGCCATACGCAATTTGCGTCATATATGACGCGAACCTTTTCTTAAGTAATTGAATTAAAAGCATTTCCTTGCTTATAGCGCTCACTCTGAGAGCAAACTATCGCAAAAACAACCAAGATGAAAGAAAAAGAATAAAATATTGGAAATGTGAAGAGTATTCCTGACCCAAAAATTTTTCATAAACGCTCATGTAGACTGGACACTGGCCGCGATTGAAAATAGCCGCTTTATTTTTTCCGATGTAAGTTATTCGGTGCGGGATTTTGTCTCCCCTGACTTGTTTTTGGCTTATTACTTCAACAAATCAAATGAAACTTATTGCTTGAATTTAATTTAATGAAACTTGATGAAGTTTAAGTTCTAATCGAAATTTTTGATGTTTGATTGAAAACACTTAAATGAAGCATAAGTATTAATGTTTAAAGTAAAGTTGGTGGAGTCAGATGCTAAATGGAAAGAGGCAAATACAAAATGTTAAGCTTACCAGCTTTCGGAAACATCATGTATGTAAATGTCTTAGGATTTGGTATAACTTACGTTGCCAGTTATGAAACTATTTGCTGACTCATCTTTGCTTATATTAAACCTGAACTTAATTCCAAAATTTGCTTGATTTTGATTAAGCTTATTCCGATTCCTTTTAATTTTGACCAGGTTTTCCTTGATTTCAAATCCAGTTAGTCCAAACTCATTAATCTAGTTAGTTAATGGGCGATTTATCAGCTTTAAGTTTTGTCTTATTTTTAGTGGAATTTGTTTTGATTGTTCTTTAGCTACTTGAAATTTAGTATCGATTTTTCCAGTTATAGTCTTCATTCTTATTTCTTCTCAAATAAACAGAATTCTGGATTCCATTTGTTCTTGTCTTATTTTTTTCTTCAAAACTATCTTTGTCTAAGATTAGTTTTTGACATTTCAGGGAATTAAAGTTGGTTATGATGTATTGTTAAAAATGGACATAGGCACTAATGAACTTACACGTCCATTTCGAATTCCAAGGCGGAGAACTGGTGAAAATAGCGCAGCGGATGGTATACCGGATAAGGTGAGCTAGTGTGTGGTCTTATTTCGAAATCTTACATTGGTGCATTAATTTGGGAAAATGTGCAAATTAAACAAGTTTATAAGTTATTTAGCAACTCATTAGGTAAGTAAATTTAGTCTAAGGCTGGTGTATATGGTCAGAAAGGGACTAAAAAAGGAACCAGCAAGGTAGGTTAAATATGTTTTCAGTGACTGTTAATTTAGCTGAACGCGGTGGCAAAGATTGGGTGATAAACTCTACTGTTGTTTTTTTATCATAAATTTAGGCAAAGAATGGTTTGTGGTTTTCCAGCTTGCTTCAACAAGTTTTAATTTGCATTGTCTCCTTGGCCTTTGGTTTGGAAGCCAGAATGTTAAAGAATCCAATCCAAGGGTTACTTTGTTTCATCCTGTTCCAAAATGTCTCGTTTTAATAAAATAATTTGAAGTAAATGCTAAATTCTACCATTAAATTTATCATCTGTTTATTTAGACAAAACGACTTCGTTTGGGAGGTCAGTCAGATTCACGTTCTCCACTTGCTTCGACATCTTCGATTCGCAAGAACGATTCAGCATTTTCTAGTCGCATTGTGCCGCTCACCAAAAAGAAGTTAGTAACGTTCTGATCCTGATGAAATGAACTAAATGTTTACTGATACTAATATGCGGTTTATATTAAAAGAATCTGTTGGTATGGATAAAATCATTATGTGCTTTTAGTTTGGATTTAAAATCGAAATGAAAAGTTTAGTTATTAATTTTAAACAAAATTTTTTGTTCCAGTAATTATTTGGCATCATACTTGCCACATTTTTCCGAAAAATTTGCTTTATTATTCCAGGACTACACAGGACCACCAGCAAACCTCCACACACTCAAGAAAATCGAAACCTGGAGAACTTTTTGATCGAATCTTAGACTCTATGGTAAACCCTCCGAAAGAGCGGAAAAAAGATACACGTAAAGCTGTTTATATATTTATATTTTTGTAATATCTAAATACTTTCGATTGACTTATATTGTAGACTACAAATTTGCATAGTAGTTGTCACGAAATTGAAGTTTTATACCAATTCTGACCTCCTTTTTTAATCTAGCTATTATGGATCTTCGAATTGGAATTTTTTTAATAAGGCTGGTCTGTTCAATATTTCTTTAAGTTTATGATAATTTCGACGAATCTTTAAGCTCAAGATGATATCGATGAAGCAGGTCCAAGTGGTATGACGGCTAATATCATTAGTAGTCCACCTAAACGAAGTACTTCCGGGCTTACGCGTGAAGATTTGGAGCGTCATCAGAATGATGACTCGTCATGCTATGCATTCATGCAAAGAGAAGGATTAATGGAGCGTTTACTTGGACATAAAATGCTTACGGGCCGTGTGGATTCTCATGTTGTCCTTGGTTTTTTACCATTTGATCCTAAAGATAATTTGCCATCCAGAAATCGCAAAAATGTTAGCTTTCGATCATGCTTTTTGCCGTACTTATAGAATACATTTGTTTTTACAACATTTCTCCTATATAATTTTGTGTACTGAACAGTCATAATATAAATTATTAAGCTGAAGTTATTTATCCTCTTATATTGAAGCATGGAATCTTGCGCTTAATCATAAGCTTGAAATTACATTGAAGTCTTAAAAAATTTTTTCTAGTCAAATAGTAAAGTGGATGATTTTCCAATTATATGTGAACCGCCACCTGTTGGTGTTGCAAATGAGGAAAGACGGGGGCCAAAAACGCCACCTGGTTCACCAGGGCATGACGCTAATTCATCAGTACTCTCTTCACGAGGTGTTGGTTCGGCTTCACCTTCCAGTCCTCCGCCTCCTCCTCCTGTCGATGAAACCCTTGTTTTATCAGTAGAGGTAAAGCTTGTTTTCTCTAATAGTTACCACTTTTGTTGCAAGAAATTAGCTGAAGTTCTCTTGATGTAAGAGTTGGATTGAACTTGATCTTGTATATTTTATTCAATAGTATTGAGAAATGTGAATTAACAGTTTTGGTTTTCAGGGTAGTAAACCAAAAATAGAGGAAACGCCTGATTTGATAGCTGAAATGGCAGAACTTACGAAACTTCCGCATAATCAGCTGGCGGAATGTTTGGGTGAAGAGTTACAGAAAGCGATGAAACAGGTTCGAAAACTTAGCCAATTCCTAATTGCTTGTTTACTTTAGGTTCGAAGACTAAAACTATAGATATGCCACAAGAACATGGGTTATTTACAGTTTTAGTTAATAGTTTTGAAACTTACCTGACTTTAATGCAAACATTCTTTGAAGTTTGCAGAAAATATCGATATAATTTTGCTTTAAAGCTGTGTCAAAAATTGTCTTGAATTGACAGAATGTTGCAAAGGATGTGTGAATTAGTTTATTCATTTAGGTTGATCACAAAGTCTTACTTGAAACACTGAAAGATGCATTGCTAAAGGTTGGAAAGAAAAACGATGATCAACAAGACGGGTACATCTTTACCTATATCCTTTTCTAAAGGTTTATGCATCCTATTTGTCAAGCTTATCAATAACTGTTATTATTTTATTTACAGGCAAAATCAGACAGCTTCCAAAGAAGACATCCACATGTATCCAGTAGAAATGGATTTGGAAAGTAATAAAAGTGTTAGTGGGAATGGCGTCTTGTTGCCACCTCCACCACCTGCACCTCTAACACCACCCTCACCGAATATGGTTCCAGCTTTACCCGTTGGCCTTTCTACTGCCCCTGTAGTGATGGCATCTGCCGTTTTGCCAACACCTCCACCACCTCCACCCTTGGTTATGTTGCATCCTGCTAATGCCTCTCAGGTTCTTGTTAGCACGTCAACAACAGGAAATGCTCCATCTTTATATTCATATTTTCCTCCACCTCCACCTCACCAGCTTACTGTTGATCAAAATATTAGCTCTTCTACGGTTGCTGGCCCTCAAAAATCATCTACTGCTGCTGCATCTGTTATTTTCGGTGGTGTACCATATGCCGCTAATCTTGTTGCATCATCGTCATTAACGGTACCAACAGTGCCATCTTTAAATCTTGCATCACATGCAACAGCGCAACCTTCAGGTTCTACTTTTCTCTCACGAGACATTTTTCCGCTCCTTTTCTACTTTTCTTGACGTAATTTTTGTTAAATAACGTAATTTCTTTTTCATATTAAGATTCAGTATTGATGATTTCTCAAGTTTCAGGAATAATGAGTGCATTCCAGAATATTTCCACAACACTATCCCATGTTACTGCAACTCCTACTGCTTCTGCCGCTGCACCATATACAAATCAAACTCCAGCATTTGCGTTGTATCCTGGCTCATCTTCTGAGCAATTACCACCCACCACAGCTACCTTTGCAGCTAGCAATCACTATCCATCAGTCACGCTTGCGCACAACAGTCATTATAGTTCAGCGAATGTTAGTAATAATAACAGCCCAATATTAAAATCGAATAATCACCCAGCTGTTATGCTACCACCAACAGTGCTACATCCTTATGCCAGTGCTACAAATTACAATATCTGTAATACTTCGATATCATCATATTCGGTGCCTACTACTTCCTGCACAACCACCACAGCCAGTGGATCATTGACAACAGCAACGTCCTTGCAACAGCAATTACACCAGCAGCCTCCAAAACCGCTGATAGTATCAAATGCATCATTCGGCTGCGGGTCACATCAGACTGGAACTGGTACTTATTCAACTACAAGCAGCAATTGCAATTTCTCCGAATTAAGAACATCACAAAATCCGTATCGCTCGCAGTATCGGACTACAAATTATTCTCCACCACCACTACAACAGCATCATCAAAAGCATCAAAATCCAGGGACCTCAGCAGATAGTACTGCTGGTACTAGTACTTTCGGTACACAACATCAGCAGGACGAAAAATCTTTCTCCACTAGTTATTCATGTCTTCCACCGCTTCAGATGCAAGCTTCCCTGGAATCTCTACCTACAAACAATGCAGCATTCAATGGTGGTGAGACAGGCTCATCGCGGTTTCTTTCATCTGGTGCTGGTGCTATGAAAACAGAATCTGTTCCGATTAACGCAGCTTTAGCGTCGGGCTACAATTCTGATTTATCACTACCTGGAGGAGCTGTCAATAGTACATCAGGGAATTTTGGCAGCTCGAAATCATCTGATGAGCCAGTTTCAGTGCCATCCAGTCAAAATGTTATTAAAACATTGCTTTCTGCTTTATCTATCCCACAGAGCAGTGATAGCGCTGCTACTGTTACTGGCGGTGTTGCTTCCAATAATCCCACTTCAGTACCTGAAATTAACGATGGAGATAGGGAGGTTGATTTTTGTTGGCCACCGGCAAATATGGATGCTCGCTGGTCCCATGAACCTGGTCCATCTGTATCCGAAAAGGGGAAAAAAACAATACTACACCAGCCGCCATCATCATCCTCTCAGTCAACGAATACTTCGCGGATGATGTTTTTTGATCAACCGATGAAGGTTCATATATTTATTGTATTTGTTCATACATAATACCATTATTAAAAAAATCGAAGGAATTATTGAAATTGGTGAAGGTTAGATGTATTGTTTTTTCTCTATATTCGAAATGCTATTTATCCGTGTTTGGTTCATGTGCATCTTGCTTTCTACCAGACTCAGAAATTGGGCGAGCGAGTAGATTTTAAGTGCTTGGGCTTAATTTCAAATTAATAAGGTGATTTCTCATTTATTATTAATAAGGGAAAAGCTCATATTATCTTTTAGGCATCTACAAACTCACCAGCTTTGACACTACGTGCAGGGACACCAATGGTACGACCTCGTCCCCCAGTTCCTCCGCCAGTCCAGAATCGAATGCCTCTTAATAGGTTACCCAGAGGACTACCAGGATCGTCACTCTCGGGATTACTATCGGGAGGGGTTCGGGTAAGACCACCTTTCAGACCGTCTGGATTAGCAACTTGTTCACCTTTTCCCTCTCTGGCAGTTCCGCCGTTGAGACCACGGATCACGCCACCTTTCTTTGCAAGACGGCAGCCCTTTCCACTTAGACCTACTCTGCCGGGTATACGCCCCCCTCGACCACCATTTCTGCGATAGCATACCTGTAAGTCATCTTCTGCTTTCTTATTTATCTGATATGTGGTTTAGTTTTTGGAAAAAGTTTTGCCGAACTAGGATTTTTTCAAAATCCTTAGGAAAACATGAAAGCAGAAATATTTCATGCATGTTTTAGGTATTTTCCAATATCTTTATTTTCACTTTTTATTGTCACTGTAGAATTAATTGTGTTCTCTCTCATAAAAGTCCAAATCGACATTTATGCAGAGTAAGAGCGATTGGACATCATATTCTACATAGTGGGAACAAATCATAGATGTAACTTCGAAAACCTACATCGCGCCATCAGCAATTCTAGTGATCAGATAGAAGATAGCCAGTCACTGGAAGATAGCCTACACTGAATGCCTGAATGATAATTGTAATTTTTTAACCAATTTGTTCAATTGCTTTTCCTTTCCAGAAATGTTTACTGGAAAAATGGTATGCGAAATCAGTGAAGTGCATTGTAGGATGTTGCTCAGCACAAATCTCTCCCGTGATACTTGCAAAATGATCAAGAGAACTTCCTTTATTTTCACATCTTTAACTTTATGTTTTTCCAATATAAAGTGCATGAATAATTTCATGCCTTACTACATTTAGTTAGTAATCTCAGTTTATAAAGCTTGTAGCGGGTCTCTTCGGTTTAATCATGAGACTTTATTCTTTTTCTGCCTTCTTGGATTGCATTTGGAATTCCTATACTAATCTGTCATTTTGAACTTTTACACAATTTCACTAATTCCAGGATTATTTATAAGTTTTTAGAAATTTTTGAAATCGCTAAAAATTTCACAGTTTTGTTTCTAATAAATAGATATTTCTTATTTATTAATACGATAGCAATGAAACATTTAATGGGGAATTTTCTGAAAGTGTTAAGATATGATGCTTTTAAGCAATGGTAATGCAGAATATTCTACACTTATTATGATAGATGTATTAAATTCAGGAGCTAATATTAATACATCTCTTTATTACATTGAAATCTTATTTATTAGCATTTAGTGATCTGAGTCCGTTACCTCAAGAAGAAAATTGTTATTTTGTAGATCTTTTGCCCGAAAGAGTAGAGATTTATTTTCTCAGTACAATCTTATTTCTGCTATAGGCATCGAGACACCTCGGTTGCTTGTTTTCCTTTTTTTTTTTTAAATTTTGCCTTTAATATTTTTGAAAAATAGAATAAAAAATTTTTGAGCTTTTTTATCTCCCTTTTTGAAAACAAAATACAAAGATTTCGGATATTACCATCATGTCGCTGCTATCTAGTAGCTGCCTAAACAGACATCCGTTCTTTTTTTCTTTTGATCATAATCGAGGTTGCATTAGGACTCGAATTCTCAATTCTGATTTTTGTGGCAATAATAATTAAAGTAAGTGATGCTGCTTATCATTGTTACTGATGTTGAAGATGCCACAATATTAAGGTTTAGCTTTGACCTGTGTTCTGGCAAATATTTTTCTGGAATATTCATATTTATTAGCATAAAAACGTGTTGGATTTTGGCATCTTAGCGTAGTTATTTTTGATGCCTCTGTGTTCATTTTTTTTTTTTCTTTTTACCTTTCATTTTTTTTTTTTTTGTTTTAAATTATGGAAGCTCTGATATATGGACTCTTTAAAACTTTGAGATACTATCTTTATTTTAAATTATATCTGAACGCAAAGCGATTTTGGAGCTTCCTGCATTTTTTCTATTGTAACATTTTTATTTGCTTCAATATACGGTGCTTGTACTTTGTTTTCTTATTTTATTATATTTAGATCATATCTAAATTTAGCTATACAAATTTGCGATAGATTATGCGGAAAGTTTATCATTTCGGGCTTGAGAGTATATACCAGTTGTTTGACCGACCTGTAAAGAAGGTTTACATCAGTTGTAAATTAAGAAATTGATTTTTTATTTCTTACTTTGTTTATTATGGCTTGTTTATTGATTTCATTAGTGAAATTTAATGAATTAATTTAATGAAAGCAATTGTAAGTTGTATCTATCGTATGTTTTTAATTTCTGTGTTTTTCATTTTCCTTTTACCTTCTAAAGACGTTGTTTCATATGATATCTATTTCCTAGTATGTATTATGATTTGCTAAATGCTGTAAAAATTAATCTGATTAATTCATCTTAATTCATTGTCTGTTTCCTTCATTGAGTACTGCTATATCTTGCAATCTTTGTTCCAGTGCTATTTTAAATGAAATTTCGGAATTTTTCGAAAATTGTGCAGGTTTTGTTTTTCTCTGTCTTTGAAACAAATATCATAAATTGAGAAAATTGTTTAAATAAGAGAAAAGAAGTTATTTCATTAAAATGAATGTTGCATTAAGAGTTTGTAGTATTTTCATCATATAACAAAGTTATTAGTGTGAGGGAGGATTGGGCGACATGACTTGAATTTGTCCATGTAAAATCTAATACATTCCATTCGTGATGATGACTGTTGTTTTAATTCATCTTAAAATAATTATTAGTTTGGTTGCCTTGATTTTGTTTACTTCTTGTGCATTTGTACAAAATTTTCCTGAAAAAATTAGCGGAGATTGAAGTAACCGAATTCTACTAGTGGCCAAAATATCCTAGTTGATATGCAATCGATTGAATTATAAAATTTCACATCGGATATTAATGTTGCAAGCTATTAAAATTTCCAATAATTTTAATTCTGGCGATGATTACCGATTGTCGATTACCGATTAATTCATCTCTTGACCTCTGCAGAAGTAATGTTAAATAATCGTAAAAAGGATAGAGAATAGGCTACGAATTTTTCTATAGAATAATTTAAGGACTAATGGTTTATATTTCAATTCCAGAAATTCGACTTATTCTAGACGAATAATTCGTTTTGGAGACCATATTTTTATGCTTTATAACGAATATAAGTAGTTATTTTTATGTGTTCAAAAAATGACCTTTATTAAGGAAGTTTTTATTTTATTTCTTCATCTACTATTAGTAAAATAGGTTTCGGTGAAATTGATGATGTAATGAACTGATAAACATTCATCTTATGATATGTTTTTGATTATAATTGTCAGAGAAATGAATGCTGATTGATGCCTTATGTTATTATTAGTAACAAAATCATTTTTTTTCCAGTGATATTTTACGCAAGTACAGTATCAATTTCTATGTGACCACAGTAGGAAAAATATCGGAATATGCAGATAAAGTTGATTCGGCGGGAGTACGTTCAACTATTTATTTTCAGTTTTTCTTTTGAAAATATGAGAATATAATAGTAACATTTATCTTATGTACCGTTAGCTGAAATAGAGGTTTTTTTTTTTCTTTTGAAAGCGCGAATTCATATATGATTGAATTTTTATTTATTTAAAATATGCTATTCAACTTATAGCTAGCTTTATATGTTGACTAATAAAAGACGAATGGAACAAGAATAGAACTTTTATTTTCAGAGATGGCATCGCGGAATGGGCAATGATTGAATTACAGGGTACCTTAGAGTCAGCTGGTATACTTGCAGGACAACGAATTGGTAGCTTAAAATGGGAAAACAAAAAAGTGTTCCTTTTTTCCAAATAAATAAGTTCAAGAGTATAAGTTACATTCAAAGTTGTATTAAATTTTATACTATCACTACCAGATTTTGTATCGTTAGAAAAAAAAAAAAAAAAAAAAAAAAGCTATAATGGTACATTTATATTCATGACTTAAACACTTACAACTTAAGTAAAAAAAAAAGAAAAAAAAGTGAATATTTTTATTTTCCAGGCTTTACTTCATATTGGTCATCACATTATTGAAGGGAAAGAAGTGAAACTTCAAAATCCGCTGATTGTACTTGCACGAGATGCTGAAAACCAAGGAATTGCACAAATTACTGCTGTGATTCGTAAAAAAGTTCAATTCCGTGCCCGACCAATGCCTGTGTGATTGATTTGTCATGATTTTGTATCTAAATGTATATGTCTTTGCCTAGCAATTTCTTCACTTTATCTATGATTAGGAGATATATTTCTCAAGATTACTTCTCAAGAGATACAATTTCTCATTAATACTCGAACAGGTCCTATAAAGCGACAGTTATACCCTCAATTCGAAATTTTATGAGCTTTGGTCGCATCTCTCCAGCAGAGTATTTCAGTATGTCGGTTTACACATGTATTATATATATATATATATATATATAGATATATATGCTTGCCATAACTTCCATAGCACACTTCTCATGGAGTCTGAGAGTTAGGTTACCAAACTTAGTTTGTACAAACCACAAAGACTGAAATGGGATCATAATTTAGAAAGGGTATTCTTTATTTGATGCTTTCTTGACTTTCTTCTATATTTGGTTTCTCTGCTGCACCAAACTTTCTCAGTGTATAATAAAGTGAAATCACACATAAATTTTTGCCTATCTTTTATACAGACTGTAAAAAAACATCATACATAAAATATATTTTTTGAGACATTCGAGTAAAAAATGTCTTTCAAAATATTCTTTCGATGGTAACGAAAATTGTTTCAAACTTAACCGGCAAGCATATTGTTAATTAACACATTTTTTGGCCGACTAGATCTAAACCCGCATACTATCCCAAAAAATATATGTAGGAGAATGAGAGAATCCTATTTACGGAAATACAACGCTTAACTTGGAAAGCCAGAACGAAAGCAATAGATCAGGACTGCTTTGTCACAGTGATATCTTTGACATATCATTACTATTTTTAGAACAAAATAAAATATGACATAGAAATTACAAAACCTGACAAGATTTATACAAATTTATATTTAGTCTGCATATCTTCTGCTGCAAATAGAGCCACTACAGAAACTTAGTTCACTTTAGTAAGTTCGCTGCTAACTGTGATATTATTCGTGCTCGTCTCTTCAAATTTGCACTTGTATCTGTTCCCATATATGCTGGAAATGAATTAAACCAATAAAAAAATTCAGTCTAAACTTGCAAAATGTCAGAGCATCGTGTAATATTTCATCCAAGTGTTCTGATTAGGTAATTCAAATTAGTTTATTCAACCTAATTTACTTGTCTCATTTGAAAGGAATAAGGCGCTCCAAACCAAAGTAAGACGAATTTTTTAATAAAGTTTTTTTTTCTTTTTTATAAAGTTATGATCCTTATGTTATAATGCACAATATTCACCACGCACATTTGCTAACTTCTTATATCTAGCAAATAATAACAACGCATTGTTCTCCTGCTTTACCTGTTAAAGATGTTTGTAATCGATTTAAAACATGGCGGTAGCTACCAGCAATGGTAGGATCCCTTACTTGTAATACCATTAACACATTTTCGATATACCTGTAAAAGTTTGGAAAAAATCAAATAGTAACTATGGAATTGGCAAATCAGTGCTGTGAATAACTGTACATTTCTCATGATTTTAATCATTTAACACACAAATAAAGAACAAACTTTATTGAAGAAACAAATAAAGTACTAGAAATTAATTGCATGTCCGACTTTGAGTTCTATTTTCCTAGCACGAAAAATAAGAGAGGATGCCACACCTAAATTTGAGATCCGTTTCTCCATCCAGTTTTGTTGCCAGTTGATTCAACAGACATAACAAAATATTTTGCGGAATAGGCTGCTCGACACTGGTAATTATATCTGGATCTACATTGTTGCAAACAAACATTAGAGCTCCAAAATCTTTTAACACCAATGCCTTAAAAAAAAAAGTTTCGTTTTTGTTCTGAAAATTTGAAGAAATAAAGAATATAAAGAGTTAAACAATTAAAAGAATTTCTGGAAATAGATGAAAGAAATTAGACGGCTTTTAAAAGAAATACGAAGTTTACAGAAGCCAAAAATCAATCTATTTTTTAGCATCCAATACATTTCAAAGATCATGAGTGGTTTGTGAATTTAACAAAGTGAACCATATTGTGATAAATTGTACGTGGATACAGATAAATGATTAAGACTTTTGGCTCATGCTACATGCTACTATGTAACTATTTTAGGCCAATAATATATATATATATAAATTAGTATCAGAAAGTAAATATCATTGTTCAGGGAGGAAATTTAAAATAACCTTTTCAAATGCTATAGTGATACGCTGATTTTCAATAAGATTCATAAGAGCTGATGGATCGGCAGAAGACGAATTATTCGTCATCATTGAATCAGGGACTGTTTGATTTGTTCTTAAAGCATTGGTACAGAGTGTGTGTATTTGCTTCATATATTGTTCCAAACCAGTACGGAAGTTTTCATTAAGCTGTTGAAATAGCGACACACACACATCTTGTAAAATCGGTATCAACGAAGTCATCAGTACTTCTCGTATATTGCTAGCAAGCTCATCACGAACGACGTGTAAATCCATAGTTTGCTGTTGCTGAGATAAATATTATTCACTGGTTTTTATGAAAGCTTGAAAATTTATAAAACAAGTTTAAATGTCATTCGAAAAAAATTTTTCCTTTTTTTTTTTTATCAAAAGCCCAGATGTTTTACAAATTTAACAGAACTATAAAATCCAACCTTAAAATTATCGGCAGTTTTTGATCGAAGATTCTGAATAACACTATCCATTTTAAGATCGAGAGAGGTTTGCATTGCTTCTACTGTTGATGTCCTGTTTTCATTGATCAAAGATTCTAGCTTCAGAAACAGTCTCTCATCACAAGACACGATATCTTCACCTAAGCAAAATCAAACAAATATTAATTGTGAGATGTTAGCCACAAAATAATTCAAAATATTTTTCATGAATCAACAAAACATTTTACCCAGATCACCTACATTCATCGCATTTTTCACCACCTAATCTTTTCCTTTGGACGGGAAAAGTTGCTAGTATGGTCAACAAATCAAACGAAATTGAATTTAAAAAATCAGGAGGAATTGAATCTAATACAAAGGGATTCGTTTAACCCTCTTCAAAAAATAAATGGCAGAGTAAATGAGGTAAGTGAACACCAAAATTAAAATAAAATTCTTAAGATTTATACTCCTTCTCTTCCTCCAATCAGAAAGCTCATCTCTAGTACTTTGGAAACAGTGTTGTGTTATCATACTAGTAGTAATGACAATAATAT
Organism: Brugia malayi; assembly: GCF_000002995.4. NCBI lineage: Eukaryota > Metazoa > Nematoda > Chromadorea > Rhabditida > Onchocercidae > Brugia > Brugia malayi. Next base: position 5,126,442 of record NW_025062477.1, read on the forward strand.
TAATAACAGCAACATTAATAAGTTAAACAATCTTAATTAAAATGATGAAATTATATCCAGTATTACACATTTACAGTCTAACAACTTTTTGACCAGCGAAGGTCTTTTCACTTTCTTATATCGCCAATTTTTGGAAAGCTAACGGAAATAATTTCTTCAAAAATGATCCCATCTAATGCATAATCGTCAATTATGTCGCCAAAAGAGCAATAAGTGATTCCACTATTCTGTAGCATACAGTGAGCATGCTACAGTGAGTGTGCTACAGAACTGTAGCATACATTTCATCAGTTAATTGGTTCAAATTTTAATGCTTCGATGTCAAAAAAAAAATTGAAAAAAGCGAGCTGGCAACCGTTCATCTTCAATTTATAGAAATAATTTATCATAATAATCATTTTGAGTAACTGATCGCAGCGAAGCATTAATAAATATGCATGATTTAAAAGAGATTTTTGGACTATGGATTTCTAGGAGAGAGGGAAAGACAAGAAGAGAGAGAGAGAGATATAGAAATTTCAGTATCAATGATTTGAAATAGTAATACTTACGTAACTGCCGCATTTCGGCATCTGTTCGATCTCTTTCCTCTTTCAACCGTTTTTCAAAATTTTCCACTTGTTTTTCAAAATTTAGATTTAGACTTTCCCAGTGGCGATATAAAGCATCCAAACGATCCAGATTTTCCGATTTCTGCTGTCTTTTATCACCATTTGCTACACTGTTTCTGAAATACAAAACCTTGAAGAACTTTTTCTAGAGATTCTATATAATCACGAATTGCACAAAAACATGAAGATCAGACTGAAAGGAAGCCAACATAGTTAATCGAACGAAAAGACCATTGTAATACATCTGCTTATGATTCATTGAGAAGAGAACTATTAGCTCAAGAATAAAGTTGCAAAAATTCATTACAACTCGAAATTAAAAAAAAAGAATACTAAGCTTCAAGGTATAAAAGATACCCATCATCTTCAACATCTACATTTAAAGTTGAAATTATTTGCCCGTCGTTGTTTTCATCACCACCTCCACCGCCAGCGTCACCATTCGTCAAGTGAGACTTTTCTAGACCAACTTCCAAATGAAGTAGTGATCGTTGAGACAAAGCCACAAATGAAACGAGAACATCAGCAGGAGAAACTTCGTCATCACTAAGAGAGAAATCTATAATAAAAATCAAAAATTAAAGAAAAAAAAAGACCGGAATTTCGCCAAAAGTTTAGAATTCCTAGCACGGCAGAAATTTCCGGAATATATAATACATTTTTTTTCCACAATGTATTGTAAAAAGCATAGCTTTAAATATAGGGAAGATAGTCTCTCATATTGAAATCTGGGTGGAATGATCGTAAACACGTACCTGACTTACTCTCGTGTCCTCAATATAATATTAAGAACTAGTCTTCTACTTATCTACCACTTTCTGCGGAATCGTCCCTTCCTAACCATTACTACGAATTCATCTTTCCTTATTTCGTCAATTTTCTTACAAATGCTAACCCTGATGAGCATCTTCTTGCTGAAGAACTGATATTGGAACAACATTAACAAGCGGATGACAGAAAGTAATTTCTGTACATGCAACAAAGCGTGGTGCATTCATAATATAAGCAATTTCGATGCAATAGATATTCTGCAAAAGATAAATTTTTTTGACCAAAAATCTAACATTTAATGATTAGATGTAATCGAAAGCAAACTGAAAAAAAAAAAAAAAAAAAATTAAACTAAGCAAAGAAGAGATACGATATAAAAAATAAAATCGGATTCTCCATCAATAAATGCTTCCAAGTTTTCCTGGATCGATTAAGCAATTTATTCAACCAATCCGAATTCATGTCCGCTTTTAACGTATAAAATGCAAACCTTCCAGAAAATATACGATGGTACGGTGAATTAATGGAATTTGACATCTTATATGTCAGTATATATCAAATAATAATGGACACGGCTAACTAAATAGGTGACTGATATTTTTAAAATGCCATTAAAAATCTTTTTAAAAAAGGGAAAAAAAAAACGAACTGCAGCATAGTAATCAGTGAGGAATATAAATTTTGCTGATGGATGTACACTCAGTGCCAGTTTACCTAATTGATCTAATGGTTCAAATAATAAACGAGCAATACAGTGCCAGTTTTCTGTGTCATAAAGTTGGATACGTTTACCATTTTCCGTTGAAATTATAGCATATTTCCAGAACTGTTCACTGAAGTCAAATGAAAATTTAATAAAATTAGAAATCTATAGAGTTACGATTATGTTGCTGTGGTTACTACATGCACTCATAAACTGACTTACAGCATTGACTAGAATACTGTGGAACAAGTGTTGAAAAAAGTTTACAGTTAAGCATCAAAAATGCAATAAATCTAATAACCTTAGCAATACTTTTACCAGTCTAAAGTATCTAAGGAAAGTGAAATATAAGCCAAAAGAAAATGAAAATGTACGGTGTGTCCGATGCAGTAATGTTATCCAGGAAGACAAGATCCTGAATATGTCTACCATGTTCCGGCTGCCAGCGATGAGCAAACTTCGTGCCTTCACCATCGATAATAAAAAACGTTACAGTGCCACAATTAAGTGCTACTGCAATAGCTGTTGCATCTGGACTCAAACACACTGCTTGCACTTCCTAAATAGAGCGATTATGTGAAGTTGTGGAGAGCAGAACTGTTGTGATTAACCATAAAGAAAAATTCATTAATGTAAAAAAAAAGAAATGAATGAAGGATTTACAGCGCTAGGATTATCAATCGGCAATTTCATAACGGCATCACTGATTTTTTCGCATTGTTCCAAAGTCACTTCTTCACAGTGTAATTCTGCTTTGATTATACTTAATGAAAATGATTCCACCGTATTGCGCTGCAAAATATTTTCTGCAGAAGGATGATACAGATTTATTAAGTTAAAATTAAGATATCCAAATTATGAAAAAAGGAATGAATAGCGGATCAACTTCTGAATCATCTTTCCCTTTTCAGATTCATTTGCTCCTGTTATGATTTCCGGGTTACCAATATGACTCAAACCATACTAAAAAGTTTTGGTTAATCTTGGTTTTCGCACTATTGGCAAGATTAGAGAAAAATCATTAATCTATCATTTACTAATTAGTTTAAATTGCTAGCCAAAAGAACTGATGGAATCAAACTTACGTAATAGACAGCGATCATGTGCATTTCCTCATGTGGTTCATCAGCTTCCGGTATATATGGACACCACGAAATTCGCGGAGTAGCATTAATTGAAATAGAATTATCTTCTCGGATTATGTTCAAATATTTTGTTCTAAAAACCGCTTTTATTTGTACTGAAATCAAATTTCAGAAAAAAAATCTTTACATGAACTACATTTTGGGCTTCAACAACAACAGCTTTATGAGTTAAAATAACAAAATAAAATCTTAATGCGGCTTTCAAATTTTTTCATTTGTCAAATATTTTCTACTTACACGATACAGTCCTTGTCAACATGGTATGCATAAAGATTAGCATTAACATCAATAACAGCAAGTAATGGCGCATGATGAGCCCATTGTAAATCGGCAGTTGGGTGCTTGAAACTCTGAAAAAAAGCTAACTACTAATAACTATTTTCTTAGAATACCAACTACAGCTGCTTGGTCATTGCTTGATGGAACAGCATTCAGAAATGTTCTCTTGTTGCTCTTAAATCCTATTAAGTATATTAATAAATTCAGTGGCTTGTTACGACTTACTGATTTAGCAATCAAAAAATTCATATTTGGCAAAGAAAGCAACTTCTTTTATGGATTGTGCTTTGCATTTAATCATTCAAAAAAAAAGACGTAAATCAAAAGACACGTTGAATCAAACCAATTATATGTCTTGATACTGCAGATAAGGAAAGTTATAATATATAAATCATCTTAATAATTATAAAGGACAGTTTTATGAAAGCAATTTTTTACGGAATTCATATTAAAATTTCTTCCCTTATTTCACTTCCGAAATCCTTTTCAATACTTTCCCCTATTTTTCCTATCAAACGGAAAATTTTTTTGAATAATGGAATTTCATATTTTTATTTTTTCCACTGAATCACCAAAAATCTTACTTTTATAAGGTGACGTTTTGAAGTGGTATGCTCTAGGACTCGAACTGCTTCGCCTGTACTTTCATTAAACAGTCGATAAGCAATCAAATTTTTATGAACTGCCAATATTCGGCCATTGTAACATTCTTCGCTTGCCCATTTATATTCACTAAGAACGCGAGTATAAACACGTGACGAATCACGATCACGAGGTCGCTTATCTGTCTGTCCATCCACGTTTAGCACAATATGTGTGCCACCAGAAAACTGAACAACTGCATCAGACCCAGTTAGTACACTGCAAATTTAAATTTCATTAATACTACTGCATTATTATGAAAGACTTGCTCACCATAGGATATCTAATCCGGAAAGAAATGCTTCCTTTTGTCAAATTATTCTGATTAATATCCCTATTACTTATTTAGTTAAGCAAATATTTCAAAAAGATTCCGAAAATCTGTTCCACTAGAAAAATCAGTGGATTAATCATCGAAGCGGAAATCTTTTCATGATGTATTCTACATAAGTACAGAGCATATAAGAACATGAACATACTGTTTCTCCAGCACAGATGATGGTGATGAAACATCGTTAAAATGAGATGACAACAACTGTTCGCCGGTCATCGAACAATCAATTTTTGAAGTTCCGACAATTTCAGCAATCGAAAATAAGCAAAAAAAATATTTTTCACTTAAAGAAAAAAAGAATAAATCCCGAAAAATTTAAATTTCATACTGAAACGATAAACATTATTAACATTTTTTTATCATAAATTGTTCAAAAACACTAGAGAAATAAAAAAAAAAAAACATGAAATGACAAAAAAAAAGGGCAATTTAATGTAGTTAAATGAATTTTTACTAATAAAATAAAGCTTTAAAATTTATATCACAACTTAGGACATTACCGCAGCACATACGCGCCAACCATTTTCTCTCCCTCTTCTCTCCCTCTCTTTCTCCCCCTCTCTTTCTCTCTCTCTCTCTCTCTCTCTCTGTGTGTGTGTGTGTGCGTAACAATGAACACAATTCCCAGACCATAACGAGAAAAAAAGGGAGAAAAAACACAATTCACCGCACTTATTTCTGAAATGCTAATTTGAGCCAAATTAAATATATCAGGGGCAAGTAATCGTTGTGAGTATTTGTTTAGCATTTGCAGCTTAATTTTACAGACACAAGAAATGCATGTCACGCAGACGTTGTTTAGTTAACGTATGTGTAATCTTAATTGTTAGGTTATACGACGTTTTGCGCACACAGTTTGCTTTTGTGACGTGATATACGTCTCTTCACTTCACGACATTTCCATTGCATGGGGTAATTGATAATATTTATGCAAGATTATTATTTTTGATGATATACATACGTGGTATGATGAAATGAAATTGTTAATTAATTACCTCATTAATTGAGTTATTTGTTGAATTGTCATGCTAATGAATAAAGTTCTATAAAATGATACATTGGTAAATTCACTGTGAATGAAACCATTGAGGGAAATATGACGTATGCATTTCCAACTGAAATTAAATGTGCGTAGTAAAAATGCAAGCAAATCCTTTGCTTATTATCTATTCTCGACTATCAAATCAAAAGCATTGGAAAATTTTTTGTCTTAAAATAGGAATTTCATTTGAAACAAAAATAATATCTAAGATAACAAAAAAAGAAAAAGGAGTGACGGGAAGAAAACAAATTAATAATCGATATTGGCTAGCTGACATTAAATTCCTGCAATATGCATGCATCGATGTAATATTTCGAACAATATTTTCTTTTTTTTTTTTTTTTTCAAATAAGCAATTTTGAGATAAAATAAAAATTGCTTAGAAAACTGAAAATAAATGACGGTGAATGAATTCTCAGATTTTTCAATTTGATTTTTGAAATGTGGAAAAAAAGAGAAAATGAATGAAGTCAACAATTGTTAGTTGAATTGAAATTTTAACTGGAAAGTATAAATTGAAATAAAATTGGTATTGAATTCAAAATTTTTAAAAATTCTATTTAAATAATTTAAACTCATTTGCTTAGACTGTTTATTTTTGGGAATATTTCTGAATATTTGACAGAGGGTAAGGTTGTAATAATCCATTTGAAAATTTATTTAAAAGAAAATTTATTAAAAGTTTGAGATTTAAGTAATTTGCTTCCATTTTAACACTTTGCATGATTTAAAACGATTCTACTAGAGATGATCATATTAAGATTTCCGGTTTTATCATACAGCGAACATCAGAAAATACCATCTAATGAATATATTACTCATTGTAAGGTTATTCATAAATTTAAATTTAGATTCATCTTTCTCGATAAGCTATGCTTTATCGGTTTTTAGAAATCTTTGGCATTCGAGAATCATACAATCGCACAACATCACTTTGTGATATAGCTGGTTCATCTTCTTGAGCAAATGAATAGCCACCTAAAAGAAAACAAAAAAAAAAAAAATCTTTTGAAAATAATCTTCTTACAGATTAAAATTTTGATTTAAACCATTCGTTTTTTAAATTAACTAATACTTTCCAATTTCTCTTGCATAAAATTATCTAACTAACATAATGTCAAATTTTTCCAAATACAATAAAAAACAAATCAGCAATTAACATAGAAAAAGGAAAACTACTGCTTACATATGAATGGATAAAGTATAATAGAAATATGAAAATTTTTTAAAACTTGTGTCCAAATTTTATCAACAAAAATTTATTAAAAAACGGAAAAAAAAAAGGTGAAAATGAAGCAATTTTGTGTTAATTCAAAGTGATAAATGTATAAACTAAAAGGGAATTAAATTCAAAATATTAAGGTATTCAGATGCTTTAGTAACAATTTTATAAATTTAAATATTAATAAAAAGCCAAAAACAAAAAAGTATTTTTGAAATTTTAATGGAAATAGAAGAAATAGAAACAACTAACGTTGTTTTGTTTGTATATTAACAAGGCTCAAAGCTGATTCAGACGCTTTAGTAACAATTTGTTTTACTTTAACAAGTGGATAATAAAGATCATTGAATTGTTTCACATCAAATTCTCGTGAAACGACTTCGTCTCTAATTGTTCGATACAATGATCTTTGTAATCTGAAAGTAATATTATAGTGCTTTTGTTTTTCTTTTCTTTTCTTTTTTTTTGAATTATTCAATTATATCAATCTTGTTGTATTTATATATATATAAGAATTATTCATTTTATATAAAAATAAAAGTTTAATTGGAAAATTTCCTTCATGTATTTATATAGCTATAATACTCGTCCTTATTTTCAATTTTTTTTTTTTTTGTCATTCCGCAAATTATTTATTGATTTCGTTCATATATTTTTGTAATTAAAATTTTTTTTAATCATCAAATGTGTCATCTGATTTTGTTACCGTTTTCTTTTTTTGGAAATTTTCATAGAACAAATGTAAAGCTTGAGAGATTTCAAGTTAATGAATAGTTTGATCTATGAAATTAAGTAAATAAAAGTAATTTACTGTGAATGAATGAATGAAAAAAGTTTATGTCAATAGTTGAAAATTGAAAACAAAATATTTTAATTTATATGAGATATAAGTAATATTTAAAAGAAAAAAGACATACAATTTAACAATTAGATCGAATGATAGAGATACTGATGTGACAAATATAATATATGAATATGTGACAGGTGAAGTCAGTACATGAAGTATAGTATCAGCCATGGCTGGTTGAACTTTGATAATTGGACTAGCAGGTGATGTTAAACTGTAGGAAAAAAAGAAAATGAATAGCATAATGATTGAACCAAATAGGGCTATCCATGACATCTATAAATGAGAATAATTAGAAATGAGCAAAGTTAAATTGCTAATGATAGGTAAGTGTTCTTTAAACAATTAGAAAACTTTAAAAATCCTATATAAAATTATGAATTTTTAAGATTTCTTTACAGAATTATAAAGTTTTAAAATTAAATACGGTAAATTTTCTTCTTTTTTTTTCTTTTTATTACTTCCATTTATAATCTGGAAATCAGTTAACTAAAAAAAATAGAAAAGAAAGAAATTTATGCAAAAAAATTATTAATTTTTGGATTATTATCAATCAAAGCAATGAAATTTCTTTAAAATTAATTCAAATAAAATGAAATACTTATCAAAAATTTACAATGGTGATAGAGTCAGTTTCAATAATAGCCTTTAAATTGACGATCAGTACAACAGCCTAAAAGTTTAATTCATTTTTTTCTATTTGTTTTTTGATCACTTTTTGATCATTCTTTGCTATCTTTGCAACAATTTGATAATAATAAAAAAGCAATTTATTAATAAATAATAAATTACAAATCACTGTTACTTAAATTTAAATCAATTTGAAACAATTAAATCCAAATTTTTTTGCTGATGAATTAGAATTCTATCAATGTAATTCAAAAAAGAAACTGCAATTTTAAATTTATAAATACTCATTCTATTTGATTAAACATAAATTTTCTAAAGATACAATGTTAATAACGGTTCCCATGACGTAATAATTGGCCACGCGACCATTATACCATATGACATCTATAATAAATTTCTATTTATTTGTCATAATTTACACTAATTCAATAATTTAATAATTAAATAAATTTTGAAGGTTCAAAAAAAAAGTTATCAAAAAAATAAAAAAAAAATTGGAAAAACACTAATAAATACTTTTCAATTCTTACCATTTTTAAATGTTTGATATGCAATCAAAGAAATTACTGTAGCATGCACTAGGCCAGTGAATGCCCAGATAAAATAAGCCTAAAATGAATATTAAGTATATATAATTGTCAGATAAACTTTTTAAGCACTTATATAAATTAGTGAAAAGTTTGACAAAGCTATCTGAGTATGTGAATGATATTAGATTTTCCAGTAATTCTAAAAATCTCAGTAAAAATCAAGAATAAAATTTCAAAAATTTAAAAAAGAAATTGAAAGAAAAATTGAAATTTTGAATAAAAAAGTTATACTTTAAGCGAAAATCCTTCACTACTCTGTGATAAATGATAAAGTGCTGGATAATCGATCATCACTTCAAATGGGAATAATCGATCCCAAATACCAATTGCCAATGGTGGCCAACTAGTAAAAAATATATTAAACATTACCAGCGACCAACTATCCATTATTGCCGAATCAGCAAATAATGTATGAAATTCATAAAAGAACTGCAAAACTTTAATAAATTAATCAATTACTACCAAAAACAACTCTATCACTTAGTAAAAATAGCAGAATTTTTAATTACCATTAAAAATTTGATTACTTATTTATTACTAATGAAATAAACACTTCACCATTGTTAGAGTTTGAACAATATTTTTGTAAAAAAAGTATAAAATAGTTTTTGTGATACGATGATAATTAATAGCTCCATGAACAAATATAAGACGTTCCAGAAATCGAAACTAAAAATGCAAAAGCACAGTTTGGATTGAAAAGTTTTATTTCATTTCTTAACCTAAAAAAAATTTTTTTAGGTAGTAAAAAATTGTTTAGTAAAATTTAGTAAAGAAAAAAAATCATTTACTAAAATTATTTAGTAAAAGTAATAGGACTATTAATTCAGTTAGTCTAAATTTCAAAAATAAGCGATTATTATTTTTTTTTTTTTAAAAAAAAAATTTCAAACATATGAAAATTTTTATAATATATTTTTGAAATATCATCATATCAAACTGTTATAGTTAATAACAATTGATTACGATGGATAATTATGGTAGAGATAGATAATGATGATAAAAAGCAAACACGAGAAACCTGTGCAATAGAGTAATCAGCTGCAAGTGATGCTTGCAAACCTTCTTCACCACTTATTCCAACACCAATATCAGCTTCCTACAATAAAAATACTACTACAAATAAGGTAAAATAAGAAGAAAAAACATAAAAAAAATTTTATAAACTTTTAAATAATTTCATTATTAATATTTTATTGATTAGAATAAATTTTGAAAAATTTTCATAAATTTCTCTGCATGCTTATGTCATATTAAAAAACTAATTGTTGATTATTCACCTGTATCATTGCTACATCATTAGCACCATCGCCAATTGCTAGTACCGTACCATCGGACCAATTTTTTAATGCTTTTACAACAGAGGCCTTTTGCGCCGGTGAACAACGACAACAAATAACCGTTGATGATAAAGAAGTCAGGTGTAAAAATTGCATTTTATACTGCTTCATTAAAGCATGATTAAGACTCTGTAAATTAATTACATTGATAATATATTCATTAAATAGTTGAAATTATCTTTTCTTTCATTTCAAACTGAAATGATTTTAATTTTATACGTTTTTTTTTTTGAAATTTTAAAAATTTTTTATTTTTATTCTCATTTTCATCCTACTTTTCTACCATAAATCATAATGTATGTCAAAAAATTAAGTAGCAAAAATTTTAAAAAAAAAAAAATCAAATAAAAAATTAAATAGAATAAATGAAGAAAAAAATTTCATTTTTGTATTTTTTAAATTGAATAATTTTTACATTGTAACAAACCTCGCCGCTAACAATTAATGAAGTTTTAATTTTTTTATTTGCAAAATTCTCAAGATATATGTTAATTTTGTTAGCCGTTTCTTCGGCATTTCTTTCGCCAAGTACCTAAATAATCAAATTGAATTGCTCTTTGTAATATTTAAACAATAATTTAATCTTTTTTTTTTTTTTTTGCTTAAATAATAATATTAATTTCATATGATAAATTTGTAAGTGAAAAAATTTCATTCGTTCATTTATCAATAGTTTATTTACAATTTGAATTCACTCAAACTTATTAAATTTATTTACAATTTTTGTTGAGAATAAAATTTTCAACATTAAAATAAAATTAAATAACTCGAAATATACCAGAATGGGTGTGAATGGATCAATTAAACCACATGAATAGCCAATACTTTGTGCTGTTTCTAATTTATCACCTGTTAAAACCCAAACTATAATACCACCTTCAATCAAATGTTCGATTGTTTTCTTGACATCCTACAATTGTCTTCCTGATATTTTCTAAATTCAATCATTTTAGATTTCTAATTAGTTCATTAAAAATCCAATATACTATCATTTTTCTTTTTTTAAAACCAGTGCATTTGATGCTAACTCTTTTCATCAAAATATACAAATGTAAATAAACTGTTAATCAATTTATATATTTCAACAAAATTACGTCATAAAAAAAATTAATTAATTAATAAGTCTTTTTTCTGACATTCTTCGCCTCTTGTAGAATTTACAAAAATGATTTATAAATTTCATTTTAATTATAACTGTTATCAAAAAAAAAAAGAATTGTTTAAAAATGAATTTATCACTATACCTTCTGTAACTTATCTTCAATAGCTGATGCACCAAGTAATTCAAGATTCTGCAATTTATAAAGTTATTGCAAGCAAAAATGAAAATTGTTACATTTGAGCAAATTTTTTTCAATTTTATTATCATATAAATTCACAATTGGTTAAATTAGCTAATTAGTTATTCAAAATAACTAATTAGCTAAATTAAATTCTTCGGAATTTAGACTTATTGCATTGTAACTTTTTCAATTTTTTCCGCTTCCTCTTCAATCAGCATTTCACGTTTTTCAAGTGCAGTACTTGCGCGATGATAACCAGGCTCCCATTTCTCATATTCTTCCTCACTAAGAATACACATTGCCATGCATAACGTACGTAAACCTAAATTTCACTTTTTTTTTTTTTTTTGATTAAATTTAAAGTTTTAATTTAATATTACAAATTATTCAAATGGAAATAATTCTAAAATATAATAATTTATGAGAGGGAGAGAGAGAGACAGGAAAGACAAACCAAGATTAGCAAAATATACCAAATGTTCTGCTGTTTTGTTAACTGAATACTTATCAGAATTTAGCGCTAATCGTGGAAAAATAACGCTATCCTAAAATTTAATCATTATCCTAAAATGAACAAATAAAAATATAATATAAATTGAAGAAAGAAATGAATAATTAAAAATTAAACATTTAATAATTTAACTTACAGCTCCTTTAATGTATAATTTTAACTTCCTATCTGGACATCGTACAATAACACCCATTCGTTTTCGATTACTTGTAAATTCTAATATATGTAATATATCATACTTCTCTTGCTTACCCATCTATTAATAAAAAAAATTTCAATAACTAACAAAATTTTATTAATAAAAATTTTAAAATTTATATAAATTAAAATTTTCAAATTGAAAGAAAAAAAGGAATAGTTACAGCTTCAATATAAACACATTGTGGTGTTCGTGTATGAAAGATAAATTTGAGATCTTTTGCACCTTTAACTAATGCTTTTTCATCTGAAAATTTATTGCGAATTATACCGGAAATTCCATTTCTTTAAGTAAATGCTACCCGGAAAATTCGATTTTTTACTTTAAATTTACTATCCAGAAAATTTCATTTTTTTCCCCAACTTTACTGTTCAGAAAATTTAAGTTTTTTTTTTTCTAAAGTTAATACTTAAATTCCACCATTTTATTTCTAAACTTAATATCGGAGAAGTTGCATCCTTTAGTTCTTAAATTTGATTATATTCTTTTGTCTAAATTTTTTTCATTTTTATGTTTCCACTAGAGGAAGATCAAATGGTAAAACTTCAATGATCAATTATTAATTCTGCGATATTTTTTTGTCTTTCATTTTTTTTTTTTTTTTTTATAGAGCAATATATTTTATAAAGTTAAAATTATGTTTTCTCAAGTAGAAATGGAAAATTTCTGTCCTTAGTAAAAAAAAAAAAAAAGATATGGAAAGAGAAACAATCAATCTATAGCAGAAATTAAGTTACAAAAAATTCAATACCCGGTGATGGTGAATGATAAATTATTTTTTCTAATTCCGAATTTATAACTTTTTCCGGAACAACCATATGACAAATTGCTAATAACGTTAAAAAATCACGTATAGATTTAGCATTACCCTTTAAAAAAAAGGATTTAAATTTTTGAAATGATTTCAATTTCTGGAATAACAGTTTGAAAAATTTCTAAAATTTGAAAATGCATTTTTCTTCTTTAAATACGATATACATGAAAATTTTTTTAAATCACAAGAATAAAAAATGAGTTTATATTAAAAATTACACAAAACAGATAGCTTTGGAAGTTAATTGAGATATTTTACTTTATAATTAAAAGATTTGTAAATCATTGAATAATTAAAAAGAAAAGAAAAGATTTTTAGTGATTATTAAAAGAAATTATTTGATAATTACTAACAGCATTATTGATTAAATCATCAAGAATTGCTTCATCAGTAAATTTCTCTGTCATCATTGAACCATATTTAATACCACCAATGGTACACATTTTAAAGCGCATCTTATTTTGTGTTAATGTACCTGTCTTATCACTGATAATATAACGTACCTTAAACATATCAAATAATATATGCACATATTTGAATAGTTGAATAATTCGATAAATATAAAGAAGAATTGGAAAAGTTAAAAATAATTTAATAACGTGAAAATAATAATACCATAATTTAGTTATTAGATCAAATAAACAAATCCATTTTTTTTTCTTTTTCTTTTACAAAAACAAACTTGTCCAAGTTGTGAATTTAAATTTGAACTTCGCACTTCAGCTTTTATATCAGAATTCTTATCATAAAGATTTAAATCCTGAAAGATATTACAGCAATAATTATTCCGTTTAAAATTCATTTCGAATCATTTTTAATATATAAATTGTTAATGATAGCACAAACTTGTTGAATAAAATAAGCTTGGAATAATTGAATCATTTCAAGTGTAATATTCAAACTGATCGGTATTAAACCAGAATAAAATATTATTAAACCGACAAGTGTTGGCAAGATGTGTAAACGACGAAAATTTCCTAAATTTAAATAAATATATATGAAATCATTTCTCCATCAAAAATATTTCCGCTTTCTTCCTCTCTCCCTTTTTTTTTCTGTTTCTTAACAAATGAAAAACCTAAATTCAATCATCAAAATGTAAATATTATTGAAATTTATATGTATATGAAATCAGTATTAAATAATTTAATAACATCATCAGTAAAACCTAACATATTGATTTGCAAAATATCATATTTTTATTTCTATTATTTCTTGTTCTTTTTTTTTTTTTTGTTTTCTTTCTTTTAATATTTTAAATTCAAATTTTAATTCTAATTTTAGCTTTGATAAAAATAAATTTAATAAACCAAAAAAAAAAAAAAATTAAATACCATGGAAATATGGAAGATAATAATACATTTTATTAATACTACTACAACCCATGCATGCGTTAAATAATGCCATAAAAACTAAGAATCCAAATTGAATCATCATCATACAATTGGTTATTCGTTCCACTAATGAACTCCAAAAAACAAAAAATAAAAGAGTGATAAGTGCATATGTTTTGCTAATAAATATTTGAAATAGTAAATAAAAGATTTGAAATAAACAATTTAATTAAATATTACCATTCGAGATTTAGCTTACTTCGTCTAAACAAATTCAACTAGCTAATTGCTAAAATTTTTTCGTTTTTTATTAAACTTTGTTCAAATTTGAAATGATTAATTGGTCATAAATAGAAAAATAGAAAAGAGCAAAAGACAAAATTTGAAAAAAAAAAAAAAAAAGCAAAAGTACCAATTAAATCAATAAACTTAATTATATGATAAAGAAGATGAAATTCAATCTGTTAATAAAGTGATGAAATGAGTAACAGCAAGTATTTAACAATGACTGAGGCAGTTCAATTGAAAATTCAAAACTGTTGCATAAGATAAAATCGGAAATGTGAAAAATATATCAAATATATTTGTAAATTAATTTTAATCACATCTCCCAATTGATTTTTTTCTAAGTAAACAGTGCTTATTTTAAGTAAAATTTACTTTGCAAGTTTTACTTTAAATAAATTTGGACTGCTAATTAATTGTTATTCATTACAGTTAGCTAATATTAAGCAGTACTGCATGTTTATTTTTAAATTTCGATATTTATAAATTTGTATAAAAATCTGAAAGATTTAATAATGGTAGTGACTTAGACTAACTAATTCGAATTTAAGTGAAATTATTGCAACAATGACAAGCATTTGAAAAATGATAAATGGTTAAAGGATAATTTAGATAATCGCATGATTGTAAGACAAATATTTTCCGGAGATTTAATTTTATATTAAATAAGATTTTTGTTTTTTAAATCCATGCTTAAATATTATTTTTATTGAGAATCATCCCATTTAAAATTATAAAAATATTCCACAATTTTAAATTGTAAAGCTAATGAAAAGTAAGTTTACACTTTTGTACGAGTACCGCTTGTATTCAGTACAAGTTTTGTGCAACGACCGGTATATACCGTAACACCACAGACCCAATCAGTATTTTGTAGCTTGCATCCACGAGGCAATAGTTGATTTGTTCCTGCAATTTTTTTCATCATAAATTAATTTGTTAAAAAATATTCAAGACTGAGTAAATTAACTGTAATTCTTACTAGAGAACTAAGAGTAGCCAAAAACAATAGCATAGAATCGAAATTGTTGAATAATATATAAATATTCCGGAAGAAATTAGATATAAAAATTATTTAAAAAAATGCAAATAAAAAAAAAAAAAAACTTTTTCCTAGTTAATTTTTCAATTATTGAAAGATATCTTCCATCATAATTAAACATTTGAATATTTCCTCCTCCAAATGGTTTATCTTATCTAATATTTATTTATTTATTTATTCAAATCGACTGTTTCACTCATTCAGTTATCTATCCGTTCATTAAAAAACGTATGTATCTTTAGAGTGGTACAAATTTGTATCAAACATTTAATTTATAGCACTTAACTTTTGCATAAAAACTGTAAATTGAGCAATTTGAAAATATTTAATTCTTTTCTTGGATTTTACTTATATAGTCATTATATTATAATTGAAGCTAAGTACACTTTAAAAAGAATTAAAAAACACATTCTTCCTGATAAATGAGAATTTCAGCGAAGTGTAGATATAGTGCGATAACATAAACAACAACAATTATTGCTGTACTACTGCCACCACTAACATCAGCAACAAACAACAACAACAACAAACAATAACAAATAACAACATCAACCACAACACCGATGTAACAAAATGAACAATAAAGCATCATCAGCATTACCAGTATCAACAATAACAACCACAAGCGTCACCAGCAACAGCAACCATTACTACTACTACTACTACTACTACAAAAGCAAAAATAAAAGAAAAACTAAAAAACAAAAATCACTGAAGAAAATCACTGAACAAATAAATATAACAACAAACAAAGATCATTGTGCTGATAAATACAACAATAAAAAAATGTAACAAACGATCAATTACAAATTTGATTTAATCTATAGCTAACTGATCATTTTTTTTTAAGTTTCATTTCTTTTTATTCAATACATTATTTCATCAGATAAATAAATCATTCACCATTGCTTAATTTAACTAATTAATCTAACTAATTAGTTATAAAATAACAAACCGAGGGAACAATTCGTTTTAGAATTTTCATCATTTCCCTTTTTTAATACTTCAGATGAATTGTTAATTTTAATAACACCATGAAATTCATATAGTGCTGGATTTGGCGGATCACATTCTATCTTCGATAACGATGAACAAAATGCCTATAATAAAAAGTTTATCTTTTTTTCTTTTCTATTGTGAAAAATTAATTCGAAGAAGCACAAAAAATGTCTTAAAAGATGTAGTAAACAAAAATTAGAAATGACATGAAAGTATTTAAAAGGCAGTTTATTTAAAGTTATTGAATTTTTGTTTTAATTTCATCAAAGCGCAAATTCGAATATAGCAGATAACATAACAGTAATAATAGTCTAACAGATATAATAAAAATAAAAATACAATAGCATGCATGAATAACTTATTAATAGCAAACAGTATTTTTGATTTTAAATCTTTTATAATTTTTTTTATCTTATTCGATTTAACTTAACTAATTCAATAAAATAAATCAAATTTCTCATTTATCAAAATTCAGCACTTTATTATAAATTAAATTAAAAAATTGATCTTAAAATTTGATAAAAAAAGAAATAATAATATGATATGAAATGATTATAATGAAATTAATCAACCATAATTCTATCATCATCATCAATTATTTGAGCAGTTTGTGGTAATGCTTGACGAATTTTCAGATTTGTTTCACCATCCAAATTACTTGTTTCAATATATGCTACACCAGCTGGTTCACTTGATGAAAGTAATACAATATCTGCTGGGATAAATTCATTTTTCATAATTTTCACTACTTGGCCAACTTTTAACTGAAATTTTATATAGCAATCTACGATTCAATATATTATATTTAATTAATTACTTTAATTTTATTCTTAATGAAAATTTACAATTTTAAAATGAGCAAAAATTAAAGAGCGAAGTTAAACTTGAGCCCAATGAATCTTTTTCCATTTCCAATTTTTTGCATATTCATCTTGTATACAAATTAACACAAATTGTCGATTTACGCGACGATCTGCTACCAGACGTCCCTTTAATTGTCAAAATTTAAAAATAACACAAATTCATATTGTATTCATATTAATTAACTGAATTTCAAAGGAAAAAATAATAATAATAATAAAATTGTAAAAGAAGGAAAGGATCAATAGATCTGAAAGAAGAATAGCAAAAAGAAAAAAAGAAATAAAATAATTATCAATTCACTCCGTCGAATTTACAATTTCAAATTGGTAATGAAATTATATAATAGATATTAATAATCAATGCGACATTACAGTAATATTAAAGATAGAAATAAACGAGAACAAAAAAAGATTAATACAATTAATCTTACAAAATCTTCGAAAATTTCTTTTGCTGCCGCTGCTAGAATGATAATAACAAGAGGTACAATAGTTGTATTCGTACCGTAAGGATTTAAATTTGGAAAAAACTAAAAATAAATTCTAACTTTTATTTTGTCAAGAAAAAAGGTGAAAATAATTAAGTAATATGATTTCAATAGCTTCAAAAAATAAACATAAAAGACTAAATAAATGAATGCTGGTACAATAAAAAAAATTATGCATACAATAAAAAGGAATGGAATTAGTCGAATAAAATATATTTAATAATAAAAAAATAAAATTAATGATTTAGTTTTTTTGTTATATACCAAGAAATTTTATTTTATATTTCTATCATCGCAAGGGCAAAATATTTTTCATGTTGTTTATTTTGTCAACGAGAAATATCAGTAAGAAGTTTTATTGAATATTTTATTTGATTAATTTGAAGCAAATCATTTTATCATTACTTATCAGACATATAACTAAATAAAGAAGAAAGAATATAATTAAATAAGTTAATAATTACATAAGTAATTGACATATATGTAAAATAATTACAAGCATATATCTTTTTTTTTAATTTCCCTTTATTTTTATTCCATTAAGTACTAGCAATAATAGCAATTAAAATAATGCTAATACAATAAAATGCTAAACAAATAAGATAAGAACATTATACCAACCTGTACGATACAAATCATAAGAAAGAACCAGTTTCCAAATGTTTTAAATTGATAAAATAAAAATACAGGAATGAATGTGATAATGTTATACTTTGTTGTTGAGACATAATTTGATGTTTTCCAATCTGCTCGTCCAATAATTATATGTGAAGATGTGAGATAACGATTTTGATGCCAAAACATCTGGAAATAATTTCCATCTTTTGCTAATTAAATAATTAATTTGTGATATAAATTAATTAACCGAATAATCATAAATAACTTTTCCTCTCCTTTAAAAATTTATGTAATTATATAAACTAAACTTAGATAAACTTAATTAAATTTGAGACTAAAATTTAAATCTAAACAGATAGATGTAGAAAAAATTAAGGACGAGAAAAAAAAGGAAGAAAGAAATTATGCTATTATTTGGATAAACTTTTAATTAATCCTAAAATTTAATCGTTCATTAATCTTATTTCTAACTAATTAATGAAATTTTCGAAATGTTAAATTTTGCTCTCTGAAAATGATCCATTTGAAATCAATTTTAATAACCTTTTTTCATATGAATGAGAATGTAACACTGAATGTTTGCAATGCAAAATAGTTACTTTTATGCTAAAAAAGAATATTATATTTATGTAAAAATATTATGTACAAATTGCAAAATTTTTTGTTTATTTTACAATTTAATTTTGTAAAATTTCTATTGCAATTCATTTTAATCTTAAATATTTCACGAAGAATTATTCATTCATTTATTCAACAAATAGAATAAGAACGGAATCAAGCCTTGTTTATTACTTAAATTGATTAATTTAACTTTGAAATTAAACGCTTCTTTGCAGACTTATCAATTAAGTAGAAAATTATTAAAAGTGAGAAAATGATAACAATATGACTGACTGATTGATTAATTGATAAAGTGAAACAGATTTAATCATTTCTGGAAATCATTTTGATTTCAAACAGAACACATCTTGATCAATTAATAATTATAGAATTGTTTCTTTCTTTTTAATTTGAAGTTAATTCCGCTTACAAATAAAAATATTTCATTTCTAATATCACAAATTTTCTATTTCCCATTTTGTTCTTTTTTAATTCATTCCTGAAATGAAAGAAACAACGCAGTTCAGATTGAACAAATCAGAATATTCTCTCACCTTTCTCACTTTTATTATTATCAATAAGAAAAATTTTTATCGAAATCAAAAATAATTAATTTATACTAAGTCTTTATTTATTAATTTATATTACATAGCATAATAAAAAAGTTTCAAATATTTTAATAATATTCATCAAATCAGCAACTGCTTTTTTTTCATCTTTTTTTGCAGATATATCATGGGAAGATTTAAGGGAGAGAGAAAGAGAGAAGGAGAAAAGGAGAAGAAAAAAAAGAATGGAAGATTATAATAAATTTTAATCTAAATTAAATCGAATTAAATTTAATTCGATTTAATTTAGTCAGGCAAATTTAATTAAATTACATTAAATTAAATTATGTCAAATTAAATTAAATCAAATTACATCAAATCAAATGAAGTCAAATTAAATTAAATTTAAATTTAATCATTTTAAACATTCAACATTGACATTTGAAACGTAAACAGTGCTGCAACAGAAACAAGTTCATTCCTCTTTATGAATATGTCAGACCCCGAGTTTACCAATTATGCATTTTCGTTTTTCTTTCTTTTCTTCTCTCTCCCTCTTTCTATCCCTCTCTTCATCTCTCTTTTTTTCTCTCTTTGCTCTTGTCTCCTTATCTGTTTTTTCATGTCATATTAATGCATGTGAAGACAATATTAGCTAGAATTGACTTCCCATCGTCGTATTAGTCGTATACATAAACCATCCAGCAATGCTTTAATCATAATCTCCCTTTTTTTGTTTTCCCTCTCTCTCTCTCTCTCTCTCCCTCTCTCTCTCTCTCCCTCTCTCTCTCTGTTATATTAGCATTCGTCTAAATGCACTGTTGATTCATTAATTAAATCTCTGTCACGTCAATATTATGCGTAAATTATCGATAATAATTTATATCATAATATTTATCTTTTCTCTCTCTTTTTAATGATTACACACTTAGATACACGTTAATTGGCTTCTTCTCACGTCAGTGGCTTATATGAATTATTAGATTAACAGTATTATAAGGATTACTTACCGTTTCAGCTGGCATGGATAAAAGTATAATAGTGTTAAGTGAGGATGAAGATGGATATGAACTCGAAAGACAACTAAATGACTCGAATATACCAAAAAAGTGTTAGTATTACTATGATTATTTACAATTTCCATTCACTTTTATTTACTCAGACCAATTTTCTCAGTTCGTATAGACTTGACTGATTTATTTTCGTTACAAATCAAATCTCTTTCATTATTTATCATAGTTATTTTTTGACGTTTTAGTTATTACATTATATATTGTTCGGATTGCATTTACTTCTATGTCTAGGCTATTTTTGGTGCATTTTTTGGTTTCTAAAAGATACTAGTTGTCGTGGTCTCTTGATTTTAGATATCTTTTTTTTTTTTTTAATCTGTTTAAATTTATTTTTTAAAGGAAAGCTTTTCAACCTTGTTGGCTGATTTATATCTTTGCTTTTTCCTGATTATCTTTTGTTCCTTCAGATATGAACGACGAAATTCTCGAGTATGATGAGGGACAAGCTAAAGAAGAGCTGATGCCATCCAGTTCGAGATTTCTTGATGATGACATTCATAGTCAGGCACTACTAGAGTTGAATGATGAAGCTTTTCTAGATTTGGTTTCTTCAGATAATGAATCTAATGATTCATATGAAAAACCTCGATACGCACCAGATGAAATACCTGAATCCGAAGATTTCGCAAATTGGTACAGCAATGAATCGTTCTCACAACCTGTGCAATCGTCGCCAATACTCAAAGAAATTCAATTAAACACAAATAAATTCATAACATCTTCAACTTCTTCTGATAAAAGATCATCGATATGTATAGCGCGCTCAGTTTCTGATGGTGTATGTATGGAGAGAAAGAGAAAGAAGAGAACAAAAGATGAAATAAATGCTGAACGGGTTATGTTTCATAATTTTCAATCATAATTATGTCTTGTAGTTATTCCTAATCATAGTTGATCTCCTCAGTGATTCGTTGGAAGGATAGGCTTGGTTAAATTTGGTTTGGTTTTTATGAAAGTTTGAAATTTTAAGCAGTATCTTTTTTCTTGAAATTTGTTATAGCAGTATGAAATCATAGCTAAAAATGAAGCTATGATAGACTCTTTTAACTTCTCAAATTAATGTAATATTTGATAATAAATCTACTTGCTGTTTTAAAGATGTTTAATGGATTAATGGATAGCTAGTAATCATGAATATCATATGTTAGATGTACAGCTCTGGGTGGTAGAACTTAGTACGTTAACTTAGTATGCCAACTTATCATGAATAATTAAGGCTGCAAAAGAAGAGGCAAGACAAAAAAAGAAACAAGAAAGGATAGAAAAAAAGGTTAGTTTAGTTTTGATTCTACAAGGAAATATCAGAATATTGCTTATATTCTTCTTATTTGTTATGATGTATTTATCATAGTGTTTAAGATATTCTTGCTTTCCGACACTTTAATCAACTTCTTTCATATGAAATGATAAGTAGACCATTCGACAGGGATGAAAATAAGGTGATCTTAAGTAAGTTGAATCAATTGCTTCTAAAAAACTTTAGCAGTCAAATGGAAGTTTATGTTTTGCTTTTCAGAAGCGAACTGAGCTCGAGAAACAGTTAGCTAAATTTGAACGGGAAGTATCCGCAGCGAAAAAATCAAAATGTGAACAGAATCTGTTCTGTGTTATCAGTCTAGATTTAATTTCTGCAATAGGTATGTTATCGGTAGTTAGCAGCATATAGTTAGATGATTTGTTGCCCTAATCCAAAGTAGGGACTTATGACAACTAAGTAACTTCAATGCATATTCTCCTCAGTAATCTTCTGTCTTGCCGTTTATTAATTTTTTTAAAATTTATTAATTTTTTAATAAACGGCAAGATAATTTTTTGACAAACTTATCTTGAAAAATTGCTAAAATGATTATGCTAAAAATGCTAAAAAAAAAATTGCTAAAACATTTTTATTGTGTCTTCATTGCTGTTGTAGTGACTTTTAAAATAATGATATTCATACGACTACGATTATAAAGGATTTTGAATTAGCTCTCTTCATATTGCAGATAATTTAGACGAGCTAGTCATGAAAATATTCACGGATCGAGGTATTCGTGATCAACTCCTTTTCGAAGTTGCTGGCATGACAGTTTGTTGGAAAAGAAGAGTTTTGCAGGGAGAAGTGGAAAATAACGAATTTATTCGTAGCGAAAAGTTGGTTCGTTTTTGTTTTATTCAATTTCTGCTCATTTCTTTTCACTAATTGATATTATCTTCGGTTGTTTGCGGTTATAAAATGTTGAAAATATTTAACAACAGTGTCAAACAGGAAAAAATATATCTCCGAAAGCTTCATGCAATTTATGGACATTTTCATATCCTAAATAATATGAAAGACGAGCAAATTGATTAAAATAATTTTAGTAGTTGGCATCGTAATTCTTCCTTTAAAGTTAATGCCCCACCGTAGTAGACATTCAGATTTTACGTTGCAGAAAAGCAGACAAACTGATTGCATGAAACAGTTTTTGACTTTAATTTAATGCTTATGCTTTTATTGTTCATTTATTTTTATTTGCAGTCCTCTTATTAACATCATTTTTTTCGGGAGCTAAAGATTTCGTTCTGCTTGTCACAGGCGTTGCATTTCTAACCCTATTGGTGACATCATTAATTACAGTGTTTATCAGCTTCAGTTTTAGTATTTGATTATCTTTTATAAGAAATGTTGCAGATGTATGAGCAATTTTGTATTTTGTCAATGAATGCGCAACGCTATGATCAGTTCAAATCAGCTGAAGACGTTGCAGAATTCATTGAAGAGTGTCTAAAAAAGTATCCATTTCCATCACCACAGCTTACTCTTGTTGTTCATGGCCCGTTAAAGTTGCGAAAAGAAAAAGCAAGTGTCCTACAATTTAAACTTGTTGAATGAGAAAGTTTGTGAAATTTTGCTAGTTTAGCTAACTACGAAGTTCTGAGCTGTAGAATGACTAATTAAATTATATGAAAACATATTGATAGGTAGAAAAAACTTTTCCGAATAATAAATTTCAAAGCTAATACATTCTTCAGGTGGCAGATTTTGTTTTGGAAATTTTTGAACGTTTTCGAGCTCAGACTCGTTTTATCTTAAGTGCGCAAGAATATGCTGTGCTTATTGCTCAAATGCATCGAGCCATTGCGCGAAATGCAAACCGCTTGGAAGAACAAATTCTGCCTATTGTAAATATCGAGAAAGGTATCACTGAAGTAAGATGTGATCTATCATTTCTATTCCCAACTATTTTGCTTATTCTCACCGTAGGCATCACATCAATGAGTGTCCCCAATTCTTGGCTTTTTATCAAAATTGCCTTTAATATCCTTTAAACTTTTCTATTAAAGTATGGTGATTCAGTTTTAAACGAATCTAGACATTTAATTTTTATTGCTATATGCATATTCTCCCATAGAAAAACCTCTCCACATATTTCAAAATTCTTAAGAAACTCCTTTCGAGTACACTATAATCGAACGAGCAGTAAGACTTCCAACATGAAAAGCACAATGAATTTGTATTCAACATGGATTTGGCTCGAAAAATGAAATCCATTCTCTTAATTAAATCTATAATTTACAGAGTGATGATTCAGCCATTATATCTGATTGGTGGATGAAAATGTTAAGTCAGATCCATCGCATGGGAACCGATGCACAGCGGACAATTGTAAAGGCATTTCCAAGCCCACATGCTCTTTCGAAGTTGTAAGTTTTTGTTCAACGCAGACTGTGTTAACTGTTATTACCAAGAAATTCCTTTTTATAAGTTCTAAAACATCATCAAATGGAAACTTCAACTAGTCAGTTTTCAAATCCTAAAATGTTCGGAACGATTCCATGCAAAAATCGCATAAAACTTCTTAAAATCATCTGAATCCCACAATTTACAGATTAAGGACGATGCCAATGAAAGAAGGAATGAAAATGTTGGCTGATACGAAGATGGACTATGGCAAAAGAATTGGACCAGTGTTAGCGCGTAAAATCTATTTGATGCTTACAAGTATTAATGGTACCGAAATTATTGATGAAAACTGAATGTTATTTCGATGACTTGAAAGAAAAGAAGTTAAGAATGCTTCTTCTCTCTAGTGAAAGCAAATACGATTTGGAACAAGTGATATGATTTTGATAATAGGCACGAAAATATAAGTAACTAAGAAGTTAGGGCAATAGTAGGAAAGGTACTGGCTGGCGAGTATGAATTGGGAAAGTGAAACGTAAAATACGAAATCCAAAATATATCACGATTTCATGTATGTATATATACTATATTTTGACTTAAACATTTTGACTGAACTTTAATTGCTTCGATATCGTAAGATATCAGCAGCCTTTTTCAATGTGCAATTGAATTTTCCTTAAATGAGTATCTTCACAAGAAGGTTTAAAATCATTAAAACAAACATTATTTAAGGAATAACTTGTCAAAATTTGTACTCCTTAAAAAGTAGAAAAATTAGAGAAAGATATTAACAGCAAATACAGCACAAATAGAGTAAGTAGTATAACAGCAGAATTTCAACAAGAAAAAATCATTTCTAGACATTAATCACTGATAATGAGGATGTGACCTTTATTATGATTACAAAAAAACAAAGTGTTCAAATAAATCATGATGAGACCTTTAATTTACATAGTGTTCGACCTTCGGTTATCCCTTCCTTATTTAATCTCAGACGTCCTTCTGGTGATGAATAATCCGAACTGGTTGCAATTCCACTGGCATCAGTACTCAAATTTTGCAAATAATCAAATTCTGCCAGAGCACTTATTTCTTTACGACCAAAACGTCGAAAAGTTGCTTGTCGTACAGCTCGCCGTGGAGGTACAAAACGAACATTGTCACCACGACGTCTCAACTGCTTCTCTATCAATTCAATGGTTGTTGTTTCTTCATCTGACGAAAAACTGGTGCCATCCTTTAAAAAAAGACGAAAAATACGAATTAATAAAAATTATAGAATAAGGTCATATCTAAAATTTCCGTGAAGACATCATAGACTAGCTAAATTCGGAAACAGTCTTTACATTTCCCATTTTCTACATTTATTAGTGACTTACTCGAGTTTCACAGAAAAAAAAAAAACCACTAACCAAGCTTTCAGAAAGTAATTCTCCACGGGTAGGCAAGTGGGTTAATTGTAGCAAACATTCTTGTAAACCACTTTCTATTTCAGTTGTTGAAACCATCGATGGTAACTCACTATCCGAATATGAACGCCTCAAAGGACTATGTGGCGATTTTACACATGATTTTTCGTCCGCAGTTATTTGCTCCGGAAGTATATTAGCATCCTAAAAATTAAAATTAAGGATGTTAAGAGTTTTTATCATTTTTCCTGTTTTCTCGCTTCGCATTAGGAATACTGAAGTTGAAGTTTATAAAAAAGTTAAACATCTGAATTCAGTAATCCAAACAAATGTTCAAACTAGTTTAATACCTAAGTAATATCTAATTTTTTTTTTTTTTTTTCTGCTAAAATCCAAAAAATGCAGAGAAAAATACCTTCATAGATGGTGACGAAGTTCTTGGTGATGGTGCAGCTGTCGGTGTACTACATCTTTTGTTACGAAAACTTTTCACTTCATCCAGTGCATCACTAACATTTGAAGTAAATGAATCGTCGTAAAGATTTGCATTCGAGTGTGTAAGCGCACATAGCGCTTCACCAGCGCCAACAATCGTTGAACCACACGATGGACAACTAACACTACCCATACGTTCTATTTCACGATACTGATTATTCCTAAGTTGATTTTGCAGACCAATCTGAAAAAAAAAAATAAATCCTATCACAGAAAACAACAAATCTTCACAAATGTAATACAATGCGAAGTGTGACGATTGTATATATAATAAAGCATACAGAATTCAAAAAAAGAAAAATTCTCTCTAACCAATTACAAAAAAAGAAAGAATAAAGCAAAAGTCTCTTCCAAGAAGAGGAAAAGTTATCGCTTCCAGTCGGCTCTCAATAATATTACAATTAATAGATTTCTCATAAAAGCATTTTTTTTTTCTTTGAAGAAAATATTTCTCACAATAATTATATCTGATTCGTGTAACTGCTTCCTCAAATTTGAATTCTTCCGTCTTTCTTGATCAATTCCTCGTTGCATATGCATGACAGCTCGGCTAGCTTTTTCTAGATATCGCCTCATGTGATCTTTTTCCTTCTGGAAAAAAAAAATAAAAAAAATAGCATTTCAGATTGACACAATATTTAATAAGTTAATAACACTTTTCTCTACAATATAAAACTGTCAATGACTGCTACAATCAAAAATCACAAGCTGATTAACTAATTGTTTCACCTGTACAGCAATGATTTGTCCTTTGAAATAATGTCGTTCTTCCTTCAAACGTTTCCTTAATCTTCGTATCTCAAACTCGTATTTCTCAATCTAAAAAGTCAAATTTGATTTAAGTTCATAATAGAGTTGAGTTGATTCAGTTCATAAAAAATTTGACGAAAATTATCATTCTCTTACATAACTTTGACCGCGTCTGAAAAGTATCTACATATCGTATCCTACGATATTCTAGAACAAGAAAATATTTTTCCATTCCATACTTTTAATTAAAATTAGCAGACCTCAGCTTTCAACTCGATATCAGCTTTGGATTCCAAAAATGGTACAGGAGCACTCTGTGAACTATCTGTTGGACTGGGATCAGCACTACCATATTCAGATGTCTTTACTTCAGCATCCAAATTTCTGACGTCAGTTGTTATCCCAGCGCTTCTAAAATCATCGTGACGATCTGACGTGAATAAAAAATTTGATTTGGGCTATCAAACATGCGTCTACTTGATAAAATGAAGTATGAATACTGCAGTTAGAAATGACAAAATATTACATAAGTTACACATTAGCTAACGAATAAATAAGTAGATGGTTATCAATAAAAAAAAAAAAAAAGTGGATGAAACGGACTTGCTCTCAACCGAGTCGCATTTTTTGTTGCTAGATGATTTAATCGGGAAAATGGAAACTCCTCCAGGGCATGATCTTGTTTGCTTGCCCTTCTTTGGCGCCGTAATAACAGAATAAGGCGCTGATGGTCGAGTCCATGATGCACCGCTTATGTAGATAGCTTCCTTATCGGATCGCCAAGAGGGAATTGGTGAACAACATCGCAAAGAACGACGCGAAGATTCCTTACGATTCTATAAGGATTAACAATAAATAATTATTAAGAAAGTATTTATTTGGAAATAAACTAAGTTTTTTTGACATATTATATATGCTTCTTATCACAGGCATAGCATGCAACATAAGTACAAGTGTCTAGTCTGTTAATAAAGAGTTGAATAATATACCACGAAATCCAATTTAAAAATCATGTCTACGTAGAGCGGATTACCCTTCATATCTAATCTTGCTGAGCGGTATATTACTTCCCTAATTCAAATATTTAAGACAGCCATAAGCTCTATTTTAGATAGTAAGCTTCTGAATTGCAGTGTTCTGTTTGTAACTTTTTTTTAGAAAAGTAACTGTTTTTAAAAATGGAAAAAAAGAGGGCAAAAAGTGAATATAAATGACTAAAAGGGGAAAAGAAAGTTATAATTATCAATTTCATACATTTCCACTGTTCATTACTACTCATTGAAATGCTAAACCTAAACTAAAAATAGAAGAACATAAAAGAAACATTATAACTTATAAACCTACAAGATCATTACAATCTTTGTGCTTTCTGAAGCGAAATATTTTAATCAACGACGACGCCATTTCATATCGTAGCTTCCATTCAACAAGAAAAAAAGGAAACTTTTACATGAAATCTGGAATAAAACAATCCAATAATTGCAATGAAAATCAAATAAATTACAGTGATAAGAACAAATACAACGAACGCTTTGCTTTGTAAGTAGAAAGCTGATAAAGTATTGTAGAATATTTGACTTTTCCGATTTAAATGAATCAGATTAATCCGATAACTCATCAAGCAAAGGGTTAATCATTCCAAATTATCAACCATTCAATAAATCATTTTAACTGACAATTAAATAATCCAAGTGATCTGATAAAATGAACAAAATGAAATAACCAAGCAGAGCAACAATTTCCCTTACGGATAGTTTGAAAGAGTGGTCAGTCCATCGGACAATGAGAATGATCGGGACAAGATGGCGGGCAAATTGAACGACCCGATAAATTGAATGGTCGGATAGGTTCAGTGGTTGGAGAGTACGGACAATTGCACCCCTCCCACACACCGGGACATACACACACACACATACGTACACACACACACATACACGCACAGACACATACACACACTCAGAAAATACGGCGAGCGCAAAACATTTTCCCAACGGTGAGACAAATTGCGGTAATTTAAAGTGGGGATTTTTTTCAACTAAAAGTATAATTTTATTGATTTCTCATAAAAGAAGTTATATATTCCAAAATTAACTTAACTGTAGCAATTCACGCATTACACGTGAAATTAGTAGATTACGTGAAAGGCGTAGCAATTAGAGGATTACACGAAGAGTGACAGCTAACGGTTATATACGTATGCAAAAGTAAATTAATGGATTATACGCAAAAATAGTGGTTGACAAATTATTCACCTTAACAAGTCACACGTAAAAACAAACGGTTCACGAGTTATACGAAAAATTAATAAGTTATACGCATGTCACGAATTGTAAATTACACTTATAATTTATTTTATATTAGTATTTTAGTACGCGCTAATTTCAAGTTATTGAAGAAGTAATATCTTTAGGTCAGTAATATTTTTCTCTAGCACAATTAACTTATTGCCAATTTAAATCTTCCCTTAATTAATTAATTTATTAATTAGCTTATTCATTCATACATTAGTCGATCAGTTCATTCACTAATTTAAATCATTCAGTGATTCGTGCAGACTCTCATTTATCTTATCAACCAATGAATTATATTTCAATCATTCGTAATTGTCTTTTATTCATTCCGAAACGAATAATCATCATTTTCGGCCAGCACGTTTACACGTTGATACGTTTGTATGTATGTGTATGTATGGTATTACGTACGTACGCCATCATCATTGCGTATTTTTTTTTTCAAGACGGAATTTTGTTTCAAATCTTTTTAACGAATGTGCGATTAATGTATTATAGAATATATTTGATAATTGGTAATTGAATTATATTAAATCTATTTGATTAATCTGTCGCATTTACTATAAAACAAAAGTTAAAGAGAAGTAGTAAAAAAATTATGCATAAAGATTACACGTTGATACGTTTGATTTATACACGGATAATACACGTAAAGACTTATACTAAAAATTTTCATCTAATGAATTCATATATCTTAAATATTATATAAATTATTCTGAATAGAAAATGAGTCACATCATAGGGAGTCATATCTAAACTTTCATTATTATTTAACATTAATACTAATAGTATTATCAGGAATGATTATTCATTGTCTTCTGGTAAAACAAATATCAATAATTCCGGTAACTAAATAATTTCCTGGAATTGATTATCATCATAACTGCTTCCTTTAATTATTCAATTTATGCAACTGCATAAGAATTTCATGATGAGAAAAAATAACTTAATTCCAAGTAATTTCACTGATATCACGTTAAGTTAACGTAATATACATAATAGCATTCCCTTCTAATTAGATGGCTAATTATCATTGAAATGTGAAAGGATGAAAATTAAATTCTCAAAGTAATTCTTCATTTAACATAAAACAACATATCTTTGCTACTTTTCACTTTTATTATCACTTGAGTTATTCATTTGTTTTTTTTTTTTTTTTTTTTTAAATTTTTTATCAATTTTTTTCACTACTCATTAATTCATCCCTTTTTAAAAGAAAATTCATTAATATTCATTCGACTTTTATTTCTCATATTTTTCCTTTGGTTTTGTTTTTTTCTTTTTGCTTTTTTTTTTATAGGAATTAAAATTTCTTTTAGTTTTATATGTCAGTGAAAGAAGCAAAAAAAAAAAAAAAAATATTGCTTTTTTTTTCAGAGCTATTATTATGTTCAGTAAGAAATGAAGTTGAGAAAACAAAAAATGATAAAATAATTGATTATAAAATGAGCAATCGATTATGATAGACTATTTTTTGGTCGAAAAGATGAATGATTATTATTAAGGATTTATAAAGGAATAACATAATTTTAAAATGAGTTAATTTTGCAAATAGATCAGATCAGATCAAATGAACGTGAAATGAGAATTTTATTAGCTAGATTAATTCAACCTGAATTTAATGGCCATATGATGATGAAATTAAAATGAGAAAATCAATGTGATTTCATGGATGCTATTAGGAAGGCATACATATTTTATTCCTTAGGGATGACAATTTTGTCCTTTTAGCTATTTTTCAAATGATATATGTCTGTGTTTCGCTGTTTTTAAGCACCAATATCCATTACTAATTATAATTTCCAATAATTGTTCCATATATTAGTTATTATTTTTAGGCCTAAAATGGTAGGAAATATTAAAATCGAAGGAAGGAATTGACTTAGTACTTAAAAGTAATTCATTTCATCTTTTTTTTGTTGTCCTAATATTTTAATCATATTTGTGCACATTTTTTTCAATATACCTAATCCATTTTTTTGCCTATTTCGCACTCAACCAAACAATCTCAATCATTTTTAACCATTAAACCAACCATCCCACTCTTTCATTATTCAATTTTTAATTTTAAATAAAGCACACTTAACAAGATTTGTGTAATTGTTACCATATATCGGAAGCATTTCTGGTCAATTTCAGAATTACTTTTAATGTTTTTTTTCTAAACTTTTTTTTTAGGAAAAAATATTTCTTTTTTTAAACTCATGGCATTTTAGTAGGAAAAATAGAAATTCATGTTACATAGAATTTTGTACTATTATTATTATTACTTTATCTTTTTGGATTAAAAATTGAATAATGAAAGAGTGGGATCGAATATACTGGGAATATACTAAAATATACTGAAAAAGTGGAATATACTTGTATCATTTAGCTATAAGTATATTTCAAAATGGTATTAACCAGTCCAATTCATTTGCATTTCCAGTAATTATTCCATTATAATTTGTAATGCCTTTTTCATAATATAATTTCTGTATTTGATATAGTTAGCTTTTTTATTTCTTTTAGAAAATTTATTTGGAAAATATGAAGCTAAAAGGTAATTAATTGTTTTTTTAGTATAAATGAATTTTATGGAAAGAAGAAAAATTCTTTTCTTGCTACCAATTGTACTGTTTTAATTTGAACTAGACTTATTTAAAATTTAAGAAAGTATTAGAGGAATTTTAAACAAGAATAAGAAAGAGTTAAATAAATGAAAAAATTTTAGATTTGACAATTAATTTTTCGATAATATATTGAAGACAAATATATGTATGCATTTTAAATGAAACATTTTATATTACAATCTTTTAAATTTCATATTTTTTCAATTTTTTTTATGCAATTCAGAACAAAAAAGTAGCATTTTTAATTACTAATAAAAAAATTACTGAGAATCTTTGAACTAAGGTGAAAACATATTTTAATTTCACATTTTGTTTGCTTAATAATTTGCATTATTTATTCGCATTAACAGATGATAAATGATTCAGTTTGTAGTTGAATTATTTTTAATTAATAACAGCAACAAACAAATATTAAAATTGAATGGTTAAGAAAAATTGACCAAAAAATTAGAAAAAAAAAACTTCATGAAATTAAAATTGTTCACAAGATTTCCTGTGTGATTAAAATTTAAATTCTACATTTGGTTTATAATTTATTTGAATTTGTCATTCATTTCAATGTGACATTTGATAAAGCATAGCGTTTTGAATGTTGCAGGATAACAAACTAATCT
The DNA here is from genome assembly GCF_000002995.4 of Brugia malayi. Taxonomy (NCBI): domain Eukaryota; kingdom Metazoa; phylum Nematoda; class Chromadorea; order Rhabditida; family Onchocercidae; genus Brugia; species Brugia malayi. The sequence continues at coordinate 5,159,072 of NW_025062477.1, forward strand.
TCATTGATGATTTAAGTTGTTTACATCAGTACATCACGGAATTTATGAACGAATTAGAAATAAAAGCTTCCAAAATAGCATATTCTATCGTCACATCTCTCGTTTTTCTTTTTCTTCCATATCAAAATTTCTATTTCTTTTCATCTTTCCATAATTCATTCTAATGTTTCTTTTTAGTCCACAGTATCCTGTATACAGTATGCTTATTTTAATCATACGGTATTCGTGATACGGCAACTTTTCATCTTCTTGAAGGACGTTCAAATGAGTTTGTAAAAAGAGGTTTTTATGATACTATTATATCATTAATTTCATCAATTACTGTGATTAGGTAAAAAATTACAGTACTTTTTTTTTTTATCTTTTTAATAAAATTGTTTATTAGTAAACATATTTCCTTTGTCTTTTTGTTTCCACAAATTTAACAAAAAGAAAAAAGAAAAAAATATTAGCATTTGAATAGAATACATTAATAAGAGGACTAAAAAAGAGTGATAAAATATGACAAAGTAAATGATTTGAAAATATGTGTATGAATAAATTAATAAATGAAGCATTTTTTTTTTTTCAATTTCTTTCTGATTGCTTTTTTCCGGTTCCGGTAATTAGTCCATTCATTATTTTCTTTTTCTTCAGCCTCTTCCATTTTTTTCTTTTTTTTGATTTTTTTTTTGCTTTTTTGCTTTTTTTTTACAATATATAAAGGTTTAAGCACTAAGTTAAACTCAACTAGCAGCTTCCTCCATCGTTTGCCAACTTCTTCTCGTCTGGGTGACAACAACAATATTACTCGCTAGCTAGCTTATTCTTTCTAGTCTAACTATTGATCGAGATGTGTCGAGAAATGAAACTAAGCTTCAGCTTACCCTCCCCTTCAGCTTACACATAGAGCACTAAACTAAATTCACTACAGGAAGGGACGAATATATCTCTTATCCATCCTCTTTTCTCCCCCGCCTCTTCTTGTCTTCTTTTTTCATCCTTATTTACTTTTATTTTTACCCATAATCATCATAAAAACTGTTTTTTATCAACTTAATGTTTCTTCAAAATTCCTCCAATCTGTTAAATTTATTGCTTCTTTTTAAAGTTATTTCATTTTCTTTTTCTTTCTTTTTGTAAAATAACAAATATTTTGTATTTTAATATGTAAAAATTGAGGTACAAATTTTGAGCGAATACTTTTTAAAGAAACGAAAATCTAAATATATTTCGAATTGGAAATTAATTATAAAATCTTTTAGCATAGAACCACTGTGAATTAATGAAATTTTGATTGGATTAATGAAAAAGAAGAAACATTGATCATAGAATCCTCTTACTTAAAGCTTAATTTCTCTTGATTAGTAATTGAAAATATATTATAAATTTGTGGAATATGCATCAATTAACTTTGTATACCTTTTGATTAGTAATTGAAAATAATTTCTAAAATTAAAATCCTCTTCACTTTTTTATGCGCGGAACTTTTTATTAAATAATAGCTTGACTGGTAAAAGTATCACTTTCTTTGCGTGAAATTTTTTTTTTTTGCTAAACAATAAATTAACTTGTAAAAATGTCATTTTTTTAAATCCTTTTTTTTTCTCGACATAAGTATCTAAAAAAAAGCTTCAAATATCTGACTTTTTGATCTAATGGAATATGAGCAAAACACATTAATGAGTAAAACAATAATGAATACATAGTAGCATTTAAATTGCTTTGATGTCAAAAAAAAGAAAAAACAAAAAACAAATCACAACAACACTCAAATTTTTCGGGAAACAAATTATTTTCATCAAAACACAAAAACTTTTTTTTTTTAATCATTGTGTCATATAAACATTTTATTTTCTATCACACAACATGCAATGACAGCCAAGAAAGAAAAGAGCCTAGGAAACAAAGAAAAAAAAAAATAATTGAGAAATGAAGCAAAACTGATTGCTGCTGTGAAATGAAACATAAAATATTTATCTCATGCAAATACTTTTTTATATCCAATTTATTGATTTTAGATCGAATAACTTATGTTTTTTTCTTTTTTTCATTTAATATTTTTTTGTCCAATTAAAATTTTTGTTTTTTTTTTTAGTTATTTGAAAAAAAATATGCTGGCTCACTTTAATTAACAACAAAAAAAGGCTTTTATTTTTTAATAACTGTTGTTTGTTTTCGCTTTAATTATAAATTAAATCGGAATTTCAATTGGTAAATTTTTCAATGTTAGAATTCTAATAATGTGTAAAATTTTTTTAAATCAATAAGAAAAAATTTCTTTTCAACTTATTTTAGTAACACTAAACTTAAAAGAGCAATGATATGAGCTGTTAAAAAAAATTGAATTAATGTATTTTAAATATGAGACAAGTAATTCCAATTGAATTCATTTATCTTAAATAAGTAAATGTGTGATCCGCAATGAATTAACATGCTTTAAATAATATTAGTAAAGTGATTTTTAATAAATTATATATTTTAAAGATTGAAGATTTACATATTTTAAATATCGGATAGATAATTTCATTATAAGAGTAATAATTATAGTAATAGTAATAGTAATAGCAATATAAAAATTTTAACGATTATTTCTAACAAATGTAAAACAGTCAATTAACACATTCTTTAATTGATCTGATATTTTTATTTCAATTAATTGCTAAATTAAAATAATCACATTCATCAATAATTGAAGCACATTTTTTTCATTTGAAATGAAAATAGTTCATCTAATCATATTGATTTACACATTCATTTCAATATTAATACTTATTATAAGTGAGAGATGAATCAATTTTTCCTTTTATTAAAAAAGGAAACTAAAAGGCTTAACAGAGATTTGCCATACAGTCTGTCTTAAAATATATATCTTTTATACTACTAATAATTTCTTCTTGAATTTGTTTTAAAACTTATCATAAAATACATTTACCATATTTTACTAATTTTATCAAAATATTGCGATATTAATTATCTTTTATCAAACTTTCATAATGCAAAATACTTTGAATGATTTATTTTAGACAAAGATTATGGTGTCATGACTGGTTGATTCAAATTTTTAACAGCTCATATTTTGGCATTATTTCTTTTTTCTTTCTTTTATTTCAAAATCATTTCAATTTAACCGATGACTTTTCGCCGACAGGTTTGTATTATTCTATTATTTATGCAACTTCAGCTTTCAATTTAATACTGCTTTAAAAAATTACTAACACCTCATCATAACTTTATTCAAAGTCATATATTTCTAAAACTGAAACAAACAAGAATTTAAATTTAAAATTGAAACTAATCCTTATCGTATTTTTTTTTATTTGCCATTTATTCATGTTCATCGAACGAAGAGAAAATTACTAATTGTTAGCAGAAATGTTCAATGTAATTAAGGATATTAAAAAAAATTTCATTTCTATAGCTGAGAAATAAAAGAAATTATACGATTAAATCGATTTGTAAATTTTATTTTTTTACACTTTCTAGTAATTAGCATTATTCATATATTTTAATTGCTGTTAAATCATACTTTAGTTTTTGTTACAAACAATGTTATAAACAATAGACATTTTAGTAGAACAATAATAATTGATAGAATTACTTCTTATTTTTTTAACTTCAAAAAAAAAAAAAATCGCACTTTTTATCTTGAAAAAAAATATCGGTGCACTTATTTTTTTTTTCCTATTTTTAAGGGTAGTGCCGATTCGAATTTTAGCCGTCGAGAAAGTGATTTTGATTTGGATGAAAGGAATCGAGAAACTTTACGTCGTGATGCGGAACGTTCCGCAGCGTTACAACTTGAACGGGCCAAAGTATGAATGCTATTAAAATAATTATAGCGAATAATTTTGGCAAATTTAATTAATATTGAATGTGTAATTTATATTATATCCTATATTTTTTAATAAATCCTTTTTATCTTCTTTTAAATCAAAAATGATAATTATATAAAGAAAAAGTTCATCTTCGGTTCGTTCATCGTGATCTAATTAAGATGACGAAAATTTAATAGTATTTATTCATTTATAGTATTTATTATGAATATTTCTGCATAATCCAGATTACTTTGCTTGATTAATTCTGAATTTCATATTTTTCAAAAACTTACCTATAATTTTAATCCTCATGCAGAAACACAATTAGCACAGTTTAGTATTCTTCAATCATTCCATTAAGAAATCTAAAATAGCAATAAATTAGTCATTTTTTGATTTGTGTGAAATAAAAATTATCTGAAATAAATAAGTAACACCTCTGAAATTAAGAAATAAGCGAATATTTTAACTTATTTTTATTTATTTTTATTCTTCAAAATTGTCCTTTCTTTTTTAATTTTCTGTCAACAAATTATTTTTTTTTTTTTTCGAATTTTCATCTTTCAAATTGTTAAATTGCAGTATAAACCGGTAGCTTTTGCTGTTTGTACAAATGTGGAATTTGATGGAACATTGGATGATGATTCACCTGTGCATGGTTGTGCTGTATCATTTAAAGTTAAGGATTTCTTACATATTAAAGAGGTAAATAAATTTTAATAAAAAATTTTTCAAATCTTAAAATTTCTTCTTGAGATTTTTATTTAAATTAAAATTAAACTTTTTTCTTTTTTTTGTATCATTGTATTTACTGTAGTGGAAATAAACTTAATATCCAATTCGATAATTAGGATATATTTATTTCAAGCATTTTTTTTGCACCATTATTTTAAATGTTTAAGTTTATTTAATATTTTAATTTGGACAAAAAAGAAAACTTTTGAAATAAGCAATATTGCAAATATTTTCGTATGCATTTTTTCTTGAAATTTAATTAAATCGTAAAATTTTAGAAATATAATAATGACTGGTGGATAGGTCGTTTGGTAAAGGAAGGACATGATCTTGGTTTTATTCCATCACCAGTTAAACTTGAAAATAATCGACAACAAAATGCAAAAGGATTAAAATTGTATTAATTTCTTATTTTCTTTTTTCATATTAATTTTTTATTTTCAAATGACATACCAAATTGATTAAGTATACTTCTAATTATATAATACAAAATTTTGGTTAATATCACTTATTGATCATAGCTTGCTAAAATTTAGATTGAATTTTTTGAAATTGATTAATTAATAGAAAATGCTTTTGAAAAAAATTAGCAGATATTGACAAAAAATATTATATGAAAGTGAGAAAAAATGTTAGAATATTCATAAATTTTTTTTTTCTTTTGAAAAAAAAGAAACTTTTCAAATAATAAAATTCTAAGTATTATTTTAATTAAAAAATTTAATCTGTTTAAAATACGAAAAAAAAAAAACAGACAGAATGCATTTTTGAACATAAAAATTATCAATTAGTTTTCTCATTGCTAATAAAAACAATATATTTTCAATTCCCAAAAGTAAATGCTTCTCTTCTTTTTCTTTTTTTTTTAATTTTCGAAATATAATTAACAGATAATACCAAATTGTTTTTTTTTTTTTTCCTTTTTAACTAATTAAGCTTTACTTTTATTCATTTTTTTTTTCAATTCCTTCGTTTTGCTTTTCAGTAAATCATCAAGCATACCAAATTTGGCTAGTTTAGATGATATGATGCCACGAAGTGGTTCACCCGGTTCAACTCCACCTACACCAGGTGTTTCATTATTATTATTATTATCTGGGAAGTAAATTTGTTTTGCGAAAAATTTTTGGAAATGAAAAACAATTGATAAATACTTATTAGTTTAAAATTTTTAAGTAATAATTACAAGTTTAAATAAAATTTGTATTATTATTATTATTCAGGTATGAATAATTTAATGAAGAAATACCATAAGTTCAGTAAAAATAATTAAAAAACGTAATAATATTTGTGAATATAATTTAATAAAATATAAACTGAAAAGAATATATATATATATATAAAAAGAATATTTAATAAATATAAATTGTCATACCAAAATTACTTTTATTAAGTTTTCAAACTCATTATTTTTAATGATTAGGAAAACATCGTTCTCCCTTTCTTTTTTTTTTTCTAAAATATTTTAGCATCTTTTCAGGAGCTGAATTAGACGAAGAAGACAATGCACATAGTAAAAAAATCACTGATTTAGTTTCTACACCTCCACCTACAAAAGAAAAAAGAAAATTGATGTTTAAAAAGGTAATTTTATTACTACCTGTGAAACTGTCACTTTTTGTTTCCTCTTTATGACAAATTTTTACGAAATTTTCAAAAGTTTGAAAAGTTTGAGAAGAAAATAAAAATTTTTAATTTTTATAAAATTTACCTAAAATATTGTTTGTGCATTTTAAAAATTTCTAAACCATTAAAAGTGTAATTGCTGCAGCAAGAAAGTTTACCTCCATATGATGTTGTGCCATCAATGCGACCAGTTGTCATCGTTGGACCATCATTAAAAGGTTATGAGGTCACGGATATGATGCAAAAAGCTGTTTTTGATTATCTCAAACATCGATTTGAAGGAAGGTTAGTTGGCATACCTTTTTTTTTCCTTTCATGTCTTTTTTATATTAGAAATTTTTTAAATTTGCGTTTTAAATTTTGTTCCTAAAAAAATTGAACAATAAAATTAAAAATAAATATAGGTAAGAAGTTTAATAGTATCATGTATAATTCTATTTCTTTTTTTTTCTTTTTTTTTTTTAGGATAATAATAACGCGTGTCACTGCTGATATTTCATTAGCAAAACGAACATTAATGAATAATCCATCGAAACGAGCAACAATGGAAAGAGCAAATTCAAGATCAAGCAATAATCTAGGTAGGTATAAATATGTTTCTTAACTAATATTCTGAATATAAGTATTTTCATTAAGTAACAATTTAGCCTTAGAAAATTTCCTCAGGTAAGAACTTGAATGTAGATATTTTTCTCAAGTAATAAGTAATAATACAGGTGTAAACAATTTTCTTTAGAGAACAATTCAATACAGATATTTTTCATTTCACAATTGATAATTTAGATTTTAATAATTTCTTTCCAAACAAAAGATTTTTTTTTTCTTATATTAACTAATTATTATAGCAAGAAGACAAACAAATTCATAGCGACAAATTATTTCAGAAACTTTTCAAATAACTTTTATACAACATTCAGAAAAAAAAAAAAAAAACAGTGCAAAAAAAGAAAAATGAAAAAATATTGATTGCTTTTGAAGCTTTAATTTTAATATAATTTAATTTTTTAAATTCATTGACTGCTTTTAAGATTTATCTTATTTTTTTCATTAATAGCTTCATGTCTTCATTTCTTTTTTTTTTCTTTTTCAGCTGAAATTCAGGCGGAAATAGAACGGATATTTGAATTAGCTCGATCCATGCAACTTGTCGTGTTAGATTGTGACACAATCAATCATCCCTCACAGTTGGCTAAAACATCGCTTGCACCAATTCATGTTTATATCAAAATTAGCTCACCTAAAGTTGGCTTTCTTTCAAATTTTCATTTTCTGTTTCTTTTTTTTTCAAAAAAAGAAAATAGTTAAACTGAAAAATGAAACTAAAATTTAAGTGGAAATTACCTTACCTGGAATATATTGCAGAGAGATAAGTAATATATATATATGATTGACATTTACATTTTAGAATATTCTTACTGTTCCTAATTTTAGGTTCTTCAAAGGCTTATTAAATCAAGAAATAAATCACAAACGAGAAATATGAATGTACAAATGGTTGCAGCTGAGAAATTAGCACAATGTCCAGTAGTAAGTTAAATAATTTTAGAAGTTTTTCTTTTCATGAAGTGATTTTAATGAAATTTTAATTTTTGCAAAAAATCATATTAGAAAAAAATTCAGTGAAAATTCATATTGTTTTAATCTTATAAATAATAAAATTAACAAACATTGAACTATTTACTCAATCTTATCATTTAGAAATTATTTTTTTTTCCTTCTTAAATTAATTTTAGGAAATGTTTGATGTTTTATTGGATGAGAATCAACTGGAAGATGCATGTGAGCATTTAGCTGATTATATGGAATCATACTGGAGAGCGACACATCCGCCAGTGAAATCACCGCCTCGAATAAAACGAAATCCAATGGAAAATCGCGGTCCATCAACATTATTTACACCATCACAAATGATGCAAGGTTAATTAATGATTGATATGATAGCTGTATTTGAACATTTATAACAAATTTTAATTTTATAGATTTTAAAATTTCATAAAAAGCTCAAAATGCAATTTAATTGCCAAATAATCAAATTCATAAAAAATATAAGAAATTGTTGAATTAAAGAAAAAAAAGGAATTAATAAAAATTGTAATTTTTCTTGTTTAAATTTTAAAATAGAATAAATACCACGAAATTTTGCAATTGCAAATTTGTGTTTCATTATATTTCTTCCCTATATTATGTCAAATTTACAAATACTTCAATTTAAAAAATATAATAGTTCAATTTAAAATGTATATAAGTAAATTCAAAATATATAGAAGTGGAATTGCTAAGCTATAAAATTCAGGAATGGGACATCCATTAGCAATATCACCAATGGTTAACTCACCGGATATGAATATTCCATCAGCGATCCGGCAAAGGAGCCCACAACAGCAGCAGCGTGTTCCAACATTTAATCTTCCACCAGTAAATTTTCAAATTTTATAATTTAATTAAAAACGATAAAAACGATACATTTCGTAAAGCCATAAATAATAGTTGTTAGCAGCAAAAAAAAATTTTATTTTCAGATACTTTATTTTTATTTTTAAATACTTCAATTTTTTTTTTTTTTTTTTTTTTAATATAAAATAATTTATTAAAAAAGTACAAAATATTTACTATCATAAGTTACTAAATTAAACATTACTTTATTCATTTCTTATTAATAGTACTTAGTTGTACATCCTTTCTTTTCTTTTTTGCATGCATATCATTTTCATCTTATTTCATTATTGCATTTTCTAATTTCAATGTAACCAATTCGAATTTAGCAATTGATTGGTTAGTCTCAAAATGTAATTAATTTGCTTTTAAAAAATTGTCCATTTTTTAATTTTTATTATTATAGAAATTAGTTTTTAGCTTTTCTGCATGCTAAATATCCTTCCCATTATTAATTTTAGTCATTTCTCTGTAACCATTGGCTAATATCCTTACTAATAAGTTCCTATTAAAATTTCGATTTTCATCAATCGTTATTTGAATAATTTTAAAAGAATTTAAAGTTTCAATGTAGCCTACGTGGACAAATAATGTGACAGAGTTGCATTTGTGACACATACATACAATAATATAAATATATAAATAAATAGGAGTAAAATTTAAATTTTTTATTTAAATAGCAAATGCATATTTTTTTCAACCAAAATTTTAAAGGAAAAAAATTTTCAACAATTTTTAGGTACAATATGATGAGCAATTAATTCAGAATTCTGGATATTATCAGGAACCATTACAATCAACCATACCAATGCAAAATATACCGCAACAAAGACAAACGTTACAGCAACACGATGATATCCATGGTTTCGATGATTACGATGAGGAAGATTTCCGACGTGATATACGTGATAATAGTTATGAATCTCGTGGTAATTATCATTACTGAATAATTTCTCATTTCTTAAATGCTAATCAGTTAATTAATAATGAATGAAAATTTAGTAATATAATACAAAATTAGATTAATTGCATGAAAGTATGATTTTTTCTAATAAAAAAATATTTATTTTGAACTTTTTTTCTTTCTCGCTTCCTTTTTTTTTTTTGCTTTTTGCTTTTTACATTTCTATAAATTATTGCAATAAATAATTGATTATTAAATATCTCAGAAAAAAGAAAGGAAATTATGTAGCATTTTTTTTCTAAATTGTTATTTTCTTTCGGGTAAGAAATTTTCAATAGGTTTTAAAATATTTTTAAAATTGTAATTTTGTGTCCAGTTGGACATTTTCTTGGCATAGTTTGTTATGTGTAGATTTCATTCGTTCTGTGTGCCTTTCAACAGTTTTCATTGTTTTCTAAATAAAATTTTACCAAAATATTTTTTGAAATAATCAGTCAATGAAAAGAAAAAACAACAAAATATGAGAAAATTTTCAAGTGTTGAAAAATTTATTTCTAAAATTTAAAATATTGAAGCAAACATGAAAACACAAAACATTCAGATTTTCAAATGGATAAACTATTTTCCATTTAAATAGCACTAATCATTGATATTGAAATATTGTCTAAATTATCAATTGAAATTCATTTCTGAAAATAAAATTTTTTTTACAATGATTAAAATTTGTGATATTTTTTATTTGATAAAAATGCATGGGAAAAAGCTGCAATGTAACTGTGCGAAATTTTCAACATTTATTGATAATATGGTAATGTGTAGATATATTTTTTTTAAATCGATTTGACCCTTACAAATTACAGTGTTTTCTATAACCTATAATCTATTAATATTAAAAATTAGTAATAATCTGAAATCACACCTGTTGTAATCTATATTATGAAGTGTAAAATTAAAATTTAGCAATGGTACTAGAATGATAGAAAAATTCGCGAAATATAAGGTAGAAAGCTTCTCACGTAAAAATCGATTAATTCAAGAAGCCAATCAATAAATTGATAATGCTTAGATATTTCCCGATTGAAATTATGTTTAATTATAATTAATTATAGTAATTTTACTGCCTATAATTTCAATTTTACTTCTATTGATAGGTTAGAGAAGAAAAAGAAATTTATTTCACAGTAATGATGAAAACTTGAAACAATTGCTGAATGTTTTCGAAGTCAAAGAAATTTTTTATTCTGTTAAAATAAATTTATGAAATGTTAAAATCGTCAAAAAGAAAAATTTTGGAAAACATTACATAAAAATATATTGGAATTAGATTAATTTAGAGGTATATTATCGTAAAGTAACAATTAAAAGAATAATAGATTAGGAAAAAAATCATTAAAAATATTTTTTAATAGGAAATGAAATTTTTTAATTCTTTCCTAATTGTTTTTTTTTTTTGATAAACAAAGAAAAATTTTGATGCAAAAAGGGAAATGAATAAATAAAGTTAGTATTTTTCATGAAAATACACAAAAATAATTTGTAATTTCGTTTTTTTTCCTGAAAAAATTTCTTCACATGAAACTATCAGCTGCATAACGAATTCCAAGCATGCAATCGGCGATACGTCCTGCTTCACGTAAACCCGATAAATAGGCACCATGAATCTGAAAATATTCAAAAAAAAAAATAAAAAAAAAAGAATATTGAAACGAAACAAAGGTATATTACAATTCTTGATAAAAGCATTAAAAAAACATTTAAAAATAATTGAAAAATAAGGTAAAATAAGGCATTTAAAAATAATTAAAAAAAAAAATAAAGTTATCAGTGAATCTTAAATTTTAAACAAAGAAGAAAAAAAAAGTATTAATTAAATTAACCGTTCCAGGATGCTCACGACAGGTATGTTCACCAGCAAAAAAAATTCGATCATAACCAGTTGAATCTTTCACTGGTTCTGCTAAACTATCAAATGCATCCACTGAAATAGTGAGAAATTTTTCTAAAAATCAAATTTTTGAACTTTTAATTAATTTAATCTTTCAATATTTCCTTCAAAAAAAAAATTTTCTAAAATAAAAATTCGGCAATAAATTACTGAATAAGTTTAATTATGTAAACATACATGTGCAATTTGATGAAACATAGCTAAAAGCGCCACGTGAGAAACAATCTGCTCTCCAACGTGTTATAATTACGTCTGTTGGCTAAAAAAAGTAAAGTAGGAAGAAAAGATTTTTAATTTCTAAAATATTTAGGAAAAAGAAAAAAAAACACTGTGAAATATAACTTTTCGTAATATTTATAATAAATTATCATATTACAAATTAATTAATACTATTTTTAACCAATTTCCGATACAGACTAGGCTATTTCATTAACAATGGAAAAATTTGAATAAATTTTGCCCTCATCTAAATTTCTCGACAAAAGTTATCATTAAGCTGTGAAGGTGATGAAAATTCCGACAAAACCATTACGGTAATCAAATCTGAAGGTGATGATAACCCTGACAAAACCGCCAAGATGATTAAGATGTGAAGTTAGATTACGATCTTTGCGTGCATTACTTTATTGTGAATTGCGTGAGAGATATATAGTAATTTAGTTTGTGATATGATTTTGGATATGTTGTGATAGTTAAACTTGTGATATAATTTTTTTTCCTAATTTTATAATTTCTGTTTAAGGTGAAATTTTTTAAATTCACATGGTTACTTATCAAAAAAAAAGTATGCAATGCTGAGGAATAGCATTATTGATTATTTCACTTATAAAAATCACAATATATTCATACCTCTTTTGGGCATGTTGGACCAAAAACAGCAGAAAGAAAATTCATGATTTTATAAACAATAATATCACCAGGTGCTTCTTCCAAAGCGTTAGCAGAATCACCTGAGACAAGTGCAATCAGAACTGGTTTGTCACGATGAGCTTGAAACATGAACATTTCACCACGGCTTGTTGCACACCTGTAAAAAGATGGAATTTACCATTAAATGACAATATAACATATCTCTTCATAAACATCAGTCTATAGATTGAATAATTAATTAATTAATTAATTAATAACAGAATATATAACTAGCAGTGAGTAACTTAATAGCTAATACAATAAGTATGATCAATAACTAACATAGTATCTGATATTTGCCCAAAAACACGTGTGTTCTCCCAGAATGGTTTTTCAAAAAATAGCATAATCTGAAATTAAAAAAAAATCAAAAATTTGAATAATGTTTTTGATAAATGAACTTAAATTCAAATTTAGCTAATAAATAAAATTGTCGTAGGAAAGTTTCAATCATTAGATTGAATTAACTGAGTAATTATTTTTTATTTAATTCATTCATTAATTCTGAATAAATCATTTGAATGATTCTATAGAAGTTTCTACCTTACCTTATTAACATTCCCAAAACCAATAGAATTGATAGCATCAACTTTCCAAAACGGTAACTCAGGATGAAACAATGGAGCATTATTTCGATTTCGAACTGATCGTTTCAAAACGCCAAGCGGTAATGTACACAGTACACAATCGCCATTGAAAATTACCTCGCGGGTACCATTAACCAAACATTTTACACTCACTTCTGAAATGCAAATTTGGAAAAAGAAACTTAATAGATGAATAGCAATTTAAAATGAATAACAATTTCAATAACTTTCAACCCTCAAAAGTTTCGAATATTCAATTTAAGAAAAAAAAAAAGCAAGCATTAAAGAAGTTAATAATATTAGCCCAAAGCTGTTTTTAAATTAAAATATACTTCAAAAAAAAAACATAAAGTAAACTTTCCAATTTATTCCTATTTCTTATTTAAGACTTTTTTTTAGGAGTCAAAATTAAAATTAAAATTTAATAGAAAGCAAAATGTAAATTAGATGATAATTTAAAAAGAGACAAACTTCCGTTATCGCACTGAATTTGCTGCACGACATGATCAAGATAAATATGCGAATCACTGCCAAGTGTAATTAAGAATTTAATAAGACCTTCAGCAACTGAAAAAAAAAAATCCTTTGAAACTGAGAAAAGAATGAAAAAATAAATTTGAAAACTTGAAAAGTTGTATTTTCCACATAATACATGCTAATATATTATCGGATAATAATAGAATATCGTAGCAATTTTTAGTTAAAAGTAGAAATTTGAGAAATTGTTACTTTGAAAGGATACCTCAATGGATGAATGAATTTATGAGAAAAAAAAAAAATCCAAATTAATTTTTTCACTTTTCCCTATCATTTTATGCTTTTTTTGTCCCTTTTTAACTAAATTTCCTACTTGAGAATATTATTTTTTCCCTGAATGAAAGAGGGGAAAAAAAAAGGGAAAACCTCTCTTTCTGACGCAATGCAGGGTATAATTTCTTGATATGGTATATTAGTGGTCCTCGGTTAAACATGAGTGGAAGGGTTAAAGCATGAGTATTGGGTACTTAAGGGTTAAAGGTCGAGTGGTACTTGTCCGCTCTAATTCTCAGCAAAAACCAATTGTACCAAACTGAATTGCAGGAAAGAAGATGAAGATGAGATAGGAAACAGGTGGCAAAATCTTTACTATTTCATATAATGAACAATTCATACTCAAGAAGAATTTATCTTAGAGTTTTAGCTTAAATCTTGATATTTAATTTTAATTTGCATAGTCTTAAAAATTCTAATTTTATTCAAAGAAGTAAATGTTCAGAGAAAACCATCGATACGAATTGGATTAATTAGAGAATAAGAAATCTATGCTCAGTAAAAGCTACCAAAATCACTGATAATGATGATAAATGAAAGTGATAACATTTATCATATTGTAAAGATAGTTTTCATTATAAGCTAACGATAATGATAAAAATATAGTTATTGATTGATGGTAAAGATAATAAATTTTATAGGAAATATTATTAAATCCGTTCATTGAATTTATTAGCTAATGATTACTTCAAGAACCTATTAACAATATCCGTCTCAGATTGAAGAGAAAATATTATGTGATTAGATAGATCGATAGAATATTAAGCATTATATGATGTTAAACAGTCGCCGATAATCTGTCATCATTGTATCATAAAAGATCATAAAAAATCGAAAGTAAAATTTGCTTCATTTCTGATTTAAATAAAATATGTAATAAATGATAAGAATTTAATTAAACTTCATATTTTAAATTAAAATAAGAAATTTCTGTAAATTCATTTACAAATTTAATAAAAACAAAAAACAAAAGGTAAGAAAAAAGAAATGTAAGAATTCAAGTAATTAATTAAATTTTTGTAAACAATACTTAAATTTTTATCAAAACAAATTGAAATTTCATGATTTCTGACTAAAATATTAACTGTTTCATTTTTCATCGTAAATTTTTTTCCAAAAAAAAATTCAGTTAATTTTACATTCATTCATTTTTCTTGTTTCCTTCTTACGATTTTTGCGCTTAAATCTTTTTCAGTCAATAATAAGAGGGAAATTACCCTCCATTAGTTCATCCCATCATTTTTCCTTAGATAAAAGAGAGAGTTGCTGGTGAGAGGAGTCGATGAGAGGATTTATTACACAATTCACACTATTGGCAAGCGACAATAATGGCGGCATTGTTCATTATCCATTAGAGTCTAAAGTATGATATTCCATGGATACAATGATACACATTGTTAGCTTCTCATTTCCTGGATACCTTTTTAAGCCTATATTTTCTATTTTAACATCAAAAAACCTATGCCGCCATCAATATTTCCGTCTATGAATAGATCGATAAATATAAATTTTAGATTTATAAAAGTAAAAAATATGTGTTTTTGTTGTTGTTTATTGCATATGTGTATTATTAATAATAAAGACTGTATCTTACACTTAATTAATTAGTATAATTTGAAAATATAAACAGAAAAAAAAAAAGAAATTGTTAAATTGTATAAAAATTACATCGTCTGTCTTTGTAAATTTACATAAATATTAGTTATTAGTTGTACCAAAAATATAACTTTTAAATTTATCATTTGAAATAATTCAGCACTGAATTTTTAATAGTAAAAGCAAAATAAATATTTCATTCCTGTTTCATTTCTGCTTAGCATTGTTTACAAATAATAATTCAACGGAATACACTAATACTTTCTATATGTAAACAAACATATATTATGATACACAAAGAATGCATTTTTATATTAGACTAATTATTGTGAAACTTTCCTAAACTGATCTAATAGAACATGAAAAAGGAAGAAAAAAAAGAAATGAAACTTTTGTTTACCTAAAAAAAAAGAAAAATCCCGATGAAATTACGGGAGATATCTCGATACGATTATTCCTTAATTCCTAACTATAAGGATTTCAAATATTTGTTTTAAAAAAAATATACACTAGAAATATTTTCAATTATACTATAAATATTACAACTAAATTAACAAAGCACTATTTAAAACAAAAAGGAAATTAAATGTCATAAAAATTTCGCAAATTTTTTTTATAAAAACAATAATTCTAAGAGATAAGTTCAAATATCACATATAATTATGATGTTTAATTGCCAATAAGGCAATTTTAGCAATTCATTTCTTTTCTTTTCATTTTTTTAGGAATCGAAAATTTGAAAATTTACAAATAATATGTTACATAATTCATCATTATGTAAATGACCTGAGATACTGCAATTAATGTTTACGATGAGTTATAATTTACTTACATATCTTTTTCTCTTTTTTTTTTCCATACTTTAAACTTTATTGAAAATAAAATTTAATAATACACCATTTCATTTTTTCATATTTGAACCTTTGTTGAAAATGAAATTTAACAATTATTCATTTTTATTTTGATCCCAAAAATTTTTATTGAGATCAATTTGCATGTTGTTTATTCATTTGTACCAATTGATATGACCTCAATTGTAATTGAGAAGATAGGAGTAAGATGTCACAAAAGAATCTTCAAAATTTGCATAAAATAAGAATACGAGAGAGAATCGTTCAACGGAAATGAACAAAACTGCCTGTTACATTCATCCATTTTATTGGTTAAAACACTATGAAATGCTATTTTTGAGATCAGATGACAATACTATTGAAATTTCAAGGTCTCCACAGTAACTTTGAACAGTAAACAGTTGTCCATTTCAGCTTATCATCAATGCCACACACACACACACACACACACACACACACACACACACACACACACACACACACACACACACACACATGAATACATACCTACACTAATTTAATTAATTTAATATAAAATAGCTATGACAAAAACGATACGATTATTGTATATTAAAATTAAATTAGTTTAATACATACATTTGTTTTATCGAAATAATGAAATTAAACAAAATAATTGCATTATTTAAATTAAATAAATGTAAATGATATTTATATATTACAAAACAATAAAGATAAAATATTGCAATTAATTTCAATCAATTGTTAGTTATATGTGACTACTATGATAATGAAGGTTATCATATATTGAAATTAACATCGTTTTGTATGTAATTGCTATAACAATAAGAATTATCATATACAAAGATTAAATTAGTTCAAATTCAATTACAAGTCATATAAACTATTTATCAAAATTACTAAAAAAAAAAAAAAAAAAAATCACTAATCACTTAAATTATTATTATAAGTTATAAAAACTCTTAGATTTTTATAAAAAAATAATTATTTCACTTTTTTTTTTTGGTATATTTTCATTAAAAAGATAAAATTTCTCGATTTAATTGTAATGCATAATTAGAATTAGAAAAAGATGAAAATAGAATGAATCATTTTTCAGATCAAATGTCATCGAATAAAAAGAACGGAAAAACGAAATGCATATTAATTCCAATCGCTTTTCTATTATTGTCAATAAGTGTTATATTTCGATCTTATCTAAATCAATCATTTTAAACAATAATCGAATTCTTTAGGGAATTGAATGAATGATATAAAGTATATAGTATACCTTCCGGGTCATGTTAATTAAAATGTATAATTAAAATGATGAGAAGATTGACCTTTTGTCATCT
Organism: Brugia malayi; assembly: GCF_000002995.4. Lineage (NCBI taxonomy): Eukaryota > Metazoa > Nematoda > Chromadorea > Rhabditida > Onchocercidae > Brugia > Brugia malayi. Next base: position 5,176,578 of record NW_025062477.1, read on the forward strand.
TTAGTCATCAGTCTTCTTCATATGAATTATCATTTTCCAATTTTATCACAAATAAAAAATTAAAACATTGATTAGATTTAAAATTTTCAGTGACAAATGCTTCGTTTTTTATTTCGAATTTAAAAATTAAATTTAGGGGAAAAATTTAAGATTTAAAATTTTTCCCATTTTGATGAATAAAAATGAGACAAAAATACACTGATTAAGAAATATGAAATAAATTGCTTATTAATATTACAGTTTAATGAAAGTTATCTTAAAATCATGAAAAAAGAATTTTTTTTTTAAAAAAAAGTAGTATGCTATTTTAGGTATGCTTTTTATTCTTTTTTTTTTTTTTTTTTTGAATTTAAGAAAATATTCATTTAAGTTTAAATCGTATTTATAAGTTGCAATCATCAAAAAATTTTTCACTTTTCTCGATAATTCTACTTAAATTGATTAAAATTCCAATTTTTAAACATCTGTTAGAAAATAAATTAAAAAGTAATAGCAATTTTAATCAATTTATTCTTTTTTGCCGAATCTACAAAATATTTTTAGATAGTACTTACCAAAATGAAATTTAATATAAAATATATATATGAAATATGATAGATATAATTTCATTAGGATGAAGAAAACGAAATTATATTCCTAATAGACTGATTGCTTTTCAATTTTGTCATAAAATAATTAATAAAAAGAAATAAACCAAATTTTTTGTTGTAAAAAAATATCAAAAATAAAAGGAAAAAAATCAATTATTTCAGTAAAAAAAAAGGAAATAATTCACTTTTATTTCGATTAATATAAAAATGAGTTTTTTTTTTTTTTTGAAAATTAATTTTAACTAAAATATAGTCATTTGATAAATTTCGAGTAATTGATGCACATTATAGAATGTATTATTTCAAATAGCATATAAAAATTAATAAAATTCATCAGTTTTTCTTCTTTTGTCTTTCCAAACATAGCAATAAAACTTTAATTAAATTCGAAAAAGAAAAAAAGGAAAACAACCGTTTTCTGTCAAATAAAATTTGAAAACAATTATTCATTCATATTGATTGAATATGTTTAGTGAAAGTAATTAAGTGAAATTGTAATATATGAATAAAAATGTTAAAAAATTTCAATTAAAGCTATTAAAAAAAAAAAAAAAAAAAAAAACAATTAAAATCATAAAATATTCATTCTTATTTTATCATTAATCGCTTATCTGAAATCACTCGTTTTAAGTTTTAATTATAATAATTTAATTAAGTTTATGGTAAAATACATTTACCAGTCGTTTTCACCTTCTTCTCCTTTCGTCTTTTTCTTCTCCAATTAAATCATTCATTTTCAAGTTTAATTACGAATGATTTAATTAGTTTAATTGTAAAATATGCAAAATATACAGTAATTTTTCTTATAATCAATAATTTATAGACAGTAATTTTAAATTTAATGACTTTTTAAAGAAAATTTCGGACATTTTTTCTTTCTTTTCTTTCTTTCTTTCCTTCTTTCGCCTTCTTTTTTTTCCTTACAAAATGAAATGAAATGAATTTTTTGTCTTTTATGTTACCGTTTAAAAAGGAACCGCAGAAAACGGGAGCTAAATTCATTTATTTGTTCCAAACATTCAATGAGGTAAAAGAAGATGGAGAGAGAGAGAGAGAGAGAGAGAGAAGGAAATGAATTACTGAAATTATTGGCGATCGGATCATTTAACGGACATCATAGCGCTCATTTTTTTTTTTTTTGGTCATAAGTTTCTTTTTTATTTTTTCTGTAAAAATTTCAAAATTTCAAAAAAGAGAAATTTTTTTTTTTTTTTGGAGTAAAGATGAAAAGTGAAAAGAAAAGGAAAGAAAGTAATATCTAACAGTTGAATAATTTATTTAATTCATTAATTTTTAATATGAGATTGGTCGATAATTGTGTACAAAATCAATAATTTATTACTTTTTGCAACAATTATTTAGAAATAATTATTTACTTTTTCTCGTAAATTGTATGTAATTACGTAGTAAATTATTGATTTTCTATTTAAATACCGATTAAATTTCATACAGAAACACTAACAAAAGTAAAAATGTGCGGAAGAAGAAAAAAGAATCAATAATAATATATTAAAACAAATACAGTGAAAAGAAAAATGATAGAAAATATAAGATAAAATAATGAAACAAAAATAAAAACAAAAAAAAAAAAAAGACTTTTTGTTGACATACTTAAAAAATGTGTGATAGTGATTTTTCTTATATTACTTTCAAAATTTTAATTATTTCAAAATAAAATAGTTTCTTTGGAAAAAACAGAAAGAAGAAAAAATGACAAATTTTCAACACTCAAAAGAAATATTTGAAAAAAAAAAGAGGAAAAAATGAATGATTTATGATTTGTAATCCAATGGGATTTTTTTATTTATTTTTCTTTTCCTTTTTTTTTTCTTTTTTTTTTTTGAAGACAAAAGATGCAAACGTTTGAAAGAAAAAAAGTTAAAAAAAATAATTTGTTCATATTCTGAATTGTTATCATAACAAACTTATGCAATATTTTCTAATCTTTTTCATATTTCACGCACTTTTCTTTTTTTTTTCACGTACGTAACGTCTATGTTTTTTGAAAGTTCATAAATTTCATGTTTTTTAATTTCATTACATAAATTAAGATTATCTTTATGAACGTTTGTTGAATTTATTCCTTTTTTTTTTTCTCAAATGGGACTTTATGTTTTTTAAGTTTTTGAGTTTTATTTTGAAGAAAAAGATGCAAGTAAACATTTGAAAATTGATTGTGAAAATTCAAATTTTATCAAATAAAACAAACTGTGCACCTTTTTTTAGAAAAAAATTCATTGAAATGCTTATTTTATACGATATATTCTCATTTTTATCAATATCACTGTTATCACTGTCATTATCAACATCGTTCTCACAGCAATAACAAAAATTTTTAGTATTATCAACAAAAAAAGAAAAGAAGGAAAATTTTTCATTTTTTTTACAGTGGATCAAATTTAATTTAATTCCGTTTTACTGTCATTAAAACAAAAATGGATTTATCGAGAAAAAAAAATAGTTGAAAACCTGTTACTGTTGTAGTTAAGAGTGTTTTTCAAAATTTTTTCAGTAATAATTATCTTAGTAATAAAGTAAACTTTTCCATTTTGTTTTTTTTTTTCTTCCATTTTTCTCTTTTCCTAATTTTTTTTTAAAGTATTTAATGAGAATAATGAAAAAGGACACAAAAAAAGGAAACCAAAGAGTCTTTTCGTTACACTAAATTATCTCAAATTTCCATTAAAAAACGAAGAAAAAAAAGAAAGAAAATATGTTTTCTATTGCTACTTTTTCTTTTTTTCTTCCATCATATTAAAATTGAATTAAACTTTGAAAAATAAAAAAAATTCATTTTTCAAATCAATTTCTCCCAATCAAACAAATTACTTTTAATTACCTTTTAACATTCTCTTTCTTTTTTCTTTTTCAAAACTTATTTAAATTATTAAATTAGGAATTTTATCAAGAAAAATGAGAGAAAAATTATCTCAGAATTTGCCCTTTTTTTTTTGCTAAATGTAATTAAATAATGAATGTTACTATTATTTTTAGTATTTCCATTACTAATTACTAATTCCTTACTTCAATTTTATTTTATTGAAGTGAAATAAAATGAGAAGAAATACTGAAATGACTATCATTGCCATCAAATTCCCTAACTGCTATGGATGTGACTGATTAAATTGTTAGATGATAAAATTATAAAGCGTATACGACACAATCACAATCAATTTAAATTGCTGGGAAGAAGAAGAATCAAAATTGTCTGATATATGCTCGAAGAGAATATTAGATTTTGATTTAAACTTTAATTTTGAACAAATTTTACAGATTTTTTTTTTGTCAGATTTCATTTGCATCATATTAGTTCTCTTTTTCCTTTTTATTTATTCAACATGTAAAATAATCTAAACGACTTCAGTTATTCATTTGACTTTTTGCTGACTTTAATTAATCCTATTTCTTTTATTTGTTAATTAATTCTATTTATTAATTAATTCTTAGCTCAAAATCAGCAAGTTTTTGATAAAATTATTACTGTTGAGTAGTTTAGATAAAAGGTGGACTATTTTGATAGGTTTTGAATATGAAAGTATTAAATTACCATTTAAATAAACTATATTTGTATATTTGATTACATTATTATCTGATTACAAAAGTTCTTGTTATCATGCATTTATTGTTTAAAATGATAATTTAAGTTATGAAAATTGAAGAATATACAAAAAGGAATTAATGTCCTTGCAAATTATTTGCTTTGACAGAAATTAAAATCAAAAATGATAATCACCGTAATGAATTACACGAATAATTATGTAAGATTAATTTATGCTATCATTAGAAAATTAACATTACTCTTTAATTTTATTAATAATTTTTTCTGGAATTTTATCATTTAAATCGTTATTGTAATTCAGCATTTCTGATCAATAATTAAGGGTGTATAATAAACAATTAATAGTGATTAATAATTAATTGCTTAGCTTTCAACTTTATTGAAATGAATATTAATTCGTACTCTATTTAAACTCTTTCTTTTAATATTGATATATGATATGTGATCACCTTAATTATCAAGTGATAGCAATATAAATTCTAATAATTAATACCAATAATTAGTTCCAAATTCATCAATCATAAATGCGCTCTCATTTCAGTTGTAAAATTTGTCGCTAAAAAATGGAAACAACAGAATGATAACTGAATTAATCATTAATAACTAGTACTGCCATTACTGATGTTGTTATCATTATCTTTGTTATCACTATTATTATATTATTGTTACTGTTACTGTTAGTTGCTGTTATCATCATTGTTGCTTTTGCCATTGTCACTGTTGTTGTTGTTGTTTTGTTTGTTTGTTGTTGTTGTTCGATTACTGTCAACAATGTCTCAATGCGTCTTTCATCATATTTACACAGCAAATCTTTGAGACTTTTTGCTTCAGCTAATAATGAATTTACCATAGAGAGAGAGAGAGAGAGAAGGGAAGAAAGAAGCAGAGAGGAAGAGAGAGAGAGACATTAAAAGACAATGTTGCCATAAATTAATGAAAGAAAGAGAAGTAGAAAGAGAAAATGAAAGGATTATAACTAAAAATAATTAATTTAATTTAATTTAATTACTCTCAAAAAAGAAAATCAAACAAATTCATTTCTTCTTGTTTTCTTTTCTCTTTTAATTTTATCAAAATAATTGAATATTAATGGCGATATTAGAAATAAAATCGTATCATTTGAATTTAGATATAAAGAGAATAAAGTGAACGATTAAAAAATAAAAATTAAAAAAAAAAATGAATCTAAAGAAGATTCTAAATATAATTTACAAATTACATAAATTTGATAAGGAAAAGATTAAAGTAGAAGAATGAATGTTTTAGAAAATAAAAATAAATTAGACAATAAAAATAGTATTAATAATAATAATATTTGATAGAAATATGACAAAAAAAAAAAAATTCTATTCAACAAATGTTATCATATAAATATATTGACTCTATGGATACATACATATTTTTCAAATTAGCAAAATCATTCAAGCATATAAAATTGGGGTGACAATTTAGGCTATCAAGAAAGGAGTGAAAATCCTTTGAGATGCCGAAACATGGATAATAATCCAGAAACTGGAACAGCAACAATTTGTATGTTTGTCATTGTTAGTAGTTGTAAATATAATAGTAGTAGTAGTGACAGAAGTTTAGTATGATGACAAATTGGTTGACAGGATTAATAAGTGAGAAAAATGTTTTAGAATAAAAGAGGTGTCATAATGTGACCTATCCATCTTGTTGCTCATATCATCAAATTCACCCGAAAAATTCCCTCTTTATTAATAGGGTTGAGAAAGAAATTACCATCCCTCATTAACAAATTAACCCGATGCAGTTAGTTGTGCATTCAACCATAAACAATAAAATTTTCAAGTAATTTCCTCCCTCCCTCCTCTCTCTTCCTCTCTCTCTCTCTCTCTTTGTTGTCATCATTTGTACCAAAATTTTATATAAACGGTCTATCTGATATCTGACAATCATTTGCATTTTATAATTCAGTGGTATTTTTACTTGTTGTAGTTATGAAAAAGGATAATTTTTTCATATGTCCTTGAAATTTAAATCTTTGCTATTATAAAAGTGAATTTGAAAATTCAAATTTAAACAAATTAATGAATGCATAATGTATGTAAATTTTGTGCCTATTAAAATAGATATTTTTCAAATTCAATACAAGTAATATCATTTAAGAATATTTTGAGATTTATTTCAAATTTCCTCTTGTCTTAATTTATACTTTTAAAATATTGTAGATAATGATTTGATTTCATAGTTCCTATCATTAAGTCTAAAAATTCTTAGTTAAAGTTGTTGCATTATGTAATAAAATTGGATATTTGTATTGGCTTATTATTGTGACAAACAACGACTATTATTATTATCATTATCACCATAATCATGATTAATGTATTATCATTATTATCATCACAATCATTACCATTGCAAGAATCGTCATCATTACTGTCATTTGATAGATAACGAATCTGAGTCATTTATACAATTCAAGTGGTTATACTATGGTAGTGCTTCCTCCTAGAAGGAAAAAAGCTTTTTGATTAATTAGCAATTAACAAGCAATTAGAAAATGGTATGAATAAGTGCTCTAAATGATTATTCTTTCAAAATGGAAAAATAGCAGAAATTATATAATACATAAAATTTAAATATAAGTGATACATTCATATCATTGCAATTTTGTTCTGTAAAATTGTACTCCACTACTTCTATCATTTAAATTAACATTTTATATTTTATAGTTTGTAAGTTTTTAACAAATTTTTACTTCATTTATTTAATTCTATTTTGTTTGAAATGCTGCATTTGCTTTTTTTTTTTTTTTTTTCTAACTAATTTAAGAACCTAAAAACTATATTTTTTCATGATATATACGAAATTTTAAGTTTTTTCCACTCCATTTCCGTATTAATTCAATCAGATTTATCCTATATTGAATAAAATTAAAATTTAACAAATTTACATCTCTCTCTCTTTCTCTTTCTCCCTCTATCTCTTTCGTTCTCTCTCTCACTTTCATAAATTATAATAAATGTTAATAGCTAATATATTGTCATCCATAGAGATATTCTATTTCAATCATTGGATTAACCTTTTAAACCCCGTGGATTACAATAAATTAGTGTGTTGTGTTATTTCTTCTTAACAATACTAATTTTAATGTTTATTTGTACATTTCTACTGTTTATATTTCATCCTTCTATTTAATAATACATCTCATTTTCATCTATTAAACTGGAATGCTAAAGTCTAAAATATAAAAATTGATATTATTTCGCTTGAAATTTATTTTTGTAATAATTTAATCAACAATTATTCACCTAGTAATTAATTTTTATTTCAATTAAACTTCTCCATTTTGTTGCATTCATTTCGTTCAATAAAATTAGAATACACCATAAAATAGAGAAATAAGCCAAATTAAAATATTTCAACAATTCCTGCAACAATTAGATATAAAATCGATCTAAAAGAACTAATCAAGGAATAGCTCCTTGAATAACTTTGAAAATAATTAAAATGCAAAATAATTAATTAATGACAGCTAAACTTCCCTTGATTTATTACTATAAATATGCACACAAAGGGATGATACTTACTACACTTAACAGTAATAATATTTACTTATATAGCATTACAATATCAATTATCAAATATAATAATTTCTACAAAATAAAAATGAATGAATAAACAACTATCAGCTTAATCTGAAAAATATTTCGACATTTAATAGCGTATATTAATTAGCAAATAAAACTATTTGATAATCTTTGAAATTTATTATCAAATGACAATTGAAAAACTGTGGTATTTCTAAATAATTAGCTAAGTAATGCATAACCTAGAATATAGGATTAAAGATTTTAATCAAACTGTAATATCATCTTTTTTGTTTGCAAATTTGCATATTCAAAATTAATTAATGAAGAAAATGTTTTTTAAATTCCAATTTTTAATAAGAGCTACTTCAGATATGATTATATTATCGTTCCATTATTATCAATGACAAGCATTATCGTTATCATCATAATTTTTTTTAGTATGCTCATTTCATTGATGACAAAATTCCACCTCTCTCTCTCTCTCTCTTTCCACACCGAACAATTGCGCCTCTCTCTCCCTCCACATCGAACAATTGCGCCTCTCCTCTTCCATCTACTAATGACCAGTGTTTCTTCAATTTTCTCCTTCCTCTAATATATATCAATAAATAAAAGGATATTAGTCGATTTATGGACAATAAAATGAAAGTAAAGGAAAAGCTGTTCCTTTACGATATGCGTTATCAAAAATGAGTTTTTCTTTTTCTTCTCTCTCTTTCTCCCTCTCCCTCCCCTCTCTCTCTTTCTAATTCATTTAGCAACTCCTTCAACTCCTAAAACTATCTATTTATCTGCCATCATTTAACATTTAAACAGCTGTTGCTACATTTTATTTATTTCCACTAAACATTTTCTACCTTTCTCTGTACAAAAAAACATTTAATTATTCCAGTATTTCGTTTCTTAGATTTTGTTTTTTGTTTTTTAAATTTCGCTCATTTAGTTTATTCTGCATTCTTTTTTTTTTTTTTTATTCCGTTAGATTATTTTACTGTTACTGTAGCACTGCTTTTACTGTAGCCTCATTTCATGAACTTTAACCTTAGCTTACCAAGCTACTCTAACTACGATAATGATATGATGTGGATGCACTGTTTTCAAATATTGGTAAATCAAAACACTCTGTGAACTTTCACCCCATCCGTTAAATCATGTGATTGTTTAAAAGTAATGTATCAAATAGCTTTAAAAAATTTCAAATATCATTGATGCTAATTAATGTATAATTAGTTATTTTTATAATAACTTTTAATATTATTCAATTTCTGGAAATGATTAAAATTTAAACTTATTCCCTGACTATATATTTTTATGCATATAAATTTCAAGTTTAAATAATTTACAACAAACTCGAAATTTTACAAATAACATAAAATTTTACTTCTTAAACATAAAATCCCTTTTTTCTCTCAATTAAAATGCATAAATATCATCAACAATTAATGAATAATATTCATATTGTTAAATTTATCCATTGGGGAATTTACTCCTTTAATAGTATTACTTAAAAGTAAATGTATACAATAATTTAGGAAGATGCTCAAAATTTCTGAATCAAATAGCATCACAAATAAATGAATGAAAGAAAAATGGATGAGAAAAGGAAATAACTAAAGTGATCTTTCAATAGAAATGAAATATTTGTCGAATTTTGATCATTTCTAAAGTAAAGTACTACTATCTTTTATTCCATATTCAATCATTGTCACTTTCATTGTCCACTCTGAACTGAATTGTCCCATCAATTATGGTAGCTCATATAACAATCAATTATAATGAAATAGATAACAACATAGATCGATGTACTCCGATACTTACATCATATGATGGAACTACAATTACAATTTAAGTTTATTTCATATTCATATAAATTAATGGATGTATTCTTTAATTACTTTTTTTTTAAAAATATTTCCATCTACATTAACATTTTTAAAGTAAAAATTATAAATCAATTTTAGTTTGTAAAATTATTGATAAATGAAATTTTTATGATCTCATTAAAAGAATAAATATCAATTATTACAGCGCTAAATACATTCTTACACTGATTTTTTTAAATAAAATTTCTGCAAATTTAGTGATTGTCATTGACTTACATATTATACAAGAATTTTTTTTAATTTTTTTAATTTATTCTTATTTCAAATAATTAGAAAAAGATTCTATCAATTAACCAATTTATCATCATCACTATCTGCCATTAATTTTTAACAATCTGAATTACTATCAAAAGCAATAATGGCAATTATAATAATGGTCATTTATTATTGTTATTTTTTGAATTAAAATTTTTTTCCAGTTAAAACTTTTTTAAATTACTGAGCAAGGATGTTATTCAAATGTTACTTAATAATTCGATGTGCAAATCAATGGGAAATTACTTGCTTAAACAACTATTTACTATTTGCAAATAATTTATTCAAAAATTTGGTTGTTTTAAAGCTAATAGAACAGAATTTTTTTAATTCATTAAATGAAAACATTTAATAGTAACTAAAAAAATATATTAATAAAATCAAGATGGTCCCATTTTAGTTTAACTTTTATCAATTCAAATAAGTAGAAATAATGCCAGTAAAAAGAGATAGAAAAGATCTCTTGCATATTTACCAATCTTCATCAATTAACCTTAGCATACTTCATCTATTTAGTTAGTATAAGGTTGAATTTTACTGAATAGGTTATATAGAGTGGTATGATTTGTTTGTTTGTTTATTTATTTATTTATTTACCGTAATCTTGATTTATGTAAAGAAAAAAATGCAAATATATTCAACGTATAATCATAATTTTAAAATCTATAATAATAACAAAAACAACAAAACGAAGAAGCTATTGATGTATTCTGTTTATCTTTATTTAAAATCAGTAACAAAATCGAATATGAAGACATTTAAAGCATCCATAAATTTATCCGAAATGGATAAAATCAGGAAATTATAGGATCCCATTCAGTAATGATTAAGATTCAGGATAAGATTCTTTCTAATAAGTGAATATTTTAAAAGATCAAATTTAACATCTGCTATATTAATATTTACTAGGGATGAATCATCATTATTATCATCATTATGTGAATTGTGGTTTAATTTAGTTTTAGTTTAGTTCAGTCTAATCTAGCCTACTTCATATTCTTTTATAATTTTCCGGAAAAAAGGAAAGAAAAAAATGATAGTAAACGGTCACAAAATACATAATTTATTGATTATATCCTATTTATTCCAATATAATTCTATTTATTCTAATTCCATCACATTAATGCTATTATAAGTAATAAAATCTTCCGTAAAGCAACGCACACGTACGTATTGCTTACTTTTAGGTATAGATATACAATTGTAATAGGTAAAGTAATGATTACAATGATTATATCAAATTTGAAAAATATGTAAAAGACAATAAATTAATTGAGATATAACAAAGTAAAAAATCTCTACAATTATGAATGTATGCAAATATTATGAAATTTATATCGAATAAACAATTTATAATATTTGACCAAATTTTTAATTTCACATAACTTTATTAACATTAACTTTTTTTAATGTTAACCTTAACACTAAACTTTCTTTTATATTAATCTTAATATTTTAACTTTATTTGATCAAATATAATCCAATATATTAATGCTAGTTTTAACCTAATTTAATGAATATTCAATATAAAAATTCATTATAAATGACGAGTAAATAAACTTTAAAAAAATTTTTTTTTTCACGACAAATGTCATATTTTTTAAGCTTCTTGAAAGAAAACAAAAGAAAAAGACTTTCATTTATGAAATTTTCGTTGACATGTCACTGACAATAGCAGTTGTAAGGAATATTGACAAAACGATATATGTAATTTTAATACCCAAGCGTATTAGTTTCATAATTTGACCTTTGCTTCATATCAAATTCAAATAAAAGCAATTTGATAAAAAGAAGGGAAGAAATAGCTAATAGCTAATAGCTTTTTCTCATTTATCATCTCAAGAGAGCTATAAGAAAACAACATTCAGTATGTTTTATTTATATATGCTGGGATAAAATACAGTTGTATTAATTGTTAATCAAATGATAATTATCAATTGTGATATTATCAGAAATGTTAAGTTGTTATCGATTTTGATATTGGAAATCTGACTGTTATCTGAGATTTAATTGTTATCAATACTAAAAACTTGTTAATTCTACTTTGTACTTTTTTTTCCAATAAATATATGCATAAATTATGGACTGTGAACTATTTACAAATCATTTTACTACAAGTTTTAATTATATTTTATCAAACCTTATCTAATTTTATTTATGTGATATGAATTGATAAAGCATAAATGAAACTTTCAGTGTATTTATTCATACATTTAATTAAAAAATTTATTCAGAAGCATAATTTTATCACGCTTAATTAATAGTAAACGTGAAATAAGCGTAATTATTCAACAGTGATAGTTATGATAGGATATAATTAGATATTCATAGTATTATACGTAAATTTAAGTGTGAGTAATTATTATTATTACTACTACTACATCAATGTACTTAAGATACATTTATCTGTATATATTATGAAAGTATTAAAAGCTTAAATTTAATTAAATTTTCTTTTCATTACTTTCTTTTTTTTTTTTTTTTTTTGTTATTGTTTTTCTGTTTCTTTATCATCTTTTTGTTTCCGATCTAAGCATATTTACATCAGTAATAAAAAAATCAAACAATGAATATGAATTGAATTAACCAAGTATAACTCATCTCCTTCGGGAATGAAAGGATTCATTTTTGAACAGTTCACATCCCTCTCTCTCCCTCTCTCTCTCACTCTTCCACTTTTCCCTTTCCACTTTACAACTATTACTTATTTCAGTCTTCTGATAATAGCTTTTAATCAATTATTTGAATGTGTTCAAAATTTTCTCAATAAAATTTTTGAAAAAAACTAAATCTTTAAAAATTACAAAATTCATTATTGTAATATCTTTGATTACTTTTTGCAGAATTTATATTTATGCATATGAAAATTTCATTACTATTTAACATATACATATTTTAATTTTGAGAGCTAAAATTAATATTTTTAATTTTACAATTTCATATTAATCGTTTATTATTTTTGACTTAAGAAACTAAAATTCTTAACTTTATCATTTCAAATTAGTCATTTATAATTTGAACTATGATAATATGATTTGTTTCATTAAATAATAAATAATCAACCACTTATTACTTACATGTTGCATTCACATTTAGATTACATATTGTATGCTCTTATTTCATTCATTCAAAAATGAATTCATAATCATTATCAACAATGCTCTATTATATACGTCATACACGTTGTACACGTTTCAATCACGTATTGAATAACTTTTATATTGTATGAAAATTATTAATTGTAAAAAATGCATATGTGATTTGAAGAAAAAACGGAAAGTATAATTAATTATCAATTGAAAATTTTTCTGCTTCCTTTTTTCTTTTTTTTCTTTCTCCTATTTCCTTTCTTTCTTTATCCTATCGAATAAATGTAATCATCAATTGAAATGATATATCCATACATAATCAAAAAAATTCTTTCTAATGATTAGTCCTATTTTTGTGATGTATAAAGTCTAAGTATGAAAAAGGAAATCTAATCTCTATGGTGATCAGTCTAGCTTGTAATATTCTATAACAAAAAATAAAATAAAATATGAAAAGCTTACTATAAAGGAAGTATCATGAAAATAATTTTTTTTATTTTCATTAATTTTATTTTATTAATTTAATAAATTAATTTATTTTACTGATTGTTAAATTTTAATTAATAAATTTCATTTTTCTTTCCTTTTATGTATTCTTTTGAATGGAAACAAATTACACATAAATTACAATAATTGGTTATATAAGAAATTAAAAAGTTCAAAGATTATCAAATGAAATTAATTTCCTTTCTCTCTCTCTCTCTCTCCCTCTTTGTCTCTTTCTACCTTGCAATATATCGCTTAATTAAAAATTCAATTAACAAAATATAATAGCACTTATTGTTAGTAAAGAATATTTAATAAATTCTACTATCAATAATTATGATTCATTTCATTTTCTTTTAGCTTTTTTTTTCATAGCTATTATATTATGGAATGTTTTATTAGTACCTATATTTTAATTATATAATTTTTTAACTCTCAAATAAAAACTATTAATGGATGAAAAATTTTAACTTATTAAAAATTCGCTACTGCATGGTTTATAAGTACTAATGCAAAAAAAGCATACCTATACTACTTCTATTACATATTATACATTTTAAAATAATAATAACACATCATTTTGTCACTTTGATTAAGTGTCATCTGTTTGTGTATGTGTATGTATGTGTATGTTTAGTATACATGTTTACCATATAAGAATAATTTAAATACACATATACACCACATCATTTTGTCACTTTGATTAAGTGTCATCTATTTGTGTGTATGTTATGTGTGTCTGTGTGTGTGTGTGTATGTGTGTGTGTGTGTGTGTGTGTGTGTGTGTGTGTGTGTGTGTGTGTGTGTGTGATTGTTTTGGAAGAAATGCTCGATGATAATAATGATAACGAGTAGTACTTAAAGAGGACGGAAGAGGGATGATTTGTAAAAAAGGACATCACTAGCATATTTCGCATTAGCATATAAACTTGAGAAGAGGAGAAGAGGACTCATTCATTCAATTTCATGAAATTTCATTCCTTTTTAGCTCTATTTTCATCATTTCTCCTTCTCCCCCTCATCATCATCATCATCATCATTACCATTATTATTATATTATTACTATTACCATTACAATTACTATCATAATAATCATCATCATTATCACTTCTTCAATAAATAAGGAACGAATTTGGTTTGTTTAAATGGAAATTTGTAACGTATAAAATTCAAATTTTTCATCCATTTATTTTGATTTAACGTTTTATAATTGAAAATTTTCAAAAATTTTCTCACTATTTTCCAACATTAAACATGACGAATTAGTTTTAAATTAAGTAAAAAACAAATAAAGTAATTAGAATAATTGATTGACAAATGTGATAAACTTTATTAATATAGTTTATTTATATATGTTTATAGTTCAACAAACTAAAAGCTTAATTTAATATTCTTAAATATATTTTAAAGAAATTTCACAACTGATTTTTTTTTCTAATTTTTAATTTTACAAAACTTTTAGTATTACTCTAATAATAACGTAACATTTAAAATATTAGTATTTCACCTCTATTTCATCCTGAAATGGATAATATAATTTCTTAAAAGTAAAAAATTCGTTATTACCCGAACAATCAAATGGTCGTTTATTTAAATGCTTATTTCCGTCCTTCTAACCAATAATTACCTTATGATCGTTTCTGGTAGTTAATGTTAAAAGCTTAAAAAATGATCTTTTTTTTATGTAAGTTGATTATAACATTTTATACTTATTTAATTTCTTTTTTTTTTTTTTTTTTTTTTCAGATATTTTTAATACGAAAGAAAAAAGAAAAACGAATTTCATATATGTTAAATTATTAATAAGTTGGTAAATTTATAGATTAAATTTTACTATTTCATTATTTTCACAGAGAAAAAAATAAATAAAATAAGAAAGAATTTATAGACTAAAAGAAATATTCCCGAGAGAATGAAAAAGAAATAATCGATCATTCTATACTACTACTACTACTACTACTCAAAAACAATGATATTAATTTTTATCAATTCAAATTTTCTCTCCATTTTTTTGTAATTAAGTTAACTTCATATGCTTTTTTCTTTCTTTTTCTAGCTTTTTCCATCATTTTTTTCTCTTAAAAGAAGAGAAAAATAAGTGTAATTGAATTTCTTGTTTATTTATTTTCTGTTTTTTTTTTCTTTTCACAAATTTGAAATCAAAAATGAAATATCTAAGAAGGGATTTATCATTTTTTATGGTGATAATGATTATGATATGATTAATCCTTTCTTCATACCACAAATTTCTTCATCGATCTTCTTCATCATCTATAGTGCATATCATGAAAAAGAGGACAAAGGTGACATCTAATCATCAACCAAACTAAGTGACACTACCGATGACATCAATCAACACTCATCAAAAAAACTAACCATTACACTTTTTACTTTCATTATAATTTCATTTCTTTCTAATCAAACATATTTTTAATACTATTATTGATGTATAATAGCTATACTTTGAATAAAGTTATTCTTATATACTTACTTTTATATATTTTTAGATTTACTTATATATGCATAGTTATTCAAATATTTTTGTAATACTTCCATTTCTTTTTTCTATCTTCCTAATAAAAGATATCTAATATTATTATTTGCTAGATAATAGTAATAATGTTTTAAATATATGCAATTATATTTGTATACTTCACTTAATTTTTTTTATTCTTAATAAAAGATGTCTAGTATTGCTGTATAATAATTATACTTTATTTAATTTCATTTTTCTTCGTTTCATTCTAATGAAAAACATCTCATATTGTTGTATAATAGCTGTACTTTATAATTATGATAATTTCATTATTCTTTTTTATTAATATTATCTGATAGTTAAATAAAACAAAAATTCTCGGATACTTAGATGCACCATAAATATAATAATTTTCATTTACCACAAATAAACTAATTCTATTATTTCATTTATAATACATGAAACAAATTAAGACAATTTACCATTGCAAAAAAAAAAGGATAAACTATGAAATAATTAATAAATAATCATTTATTGTAACATAAAATAGCTTTAACAAGTTAATTAAGAAAAGTAACTTAAGCAAATAATTAATTAATGTATTATATTATGTACAACAATTAGAATTTAATCTAAATCAAAGGAAAAAAAAAAACCTATTAAAAAAATGACTTATTAACAAGCAAATTATATTTACCCTAACTTATCATACTAATATTTACTATTTATTATGAAATAATTCGGTAAGTTAATTTAACTGGACAAATTTCAATTTGTAAATTATAATAACTTATTTTTTAATTTTATACTTCTTTTATTCATCTTTCTTCTCTTGGTGATTTATTATTATCTATTGATCAATCAATAAAACACATTTCCTCCTTATTAATTTATAAATATATCGAATTGTTTAAAAATCGCTTTTTTTCCTTTCATCAATTTTTCTTTTTTTTTTTTCTAATATTTATAAATAAAAAAGTAGTGGTTTAAAATGAAAATAAATTTTATATAATTCAAAGTAATATAGCAATAGCAGTTGATATATATATAAAGAAAAAAAAAACGCCTGTAAGCCATATGTGTTTATTTAAAGGATAGTAAAAATATAACAAAATGAGCCAAACAGATGTGAAATTTACTTTTTTTTTTCTCCTCCTTCTTCATCAATCGAAAATGATTTTTCTCGAGATGGAATGAATGGAGGAAAAAGGAAGAGAAATTTGAAGAAAAAAAAAAGGAAAGAAAGGGAAGAAAAAGTGAGAAAGAAGTGAAAAAGTTTGATAGGAAATTACATCTTACACCAATAAAAATTTAAAACAGTTTACCCTCCCATATTTGTGCTTATTATTTCAATTTAAACTTATTAATATTTATTAAATAAACTTTTTTTTTTTGAGTCTTTTCAGTAAATGATAACATTTTAATGCAAACTTAATCTTCCTAATATTAAGATGATAAAAGAAAAGAAGAATTTTGTTTTGAATTAATCGTGAAATTATAAACCAAATTTTAAATATATATTTGAAATATTACATTTTTAGAAAAAACGTGAACTTTATATTAAATACCAAAATTTCACAGTGATAAATATGATAATTTTAGTGATAAATTCATTTTTCAATCTCACTTAAATATTCATTCAGTTATCTTACAATTGTGTCTGTCATTATTGATTTTTGGAAATTTGAAAAATGCACTCAAAATCAGTAAATCTTTTCATTCTCTTCCATTTTCCTTATAAAAGCATTATACAACTTTTTGCTCGCTCATTTGTCCCTGATTTTCGGTCAGTATCTATCTGATTTGCTTTCTTTCTTCAAACACACAAACACACATATCTAAAAAAGGGAGAAAAAAAAATCGGCTAACCTTTGACCTTGCACATCAATTAGTAAACCTTAGAAATGTATATACAGCTATTTATACTTATTCATATTGAAGTATTCACTTACTTACTCATACATTCACATATTTTTCTTCTCAAGCCATTAAACAGTTCATTCACATTAATTGAAATACTTACTTATACGTTCACAATTTTTTTTTCTCAAACAATTAAACAAGTCATTCATATAATTTGAAGTACTTACCTACTTATTTACTTATATACTCATCTACTTTTTCCCAAACTATTAAACAATTCATTCATATCACATCACAGCAGGTGAATCTTCAGTCAAAATGTGAAAACAATTTGTAGAAATGAAATAAATGTTTATCACTTCATCATCATTATCATCATCATTCTTTATTCATTATCATTTATTTAATATTATCATTGTTTAATCCACTTCATAATACATCGCTTATTAATTTTTCCATTCACAAATATCTTTCAAACATTCTTCTTTCTTTCCTCTTTTTTCAACATATGAATGAATCATCAAGAAGTAAAAATATCCAACTAAATTTCAGAGACAACCATTATTACATTACATCTATTACACATATATATCAGTATTCAGGAAATAAATAGGATATCCGGTTAGTATATATCACTTCTGAATGGATAGATTTGATTCGTTTGGTAATTTCCGACTACCAAATTACTATTTAATAACGATTCATTAAGTTTTGTGGTTATTTCCATTTTTTTTTTTTCTCCTTTTTCTCCTAAAAAAAAGTTACTAATCAAAAAAATGCAAAAGTTTCGTTCCATCTTTTTCCGTTCCTATACTTTAAACTTGACAATATTTACCTTTCTAGCATAATACCATTTCTGTTCACTTTCTTATCTCACCCATATTTGATTCCCTCAGCAGAAAACAGGTTTCATCCTCAGATACAATCAAGAAATTTCTTTCATTTCTAAGCTTAGTAATACCAGCTTATATGTCACTTAGCAATTTGCTGTTTTCCTTAAATTTTGAAATATACAATTTTATATTATTGTGCTTTTTTTCCTTTAAATTTTAAAACTTTAAAGTAATGTCGCTAATGTATACATTATTATAAATCTTCATAATTGCAAAAATTAACAACTTTTTTTATTGATAGTAAGAAAAAAAAGACAGGTGAAAAATAAAATTTCACATAATTTTTAAATTCCACTATTTTTCTTATCAACAAATGATTAAGGATAACAATTGATCGTTAACTCTTCTACAAATAATTAATTAGCAAAATTATCAAAATTATGATTAATTTGAATGATTACCATCTCTCATAATTTTTTTTATGAAGTTTCCTTTGTACCAAATGTGCCTTTTACAATTACCTTTCTCTCTCTCCCTCTCTCTCTCTCTCTCTCTCTCTCTCTCATTTTAATATATCCATTCATAAAGTAATAGCATACAATGATAATTGAAACAAATTTATTTCATCATAATTCCTTTAATATTTCATTAAAATCTAAATTTCCCTCAAATTATCATGGGTAACATCACCTCTCTACCCTTCCTCTTTCTCTTCCCCTTTCCTTTTCCCTTTCTCTGATCTCATTTTATAAATTTCACTCCCTCCTTTTTACCCTTGCTACATATTCTCTACATCAATTTACACATGCATGTACAAACCACATCTCTCCTAATTTCTCTCTCATTCCTCTTTACAACAACCCGCACTTGCAATTTTCCCATCCTCATTCCGTACCCACCCACCCACCCATACCCATACCCGTCCCCTCCCCCTCCCCCTCCTCCTCCTCCTCCTCATCTATTGTTGCTATCATTTCAACTTCTACTACAACACCACATTTAGGCAATTGTGACCATTTCTCAACTAACTTCATTCATTTACCCTCTTCCGCCCCCTCCCCTCCCCTCCCCTCATCCCATATTATTCACAGCTTTTCTCTCCTTTTTTGTTAATATGATACTTAATTACTCGATTTATTCAATTAATCCTACATTCCTTTAATAATACATATATCATTTGTCTTCCTTTTAATATATTACTTCAATACTTACTGCATATTGTTTTGAATTTAAAAGTAAAAGTTGTTATAAGAATTTTTTATTCAGTTTATTGTATATTGTTTATTTATGCCAAGTTGATATGCAGATTATATTAATCTAAATTAAATTAAATTAAATAACTGACATTTATTATTGTTAATCTGTTATTTATTATTCATTAATTATTATTAATTTATCACTTCATGATGTTTTAAACTTTAATAAATCGTTTCTTTTTCTTCTTTTCAAACGATCGTTAAACATTTGAAAGATTATGCAAATTATTAATCTAAATTAAATAAAATAACTGATAATTTCAATTCAAAATTGACTGTAAGTTAAATAACATTAATTAATTGATGTAAATGAAATTAATAAAAGAACATATATATAAATATATAAGTAAATGAATAAATAAATAAATAAATATAGTGAGAAATATATATAGTTAATATGAGGTTAATGATGTTTGCAAAATTGATTAAAGCGCCACCTTTTAGATATCCTTTGGTCCTTTTCCACCCATTTATTTTCTCTTCTGTCCATCAGTTGACCACCTGCGGTGGATGGATTTGGAAAATAGGTTCAGGTTTAGCTAATCAGTTATTTATTCAACACATTTAGCATATAAATCATTTCTGCAAACATAAAACTGTTATAACATAGAAATTTGATTTAATATTTAAAAATTGAACATTCTTTTTTTGTCTAATTTTATATTTCATATTTTATAAACAAAGAAAAAAAAAACTCTTCAAGTTGTCATTCTTGAATTCTTTCAATTTATGTAAGTTTAAATCTTTTTTTAAGAAAAAAGAAACTTTAAGCTCTTAAATTTGCTCGCTCTAAAAAGAAAAAAGCAAATCTTTTCAGGTGTTCTAACAATTTTTTTGTCCTTCTAAAATAAATCTCAAGTTTATTAATTTATTTTCTGCTGAATTTGTCCAGTAATAAAGTTGAAAACTATACAGAGTCAATTATTATTTAATCGATTAGGATTTGTTCCACATTCTCATTTCCCATTATAAACCGAAACAGGAACAGTTACCAATAATTGCATGATGTTATTGTCATTTTTTATTGTCATTAAAATTGAAAATCGACATTAATGAAAAAAAAAAAGGTATGAATAGTGTGAAATTAATATTAACAGCAAAAATTTTAGGACTTTTTGCGGGTACTTTTATTAAGGTATGGTAAAAATTTTTGTATCATTATTATTATTGTTAATTAATTAATGTCACTATTATTACTGTTACTATTTTAGTAATTTGGATATTAAATGTATTTATTTATTTTATTATTTTTCGATTTTTGCTATCCAAATTCTATCGAAAGTAACAATTAGCTAGAAAAAGTGGGTAAAAATTCATAGTTTTTTTTGAAAAAAAAGTATCTTCCACATAGCTAATTTTATGCTAAACGATGTTTACATTCGTTAAATTCCAACTCAAATTTTAGATTTATTTTTTTCCTAAGTTTTCAAGAAAAAGAACTTTCCCTATAATCTATTTCAGATATTTCTATTACGATACATTCAGCACTATTTACTCTTCTACTAGTTATATTTACCATCCTAATTTAATAAATTACCACTAGTAGATTATTACAATTTATCATATCAATTAATTACTCATTAACTATCTGCTTTCCCTTATCATATCAGTTCAATAAGTCTCATATCTTTCTTTGCAAGAATTTTTTATGAACAATTAAATATTTTACCCAAATTAGTTTGCTTTTGTTTACTCTTTTTTATACATATTTTACCTTCCTTATTTCACTGTTTTTCTTCATCTTCGCTTACTATTACTTTGCTATTTACTAAACAAAACATGCAAAGTTATAAATTAATAGTTAAATGACATCAAATAGATTAGATTAGACTGAATAGAGAAGAAATAATTAGTTCTAAGAGACAAGCGATAAAGCAAAAATGCTTTATCAAACAAATTGTTAATTATCAATTTGTATTCCTTTTCTCTACTGCTTACGATCTCATCCTTAATTAAAATTCTTCATTTCTATTCTTTTTTTTTTTTGAAATTTTAACAAATGAAATTTCCAATGAAATTCATCCAAAAACAACGAATAAATCGAGATATCACATTTATTATTACTATTAGAAATGATTTTTTTTTTTTTATTTAATCGACATAAAACAAGAAAAAATGAAATGAAAAGAAAATATCGAATGAGTTCATGAATTGTAATAAGAAATAAAAAAAAAAAAAAAAAGAGGAAAAAAAGCATTGAAAGAGTAAAAAGAGAAAGAGAAGATTAACGATTTGAATGAAAAGGACAAAATGAGAAGAATAAGCTTAATGATATGATCATTTAGAAATAAAAAAAAAAAATTTCATTTTCAGTAAATGAAAAAATGAAGTCTAAATCAACTCAGTTTGTCTAATTTTTGATATAAATTTAGATAATTTTCAATTCTAATGCATACATATATTTATTATGTAAACAAATAAACAAATTGAGATTTTTGAAATAATTAAAACAAACAAAGAAGTACATTCATTAAACAAGGCATAATAATGACTGGGCCATATTATGGAATCAATTAATCGAAATTGAAACTTCTCGAATTTTCAACTTTACGATTATATATGTATGTAAGAAATATGAAACATTTACAACTTTATTTCATTTGGTTGGAAAATTAGATGAATACATGTATATTTGTATTATGCAAAATGGGCCAAACGATTCGTTGGCGCAAAATGATGGATGATAGGATGAAGAAATGAGAGAGAAAAGAACTTTAAATTGATTGTAATCGATTATAAACTGATTTGATAGTATGTTATAATTATAATACAGTCATTTAACTAATCAATTCACATAAGTGTTGTAAGAAAAATTAATTTCGAATTTATTTGTTTTATTTTTTTTTTTTTTTCTTTTCAATTTTATTTCTAATAAATGACAAGGTAAATAAACAAAAAAGAAAAGAAAAAACATTTGATATATATAATGTTGAATAAAATATGTTATTGGTGCTTGCTTTTTTTTATTAGTAAAATAAAAAATGGATACTTGAAATGTTAGAGTATAAATTAGATTATTAAATTTCACGATGTATTATAAAGTTTTTATCATTTATATTTTATTCATTATTCATAACAATTTTTCCTTTTTTTTTTTTTCACTGAAATATGGAATGTAAAAGTAGTAATAAAAATTTTTAATTTTACATATGAAAAGAAAAATAAAGAGTTGTTTAATTTATTTCTAATCAAATATTAGGTAATTAAGAGAATGGAAGAAATCTTCCATTTCCCTTTTTATAATCAAATTATGTTAATATGTTATCAAATTTCAAACTTATCTTCCAAAATTAAATGCTTTTTTTTTCTTGTTGCTCAAAAACACATAATAACTTACTAGAATTGTTACGAAGTTTTGGAATAAATTTAGCATAATTTATTAAAAATATAATTTCAATGAATTTGAAGAAAATTATTGGTTATTTCAGCTAAATTACTTATTTAAATGTTTCGTAATCAATCAATTAATCAAATTTTGAAATAGAAAAAAATCATACAAAACAACATTCAATTATAAAATCGTTTTATGAAATAAAAAATGATTTAAGTATGAGATGTATTAATAATGAAAATGATTATATCATTGAAAAAAAAAATATGATCAAATTTTAATTCTTCCATTTCCATTCGCATAATTTTTATTCATTTCTCAACAATACTCCTCCAATAAATTTGCATATTTCATAAGCTTTTCATCATCTCCAATAACCACCAGTAGTATCGGCTGTTGCAGTAATAGAAGTAGATGATTAATAATAAATGAATTTTAAATTAGGACAACCACTCCTATCGCCTTTTGCGCTCTCCGATATTCACCGCACCTCTTCTTTTCACAAAAAAAAAAAAAAAAAAAAAGAAAAAGAAAAACCAAAATCATTAATTCGACTGCCTTCTTTCCTGCCAGTTGTAGTTAAGTAATGATGTAGCACTTAGTCTTATCCAATCATTTATTTCTATCATTCAAATCAATCATTACTGATAAGCAATCATTCATTCCTTATCTATTATTTTTCGCTTATCAGTTGTACAAGGTTATACATATACCTCATTTCCTCATTCTTATCAATTTGTTTGTTAATAAGAAAATAAAAGCTATCATAAGTATATAGTATTATTATCATCAATTTTATTAGATGATATTATTTATAACAAAATTTCTTTCAGCTCGTCTAATAATCATTAAAAAAATTTTTTTTTTTTTTTTTTGAAAATAAAATGAAAAATTACATTTTTTAAATTTTTTGATATCTAAGAAATTTTTAATTGATTAATCCATTTTCAAAAAGATTTATTGGATTTATATATTTTCAAGGACCATTGAATAACTGCTTTCTCTCTCATTCTTCTCCCATCATTTGCCTCATATTTTCCACTGTAAAAATGTTATCAATTTTATGTTATTCGATAAAATTAATTAATCGATTATTATTGTTAAGTTTTATTGGATAATAATTATCAATTAGTATTTTCATTCCTTTTTCTTTAATTTTATTCATCATTTGCATATCAATTATTAATCTTTTCTTAATTTTTTAATTTTTAAGACGGTTATTTTACCTTATTTACAAAAAAAATTTATTATTTATTTATCTTTCAGAAGCGGTCATTTCATCTAAAAAGCAGAAGAGAAGATGCCGAAATAAAGGAAAGAAATTACTAAAAGAGTTCACTTTTCGAGCTCTTCTATACTTAATTACTTACTTACTTACTTATTTGATTACTTATATATTAGGAATATGGATGTAACGGATTCCCACATACTGCTTATTTTATTGTATTACTATGTACAGCCAGTTGTAAATATTAGAATCAATCATTTCGAATGTCCAAGACGGTATAATTAAAAAATTTATTGCAAAAAAAGAAAAAAAAATTAAAAGTATTTTATAAAAAAATAAAAAAAAAAGCAAAAGGAAAATTGAATAAGTAAGAAAACAAAATTCATTTCTTTATTATTCATAATTTTTGAAAATAAAATAAAAAGAAAAGAATGGTAGAATTTCTTTTTTAATATTTTAATTAATCATTGTAACAGAATATTTTGTAATTTTTTAAAATTATTATATAACTAAATAACAAAATAGAGAGAGAAGCGAGGAATTAGTTGCAATTAACTGAGTATTTTAGTTTCATTTTCATAAATCTTTTTTAATTATTAATTTTTTTAAAAATAATGATAGCAATAATATTTTATTAATAATTACAATAATTCATTTAAGATGCACCTGTGTTCCGGATGTAGCTGAACAGGATCGTTTTATTATAAGTTGTAAATGGTCATCAACATCAACATCAACAACAATAACATCCGATAATAAATGGAAACAAGAAATATTCGCTCAATTTCCATTAAATATTACAAAAACTCTTAGTATCGAATGTGATGACAATGATTCGCTATCAATAACATCGATTATTTTTGATGAAAATTTATTTAGCCAATTTAATAATTTACAACATTTACGAATACAGGTATTCCATTTTATCATTTATTACTGCCGTATTTCTATTTTTAGGAATTATTTATCAGTACATTCAACTTTTTTAACATAATTTTTAGATTAGCAAAATAAGAAAGAAAAAAAAATAAGATTAAATATTGGTAAAATCAATCAACGAATAAAATAGATGTAAAAATATTTAAAATGAAATTAAAATTATTCAAGAATTAATCATTTAATTCAAAATAAAAATTTTCAAACTTATTTATATAATTATTTCAATTTATATCAATAAATTTAGCCATAAATCAATTAAATGCACATTTTTTCAATCTTCTTTTCATCTAAAAGATTAAAACAAAAAGAAATGAAAATTTGACATATTTTTATACTTACCTATTCATTTATTGATAGATATTAATTCTACTATTGTAGCTGATCCGATAGCCATCGTCATCGTTTGATTGAATCTTACTTATCCTCAACTGTCGATAATATTTTCAGATTGCTATCCCAATTACCTGTCTCTTTTTCTCTTTCCCTTTCTCTCTCTCTCTCTCTCTCTCTCTCTCTCTCTACGCTTATATTCTCATATAACTCCTTATAATCATTAATTGTTATCCTTATTATTCAAATATATTATTATAAATCATTCTTAACTTTTCCCACTCCTATATTTATATATATTATATAAAATTTCTCATTCCATTCTGTCAACCTATTTTCTCACGAAATATAGTCAAATAATTTTTAAAAATTATAAAATTTCCCACAGAATATTCAAATTTCCAAAAAAAAAAAAAAGAAAAAAGAAATGAAAAATCTTTAGTGAAATAAATATATTTATTAAGAACGAAAAAAAAAAAGAAGCTGTAAATTATTTAAAATAATAAAATCGTGCAAATTATTTCTTTATAAGAAAACAAAAAAAAAAAAGAAAGAAAATAAAGAGATATGAATTGAAATTATTACTTCAATAACTATTTTCAGTTTTCAGTCATTTTTTCACTACTTTCGGAATTTTCATTTTATCTTAATTTTGCTTACTTTTTTTTTAATTTATAATTGTTTATTTATTTTCAAAACGTCTCCATTTAATATTTATTTACATTTTCCTAAATTTTTACTTCTCGCACTTTTTTTTTTCTCATTTTTTGATGAAAACATTTTTTATTTACTTCTCATTTTGTCCGCAAGAAATTTATTTTTGCAATGTAATCGGAAATTAATGAAGCAAAAAGACCATGTAGGAATGAGAATTGGGAACAAAATTTATAATCTCCTCTAAGGATGTGTCCATTTTACACATTTTACTTTGATCAAAGGTCATTCAGTTAGTTAGTAGTACTAGTAGTAGTAGTAGTAATAGTTGTTGTAGAAGTGTGATAAAGTCCCTCAAACATCCATACATCATTTCTATAATGAAAGAAAAATTATTTCTCAGGTTAATTACATATACTAGACATCTCTCTCTCTCTCTCTATCCCTTCCCATATTCTCTTATTCATATTCTTTGAAGTATACAACAACAAAAAAAAATTATCAAAAAAATTTATTAAATGAAATGAGAATCAATTAATTTAGTCAGTCATTCATCTAAAATTCCTAAGTGAAAGAAATAAAAGGAAAAAACTAATAAATATATGAATAAATCAATGATATAAAATAATTGAGCAAAATCTATGAAAGAATTAATTGAACAAATAATCCAAAAACAATGAAATAATTTAAAAAAAAAAAAAAATTAATTAATAGAGATATAAGGAAATTAGAAAATAAAATTTCTCATAACATAAATATTAATAAAATTGAATTAAACTGCTATTCTTTTCATTTTAGAAATGTCGCACACATGCTTTTCCTAATTCGTTACTACATAAACTCAGTAATTTACGATCGGTATATTTTAATCAATTAAATGTTCCGGATAAAAAGCTCACTTTACCGGATCAATTTTTCCTGAATAATAAACGATTGGAAAAACTCACCATTGTGGACTGTAATTTGGAAGCTTTACCTGATACATTACTCTGTGATAGTCCTTATATTCAGGTAATAATGATAAGTTTAACAGACAAATAGGTAAAAAATGAATTTAAAATTAACAGTTGAAAGTGTACATAAATAAAGAAAAGAAAAAAAATTTATTTTTCTTTTCCTTAAAAAATTTCCTTTTCTCTCTCTCTCTCTAAAATGTTTGATAAATTGTAAGAAAGAAAAAAATATAAATATTTGATTTGCTTCTTCTGTAAATTAATGTTTATTTATCAATTTTTTTTTCATTTTCTAATATGCTAATTATTTATGCATTCAATTGTTTTGCTTATTAATTTACTTATCATATATCACCTCTTTTTCATTATTAAAAAAATAAGTTAATTTAATTTTTTTACAAAATTATTAATTGTTTTCCTAAATTTTTATTTAATTTATTTGGCTAATTTCATCATTAATTTACTCAAATAATAATAATTTCTATCTATTTCATTTGCATCCTTCTTCTTTACAGGTGATAAATGTTTCACATAATTGGTTACGAAGTGCTCGTTTAAGTATCAATGCCGATGATGTTAATAGTGATAATAATGATAACAGTGCTGGCTCATTAGTTAAATGTAACAATAAAGCGGAGCAATTGATAATCATCGATTTGAGCTATAATCAAATTCGATCAATTACTGATAATGATTTAATACAATTTGTTGCAATACGACAACTTTTATTAGCCAATAATCAAATTAGCTTTATTAATCGTAATGCATTAAAAGCTTGCGCACTGCTACAACAATTACATATTGGAAATAATAATATCGAAGAGTTACCTATTATGCCAGGTAAGAACGTACATATATTCTTTTCTATGTTATTTTTTTTTAGAAAATAATATAATTTACTAAAAAGTAACAAACAAAGAAGTAATTTAGATATACAATTAAGAAATGAATATAATTTATTTCTAATTTTTAATTGAATATCTAATTACTCTTTTATTTGATTATTACGATAAATAAAAAAAAAAAATGAAATAATAATTATTTAAATGAAAAAGAAAGAGCAATCAAAAAAGATAAGAATTAAATAATTGTTCCCTTTTTTTTTGGAAAGTAAATAAAGTAATAAATAAATATGAATATAAATAATGATATACTTACTAATTACTCTAACAATCTAAAGTTATGGTAATGATAATGAAACGTAGATAAATGACCTCGAATGAAACTTAAATTTTTCTTTTCATCATCGATAATCAAACGAAGATGCGATGCCTATCTTTTCGTTTTAAACATGCAATTAACTAACCATTAAAATAGGTTGTGAATGAGAAATAAATTAAACAGTCAAATGAAACAGCAAACAAAATAATAATTATTGGAAATTGAAGCAAAATTTTTTTTTAAAGATAGATAAAATAATGAAGTAATTATTATTCAAATGAAAAAAGAATAAAAAAGAAAAAATAGATTAAAATATTAATAGTAATAAAATAAAAGAGTAACAATTAAAAAAGTTTAGATAAATTAGGATTAATTATATAAGCAAAATAGAAACTGGTAAGTGTATGGAAAATCAAATACAACAAATAATTAATGAAGTGAATTAAGTTGTTGAAAAAAAAAAAAAAAATGAATTAAATAATAAAATTAATGAATAAATCGAATGAATGAGAAAAAAAATAATGAATAAAATAATTTTTTTTTTTCGTTTTCTTTTCAGAAACATTAATTCATTTGGATATTGCCTGGAATCATTTAAGTATTATTCCATCAACAATAGCTAATTTACCAAATTTATTATTTTTGAATCTCAGTGGAAATGCTATCGATGCAAATACTCCATTTCCTATTATTAGTAAAACATTAGAAACGATTGATCTCAGTCGTAATCGTCTTGAATTTATCCCAGAAAATTTATTTTTGCATTGTTCTCAACAACTGCAACATTTATCACTCAGTTATAATCGGATTACACAATTGGAACCATTATTTTTTCAAAATTATTCAAATTTACTAGTGGTAAGTTTAATAAACAATTTTGTATTATTCAATAAATATTTTCTTTATTTATTAGTTTAATTATTTACTTAATTTATTGTTGGTGCATATTTCTCATTGTTAAGATTAATTGAAGTACTAGTTTAAATGAGTTCAACTCTCGCTTCATCTTAATCATTTAAAAAATAAAGTAAAAAGAAAACTTATTCTTTTCCATCTTCGAAAAAAAATCAAAGAATATTTTCCAATAAGCAATAAAATTTTAAAATAAATCAAAAATTAACTTCGTTTAACCTTGTGCTCTTTTTTTCCTTTTAGAAAAAAGAAAAATTAGTTAAAAGAAACCCTCCATTTTTTCTCTCCTCTCTCTCTCTCTCTCTCTCTCTCTCTCCTTCTCTCCCTCTTTCAAGATGATTTGAGTAGCATCCAAATAGGCGCAATTAATCAGTTTATAGATCTAAACAACTTACATTCTTTTTTATATGACAGTAAATGTATTATGTTCCCCATAATTCTTCGCTTCTTCATTCATTTAAAATGAAAAACCGAAAATCCTAAAATCGATGTGAATTGCAAATTTGAAATTAAATCCAACATTTACACAAAATTGTTTCAGAGTTCAAGTAAGAATAGATATTACTTACGATTTTGTTGCAAAAACTTTCTAAACTTGGAAAAAATTTCTTCCAGTCAATTAAATCTATACAATAAATTATAGATAAGATTATCTAAATCAATTAGCAAAATTAAAATCCTTAATTTGTCAGAATAAAACAGTTTTAAATAGTTGTTAAGCAATATTCATAGTTGGATATATCATCAAATATTTGCAAAATTAATTAGGAGAATTAATTTTGTTTCAGAAAATTAATTTTTATTGTTTCATTCTACTTATTGCTATCAAGTACATGTGGTATTTTGCTATTAATTATTATTATCATTTTATTATCTTTTGAAATTATTATTAGTTATTATTTCACTACTATTATTATTACTACCACCATTATATAACCATTATTTTTGAGTTTGTCTTTCCATTACTAATTTAATTTACTCAACGATAATATGTTCCCAACGCCAAATCAAAAATATTAAACTTTTATTCTCATCTGTCACCCTTTTTTCAAAAAAATTATTCAAATACTTTTGCAAGTGAAAAAAAAAGAAAGACCGATTGTTTACTTCTTTTTAGAGATCAAATGTAAACAAACGGTTGACACCTAACATAATCATATTAAAATATATTTGCATTAATATAAAAAAAATAAAATTATTCTTTTCCTTATTTTTGACTTAATTTTTCCGTATATTACGAAAAGAAAAGAAAAGGAAAGAAAGGAAAAAAGTAAGCAATTATATTTAGAATGTCAACAATTAGATCTTTTATGAAAGAATTTTAAAAAAAAAGCAAATAAAAGGAAATAAAGGATGAATTATTAAAATTAAAAGTGTTTAGAAATGGTTATGGATTTAAAATTAAGAAGCAAACTTTATCCATAAACAATTATATTTGAACTAATTCATTAGGCAAACACCAACGAAAAAATAATAACTCGTTATTAAGTTTAATAAATAATTAATATTTTAGAAGAAAATTTTGATCAGTTTTTTTTTAAGTATATAAATTAAAAAAATTTATCTAAATATTTCAACTGATTGCATAATGTTTCACTTCTAAAATATTCATTTGTGAAACAATAAAGTTATTATTCAATTCAATTCATTTCACAATTTTTTGGATAAAAGCTATGATTCTTTTTTCATTAAAAGTAATAATTTGCTTTTTTTTTCTATTTTTTTTTGGATTGCGTTTGCCTAATTAAGTCTTTAAATTTAATTATTTACTTATAAAATTAATTTTTTCTTCATTTCAAATCCATAATCCAACATATCAAATATTTATTGTTTCTTAATTTTTTTTTCAATTTTTTTGAAATATATCATGTTTTGAAGAATGCAGTGATGATTGTGAGAAAAAGATATAAAAATTAAAAAGAAAAGAATATAAAGTATGTATTGCTTTATTATATTTATTTATTTATTTGTTATTATTATTGTTGTTGTTATTATCAAAATTATTATTATTTATTATCACCACTATTTATTAATTATTCCAAAATATATATTACTTTCTTTTATATGATGATTCAGAAATCTCACTACTTGAATTCTAATTAGAATTTTAAGTGATAACTGATCAAGTTTTGAGTTATTTTCTTAATGTAATTTAATTCCTAGTATAAAGTGTATCTTTTCCATTTCCAATACATTTATTAATATTCCTAATTTAGTCATAAGACAAAGAGGATTAAAAACATTTGTACATTTCTGTTTCCGGTAAATGAATCATAAATCCAGAAGAGAGGCTTATAAAAATGATCGGAATTCAGCTTAACGCTATATTACTGAGAGTACTTCAATAAGAGATAAAACTCATGTGGTAACATATTTTAATAATATATTTCAGTCATCAATATGCAATTATTACATCTATTTAGGGTTGTTTACATGTGAATTTCACATAAAGTAATAAATAATAATACTAATAATAAAATAATCTGATACGGTAATAATCCATTTCGTCTGAGAATTTTAGGTCATATGAAACTGAATAATAATTATTATTATTATTATCTTTTCTTCTTTTTTTCCTCACTTTAAACTTAATATTTAATCAGTAATATTTAAAAGATATATAAATATAGTATGCAGATTTTTCCTATTAAATAGACAAAATTTTCAAATTTAGCTAATTAGTTTTAATTTTTATAAAATATTTTGATGTAACATTTCGATCTGTAATGTATATAATAATAATAACACTCTTCTCTATAATCTAATAAATAATAATGTGTATGAATTTACATTATACATATTATCCAAGGTCATTTCCAAGCGGACATTGTAAATATAGAAGAATTAAGAGGACATATCTGGATGACACAAGATGACCTAATCAAACTTCCTCCTTTCTTCATTCATATCTCTTCTGTGTGCAATTTTTCATTTCCATTCCCTTTGATCCCTCTCTCTCTCTCTCCCTCTCTCTCTGTCTCTTTAATCAAATATGCATAGATGTATGTATGTAAAACTCTATTTATACCTAATTTTGAATGCATATCATTTTGAAAAAATTTTTCAATTACATTTATCAATAAGATATCATTTAAATTACATCCATTTTATTCTAATTCATCTCCGTTCCTCACTAAAACTAATTAACAGAACTTTATGAAAAAAAAAAAAAAAAAAAACGAACTTTTTATTTTCTCTTTCTCTGATAAAAATTTAAAACTATTTTCATATAATATATAAAATGAAATGAAAAGAAGAAATTTTTATTTGTAAAATTGTCCGAAGAACAATTATGGGAAAAATAACCTTGAAAATTTGTTCAGTAAGAAAAATAAATTAAAGGAAATATCTAAAAAGTTAGCAATAAACTGCTACATTTATTAAAAAAGAAGAAAAAGACAAGCGTTTTGCGGTAAAAAACTTCAAAGAAGGATCTGAATTTTTTGTAAAAACTAATTTCAATGAATTATTTGACTAAGTTAAAAATGATTTCAGCAAGTAAAAAGTAATTTCAATATGCAAAGAGTAGTTTGAGAAAAGTAAAAGGTAATTTGAATAAGTTATCTATTATATCTTTTTAAAGCACAGTGTGTAGAGAAGAAAAAATAACTTTTAGGAAAACATTACAACATGAAATAAAAAAATTTTAAATATGAAATCTAAGACTGAAACGTGAATTTGAGTAATTAATTGGAATAAGTAATGAAAAAGTTACGTAAAAATTGTAATTGAATCTGATTAATTCTTTTAGATTTACTCAAAAAATATTCATTGTTATAAGATACTAGATAATATAAAATAACATCAGAAGAAAACCAAAAAAATAATTTAATTATAATTAATTAATTTCAGCTTGATCTTAGCTCCAATCGAATAGCAGAAATTGAAGAAGAGAATTTACAAGGTTTAATAAGTCTAACTCATTTATATCTATTCAATAATTCAATTTATCAAGTTGATATGGGTACATTTGAAACAACACCACAACTACAAGAATTACACCTTGGTAGAAATTTACTAATCGAAGTACCATTTGCATTGGGACGTTTATTCAAACTTCGCTACCTTGATTTATCAAATAATCAAATCAGGTAAATGTTTCACCTCCATTACATTTTTTTGTTTCACCAAATTTTTCTCTCACTTTCTAATTTCAAATTTATGATCAAAGCTATTGACTTTTTTAATTTTCTTTTTGTTTAATTTTTTTGACAGTAAGAAAGTTCCTTAAACAGCCTATATAATTAGCTAGATCAGTCTATTATTATTATTATTCATTTCAATTTTAATGTATTGAGAATTATTCTTATAATTAGTTATATGATATCTTAGAATTATGATAAATGAAAAGGTTAAACTATAAGGAAAAGATTTATTATACTTTTTTGGGCCTATAATTGAGAAAATTATTCTCTATTCATAGCTTTTATCAATGTAACAGAAATTTTTACGCCATTTCTAATTAATTTTTTGTCATCCATATTTTTCAAAAAAAAAAAATAAAATAAATAAATGAAGTGTGATATGATAATCATTAACTAATCATTTAATCAGTGATTAGTAAGTTGAATAGAGTAATTGAATTTGCTTCTGTCTGTAACTGATCCGAAGTGATCCGATGTATCGGAAGCAAAGGATCATTCATCATTTGCGCATAGATTGATGATAGTTCAGGATGGCATCGACCGCTTCTCTTCCTTTCAAATCAAATTCAACAACAAATAGCAAATTGTAAAAGACGGAAATTAGAATGATTGGGAATAAAGCATACTTAATAGACAATAAGATAAATTACTTATAATCAATTTCAAATTTTTAAAAAATTTAAAATTTCTAGAATTTGGCTTACTGCAATGAATTAAAAAAGAAAAAAAGCTTATGGAATATTAAAAGATCTAAAGAAGAGCTCTAATTAATTAAAAATATGTAAAAATAGAAAGAAATAAAATTTAAAAAGTATTCCTCTATTTATTATTCATTTTCATTGTTGTTTAATTTCATAATTTTTATCATTACTCTAAGTCTAATTTTGCAGTAATAATTATTAAATTAATCTAAAACCCTAAAGAAACAGATATAATTTTATATAATTTAAATTTCTTGAAAATTTGCTTCAAGTTTAGAACATATCAAATCATTTATTTATTTTTTTGTTTTCAGCAAAACTTATAAGTTTCTTTTCAACAAATTGCCACATTTGCAAACGCTGAATTTTTGCAAGAATAAACTTACAACGGTAAATTTTCAATTTATTTTATTATACATTTTTTTTTTTTGTTTGAAATTACTTTTCTAGTGAATGATTAGGAAAATGATTAAAGAGAAAAAAAAATGAATTATTTAAATTTTAAATTTGCTCAAAAAATTATATTTTCTAAAAATTGGAACATATGAAACTTTCTCATTTCTTTTCTTCTCTCTCTCTCACTCTCACTTTTCCTTTCTCAAAATTCATCCATTGTTGTTTTCATTTAATTTTTCAAATTCATCAATCAATCCTCTCTTGTTTCTCATTTTACAATTAAAATTCATTTCTCTCTTACACCTATCTCATCTTTCTATCTCACATATAAATCATTTGCTATATAATGAAAAAGTTTTCTTTCTTTTTTTTTCCTAAAAAAAAAAAGTTTTTCTTTTTTCTCTTCCTGATTAGATGAGGAAGAAAGACGATCCATTAACAGCTGCTATTTTTGTCAACCATTTTTTTCTCATTTCATTCAATTTTTGTCAACCAAACATCTTCCGATGCCTAACGGTCCATCATTGTCATCCTACCGTCATTATTCTTTTTCTTTCCGTTTTTTTTTCCCTCTTATCTCTCCCAATTTTTTTTTTCTGATTAAAAAAAAAATTTTTTTTTCATTTAAAATTTTTTCCCATTAGCCTAAAAATAATTTTAATGTAGTTTATTGACGCCAAAATAATGACTTTTTTTTTATTGAAAAAAAAAGTAACGAAAAAGAAAAAAAATTAAATAAAATGCATTCATTACTCAAACAAATATACATTGACCACAAAACTTTTCGTATTTAACAATAATTTTTTCCACATTTTATTTCTGAAATGAAATTAAAAGTTTAATCAGAAATGAATGGATAATATGATATTAATGAATGAAATCATTAATTAATGAATGAAATAATCGAATACTGAAATGAAATAACAAAAAATGTTTTTCTTTTTATTTTACTATTTTTTTTAAAAAAAACTTATATAATGAAGCACAGATAACTACATATGAAAAGATTTTGTTAGAATCGACACATAATTACCATTATATTTATCTTGGCTCGAAACTACCAGGCTATAAACTATCATCAGCCTATTTATCTTGGAGAGCTGGAAACTACCAGCCTGCTTATTATTTGGCTTGAACTAATTGAATACGATTTTCCTATATAAGGCCAATATGGCCAACCATCAAATATTTATTTTAGCAAAATTTTTTCAAAAAAAAATTGTGAAAATTTTCTCATGGAAAAAAAAGAAAAAAAAGGATTGAAAATGATTATAAAAAATTATTACAAGCAAATTTAGCCACTAAAAAAAAAATAAAATCCTGATTGAAGTTTTGAAAAATTAAATTAAATTCGAAAATTGAAATTCATTACTGTTTATTTACTGTAGATCGATTCGTATATTTTCTCGGATATGCCTCGTTTAATCGAACTTGATCTTTCATTCAATACAATCGATCATTTGGCTGAAGATGCATTTTCAAAATGTCCCAAATTACGTCAACTTGATTTGTCTGGCAATTATTTAACAAATTTCAATGGAGCACTTCAAGAGTTACAAAATCTTAAACGTCTCAATTCAAGTTTTAATATGATTCAATTGCTACAATGGGATGAATTTCCAGTAACAATGACACATCTTGAAATGAGTAATAATCAAATTACCCTACTAAGTAGTACCCAACGATCTAGGATACGTCATGTACAGGTTATTCATTCATTCATTTAATTAATTAATAAATGAAAGTAACCAATTCAAAAGAGATGTAGAATTCAACGAAAAAGTTTTCATTTTTATAAAGAAAAAAGAAATTAATTTTCCCGAATGCTATTATTAATTTAAATTCTTTAGAAATCATAAATTTTAAGGTAAACTTGAAAAAAAAAATGTGAAATTTCAATAATTTTCAATTACAGTTACAACGAAATCGTATAATGGCTTTAACAGATGAGCAAATTCCGAATACAGTGGAATATTTAAATCTAAGTGATAATTTAATTCATACAATTGATAATGGTACATTTCGAAATAAACAATTTCTAAGCAGTTTGGATTTACGAAAAAATCAATTAACAAAATTAGAAATAGCAGCATTTATGGTAGATAGTTTAACAACTGGTCATCCAGTAAGACTATCTATAGCTGATAACCCATTAGACTGTAGCTGTGAAATGGATTGGATTCGTAACAATAAAGATGTTAGTTTTAAATTTTTTTCTTCTAGCAAAAAAAATTAATTTAAATTTGATTGTTTAATTCAACAATTTTCATTTGCCCAACACTTCACTCATTTACTTATTGATTTATTTTCAACGAATTATTGCTATTTTATTTTAATTGTTACAATAATTTTTTTTCCATTTCCTATATTTCAAAATATATCAATTTGTTGAAAAGAAAAAATTGAAATTAAATATTTTTTAGGAGAAATCGCTTATTGATATTATTGATGATAATCGTGCTGCTTGCTTACATCGAATTTATAATCGACGTATTTTATTATCGGAAGTTAGGAAGGATGATTTACTCTGTAGCTATAAACAAGTAATTATTCTTAATAAAAAAAAATTTCAAAACTAAAATAAATTATGAAGAAATTGGAAAGAGAGAAGAAAGGAAGAGAAAATTCTGATGATTTTAAACAATAATTAATTAAATGTACCATCTTGAAAGTTTTCAAAATACCATTTTATTAAATTTAGGTCTGTGAGCCAAATTGCATTTGCTGTCAGTATGGTAATTGTGATTGCAAATCAAAATGTCCTGATGGTTGTCACTGTTATTATGATGTCACATATACCATAAATATTGTACGCTGTACAGCATTACAATCGGAAGATCGTAATAACTTTTCACCAAAAGTAATACTATCATAATAATTTATATCAATTAAACATATTAAATTAAATTCATCATATATAATATAATCATTTGTATAAAAATTTTGAAATATAGAGAATATATGAATGATAATATGTACATAAGATTTAAAAAGTTTTATATAGAAAAAAAAAAAAAAGACATTTGATGAAAACTGAAATAAACTTTCATATCATAAAATGCTATCATAATAAGTTTACATTAATTTACTCAAAATTTTACATTCTTTAGTTTTATTATTTAGATATTTTGGTTTGTAAATAAAATAAAATATGTTAGTCTATCTAATCTAAATGAAAAAGTTAATTTTTAGGATATACCAATGTATGCTACACATATTTATTTGGAACATATGGAAATTCCTGTGGTACGAAGTCATGATTTCCTGGGACGTACACGCCTTTTGCACCTTCATCTTAATCACTCATCAATACGGGAAATACAACCTTTAGCATTTAATACATTACCATCATTACAGGTTTTCTATTAATTAATGAAAATTTTGTTTAATTTTAAAAAAAAAAAATTAAAAATTAATTTTTCTGAGAAAGTTAGATTATATATACATATATACTTATAATACAAATTTGAACGATTATGAAATTTATAAAAATTATTAAAATTTTAAATCTGATAAGAATTTTTCATTTGACTCCTTGAATTTTTATAAAAATTTGATGTAGAACTATTGATAAGCACTGTTTTTATTTCATCAATTAAATTTTAGTTATTAGATCTCTCTGGAAATTATTTGATACGATTGACTGGTGATGAACTATATCGAACGAATAAAATAACAACCTTATTGCTTCATAACAATCATTTAATGTCACTTGATGATCGGCTCAATGAAGTGATGCCAAAACTAAAAACTATTACTTTACATAATAACAGATTACAGGTAGCATTTAATTGCTTAACGATACAAAGATAAATTAAGTAAAACTAAACGTTTTCTTTTTTTTCTCTCTCTTTTTCCTTCAACTTTACAACTGGAAATCATATGTGGGCAAAAATAAAATAGTATGATGATTATAACGATAATAATAATAATAATAATAATAATAATATTGTATAGTAAATTATTGGAATAATTCCAGGATTTACCTCTATCTATCGAACAATATGGTAAACAGATTACGGATATCACGCTAGGCTCTAATTTCTTTCGTTGTGATTGCTCGCCACGTTTTCGTATACAATTTTGGTTTTCACGTAATTTAGATTTGATACATGACGTATCAGATATTTTTTGCGTTGAAAATATTAGTCATGCAATTCGTGAGAATGATACAACAATTCTTAGTGCTTATTCACCAAATTTTGGCGATGATATCTTTAAAATACCAATGGCACAATTTATTGCTACTGCTAATACGTTAGTATTAATTTTATTGCTAACATTTTAAAATTTGAATTTATCATTAAAGTTATTTAGGGAAATGTTATGTTTAAGTTGATGGAATAAAATATAAGTTATAGGTAATATAAATGACAAAGGTATTATTATTACTATTATTCTTTCTCCTGTCTTTAATCATTTTTTATTGCTATCATTATACATAATCGTGATCATTATTATTACCACGATTATTACAACGCATCAAATTGCTCAAAAAACAAGTATTACTAAAAAAGAAAGAAAAAAACTTTGGCTATGGTATCTCATTCATGACGAAGTGATTCATTTTTAGGACAATTTGTGCACCTACCGCAAGCGGTGTTTTTGGTAACGAAGGGACAACAAATTCATTCCTTATCATTACGGTACTGTTTGCTGTAGCATTAATAACAACCGGTTTGGTACTTCTGGTTGTGTTGTTTCTTCGAAAGACAAAATCAGCAATAGTACAACGAAGGTATAAGGTACCACCATCATTTACCGGTACACATACTACACCTGGTTCCAGTCCATTACCACTGATCCATTTCGATGCTTTCATTAGTTATTCCAAAAAAGATGAAAAACTTATCATCGATACCCTATACAGGTATGAAATTTTAAAACTTTTGAAGGTTCAAAAAGAAACTTTCTCCTTGTACAGTATTTACAATTGATTACTTTCTAAGTGAATAAAGCTTGTCAAAAAGTATTTCCGAATTTTGCTAAATTTTTATGAAAAAAATAGAAGAAATTTTTATATGAGTTTCCATTAAACTCTTTATAAAAAAAAAAGAATATTATTTTCAAAAAATAATCTATAAACATAATACAGTCTTATAATTCATTATAATTTTCAAAAAAAAAACCCTATATTTCCAGGCAACTCGAATCTGAAGAGTATATTTTATGCCTGTTACATCGAGATGGTCCAAATTATAGTTCGCGGGTACATACAATATCTGATGAACTTATCAATCAAATGGAATGTGCTCAATCCCTTATACTTGTTCTAACTCAACATTTCTTAGATAACGAATGGAAAACATTACAGGTCATTTTTTAAATAACTGAAAATAATCAATTACAGAAATTAAAATAATTATTTGATCCATGATAATTTAATACAATATTAACACATAATCTAGCAGAATATTACTGTTACAATTTTAAAATAATTTTATCCCAATCTTTAAAATTTAATATTTTCAAACATTACAGGTCATTTTTTAAATAACTCATGTTTTTATAATATTAACACATAATCTAGCAGAATATTACTTGCAGTTTGAAATTTTTTTCTTCATTTTAGATTAAAACATCTCATCAAATTTTTGCTAAAAATCGTCATAAAAAATTAATTGCATTACTTGGTGATGGTATTGAAGCTAATCAACTGGATGCTGAATTAGGTCAAATTTTACGGAAAAATACGTGTATACGAATGAATGATCCGTTATTCTGGAATCTATTACATTCAGCTTTACCCATTCGAATAGCACCGTCATCCTGTAGCGGTGGCTCATCACAGATTTATTCCGATTGTTACGGTAGTATTGTGCCTAGTGATATTGTTTAAATATGTAAGCATATTTTCTCTTTTATAATTTTTTGTATTGATAATAACAAAATTTGATGGTACTACTTTAGTAGAGAGTTTGTTTCTTCTCATTGTTTAAAGGAAGAAAAAAGAAGAAAAGAAAACCATTTGAAAAATTTTATTTTCTTTCATAAATGAAAAAAAAAATTAACTTTAAAAAAAAGAAAAATAGGAACAAAAACAAATAAAAACCTTTGTTAACAACGCTTCATTTTTCAGTTTTAATTTACCTAGAGAGAATCCAAATATTTCAATCATTTTAGGTGGTCTATTCGAAAGCTGAGAAAATAAATGATCAAATTAGTTAAAGATATATATGACTTATTCCAAAGATTGAAATGATCTAAAAAGATCGAAATAAATTTGAAATCAGTACTGCACAAATTCCTAATAGTATCATTAATTTTATCAAATTGCTTTACTGATATTATTGCTCTTCAATTCACGGGTCTTTTTTTTTCATTTTGTAGATATTATTAGACTATTATTATGATAATATTTCTTTTTTCGATTTTAAATTAAGGTAAAATGCTTGGAAATAAAGATTTAATAGATGAATGTATGACATTCACATTCAATTTTTCCTTCAAAAAAAATCTGGTAAGAATAAAAAACTAGTTGAAATGAATTTCATTTCTTTTCTTTTTTAAACAAATATCAAAAAGCATTTCTCCTTTTTTATTATTTTATTTTATAAATATATTATGCGTGTGTTACAATTATTTTGCACTATTGCCCAGTGTTTTGCCTTTTCTCTCAATAAAATATTCATTAAAAAATGTTACTTATGCAATTTAATAAAGTTTATGCAGTTCTTCTGCAAAAAAAAAAAAAAATTTTCATAGTGTACTAATACCAAATTACCAAACTTTAATGTCATTTATATCATTAAATTAAAAATTTCATTTTTAACAAATTTCAGATAAAAAACCCCACAACACCCTATGAGACATTTTAAAATTACGGCATATATATATATATATATCAAAGTTAACTCCATTACTAATAAATTTTACTTAGACGCAAAACGTTTCAACAACTTAGGAATGATTGAGAAATGCAAAAGGTTAGAATATATATTCTAAGAAGATTTAAATGACCAGAAATGATCAAAAGAAAGAAATTAGAAAATATGTAAATAAATAACTAATAATAATGCTAAGTAATAGATAATTGATGTAATTCGAAAAATAAAAGTTCAAAAAAAAAAAAACTGAAATAAAAAAGCGTAGTCTATTAAGTTAGATTAAACTTCAATTATTTCGCACATATTTTTTCTTCATGATTATCTGAAATTGTTAATAAAGCCATTACCACCAGTTTCAATGCACTACCTCCTTCATCTGTTCTCTATTAATTAATTAATCGAGCAAATGTTTTCCTTTTAAATTGCTGACATCAATGACTTTTATGAGATTTTCATTCATTTAACTTTTAATGATTTTGTTTAACCTTTCGAATACTTTTCCCTCTTAATTTCATCCTTGAAAGTAAAGCATCTAAAAAAAACGCATGCATTAAAGCACTTACCATACATATTTGGTCCTTCCAAGCCATAATTTGCTTTTTGATTCCAATATTTCAAAGAAACTTCATCAATCGATGAACCAATAAAATATTCCAAATTTGCAATGTGAAAATCCAATATTCTTTTATCCATTTCATTCATATAAACAGCACTAAAAATTAAAACAATGCTAAATCGAACAATGAATTATTGATTGGATCTATTATTTCCTTTTTTTTTCTCTTTTTAAATTCCAATAATCCAAATTATAAGTGTAATGCTTCTATTAAAGACATATATATGATATTTTTAATTTCTGATTTCTTCCCATCCAAATTCTTATCAATATTTTTTTGATGAAATCTTTTATCTTTTCCTAAATTTACGATCAACTAATCGCTGGTTCACTTAACGTTATCATAATTACACGTATTGTTTTCGAATAATTTAAAAGTTAATTGTTAGCAGTGTAAAAATATAATATTTATATTTTGCATACATAATTTTATTCTTTTTATTAAATTTTAGCATTTAACAGCTTTTGTTCTTTTTTTGAGGAAAAATGTTCAATTTCATTCTTTTTTTAAATGAAAAAAATTCATTCTTTCATTGTGTCTTTCTTTTACTGATCTTTTATTCATCTTTCTTACTCCAACAATAATTCTTCCCTATTTCACTGTAATTATCCAATGTATCTAATTAGCATAAATATATGCACACATATGGAGATGTGTGATGATTATATTTTGACGCAATTCTTAATTCTCTCTTTTTCCATCATCCTTTGTCATTTCTCTCTTCAACGATACGGTATTTCACCGATTATTACCAATATTATGACCTCTAGTATCACATTTATTAGACACTGAGGGAGGGTAGAATTCCCAGAGAAAGCTAA
The DNA here is from genome assembly GCF_000002995.4 of Brugia malayi. Classification (NCBI taxonomy): domain Eukaryota; kingdom Metazoa; phylum Nematoda; class Chromadorea; order Rhabditida; family Onchocercidae; genus Brugia; species Brugia malayi. The sequence continues at coordinate 5,219,440 of NW_025062477.1, forward strand.
AAAAAGATGTGGGCAGAAGGTGAGGCAAAATTGAACAAAAGGTTATACGAGAGGTCAAACATGAACATAAGTCATCATTGATGCAATCTGACACTATAATAATTGTAAACAAACAGATGAACGGACAAATAAACTCGGGCAGAACAACAGATTGTCAATAATTTGGAAGGGATAATTAAACATTGTATGTTTTAAATAATAATTTTCCCCGAGATTTCTAGAATTTTGTTTTACGCGGTGTAACAATTTCGAAAAAAAAAAAACAATAATGGAGTAAGGACTGAAATTTAGCACACTGAACTTATAAATATATATTTTGATCAGAAAATTATGTCCAATACATAATTCCATATAATTAATTATTTAAATCTGCAAGCTTTCTCCTATTTTCCAAGATATCAATGTGACAATTAACAGTGAAATAAGGTGAGTAATTATTTCCAAATAATTATATGGCTGTAGTTATTCTTCTCGATATTTAGAATTTCACTTTTTAAAAAATAATTGTATTAAATTCGCAATTCTCATTAACTTTAATAAAATGAAGAAAAGAAAAAAAAGAGGATTAATAAGCATATAAGCAGATATGTTATTAGCATTTCAACTATCGTTTAATCGAAAATGACAAATTTTAAGAGAATTATTCAGTCTTATTTTATATTATAGTGCTTAATATTGCGTTCTTTCTTATGATCTCTATGGAAAACTCAAATGAAAGTGAAATAAGCAGCTAACAGTATAATGAATGTAAAAGCGATGGCAATAAAATTAAATTAAAAAATTAAACCACCGAGAAATTTAGATATAAATAACATACCTTGGTTCATTCTTAGATAGTTCTGCTAGTGCAACGTTAATTTCTCTTCTTTTTGATTCCAACGATTCATAAGCCTAAAATTGGAGGGAATATATATTAAAAAGAAGATTTGAAATTAATGTTATTTTAACGACACTACATGCAATTCATCAACATTAATTTTTTTGTAAAATATGTGTAAAAATTCAATGTTTTATAAAAAATAATTGGAACCATTTTGTCTAACTGTTCATTTATTGTTATGGATTTTAAAAAAATTCATCTCAGTAATATTATTCCTAACTTAATTACATAAATTAAAATTAAAAAAATCTTTTATTCGCTTCTTTTTGTAATTGTTGCATTTATAAAGAAACATATTAATAAAAATATATAATGCAAGAAAAAAATTCTTTTGCCTTAAAATCTGTATTATACGATGAAATAAAAATCATTATGTCACATAATAATAGAGTTGGTAATCGATTTTTAATTTCAATATCAAATTTCACACGACCTGAATAGCATCATCGATATCTTTGACGGCACATTTCAACATAATTTCATTTTCCATTTGTTCATCTTGGCTTAAATCACTACATCCTTCTTTCTCTTTTAATTCTTCATAAGCTGCATGCAATCGCATTATTTCATCCTTTTTAAGAACCATCTAAAAACATTCAAATGTTTATCATCGAAAATTTTACTATGATCTCTTGGAAAATTTTCAAATATTACATTTGCTATGACATCACGTTGAATATAAATTTCTTGAAATATCCGACCGATGACAGTTATTAACCGCTCAATTAATTTTTTAACTACATACATTCTGAACTTGATTCACAAAATTTTGAAGATATTGCCAAAAATTCTCGAAGTTTAAAACAATACCACATAAATATTTAAAGTACGAAATAAACATTTATTTACCGTATCTTGAACAAGTTTTAGCTTATTTAGCACATTTTCATATGATGCAAAATAAGAAATACGTCTGGTTTGCAACTGATAATCCTGTTGTCTAAAAACAAGAATGTTAAATGTATAAATCTACATTAGATAATTTTCAAAGTAATAAAATCAAACACTATCATCAGACTTGAAGCAATAAGTCAAAATAAAAAGAAAACTTCATAAAAGTCACTCTGCAACGTGGTATTACTAAATTAAAAAACAACAAAATTGTCATTCTAATAAGAATTTATTAAGCGAAATATGTTGAAAATTGCATTTAAAAAAAAAAATTTACGTTATACATATTATATGTTACAAAAAAAGTAACACTAATAATGTCATGAAAGAACACATTGTAGATGTTAAACATGAAATGTTTGATATAAAATTAAATGCTTTAAAACTTACTTTAACATAACAGTGAAAGTTTCGCCTAAACTTAATTTACGTCCGTTCAGTTCGGTAATTCCTTTAACATTTGCCATATAAGTTGAAGCAGAAATGATATTATTGAATGCGCGCTCAACTAATCGTATTCGTCGTGGTTCAATCTTAAATCACATTTTTGAAATGATCAAAAATGCACGTGTTAACAAAAATAGATGATTATGAATTTTGATGCAACATACAATTCTTGTAATGCATAGTGATAAAATAATAATTTTCTGAACCTTCATAAAAACAGAATATATTTACTTATAAAATATTAAAATGAAAAAAAAAAAGTAACATACTGCTTTGCCACTAGGATCATATACTGGACATTGGTCAAGGCAAACAGGAAGGCATCTAACTTCAAACTGCTTGCATAATGTCATCAACGGATTTCCAACTGAAACACATCAAATAAAGTTATAGGAATGGAAAAAAAAGTTGTCTTCTAGATTTGCTATAGTTTGGTTCAATAGATTGTATAGATACTTTCCCAAATACTTATCTCATCGTTAAAGAAAAGTAACATTTGCCAAAATATATTAAAAGAAAGGAAATAATAACTTCGAATAATTTAAACATAATTAAGTGAATGAATGCAGGTCATAATTTTTTAGTGATTGAAAATAACAATTTTACGACTAAATACGATGAAGCTTTCTTGAAGAATCCAAATGTGGATAATAATATTAAATCATATGGAAGAATGAATCACTTCAACTCGATAATAGCTATCAATAAAAAAATCAAAAGTTTTTACAACACTTCACATTTTCTTATTTTTAGGATTTCACTGTCTTTTATCAAACAGCAAGAGCAAACATCACTTTCTCAGTTGGAAAAAAAAAAAATCTTTTTAAAAATTTTGATAAAATTGTTTCCGTTTCTTTACAAACATTTATTACAATGAAGATTCATTTGGTTGACAATTTATTGGTTAAAACTATGGATGTCATTTTAACATTTTTCATTTTTTAAATTGAATTATAAAGCACATACATGCTCCATAAATGTAGGATGCACCTAATTCCGCAACAATTTCCGTATTTGTGGTGCCAGTGAGTGGTTTAATATATGTTGATATACGACCACCAATTCGAGACTAAACAAAGATTTCCTTTGTTGCAATTTTAGGACATTATTATCTGTACATATCACTGAATTAGAATTAAATCAAAATAAGACAAAGAAACTAGAATAATCCAAATATTCTAACCTTTTCTAATGAGATAAGGGGATATATTTTCTAGCTAAATTTTTAATTCAACAAATTCTTACATTAACTTAAGCCAACTATAATACTAATGTTAAAAAATTATTCCAAATGTCGGAGTAGAAAAATCTTTAAATATGTAGTTCTGATAAGGAAAAAAGTGGAAGAGGTATTTTTATAACCATTGAATAAATAACCCACCCGAGCTTCCAAAATAATCGCATCTAAACCAAAGAATTTAAGTTGTCGCGCAGCAATGATACCAGCTATACCAGCACCAATTATTATTATCCGCCTTGGATGTATTTTCGGTGAAGCTGAAACAATGTTCAACTTGTAATTAGCAATTAAAGAACTAAAATATCTAATACACTTAAACTTTCTAATGAAAATACGGATCACAAATATTTTGTATGTTTGATACGGATAATGGGATAACATATTGAAATTTATTATAACCAAAAGAAATCGATTGGTAGCACATATATTATTTATCAACAAATATACATAAAAGAATATTAAGTTGATCAAACTATTCAAATGCATATAATCAATATATTTTGGCTAAAATATTTTTCAAAACTATTAAAAACTTTGAGATTCATCAATTTAAGCCACATACGAGATATGCGATTAAAGATGCCCACATTTACATAACCAAAACGTTGAAGGAATTCATAAATGCGACGAACAAACAATGGATCACCTAAAAAAAACTTATATTTTGAATTTTGGAATCGTTTTATTAGAAAAAAGGAATCACTTTATTAGAAAAAAAGAAATAAAAAAAAGGAATCGTTTTATTAAATGAAACAAATAATTTTGCTCAAAACCTGCCATATTAAACTGTACAGTAGCTTTTATATATTATAAATCTGAAATCTGAAGTTTTTATATATTATAAATTGAGTGCTTGTTAATATAAACAGATGGTAAGAACTTACTATCATATGGTGAGGATAATTCACTCATAAAATCTCGAAATGTAAGTTCTATTCGTGGATTTCGATGCCACATTTGTAACTGAAATATTTGCATAAGAAATTATTTGCCTTAAGTAAATGCAAAAAAGAAAAAAAAGAAAATTAAATATTTTCGAGAACTAAAAAGATTTTGCAAACTTTGTCTTATTTTAAAATAATTAAGATATGAAGTTACCAATTTATTCCTCAAATATAGATATAAAGCGGTACTTCCACGACTCATTTTTAGCTCCGGAAAAGCATGCATTTCTTGTGCTGTTGGTCGATTAGGTAACAGACAAGATTTACTGGCAGCCAAATGTAAAGCTATAAAAGTGCAATATAAAACGAAGGAATAAATTAAATAAACGGATTCGTTGGGAATAATTACTCTAAAATGTTTACTTTTGAAATACCATAGTGATGAAATTTTCAAATTACTTGAAACCGTGTAGCCATTTCTAATTATTCCTTTGTCAGAAAAATTCAATTATTAATAGAATAGTATGATTATGATTACAGGAATATAATTATCATGTAATACACTATAATAATGATTTGTTTGATAATTACCGATATCATCGTCTTCCCACTGCATTATATCAATATTATCATAACTTGTTTCAAAATCATCCGTTTCATATCGGATCAAATTTGTTGAATGACTTCGTAAATTACGTCGTATTTCATTCGAACTGGATGCTTCATCTGCCATCTTTGCCCAGTGAATAAGTCATGTAAAACACTTACTATAAAAGGCTAGTCTGAAGATTTCCACTCACTTATTTTCTGCAGTAAAATCCCTGTCAATTCTACTAACTCAGATATAGATAATAAATAGTTGATAAGTTGATTAGTTGCAAGATTTATACCTCATTTACAACCCTTAATTAGTAGAAAAAGGTATTACAGTTAATGAATGTTGTAATTGTTGCTTAGATAACAAGCACATTCGAGAAAATGTTACATTTTCTTGGAGAAAAAATAACTTGTCCAGAATCTATAAAGAAAAAAAGCAAAAGAGAAAACAAATTCATGCAAATAACTTTATTTGAGAATAAACAACTGACAACAAAACTTTATTGTGACCAAACAGTTAATGAATACACGGGTGCGATTAAAATGAAATGCTAGCTTACGCAGATGCATCTAGAAATTTCGCTTTAATTGCTTGAAATGTTTTAAAATTTCCAATCAGTTTTGCGAATTACCACCGCATACATATTTATGTAAGAACAACTGACGTGAACTATAAGTCAAGAAAGAATTTAACATTGTTTTTAAATAGTAATATTGAATGTAAATAAATGAAAGAAACATGAAATGCATGCACATTACATTAGAATTCAGGTACATGATAAGTGATTGGTAACTTTTCCTAACGCCTTCAAATCCAAAAAACCAGATTTTCCTAAGGATTATATACCTCGTACTTCAAAATAATCACTCTAGCTTTTTTAGATTAAGCAACAAAAACATTTGAACAGTAATCCCGAAAAAAAAAAAATTCATATAAAACAGAAACAAGAGAACTTGAGCGCAACTGGAATAAAAACATTAATTTAAATTATATAAAATGATCGACATGATTATCGAATTCATCAGATAAATAATTGTCATACAAATTACATAAAATGGTCGGCATAATCGTCGTATTCATCAGATACATAATCGTCATACAAATCTTTCTTCGCTTTAACTGAAGCTGTATTTGACTTACTGACGTTTCTTATCGTTGGTTTCGTTGCACCCTTCCCTTTTGCCTTCTGAAATGATTTTTTCTTCTATGAATTATGTCAAATGAATACCTAATTCATCATTTCAAACAAGAAAAAAAAAAAAAAAAAAAAACGCGAGAAACCCCAGCAAACTGATATATGTAAGAAATTATCAGTACTAATAATTATAATTTATGAAATTCATATCAACACTGTCAGCTACTCACTCTGTCTCTGAGAATTCAATCATCTAAGCACAAGTTATATTGGTAATGTTTTCGTACTTAATTGAAAAAATGAATTCATTAAAGGAATAAAGTAGAAAATCCATACGAATTACGGAAAACCATCAATTTAAATACCTTCTCAACTGCTGTCTTTTCATCCGCTATAGTTTTTACAACCGTACTCAAAACCCTTGCTTTGCTCGCATCCACTGAAAATTTTTAAGATTAGTTATTTAAAAAAAAAAAAAATTATTTAAAAAAATAGATAGAAATCTTGGTGAAAATATTAAATATAAAATATACTGTCACTGAATTCAGAATGCCCTTTTTGTATACATTTTTAGAACGGATAAAATTTACAAAAGTTCGAATTAGAAATATAATTCAAACAGAATCTACCAATTCATATGTCTTTTGAGAAGTATGTTAAATGGCCTTATGAATTGTCTTGATTGGTATATATCCTTAATCTACTGTTTCGTGGATTTTAGATCGTGTTATTTGTTATGTTTTATTAGCTAATAGAAACCTCTCCATTTTCTAAGCTTAAATTCCAAACAGCATTTTACATCCTATCCATCAGTTCAAAGTTAGTAAGAAACAAAGCACTGTTGATTTTATGAACACACCCAGAATCTTTATATTAAACTTACTGTGTGAAAGGACAACTTTGAGAAGTGAAACAAGCATCTCAGAAAAATGGGTAGCATTTGATCGTGCTAAAAGCATTTTTCCAATATTCTCACCAAATGTCCTAAATTCGTCCAAGGAAGTCAATTCCGAATAAGTTAATGTTTCATCCTCGTCAATACCTGGAAATTTTTATGAATAAAATTTTGCTATACGTTTTTTCATTTTTCAATCAAAATCTTTCGCTTTGTTTTAGTGTGAAAATTACCAGAAACACTTGGGACAATTTGTATATTCAATTAAAATGCAAAAATGCAGCAAAGCACAAAGAAAAAAAAAAAGGATTACAACATAAAACAGATACAATTATGTATGGGAAACTTAATATATCATAATAAAAATATAACAATTTAATACTATAAGAGTTACATAAATATGAAAAGCATACCAAATAAATCTTTTGCAAGCTTCAGATCAGCTTTCCTCTGCAGCTGCTCCTTTTCCTTTCCACTCAATTCTCGATTGAGGTCGGCACTAAAGGTGTTCAGTGGACTGTCTGTCTTTTTCTTCGATTTCGATGGTACAGACTTGGTTGAATTAAGCGACTGAAAGAGATAATCTTATTTCATGTTTAAAAAAGAGGATCATCTCTCATACATATCGAGATGACGGCTAGTCATGGGAGTTTCGCCAAAAAACTGGACAAAAATAAGAAGAGTTTAGTCGAAAACTATTATTTTCTGGTTGTTTTACTTCTAGCATAGTCAGCCTGAAAATTAGATTTACAAAATTTTATTACATTTCCTTAGATTTATTTTTATAGAAACACTTACTTGATTCTGCTCTGACTTGTCGCCTATTTCTTCGTCTACTATAATATGCTTCTTTTCATCTAGCTGTTTCACATCAACTTCGAAATCATCATCATCTATAATTAATATGAATAAACATTGTTCGACCTAAACTCTACATACTATTTGTAAGCTATATTTGACGAAAAACATCAAAAGACAAAAAATTGAAGTTAACCTCGAAATCATTGTACATATGCTCCCACCCCACAAGTACAAAAAAAATACAAAAAAGCAAGACTTACCCCAATCACCCATTTTGCTTGCCAAACTGTTAAACGTTAGTAATTCTACTGCAGAAGCTCACTTATCACCTTCAATTAAGATCTATTAATAATGCTGATAAAATTCATTGACAACATCAACAATATCCGCGAAACACACAATTATTTATATCATTTCAACGACTTAGAATCTAACAACTCCTTATTCTCTTTCCCTTTCTAACCATACCTGTCCGTGCAAAATTAGGCTTACAATAATACACATTGAAACACTGCACTATTAGTATTGGAATAATATCTCAGACGTCGTGAATCGCGCTAAAATTAAACAACATTTAAATTGAAATACTTCACATAAAAAAAAAAAAAAAAAAAAAAAACCTCTAAAAATGCTTTCGAAACTTTACAAGGTATATAAATCTGATAAAGAACAGAACCAAAACGAGAATAACAGAAATATTTATGTAAAAAATACTACCATAACAATTTATTGAAACATTAATATATTTATTATAGAAATTTGTACGCTATACTGAATACATCTGGGACTAATGTAATCCTATATTTTACATATAAATTGTTGATTCATAACGTAATAATAATGAAAACATTATATAAACATTGCTTGCGGCTAACTCGATATATCATTTTGCATTCTACAAATAAAATTTTACAAAAAAAACGTGAAGAAATTTCTACAGAAAAAAAAAATGTGCAATAAGTATCAGAGGATATCAGACAATGTCAAATAATCTTTATTTCGATCGTTGGATATTGCACCCCTATTGTGCACAAATGAATTCATGAATTGAATAACGCAGGTCACGATGCATGCAGTGCTTTAAAAGATCCTGGAGAAATTATAAATCCATTCAAAAGCACATTTAAGTAACTTACAAAAAGAGCTATAAAAAAAATAAATATATTATAGTTTGTTACAAAACACAAACAGACGTGGCTACAAACCTTTAAGTAAATTATCACATTTTCTAATAGTTTATACAAATTTTGTTCAGGAAACGAGAAGGCTTCATCTCAATGCACACTCAAATTAGTCGCTTTTTCTCATAATAAATTGGCACATATCTTTATGAAATGCAGAATCATTGCGAAAGAACACTTAGAACTGCTGCAAAATTACTCAATGCAGTTTTGCAGCGTGAAAAAAAGAATGAAAATTTTCAAAACATTCAGTGATGAAAAATAATTATAACGTGGCAGTAAAAATAAAAAAAAACAAAGGAGAAAAATAAGTCAACGAGAGGATCACCGGATGGACTGAACAAAATGTCCATGCAAACTATCGATTACCTAAATTTGATTAAAAATAAACTCAATATCATATCTGATAAGAAATCTTTGCACCTAAATGTAAAACCAGCCACACCAAGTGAATTGTTGGATTATCTGTTGGTTTTGGTAGATTTAAAAAATATTTTTACAAAAAACTATTTTAAAAAACCTGTGACAGTAATCTCCGAAAAGTTGTGATACGTAATCAAAGGTTGACAAAAATTAGAAAGAAGCAGAAATGAGATTAAATTTTTGAAATTCAAATAAAGTCGCCCTAGAAACTGAACTGAAACTTGAATCTTTTACATTTATTATTTCTCCCATAAGATCCCATTTTAGCAGTCTTTTGCGAATATGTCATTACTGTTTGCTGATTCTACAACGTGATGAAAGCTTAAATGGACCCTGAAACATTCCCTGAAAGAAACTTGTGGCCAATAATCTCCGATCCATCTCCGTTTTAAATGAAGCTCAAAATTCGAATATTCAAGGAAAGTAAATTTGAATATCTAAAAGAGACAAAAATGTAAAAGCAAACGAAACAAAAAAGAAAGTGAACAAATGATAAAAAGATCAGACCATTGAAACTGATGTTCGTGACAGCAACATTCTGCATTCCCATAACTAGTTAAAATTCAATCCGACCATTTATTCTCTCATCCTTTACTTATAAAATAGTCATCACGTGTTGTTGTGTATCGATATCTGGACATGTAGTGGCTGTTGTAGCTGAACGTAGGGCTGAACGTAACAATGGCCGCGTTGTCACCTCATCAGTAGGACTATCTAGAATAAATTCCGAAAGTAATGAATCCACTTCAGCGAAACCGAAAAATTTCGTTAAAGTCATATTTTCGATGAGTACTTGTGCCAGAGCTTTAAGAGCAGGTGCAAGTAGCAAAATATTGCCATAACGTGTCGGTGCTTCTTCAGGCGTATGTGTCAAAATGTAACAATATAGAGCCTTAAGTATTCGATTACGAGCTTCACGCAATGCCTGAAAAGGAACTAATTTAATGCTTAGTTAATGGATGTGATACATTTCAATCATTTATCTTGATGTTTAGCTGATTCCCACCTTGATTAAATATTTTTGATATAACCTACAATTTTAGGTTTGAACGGTCCCAATTATTTACAATCTTCGAATGAATTCCCATTTCTCAAGAGTTCAAAACCTCGACTACCTACCGACTGATGCCTCGAAAACACGCTTTCAGTATTGTATCGGAAAATTTTCTTACATCTCTACAGTCTTTATATCTACATTACTAATATATATTAATACAAATCTCTTTTTTTTTTTTGCAAAGTTCTATTGTAATTACAGCATTTTTTATTATAAATAACTGAACGTTTCACTATTATAGCAGAATCCTAATAAGACAACTAATTAACATTTATACATCCATATAATTATGTGAAAAAAGGATATACTTATTAAATTACAATATTTATGCTGAATTGCATTGTCTACTTTTTTTCCTTCCAAAAAAATTCTTGTATTTATAATTATTTGAAATTGCGACTAATTATATTTAATGACCAATAAAGTGCTGTACTTCACCACTTATTTTACTGAACGTGAATAAATAAAACGACCGTTTGAGCTGGTACAGAAAGTCCTTTCGCCTCAGGATGAAGAAAAGCCAAAGCTTTTAGGCACACAAATTCCTCTTCTCTCATTTGCAAATGTCTCATTGGCCATACTATTTCGTCCATTATACGTGGCATAATGTTGCTTGTTTTGAATGCCGATAAACCTATAAAAATGTTTCTATACTTCTAGAATTCATAAAAAATCAAAAAATCGTAAAATCCATTTTGTACATGCAAATCCAGTGCAGGACATGCATATCCAGACTCCATTAACCATGCATATATAATTTACTGGAACACTGATTAATTAATGGTTCGTAGCAAAAACAAACCGCCAAATTTGATGCCCCCGTCGCAATTTACATCTGCATTATTGAAAAGGCAAGTGCCAGTCGCGTCTGGTGAACGAAACGCCGGTAATAGAATCAAATGCTGAGGCGCATAGTTTTTAAGCAAAATAATTTTGTCATCGATAATCAAGCCCGGGAATGGTTCCAAACCTTTTGCCCAATCAACCTGGAACAAACAATCTGGAAATAATCATCCAGTTTTTCAAATGGCTTCAAAAATAGGGTGGTTGTTTGACTAATCAAAAGTGTGGTATGCAGTAAATGGCTGGAAATATTTTTAAGAAAACATCTCAAAAATATTTCCTAATATAGAAAAACAAGACAACATCGATCGATTCCTTATAACATGGATAGATAAATAAAACAATAGTTTAGGATGAAATAAACTAAAATCATGTTTTTCAATATCTATTGAAAATCTACTACTGAAATCTACTAAAAAATCTACTATATCTACTGAAAAATTAACCGGTAACAATTTTATAATGGTTTTTGTGAGAAACTTTCTGCATTAAAATTGAAAAGCTTAATGATGGTTACACTAATATTTGAAATGAATGAAGTTTGCAGAGAACGCTGTTTAAATAAAATAATTTCTGTAATCATTATTATGAACATAAAACACATAAACAGCCAATTAATCGTGCTTTCTTGTTTGTTTTTCTCCCACTTTTATATTGTTGCAAATATTTCATTATTAGGAGACTTTTTTTTAATCACGAAAACAAACCATTAATACCAACGTTGTTCTAGATAATTCATTCAAATCTTCAGTTGAACACGATTTGTGTGACTGTGAAAAATCCGATGATGCACAACTACTTTCATTCAGACGATTACTGATTGCAAATGACGAACTGATCACCAAATTTTGATGAGTCGTCATTTCCTGATTGGTTCTTGCCTCCATTTGCATTAATGTTTCGATAACATCCGGCTTCAAGGTGTCATTGATCAGACGACTATTGCAGAACGCTGTTTTGGAATTGTCGTTTTCCGTTCTACTGCTTTCGACTGTTCGTAATACTATTGGTTCACTGTGACGCTTAATGGGACCAATCGAATCGCGTTCAAACTGAATTGCTACAAAAGGACTTAATTTGGAATCTAGTTCACATTAAGATCTCAATGCATTAAACACTTAGTTATAATTTTAGCCAGAACAAATTCTTCCGTTAAAGCCTTGGATTGCACATTTTCTCATTACAAAACATCTTAAACTCATCACAATCCTTCTAAAAACCCATTTTCAGTTTAAAGCACAACATGTTTAAACAATTAATAACATCAAGTTGCCGAGTATCATTTGATGTCACCTTCGCGCTTCATCCCAACTCGTACACACTTCTGAAAACGACAGTATCGACAAGCGCATCGGAAATTTTTGTTGATTGTGCACGCTTTGTTGAAACGACACGTGAATTTTTGGTTTTTGAGGATTGTTCGTCGGAAAAACCCCTTGAAAAACAATTTAATAGTATTCTTAACTAATATTCATTTCAATTAAGAAAACATATCTCACCAATCTTCTATCTTAAATAACTCTTCTTAGAAGACTAATAATAGTAAAACTGATTTTCAATCCCTCATTCCCATCGATACTGGACGAAATATAGAAGGATCAAAACACCTCTGATATTAGAAAAAAATGTGTTGTGCCATACAATACAACGAAACGTTTGAGAAACAAGGAAACAACAAAGAATTCAGGAAAAAATTAAGGAAATAATAAAACTATACTTTGCATCCATTACATGAAAGCACTCCATAATGTGTTCCAGTTGATTTATCGCCACAAACAGCGCACGGTTCATTTAGCGTATCCACTGCAAGCACAAAAACAGTCTCAAAGAAAGCTATAACTTCCTCTTTTTAATAAAATAAAAATTACAAACTCTTATTTATCTAACAAAATAAATCCTCAACAAAACGATATAGAAAGCAAAGAAAACGCAATAAAAATATTTAAAAAGTAATGAAAGAATAACATGCAGACCTAATCATTTATTAAAACATAAGTGATGACACAATTCAATAACTTCATGCAACACGGTGAAAGACACAAGAGGATGAAAATAAAAATTTTGACAATAAATAGCAGTTGAACTCCGTGCAAGTCCACTACAACTGATATTAAAATGACATTTTAAAACTTTAACCGATATTCATTCCAATCCCTGTCGGACGAACTTGGGAAATCCACAAAATCGAATGCTCAAATCAATGCTTCTGCTTGATTACTCATATTAGTTCCAGTCCCTCAATGTACGTAACTGCTGAATAAAATCTGAAAATTTGCTGCGTATTTAAAAACAGTAGAAAGAAATGAATTAAGTAAACATTTGATCCAATTAAAAAAATCTCTACTAGAAGCATAGAATGATGAGAAAAAAGACACCATAATGTATGGCTTCATTTCAAATATGAACAATTTTTTAAATCAAAAGCGTTGATAATTGTTAGTGTTATGAATGTTAGAAAAATGTGAGAAGTGAAGAAAATTTGTAAATTTTAGCAATAAAAGTCAATGAATTTTAAAAATAAAATATGAAGATTCATGAAATTCATCAACTTTTTCCTGATGAGAACTTCCACAAGTACATGAACTGGGATGTTTATGCCAAACCAATAAACTTCTGTTATATCACGGGAATATGTTATATCAAACTTAATTTTAAACTTACAATCAACTCATACCTCAAGAATTCAAATGAACATATCGAAATCTGAGATTTAACTCCACCTAATGGTGTCTGAGAAAACACGCAAAAATACGCTGAATTCCAAATGACGAAAAAGATAGAGCAAAAAATGAATAGTAAATTATAGAAACTGTCAAACAAAAGAAAAAAGAGGACTGTTTCAATACAAAAAGAAAGGAAACATAAAATCTCAAATTCATAAATCGATCCCTGTCAAAGAACAGTGAGAAGAAGAAAAAAAGAAAAACCTCAGATGAAAACCACGGAGTACCGACCAACCACCTCGTACCACCTTTCCCGAGAAGAATGAAACAATCACCACCAATAAGGTGGGTTTAATAATTTTCCATCCGATATACAACCTTTCCCCTATTTCTCTATTCCACACTGTTTCATCACTTCTCTCACACTCTAAACCTCTAACCTCATCAACTTTATAAAGTGCACGTTTTCTTGGCTCAATAAAGAGGATTGGACCAATTAGATGTTTTGCTCTGTGTGAAGTTTCGAGGTTTGCGGTGGGACACAGCAGTACTAAGGCGATGTTTTTGAGAGAATGCGGGAGAAGTAGAAATTTGTTAGAAAGTGCAAGCGGAATTTCTAAGAGAACGCGGGAGAAGTAGAAATTTGTTAGAAAGTGCAAGCGGAATTTCTAAGAGAACGCGGGAGAAGTAGAAATTTGTTAGAAAGTGCAAGCGGAATTTCTAAGAGAACGCGGGAGAAGTAGAAATTTGTTAGAAAGTGCAAGCGGAATTTCTAAGAGAACGCGGGAGAAGTAGAAATTTGTTAGAAAGTGCAAGCGGAATTTCTAAGAGAACGCGGGAGAAGTAGAAATTTGTTAGAAAGTGCAAGCGGAATTTCTAAGAGAACGCGGGAGAAGTAGAAATTTGTTAGAAAGTGCAAGCGGAATTTCTAAGAGAACGCGGGAGAAGTAGAAATTTGTTAGAAAGTGCAAGCGGAATTTCTAAGAGAACGCGGGAGAAGTAGAAATTTGTTAGAAAGTGCAAGCGGAATTTCTAAGAGAACGCGGGAGAAGTAGAAATTTGTTAGAAAGTGCAAGCGGAATTTCTAAGAGAACGCGGGAGAAGTAGAAATTTGTTAGAAAGTGCAAGCGGAATTTCTAAGAGAACGCGGGAGAAGTAGAAATTTGTTAGAAAGTGCAAGCGGAATTTCTAAGAGAACGCGGGAGAAGTCGTTAGCAAATATAAGCGGCGTATTCAGGATTCATTATCAAATACGAGCAGAATTTTTAAATGAAGGCGGGAGAACCTACTGCTAAGTGCATTTAAAGTGTTACTTAATTGATTAGGGAAAATTAGAAATTATTTTGAAAATATAATTTGATAGAGTAATCTCTGAATTGTGTGTATTCGTTTTTATTTGCATCAGCATTTAGCTATCTTAATTTTCTATTTTTAGGGCATGTTAAACGTTATTCGGTTGAATTACAATTCGTTGATTATTGTAATACCAATTTTAATTAATGAAATTCATGCTAAATTTTAGTAAAGAAAGCTGCATGATGAAACAAACTGATGATGTTCCGGGAACCAATGGTGCTCCTCAATACCAGCAAAAGTAAATTACGGAAAAAGAATAATTATTAGTGTTCTTAAATCTATTTAAAACTTAAATCCATTTAAAACTTGACTGCTGATATTGATTAATTATTTGAAATAAATAAGCGTTGATTAGCGTTGTTTAGCTTAATAAATATAGAATAAATCATTTCAAGTCGATTAATGTGAAATACGTAATTTCATTTCTAATACTTCAGTTCTATTCTTATTTCACTAGTTTTAATATGCATATTTTTGCCTATTTTTTGAATGTTTTGAAAAAAATTTTAGAGGCAAAGCAATATAGACTTATGCGCACGTTCACACAAAATTATCAACCGTACTTTCTAGGGGCGCGTACAAAGTATGTTCACAAGGTCACAGTCAGTCTTACATAAGGTAGTAACATAGCTTGATGCAACGGTACGGGTCTGGAAGTCTAAGATAATTCTTATTAATGTTGAATTTGGATTTCAAGTTTTTGTTTATTCTGCTTGGTCTGCAGCAAAGCATTTTTTATATTGTCCTTTTATAATCAGTAAAATTTGAATTTAGCAATTGATTATCGACCGATATTATATGTGGCTCTATGTAATATCTGGAATAGTAACGTCAGGCTGTCAATAAAAGTTCTTTGTAATTTTTGTTTTGAGCACTCGATAATATGTTTTTTCTTGATTAAACATGTGGATTAAATTAAGAAAAAGGTGGCGATGGAGTCAGTTTACTGTGGAAGCACTGGCGGCAGGAGAGTCGCTTCTATTTTCCAGTGTTCGAGCCAAGATTACATCACAATTTATACCGGTATCTTTATTTATAGATTTCAAAATTTTATATTGTTTTTTCTTGCATTTTTTTCCGCTTTATCATTGGTAGAAATTTTTCGTTTTAATAAATTTTGAACATTACTTGAATCAGGGTTGTTTTTATGTCTAACTGAGTTGCTTGTCTCTGGAATCCAGTTTTATTTCTGGATTTTTTAGAATGCCTGTTTTCATGTTTGATAGTTGACTTACCGATATTTGTTTTGTTATGTTTAACAATTCCTGACTTTCCAGGTAGATATGGGTCAGATATATACGGTGACCGCAGAAACGCCTACATCTTCGCATGCTCGAATCCCAACAGTTCTTATTCATGGATTTGCTGGTGGAGTAGCTTTATGGGCTGCTAATATTGATGATATGGCCAAAAAACGGATACTTCATTGTTTCGATTTATTAGGTATCTGATATTATTAGTGGTGTGTTTTTTGTTAAAAATTCTTCAATTAACATTTAAAATTTAGCTTCATTATTTTTATGGGAATGGACGAAATTCCATATCTTTTTACTATCCTGAATGCTTTGTTAATTTATAGGTTTTGGGCGTTCATCGCGCCCTGTATTTGCCAAAGATCCAGTACTGGCCGAATTGCAGTTTGTTCAGTCAATTGAAAATTGGAGAAAGAGAATGGGAATTAACAAAATGATTTTAGTAGGCCATTCTTTTGGTTAGGATTTATTCATATTTGGAATAATAGCTTGAAACCAGAAAATTAATTTTATATTTGTATTCTCATACAGATTGTATGTCTAAGAAAATTTGTATAATTATTTAACTGAAGATTGATTTTTTAGATGCCTATAATCTTATAGGTGAACAACATTCTTGTTCTTGTTTTGTTTTAAATTGCCATTTCATTTCATCTGATTTGGTAATTTAATTTAAACTCATTTATCAGTTTATAGGAGCATTTTTGGCAGCATCTTTTGCGCTAGAGTATCCAGAACGTGTTAGACATCTAGTTTTGGTGGATCCATGGGGATTTCCGGAAAAACCTGCTGAAGTTTCACACCAAGTAAGTTCTTAGTTTATAATTTTTTCTTAAATATATTCGTAGAATATTCATTAATACTGGAAAAATTTCTATTAAGTTATTAGAGAAAATCGTTAAAAAATATATTAGCCATTTATTATATATTTATTATATAATAGAGTTTCAGCAAAATTATCCCATTTGGATTAGAATTGCTTCGCGGGCGATGTCATTTTTTTATCCTTTAACAGCTTTACGTTGGGCAGGACCCTATGGTAGGTTTTGTTTTTACTGATACACTTTGAGTTATAGTAGAAATTGATGTTCCAAAAAATAAAAATGCGAGAAAATTGATTTTCAGGTGTTTCAATTATTAAAGCTGTGCGACCTGATTTAAGTCTTCGTTTTCGATGTACTGATCCAAATGCCATTTATGATTACTTCTATCAGTGCAATGCCCAAAACCCTTCGGGCGAAGTTGCTTTCACTAATATGAGCTTTTCGTTTGGCTGGGCTAAAAGACCAATGCTTAAAAGGTTAATAGATTGCCTCATTTGTTGCAGACTTGGCTTCATTTTATAAATATTCAAACTTACTGAGTCGTTTGCTTGTTTTTTCATTTTCTTTATTTTCTTTATCTGATTTTCTTAGAGCTTAACCATATTTATTTTATCATCGAGTAATAATAATCTATCATTATGTTTTTTAGAATAATCAATCTACCACCTGAAGTACCGATGACATTCATCTATGGGAATAAAAGTTGGATCGATTCATCTTCGGGTATTGTAGTGCAAAATGAGAGGCAAAATGCTTATGTTGATGTTCAGGTTTGATTAAATTCTCAAAATTTATGAAAGAACTTTCTTTAATTTAAATGTGAAGAATTTCTTTTAAGACATTTTTAAGAGTCTTTTAAAAATTTTTTTCTTGAAGATGCATATATATTTTAATCTTTCATCTTAAGATAGTAATCCTTTTTGAGTTTGGATAATTCTGTTTATTACTACCCACTTTCTGTGTGACTTTTATTATTTTGAAACTTTGAATCGAAAATTCTAGTTAGTTGAAATTTAAGTTTTTTTTTTTTTGAATTCTCATAGAACACATATACAAGAATGAATGAATATTATATATTCTGCATTGAAGGTTATAAATGGTGCTGGACATTACGTTTACGTTGACCAGAAAGATGTTTTCAACAACGTTTTATCTGACTTATTCGACAAAATTGATGCCAACGAAGATATCTTTCTCAGAAAAAATGTAGAAAAGGAAACCGATTCAGAATAAAACTGTCATTAGCGCATACGGAACGATTTAAATCCATTCAAAACTAATTGCTATAGCTGATTAGAATGCAGTGGCGCTAGAGTGTTTCGTATTAAGGGATTATTAATTTGTTTGCCTAGGTTAGATATTAGTTTTTTTTTTTTTTAGATATTAGTTAATATTAGTTTTTTACTAATTTTTAAGTATTAATTACTAGTGTTTGTATCTTAGACGTATTTTATTTGAATTCTGTGTTCCAATATTAAATATTTATTCATCACATTCATTATACCCCTTGCTCTTTTAAAAGTTTCACTGTTACTGGTATCGATAAAATATGTCTTGCTGTGTTTGAATAGTTTCACTTCTAATGCCAAACTATCCAC
This sequence comes from Brugia malayi, assembly GCF_000002995.4. Lineage (NCBI taxonomy): Eukaryota > Metazoa > Nematoda > Chromadorea > Rhabditida > Onchocercidae > Brugia > Brugia malayi. The sequence continues at coordinate 5,238,409 of NW_025062477.1, forward strand.
TGGTCTCCATAGTCATCTGTTTTATATATATATATGTCAGTATAAGAAATTTGTAATTCATTGCACTGATTTGTAATTTTTCCTTTTGCTTTAGATTTAATTCCATTTCAGTTTGCTGTTTTTATAGCGATTTGTTATATAGATGAGTGTTCAAATAATAAAAACTCAATTACTTTCTATACATTCATTCAAGGAGAAACAGTATGAATTCAATACTCACTGTTACGAGATGCGAATTAAATCAGTTTCGAATCTATCCATTTTGACCTGTCGATTCGAACTTTTGTACTTTTATTATTTTTATTTTATCGATGTTCGAATATTTTAATTTCCTTCTTTTTTTCCTGAATTGGCATTATTGCAAAGTATTATTGATAAAATATAAATGAAATTTAATAGTACTTGAAATTATTAATGGGATATCTTGAGATGAAAATAAGTGTCGGTACATACAGGAACTTTTAATGATAATTGATAGTGTTATAAAAGATAAGTTAAAGGCATTGAATGCTAGAGAAATGCTATTAAAAAAGAATTATTCGACTTATTAGAGTTTTAGTAGAGTAATAATTTTTATATTTAAAAAAATTGCAATCATTGATGGTTTACGAAATGGTTGAATTAATCTGAATGAATGATATAATAAAAGATTTTTTTTATCTTTTAAGAATGAAATAAACTGATGCAATTCTACTATGTATGTCTTTTCTAGGAGGAATTAATTCAGTATGAATCATTTCGAAAATGTTTGAAATTAAAAAATGCGTGAATAATTTGACGAAAGTTTACCCTAATATATAGTTATAGTTATATCAAATAATAATACAAATGATAATTAAATTAGCTATTTTATTAATAAAAAAAATTCTGAGAAAAAAGGACTTTCAAAAGATGCGTACTGAAATATTAAATTATACGAATATTTTGATTATTTATATTTCACAAAGCAAAAGAATAATTAGTTGCGGAAGTTTTCAAAAAAAAATCTTTTAAAGAAGGAAGTAATTGATATTATATTTTGGATATGAAAAAGCAATATAAAATTTTAGGTATAAAATTTAGTAAAATTTTAGGCATAAAATTTCAACATAGAATTTTGAGTGTCCAAAAAAAAATTTTTTTTTACAGCAATTTAATTTTATGATGCGTTAACGATTGCAATGTTTTCTTATAAATAATTTGTTAAAAAAAAAAGTTTCGAATTTCAGATATTCTTTTCCAATAATCAATATGAGATTATTCATTCGAATAAAATGAAAACTTCAATTTTTGCTATTTTCTTAGTTATATTAAAATTTTTGACGTTTTTTGGTCATATTTAAAAAAAAAAAAAAAAACTTTTAATCTTTGTTTTTTTAAAATATATCATTAGAAATATTTTTTTCCTCTTTATCAGTAATCATCAAAATCTTTTATTTTTTAAAATAATCCATAGCAACCAAATAATACGATAGGATAGAATTTTCTTTAAAAAAAAAACCAGCTAATTTACTTTAACTTTATTGCAATAACATTAATTATTTGTCATGATTAGTTGATAAAAACAACTGAAAGTGAATTACTTTGAATATTTCCTTAATGAGTGCTAAAATAAATACTAAAAATTATGAAGCAAAAAAAAAAAAAAAAGAAAAACATGAAATTATTTTCTAATGAATGACTTTCTAAAATTAGTTTATAAGCTAAATAGAAGTTGTGAAATGATAACAAAGTAATGTGAATTTTGTTGATAAAATCAATTTCATTATTCATCTGAGAATCCAAATGAAATTTACTTAAATTTCTGTCTATAAAATCACTTTCTATCCAATAAATCGATGAATATTCTTTTTGACAAAAATTTTGAAAAATTTTTTTATAACTCTGGAGCAAAACTATTTAAAAAAAACATAATTTTAACTACGTAATTTTAAATAATAAAACTTGAAGCTCGAAAAGGAAAATTTTCTAAAATGATACAAAATTTAAAGTCAAAAATTTATATTGCTTCCAAAAATTTCTTACAACAATCACAAAAATACTTTGAAAAAACTTTTAATTGAAGCGAATTCATCTATATTTAACATTCTTTGGCCTTTTAAAATATTTTGAAAAGATTTTTAACAGAAACAAATAAACTTAACATTTTATGATCTTTCGAAAGTTGAAAATTTATAATAAAATTTTACAAAATTCATAAAATTTCACCAATTACTTCTGATAATCTTCAAAAATAAATAAATTGCGCAAAATTTTTTTGTTAGATTAAATTAAGCAGTATGAGAATTAGTCATAAATTTAAACATTCTTGTGACTGAATGAGTTGTACATTTCAAATGTTGTAAAGAATTTCTTACATTTGAATAATTCGTTGATTTAAGAAGAAGGCTTTGATAACTGTAAGATGATAAATTCGCAGAAGTTTTAATACATCCATTTTTAAATTTATTCTAAAAAAAATTATTTATTATTTTTTTTTTTTTGAGCTATCACTAATTGCATTTTAAAATTTACACGAAATAAAAATATAATTTCAAAGTAATAACATTAAAAAAGAAGAAAAGCTAAAAAAATGAAATGGAGAGTGTTTCTTTCTTTTTCCTTTTTTTTTTTTTTTTTTGAAACATATTTTGATCAATTTTTAAAATTTCATATTTTAATCAAAATAGGAGGAAAAAGGAAGAAATTTAAGTGATTAACATGAAATTTTTACTGCTAGTCATCAAAGAAATAAATTTTTGATTAAATTTTTTGTAATTAACATATTTACGACTACTTATAGATTATTTATGAGCTATCTTTCATTACTAAAATACTAAAAAAAATCAGTTTTTCGTTCTTTTTTTTTCATTCTAATTTCACCAACAATGTTAGCATTTATATTTTTTTTTTTCTTTTTTTTTTTTGCTTCCAATCATTTCATTCATTTAGTATTACTTCAAACCATAAATGCAAATTTGCTTGAAAACGTTAAAAATTGCCATTTAATAAAATTCTCATTGCATTCATCAAAAATTATGGCATTTTAAAATTTTCGCTTTAATATTTCAAAATTTTGCTAAGTTTGTTAGTTTGATATTTTCTTCTATTATTTCAAATAAAAGTTTTCCTTCCAATTATCACTACTATTAAAAACATTGATAATAAAAAGTTTTCAAATAAATATGAGACAATTGTTTGTGTAAACAACATTTAAATATAAATGGCAATGTGAAGGCAATTGGCAACTCAACTTTATTGTTTAAAAAAAAAAAAAATAAGGAAAGGAAATGATTATTATAATGGAACACTTGCATTCATATCAATACGTTTTTCAAAAAAAAGCTGCAATTATTACTATCAATAATAATAATAATAATAATAATAATAATAATAATAATAATAATAATAATAATAATAATAATAATAATAATAATAATAGTAATAATAAATAACAGTAAATATTTTTTTAAAAAATAAATAGAAAAAAATAGAAAATTTTCATTCTGATTCACATGAAATTTTAACAAAAATAATAGAATAATTAGAGAGTATCATTTGAATTTAATTGAACATTTCGTTTTTTAAAATGATAAGTTATAGATAAATGATTATTAAATTGATTATGACAACACGTTGAGCCTATATTATCTATTTATTTTAAACCTTATATTATTTGCTTTTCAAATTTAATCATTCATTTGTTTCAGTAATAAATTGTATTTTCTCAGTTCACTAAAATGTTTACCCAAGCATCGATGTTGTCATTCATTTAAAATCTTAGATGACGAATTTTTTGATAAAAAGTTTACGACTTGTATGATTGCTGTGCACTTAAAATTTGTCAAAGTTTCTTATTTGCAATGCATACATGTCACTCTAAATGTTGTTTACAAAATGCTAAATTGTTGCTTGAAATTTAACTTTTATTAAAATTTAAAATTCTTAAAAAGGATGCATTTCAAACCGTGAATGGATGAGTTTTTTTTTTTTTTTTTTTAAAAAAAATAAGTAGTTGTCAATTTTGTGATTAAAATATTGTTATAGAGAATAAAATTAGGATAATGAGTAATTTGATATATTAGATAAAAAAAAACATTCGTTATTTTTTTAATTATTCCTTGTTAACATCATTATTAATTATTCTTCGAAAACATTCAATAATTTTAAGTTCAAATTCAATTATTCTTTTCCAATTAATTAGTAAAATTCATTCATTTATTCAATTATCAATGATATCACCTTTTTTTCCTAGTAAGATTATCACTGATAAGTTCAAAAGTAAATTTAACTTCAGCAAATTAAATTATCGGTTTTTATATGCATCATTACGAATTTTTTCATATTTTACTACAACCGATGCATAAACTATTTGCGTTTAAAATTATATAATTTAGATCATTTAAAATTTACATTTGTTTTGCTGAAATGATTTAGACGGCTTTATCATGTCAAAAGGTCAAAATAGGGACATTTAAAAAATATAAACAAATTTTCTTTGCTTATATTCAAAATTTATTTCCTCTTTAGCAAAGTAATTTCTTTTGTATCAAAAAATACGTTTCACACAAATTATTTGTATAATAAGAAAAAAGAATTTTTCGAAATTTAATTAATTTTATGAGCAAAATAATTTGACACCATTCATGTTTTTTTTTTTTTTTTTAATTATTGGTGATTCCTATTTGTTTTTTCCTTTTCTTTCTTCCTCCCTTTCTTTTTTTCTTATTTTTATTTTTAATTTTATGAAAAGGATATTGACTTACTTAAGAGGGGGAAAATTAAGGAAGAAATGATTGATAAAACTTTTTCATTTAAATGTCAAAAACTCGAACAAAATATGCTGAAATTAGATTAATTAGGAAATTTAGCTGAATATATGAAAATTTTCATTTATGCCATATTTAATTCATTCATTGTTTATTCATTCATCTTGTTAAATCTTTATGATAATTAAATAATTTCACTATTAATTTTTTGTTTTCAAATTAATGTTAAATATTTATTTATTAAGCGATGTTTACTCGTTTGATTATTTTACGCTAATATTTATCTTTTGGAATACCATTGCATTTAATCATTTAACCATTTGAGTAAATGATTATTTGCATAATAACAATGAATCAGAGAGAAATGAAACGAAATTTGCCACAGAGAATTCGAACGAAAATACTGCAAAAATTTTTATCGAACTAATTTTATGTAATCTAAATGATTGATAAAATTAATTAGCGAAATAAATTGAACTTTTTTGATGAAAGTTAAGCTTAAAATGCTCAATTTTCTTCTTTTCTGATGGAAACTTTTCTTTTATAATTTACTTTAATTAGGATTTATCACAATTATTTATACATCACATTTAAGTATTAATCAATACTTAATTAGTACGCGATATGATTAACTCTCTAATTATTGATTAGTACTTAATATGTGATTGTATTTCGAAAGAATCTCACAAATTTTAAATTTGATCCTTTTTTCATCGATTTGAATCATTGAGTGTTTTTCTTTTGAATGGTAGAAATTGTTATTAAATAATAATAATAATGAGTTTTTTCTATTAATCAACGATTTATGTTTCATTTCAAATTATAATATTTGTGGTTTTTCTATAAATTACACAGCTTAGGGTGTTATCACATTGATAAGAACTGATAAGTGTTAAATAACGATACGATATGAATTAAGGAGAAAGGAAAAATGCGAAGAAGGAAAGAGTAAAGAAAAGAAAAAAAAAAGAAAGGAAGAAAAGCAAATAAATGGAATGAAAATTGAATTTAAATATTTAAATGAGACAATTCAAAAATTATTTTTACCTAATTGATGAGTTCACTTTGAGATGAATTATCACACTGATAAGAATTGATAAGTACTAGAACAGTGATAAGAGAAAAAAATCAAATTTATCAAATTTATGAAAAAATATTGAGATACATAAGTGACATTTTATTCATTATACCGTTTCTTTCAACAAATTTTTATTTTTTGTATAATTCTTTTTTCTTTTTTCACAGCTTCAATAATGATTTAAGAAAAAAGGAAACGATAAAATATGAAAGTTTAATCATATTTTATTCTTTTTTAAAAAAAAAAATGGGTTCTTAAACAAAATTAAAAAACTAAAAATTAAAAAGTTCAAATCTGACTGTTTTTATTTATTTTCAGTAATATAAAAATTTTTAAGCATTCTCAATCCGTTGATAATTGAAACTAAAAATTTAATAGGCGGAGCTAAATATAGGAGGAGTTATTGGAATTTCAGGCTTTAAAAGGTTGTTTATCAGAAATGCTTTTACAGTATAACTTCAGTTTCAGCTCATACCTTGCTAATAAATGAAAATGACATGAATTTTTTTCATTCAAATATGTAATAATTCCATTACTTGAATAATTTCAATAGTTTCATTTAAATTTTTTGAAGGAATTAAGCCTTCTAAAATAGTAAATAAAATGACTAATTCTAAAAGTTAAAGTTTTTTTAACTCTGAAATTGATATGGAAAAAAGAACAAAGAATTTAAATGTATTCTATTCGTTTTTTTTTTTACCTCTCCTCATTCTCTTTCTCTCTCACTCTCTCTTTCCTTTCCCTTTTTCTTCCAAAATAAAAAGAAATTTAAATTTTACATAAATTTATTGAATAAAATAATAAAGCACTTCAAAATTATTTCCATTCTCTTTGTAATTTTTTCTTAAAAAAAAAAAAATTAAAAAAGGATTGTTTATTCCTTACAATGTTTTGCTTAGCTAAAACTTCTTTTTTTCAATTATTAATATAAATTAATTAATGTTTGAAATATATTGCATATAATGAATAACTTTACAGAATATTTAATAATATAGCATAAAAGCATTTTGCACGATATATTCGATATCTAATACCTCTTCTGATTTTTGTTTTTTTAATGATTCAATAATATTTTTATATTTTAAATAAAAAAAGAAAGAAGACAATAACAATAATAAATTAATTAAATTACTTCCCTACTTCAAATTCTTTGATAGAACTATGCTATATAGCTTTTGTGCATTAAAATTATTCTCAATTGATTCAAACAAACCAGCTCTCTTTTTTTAAAAAAAAAAAAATACACAAGTATTGAAATATATGACCAAAATAGAAATTTTAATCAAAACTCTTAGTAATTTAATGAACAGAAACCTTTTTCGTTCTTTTTTGTATGCATAACTATCGAATAAATTATAATAAACAATTTATTATTTTGATTTTTCATTTTTTTTTATAAAAAAAATAAAATTCCTAATTAATTTATATTAATATTTTTGTTTGTTTCCCTTTTTAATCAGAATTTGAGTTCCTTTCTTAGTCAAAATTGCTATTGTTTTCTTTTTTTTTGATTGAAATTTAATTAATATTGTTATTTTTCTTCTAAAAATCTGATTAATTGTTTTTTTTTTTTCTTTTTTGTTTTTGTTTGCGATTTCACATTTTATTCATTTATCACATATAATTTACTGATGGAAGGATGAGAAATAATTGTGATGATTCTAAATGATATGTGAAAGCTGAAAATGAACTGATAAGATGTTATCAGCATATTTTTTATTCATTCTATTTTGTTTTTGTTTTTCCTTTTTTTGGCTTCGTCAGTAATGTAATGCAAATATTAAAACGTAATAATGCATGCGGCAAATTATTACATGTAATGCATGAATATCACTTTTGAAATTAAAATTTTAAATTTAGAAAAGTTATTTCAATTCTTCACAAGTCGTTGGTTGATGAAATGATTATGTTCGGTTGATAATTAATGCCGTAGATTTAATTTAAGTGGTAGAAAAAAAGGAAGAAAAAAAAAATGCACTAGTAAAAACAAAGAATGATGAGAATTATGATTTTTCATTTATTTCCCAACTTTTTTCCTACAAAATTCTTTTTCTTCTGCATTTTTTTTTTTCACAATACTAATTTGTTTACTTTTTACATACCTAAAAGAAAATTATTTCGCAAATTCTAAATTTAAATTATAATTGATGATTTGAGTAATCATTTGGCAATTCATCAATTGATTTTAATCCATTTTAATTTTAATCCATCAATTTCTAAATGATAAGTTTGACTTTAGGATTACAATCATTTGAGTTGTTTTTTTTTTCCTTTTTTCCTTCATTTTCTACATGTTCTCCTTAATTAAATATATATTAATAAAACGTAATTTAATGATTTGTTCGTTTTTTGATATTTGTATGATTTCAGTTGAAAAAAAGTTTTCATAAGTTGGAAAAATTTAATTGTGTACAATATATTTTATCATTTTTCATCATTTTTGAGTGATATGTGAAGTGATAGTGTAACTAAAAATATTTATATGAATTTATATGTTATATATTTATGTCTTTCAACCAAATTGTTAGTTCCCGCTTGTTTATCTTCTAACAAATTTAGCAAGTTACCTCAATTATAGTTTGTTGGAAGTTAATTAACGATATACTAAGTAAAAATCATAAGTCCTATTTGGATTAACTAATTTAGATAAAGGATTTTATTTTATGTTACAAAAATTGCTGAACTGCAATAAATCGTAAGTGATTAAGCGTCAACTAATCAAGAACAATCATTTTTATAATTAATCTCAGTTTAACTAATCACAGCAATACTGGAATGTTTATTTTAAATTGATAAATGTATTTGAGTTCAGCTTTTAATTTTTCTGCTTGCAAGTACTTTGCTCAATAAGAAAGCACATTACTGCAAAAATACTTCTGCCCTCATTCAGTCTTGTTTTTCTCTCACAACTCATACACTCGTTGAAAATCTTAATCATTTAGCTATAACAAAAATATTTAGATAGTGATATGTTTATATAACTATTTATATGATACTGATACGGTATTTGGTGATAATACGATACAGATACAGTATACGATACGGTACTAAATTATTGCTGATATGATGTGGATACAGCATTTTGTTTGACAATAATATAGTTCGCTCATTTCAAATAGTTTAATTTTATTACAACAAATCAAATTAAACCAATGTGTGTCTTTAATTTTGTCACAAGAAATCAAATTTTCACAATTTATTCATTTTTTTTTTTAACATAGCATCTCTTAGGCTGATCGTTTTGTAAATTTTAACTTCATTTTTTAAAGTACAAATTTATTACTGCAGAATTTTAACAAATTTTAGTTATAATTACATTTTCAATTATTCATATGTTTCAATCTTGATAGTATTTTTTAAATATATTAAGTTAATGTAATATGCAAAAGTTTGATTCATTTGCAAAGATATCAGCAAATATCAATTTCGATGAATTTCACACTTTTAGCTACTTAACAAATTTTATAAAACTATACAAAATTATAGAAAATTGTCATTTTAATCAGTTATTCATGTATCGAAATGTTTTTCATTAAGTTTTTGTTGAAAATTTAAAACTTTTAATGTTCATTTTTGTTTACAGATTTTTCATATTTAAACTAAAAGAAAATACATCGAACGAAACGGTGGTTTATAGAATCAAAAATGAACTTTAGCCAATCAAAAATTATTTTCGCTTTGTTTATTGCTTCAACAGCTTTTATCTTAACGAGTTCAATGCATTTGGATCCATTAATAGCAACATCAGATAATGATGATGTATGTTAAGTTCAAATTTTTATTACATATTTATATGTTCTAATTATTTGAGATATCTTAGTGATATATCATTGCAAATGTACTTAAGTAAATCAATTCATTATTACATTATTTTTTCCCTGTTAAAATTATATCACGCAATATATTCATGTAAACGTAGTCGAACAGAGTTAAAATGAAATTGCAGGTCAATTAAACGTATGCCTGAAGAGAAATGAATTTTGGTTGAGAAAAATTGTTAAACAAATAAGCTCATTCTTAATAAGTTGTAATTTTATAAATTATTAGCTTTGTCAATTAATTACTTAATGAATTACTATTGATCGAATGATCTTTGAATGATTTAATAAAACTTTTTGATTTAATAAAAAATGACTTAATAAAACCAAAATTAAAAATTATTTATAAAATTGAAGAATTTTTAGTGCTTATTCTTTATTTAATCATAATTATTGCTTGTAAGTTCTTTAGAAAAAAAAAAAGAACGATTATTTGGTTCGAAAATAATAAGTTATACAAATGGTCAATAATAAATTCACAGAGAAGCAATAAATAGTTAATAATTACTTATTTATAATAAATTACTGCTTCATTTAATAAACGTTCATTATATTCAGTTTACTAATGATGAAAAAATCAAAAAATAACATAGTAATGAAATCAGTTATTGAGAATATTATAAGAAAGTTTTTATTTAAAATAGTAATAAATAGAATATTTTGTTCAATGCTATCAATGGTGACAGATATTATTAGAAATTATTAAGTGGAATAAGAAATGAAAACTGTAGTGTTATGTTTAATGATATAATTAGGTTATTAAGCGTACTGTATATAAAGAGAAAAGTAAAATAGAAACAAAAATAATAAAACAAAGGAAAAAAAAACAAAAATTGAATTAACTTTAGGATATTTTTTAGTTTCTATAATACCTTTTGGCATATTGAAGAAAAATATCTGTCATAGTGCTTTGGAATATCAAAATTTATAAATTATTTCAGGATGATTTCATTAGAACATTACGTGTACCCAATGCTAAATGGATGAGATTTGGGAAAAGATTGCCCAATGCGAAATGGATGCGTTTTGGTAAAAGGGCGCAAACTGCTAAATGGATGAGATTTGGAAAACGTAACGATGATTTCTACGATTATTAATAAAGAAAAAGAAAACATTGTATTTCGTTTTTTTTTTTCTTTTTTTTTTTTTTTGTAGTATTATAAAACATTTTGTTACAATTTAATTAATTTGCTATCGTAAAACTAAGTTTTTTTTTTTTTTTTTCATGGAAAGATTTTAAGAAAGCAAATTTTTTAAACTGTTCGATAGCGATAATGATAATAATATGAGAATATTTATTTATTATTTGCTGTATCATATTTGTTTACTGTAATATGTAATGATTCCATTTTTTTGGCTTTTTTTTATGTAGAAGTTTAACGTAAACAAAAGTAAAAATGTTGCAAAGATTAGTTCATTGTTAATATGAAAATAATTTTTTTTAAATGATTTTATAATCTTTTGGTATAAAATGTTGACAGAGCAATTAACATTTTCATCTTGCAAAATTTGCATAAAATTGAAAATTATTGAAGAATATAAGCATTTTTCAACCTGAAATAACTGTTATATGCTGAAGCTTTGGCAGTATTTGGATTTCAGACTTTTCGATTAAGCTATTCTAATCATTTCCACTTCACTTTTACTCAATTAAGCCATTCTAACTAAGACAATCGATACATGAAGCACAGTTACAATAAGGTAAACAATTACAAAATTGTGGAATAAAAAAGAAAGAAAAAGAGGAAAAATAAAAACGAAATTTTAGAAATTACAATGAAAATCAAACTTCTGTCATAAACGCATGATCGACAAGAGTAAGCTATAGTGAAAACTCCTAAATTGAAATTTGATTAAGAATTCAATAATTCGAGGATTAGATGATAAAATACATAAATAATAAGTGAATAATAAATAATTGAATTGCAGTTGCACAGATAACAAATAGTCGAATAGTGCATAAATCATAAATAGTTATAAATAGTTGAATTACAGTTGTAAATTGATTATAGATATCATATCATATCATTGCTGTATATCATAATCTAGTTGATATCTGTTGATCGATAATACTCTACTGATAAAGTGTGGAAGATAAGAGAACATTAGTTTGTGATAAGATTAAAAAAGATTATGATAGTATGAAATAAGACCAAAGAGATTTCATAAAATTGAACAATTCATAGCACAAACAATACATTTATTTCCATTAAAATTTTTAAAATACTAAAATATTTCGTTACGTATTATCATTCAAAGAATAATGATAATTAATACAGTGATCAATCAATCAATCAATTGATTGATTGATATTATCATTGTGAAACAAATAGATCAATCATTATTGCATTCATGAATATTTTTAAGACGTAAATTAATGAGAAAAATTTGTTTGATCAGAATTTGCGTGTTCTTTTTATTGAAACTTTTCACTCATTTCAATTTATTTTATCGCACACAACATGTCATTTTGCGCCCCACCCATTTGTCGCATTATGCAAAAGTAACAATAAAGAAGCCAAAATGCTAAAATAATCTCTTAAAGTAAGTTGTTTTCTCCTCAATTCTTATCCTTTTTTATCGTACGAAACTCAATTTTTGTTTTCTGAGTGTAATTGAATTTCTTTTTTCCGATCTTTGCTGTTTAAAAAAAAAATCGGTCTTTAACAAACTGTCAAAGACCGATTTTTTTTTTCTTGTATTGTTTGCTTTCCACTAGAATACATTATATTCCTTACTCTCATTCCTGTCTGTTATAGTTAATATGTGTTTTAACATATATAAAAACCTAATTAGCATATTTTCCTCTTTCTATCTTTTCCTTTGTGAATTTTTCTCTGACATATGGCGGTGTTGTCCACTTATTGATTGAATATTGTGTGATTTCTCTCTTTTTTTTTTCTTTTTTTAACGATTGTAACCTTTGTTATATATGATTAACTTTTGAAACTTTTGTTATGTATAATTAATTTTCGAGAGATTACAAAATTATCATTATAATAATGCTATTGTAAAAGATTATTACAAAGGAGTGATTATTCCGCCAGTTTTATTACATTTTCGTCATTGAGGTAGAGAATTGGTTGATTCGATTTCTATCTGGTTATAATTTTTCTCACAAAATTTATGTTCTGATACTGTTTTTTTATTCATCTAGATTTCATTTCATTTTTATTTATATTAACGAATTTTTGCATACTTTTTTTTTTCCTATATGAGAAGCAATTTTCAACAATTATGTCAAACTTTATTAAATTTTATCTTTTCATTGTTTTCGTTCTGGATTTTTTTCTTTCTAATTTACAAATAAGGATTTTGTTAAATAAACAGAAATAAAATTTTCAAATAATTAGCATATTTCAAAATTAGTTTTTTGGTAACACTGTACTGAAAGAGGAATTTATCTTACTGAATGAAATATTGGATTCTAATTTATTCTTCTAAGTCTCAGTTTTTGCTATATATTTTACATGGGATCAAATTGCTGTTTATTAATTTATCATTGATTAATTATTAAGAATTATAATATGGAATCGATTCAGTTATGTGATAGATAGAATATTTGACTCATGGAATAGAAGTATAGTAGAAAAGATTTAATGATGTCGATGACAAAAGTACTGATTAGAAATTGATAATAAATTGAGAGTAGCTTTATTTGTTTGGAGATGACAATTGTTCTGAAAGATATGAAAAAAGCATGCTAAGAATTTGAAATCCGGAAGAGTGAGTTTGATAAGAAAACATGCGAAAACAAAGATGAAATTTCATTGTGAAAATGAATTAAAGGATAATAGGATTTGAGAAATAGTTATTGAATGATGTGTACTATATTACTATAGTATGAATGGATGATTCTTTTCCGGTTATATTTGTTGCTGACCAAAATATCAAATGAAAATAATATTTCTCAATGCGAATAAAATGTTTTATATAAAGAAAGATGTTTAATTAGTTGAAATATTGAGTATGATTAATTATTTGCTTAACGTTTCGTTCATTTAACTTTGCTGGTTATTGATGAGTTTTGCATTGTTTGATCGCTTAATGTGAGTAAACTTTTCTTCTTTTTTGGTTAGTGGTCATTGTCTCATTTTATTTAGCTATTGTAAATCCGTAGATTTCAGCTTACGCTTAAAAAAATGTGTTTAAAATGTACAACATTTATCTATTTACTTTGAATTTATTAAAAGAAAGTTTATATATCTTTTTCAGGTCATTTTCAAAAAACAAAAAAAAAAAAAGTTCGTTGCTTTTCTTCTTAGCGTCCGCTATATTTGAGTGTGTGGAAGGAGAATTGCCTGGAGCGAAAATGTCAACATTAGATGATTTGAAGATTCGCATTGTTGCGGTGATTGGTTCAGAAAAAAATGGATGCACTGCGAATCATTTGTATCAGATATACAAGTATTTTTTTTAATTATTAATTTTTAGACAAATGCGCACATTTGTTTTGGTTAATTTTATTTGACTTTAGAATAATAATTATGAAGTGAATATTTGTTTAAATGTTTTTCCGACAAGAAAAATTAAAATATCACATTTGGTTAGAAGGTCTGATTTGCATTTGGAATCGCATCATTATTTCAAATTTGAAAAAAAAGGAAAAAACAAGAAAGAAACAAGAAAAAAGAAAGTTTATTAGATAAGGACAGTAAAATTTTGATACAGATAGTTCAAGTAAATATTTATTCAAATAAACATTTATGAGAGTTTTGATGAGTGATGAAGGATTAAGATTACAGAGTTACTTATTACAACCATAATCTTTTGTTCCTTGTTTCTGTGTATTTTTTATACTTATGTTTAATATATTAGAATTTTTCCTTTTTTTTAAAAAAAAAAAAATCAGATTATGGTCAGGGATATGTATGGCAAAGGTTTGCATCCGGAAGAATATGGCTTTGAGGATTTGGATTCACTTCTTGTTTCACCAGCTATGCAAGGCGAAGGTGGAATTGTGTATGAAAATGGGCGATATTTCGCAGCTGGGGATAAAAATACTAAAAAAATGTTAGATCTTGTCCGCAATACAAAGTCAAAATCTCGAAATCTCAAAACAGGGCGAAGATGTAATGCTGCAAAATCTTCGACATTTATGAAAAGTATGTGACATTTTCTTTTCCGACTTTTTCCCTGATTTGTATATATTTCATATGATTACTCATCTCGAGTTTTTAACACTTCTGTGAGTTATTTCTTGAAGTTTTAATTGATGTATGACAAATTCCTTCATGATGTCTTTACGAAATAATTTAGGAGAATTTCGACCGGTTGCACCAGCTTATTCTAACTGTATTAAAGCTGAAAGTTCGAAATTGCCTAAGTGGTTTCAGAACGAAGCTATTTCGATAGAAAAAACGGCAACGAAATTCCAAGAAAATTCAGACAGCACTTTAAAAAATATACCTCAATCAAATCTCAAAGCAAAATTCTATAAAAAGTCTGTGATATCGGTTACATCGCTAGTTAAGGAATCAAATTTTGTTATTGTTAAGCCTTCTGTGACTATTTCCGGTTTACTTCTGATGCTTCTAACTATAAATTGGTTTGATTTATTGAATTCAAGCAATCAGTTCGTAACAGAGTTAATGTCTTCAAGCAGTTGATTGACAAAGGTCACTCAAAATCGGGTAAGCCAGTATCATACTTTACAATGAAGCCCAGAACGAGAGTTATCCAATCAGTTCTAGTGGATTTAATTGATATTTACTTGATAGTTTAATAGTCCAGTGTTTAGGCATATGCAGTCTTCTTGTGTTTCTGAACACCAAAAGTTAGAACTAATTACACCTATGCAAACTTCGGACAATAATCAACCATTATACAATCAGCGAAATTGTGATTACGATAATCATTCCGTCGCATCAGCTTCAGGTCACTTCATTTTAATTTATCTAAACTGCACTGTTTGATTAGTTTCTTTAATCTGTCATTGAGCGTTATTAAAGTTGAAATGGGTGTAAATTTGTTAAGATTAAAAAGATGTTTTTTTTTTTTAATTTACTGTTAAGAGTAGAAATTTGATAATTCATGCTTATTCCATAGAGCATTTCATGAAAAACATTCATTCCATTACTTTTTGTAGAATATTTTTTTGGTAATAAATTCCATTTTTTTGATTTGAAAGTAATTTCTAATATATTCAGGGATCCAGCCACAATCGCTTGTGAATAAAATTAAAGAAAATGGAGTCTTGAAATCTCAAAAGGTCTTTATTTAGGCTGTTTATTCAAATTTTTTTTTATTTAGCTATTAAAGATTCAAAAAAAAAAAATCGTTGTGGACATTTGGACAGACAGTCCTTATTCGATGAACTTTTATTTACTTGGATCACTTACTTAAATTTGTCGTAAAACTTCTATGTTTCTTAATCATTTGAAAGTTTTTAAAATGAACAATGTGATATGATTCTGCATTTCATAGCTTTAACTGTTACTACACTTACCACAGTAAAATAGTGAACTATTGAACATGAATTTCATTCTAATTTGACAGCTACGAAATAGAATTTTAATTACCCTTACACTTAAGCTTAAAATTTTGATTTTTGAAACTGAAATTTATTAGAGATTGAACAGTTTTTTTTTTTCCTTTTTATTTTAGGGTAGAAAGCGACTGATAAAACTCATTGAACTAAATGGCGGTGAAATAAAATTTTCGGAAATGAAAAAATCATATTTATGTTCTTTTGATGTTTCTCTTAACAATACTGAGGTTATCATTTTTATTCTTGTACACCTAGCAGTTATTACAGTTTGTGAAGTATTCAGGAATAAATTTGGGTGCAGTTATCATGTCGAATGCACTGTTTTAATAAATCAACTAATACGTTTTCCTTTTTTCAGATCTGTCGCTTATTTAATACGAAAGAAGAAGAAATTCAAAACCTTTATGAATTTCTCAAAAAGCGTCTATATAACGATGTTCTGGTAACAAAATGTGAAGATGATGATCTTTTGCTAAGAGTTATTAACGACGAGAACGATAGTGATGGTTAGTTACAACTCATTAAATATTTAATCTAATAGCATTTGACATGACAGAAAAATAAAAATCGTGCTGAGGCGTTTAAAATGCTATGAATAAATGATTAAGTAGCGAAGTTTGAAGTTGAAATAATCATTTACATTATGTAAGGTATAATTATTTAAAAATTATTTAAACCGGAGATTTGATTCAGTTTTATGTGGATTTTATATACTTTATTTATTATAATAAGAGGGAGAGAGAAAGAAGGAGAAAGAAATATGGTGAATTCCATACAGTCCTAAATATTACAATCTAAAAAAATTTGTTAGGTAATGATGAAATCTTGTAATTTATTTTTCTATTTGTAACTTATTTTTCTAAGACTCTATTTTTAAAAGTTTTCATGTTTAGTTCTCACTTGTTAAAAGTTTATGTGAAAAAAAAAAATATTCCTGACATATGCATATCTCTAACTATTTACTAATTTTTCTTGCAGAATTTGAAACTATTCTCGGTTCTGTCAATGTTATGCCTCAAAAATCATTGTCACTTGCGGTAAATGTTTCATTTTTACTTTTTCATTAATCGCTTTCTTCTGCTCTTTCCCTTTTTTACATTTTTCTTTTTTTTCTCCCCATCTCAATTTCCATTTCATATTTCTTTAAGAAATTTTTGTGAACATAAAATATTCTTGGGCTATAATGGATTTCTAATGACGAGAACAGTTCTATACAATTTATTTCACACTTCTACTGTTTAATATTTATCATATGTGAGGTACTTTTATTTTCCAGAATTTTTTATTATGATATTCCCGTGCATTTCGTTTTTTTTTTTTTCTTTTTATAGTCAACTTTGGTGCAACGGGATATTTTTCACAGTTCATTCAGTCAAAATCAACATCGACTTGATTTTCTGGATCGTTCTGTTGTTCCTATTTCTTCATTACCGAAAACTGGTACTGCTGATAATAGCTGTCTTCAAGATTCACAGTTTCCTGTTCCAAATGTTAATCTATCGGAGAAAGTTAGTTTAAATCATAGATGATTCGATCAGCGGATTGTTAATTAGGCAGAATTTGAATAGTTGGAAAGTGGACATTATTTAGAAATTTGAGTAAGTAATTGAAAAAGATACTTAGATTTGCTTTACAGTTTTTTTCTTTTTCTTTTTTTTTTTTTTTTTTTTTTTTTTTTTAATTTAGAAAACACAGTGATCGTTTTGATTTCAATTTTTTCACACATTAAAGAAATATTTTTTTGAATATAAGATCTTTTATTTTTTGATACTATTTAACGCATGAATTTACATTTGTCTTGTAGGCGAATGATAGATATAAACACGGGAATGGATCAACATTGGCTTCGGTGATAAGGACAAAAGATGATTATTTGCCGTATAAGGTTTTGATCGATAAAGTGCTCCGTTTTGTCCGAACAAAGGGTTCCTTCAAGGTATTTTTTCATTCATTATGCAAATACAGGAATTGATTTGTTCCTCTTTCAAGAAACAAATTTAAATGCTTAGACATTTCAGAAGCAATAAAAAAAACGGATTTTTTGGATGAAAATAATTATTCTGAGTACAATTTGGATAAAATTTACTTTTTCCTTCTCTCACATATATACACTATATGCTTTCTCTTTTAGGTTTCTGATTTGTCGAGGATTTTTTATGAAGAGGATGGTAGAAACATTGATCCTAGGAATTATCCGGAAGGTACATGGGAGAATATAATACAAAAATTGCTTTCATCTGGTAGATATCCAGAACTCACAGTTCGAGATGGTGTTAGTTATTTCATTAGTTCGAATTTCGATACTTGAAAATATTTTTTTTTTTTTTTTAATTGAGGTTATTTCTTCACTAACATAGTCTAACTTTTAATCCTCAAAAAAATTTTTATTTATTGGATAGAATTTTGGATACAATTTTCGGTACAGATTTGTGGATACGGCCAACGTTTTGTTTTTATTTTAAGCAGTTATCAACTTTTATGATTATTCTAGATACTTCATCTCCGGAAACACTTTGAAAAATCAGCTTTCCCATCTGTTCAATCATCGAGTAATTGTGCAAATAGTGATCGAAATGAATGCGAACGACCAGTGCCTCCAAGATCCATTGATAACAGTGTACCAGCCGCTATAGTTGGTCTTATTTATTTTCTTATTGTCACCTAATTTTATCTTTTTAATTTTGAATTCCTAAATCAAAAATTCAATTTTTTTTATAGATCTATGACCTGCTGCTGGAGTCAGGAAGGCCTTTACATCAGAAAGAATTACTCGAAAAACTGAGTGCAAGAGGCATTAATATGAACATTTGCCAGCTTACAATTAAGCTGATAACGAAGTTCAAAAATGTCTTTTGCTGCAAATTTGATTTGGCAGGTACTATAAGTTTAAATAATCATTACAGAAATGATATAAAGATTTGAAACTGTAGAAAATCTAATGTTTTTATATCGGAAAAAATTGAAATAATGAGTTATGAAACTAAGTAGATGAGTTTTTGAGATATATATTCACTGTTTATGTATAAACTAAAATAAGTTAAAATATATGTGGAATGATTTTTGCTTTACAAAAATTGCATTAGGATATGTGCATAAATGAAAAACTGATGTATTGTGATATTTTTCAAAACAGGAATTGTGATATCATTAATGGATGATACTAAAATACCTGAAGAGCTAGCCCTATCGCCTTGTTTACCATCATTCACTGAATCAGTTAAAATAGTCAATCATGTTATGTCGGATTATTGTTCCACTACTGAATCAGCTGGCAATATTTTTAAACCAGTTAGTTTTATCTTCATTGTTGTATAAAGTAGTGGAAACTAATTCCCAGATTATTTTTTTAGAACAATTTCACTTTAACAGTATGAATACAATTTGTTTTTCAATGATTGAGTCCCAGATAATTATTCAACCATTACTATGCATTTCTCAATGTAAGAGAACTTTATGACTCTGGAATAATTTGTTGAGACGAAACCAGATAATGCACTGTCATTACTTATTAATATAAAATAGTTGAAATGTTTTTCTTTTCTGAACTTTTAAACTTGACAACTGATGGGAATGATAACAAAAGGTGGGAAAAAGCGGGTTGTGATTTTTTTTTTCTTTTTTGAAACTATTTTTATCGTTTATTTAGGTTTTATTGATAGATATTGCTTTGATTAGAGAACCACTGGAGAGATTTCGAATCCAGGCATTCTTTAGACTTCGCTCTTTTGAACGCGAATATAATTTATTCGAAAAAAAAATGTGGTAAGTGTGTTCATGTAGTTATCAAACTATCGCTTTTGGACTTTAACTTACATCGAAGTAACTTAAGACGAGACAAGTAAATCTTTATTCAATAATGACTTTATTATTTGAAATAAAAGTTCGTATAAACATACAACGGTTGTAGTCTTTTAGCCTTCACTACCTATCTGTTGTTCCGGAAGAGGAATATGCTATAAAGAAACCCATAAAAGATTGTATTTACGCTTTCCATGATATCAAAAATGATCGGGTTTATCGAGTCCAGTGCATGGGTGACGTTAGTCACTCTAATGCTGTGTCGGTTTATTTAATTGATCAAATGCGCTATCAAGAGGTACCAATCAGTCAATTGAGAAAGGTTTGAAATAGTTTTTTTTTTTTTTTCCGAAATTTGTGGTTAGAATTACAATTAACAGATTTTGCAAAGTATTAAGAAGAGCATTGTAGAGTGTTTGCCTGAAATTTCGTTTGATTCCTGGTGATTCAAGTTCAAAGATTTAAGATTGTAAAGGCTCGCAATAAATCTGCTAATGTTCTACTCAATTTTTGCGTCATATCTTTACAGATAATTATTAAGCCATAAAAAATATAAGCTGGGAGCCTTTTGTGATATGTGTAAAGTTGGTTTATAGATTCAAAACTGTTTACAAAATATAATTTTTTAAACCTAACAATTTATTGATTGATTTCAAATTAGATGCAATATTTTTAGCTGACGAGTGATTATACAAGACCATCATACGGTGTGGTCGCAAAAACTGCACCATTTATGATTGCACCTGGAAGAAAGGTGGAAAATTAAAATTTTTACTTATAATTTATGCTTTATTCTCAGTGGAAATTTGAGTACTGTCGTCTGAATTGAAGTCAGTTTTATATTTTATTAAGCAATCGAAGAGAAAATTTTCATAATTCTATCCTTCAAGTGGCATTCATAATTAGAACTCATACAATATTGTTTAGAGGAAAACAAATACTATTTTTTGTTGCTTTAGAATGAATTCGATAAATATTTCTCTTTGGTATATTCAAAGCTTCTTGGAGGTACTACTCTGGATATCCAAGCCGATGTGGTTTCTGAGGTAAGCTCTCAGCCTAATTTTATTTGAAGTGAATGAAGATTATATGTGTAATCAGAAGTATTTTTTTTTAGGAATTGAAATAAGGAATCAAATATGTTTATGTTTTCGTTTATGAACATTCCAATTTCTTAGTTTATTTTTGAATTCTCAGAGTTTATTTTCCTTTTAGCCATCGAAAAATCTTTTCGAATTGAAGCAACTGTACAGCGAAGTACACAGTCTAAATGTGCCAGCAATGTTTTTGCGACAGAATTTGATTCAAGTGTTTCCTTCAAACTTATATTAAGGTTATACGTTATAGTACATGACTATCAATTTTAATTTTTAAATGAGGAAAATATTTTTAGATCTGTTGTGATGAATTAAGAAATACATGTAGTTTGATTATTGTTTTAGGATAAGTTGGTGAATTAAGTGTAGTTAAAACAATTGTTTTTTAATGTTTAAATGATCTAAAAATGTATAAAGTCAAATTCTTTTGAATTTTTTGAAATTTTCATAGAGATTTTGATTACTATTTATTACACTTCTCAAAGAGGTAAATGACAGTAAAAGATGACATGAACTAAAAACTGAATGATTCGATTCAAATGACAAAAATCACAATGATTTCGATTGTGTTTCGTCAAAATTGGTGATTTATGGATGGTAAATTTGTTGCTTTATATTTTATTGTTTTGTGATAAGTATTCCAAACATCTGAAAATTCTGCATAAAGCAACTACTGTGATATGGTGAATTTCACTTCATTTCAAATCTTTTGTTGTATATAATTGACTAATCATGAATTTTCGAGCAGTAAATTAACTTAGCAAGAATAATTCCAAAAAGTAATGATGGATATAAAACTGTTTTTCCAACTTTAAAGTTGTTTTAATTGCAATGATTACAAAAACAAATAATAAAAAAGGCAACATAAACAAAATCATCTACTGTCCATTTCATTTGTCATCTCTTAATTTCCTTCAGTGATTATGATGATTCTGAAATGAGAAGTATTATCTTTACCAAAAATGTTTACTTTATTGTTGTCAATACAGTGTATTGTTAACTTTTTATCTACCTTGATGAAAATTGAAGTCGCTCTGTATTACATGAATTATTCCTAGAGACCAGGCCTTATTATTGTCACAATAAAAGCATATTTTTCGGGTCAAAATCATACCTGATCTTGATATACCACTGAATACCTAAATATTTTATAAGAAACCGAAGTTTCATACATTCTTTTAATGAATGTTACCGATAAAATATTTCGGTAAATTTTGAGATCCTTTGAGCTATCATTTTGAAAAGATTACTGTAAATATTCTTCGAGTATCTTAATATATTCAAGGGAAAGTGAAGGAATATTGCAAAAAAGTTATGGGATTGTACGTAAATAAAATTGTAATGAAATTGTTGAATTCAATTCAGAAACAAGAGTTCAGAGACATGCAATAAACTGTCGAATCAATAACAGTTAACATTAATCTGAACAAAAACTAATTAAAGAAGTGATGAGCATTCTAAAATTTTTACGAAGAATTAATCATATAATAAATTATCACAATATTTCCATCTAAATAGGTTGATTGTCGTAAATATTAAATTTATGTACGACTTGTCTGTGTCACCCGTCACATGTGTATTGTAACTCATACGTGCTAATATAAGCATCAAAGATGAAAGTTCCAAGAGTTTTCCAAAAATCTACTGATTCTCTCATTGCCTTACCTATACCTAAAGCTAACAGTAATTAATAAATCCTGAGAAATAAGTATTAAAAATCTGTAATACTTGAACCACTTACGCAGTCGGTCCTAAAGCTTTTGCTACTGTTTCCTGGCGGAGGGACCGCTCTACTTCTACTAGCCACTCAGCTTCATCATCACTTTTAGGCCTAAGATCCACTTTACCTCTTCCTTAAATTTCGATTTGTGAAGTTCGAATCCCCTCCTCCCTCCATTTTTATTACTTCTTCAACCCGACTCTTCTCCATTTCTTGCTGACATTTCACTTTTCGTGTTCTGTCAACATCCTTTCCAATCTTGCCGATAGTAATTATTGTACAATGTTTAAAACTTTGATAGTTCACTACTTGTTGGTATTTTTAGCAAAATTTTAAAGTATCTCTTAGAATTTTTTTTTTTTTTTTCGAAGCTTAACAGTATACACTTGAAGTCAATTTATGAAATAAAGGAAAAGATGAATTACTTATTCTTTTTCTACCATAAATTCATATAATGTTCCTTAGTCAGAGAATCGCCTCGCTGTATTTGAATTTCCGCAGACAGCGATTACATTTTTAGAGGAAAGATCTGAGAATGTATCATTGTAATGAAGACATGAAATTGAAGTGAAACTGTGGAAAATTAAATATATGTGTATTTAAATAGAGAAATTTAATAGCAAAATAATGCATCGTAGTTAGTTGGTAATCTCATTATAATCTCTCAAATCTGCTTGCATTCTTTTCGTAACATAATATTCTGCATATTAAAATTTGAATTTTGGATATTTTCTTTGTAGGAAATTTCTTGCAAATTCATTCAAATTATTAGCATAAAATTTGAATGAGTACTACAATATTTTTACTAAATAATATTACGCCTAATCATAATGATGTGACACTTTTACTAGCAATATCTTCAGGAAATTTTCACCAACTAACTTTTTAGCACAATTATTTTCTCGCGATTTATAAAAATTTGATTTTATGACTACGATATTTTTAGTATTTTTAGGAATTTAATAATCACTTATTTATTCGAGCGTAATTTTTTGTGATATATTCCAAAACAGAAAAAAATGTTCAAAAAATTCAAGATTTTAAAGTAGTCAGCAATACAAGCTAGTGAATTACTTGCAATAACATATGATCTTACGCTGAATGACCTAATCATCTTTCATGCATTTTGAGAAATTCCGCTTCTGCGCATTCACTCATCTCATTTCACAGAAATATTCGCATCAATATGAAATCACAATGAGTTCTTGTTCACAAGCGCTTCTAATAAAATACATCAAATTTTAAATGATGCAAAGTATCGAAATCGAATTCCAGAAATAAATTTTAAGAAAACGAACTTTTGATAACAGATTTTTCTCACATTGCATTTATCTCTTTAATAAAAATTTCAGTTAATATTAGTACTTAATTGTTCTCACACGGAATGCTTAAGTATATCGATGATCTATTTGTTTTCCTTTTTTTATAAGTTATCTCACGGTGATTTTCAGAAATTTGCCTTTTCTCTTGCTGATATTTTCAAGGAAATGCAGAAATTGCTTATAATCTTTCAGCAAAACTTAATTTCATTCAGTCTTACAGCACCAAAATTGGCTTTCTCTTTCCTGAAAAACAAGCCCTGATACCTTCAGATATCATATCTTTTCAAAAGTTAATGGAATAGATTAAATTACAATCGTAATCATCTCAAATTAAGAAGTAATGAATTACAGCAGCCATAAAAGTGAGCACTTAATTCAGTAGTTAAATTCTTGCTTCCAATTATGTTTCCTTTTTCGCTTCCATTTAGTCATTTCATTTCTTACTTTGAAATTAGAATTCACAATAATTTAAAGTGTTTGCATTTTGGACATTTAAAATATTAGTTGAAGCCAAAGCTCTTTCTAGTAATTTCCGAATTGAAAACAACGAGAAAGATTATTCACTGATAATATGATTGTTCGTTATTACTGTATTGTTGCATTATTTCTAATATCACCTTTAAACTGCCACGAAGGAAATGCGACAAATGTAATTGACATAAGAGACGAGCAGCACATAACTATAAAATATACAGTAGTTGCGGTGCTTTCTTTCTTCTTGCTATACGGTACTATTAGCAATATTCTGATGGTTACTGTATGCTACAGTCGAGACAATCATTACAGTCGCCCATTCATCCTTATCGTATGCCAAATTATTTTTTCTAATTTGATAAGCTTTATTCCATATTTGACTGTCCTATTACCTGAAATATTACTGAATAAAAAATATGGTAAGTTACTTTATTTTCATAATTGTTTAACAGGAACACTCACAAATTTATTAGTGAGGCAATTTTATCGTTGATGAAGCGATGCATCTAATTTTTAATGTTATTTTAGAATTCTGATTTTCATTTAAATAACAAACCATTATTATGGATTGTGCCTTAGCTTTAAAAACAAGATGGATCAACCGCGCATCCTGCACAATCTATGTTTATTCATCTTTCGTCATGTTACACTTTTCATTTGTGTTGACGCTGAATCGCTTCGTAGCCATAGTTTTACCGAAATTCAATGCATTTTTCGAATCAGGAAAGCTGTACTTCTTATTCCTCTTCGTATGGTTGACAGCTTTCGGTATGACATTTAACTTTTGCGCAATGTCCTAAATTATTTCATTCTTAAACAGACATGGAGACTGACGACTGCTCAGTTTTGTCCAGTTTTAACGGCTGTTACTTTTATTGCCATTTTGAATAATGCTTAATCTGACAATTATAAACAATTATAAACAAATTGCAGATTAATGATCTGTTTATTTATATTGAATTTGCAAATTTCTAGCAATTTCATCTGCAAATTTTTATTACTGCACGAGAAATTTCGAAGTTTCAACCTTATATTGGGTGCATGATTGCACAAAACAATCTGGTGGAAAACTTTTTTTTAAGTCAGATTAAGTTTTAAATTTTTATCATTTATGTCAAAATTATCGTTAAGTCAGATTAAAGCACCGTTTTAATTTTGAAGTCAAAAATTTTTAAATCCAGTTTCAATTTAATCAAATATTAAAACTTTACATTTCAAGCAATATAATTAAAACATTTATCTCTTTTGATATAACTATAACATTAAATTGATTAAAATGAACATTGTAATTCCTATTTCACAATGATGTGTGCAAGGTTGATTGGAACTTACTAATAATCTCCAATCGGTTTTCAGTTTTATCAAATTTTGGGCAATATTTCTATCTGTTACAATGCTTGCAATGTACTCAGTAATCATTCGCAATATACGCCATCGTTTTGCATCAATTAATAACGAAACACAAAGTTGGTGATAACAAATCGATTTCTTCCTTATCACATAAGCTTATCATATGACCAAAACTTTTCCATTTCTTTATTATACTGGGAACAAGTTTTAGCTATTTTAAATTTACTAGATTTTGTAAAATTCATTTGAGTATTACTAAGTCTTAGTTTATTGCTTATTTCGAATTAAATATGGAAATTTTAAAAACTTTTGCAATTATTCTTTAATTATGGGACGAATACGTTGGAAATTACCACATACGAACGATAAATATGGAATGAATACGTTGGAAATTACCAAATACGAACGATCAATGTTAATTCAAGCAGCATTAACTTCTGGTGGATTAATAATTGGAGCCATATCATTCGGCTTTCTGTCAAACATTTTGATACAGATTTTTGATCAAAAAGCTTTATTACCAATAAACATTTCCCACTGCTCATATATCCTTTTATATCGTTGTACATTGCCAACAGCTTTTTTCTTAACGAACCAACGTGCTCGTAAATATCTATGTTCACGTTTGAGAAATAATGTTGTAAAACCTATCCCACGTCTAACAAAATAAGTTATCGGAGAAAGATAGCG
Organism: Brugia malayi; assembly: GCF_000002995.4. Taxonomy (NCBI): domain Eukaryota; kingdom Metazoa; phylum Nematoda; class Chromadorea; order Rhabditida; family Onchocercidae; genus Brugia; species Brugia malayi. The sequence continues at coordinate 5,264,973 of NW_025062477.1, forward strand.
TACATGAACAACTTTAGAGCATTTACTTCTTGACATGATTCAAATATCAATGATAGCTTTTTCTTTTTTTTTTTTTTTTTGCAAACTTGAAATGATGATGAAAACGATACATCTGCTACCTATATACACCAACTTTATTTATTAGCTATATATGTAAAATATTTTTCATAGATGTTATCAAAAATCGAATAATGTATAAAATGCAAGAGTAATCTTTTATTACGATTAAATCGACGAAATATTTCTGTAAAATGTTGAAAGAGCTTCGAAATAAATTCGCTTACATTCAATGCATCTCACTTGAATCACTTTGTCACTCACATAATCAGTGTCACTCATTTATGTCAACCATTAAGTTAAATCTGAAGAATTGTCCACTATAGTGAATTTGACCAGCTAGGAAATGCATATGAATGGGAATCTCTTATGTGATGAAACCGATAGTTTTTTGTAGAAAAGTTAAGTAGTCTCAAATGAAAAAAAAAATCACCTTCATATGTCAAAATAATGATAATGATCGAATGAAAAGAGAAAAATTCTCAAAAATTTTCAAATAAAAAGTTAAGCTATCATTAATGCATTACCGTATGCCAATAATATTTTCAATGCTTCATTATCTATGCGAAATGTTTCGCTTATACTTCCGGATGAGTTCAGATATGGCTGCACTATATTTCCGGTTGTAACTTGACGTGGAGAACTCAGATCAAATAGGTTATAAGAACCAAAGACATCAATTAATGTTATCTAGGCTTAACCTTCCTTTCTTCTGCCCATTTCACTTGTATTTCAATTATCCTTTAATACTATGAAGAAATGAAGAAAACTGTAAGAAAATATAAACTGAAAAAATGAGAACATACTTTGAGAGATGAAAATAGAGAAAATAATGGTAGCATTGTGAGTCTGCTTGAAATGTCAGTCTTGAAAGAGTTCCTGAACTGAAAAAAAAATGCAAACTCAACATTCCTTTAAAATACATATTGATATAAATACATGCCGACTGTCATCGCAAAACACTTTTATAGGTGTCATCCGAAATTACACATTCAAGAACTGTAAACATTAGATTTATTAATACTAGATTTAACTTCTTGTCCAAAAGCTATTTAATCAAACAAACCTTAATTCCACTTTGATTGCCACATCGACCAATTCGGGCAATAATGACCAGAAGCAACCCAAATAATTTGCAGTCACACCAGAAAGACTGCAAAATAGTTGGGTTGTTTCCGGAAATTGAAAGGAAAAGGGAAGCAATAAGTGAAAGTGGCATTTGCACATCATATCGCTGTAACAGTGCCCACATTTTCAAATGGAATTCAAATTAAGCACAGAGTGGTCGTTGCACCTCGGCGGTTTTGTCCAACTTGCACCATAGCTTTAAATGACGCAAAAGGGTGAACGGAATTAACGACGGTGCATGTGTTATACGGTGGGAAAATGAAAGAAGAGAATTTTGAAGGGGAAATCATTAACCAATTTAACCGGTGAACCAGAATGGGACATAGCATGTGATCACATTGTCGGTTTCAGAAGAATGAGAAAACGAATTAGCTTCTGTATCTATTGAAAAAGGTCATCAACGGTTTCTCGAATCAGTTATCAATTAAATCTCGACACACTTTTTTTTTTTTTCACATTGCTAATTTTGTATTGTTCACGGCTATCATACAAAGTAAACTTCACCGTCCTAATCTTAACGTTTTGCTCGTGCATCTCGTAAAGATATTGAAAAATTCATTGTCCAATTCATGTAGAAAAGCAATATTTTTATAAATCATAAGTTTGTTTCACGGTTTTGTCAAAATTCTTTGAGGATTTTCTTTACTTTACCATTTCCGTTGTTATTTCGCTACTTTTTTAATTTCCCAGATTTTGTTAATGACAAAAGACTCAATGAATGACAGAAAGATTCTGATTTGTCATCATTTATGCTACAAGTGTTACTATTTCTTTGTTCGACAAAATTTTGATATTATTTTTATCACCTGACAAATGTTAAGTTTAGTGATGTGAGGCATTGCCCAGTGCTTCTCCTTTCATAAAAATGAGCTTTGCTGGAAGTGAGAAATTAACTGTTGTAAACTTTGATGAAGATCTTGAGAGCTATCCAAATAAACTCTGAATTTCAAAATTCTTTATGCGACAAAAAAACCATTGGCAGAGTAACCGTCAATTGTGCATTTGTAGTGTTAATATCATAAAATTTTCCGTTTACCAAAATTAATCATTAAAAAGTTCATATTAGAATTTTCTCTTTTTTCGTTTCTTTTTTTATTTATACAATCTTTTTAGCTTTGCAAAAACTTAATTAGGAATTAATGAAATCAAAATTACTTATAAAAAATGAATTTAGTTAATAGGAAAGCCTATTGCAAACTATTTAAATCTTATTTAAATCTGCATTACAATCCTAGACATGCCTTCTTTATTGATCAAAAGAAAAGGTAAATCTTTTGTTGGAAGAATAAAACGAGACACGAAATAATAATTAAAAATTAAAATATAATATTGTTTTTTATGAATGATTACTCTAATGTGAAATAATGAAAGTAAGTAAACGTGAAGAAAAAAGATATATGAGCAGTTATTTTTGCTTCCATTTAATGTTATTAAATGTGTATGTATATGTGATAGAAAATTCAGTGATTTTCTTATAATAGTAATTTTAGAGTTAAAATGAAAAAGCTTTTAAAAAAAATATATATGAAATCTCTAACGAATCTATAAATGTATCTACAGATTCATTTATAATGATTTTATCTACAATTTCTAATGATTTTATCTACAATTTCTATAATAAATCCTCAAGAAGGGAGGTTTAATTGATGCAAGATCAAAATCCAATATTGTCATCATCCAATCCTGAAGTTATCATCGAATCCTTAAGTTAATTGGGATAGTTAAAAAAGATATAAGATAATTGGCAAGATTGTTCGGCAGTGAAAACATTTTAATTTAAATTTGAGTTTCAATTCTTTTTTTTGTAATTTGTCGGCTTTCTCTTAATATAACTTAAGAAATTCTTTTAATTTGAGCTAATTTACTTCTCATAGTGCGGCTGCTTCTCCTAACTGTTATCTAAAATGACTGGTAATCAGATCGTTAGATATTCTGCATCATTATTGCTCCTACATTGATCCAAATCTCTAATTTATTTACTCAAATCATTGCTTCGAAATTAAGTTTTTTTCAGGTTTAAAACTTATTATCACACTGATATTTATCTTTCAAGCTAGTATTAGTGGACAGGCTAAAGATGTTGGTATTTGTCTTTTTAAAAAAAATTTAAAATAATCTGAATCTAATAACGATCGTTTCAAGTTATTTTAGAAGTGATTCGGTTTTAATAAGCCAATTAAAAAATCAGGAGACAATTACATTTAATCGAATTTTCTTCTTGAAAGATTACGGAAAATGTTATCCTCATTCTCGCTTCTTTCTCTCCCTTTCTCTCTCTCAGGGAAAAAAAAAAACTTACATTGAAGTAATACTGAGAGAAAGTTAATTCTTTTCAGAGCAAGCAAACAAGACATGAACATAAATATAAAATTTATGCAAATCACAGTTTGCAGTGCAGTTATAATCCTTTCTTAAGCCGTAATTTTTTTTTTTTTAATTTACTAATATTAATTAGTTATGATCTAAAACTAATTTCAAATGATCTTAATGTCGCTCAATACTTCATTAATCTATTAACTAAATAACGAAGAACTAGTATTGTTTGAAAAGCTTAAATTTTCAATTCTCGGATTTTCTTAAAGTTTTCTTATATTCTTGAAAAAGTTTTTTTTAGTAAGTAATGATTTTAATACGGCTAAAACAAAAGCGCCAATGAAGAATGCTTATGATTTATTGAATAATATTTCCAAGCAAATTTGTCAAGAAACTAAACGGTTATGCATTTTTATTAAACATAACGCTGATGCAATTTTGTAAGTTATTTACATCATTTTTAATGCTTACAAAAAATGCTCTCCATGTTAATTAATTAATTAATTAATTATTCCCCTGCCCCCCTCTTTCCCATTTATCCATCAAATAATTTATCTTTACAAATTTTAAATTGACCTCTCACTTTTTTGTTGAGTTATTTACTAAATGATATATTTATGTATTCATTAGATTAGTTATAATTGACAATTCATCAATTCTAATTTAAAAATATGTATTTAATGAGTGATATTTGAAAAAAAAAAAAGGTTTTTTTTAGATATGGTTCAATTACTTTCCTTATTTTGAACATTATTGGTGCACTGCTTGTCGTCTTTTTGCTCAGCCTGAAAATTATGTTTGAGTTTCAAATTATATCTGAAAACATTAAGGTTATGATATTTTTAAATATTTTGAATCTTTGCTTTTATTAGAGAATTTCATAAAAGAAAAATGCTTTGATTAGAAATCTGAGAATTTCAGTTTCTGATCACAAATCTAATCAATAATTTTAGTAAATAAATAATTATTATCATCCATATAAAACATAGTAAATGCTGAAAATTATAATTTTATGATTTATAAATAGCCCAAAGGCTAATTTTTATTATAGTTAAAGAGGATCTTTTAGAAATTAAGCTTATAAATGATTAAAGTAGATTTAATTTCAAAAATCTCCAAAACAGAAAGGACTGAAATGAAATTTAAAAAGAAAAGGATTGGATTGATTTTTTATCTTTCATGTATTCAATTTCTATCAATGATTATATATTTTTCGATTTTCAGGTCTTACAAAAGGATTTAGAGAAAGTGCTAACAAAGATCAACGAAAATGTGATGTTATCTGATTCAAAATTAAATCATAATCGTTTCACTAAAGTAAACGCAACTAAACAAACATATCCGATATTACATCTATTTCGAAAACGAGAATTAAATGAGGAGGAAACTACCTGTCATACTAGTGCTTGAAGGATGTTTAATTACTGATAAGAAATTACAGATTATACTAATGATATTTCAGTAGAATAATAGAAAAATATTTAAGTGAACAAAATATTTTAACATTTAAATGTATTAATAAATAAACGAAGGTAAATTACAATTGCATTTAATTACTTGAAGTGGTGGTCGAAATGTATGCTAAAGCACCAACCATTCAAGGCTAAACTAATTTAGGATGATAAAACAAATTATTTCAAAATGTTTTATAATTCTGAAAATGAAAAGGAAAACATAAAAATCGGAATTAAAAAACAAGAACTTAAAAATGTTACGTATATAGATGTAACGAATGTTAACGATTAACAAAAAATGAAATATCTATTTTAAAAGATTATAAAATATTTCCTTAAAAATAAATATTATTGTTTTGTCATTAGCCTATCGATCGTATGTTTCTAGATTTTTGTTGAATTCAAAAAAATTTTTTGAATAGAAAACTATTAAACTTTGTTAGGAATATGACAGAACGAAAATTTGAGAATTTTTTTGAAAACTTTATTTTTATACTTTTTTATGTCTTTGGAATACTTAAAAATTTCTTTGAAAAGGAAAACAACGTCACATTATGTCACCAAATTATGAATTTTAGAATTCAAATCCTAGTTCGAATGGACATTTGTATTTTCTTGAATGCCTTTAAATGATCAGTTATTCCATTTTCTTTCTTTCAGACAATAATTTAAATTTTTCAGATTCTAATTTATTCTAAAATTATTACCAGAAAATAATAAATTTTTTTGTTTTCTTTTCTAGTAAATGCTAAAAAGATATTAAAAGAAAAAAATTGAGAAATTATTTGTTTATTGTTGTCGTTTTGCTTCTATCACAAATTTGTTTTTACCAAGAAATCAGCTTTAGAATTGCTATGGTTTTGATATTTTTTGAAGGTCTGGGTGGGTAAACGAGTCGAAATAATGTCTTCAATTTCTGTCTTATATTTATCATTTAACAGTTATAGAAAGATATGCATGCCATTAACTGCGTTTTTTTTTTTTTTTTTTAATTTTTTTTATAGAATTTTAAAGCGATTTCAGTTTTCAAAAGTTGCTGAAATTTGCGATAAATGATTCATATTATTTTCTTTCGCCCTTTTTCTTTGTTTCAATTTTCATTTCACATTTCTATCATGAAATATTTGTGAATATAAAGCACTCTCGAGTTTCGGTGAGATAAACTAATGACGAAAACATTTCACACTTAGTTAACATTCTTACTCCTAATATTTATGAGATATTTTTTTACGTCGGAGAGAAAATTTTCTTGCTAGGATATTCCCTCGCATATTGTTTTTCGTTGAGACGGTGGTCGTACAAAACGACAATAAAAAAATTAAATTATAAGTGATTCGGACAAGGGTTCAAATGGAATGAGAAATGGAAAACATTTTGGATTAAAATACAAAAAATTAAAGTTAAAAAGCAAATAATGCTGAAAGATATAATGTATACGGATATGATAATATGTAACGATTAACGGAAAATGAATTATTTATTTGAAACAATTTTCAATCATTTCCTTTTAAAAGATAAACATCATTATTTGGTTGTCATGTCGATCATATTTTGTATATGTCATCAGTTTAAAAAATTTAGTTGAATGAGAAAACTGTCAGACTTTGTTAAAAGTATGGTGGGATGAAAATATCAAGATGAAATTTGTTGAAAAAGTCTGCCATTATAGTTTGTTATGCCTTTGTACTTTCGTGCAAGGAAATAAATGTGTGATCACTGGTGGCTTGTTAATTTAAATTAATGCTTAAATTATTTGCATATATTTGTTCAGAAAGAATTGCGGAAAGCTTTTTAAATTTGTTTAGAATTTTAGCATATATCATTGAAATACAGAAATCCATCTGAAGTCGGTTGTCAGCTTTGTTTCAACGAAAAAATGAGTGCAAAACTGGATCACGAAAATGTTTCAGATCTTAGTGATTACGAGAAGGATGACAGACATTCAGCAACACCTCAAGAAGTTGTTGATAAAATTGCGAAAGGTGGTGAAGAGGTAATGGTTATTTTAATTAATCATTTAAGTTGGCTAATCGAAAAAAAAGTAAAAATATAAATATAATTTCATTAAATCCACTAGGCCAATTAATTAATAAAGCATTAAGCGTTTATTCAAATTATCTACACTAATTTTCTGATTATTAAATTACACAATATTATGGTTGGAAATAAGAAAACTGGCATGGACTCTGAAAAATCTTAACTTTTAGCTTTGAAATTTTCTTACGATTTGTTGAATTCTAAATTTTCATCAATTTAATTGATATGATAATAAGTAAGGAAGCTAACATTGTCTTAAAGCTTTTTAAAAGATGATTCTCAGCTATTGCTACTAACATATGGTAATATCTTTAGAAAATTTCCCCTTGAAAATCGTATATTCCATCATGGATTTACCGTCTTAGATGTTCGTTGCAACAGTATTAATAGTTTTGTCAACCGTTGTTAATTAATTAATTTACGATTAAATTCAGACAATTGTCGAATGGCATAATATAATCCTTAGAGAGCCGCCAAAATTTGATGCATTTTTGGAACAAGCAAATATGTTAAAAAATCGTTATCCAAATGTAATTTTATATGATCGATCACGTGTTAAACTACTTGGTGACAAATTGGGTGACGATTATTATCACGCATCATATGTTGATTCATACGACCGACCAGGTCTAGTTATTATTTGCTATAACATTTGCTTATCATGAAAATGCAATATAAACTAACTAACTAGCATTCATCTATTTGTCATAAAACTTTCAAACGATGATTCACTCCGTTACTTCTTCATTTGCTGCCTTACATTTAAACAGAAAGCCAATTTTGCACGCAAAATTTTGTATTGAATTTATTAAATTAAAATTTACAGACGGTTTTATACTTGCACAAGCACCATTTGATGAAACGACCGAATCTGATTTTTGGCGAATGATAATTCAAACAAATACAAAACTAATCGTTCTCTTAACGGATGTTAATAATCGAGAAGGAAATCGTCTAATCAAGCACTTTTGGCCAGAATCAGATGCAAATTCCCGTAATTACACAGGAGCTAATATTAAAGTAAATTATACAAAGAGCGATGCTGTAAGTTTCATTTATAATTTTTAATTCAACAGTTCATATCAATGAAATGATACAAGAAATAATGTGTTTAAGAGATACTACCAAAAATCATTATTCTAGACAGATATGACACTGATACATTGTTATTATATTCATGTTTATCGGTGATACTATTGAAAACACTGAAATAAGAAGAAATAATTAAACTAATGGAATAATTTGTTGAAAATAAAATACAAATGTATTTATTGATAAAAACTGTAACTATTTTAATGTTTTAATTTTCCAATTGAAAACAAAAGTGTAAATTTAACTTCTCCTAAAATCAATAATTTTGACTTAAAAACAGACTGCATTGTACGATTGGTACAAATTTTCGATTAGCAATATTGTCGACAAATCTATGAATACAATCACAGTAACAATGTTACAATATCGAAAATGGATATATGATAAGATTATTCCAGATAATTTATTAGAATTTCGATCCGAGGTTAGTAGTTCTTTTCTCTTCAATATTATAAGTACGATTATATTCACTTTATTTCTTTTCTACTAAAAACTGAACAGAACTCAAACTATCAAAAAAGTAATACAATTATTTTGATGTTAAATTAATTTTGACTGAAAATAATAATAGAAAATTAGGAAACCAAATTATTACTTATCATCAATTTAAGAATGCTAATAATATATTTTCCAATTCATCATAAAAAAAAGAAGAAAAATACAATTCTTAATTGTTTATGTTTTTGTTACTCGTAAGGCTGGCTAATTCAGAAATAAAAATTTTTCATGTTAAAAGATGGGAAACAAAAATGATGAAAAATGGCAATGTGGGACCGATATGTCTTTTATGTCCTACGGGCGTTCATCGTTCTGGTACTTATGCTATTCTTGACATTGTCTTGGATCGAGTGACTGCTGAGAAAAAGGTATAATTATAGTTAAATGATAATGTTTACATTTGTTAGATTATTAAAACTGCTGTATGGATGTTCATATTGCTCAAATTTACAGTTAAATTCACTTTCATTCATTAAAATTAACTTTTTTGCTATATTTTTCTTATGTTACCAAACGTCAAAATGTTGAAAGAATTTTGTCATTAATGAATTTAATATGTATGGAATAATTTTATTATTTATAAAAGGAATAATTCACAGAAAATTTTAAGAATTCCTGTTTTTTTGAATAATCTAATCTCGGAAATTTCCAGAGAATATTTCTTTTTTCCCAAACGCTCTATCTAAATTTCAGGTTGGGTTGTTGGAAACAGCAAGTATTGTCCGGAAACAACGTTACGGTTGCATGTCCTATTACTCACATTACAGCCATGTGGCTGATTTAGTCGTTCGATATGCTATAGCTACGGGTATCGTCGACATTGGGCAAATAAAGCAGCAGGAATAAAGTTTAAAATAATCTGTGAATCATCATTGCATTATAATTCAAATAAAAGCTATTTGCAATCATAAAAAATTATTGTTGGATAAAAGGTAGAAAATATGGGTGAAATTATGTGGTAAAAAGTTTGAAGAATTATAAAGAAGAAAGAAGAGGAAATTTAAAACGCAATTTAATGTATTTTGAGAAGCACGAAATTTGTTTTGGAAAATTGAACATTATATATGCTTATTCTAATATATAGAAAAATTTGTCTATAAAGAAATATATAAAGGAAAACTTATGTCAATAAGTTAAATGAACATTGAAAGATATGAGAAAGAAATAGGAAAAAATTTTTCGAATTGGAATTTCACTCAAGATCCTTAATTTTAATACAGCATATGGAATTGAAAATGAAATTATAACTGCTTGAATTTAAAAGGAATATATGTAATTAATTATTAAATGAGTCAATTTCGAAACGACTATCAGTCATTACCTGATCCAATTGATATGAATTAAGAAAACAGAATTGAACAAAGCTAAATGCAAATACTTATGATACTTCTTCGTATTCCAATGTAAAAACACTTCAGTGATTGTTTCATAATAAAATCAATACTCCATTAGGGCCTGAAATGTTAGAAACAGTTTTTGATTTGTATTTATTCCTTCCGAAACCACTAGAAAATACTAAAAGGCATAGAAATACTGAAGTGTTTTTTAAATATCTAAACTAATGAAAATGAAAAAATCGCTTCAGCTTATTCATTGCAACCTAATTATTAGTCATATCATTTATTTTTTAAGGCTGTCATCACTACCGTCATGTTTTTTTTTTTTTTTTTTTTTAATATTAAATTCAGTTTATAACTGGCAGAAGAGATTGCATTTATGTTTTATGGAAAATATTGGAATAAATTTATTAGTGTTTAAAATTTTGTGAAAATAAATTGTATGAATTGCGGATAAAGTAATATTACGAGAAAATGATATTAATGCTAACCTTTTTTATGCACAGAAATTAAGCTCTTCATATTATTTATCGCTTCCAGGAGTTGCTCATCCTCAATCACTTTGTTTACGCAATGAAAATAGAGTTCGTGTTCAAAATGCTAATTAAAATATTACTTTTATGAATTTTGAAATTTCATTTAAAAAAAGAAAAGCAAATTTGTAACTTTCTGTGTTTTTAAAGTTTCTAACTTTCTGTGACATAATAAAGTTACGAAAACAACCTACAAAACTGTCCATTCTGATAATTTTTCAGACAGTGGTAGTATCTCTGAAAAAATACCAATGACAAGTTTGTTTGTCACAAATATTTAATCTAATATTTTCCGAAACGTATGTGATGATAGAAGAAATATTCGTAATTTCGGTTCCTAAATTCTGGAAAACAAAATGAGTCAATCTTTTAATGATGTTCAGATCATATCCTAATTTTTATAAATTATTTACTAATTTCTAGTGATTTAGTTTAAGAAACATTGCAGCATTTCAAGAATTCTTAAGCACTTAAATTATAAATGATTGAAAAACCACCTTGTAATTTCCAGCATTTTTTTAAAATTTTCTCAAACTTTACAGCGGTATCATAACATGATCAGTTGACTGATTCACGTAAAAACAATTGGCTTAAATTATGCAAGCGATCCGCTGGAAATTGCGCAATCTCAAATAACTGTCACTTTTATACGTCAAAGTAATTGCACTGAAATTAATGTTTTAAAAATCACACATTTATAATTATTGAATCAAACTGTTTGGTGGGAAATGGAAAATTATAAGAGTGGAAATTATAATGTCACATTACAATTTCTGACCAAACACTTCTAAAATTAACCTATCGAATAGCGTGTCGAGTTTGCAGAAACATTTAAAGAATTAAAAATAGGTGTGAAAAAATGATAAAGTGGAATTATTTTGAAAGCCAGTTTATACTTTTCCAAGTCCAAGTGCCTGTGAAAATGCAGGTCACTCTCGACAATATCAACGATACTCAAATGATAGTGATTAATAATTGCTAAGTTTCATTTTGACTTGAAATGGAAACTTCGTTAGGTTTTATCATCTGTGATATGTTATTTGCCCTCAATTAGAGCAAATTTGTCAAAAGAAGGATTTTCAAAAGAAATTACTAATAAATATATATTTAAGTGCTTCATTATCCATACGAAATGTTTCGCTTATACTTCCGGATGAGTTCAGATATGGCTGCACTATATTTCCGGTTGTAACTTGACGTGGAGAACTCAGATCAAATAGGTTATAAGAACCAAAGACATCAATTAATGTTATCTAGGCTTAACCTTCCTTTCTTCTGCCCATTTCACTTGTATTTCAATTATCCTTTAATACTATGAAGAAATGAAGAAAACTGTAAGAAAATATAAACTGAAAAAATGAGAACATACTTTGAGAGATGAAAATAGAGAAAATAATGGTAGCATTGTGAGTCTGCTTGAAATGTCAGTCTTGAAAGAGTTCCTGAACTGAAAAAAAAATGCAAACTCAACATTCCTTTAAAATACATATTGATATAAATACATGCCGACTGTCATCGCAAAACACTTTTATAGGTGTCATCCGAAATTACACATTCAAGAACTGTAAACATTAGATTTATTAATACTAGATTTAACTTCTTGTCCAAAAGCTATTTAATCAAACAAACCTTAATTCCACTTTGATTGCCACATCGACCAATTCGGGCAATAATGACCAGAAGCAACCCAAATAATTTGCAGTCACACCAGAAAGACTGCAAAATAGTTGGGTTGTTTCCGGAAATTGAAAGGAAAAGGGAAGCAATAAGTGAAAGTGGCATTTGCACATCATATCGCTGTAACAGTGCCCACATTTTCAAATGGAATTCAAATTAAGCACAGAGTGGTCGTTGCACCTCGGCGGTTTTGTCCAACTTGCACCATAGCTTTAAATGACGCAAAAGGGTGAACGGAATTAACGACGGTGCATGTGTTATACGGTGGGAAAATGAAAGAAGAGAATTTTGAAGGGGAAATCATTAACCAATTTAACCGGTGAACCAGAATGGGACATAGCATGTGATCACATTGTCGGTTTCAGAAGAATGAGAAAACGAATTAGCTTCTGTATCTATTGAAAAAGGTCATCAACGGTTTCTCGAATCAGTTATCAATTAAATCTCGACACACTTTTTTTTTTTTTTTCACATTGCTAATTTTGTATTGTTCACATCTGTCATGATATACAAAGTGTAGCAACTGCAATATACTTTTTTATTCGATAAAATTATAATATTATTTTTATCTCTGATGCGCGCGTGTGCACGTGACCTGAATATTAAATTTGAATGTTTAGTGTTACGAAAAAGTTACGCCAATTCTCCTCCTTTCATAAACATGAAATATGCCAAAAATGCGAAATTAATTGTCATAAGCATTAGTAGAATAGTGATTAGAATGACTGACGATGTAATATTTTTAAATTAAAGTGTAAGGGTTAAAAGCTATAAAGCAGTTCCTTACTGCAAGCAGTAAATATTTACAAGTTATATCATTCTCGATATTCTTCAAAATCTGTTTGAAACTGTTCAGTAGTGGATTTTGATAAAATATAATTGAAATCAATTTGCCCCACAAAGATATTATCTAAAGATCTTACAAATTCAAAAGATTTTAAGAAAAATTCAAATAAAACTCAAAAGGTAGTATTTTTAGGTAGCATCGTTGTGCGACATTTGTGATCCTACTCATTCTTTAAAACTGCGACTAGTTTTAATTATGTAACTAACATGATAATTTCACACAAATAAAAGTTATCTAAGAAAAGAAAAGAGTTACTTTAATAGGTCTTCCTTTATTAAAATAAATTAAAATAAAATTATCCTTTAGGGCAAAAAATGTATCGGATCTCGTCACATTACTGTACACATAAATATTCTGCTTAGTATTATCGATTAAATATAAAGATTCGAAATCTTGAATTTATCATTCTGCAAAATTACTGCAACGTTTATTTCGGTGATATGCATTTTGCATAGATTACGTTTGAAGACAGTCTTTAGATGTAATAATTTTTGAATTATTTTGATAACATTCTTTGAATATCCTAAAATATTCATGGAAAATAGAGAGATATTGCGAGAAAGTTTATTGGTATGCAAATCTTGCAACAAAACTATTGAATTCAATGTTGAAAATAAGAATTTAGGAACATATAAGAAAATAAATCTATCAGTTCGGTGAAAAAGAACAATCAATTAATTAACTAGACATAAGCATCATTACTTAGAATTAATCCAACACCAAATCATCACACCGTGAGCTGAATAAGTCAACTGTTCTAAACTCTGAAATTATCATTTCTACAGAAAATTCCTATTAATATCAAGAATAATTTAAACCTAAAATTAAATCTTGTTTTTAATCTTTTTCTGATTTTCGATGCGAACTGTCGAAAAAAATATGAATACAGTGAATGAACGAATAACTTTCATTGATTCTCACATTGACTTTGCAGTCTCTTTCTTCTTGCTTAATGATTATACACTATCAGATAAAGTGATCCATTGACATAGCATTAGAGATAGTTATCTACGTGCATCTTATAGAGCATATTATGGAAGCTTAAAGATTATTCCTTGTTGATTGGTTGCTGGGAAATGAGTAACTTACTGATCAAAGGGATATATATTAATGCTCATAGTATTAATATTAATGATACTTCATGGCATCTTAGTTGTGTCAGACAGAGTTTTTCATTTTAACGTCTTATGTGTTCTGATAGCTCCATATTTTCTTCTTGCAATTTAAATGCATTTTTTCTTTTCAGCGCAAAAAAAAAAAAAAAAAAAAAAAAAAACGGAATCCTGCAAAGTACAAGGACCATCTTTGCCAACGCTGGCAGATCTGAAGAATTACTTACGCACGGAGCCGTTATATTTCCAGGTGTTGGAAAATTACCTGCACAATGCGGCAAATTTAGTATGTCCATTTTTGATTTTAAATTTATTTGTCATTTATGACATACAGCTTAAAATAGGTAATACTTTCTGAATTTATGAAGGAGATTAGAGGAATAAGTATGAACTAAGGGAATGAAATGTTATTCCTTGCTTTGAACTTCATTGGTACTTACCTCATAGATGTAAAGTTAGTTTTACATTAATGATATCTAGCTACATCTTTTTTAGATTAACGAGTTGAGAGCGAAAATGGAAAGAAATGAGCGATAAGCTCATGAAGAACAAGTTGCGCTCCATCTCCTCGAGCGCAATCAAGTGGAAACTTGGCAAGAAAAATCAGTGCCATCACTGGTTGATGATGATGGCAATTTGGAAGAGGAGATGGATGAGTGAGCCATTCCTCAACGAGGAAGTTATCAGTGTGGCACCACCGGCAACAGTCTCGGATCGCAGAGAAGAAACAGTTCGTGAAATCGAGCTGTAAGTCTCATTTTCAATTATGCAAATGTGACAAAGAGTGTTTGTAGTGCAATGTAATATCCTAGATTTAAACATGAAAGAATATTCTTGTCATCGAAACCCTTGATTGCAAGTGTGTTTCAGGCGATCTCGGACTATAAGAGTCCCAATGCTGGAGCAGGACAGAAACAACGAAGTACCAGCAGGCCCGGTAGCCTTCCAAGTGCCATCAATGGAGGCTTTACCGGCACATTACCGACGAGCGCTGGCTGCTCCAGAAATCGACCCATACACGGTGACAAGGAAGGTTGATGGGTCAACTGCAAACGGTAAATTTAAAAAAAAAAATAATAATTCGCATTAATGCAGTAAATAATAATTCGCATTAATCTATAACATTTGTTATGCTTTTAAATAAATCTGGAATCTCTTAATAAGAATTTCAAAACTGAAATATTTTCAGGATGTGGCTTTTGCTAGAAAGAATTTGGGACGTTGAAAGGATGGCGGATTCATGCCAGCAGAACTCATAGGCAGAATGGTGAGTTTAACTTTGGATTGAATTGTATTATTTGCTGCAGTAATTGAAGTTATTACTTTCAATATTTGTATTTCAGATTTTTGTCAAAAATGCGACCATTTTGTTAAAATGCCGCATGCAGCCTCTACTGAAGTGATCGAGGCTGTTATGGAGTTTCATTCTATGGAATGGTGCCCTAAAGTGACTAAGGCTGTAGTCTAAGAAAGGGCTGCCAAGCGACGGAAGCTCGAGCTAGTGGGTAGAATCGAAGACGCCAAGCGCTAGTTTATCCCTGGTAAATGAAATGATTTCTTTGTTTTCAAATTATATTATATAATTAACTCATTTCCTCTAGATCAATCTTCCAGTGTTTTCAGGCGCACTGTGATTTTTACCCATAACCGTTGGCAAAAGTCATCTAATGCAGTTTCCGCCGTTTCCACCTCGCTCTCGCTTCGAAATCTCATCCGTGCGTAAGTAACTTATGAATTACTTATTCCAGTTTTTTTTTTTTTTTTTTTTCAATTTTATGTTATATTAAGACTGGTTTGTTATTAAGTGTTGAAATGTTGGGCGATCAAACTTTTCATGCTTTGCTTTTGCATAATTATGAATGAAGCATAGTCTCAAATAGTTTCATCTCTAAAATCAATACTGAGAAAGTTTGTTTTTCTTGATCGCCCAACTTTTTTTAATGTTTTCTTTTTTCGTTTTTTTTTTTTTCAACACTTTAATGATAAAATGTTTTTTTGCTTTAATTTTAGAATGCATTGTTTGATTAAAATTTTTTGCCTTTGTTGTTTACTAATTTTGGGATTTTTTTTTTGTTCAATTCACTTTGTTTTTTAATTGTTTATGTGATTAAATTTCCAAAAAAAGAAAAAATTAAAAAAAAAGAAAAAAATAAAAAACAAAAGATAAAAAATTAAAAACTAAAAAAAATAAAAATGAAAAAAAAAAGAAAAAGAAAAGAACAAAAAAAAATAAAAGAATAGAAAAAAATAAAAAAGAAAAAAGAAAAAAAGAAAAAATAAAAAAATAAAAACAGCAAAAAAATATGAAAAAAATAGAAAAAAATAAAAAAGAAAAAATAGAAAAAATGAAAAAATAATTTGAGAAAAAATTGGTGCTAATTGTATTTTTTGCTTATTTTTACTTCACACACTTGTATTTTTTGATTTTTTACTGTTTTACTGTTAGCAATTTTAATTTATACCTTTATCGTTGTTAATTTAAATCAATCTAAATGCTAATTTGTTACTGTTTACGACTGTTATACTTTTCCATATGATTAATTCCTTTTTTTGTCTTCGTTGAATTGCTTTCTCGCCCAGTTATCCTTATTTTACTGCTTCTCATATGTTGGCTATGTATTTGCCAATTGTTTTTATTTTTTATACATTTATTTTTTATTGCTTATATTTATTTATCTATTTATTTTTATTTGTATTTGTCATTCATGTTCATATTACTTTTCTAATTATTAACCATTTTCATATCGGTTATTCCGACACAACTTTTAATTTTTAATGAGAATTTGACAATTTTAGCTCCCCGCTGTCAATTTGCTGTTTTTAATGTAAACTAAATTTAATTTGATTTTAGATTTAATTATTTTAAATTAGAGTGTCTCATAGTTTGTATTTGTTTTATATTTTATTAGTAACTGTTATTATTCTATTATTTTAATATGACTTTTTTAACCTTATTACACACAGTCTGCAATAACCCCGACTGTTCATAAAGATTGCTGTTTTTATATTTTGTTATTATTCAATTAAGCGTTTTTAATTAGCAGATATACGAATTATTTATGTTTATTTTACTACATTTTCCGTTATTTGCTGAATCATTTTGGCTCCAAGTCTGTATAGCCGTAGTTTTACCTACTGTCATTTCTGTTTTTTTTTATCCAAATACTTAGTTTTAGCATTTATTTATTCAAATACTTAAATTTGTATTAATACAACTTAAGTTTTAGGTTGTATGTTAAGTTTTAAACCGTATTCACTTCATCACAAAGAATTTTTTCCTTCACCTGTTGCCAATTTTTACAGTGTTGGAAAAATCTTTTCTTCACTCTTGATTTCATTTCCGAATTTTTTTTTTCTTTGATTTATTTCAATTATCAACTATGCGAGCAAATCCAATTTGAAAAGTTGCAAGACACAGATTTGAAATTTAGTATTTTGATTAAAATTTGTTTACTTTCCCATTTATTGTTTTTTTTTTCCGTCCATATTTTTCCTGTTATTTATGGGAGTGATTTTTTTCTTTTTTGATTATATTATCTCTTTAAGTGTGATTAACTTTATTTCGATACTCAGGTATAAGTAATTTCTTTTTTGTTTAGATTAATATTAGCGTTATTCAGACCTAAGAAAAAATTTGACTAATTTTTTAATGGCTTCGAGTTATTGTCTGCAAAGGTTATTGTTCTTCACCTGTTGCACCAATTAACATTTATTGATCGTTGTGTGCCTTTCCTTTTTGCGCCGCTATTTTAATGAAATGGTAATTTTCCGCTGCATTTTGTGTGATTTCTCATCTAACAGATGCTATTATAATTCGTTAATTTAATATGCAAATTACACTTTTTATTTCCTTGTAAGCAATTAAAAATGTTTTTTTCAACACTACGGTCTATGCTTTAAGTTAGCTATCTTTTATTTTAGTTTAGCTATTTTATTTTGCAGTGAACAATTCATTTATCGACTTTCTTTTAGCTTTTTAATCAGTTTATAATTTAATTAAATATTGAAGCATCAGTTTATAATGCGATTAAATCGCAAAAGACAATTTCATGTAAATTATTTTGTTTGTTTAATTAGTCAGCAATTTATTAATTTCTTTCATTTCAATATTTTGTTAGAATTGTAAGCGAAAGCATTTATTGTGTTTTTTTCCTTATTTTACGACTTTTATTTTCAGCAACATTAAAAGTATTAAAATATATACGCACTGCCATTTTTTAAATTTAAATGAACTTCTTCATATTCTATTTAATAATTCGTCTAATGTTTAATTTCAGTCTTTCATACCGTGATGTCGTTTTCCTCATATTTTGATAATTTGTATTTTCTGGTATTTATGATTTAAAAATTATTAGTGTTAAATAATTATATATTTCTTCCATTTCTTGCAAATTTGTTTATTGCACATATCTTTTCATCAATTAATCATACCTGTAATATGCATTTTTAATAGAATTTCATTTATCATTTTCATCTTTCCAATTCCTTCTTTGTATCCCTACATAAATATAAGTTATGCTATTCCTTTTAACTTCTCAAACTTCACGTTGTACTCTTTGCTATTCTGATCCACCTGGCGTTTTTCATTAATTCACCGTCTTCCACATTTTCTAGCTTTTCTCAACTTCCTCTACAGCGTTCCTTATTCATCTCAAGTTTCTCAGCCTATTTTGTTACACTGAATTGTTTTTTTCTTTAATTAATTAACTACAATTTCAGCGTTTTTTCATTATTCTAACTTTTGCAGCAATTTTGTTAATATTATTTACATATCGTTTTTTATTTATTAGTAAGACATTGTTTCCAAGTAATTAATTTTTATTTTAACGTGTTTATTCATATTAACTTTTATATACCATCTTATTTCACCATTTTCTTACAGCGTTCTTTAACCGTTATCTCAACCCCCCTTATTTGGCCCAACTTCGTCTGCTATTTTGATTTCTTAACTTTTGCATTTTATTTTATAATTAATTATCGTTTGCATCAATTTTGCATGCCATTTTCATATCATTTAAACTTTCTTTGTTTTTTGTTGCTACTCATCTTTCGCATGTCATTTTGTTATTTCTTTACATGCTGTTTTGTTTTACTTATCTTTTGTTATTACTTATCTCTTGCACTCTCTTTTATCATTACTTATCTTTTGCATGCTATTTTATCATTACTTATCTTTCATATGCTATTTTATCATTACTTATTTTTGCATTGTATTTTATCATTACTTATCTTTTGCATGCTATTTTGTTATTTCTTATACTGTGCATGCCCTTTTGTTGCTACTTATCTTTTGCATGTTGTTTTGTAATTATTGATATTTGCATTTTTGTTATTATTTAACATTTGCATGCATTTTTTTCTGATTTTTTTTGCGCATGATTTTGTAATTATCTAATTTTTTCATACTATCTTGTCATCACCTGATTTTTTGCATGTTATTTTTTTATTACTTAACTTTTCATGCTGTTTTAATTTTTTTTTTTTCTTATTAGTTGACTGTTGCATGAAAAAAAAACTTGATTTTGCATGCTGTTTTGTTATTGCCTATCTTTTGCTCATTTTTTGCTAATACTAGTCTTTTACGTGTTGTTTTATGCTTATTTTGCATTTAATGAACTTTTGCATGCTGTTTTGCATTTTTATACATTATTTCTATTTCTATTTAACTTTTGTTTCAGCGTTAATCTTTTGCAAAGGCACACATTTTTGTCAATTCTGGCATGCTCTTTTGTTAATTTTGTTCGGTGTTTTTAATCAGTTGGTTTTTATTTCAGCGTTTTTCAATCCTAACTTTTACATACTATTTGATTTTTCTGTTTGTTGTTGATTGACTTTTGTCTTCTTTCTTTTACTCGTCTTAATTTCTACATGCTTTTTTTGTTATTACCTAAGTTATTTAAGTTACTTAGTGTATCGTCAAAATTAACTTTTATTCCTCCCTAATTTATTTTTAACTTCTACATGCTTTCTTATTATTCTAACATATTTAATGTCCTTGCAAGAAGAAAATATGGAGCTATCAGAACACATAAGACGTTAAAATGAAAAACTCTGTCTGACACAACTAAGATGCCATGAAGTATCATTAATATTAATACTATGAGCATTAATATATATCCCTTTGATCAGTAAGTTACTCATTTCCCAGCAACCAATCAACAAGGAATAATCTTTAAGCTTCCATAATATGCTCTATAAGATGCACGTAGATAACTATCTCTAATGCTATGTCAATGGATCACTTTATCTGATAGTGTATAATCATTAAGCAAGAAGAAAGAGACTGCAAAGTCAATGTGAGAATCAATGAAAGTTATTCGTTCATTCACTGTATTCATATTTTTTTCGACAGTTCGCATCGAAAATCAGAAAAAGATTAAAAACAAGATTTAATTTTAGGTTTAAATTATTCTTGATATTAATAGGAATTTTCTGTAGAAATGATAATTTCAGAGTTTAGAACAGTTGACTTATTCAGCTCACGGTGTGATGATTTGGTGTTGGATTAATTCTAAGTAATGATGCTTATGTCTAGTTAATTAATTGATTGTTCTTTTTCACCGAACTGATAGATTTATTTTCTTATATGTTCCTAAATTCTTATTTTCAACATTGAATTCAATAGTTTTGTTGCAAGATTTGCATACCAATAAACTTTCTCGCAATATCTCTCTATTTTCCATGAATATTTTAGGATATTCAAAGAATGTTATCAAAATAATTCAAAAATTATTACATCTAAAGACTGTCTTCAAACGTAATCTATGCAAAATGCATATCACCGAAATAAACGTTGCAGTAATTTTGCAGAATGATAAATTCAAGATTTCGAATCTTTATATTTAATCGATAATACTAAGCAGAATATTTATGTGTACAGTAATGTGACGAGATCCGATACATTTTTTGCCCTAAAGGATAATTTTATTTTAATTTATTTTAATAAAGGAAGACCTATTAAAGTAACTCTTTTCTTTTCTTAGATAACTTTTATTTGTGTGAAATTATCATGTTAGTTACATAATTAAAACTAGTCGCAGTTTTAAAGAATGAGTAGGATCACAAATGTCGCACAACGATGCTACCTAAAAATACTACCTTTTGAGTTTTATTTGAATTTTTCTTAAAATCTTTTGAATTTGTAAGATCTTTAGATAATATCTTTGTGGGGCAAATTGATTTCAATTATATTTTATCAAAATCCACTACTGAACAGTTTCAAACAGATTTTGAAGAATATCGAGAATGATATAACTTGTAAATATTTACTGCTTGCAGTAAGGAACTGCTTTATAGCTTTTAACCCTTACACTTTAATTTAAAAATATTACATCGTCAGTCATTCTAATCACTATTCTACTAATGCTTATGACAATTAATTTCGCATTTTTGGCATATTTCATGTTTATGAAAGGAGGAGAATTGGCGTAACTTTTTCGTAACACTAAACATTCAAATTTAATATTCAGGTCACGTGCACACGCGCGCATCAGAGATAAAAATAATATTATAATTTTATCGAATAAAAAAGTATATTGCAGTTGCTACACTTTGTATATCATGACAGATGTGAACAATACAAAATTAGCAATGTGAAAAAAAAAAAAAAAGTGTGTCGAGATTTAATTGATAACTGATTCGAGAAACCGTTGATGACCTTTTTCAATAGATACAGAAGCTAATTCGTTTTCTCATTCTTCTGAAACCGACAATGTGATCACATGCTATGTCCCATTCTGGTTCACCGGTTAAATTGGTTAATGATTTCCCCTTCAAAATTCTCTTCTTTCATTTTCCCACCGTATAACACATGCACCGTCGTTAATTCCGTTCACCCTTTTGCGTCATTTAAAGCTATGGTGCAAGTTGGACAAAACCGCCGAGGTGCAACGACCACTCTGTGCTTAATTTGAATTCCATTTGAAAATGTGGGCACTGTTACAGCGATATGATGTGCAAATGCCACTTTTAATTGGGACTTTGAAAACTAGTATGACATAGCAACAATTCAGAAATATAGACTACTAACCTGAAAGTTATACATTAAAATTAAATTCCTGATTAAAATTTCACTACTAATCACATCAACGAGATTATACAAAGGAAACGATGAAATCGTCGCTAAATGCTCTAAATCTTCGAACTTCAAAATTCTGATAGAACGAAGGAAAACTTAAAACTTGGAAATGTGTATTTAAGCCCATTTTTGAGTTACAAATTGACACGAGCAACATAGTTTCCGATGCCATAAAATAGAGAAAACTACACGATAGGACAAAAAAAATAATAAGCCTAGGGCAATTATAACATAGCTGGCTATAATCGTCTTCTTATTTGGTAGCAAGCATTTATTGACCTGAATATCGTCAGGAGTTACAGTGACAAGAAGAAATGCAGGTTGTGGAATATTTCGCCATGAAAATGACGATAATGTCCATTCATATACATTATACGGTGATGGCCACCTGAAACATTGCACTAATCTTTTGAAGGCGCTATTTTTGTTTGATATAGGTAACACAAGTATAGAAAAAACAGCAGTAGAAAGTAATATTTCCCTTCAAAAAAATTGGAGAAATAAACTTCATGTGTGCAAATCATGTATATTTTAATGAGATCATAAATTATTATAAACTAAAACCAAATATGCAACCTACAAGATTGCTAAGTTTGTAACTACCCTTTTATGGTGAGATAATAGTGTAATTAAGGATTTGGTTAGAGTTAAATTTTAAAAAATATAATTCACCATGTTCGACAACTGTAATGCAGATGACCATCAAAGATAGCACGAGGTTTCAGTTTTTTCAGAATGTAATGAGACGACACATTGGAAAGGCAATGAAATCCAGCACGAAAACGCTCTGACTTTCTTGGTTCTGGCGCTACATCATAGTCATTGGCACATTTTGAATCACTATGTCTGAAATTCACAAATTATACTAAAGTCTAAATTATTTAGAAACTAGACTATTAGCTTCTTAAGAGTATTAGAAATTTTTTATTTAGTAAGCTGAATGTGAATGATATGGAAAGAACAAAAAAATATATAAAAGTATCTATCTAAAGCAGATATGTTGATAGTATCACTCGATTAAATTAGACATAGTGATTTTAAGAAATTTTACCTGTACAATGGGACATGAAGCAATAAGATGGGTCTTGAATGAATATTACATGGTGCTTTTAGATTTCTATTACAATTAAATACTTGACTCAGCTGCTCAACTTGATCTTTGGTAACGTTCCGAAGCAAACAATCACCACAATCAATTGTCATGGAATTCAACAATACGAAATGATTTCCACCAATAACGATGTGATCAACAAGTGAGCGTGAAAAATGTTGCGAGAAAAATTGCAAACGTACTGGATTGATTTTACTTAAACGAAACTTTTGAAATTTCTAAAATAAAGTTTTTTTCCTAAATCAAACACTGCACAAATTGACCTCCGACAGAACCATTGCTCAGATTCATTTCGACATAACTTGGTGATTTTATTATCAACATCAAACTAGTAAAATATAATTCTTCTGTTTTCTTTTTTTTGGCTTCCATTATCTTCTGACCGTTTTTATGATTGCAATCTAAATAGAATTCTATATACTAAATACGAAAATAAAAAAAAAAAACTCAAGAAATTCGATTGAGTGAATCCACATGTAATTTACAAGAAAAATCAGTTGCCTTCAATCTATATTAACTTTAAAATATTTATGTAAACGAACCACAATGAAAATTCGAAAATAAAGCTTACTGATGGGATATAATATCATGATTGCCCACAATACAATGTCTTTCAACGTTTTTGGGTACATAAAAAAGTTCATTGAAATGATTTGCATAATTTATAAGGTCCTGTTGACTGCTTATGGTACTACCATCAAATAAATCACCTGAAACTATGCATATTCCTCCCAAGATCACTGCAAAGATTTCTATTTTTTTTACTACCGATGAAAATGAACTGATTACAATTTGGTTAGAAACAAAAAAAAAAAAAAAAAAAAGAAAGCAAGTCTACCAGTATGTTTACAATCAACGTTGTCATTTCTTCAAACTATTTGTTTAATACAATTTCACCTGTGTGAAATAAATAAATTCTAAAATAGAAAAAAACGAGTTAATATATGTATCATTTTTTATTGTTTAATTGTATCATTTTTATTGTTTCAGCGAACTTTTTGAACCCTTAATCTATAATTCGAATGTATAAATATTCAGAGTTAAACAAAATGTTAAACAAATCTAAAAAGAAAACGGCATGTGGACGAGTCAATGATACGGCTGACTGAAACGACCGGTACATTTGCCATTCCCTGAAAGTAAAAATTCAAGTTGCTATTCACTAATATTCGATTAGTCTTTCCTAAAACATATAAAAACGTATGAAAGGAGAATTTGTTGTGAGAAATATAGCGCCATTTGAAATCTGAACAAGATGAAGCAATAAAGGTGAACTTACTACCTACTCTTTTAACACTTTCAAATATATAGTAGTAAATTTCATGACATTTCTAATTTGAACCTATCATTTCATGCTGCTTATTTTTATAGAATATAATCGATTTTTATTTGTTTAATCAATTTTATTACTTTTCATCCATCATTATTCATTTTCCATATTCTCTTGCTAATCATAAGAATTTAACATTCATTCGTTAGGACTAAATGATTTATTCCCCATATACAGTAAAAAAATTCTAATAGTATAAAATTTCATTCATGTAACTTTTCCTTTTGACATTCACATATTTTTGACATTTTACCTTTTAGCACAAAAATGTTTATCGAATTATTTTTAAAATGCAATTTTATAACTCAAAAAAAAAGAAGAAAAAAACCAAACATGATAAAATTATCTTTATTTCCAAATAATCATTTTTAAATCTTAATTTTGAAAGAAAAAAAAAGAGTAAAAACAAAAATGAAAAAAGAAGAGAAAGAAAAAATGAAAAATAAACGAGCCATCTTATCTTGTCGAACCAATATTCATTTTGACTGGATAATAAGAGATGGATATCGGTCAATATAATCACTCGTGTCTCTTTTTTACGTCCTTCTTCTGTTGTTGATATAATAGGCCACGAACATGTCGTATAGATTGTTATGTAATATGTCAAATACTCATTGTAAATGACAACAAAAAGAATAATCAACAATAAACCTGTTTTACTGCTCCAAATTCCACCCATTCACGAATAGATTACTTAGCAACAAAAAAAAAAAAAAAAAAAAAAAAAAAAACAAGTACAAAAAAAACAAAGATTCGAACGACAAATTTTTACACAGTCAGCATTATCTGAACGATTGTGAAATGGAACGTTTCAGATAAATGTTCAATTTAGTTAAAAAAAAAAGCACTGGAATTATTATTATTTGGAAATTTACAATAAAAATGATGAGTTTAAGCGAGAAATTTAAAGTAATTAATATTTTCCTATTTTTTATTCTAAATAATTGATAGAACAATAGTGATAATTTGCTTCATCTTATTTGATAAATAAATTCATTAATGAAACAATATAACATTAATGATAATTAATAATTATTTTTGTTGTTAAAATGGCCATCATAAAAATAGTTGGAAAAATTACTTCATATGTTTAAGTCATAATTTTAGCTACTGTATTAATATTATAAAATGCATTATCATAAATAGATTAAATTTTATTTTTCATTTTTCCTTTTTCACTTTTGTCTACAATTAATTTCATATTTTCATTATGGAAAAATGTTATCGTAAAATGAATGAAAAAATGAATCATTTAATTGATATTATTTCAACTATTAGCATAAGATAAAAGGGCAAAGAGGAAAAAGGAAATGATTTCATAGTTTCTCTTTTCTCTGTTATTTAAAATATTTTTCATTTATTGTATAAGTTTTATTTTCCTTCAATAGCAAAAAAAAACTTTTTACAATAATTAAATATGAGAAATTGAAAAATATCTCTTTTTATTCTTAGCTTTTTCTAGACAATTATTTAAAACAATGGCGAGAATTCGTTTTCTAATTACTTTGTGACATCATCGAGATTTTTTGTCATTTTTTCGTTTAGCTTACTTACCATCTTCTCCTCTCTTCCGTCAAATCTTTATTGTTATTTGGTAAATTTTAAATGTAAATAAAGAAGTTAATTAATGTGTGAATAACAGTATACACCGTAGCTTACCTGTAATCCACGTTGACATGGCACAGTGACACAGCGGGAAGCACTCTTTGTCATCTGATTTGAATTGATTCGAAAACAGAAATGCTTCCTCTTAGCTTCAGATTTCATACGTATCATCAATAATAGCCCCATGTTCAGAGCACGGACGAGGGATGTAGTAAATTCATCACTAGCTACTGATATCTTATCATATCACTCATTTAAGATTGGAATCTAATTATGGGGAATATAACAGTAAGTGAGGTCTTCTATTCATGCTTGCTTGTAGATCTTCCAATCTTTTCTTTGTTATAAATCAATTTGCATCAAAATATTTGTGCCTAAATGGAATAGCAGTAGAAGAAAATAAATGATTCATATTCATTTACTTATTTATTTGTGGTATACTAATATAATTGAATGGAATTCATCTATAATTAAATACTTTGATTCGTCGTAATAAATATTTTGAGAATTCATTTGGATTTGTTGGGGATCTGATGCATATTTTGCTAAATTAATGAATGGTATATTAATTAATAGTGCAAATGTTAGAGTACATTTAATATTCTGCTTCTTTTTCATTTGTTTTTGAAAAAGTTAAGTCAAAATTTAAAATCAAAAATTTTTTTTATCATAGATAATTTTATTAATATATATTTCGAATGTGGAATGGTGAAATAAATTATCCCTAATCTAGGAGTTAAAAAAAAAGAAAAAAAGATTACAATAAATAAATAAACAATTGAAATTTTAGTACTACATTAAAAAATAATGTATGGGAAATTTGTCTAATTTAAATTTTAATCACCATTTTAATTTAAATGTTAATCATACAGTAGTTTTATGATTTTAGTGATATACTATTGTGATAAATGTTTCATTGAAAAAAGTTTAATTTTCAAAAAGACAAGAAATTCTAATGGATGTTGTGATAAGGAAGAATTTCTTTAATTGCTTATCTTTTTTTTAAAAAAATATTATCCTTCATTTTGAAATTATTAATCATTT
Organism: Brugia malayi; assembly: GCF_000002995.4. Taxonomy (NCBI): domain Eukaryota; kingdom Metazoa; phylum Nematoda; class Chromadorea; order Rhabditida; family Onchocercidae; genus Brugia; species Brugia malayi. The sequence continues at coordinate 5,292,225 of NW_025062477.1, forward strand.
TATTTCGCGTATTACACTAATAATTTATCACCAGTATATCTATTTAACTTTAAAAAGTAAAGGTTAAAAAAAAACATAAAACAAATAAAAAAGAAAAAATAAGTGATAGAAGTTTACGTAAAACAAATAACAGTAAAATTTGTTTTTCAACAAATTGAAGCCAATTTTCTTCATTGTTTATCTAAGAAGTATTTTGAAACTTTTATTAGCTTATGATAATTCCTTCAAAAATAATTCCACAGTAAGCATTTAAACTTTACAAATTTTTAATTTCTAAATTAATTAGTTTTAAAATGTTATCCATATGATAGAAGTAAAAAAGAAAAGAAAAACAAAAATAAATAAATAAAAATTTTAATTAATAATATAAAATCGTTAATTGAGAATGTAAAAGATTGTTAAATTCTTATTTTCTCTCTCATTCTTTCTCCTTTTTTTTGTTTTTTCTTTTTCTGATGTAAATAAGTGAAAACGATATTTTAAAATTGTTTAATCATACATCTGAGTTAAAAAAAAAAAAGAACAGAAGTTAGACGTTAAAAGTTATGATTAATTATTTGAAGAAATTACCTCAAGCTAATGAAGTTTTTGAAACCAAACAGAGAGAGAGAGAGAGAGAGAGAGAGAGAGAGAGAGAGAGAGAGAGAGATAACAGCTGTTAGAAATAAAATGTTGCAACATTTGACAATGTTATATATCATAGCATGCATTAGATCAATAGATCGATATATCATTCGTTAGATTTTAATTAAATAAAATCAAATGAAGAGTTAAAAAAAAATTTTCGTTTTTTTTTTTTTTTTTAAATTTCTATTATTTGTCTTTTCTTTTAAATTATTTGTTATTCGCATTCTTTCATTCTTTCACTATTTATCATTTATTTTTTGCATTCCTGAAACAATTACTCATCTTCTATTCCTTTGGATATTGCTTACTTTAACAAAATATCTAAGATTTCTCGTTTTCTTCAAAGTGATATTTTGAGAATTTATAAATCTATTCTTATATTATATATATATGCTTTATGTTCATAACTTTTTGTTTTTACTCTTATTTCTATGTCGTAGCATTTAACATAAATTATATTGCGAGCAAAAATCAATGATTAAATGTACTCAATTAATGCTAAAGTAATTATGTGATTGCATTTAGGCTCAAATATATTGCTAATAATCAAACCAATTAATGAAGACGAATTCATATATTTCTTTGTAAACAAAAAATAAGCTTTTTTATTTACATACACAATGCATATTATTTTATGCGAGAATTCAAATAAACCTTGGAATAAAAGCATTTTGCATTTTGTATTGTTTTGAGTGCAATCTGTTTAATGCTATATGAAGTGATAATCGATTAGTATGAATACAGTAGATTAAATCGAAATTTCATAGGCTCTAATCATAACTGTTGAAAGTTTAAATATCTTCAAATAGCTAAACTTTTGATTAAAAAAAGAAAAAATCCGTCAATGGCTTTTCTTTTCATCATCCAATCACTGTGGTAATTATTATCGACTGCTGCATAAAATTGCGTGGAATGAACTTTCATCTTTTCAAATTCAATTCAATAACCACAAATATTGGAATAAAAAAATTTTTGGCATAATTATGTCAGATCAATAATTTCCATAATTTACTTTTTGTTAATCAGTAATGATGAACAGGCAATTAATTCATTTAAAATTCAAGCATTTCATAATTTTTACAAAACTTTTTCAATTATCATCAAATATATCATACAATTTGTTTCCAATTAAATTTATCTATCATTAATATTATCACTTATCATCATACCTTTAAGATTCATTTCGAAATTAAATATAAGAATTATTTTAAACCTACTCCTCATCACATATTATTTTTATGGTCTAAAAGCTAAGCATAAATATGGAACTGCTTATTGAAAGACTGTATAACATTTATACTTAAAAGAAGTACCAAAGATAAATAATAAAATTTGTGAATGTAAAAATTTCAATACTTACTTATTTTTTTAGAGAACACTTTTAGGAGTGGATAAATCAAAGAACTTAAAATATAATTTGATGAATTTTTTTTTTACTCCATCATTTTTTTAATTAATTGGTAATATCTATGTGAATTATTATTATTATTGTTATTGTTATTGTTATTGTCAATATTAATAATTGGATCATTAATTTATCAAAAAGATAATAATTGTTCCTGAACAAAAACATAATTTAATATTGCCATTTATTTGTTTGGAAAAATTTCCCAAGATCTCTAAGCATTTAATATTTTTAAAGTTCGCTACATTACTTTAGCAAAATGGCTAGAGAAATATGTGCACAAAGATTTTGTCAAAATTCACATCATCAATCATTTTGTTGTTTCAAATGTTATTTCAAAATATTGTTTATTTCACAATTAGATGTGCTTTCCTTTGCTAAGGCATATTAAAAATGAATATGAAATAAGCAACTTAAATGTGTAATTACTTCATATTATGTTTTTCAAATTTTAAAATTGCAACTCTGTCTCTAGTTTTTGAACTTGTTCATCTATTTAAGTTAGAGAATGTTTGTGATTTTCCAAAATTTCAAATTCAATTACTTATATAAATGCAAAAAAAAAAATTATATTTCTAAAATTTACATTTCTCTAAAATTTTTTGAATTATGTCAATAAATTAAAAAAGTAAATTGAAAGGTTTAAATTTTCCGAAAATATTTATTGCTTTTGTCTCATTCCATTATTCAATTATGTTATTTTTAATGAATTAAATTCCAAGTAAACCGAAACGATTACTTTAATTTGATTAGCAAATTTTCACATCGATTCATTATTAAGCTTTCAATTTAAAACTTCTAAACTATCGTCACTGCATTTCTTAACAGTCCTTCTTATCATCAAAGAATGTTAACATACATTATTGAAGAAAGTTATCTGTCAGAGTTTCAAAAAAATTTGCAGTATTAGTCGCCAAACTTTTTAACTTAATGTGTTGTTTACAAATAACAATAAATAATAATAATTAAAAATACTGCGTACATATCAGTTAATCAAATGCAAATGTGAATGAAATCAATGCCATTTAGAAATATTTTATGAGTAATATTAATCAAATTATCAACAATTTTTGTCGCTTTTCTATTAAAATTATAAGTTAGAGATTAAAAAAAATTTTTTAAAAATAATTTGACGTTTTCTATTATTTAAATATAATAATTTAATAACAAAGAAAATATATTTTAATGTATGCTTATAATTTATACATTTTTGATCAAAATTTTTTTGCATCTTGAATATAACAAATGATAATAATTAATAATTAAAATGAAATAGAAATGGAAGCTAAATTAATGCCATTCAAAAATAATTAGCACACGAACAATAACCTCAACAAAATAATTAATTAGCTATTAGTGCATGAAAGAAAGCAAATAATAATTTAACTAATCACAAAATTTTTGCATGCTTAACTTTTGCTATGAAAATTTAAAGTTTTTAATAAAAATGAGAAAAAAAAAAGTAATTTTGATGGAGTAAAAAAAAATTTAAGTAACAGTTAAAAAATTTGCATTAGTTTTTCTTTTTTTCGAACTAAATTTTTCATTTCGTTCTTGCTATTTCAATTATTAGTATTAATATTTATTAATCTAATATTATCATTAAGCAAGAAAAACACAAAAATCACAAATTGTTTTTCCACTCCATTTCTTCACAACTGAAATCAAAATTTATTTTCCGTTCATATATTAGCCAATAATATTTTTCGCAAAAAGATATTATAAAAGGCCTAAAAGAATGATACATTTGCTTTTTGGCTTAACTAGTATTTAAAAAAAAAAAAGAAAAAAAAATTTCTTGAACTTTAATTTTATAAAATTAACAACGTTGAATTGCTTATGTATATTATTATTAAAAACATAGAAATAATAATTAGCAATAAAAGTTTGGGTGAAAAAAAAAACATATGTTAAATTCAAAAATACGACAATAGAAGTATATCAACGTAGCCTAACGTAGGTGTATTAAGCTAATATTGTGACAACTAATCGTTGACAATATGTGAAATATTAAGTTTATTCTTTCTGTTTCTTAATTTTTACTGGAATTTGTTATACTTTTGTTATATTATTATTTTGAGCTTTTATTTCAACGTCTCAATTGAATAGCAACTAATCATGACTTATTATTTCCCATTTATAACTTTTAAAACCTATTAATAACTTTTTTTTTTTAAGAGGACGTATAAATGTCTTAATTAATCGATGAGTTAATTATTTTCAATAATATCAGTTTTGAGCTGCATGTAATCATCTTCTTAATTTTGAAAACATGAAATAAGATTTAAAAAAAAAGAAAAGAAAAAAGAAAGAGATAAATCGGGATCCGAAATTGAATTCGAATAAGAAAATTATTACTTTAATACCTAAATTGATAACAATTTCAAAATTTTCGTCAACGATCTATCTTAGATCTAATCTTTATTATTTCTTAAAAATTGTAACAAATATTTTAAATGTTATAAATTTAAAAAAAAAAAGTATTCTTATGCTTAAAATTTCAAATGATTTCATTTTATAAATTTTAATTCTTTACTGCTGTAATTATTACAGAAGCGATGGATTTTGATTCACAGCATCAGAAATGGTTTTGTTGTTGCTGTCATTTGACACGTGGTCTGGTGATATTGTCAAGCGCTGAAATTATCTTATCACTTTTCCTATTATTATATGCAATTGCTTATATTGCTTTATCAAATTCTAATGAACAGGTTATTATTATTATCGTTATTGTTATTATTATGTTTAAAGGTTAAAAAGAAAAAAATGAATATCTAAAAAAAGTGATTAAAAAGAAAAAAAAATTGATAATTTGAAATGACATTTTTCATTTGTTGTTTTTTCTGCTTTTTTTAAAAAAGAAAGAAAGAAAAAAGAAACTAAAAAAATATTTGATAATAGCTAATAGGGTATCAGTGTACTATGACAAAATTTGAAATTCAAATAAAGTAAAATTAAAATTTTTAATTGTGCAGCACGATAATATGTTATGGTTTATGATAATATTAATGTCAATTAGCATCATGTTTGGTGTGACATCAGCACTTTTGATCTTTGGAATTAACAAATACAAGGTTATTTATTTATCTCTTTAACTGTTTATTTATTATTTTATTCATTTAGCTAAGCTATTTAATCGTTTCATTATAACATTCATTTGCTAATTTCTTATTTTCTGACCATTTAATTTATTAATTTATAGGAAAGTTATTCATATATTTATTAGAAAAAATCATTTTTTTAGTTTGCCTTTTTTTTTTTTTCACTGATTTAAGTTAAAATTTCAGGTAAAATTAATGTATCCGACTTTGGTAGCTCGAGCAATAATTGTTTTTTTCATGCAAGCATTCGGTGTTTCAATAATTGTTCGACCATCTCATGCTATCGATGTTATAAATTTGAATGAATCAAATGATGAAATAATGCATAAAAATTTTGTTCAGGAAAAGATGCGAATTAAAATGGTAAAAAATTAAAATTTCATACATTTTTGTTCTAAAGTGTTAATAAAAATTTTTTGAAAAGAAAACGAAGTTGGATAATAATTAATTTTAATTTGTGCTATTAATGCACACTCCAATTTATAACATAAGCAACATTTAAATACAAAGTTAACAATATGTACAAATTTTAGAATGAATTATCAGCTGCGCAACGCTTATCATTGTTAATATTTTTTATGATATTAATATCAACATTTGTATTTTATACACTTTATTTAATTGTGCGATGTATTCGTTATGTGAAAGCATACAAACGACTTTTGAATAGAAAACGTTCATTTATCGCTGCTTGTCACATTAGTATGTTTTTTTTTAACTAATAATTTCGAATTTTATTTTATTAATTGAAACCTTCAAAGTATTAACTTAGTTATGAGTTAATAATTATTGCACAAGAAATTATTTTACATCGAATATTAACTAGGGTAAGAATGTTAATAGATTACCAAGAAAATAAAAATAAGCTATTAGCATGATAAATAACCTTAGGCTTAAATAAATAAATAAATAATTAAGATCTAATTCATTAATCTAATTCATTGATTAGTAGATAGATATCATGTATTTTTAATATCACAAATCATTTACAGAGTACTAATTAACAAATATTTATATTCTTATTATCACAGATCACTGATTTTCAATGTTTCAGATATATTGGATAAACGACAAAGCTCGTTGCATTCTAAAAATTTTGAAGCATAATGACTGGAAATATTTCTAAATAATTATTCATTGAAGCTTATTTATAAGTGATCTCATATTGCCTAAAATTGCTTGAATTTATTTATAATATTATCCAATTTTTTTTCCTAGTTTTTTTATTTAAAAAAAAAAAATTTAATCTGGAAGTAAAATTTTTTAATTAAAAAAAATGGTAAAAAATAATTTTTGTTTTTCATTTTATGGAAATGAAAGAGGAATAAAATAATAATTAATCAGTGTTTAATTTTGAATAAAATTGTATTATTTATATTATTTTTATTATGAATTTATAACTTGTTAATTTATAAATACAATATCATCTGATAAGACAATTATAGCAAAAAAAAAAGCTATTACTGATTCATAATTGCTTTTTAAAAATATTGTAAAAACATTTTCAGTTTTTTTTTTTCTTTTTAATTTATATAAACAAAAATGAACAAACGAGCAGCAATGGAATTTATATAAATTCTTGGTATTCAGTAGTATTCATTAGTAAATTATTGTATGATCATAGCAAATTGAATTCATTTACACAAGAAAAATTTTAAATTTAAAGAAGAATATTCGATATAATTATATAATAATCGATTTGAAAGGAAAAAAAAAGATTTTACACTGAAAGATTTATAATTTATTTAATTAATCTTTTCTGCAATTCCAAATTTGCAATGTGTTTGAATTAAAATAGAAAAATATTTGAACTGAAAGAAAAACAAAACGAAAAAGAAATTCTGGAAATATCTACAATATCATTAACAAATAAAATTTGCATTTGTGTTCGAAATAATACAACCGGCATTATTATTATTATTACTTCATTATTACAGTAAGAAATGATTATTAGATTTTTTTTTTTTAATTTAAATGAACTGTTATATATTTTAAATCAAAATTAGCATTTAATTTTTAACATAATTTTAATCTGTAAAATTTAAATTTGAATGATAATTATATGATAAAATGAAATTAAAACTCAAAAACAACGTATATCATTTCCAGAATTATTGTCAAACGGTCGATATTTCTCGAAATGTATTTGCAAGAAAACTTTTTGTTACTTTTAAATTAATAATTTATATAATACTGCAAATTTTGATAATTAATAATGGAAAATAATAATTGCGACATGAAATATATGTTGATATTTTGTCTTCTTTTACAGAGAAAATACAAATTTGATGCAAAAATCATGAAAGAAGTTAATGCAGCAGCAATGAATCATTGTTTAGATGAAGTTGAACTTACTAATTAATTTAATTTATAAATTTCTTCAATTGCATTTCATTTCATAGTTAAAACTCCATGTTTTTTTCCCCTTTTGCTTTTTTTATAATAATATTTATTGCAATAAAAATGAATACATATTAATCATTAACAAATATTAGGTACCAAATTTACCTGCTTTAAATATTTCTTATGATGGACGAGTGGAGTGGAATCCAACTAAATCAATGGATGCTACAATTCATCAATTTCGTTCCGCTGTGCTTAGCGCAAATGTCAGAATTATTAAGCAAATTCTTAAAGATTTGCATAATCTTGCACCTGTAAGTTCAAATAGTATTGATGGCTTTTTATAGATTTTGATGGAATAAAAAAACTTATAAAAATTGTTTTCTTTTTAAATTATTAAAGAAAAAGCAAATGAAATAATTTAGATCTAAAATTTAAAAAAAATGATCTGAGGTTCAAAAAAAAAAAAAAAAAAAACAATTTTAGCTTAAAAAATAATACAAAAAAAAAAAAAAAAAATGAGAATTGAAGTGCAAAAATTTGTAAATTGCTAAGAAAAAATAAGAATACTGATTCTGCCATCTTATTATTGACAAAATGTTTGACTGATAAGTAATTAAGTTAACTCTTTCGAAATTAATTGAGGCAGTAAAAGTTATAAAAAGTTATGCTACTATCAATAAAATAAATGCTAAAATATTTGATGAATTTTCATCAAATATCATCGCTATTTTAAGGGTCAAATTGAGCGATTAATTGCATTACTCATTAATCGAACATCAGTTGAACCTACCAAAGAAGCATTGATGACAGCAATTTGTATTGGAAGTCGACCATTGGTTGAATTTATTTTATCACTTTTTATGGAATATCCCGGTGAAGAACGTAACGGTTTGTACATTATTTTAGCACTGTATAAATTTTGTTAAAATTTAAAAAACATACAAAAATTAAATTTAAATTAAAATAAAAAATTAAAGAAGTTTAAATTAAAAACTAAGTTAAAATAATAATCAACATTAATTTTAGGTCATTTTAATAAGATAACAACAATTTTTTCGTTTTTTGTTTTTTTTTTGTTTTTTAACCAATTTAATATTAACAATCTTAAACAAAAATTAACAAAATTTATATTATATTTGATCGAAAGGTATGTTGTTTACTTATTTTGAAATATTTCTTTTTTTTTTGTTTTGTTTGCAGGTTGTCGGAAATCGAAATCATTTCCAGTGCACATGACCCCACTAATGCTTGCCTGTATATGTAATAACTTTGCCATCGTTCAATGTTTACTTCTCAGGAAGCATTATATGCAGTTACCACATCGACCTGATTGTAAATTTTAATTTTTAACTTTTTTTTTTCTTGCTGTGTCTATATATCATACTAAAAAAATTTTTTTTTCATTATTTAATTTTTTCCATCTTTTTTTCTTTTGTTTATTAATGATTTAATTTGTCGAATTTAGAAATTATCGGAACAAAATAATAATTGCAAATTTTAAATATTAAGTAAATTCAGTTCTGAAGACTGAATTTAATATTAATGATTTTTTTTAAAAAAGAAATAAATTGCAAAGGTCATTGTGATGAATGTTTACGAAGCGCACATTGCATGGAAAATAGTATAATTCTATTGGATACCTATCGTGCAATTAGTAGTGAATCATTCCTATGGCTTGCATGCACTGATCCGCTGCTTGCTGCATTCAATCTTGCAGTTGATTTGCAAGTATGCGAGGAAATGGAAAAGGAACACAAAGTAAACTTTGAAATGATAAACACAAACAATGCAATGCAATCATTCCTTCTCAATGATAAACCATTATCAGTGATAATAAATTATATTTCGGATATTAATGATTTAAAATTTTGGATGCTAAATTTTTGAAATATTTAATATATTTTTATTTTATTAATAGCTGTCAAAGATTATTACATCTTTCAAATTACTAAATCTTTCTAATTATAATTTTTTTTTTAATAAAATAAAAAATAAAAAAAACAAATTGATAATTTATTGCAAACTTTATATAATACCTTTCAATGGAAGAATATTTTGAGCAAATATAGGTGGCATATAGGAATTTACGTCACAATGTGATGACATTTGCGGTCAAAATTGCTGAGCAATGCTGGACAACAGAAGAAATTCACGTGCTACTATCACGTAAAGTTGGATCACCTTTGGCTGATTGCGAATTACGCTTTCCACGTATTCAATTGGCTCTTAAGGCACATATGAAACCGGTGCAAATTCATTTTTACTTTTCTTTTTCTTATCAGCAATATCATTTTAAACAGTTTATTTTTTACGTGCAAATTCAACAACGTCTAATTTATACTTTAGACGTGTTTCATGCTAAATTAAGCGTTTTGTTTGTCTATGTAGCTAAGTGTTCTGAAATATTACTTACTAAACTATTCATAGTTGAAATTGTATAAAAGTACAATTGGTAACTTTAGAACTCTAATTCATACTGATAATAATAATAGTGATATTAATGTAATATTTTTTGTTCTATCATATAACAATAATGTGAAATTTTCTACTGAAAATTAATAATATAATAATTTCAAACAATTCCAAAATGTCAATTAAATTTTTTTTTGTTTCCAAAAAAAATAAAATCAAAAATTTTAGTTTCTATCTTTATTGGGTATTCAAGCAACAATAGAAGGCCACTGGCATGGAATGTGGACAGATAGTGGAAAATTTAAATGTCAAGATTTGAGTCGCAAATTCCGACATTTTATCTGCTATCCAATTTTAGCATTACTTCATGCAATTAGCGCTGGAAGTTATATTGAAACTTTTAAATATCCATTAGCACGGTGAGTTGATGCAATTTCATCAACGTTTTAAATTGTTTTAAAAACCAAAAGAAGAAAAGGAAAGAAATATTTGTAAGCAAACAGAAATTTTCTAAATTTTTAAACTTTTTTTTCGAATTTTATATTAGAAATAATCAAAATGATATGTTAGTGCTAATCAAAAATAGAAATATCAATTGAATGATAAATTACATTTGTATGTTTATAATTAATGATCGATAAACGCAAAATTTAACTGATCAAACTTGTGATCTATGAACTTTTATCCATAACAACAACAAAAATAGATAATTTTAAACTTTTGACAAAAATTTTGTTCTATTTTCTTTTTTTGAAAAAATTATATGAGATTTTAGATATATGAGTAGATTAGCAAGTTACATATTATTTCTTACCATTTTAATTTTTATTCGATATTTTGGAAGAACTGGCGAGCAATCATCTGAGCGATCACTTGTTAATAGCAGTTCGTTTTAAAAATCAATAATTTTTTTAACAAAATTATTTTTATAGCACATATTTTAATTTGTAATAGAAAAAAAAACTTTTTGTTACTTCAAAATTATTGAATAATTTTTCTCACATAGAAATGTCATTAATGTTATGTGATAAATAAAGGTAAGTAAAAAGATTTAAAGCAAACAAAAAAAAAAAATTTTGATTTGAAAAAAAAGAAAAGTATTTTCGTGGATGAAACTTTTATAATATTAATTATTCAATTGGAAATGAATTCTTTTACAGATTTACGATTAATATTAGAGAGCTATGTATATTTATATGTTTATGGTATGGCTGTTATACATTATATCGAATTTGCTAGCAAAGGTTTTATGACATTTTACAATGTTTGGTGGCGATGGTTAAGTTTTTTTCTTCTTTTTCTTTCTCTCTCTCTCTTTTTGTTACTATTCCTGTTAATTTCTATAATGTAAACAAGCAAACAAACTGAGCCAAAAAAAGAAAGACGAAAGAGATTTAAATTGAAATCTATCTAAGCTTTTTCATTAATTTATAAATTAATAAACTTAACGAAATTTTTATTTAAATTTTAAGAAATATTTATAATACAGGTTTGATCTTATTTTAATATGGCTATTCTCAGGATCATTTTTTTGTTTTATTATGACAGCAGCTACCATTCATCAAGATGGTTTGAAACAATTACATCGAAGACATTGGGTTCGTTTCACATAACACAGCATCGTATAAAAGTTCGATTGGATAAAATGCAAAATAAAATTCATAAAAAAAAAAAAAAAAAAATGATATTTGAGCTTGAGGAATTTTTAGTAATTTGATACGTCGGACATTGCGAAATTAAATTGAATTGAAAAGGAAAAATTGCCAAAAAACAAATATGCAAACTTTTTTTTTAATTATGATAATTTCAGGTCTATTATGATTTTTAATAATTTCAGGTGTATTATGATTTTTCAATAATTTATGATATTTATTTTGGTACAGCTTCTATTATGGCTTTATGGAGACTTTTGTATTACTTTCAACTACAGCGTAATATTGGCTCAACTGTTGTAAGTACTATGAGAAAAAATTTTATAAAAAAGTTAGAGTTAATTTATTCGAATCTATTTTACAAAATTTATTTTAAATTGTAAAATATCTTTAATATGCTATTAAGAAAGAAATTAGTTCTTTTTGACACTATTAACACAAAAGACATCTTAAGGTGGCATTAATTAATTAATTAGCTTAAACGTTAATGATATACTTGGATTCTTCCTCAATGATTATGGATTTTCTTGAATCATTGATGGATTTTTATAGATGTTAAATTGTTTATTTTGAAATTTATTTGTTCCATCTCACATTTAGAATGAATTTCAAAGTAAAATATATCTTTTACTTTTTTTTGTCTGCTAAGTGTATGAGAGATAAAAAAGTTTCCTATACAATAAGTTAAGTTTTTACACCAAATTAAATTTTTTTTTTAAATCTTGCACCAAAATTATAATCTATGTTATTGAAAAAAAAAATTCGATGCTTCATGTTTTATTTTATTTATGTTTAATAATGCTACTAAATGATAAGAATTTTTTATCAGTTTATCACTAATTATAATTAAGCATGCTCATCCATCAAAATTTGCTTAATTTTTTCATATTCCTTTATTCTAATAATTATATAATATTGCATATGGTTGTTGAAAATACATTCATATTTTTAATCATTTAATTACATTTCCTATCATTTAAATTATCGTTTATTTAACATTGAAAAATAAAACAAAACGAAAGACAAAAAACAAATAAAAAAATCAAAGAATCATTTTTTATCTTATTTTCATTTCCGATATCAATTTCTAAATGTATTCGTGATGTTACGATATTCCTATCAATAGCTGCTATCATAATGATATGCTTTTCATTGGGTATCAATACAATGTATCAAGCTTATAATGAAAATCGTGTTTTGGATAAGAGTGGAAATATTATTCAACAAAAAGAAACTTATTCAAGGCATGACAAAAAGAAAAACAGAAAATTCAAAAACAAAGATAATAATAATAATATTATCCTAAAATTAGTGTAAAAATAAACATTAAAAAAATGATTTTCAAATTTCAGTTTCTTTCCTCATTTTTTAAAAGTTGATTTTAAATTTGGTTATCAAAGAATTGTTTGCTAATGTTTGAAATAATTGTAAAACAATAAGCATTGTAAAAAATAATTAATATTATGTTTATTTGTTAATTCTTTTTTTTGCAAAAACTTTATTTTTTCCTGAAATGCCATCTTTTTTTTTCTTTTTGCTACGATAATTTCACTTTTTTTTTATTTTTTATTGAAATGAAATTAAATGTTGAAATTTTGTAGCATAGGAATAACATTTCGTAATTTGTATTGGTCATTTTATGGCTATCTTGCTCCTTGGGATTATAAACTTGTTGTGGGCAATGCTGGACCTAACCAAGAACCTATCGAACATCCACTTACTAATTATGCAGGAGAAATTACAATTGCAATATTTCATATTGCTGTTGTAATAACTTTATTAAATTTAATGATTTCCATGTTGGTTCGTACAGCTGATACAGTTCTGGTCAGTTGGTCATTCTAATTTAGATAAAAAGTTTAATTAGATTATAAATTTTTTACAATTTCTGAATTGTTTTTTTGCTAATATTTTTTAAATTTTTTTAATAAAAATTTAAGGTAATATTTTTAATTTGAAATTTTTAGGGTTTGAAATTAAAAAAAAAAGCATAAAATTTTATTATAGAATGCATTACATTTGTTCTTATTAAAAAGATTTGCTATAATTTGATAAATTTTAGAAAAATGAAGATCAAGAATGGAAGTTTACTCGTTGTCAAATTTATTCCGAATATTTCGATTGGTTTACTGCTATTCCACCACCATTCAATCTTATCTACAATACAACTTGTGGATTGTATAGATTATTTTCAAATAAATTCAAATTTGTTTATCCTGTAAGTATGCATTGTTATCATTAATGTTATAAATTAATTAAATAAAAGAATCAAATAAGTTTTAAAAATTTGAAATTATTCTAATTATATACAATTAGAATTAGCATATAACTTCTATCATTAGATATGGATGAAAATAATCTTATCATTCCGGAATAGATAATATTATCCAATTTGAAAGATTAAAAATGAAATTATGTGATTATAATAAAAATATAACTATAGCAATGTATATTCATGCATTTTCAAATTTGTAAATTATTTACATTTATTTTTTTCAGGATTTATGGATTCCAGTTCAAATTTGGAATCCATCAGTAAACGATGTTATTGAGCAAGATTTTCTGTATTTGGTAAGCTAGTTGTTGACCTGAAAATGCCATTCATATGTTTCAAAAGATGAATCTTTTGATTGATCTGAATTCATTGAAATGATCCGGAATTGATAAGTAGTTTATCAGGCAGAGCAAAATATTTTGCAGACACATTTAAATCAAATTTTTGATAGTTTTAAACTTAAACATTTTATCTTCTGAGCATTATCATTTTCTCCATTAACGTGATGCATTAGGGAAAGTGAACTATTCTATCTAATATTATTTAATTAATCATTGATAAACGATAATTAGTATATTAATTTTTTGAATATATTAATTCAAATAGCTAATTTAATCTGAAATAATTAATTGATCCACGAGTATATACTTAAAAACTCTAACATGCTGTATAATTTTCTACAAAATTTCATGAAAACGTGATTTGTTTTAACATAAATTAAACTTAATTCATAATCAACTTAAAGTTTTAAAGGAATTTTAAGCGATATCGACCAAATTTTCTTACTGTTAAAAGTTTTCTAGAAATTAATGAGATTACTGTTCGAGCGTTATCGATTCGCTGAAGAATATCACTATCAAACAGCTATGAAGGATGATGCTGATCGATTCATTTATAAGGAAAAACACGTATGTTAAAAGTTTTTCAAATATGTTAACTGAATGATTAAAAGCTGGTTAACTGTGCTAAAAGATAAATTATCGATTGGTTCGAGAAATGATTCGAGATTTATGCTCTTCCTTTAATCATTTCAATATAGCAATGTGTATCTGTCATATTTATTTCTAACTTTCAGACTCGTCCGCTTCTTTCATTTATGAATTCTCCGCCGATATCACACAAGATGATTACTTACTAGATTCTGTCATTTAAAATAAATTTAATTTTTTTTTAAATGTTTAAATTTGAAATAAATGTTGCTTGTTATTCGCCAGTGTTATTTAAAGCTTTTTAAAGAAGAAGAATTTCGCTTATCAGATTTTATAGAAGAAATTATTGGTTGATATGAACAGTAAAGTAACAATTATGAAAGTTAGAAATCACTAATTTTTTTAATGTATCTTACAGCTTATCGGCCTAATTAATTAGCTCTAAAGATTGAGATTAATTTGTTCCTAAATTAATTTAGCTTAAAAAAATGGAAAGTTGAGATTTGAAAAGATTAAGGTGATAAATAATTATATTTAAAATTCGATAAAAAAAAATTATTTTAAAAATACTATGTCAAAATAACTTTCATCCCTTTAAAGCATATGCGCACTTTTTTCTTATTTTCTTAAACTTCAAAATAGTCTTTTCTCTTTCCATGCAATACTTTGAACTTTTCCGCTGCCTCTTATTTTCAGATGAGATAATAAGTTGTGATAACAGAGTGAAACTTCTTGTTCAAAGAACATTCCTCAAAATATGCCATGACTCATTCATTCATCATATGTGTGTTGTAAGACTAATGATCAAAAAAGCATAAAGAGTTGTTGACCATCGGTCATTTTTTGACATACACTTTCCCTTATTGATTGATTCAAGACTATGTAACACAGCTGACCATTGGTCAGAGCATTTTTTGACATACACTTTCCCTTATTGATTGATTCAAGACTATGTAACACAGCTGACCATTGGTCAGAGCATTTTTTGACATACACTTCCCCTTATTGATTGATTCAAGACTATGTAACATAACTGACCATTGGTTAGAAGAATTTAACACAATTTAGCACACTTTCTTTCATTATCATTTATTATTATTATTATCGAATGAACCAATTAGTTAGTCATCCAAAAAATTATAAAATATCAGTTGAAGAAAGTAGAGAGAGTAAGAGAGAGAGAGAGGGAGAGAAGGCAAGAGAAAGGGTAAGAGAGAGAGGGAGAGAGAGAGTAATCAAATCTCCATTCCCTAAACAGCATAGTTAAATCGCCTTTCCCGGAACGAAAAGAAATTCTCTCTTTGTCCCACTCATTCTTTCTGTCAAACAATAATGATATCGAATAGTTGCGCATGAATCAATTCCCTTTCTTCTTTTTTTTTTCATTTTTAATCGCATGGTAAATCTTTCTACTTTTTTGATGAATTCGCACAATTTATATTATTCATTCTTTTGGTAACTATTTTAATGTAAACAGAAATTATTGGTTTTTCAATATAAATATGTAGGAAGCTCCTGTAGGATATCCTCAAATATTAAATAATAGTTAAACTTTAATAAAATATAGTATATTAATTATATTTAATTCCGTGTTATCTCTAATTGATTTTCAATTAGGATATGTGAGACTTATTACGTACGTGTACGTGTTCATCCTCTTTCATTCATGTCAGTTATCAATATTTGAAATTTATCAGTAAATTTAATGTAAAGGAAAAGGTTAAAAATCTACTTAATTAGTTTGTAAATCTCATTCATCCTTTTAATAAACGAAAGTTTCTTATTGTAAGAATAGGTATGATAAAAAAGATTACGTAATTTACGTGTTTCACTTAAATAACTGATTATGATTTATTTAATTAGTATTAGATGAATTTTAAACACTAATAATTTATACTTTATTAATCATGAAATAGTTTCATTCATATTTTCTTACAACAAAATATTTAGTCATATTCGATTCGTTATCATTTTATCTTTGATTAATATCATATCACTTGGTTCTATCATCATAAATGCAAAAACTATTAACATAATGTGAAATTTTCCGTGATATTTAAAACAAATATTGAAAATATGGACTTAATATTCAGATAGTATTATTATCTAACGATAACATTCCACATCTTTTAGAACTTTTCAAACTTTGAAATTTATTTTATAATAGACGAAAAATTATTGCTAATAAATTGGATGGCTGGAAATTCTCAAAACATTAACAGAAATCGATCTGAATGAATGTTGTGATTGGTTATTTATTTGACAGACTGGTAGTGTTATCAAATTATTTGAAAGTATTTCTTGATTTAAGCTAACAAATTGTATCATCTTAAAACATTACTTGTTATTGGTCGGGCAATTTATGGTTGGGCAAGGCTAGTTTACGGAATATTTTTGGATTTTGAATATTAAATCGTTTGAACTTATTATTAAGGACAAACTTATAGGCTATTATTTTGTAAAATTCTTCAAGTTGTGCTTGATAAGAAGTGAAATTGATTTTAGATCCTGTAAAGATAGCTATTAAGCATTTATAAAAATAAACAATAAACAAATGTAATAAATAAACTGAAGTAATTAATAGAGAAATGAGTTAGTATATAAACAGATACAAGAGATATGAATGTCTTTTAAATTATTCTCTGAATAAGTAAAAGTATTACAGAAAATATTAAGTGAAAAAAATTTCGAATGTTGTATGGTTGATTAATTTCATTGAAAGAACAATTATTACAGAAAAGTTATCAGTTACGCTCTACTTGTAAATGTGTTCTTTCCAATTTATACGAAATCACTTTTAAAATATTTCCAAATGACATCATTTGGAAATGTTTCATCAAATTTTGCAATATGTAAAATAATTAGTTATTATATTTGAAATATATTTATTGTTACATTCGTTGATTCAAAATGTAAAAGTTCATTTTTTGCAGGATATTGACGAATATTATTGTAACGGAGTGATTTCCATTAAGCTTTAAAAATCACGAATGAATGGTTATTTTAAAAATTTTAATTGCTGTTCCATATGTTTGTTATCCCTCCAATAACGTTACTTTCATTTTACATTTTACTTCATTTTCATTATAAAGATTGTTAGGTATATACTTTCATTTTACATTTTACGTCATACTTTATCTCCTGTATTACTTCTTATTTCCTTAATACTTCACAGCTCGTCTTACTTTTTTCAATGTTTTGTTTAGAAAATTTGAGAATGGCTTATTCTTGCTGATTACTTCTCTATTACAGCTTTTCCCGATAATTATTATTCACCATACATCAAAAATTTAGTTGATTTTCATCTTTCTTACTTTCATCTTCAAAATCTTTTGAAAATTTCTATGAAATTTTAAGAACGATTAAAAAACTGCAATTTCTTCGCCCTATTCAATTGAAATTGTACGAGAGCATTTTTGTGCCAAGAAATATTTGTTATAATTTCAGATTGCTTGTAATTTGAAAACTATGATTGTGGGTTGACAAATTTTAGGAGTAAAATAATTCATTGCGTATTTGACAATTAAACTCATTAGGTGATCTATTCAACTGCTGTTTTGTATAAATATGAAATTTTATCCTTTTTTTTTTTTTTTAAAAAAAAAAAAAAACAGCCGATATTTATTTTTACTGGGCATAATTTTTTATTATTTTTGATGTAGTACTTAATTTTATTTCGCTGTTCAATTTCACTACTGTTTGATGCTAGATAGACAAACTCATAGCTTGAGATAAGTTAGCATTGATCAGAACTTACGTCTGCATAATTATTATTATTTTAATTTAATAGTAACATTTATCAGATAAATTTTAACTAATAAATTATAAAACTTATCAGCTGTTTATCAAAATCCATCGCAACGTTACGAATATTTTAAATTGGTTTTTTAGTATGAATTTTCATTAAATAAGTTTCAAATTTCAGACTATCAATTATGTTACGTTTTGCATATTTGTTGTATTTAGTAAGTGTAGTAACTGCAGTTACATATATCGATGATTCAGATGAAAATAATGGCATTAGGATGTTCGAATTGAAGTAAGTGAAGTCTTACTTAAATAATTATGGAACTGTTTGTGCATATTCGAAATTGCAATGCAGTTTGCATGCAAACAAAAATTTTAATTCCAATATCCTGAACTAATTTGATATATGTTATTGAACTATTCCATTTTGAAAAATCATTTGATCAATGCCTTTCTTTTACTTAGCTTCTTTAAAATTTTTAGGACATATTTATTATAATACTTTAATTTTATTAGGCTTACAAATTACATACTATATTGAATGAACTTCACGTCGATAAACATAATTTCATTCAAAATTTAGAAAGACAAATAAGTGTAACATTGATATAATTTTCTTTTTTTTTCTTCGAAGAAGTAATTTTGAAATAGAGAAAGAGTTGTGCAACTCTCGAAATCACTAATAATCATTAACCGAGTAGAGAAAGAAAAACGAGCTTTCATTTCAAAATTTACCCATGATGCCATACTTTTAACCATTCTCATTACCAAGAGGAAGTATTTACGACTTTTTTCATCAAATTTGTCATTTTTCGGCAAATGTAAAAGGAAGTTTTAGTTTTAGTGTTAGTTTGGAAAAATCCAAAAAAATGCAGTAAAATCGTAATAGGAATGCCATATAGAACAGTCGATTTGTTTGAACCCTTCATTAGGTACTAAAATAACTTTAATATTTGCATACTGAACATTTGAATATTAACAATTCTTATATACTTTACGGTTGAATTACTTATTTACTTCTTTTCTTAGCATTTATTAAAGTATGAGTAATGGCAAGTGATTGGAAGGAATTTATAATTCAAATCTCTTTCCATTACTTTATTTTATTTTTAAACATTTTCAACTTCATACTTCTCACTAATTTATCTAGTAATTTTCCTCTTTTGATTTATTAATATTTATTATTGTTACAATTTATTATTACTACCAGTCATTATTATATTATAAATCTTTTAGTTTGAGCATATATAAATAATTTTATAGCTACCAAACCAATTATATTGTTAATAATAATTATTGTTATTCTAAATTAATTCCAAATTCTTCTTTAGGAAAAGTTCATTGGCATGTCCAATAATTGTGGTTGGTGAGCAATGTCCAGAAGAAACGCCATTATACTACTATCGTTGTTGTGGTGATTTGAATAGTTCTTGTTGTTTTAGACTTCAGGTAAGCTTAATTATTTCATTGTGGTGCTTTTCTCAAAAAAAATAAATAAATAAATGGATGAAAATCATACTGAAAACTTTTCTCAAACAGTCGAAATACTTGGCGAAAATAATGATCTGAAATGGATTAACTAATTCAGATTGAAAATTAATTCAAACTGCTATTACGAAAAAAATCAAAAATGAAATATTGCAACTTTTCTTTTTACTTTTTTTTTCATTTTTTTAACCATTTTTCTCCGTTTTTTTTTTTTTTTTTTTTCTTTTCTTTTTCCATTGAAAAATAAAAAATGCTTAAAACTAGGATCTATCAATAATACCACAAAATTACAACGTTTTATTTTCTTTTTCATTTCTAAAAAATTTCTGTTATTCCATTATTCCATAGAATCTTAGACTTTCCGTACAACGTGAACTTATTCTGGTGATTTATCACTAATAAGCTTTTTTACTGAATGTTTTGCGATAGATATCGAAATAAAAACTTTTTAATGCGCCAAATTACAATCCAAAATAAGTAAGATTTTAATTAAATCCTTGCTTTTTATCAAGACGTAATGTGGTGATGAAATTCTTGCAAGCGAGATATTTTAAATTTCAGAAGTTATTCTTGCTGTTAAAGTTAACCATAAGGATGAAGAAAATCATTCTTATTTCATTCAGTTAAGGTAAATAGACCATATCATAATTTGTTAATTAAGCATAAATGATATAATGGTCAGTGCAACTACTATTATATGAATGACGTATTTAAAGTTACGTGAAAAAAATCTTCACATTCTTTATAGTTATACTCATATATTTTTTAAATAAAGCATAATATAATTTGTTAATTACTTCTCCATTTTATTATAGTCGAAATCAGTGTGATATATCATTTTAATCAATTTAATTTTCACTTATTTTACAGTAATGAATATGAATATGCATTAAATAATGTTAATCTAAATTTATATCTTCGTATAAATGAAATGGCATATTATTGGTTGTTATCAAAAGCATAGATGATATAAGTAATCAGTGCAACAAGTGATTATCATCTTTTATCATATGTCGAGCATTAATATTTAAAAAATATTTGTGCAATGACAAATTTTATGATTATTACATTAATTTGAAAATGAGTCGGATAAGAATTAAAAAGATATTTCTTTTTTCAGGAATGGGTCATTGTACTGTTGGTGATAATGGGTGTTTTGATCATTGGCAGTTTGATAGTTAATTTTATTCGCTATCTTTTCTGCGTACGATAATATTTTTTTTTTTTTTTTTTTTTTTACAGACAGAAATCACATTATCTATGTGGGTTTGATTCAAATTTAATCTTTCAATGTTATTACATATTTTTTTTCTTTTTTCCTTACTTTTTTGCACTTCCTTTTAACGTTAACATTTTTTTTTATTTTATTTTTGAGATGATAAAAAAAAAAAAAAAAAAACATTATCTGATATATGCAGAATTGTGTAAATTACGCAAGAAATTAAGTACGTTTAAATGTCATAAATTTTATTGTTAATGAATGAACAAATTAAGATTTGTTCATTTCTAGCTCTTCGAAATTTTATACAACTATAGTAAATGATAATCATCATGCTAAAATTATTCTTTATCCATTCTCTATAGCTTTGAACTATTATTCCTTCATCTTTTAATTCAGTTCCTAATTTCTTCATTTTCTTTTGAATTATTGTGTGCTACTACTGTAAAGATATAAAAAGAAAAGAAAAGATATGAGAGGAGGAAAATGAAATTTTCATTTCCCTAAAAAAGAAATCTTTTCATGTATCAAATATTCAGTGTATCTCTTATTTCTTCTTACAAATAACATATATTTGTTTAAAAAAAAAAAAAAAGATTGAACAAAGACTGAAAGTTTCAAGAGATAGTTAGTATGAAGGATCTATCTTTATGTGCCTTGTGAAAGAGTTACATCTGGTACTACACAACGTTTTGTAATTATTACTACTTATGTTTAAGAGTATTTCTTTGATGTCTTATGCTTTTTTCTTTCACAAATTTTCTATTTAATTAGCAAGGAAGAATTGATGAATGAAGTTGCAGATCTTCTTTTTTTCTACTTGAGATTCCTTTTCTTGATAAGATACCAAATTCCTATTTTTATTAGAAATAATATGCATAGGTGAAATTAGTTTGATATCATGATTCGTTTCAAGAGAAGTTTTGTGTGCTGAAAAGTTTGTTAAACATTGATCCTTGCAAATGGAAATTAAAGCTGTATATTTTGAGTAAATGTTTTCACCGATGCTTTTTCATCTAGTGATAAGGCAAAGATAGCAGTATTTTTTTTGATTTTGCTGGGATCTCCCGATCATCTGTCATGTATGCTTAGCATCTGGCTCTTGCAATTGTTACATCTTGAGAACTACTTAGAGACAAATTATCGAAAATAATATTTGATAACAACCAAATGCTCCCATCATTTCACCTTGAGCTATAATTCTGATTCAAAATCGGAATTATAAATAATGAATCAAGTGGATAGATAAGCATAGCGGAATGTTACTACCATTCTTTTATGAAATACCAACAATGAACACAAAAGAATACTCAGAGTCCACTAGAACAGAGAATCAATAATAATGGAATGTCTGGAAATATTGAATTTCGAGGAATTAAGAAAAATTCAGAATGAGTAGAGAATTTACAATTATGATGATACAGTGGTAATACACAAAACATTTTCTTTTTAGTATTATAAATCAAATAACATATTAAAGTATGTAGCAACAAGTGAAGAAAAACAAAAAACCCTGATTAGAACCGTTTATTTTGATACTGATTTTTGGGAAATAATGTTTTAATTGCTACTTCTTACTGTTTCCACTGTAAGAGATGACGAAGAAATGTATGAAAACGGCTTGTTGGAGTAGAATGCTTCGTCAATTCGATAGTGGTCAATAGACTTTTGATGCCAACTGGATAACTACTAAATTGCTTGCTATATTGATTACAATCAAGGAATTTTGAGGAAGTTTTAGAATCCCAAGTTTTTTTGATTTCTTTTTCAAAAACCTCTCGACCAAACCTCATCCTCAAATATGTTTCATTTTCTTATGTAATGAATACCCGCTAAATTAATAGCATCACAGTGAAAATTCAAATGGATTTGGTTCTGAGATTTTTCTCAGACACTTAGAAAGATTCAGAATCAAATAAATTTTTGTTGGCACAAGAAACAACTATAAAAACAACATTAAATTACCTGTTGGCATCATGAATGAGACATTCCTGAAGCACTTCAAAATCAGCTTTGTTCAATACATTGGCACATTCGATTACTGGCATTATTCGGTCAATCTTCATTAGAAGTGGTACTTCAATAAGAGATGAGAAATAACGCTGCAAGCCAAACTTTTCTGCACATTCAGTAGTAACCGTTGCTATCACCAATAAGCGATTATTCTAGAAAATTTTAGTTTTTATTTTTTTGATAATTAAAATATTACGACTGAGTTAACTTTTTTCGTTTAATACAGTTGTAGCACATATAGATAAAGAGGAACAGGAATGATGAAGTTTAGAAAATGACTTGCAATTTTATGATAATGGCAAGCCTTATCTCTTCAGAATGAGGACAAACCTTTGGCCTCATCAAAAATCAACCAAATTTACGTGTACCTTCAACATTTCACCTTTCTTCAAAATCAACTTGACTGTTTGCAAAATGACATTAGAATAACGATCTCCAACATCGCAATATTCTAAAACCAAAATTCAGAAAATCCACAAACAATCACTTCCTTAACTATTTATTTAGAAAGACATTAAGCAGAGGAAATGGGTGAAAAATTACTTGTGGGAACTTCAATATCGAGAATAGAATGGAGTCTATTTCGTGTTGCAGTTAAGAGAAAATTCAAACGTAACTCCAGCTGGGAGAAGAGGATGAAATGAATTGAATTAAACTTTACAATTAAACAAAGCATCCAAAAATTTACCAATCAAAAGTTCGATACTATCCAGAAATAAAATGCACTGTGGCAGTTTGATAGCTTCCTCGAAAAGATCAATTAATTTCTCATTTTTTGCTTTCTCATTCAGTTTTAACATATTTTCCGGAAGACAACTTTTTATAGAAGGAATGCCGGAATTCTTTGCTATTAAAACTGCGAGACATGACTTACCCGTCTTTTCGGCGCCTATAAACATTCTAATCAATTGGGGGAGTCGATAATTACCATGTTTAAGTATAAAATGTTTGCTATATTTACATATAGTGCTGGATGAAGCGAAATACTAATGAAGGCCATACAAAATTTGAAAAAGAAAAAACATAGAAAAATGAGCATAAAAGACCATACCTTTTATTAGAAGAGAGAAGGATTTCGATAAATTTGAATTTGATGCCATGGAGCAAAACTGTGTTCCATCATCGACAATCTCATTGATTTCATTACTCCAAAAAATAAAATCACCGTTGGTTAAATAAAGCAAAGGTTGGAATCCATCAATTCCTTCAGCTGAAGTCTAAAATTCTCTCCGAATCATTCTCTGAGTCAATTCAAAATTGTATAACTTTTTTGTAGTTATGACAACGATTTTTTTCTGCCTCCATTTAACACGTACCGTTATCTCCTAATATTGGCATCATGTTTCTGGAACATACCAAAAGTTCGAACTCCATACAATCATCTGAGTTAACTCTTTTGAAGATTTTTATATTTGCTTCTTTAAAATTCAACAAAAAAAAAAAAAAACTAACATTCAGTTTTTCCATTCCGGAATTTGCTGAAATTTGCTGTTCAATGCTGGCTGAACTTATGCTGGTTTGCAAAAATGATTTTGCAATCATATCAGCTGTTAATATTGCTGTTGTTGTTATTGGACTTGTCGATTTCAGGTGATTAACTGTTGATGAATGGATGTCATAATGGGAAATCATATCACTGTATTCTCTTTTCAGACTCTTTAGAATTTCTTCGATTTCTGTAATGAAAAGTCCGGAATTTGAAGTTCAAAATTATCCTGCTTATATTTGTAATTTAAATTTCACTGCGTAACTACTTTTACTTATGATAAAATTAGAAGTTATCTCTTATTAGTTAGTTCACCGAAAAGAAAATAAAAATTTTTGAAATCGTGAAACATTTTCAAAATCTAACGATGTAAATCAAATTTAGAAGTCTTTATAATTTCGTGAAGAAGAGCTTCAAGAGATTGTGCAGTTTTTTTCGTTAGAACTTTATCACTTGTAGACGATCCATCAAAATGTCGTTTTAAAGCTTTTCGTTGCATTTCAGGTCTCACTAAACTAGATGGATGGTTGTGTTGTGTCGTCCGCTTTAAAACCTACATTAAACGTTTCAATTAAAATATTCGAAATTTGATACATCAAAAATTTCCATCTTGATCTTTTGGTTACAATAATTCCATGTTCTCTCTAAATTTTACACCTTTCACTGTGGTAAATCAATTAATAATAATAATGAAAATTTTAAAATGGAAAAGGATTTTTTTTCTACTCAGTGAAAAATTTTAAAAAAATGATTAAAACATTTCAAAATTTTTTAAAAATTTTCTTAACTTTACCTCATTTGTTGCAGCATCAGTATGTATTCTCGCATTGCAGGTACCCTTTTTCTCGCATCGCCAAAACTTCTTCTGCCCATTTCTACTCATCTTATCAAAAACATAAAAGTATCCATCATCTTGAAGTTTATAACGATGTCGTGTTGTTGTAAGCAAAATAGTTTTACCAGAATCTAAAATATTCATAGTTCATTTTAATGTCAAAAAACAAAAAAAACAAAACAAAAAAATCGAGAAAAGTTACGTTCACTATTGTTATCATTGTTATTTTCATAGCGATTGCCATATTCTGAATCCATTGAACAAATTGTAATAATTGTAGCACAGGTGATTGTTGTTCAGATACTATTGAATTTTTGATGTATTGAACTATTTGATCTAAAGTCATTCTTATTTAAGTCTGTCGAAGTGATAGAACTGAAATTTTTATTTAAGAAATGAAAATATCGACGTTTAAAACAATTACTTATTGTGCCTAAACTGTAATCTTAACATACTCTATCTTTTTTAGTTCTTTCTCTCTTTGAGAAGCAAAATTTTTCTGTAAAATGATAAAATTTGAATCGAAAATTTGATTAAATTGACTTTTTTGTTCAATTTATTGCAAATTGCACCAATGAAGCATAGCAAGGAGACAAGCAATATGGTAGTATTATGTTGGATGTGAAAGGAACAAAATGAAGGAAAATTGACAACGGCGCCGAACAAATCGCTAAAAAACCTAATAAAAAAAAGGAAAAAAAAAAACATTTCAATGTGATAAAGGCAATAGATCCGTGCAAGGGAATTTCAAACCAATAGAAGGAACGAGCGGTAGTGGCACCGACTCATTTCATCTAATCTCGACTAAACAAAGTATGGCGGATAGCTTTTCTCTTCTTTGCGCCTCGTTCCTCCTATCAAAATCATTTCTGAATGAGGGAGAGCAAAAAAAAAAAAAAAGAATTGAAAAACTATCGGATGACAGTATGAGACAGCTACCTCTTTCGATTTCTTTTTAATCAAATCCGGTGCTATTCCACCTCTCATTTCCGGTCTTTCTTCCTGATCGTTGTCCTCGATCACTCTTAATGCATCTATTTATAGCTAACTAAATAGCTATAGCAACTAGCAACGAGGCATTTCTTTACATCGATAATGGTATAGCCTTTAGTGTAAATTAGAAATATAAGCTTTCCATTTCTTACTTACTACTTACTTTTTAGTACCATTTAAATAAATCAGTATAATTTCTTCTTCTTTTATTTTGATGGTAAATAATTTTCTGGTGGTTTTGCTCAATTTTAATCTCGATATTTCCATAATAACGATAAATCCCTAAAACAACAACTATATGGGAATTCTTCCGCGCTAATATCATCATTACATGTCATTTTCATCTGTCAACATTTTGTGTACAACATGGAAATATAACGATCAATTAAAGATGATATTTATTGCTTTCCTTTACAGATTTAGTACGTGAAACGATTAGGTCACGTAAAATTACTACATATAAATGTATGAATACGTGCGCGTAATATACTATAAAGCTTATTAAAAGGAAAAATAGAATACAATACAATTGGATACCACAATTATGAAAATATTTGACGGAATGTAAGAAATTAACCATCAGCTGCCGCGATATTATGATTAAACTAAATGTAGGCATCTATCGAGATCAATAAGCATTATTTGACTATTCAGATAGTACTGCTAAAAATTTGCATGTGTCATCCAACTATGTCATTCATATCTACAAGATAGTCTGAGTTGTTTAATCTCAGAGTTGCCTTATGTCATGAACAATAATTATGTATGGCTATTGAAATTCGACACACTCCTTAACATTCATAATTTTTGAACAATGAAATTTCAAACCATAATGAAACTGTTTGCATTCGATCAGGAAATCATGTGAAATACGAATATCCAAATACTCAAAGCTGTCATAAAATGATTAATTCATTCACTCATCTAATAAAAAAGGAAAATTTCCAGCTATAATGATTTTTGATTCAGATTTTATTCTGATTTTTTATATGAATTCGTAATATTGTACAGATAATCAAAAACTATAAGTAGTCTAAAAAAAATTTATTCCTATAACAGGGATTTTCGGGACATTTTTCAACTTCTTAAATAATTTAAGGCAAATAATATGAAATTGCCTCTTTCTACAACCAAAGCTTGCGCGCCAAATCTAAGGTCTGAAATTTCAAAGTAATATCTTTGTCTGAAAAGATTTGAAATTTAAAGTAATATATTTTTGGGTCACATAGAAAAGGTATTTTCTGTGATATTTCAGAAAACTTTTAAGCATTGCTTTTAATCTGTTCGAAATAAAAATCGAAAACTTGGAAAACTTCAATTTACATCTTTCAGAAAATCAATCTTTTTCCCACCCAGCACATGTCTCAGAATTTTTCTATGTAGATGATAGAAATGCAGTCCAATGATTGTGGAGTATTCTGAGAATAGTCAGTTCCCAATTCACAAATTCTTTACAGATTTCTCTAAAAACTATTCTGAATAAGATATCAGATATTTATGTTAATCTTTGATTAACATAAATATTACAACAAAAACAAATTTATCTAAAAGATCAATATGAACTTCACAGGTGAATGTTTCTATCTCAAATCAAACACTCACTCATTCAGTATTCAAAGACTATAAGAATTTACCAAAAATAGCAGTGAAAAAGAATCTAAAGAAGATATTTCTGTATTGGATAAGATAAATGAGATTTGCAAATATGATAACATATCAAAAGGTTTTCATTCATAATTAATTACGAATTACTGAAAGTTTCAGACATTAAACTCTGCACAACCACCGAAACTCTATCTACCGGTTCGCATTCCCGCGCCATATCGATCACATTTAGCAATTTCTTGATTCCAATAAAGTATCTGCAAATTATGATAAATCATAAACCAAGTTTTTTTTTTTCTTTTTTAATTCCAGTGTAATCCAGTTCGGAATTTTGTAGAAGTTGAGAATATAACTAAGCAAATTCTTTTTTCAATTTCTTTTTCAGCAAATTCTTTTCTCTCTTTACACAGCTGAGTGCAAGTGCCTTGAAAAACAAGCAAATTTTAAAAAAGTAAACGAAAAAATTTCCACAGGATAAAACGCCATGTAAAAAGAAACACACGATGAAATATGAAATGATTCTTGAGATATGAAAGAAAAACTATATTGATATTTACAAATAACTAAATTAGTGGTTCCCAATTCTACAGTTTCTAGAAAAAATAAATTACCAAATAATAACATACAGTTGATCTTTAAAAAAAAAGAGAGAAAAAGAACGAAGTAACTTACTCTTTATTAGTACGAGAAAGTTCGTTACGAATCTCTTCACATTCTTGGCGTGAAAGTGCATTTGTATCCTCAATAACAGCCATGATATGCTGAACTGTTGTAAGCGCGGGTACGTCTATTATTGTACCAAATGCTGACAACAAACCGAGTTCACGTAAGAATGAACGATTACTTGACGTAGCAACAACAAGCAAGCGACGATTCTGAAAACGCTAAATCATAATAAAAGCACATCGAAAAACATAGTTAATATAATGCAACTCACCATTAAAAATTTCTAAACTTCAGAAATTTAGAAAAAATAAATTTTAGGATCTAAATTTCTAATTTTCAGCACGAAATACAACGTATGCTACGGAAGTATAAAACATACTTGAGGTGGCAGTTTCTTCACTAAAAGGAATAATGCTTGCAAGACCAAATTTGAATACCGTGGACCAATTGGTGAAAAATCTAAAATTAATCTCATGATGCTAACATGTACAGAAGCACAGAGTGAAAATGGAATAGAATATATAAACATTAATAACAATGAATTTCAGACAAAATTTATTTGAAATAATCAAAACAAACAAACCTAACAATCGTTCAACACCATCAACAATAACACAACTTAGTGGAGACCGATACGCATCATCGAACACTTTCCGCAGAGCAGCACATTTCGCTGTTTCGGTATAGCCAACCATATCTTCAGCACTAATCACTTTTATGAATGGATAATCGGAAGCTTTTGCAATCATCGCCGCAAAACATGTTTTGCCACTATTTGGTGATCCTCAAATTACAAGAATTGAATTAAACTAAAAAGAAATGTGAGAAAAGATATTTAATTGCTTCATTAGTTTATTGTTGGCAATTACTTAAATACAAAATCTAATATAATGATGATAAAATGGTTAAACATTTTTGAGACATGTTCTAACTCAAAATGAAATCAGAAGACGCTATTAAATGTCAGCTATAACAAAAATATTCAATTCACTACAGCTTACTATAAAGTGAATGATTAAATGGTCTGATGTTAATAAGTAGTAAGTAGTTGTCCCTAGCACTTTTGGCATATTTTAATATGAATGCTGTCAAATTTCATATTATTATTAGATTTCTTAAAAAATTTGCACCTTTTCATATTTTCTCAACACTTAACATAATTCTAGTCCAATTTTAGTGATTTCTTCTTTTCAAAAGATGCACTTATTTCATACAACTTTTACTAACCTGCTAGTAAAACAGAAGTAAATCCTTTCGTATCGGGACTTCTTACTTGCTTTACCAATAAAGCTCCTTGCTCAAGTATTTGAGTAACTTGTGTGCTCCATGAAATAAATCCACCAATAAGATATTTTTCCAGTTCTTCATTAGAGTGACCAAAAGCCTAAAACAGTGAAAAAGAGACATCACACGTTATACACATGTCTCAACTTTTAGTTTGGTTTCAAACTTAAATTCAAAAAAGTCTTGCATGGTTAACTGATTAGTGATTGATAACAAACCGGTTTGACATCATTCTCAAGAGCATAATTGAAATCATCAACATTAATCATCAGTTTCTCCACAGCATCAGAGTCTAGCTGCACTTTGCCACCCGCCTAAACTTTTTGAGTTCAGTAACAAAGTCAGCACTGAAAGTAATTGAGTGCTATTAGGAACATGCACCATGATTACAGATCAAAATACCTAATTACTACTAATACCAAGCATCAAAATACCTAATTAATACTAATAATCACAAAGTAACTCTGGTAATTAATAAATGCTGAAATTCTCAATTTTCCCTAAATGCAATAAATTTACGAATTTTTAAAATTCCTTGCTATGCAAAGAAGCAATGAATTTAAAAATTCATTTTTTTTTTTAAATTTAAAATGCTTGTTACTTTTACTAATCGATTCATTGCACTTGACTGAGCTGCTCGTACCAGACCTTCCAATTCAGCTCCTGAGAAATTTTTGGTCTTCTTAGCAAGTTCAATCAGATCAACATTGGGATCCAATTTATCGTATTCTCTAGAATGTCACAAGCTATATATGTGTACTGGATTTAAACAAACATATTTCATTCTAATTTTTAACCAGACTTAATAAACTGTCTTTATTTATTACGCTTTCTGAATGATATATCTTTTGCTACATGAAGAAAATTTCCACACATTCTCTCCCAAACATATAGTATTAGTTTAGTGCAACCTACTGATATTTTAAAATTAGGTTAATAAATCACCAAAAACATCTGTGAACATCTCAGGCAAAATTTTTTAAAATGTATCAAAAGTCTTTTAAATTAGCAAATCTAAACTATTCATTCATATTCAGCGATATAAATTTCTTAACATACCTCATCCTAGCAGTGTGAATTTTCAAAATTTGTAAACGACCAGCTTCATCAGGTAACGAAATTTCCATTTGTACTTCCATTCGACCTGGTCGCAATAATGCTTCATCGATCATATCTTTCCTGTTTGTCATACCAATTACAAGAATGTTATTGAGCTGATCAACACCATCCATTTTGGCTAACAGCTGATTAACCACCGTATCATGAACTGCTGTAGAACCGGCCTATGTAATGAAAATTCATCAAAGTTGAATTTCTGAGAATATGGAAACAACAAACTCCCATATATGGCTAATGGAGAGATTGAATTAAATAGTTGAAATAACTGATACATATGTTTTCATCGAAAAGAAAGGGAAGCATCAAGTTATAACGGCGAATATCTAAACAATAAAATTGCATTAAGTACGTGGGTCATTCAGAAATAATAAACAATGTAATTTAAGAAATTTTTTCTAAGTGAATTTCAAGACAGAATGAAATCTAGTATTGAATAGGAAGATTTTAAACAATAAAAAAAAGGTACCACATACCACGGAACCACGTTGCTTGCAAATAGCATCGATTTCATCAAATATAATTATGTGCAGTCCTGAACTAGCGCCACATCTTTTCCATTCTTCTTCGGCATCAGCAAACAGTTTTCGAATGTTCGATTCCGATTCACCAACATACCTATGAATTATCGTTTTTATTAAACATATCAATATTAATGGAAAGAGCAGTATAAAACTTCAACAACATGATGGATCAAATGGATCTTACTTGTCTAAAATTTGCGGTCCATTGATGATCTTAGGTTCTCGAGCATTTAACATTTTCCCAATTTGACGAGCCATTAATGTTTTACCGGTTCCTGGTGGTCCATAAAGTAAAATACCTCTAACATGCTTCATGCCTGAAACCATGCTGTCAAATTTTAAGCAATTTGAAACGATAGTTAATGCAGTTGGTATGAAATCAATAAAATAGAAAAGTATTCATATTCTAACCTAACTGTTCGATGAATTCTGGTGGAAAAACACGTGAAGCGAATGCTCGTCGAAAAATGCCCGAAAATTCCTTATCCAAACCACCAATGCCCATTTTCTGAAAATCCCAGTCTGGATTGATAATAGAACGATACGCTGACTTCCTGAAAAAAAAAACCCTCAAAAAAAAAAAGCCACTTCGGACATAATCCAAAGATTTCAAGTTTTTTGAATTTTATTTCCAAATTATTATAAATATCATAAACAATACCCTTTACTCTTGCCAGTCAGATTTAACAACGAATCTTCTGCTTTATCGAAAACAATAACAGAGTTTGGCAAAAGCTGTCCTGCATCAATCTGCAAAATATGAGATATAATGAGATTTCTTGACATTTAAGAGAAATAATTACTGATCGGAAAGCTAAGTTTAAATACGACCACCAAAACAAAACGACAGCCTCTAACCTCAATAGGTTTCAAATTAGCGACAGTCTGTGGATTTGTAGCCAGTGAGAGATCAATACCTAAAATTGATACGGTAATTAAAATGAGATCATAAGAGATTTAAAAACTAATCAAAAAATAATTATCCAAGCAATAAGTAGTATAAAGAAATATATCGCACAATGTCTTTTATTATTCATGATCCAGAAAAGAGTAATTGATATTAGAAAAATAGTTTCCGTGCTTCTTCAAAATATAAGAACTTGAAACAGATAATTTAGCTTTCATTAAAGTATCAATAATACTGATAGTTCAGGAGAAAGTGATAAGATGATGGCTAGAAGTAAAATATGACTCTAATTATTTTTTTTTTTAGAGATTTCGTTATCACACAAAAACTTTCTTACTTTACAAATTATTTTATAGATGACCAACAGCCACAGATCTTTGACTGAATTTTAAATTACTTAACTTACACTAGCTTTACAGAAAGATCTTAACAGAATTAGATCTTAATCCAAGACACATTTACTTACCGAGTATTGATGTCACTGTTAAAGCCAGAGTATAAGATTTCCCTTTATCGTCATCAAATTTAAACACCAATAATTCACCACGTGTAAATGCGTGACCAGAGAACTGGATAGAGAATTCACGGGCCATAAAGTCTGTATTTAATGGTTCAGATGTTTGACTGAAAGAATAATATAAAGAAATTTTCCAGTTTTTCTAATATGTGAATTTATAGTAAAATATTAAAAATATAATTGAAAACACAGAATTAAAAATTTAAATAAAAAAGAGAATTAGTGAAAATTAACCATCATCTTAATCTACCTATTAAAAGCTTAGTTTATCATGAAAGTAAAGTTATATAAACTATGACATGAAGATGAAAATGCAAACATTTTGACAGGAAACAATGACTAGAGAACAGTGACTAAAAAAGCATATGAATAAAAATAACAGCAGTCAATGATATCATGATACAATTAAAATTATCAGAAATGATAAAATTAGTGATAAGAATTATGAGAAATAATAAAACGTTGGTATCTTAAAACATAAAATTATAACAGAAAAAAAATAACTGTGATGTGATATGCAGTAAAAAAAAAAGAACAAAAATTGCAAGATAAAAGGTTCAAATTTTACGAGGTTCTTAACGATGAATAAAATAATGATCAAATAATCCGAGCAATTTTAAATTTCCAAGAATTTTTCAATGGAATAAGCTTACTTTTTCTTTGACTGGAAATCAGCAGCAACAGTAATTGACCCGATGAACTGATTGTTATTGAAAGTGAATTGTTGTACTTCCACTTCTTGATCCAATGATAGTTTAGCCCATTTACGCTGAGATAAAGCAAAAGCTATCTCATCAATCTTCAACGATGGATGATTCCGAACAGAAAAAACGAAGTGATGAGCTGGACCGGTCTTCACCAATAGATGTCTAAGTAAATTAAACAGCAACAAAATGAATATTTTCAGATGTTAATTCTTCTATTCCTCATTTTTTATTCGATTCCACCATGTCCTTTTCTAATTTTCATTATCAAATAAATCATACCATATAAAAATCTCAATTTCTAATCAATTTCTCTGACAAAAATAAAAAAAAAATCTCAATTTATAATCAATTTCATTACATATACAATTATTTAAATATAATACAGACATTTTTATATCATCAACTGCAGCATTTTTTTTTCTTTCTGATGAGTGAACAAATATGCGCTTCACTAAACTATGATTGTTGATGATCGTTCGGCTATCAATTATGTCTGCCATTACTCAACAGTCTCTTCATAGTTGTACTGACAAATGAAAAAATGACATCACTCACTTAATTTCCACTCCATTTAGCGCACCAGCATTCACAATTGCGCAATTTGTTAGTGCCAAATCATCTGTGGGACATTTCCGAACTCTCATTTTTACCGTCATCTTTGATCCTATGATTTAAGAAAACAAACTAATGAAAAGTAACTGCATAATTCATATTTTTTACAATTTCGTATAAACTTTCACATGTCTTTAAGCTGATTTCTAATAAATCTGACCAAAATGCTTTCCTTGAACAAATATTACGATAAAAAGCAAAAGTTAGAAGATGTCTGATGAAATTAAAAAAAAAAAACAAATGAAATAAAAAAAGAAAAAATGTAATGAAAAAAATGAAATAAGGATTGAAACAAAATACGAAAAGTTAAAGTAAAATTAGAGAAATAAAAGACTGCGAAATATGAAGGAGAATGGAGGAAATGAGATGACAGAAAAATTGGTAAAATTAAGTGGAGAAGAAAGAAGTGAAGTGAAAACATTAAATTTCACAATTTATAAAACCAAAGAAAAAAGGAAACTAAAATAAGTCGTAACCGGTTAAGGAACAAATTGCTAAAAATTAAGAGAGGTTAGTGAAATGTGGTAACAGTTGATAAGGAGATTGTTTGTAATATTACTTTCAACCATTCACCTTCTAGCTTATTGTTAAGTTTAAAAATATTATAGGTAAAGAGGGTTAGCGGTATATTTTCAATTTTAATTTAAAATTCAACCCGTTAACGTAATACCATATTTCGTTTTATTAGCAGTTATTCCGATACTAATGAGCAGTGATTGATAATTCGTTAAGTATAAGTTTTTTCAACTTTCTTTGTTAACTAACAGTATTGGCATTTAGCAATTATTTTATCTTTATTTCAATTATATATATATGGCATTTTTATTTTCTCTTTCTTTTTGAATGCTTGCATTTGAATTTGTTAATTCATCTTATTCAGTGAGAAAATTTGATAATGATAATATTTAGAGAGGAAATGAGAGAATTGAACTTTCAATCAAGGCAGCATGTGATACAAATGAGTGTCAAAAATGAAAATAAAAAAAAGTAAAAATAAACTAAACATGCAATCAGTCGTTGGAAATGTAGTTTTATATAACTAATATGAATGAAATTATTGCATAATTTGTTCTTATATAATCCCTACATAACTTATTATCATCATCGTTATCACTGTTATGATCATCTCCAAATTAAGTAAAATACAAATCATGCTGCAACCTTTAATCTTTATAGTTTATTCCTTTATAGATTTATGAGTTATATTAGCTTCTTCCGTGGAGGACTTCTGTTACTGTTTTAGGAAAAAAAATTCAGAAAAAAAATTATATCGCTGATATGATTTCATATCATAATAAGTCACATGAAGTGAAGTTTTAAATTTAAATATAAATGGATTGAAAACTTGCTCCTGAATCGTCTCAACCATTTCAACATTTCTGTATTTTGAATATCTTTTAATTAAATAATTTGATTTGTTGAATAAAAATTATATCTTTTAAAATATAATTGGTCTTATTCAAGCAAAAAAGCATATATATATATATATATACTTCATTAAGGAAAAGATATTTAAAAATCAAAAAAAAAAATTTCAAACATTAAAATTGAAGTAATTTTGGCTTAATAGATTTCCTTAGTAGAAAATAGTAGAAAAAAAAAAAGTTTTTTGCAACTCTATTAGCTTTTTTTCCCTCATAACATATGAAAGAAAATTTTGAAGTAAATAATAATAGACAGCAACAAATATATGTGACAAAAAGCTTTTGTGACAATCAATTTAATGCTAGTAGGGGACATGATGTCTCTTCTGACATCATAAAACTTATCTTCCTTCATCTTTTCCTATTTGTTATTTATTGAAGCAAACATAATTCGTAGTGATGAAAAGAAAGAAAGTAAGAATGAAAGAAAAAAGAATGAATAAATGGAAAAAGAAAGGGAAGAGAAGAAGGAAAAAAAACTTGAGCAGAAATGATCGATAAATAGATTTGGTTTAGCTAAAGTATAAGTAAGTGAACTGATATGAAATGATAGCAATGGAAGTAAGTAAGTAATCTGCATATTAGCTTTATCTTCTTTTTATCGAATTATTTGTTTAGATTACTTTTAGATACTAACACATTATATTATAGTGGTAAAGATGAAGTAAAGTTAATAAAGCAGAAAAATAAAAATACTAGTATTACATACAATTTTCTCCCTCCCTCTCCCTTTCTTTCTCCTTTTCAAATAACCATTTGATTATTTTTATTCGACAACTGAATTTGAATTTAATTTAAATTGGAATAAAATTTGAAAAGAAAAAAAGAGAGAATAAATGATAGAACATGATGCACTTTATGCTTGTTATTTATAGAAATTGCTTTTAATGCTCATTTTATTTCAACTCTTCTTTGCTCTCTCCCTCTCTCTCATTGATATTTCCTTCCATTTTATTCTCCTCTCTCATTTCATTTCTTTGTTTTCGTCTTTTCATAATCAAAATAAAAATAAAAAAGTTGAGAATTTAAGGATTAACTGAATTACACAATCAAATATTCAAGCTAAAATTAACGAAAACCTTCAAGGTTGCTAAAAGGAAATTTATACTTTTTAAACTCTAACAATATCAAGTATTCATGATAGTTAACGATCGTAACTAAGCAGTAAATGGTAGTAAATTAAAAAAATATTCGCAAACATGGAATTGTTAAAGCATCCAAATTGACTGGAATGATTAAATCAAATTTACCGGGCTCAATTTGATCTGTTTAATGTGATT
The DNA here is from genome assembly GCF_000002995.4 of Brugia malayi. Classification (NCBI taxonomy): domain Eukaryota; kingdom Metazoa; phylum Nematoda; class Chromadorea; order Rhabditida; family Onchocercidae; genus Brugia; species Brugia malayi. The sequence goes on from NW_025062477.1 coordinate 5,329,395, forward strand.
CTAATTACTGAACTTATTCATAGTCTGCTTCATGGTTATCATTTGTAATAGCATTGAATTAATCTCTTTTTCTCTCTCCCTCTCCCTTTCCCCCGATTAATCTTAATAAAATTTCAAAATTGACAATTTTTACTTGCTCACATTCTTCAGTACACAATAAATAATTTCTCACTCTCACTCTCAAAAACATTGATGTAATGCTAACCATAAAATTCATAGAAAATGTAGTAAAATAAGGTATAACAATAATATCAGTCATTTTTCTGTTTTTTTTTTTTTTTTTTTTTTTTTTGTTCTACGAGCGTTTCTAGCCAGCAAGTTGTTGAAAATTGTGAAGTATGTCAAAGAAGCTTATCAATTTCTTTTATTTCTTGGCTAAATTACTTTTAAAATATATCATTAGAAATATGAATTTCAAAACTAACTTTATACAAATTTTAATATCAATCAGCCAGAATTTTATGCAAAAACATCTTAAAATGAAATAAATAAAAAATTCGTCCTTTTGCTTTCTTATTTTATACAATTCCGTCCTTTTTTTATAAAAGTTTTCGCATTAAGCTTAATGCACCATGTTTATATCCAGTACCAAAGTGATTCCTGCAAAGAGAAAAAAAAATCAATAATAGATAAAAAGTGAGAAAAAAAGACAAAAAGAAAATCAATCAACAATGCCTTTCTAATTTTAACAAAATGATTGTTATTTTGAATCTCGATAACTTATCATTATTCGATATTGTTCATATAATCTTCTTTGGTAGATAGATGAATATTCAATAAATATATTGTGAATTAGCTATTTGATTCAATAATGAAGGGAAATTTAATTTGGAAATATCAAGAAGGATTTGAATTCACTGATAATAATCTTGTCATTCACAGAAATTTTATTAGCCAAAAATCATAGAGCTAACCTTTTTTCTTTTCAATAAATGATCATTGTACGAATATCAGAAGAACAATTTCGTTTTTAGCAACCGTACAGTAAGTGAATAAATGATACGCTCAACCAAAATTTTATTCTCCAACAATTAGTGGTTGCTATTTCTCTAATAAGAAATGCTCAAAATTCATTTTTCTCATAGAGGAAATGAAAATTAGAACAAAAAATACAACCAATGATTTAAATGATGAAAGAGCTGATAAAGAAGGACACGTTCGGTGAATCCTGTAGTTTGTGGTATCAGTTTGTGATACGCTGTATGAAAAGATTGATGAAAGCCACCAAACATAGTCAAAATGCCAAACTCATATTCGCTATGCCCGTAGAAAGATGCCGGATCAAACACTACTGTAATTTTGCAAATTTCCAAAAATTACAAAAAAAAAAAAAAAAACTGCTCCTCGTTTCATGAAATTCTGAGTCAATCTCTCCAAAAGCAATTAAAAGTTTTTGCTGACACAATCGGAAAAATACAATATTAATCATATTTTATATTACTGACTGGATTAAATTATTAGTAAAAACGAACGTATTATCTATGAGACAGGTCTAACCTGGACCATCCTTAGTAAACGAATAATTTCCAGACCAGAGATCACCATGTAATAAGCATGGATATATATCACAATTTTTGAAATATTCGGGAATTTTCCGTTCCAGTCTTGGCCATAAAGTTAATAATTCCCTATCACCGGTTTTCTACAATAACTTCGTTTTCTTAAAATTATAACTGTAAGATTATATATTTAAGAAAAAGAAAATAAACTATTTGTTTTTTTATCAAATGATTTGACCTCAAGAACGATATCAATAACTTTCTTCAGTCGATTCCGCGAATAAAATTCCTAAAATAAGCATTCATTAGATGAAATAAAATGATGACATATTGTTTTTTTAAGCAATCCTTCTAAAACCATATGTAGTATTTAACCAAACTTTCACGTGAAAATGTATTTAACCAAACTTTCACGTGAAATAATTAGTATTTAACCAAACTTTCACGTGAAATAATTACGAACAATACTGATCATTTAACATTTTCTACCAATGAGCCTTTTTAAAAAAGCGCGCGCGAATTGTTTGATATTTTCAATTGATAATTCTCCTAAATATTCATATATTCTTGGAAAATTATTTAATATATGCCAGAAATGTACGAAAAAAAAAAAGAAAAAACAATACTTACCACCCAATTATCTGACCAATCATTAATAAGTGGGCAATATCCACTGTATGTAAGTACAGAAAATCCGAATTTCTCAATTGGTTCCGACTGTTTGTCAATACCACCAATTGTTGACTGAGTCTTTTTATTTGCTTCCATTAAGAATTGATTATGTAAATGCAATCTGAAATATTCATGAGTATCTAGAATTAGTAATTAAGGCTTTTTTTCACCTGAAATTTATTATCAGTTTGCCTTAATATCTTTACAGCAACCTCAATTATTCATAAAACCTTAACCATTTCTCGGAGAAGTAATTTATTACTTCTAGGATATTTTCCATCTAGCATAATCTATAAAAGATACATTTTAACTTCTAGAAGGAAACGTTATGTTTGAAGATCTCATCTTTTTATGATGACAAATGATCATTTCGTTGATAAGACCCACATTTGTGCGATAAAGGTCCAAAATTTTTTATTACTCAGCTTCATTCTTTTCTTCTTCATTTTTTCTAGTTAATTCATCCTGACTGTGAATTAACATCTTTAGTAGTCTGAGTTTTTGAAGATTCATATGTTTTCTCAAACAAATTCTATTTTTTTAGTGGATGAAACTGAGCGATGAAACAATCTATTGTTCTTTAATCCATGAAATTAAGTTCTATAAACTAAATAAATCATTCAAAATTAAACAATTTATTAATAAAAGAAAGTAAAAATAGTATTTATGTGCAATACAAGAAAATAACTTTGCAATACTGGTACCAAGCTTCTCATAATCTGATGGACCATGCATATCCAACAATTCCATTGCTAAGCAGAAATCACCATCTATCGAAAATCTCTGACATTAAAATTTATATAATGTTTATAAAGCAAAAAAAAGCGATACAATCGGCCAGTGAATAAATTTATAGTTAAAATTCTAATCCTACCAATCCATAAATTTCATCGTGAACAATCATGCATGCTGGCTTATTTCAATATAGAATGTTTTTGAAAAACCTATTTATGTTTCTGGAGAAGGTTAACAAATTAGCCATCAAAAAGTAACAAAATAGCCATAGCTTACTGTTGATTCATTAATTTCGAATTAATGGAAGAAATTAATTTGAAATTACTGTATAAGATAGAAAAGATCATTAGAACTCATTACAACGCTTGGTCATACCTATTATCATCAGAACTAAACTTTTTAAGCTAATAAATAGTTTCATGATTTGAATATACAAGAAATTCTAGCAAGATAAAATCACATTCTGGATTTAATCAAACATTTGTTCACCACAACTACTAACTGCTGCTACCTTGATTGGTTTCGGTACTCTAATTGCATTCGTATTTAACAATGCTTGTAAACTTGCAAATTCACCATCAAAGATCTCCTGAGCCTGGAAGATTTATTTCACAGCACAAGTTTCTTAAAATCTAAAAATTTATGACTTCTGTTTTATACAGTTTCAGATGAATAAAAACCATAAAAATTATATGTAATTAAATAGAGAAATGATATTTGCTAATTATGACTTTAAATGAAATTTCCAAATTTATGCTATTTGACAATTTGAATTTTTTCAAGAAAAAAAAAGTAACATTTTATTAATTGTGTTGTAGAAATATCAGTATTTTTGTGAACAATTAATAACGCAACACAATAATTAGGGAAATAAATGGATGAGAAAAGAATGAAAAAAAAAATCGAAGTGCTAACCTTTTCGTTATCATTAAATTTCACAAAAATATCACCATATTCATCAGTGCTATATGCTTTAGCTCTATTAATACATCCGCCACTAAATCTAAGTGGTAATTCTTTGATGGTACCAAGGTTAAGTTCTGATTTAATTGCCTCCATAACTCTTCCCGACTGCAGCGCACGTGACAATGAAACAGCAAAGCAAGGTACGCTCAACTTTATTTTCATCACTGAACGTAAGGGCCACATTAATCCTTGACACTACTTACTGCAACTAACTTGCAATATTTCGCGACATGCATTTGTTTGCAGTGTAACTTTTACTGCGAGTTGAGACTTAGTTTGGGCAATTATTATTAACAATTAAAAGAAATAAAAGGATATTTGCCGCTTGTTTTGGTCAGTGGTCATTCATTGCAGCAAATGTTGCAATGAGCATATTGTCACCTTTCGAGACTATCTCATTTCTGATTGGACAATAAACTTTGCTTACTTTTACCACTCAATTTGCTCAGTCATTCAGATCATAGATCACAATCTACTGTAGTTTTTAGTTTTATAATTTACCACATTAAGCATAGAATGATTGATTATTCATTGATTTGTTTGATCACATATTGAAAAGGTCAACTAATTCTGTTTCCGATTGTTTTCGATCATTCAAATACACATTTCACCAAGTTAATTAATCTTTTTCATTATGTTTCACATAAATAATTCACACGATAATCATATTTAAAAAAAAAAAAAAAATGCAGAATCCTATATATAAAATAGGATAATGTAATTCTGATTTGAGGAAACAAAAGATTCTTTTAATTTCATTAGGGAATTTTCTAATACCACTGAAATGGTTTAAATTCACCAAAATATTTATATCATTGATTAATTAATGCAAATTTAATTTGACCTTTCCGTTACTATGATTATTTTCATGTCTTTTATCCAAAACACAATGATTAAAATGATAATAAAAAAAAAAAAAAGAAAATTATAAAACCAAATTTGCACCTAATTTTGTTGCAAAGTAAAATGGAAAAGAAAAGTGAGAAAATAAATCTATTGAAAGAGTGGTGTTTTCAACATTTCTCAACCTTTTTCTGCCCCAATAATCGCTAGTTTCTTTATTCTTTCCACAATAATAATTATGAAAATCACGATTATAGTTGGTATAGCAATTATACTTGCTTTTTATCATGAATTTTTTTCTACTTAATTTTATCACAAAGATTTAACATATTTTGGACGCTCTTCCGTTTATTTCCCATCTTTAGTGTGTTTTATTATGTTTCTTTTGCTCTAAAAGTGTACTCAACATGAGCCAAGTGAAAATTGTCAATTTTAAAATTTTATTAAGGAAGAAAAGAGAAAAGAGAGAGAGAGAGAGAATGAAAAAGACACTAATACAATAATATTACAAATGATAATCAATACTTAATCATGATAAAACTAATAATTTATGTCGTAAATAATTCATTCTGCTTAAAAAATTTATATTAGAAGAAATTTTCAATTTTTATATTTTTCCTTTTTTCTTCATGATAAATGTATGATTTAGTGGAATATTTTTAAAATTTTGTCGTATTTGGAATAAAAATTTTATTGTAAATTATTTAATAATATTAATATGGATATGATTACATTTTCTTTTATCTTCAAATAATTAATGAAATTGACGTAATAGTAATGTATATCGTTCTTCCAATGAATCCGGTTTAATTGAATTCCGATTACGATTCCAGTGATAATGGCCAAATATAAGTGTTATTGCTAATTGATTGTACATTGACTGAATTGGTAGTAACACATATCCTTCAGTCATGTCACCACGACATAAAATGAAAAAAAAATACTTTTTATAATATTAATATGAATTAAGAATGATTTTTTAAAAAAAAAAAAACGATAAATTTCAGTTTTTTTTCTTTGTTCCGTTAAATTTCATTTAGTTTTATTCAATTATCTTAGGGTAGTAATTTGCAATCTTAGTAGCTAAATTGGAATAAATATTGAAAATGAATTTAATAGCTGCAAGCTTTTTTATACAAACTATTAATATCATAGAGTTATTAGCATTGTAAATGTATTTTATTGAATCAATCACTAATAAGTGAATATTTCTTGGATCTAATTTATGATGTAATATTTGGAATTATTAAAAACAAAAAGATAAACTATTATTAAAAATGGAAAATGAGTCAAAAAAGTCAAATTTTATAATCGAAATTAACAATAGTTATAGTAATCGAAATGGTTTCTATTTTCAAATTTGAGTATATAACTATGAATCAAAAAAAAAAAAAAAAAAAGAAAAACCTAATTTTGGATCAGCAAGATGCTGTTGCATACTATAAAATGATGAAGCAATTGCAATCAGAGAGGTATAAAAATACGTGAACGTGAAGCAAGCATAAACATATGCATACGTGAAGCATACGAGTGTTGCAATACCAATGGTATTTAAAAGAAGTAACGATCGATCATAAGCTACCATTGGACCAACAAACTGAAAATATTTTGAGTGTTTTTAAATATTTAATTTTAAAAAAAAAAAATTTCTAAAAATAAACTAAAGATGTTTTTAATCGTCAAATTTTTTACAGGTTACATTGAATTTCTTAATTTGCTAATTTATGTTACCTCAAAAAGTAATGCTACAAGCGTTGGCGAATAAAATGGTGGCGATGGAAATACGCCACGATCCCAATTAATTAAAATGAAATGCGTTGATGCACCAATCCAAAATGAAAATACCAAAATAAGCCAACGACGTTCTGCTAAGCTTAATTTACTCTAAATTATATGAACAACAATATTTTTAAATACAAAACTTTTCCGCAATTTTTCGTAAAATTTTGAATAATCATCAAAATTTTCAAAATTTAACAAAAAAGTAATACTTTTTGAATGCTGTAACATAATAATCTATCAAAGAAATGAGGCGTTTGATTGGTAAATTGTATTAGTTTGTATAATAAAATGACTGAATGATTAATTAGTTACACTAAATGTTCAATTAGTTAATTAATTAAATGACTAATTGCTGCAAGTAATTTACCACTGGAATTTTTTGATTCGTTAAGTATGCAAATAATGGCATCGCAATATAAATGAAAAATAAAGATGGAATTTCCTTTCTCAAAAATAATGATAACAAATAATAGCCAATCCACATACTTGCAAATATTTCACCATAACATTTTGCTGCTATAATTATAATTGCCCAAAATTGACTTCTAAAAAGGATTCAATTTTATCATTTAAAACTATCAAATGATATATTTCATTTACATAAATTTCCAATTTTTTTATTTTTTCTCTTTTCCTAATGGTTCCACTAGGTTACAGTGTCGGCATTATCATTATCATCATCTGCTGACATTATCAACATCACTATCACCAATCAGCATCATCATCATCATTCTTTATCGTTATCACTATTATAGCAATCTTCATCATCGTAATGATAAACATCATCATCAAGAGTTGTTTATATTTACTATTTGAATTCATTAAGGTATATACATTCTTCAAGATATATTGAATTTTTCACATTAAATTCTTTTTTGCTCTGTAAAATCATACATGTTCATACATTTGTTAAATTTTCAAATAAAATCAAAACTAACACCATGCAAGAAGTGAAATTGAAAGAATTTGAAATTGGCGCTAATTGAAAACATTTTTGCAATTTTTCAATTTGAGTTTGATACAATGTCATTGGATATTTTTTAAGCATTGGCCATAAGCTAATGCGTAAATTAATAAAAAAAATGATAATTTCATTGATAAGTATAAAAGTTCCATCGATTATTTCACTGCTATATTGACTGAAGTACAAACACATACAAAAAATAAATAAATAAAGATTAAATTAAGCTAAAAATACAAAATGTTTAATTTGTTTGATTTAATTATCTTTAACTGAAGCTCTTTCTTTCTTTCTCCTCTATACTGAACCAGCTTTCTCCGAAGCTCGATTCAATGAGGTTAAAATCATTTCAAAAGTAAAGGGATTCAACACTGAATGGTGGCTAATATTAATTTTGTGATTGTGGTAATGATATCATAGTTTTCCAATGTTTCAGGTTACAAATGAAGTTTCGAATTACATCAAGAAAATCGGCTACAATCCAAAAGCTGTTGCTTTTGTCCCGATCTCAGGTTTTAATGGCGACAATATGTTGGATTTTCTTTTCTTCAGTTAATTTTCTTTTCTTTTTTACGTCACCGATATATTATGACATAGGAATTTGATTAGTACGTAACAATGCTTAGAATTTTGCTGGTATTTTATGATAACTTTTATTAAATTTTAAAGTAAGCAATAATTTATTACTTCTATTTTTCATTTAGATTTATGAGACCCAATAAAAGGAAAATCAGTGATTAAATTAATCAGAATATAAGCTAATTAATAAATATCTGAAATTAATGACTAACTGATGAGTAAAATTTATTAAATATAAAGTAATCAAAAACAAACTATCGAAAAACAGCTTCAATTGACTTAAGTGAATCGAACAAACTTTCCTCATTCATTTGAATAATATCACGTAATTCCTGATTTATTATTTCATTAGTTATTTCAGTTTCAGAATTCATTGATATCTTTAGTGATCGAGAAATATCAGAGCTTTCTTTCAATGGAAAAGCAATCTCTCGTGAAAACTTCTCTTTTTCATTTTTCATTCTAATTTTTTAATCAAAATTAGCAAAGTATTAAATGCAAAAATTTAGCAACTATTTACAAACTGTAAATTATAATAACTAAAAGATATTTAGAAATTTGTAACTATTTAAGTAAATTTGTGTTTGATAAATTTTGCATATTAATTTTTTACCAAATATCTTTAAAAAATTTTTAATAAGCTTTGCATCATTGTAATTTGAGTAAACGAAAATGTCTGATTATATCAAATAAAGTTTAGGTAATTTAATTTTGGTAAATACCATTTTATTATATTTAATTTATTACAATATTTATTAAGTTAATAAGTTATTCATCTTGTCATACAAATTATTAAAATAGTTTAAAATTAAGGCAAAGATGTGCAACAGTGAAGAAAAATTGCTACAAAATCAATGTGTAGCAAATGTTTTACAAATATATTTAAATGATTTCAAAGAAATCATTTGTGATATTGGATTGATAACTTATCGATTGAGTAAGACATTGATCCAATCATGGATCATAAAAATTACTCAATTTCCTAAAAATGTTGTCGATTCATCAGTTCAGGAATTCAAGCACTTCTTTGATTTGGGACCAATACCAAATGATTTTGATTATTCATTTTTGACGATGTGAGTTTTGATAAAAACAAAAAAAAGAAAAACTGAAAGTTGATTTATGAAATTAAAATTTTAAATTTATACCTATTCCAAATCATTTATAATATCAAATAATGATAAAGTGATAAGCTCAAAGCATTATCATTCTTTATCTCTTCTTCTATCTCCAATATATCATCTAGTAACTTCTCGGAAGATTTATTTTATTCATTAAACGAGAAAGTTAATTAAAAAAGAGAAGGATGATTAAAACTTACATAACATCAAATTATTTACAGTTGAAAATTTATTTGCGTAATCTAAAGATGGTGGGTAAATTAAATTTCAAATTTACTGTAATAAATGAATGAATTTAAAATTTGACAAGATTTCAATTATTTTGTTTTAATTTAAATTTTAATAATATAAAATATTATTTTAGTAGTAATTTCTGGGATTATATTATTATTAATGCAAAATGTTATGGTGAAAATTTTGCCAATTCTTACATTGGTCATGTAATACTATCAAAATTTGCAGCAAGCAATATGCTATCTTTTATTTTTTTGCATATTTTACTACCAAAATTAGCATTTCTTTTACATCGTAAAATATCAATGGTAAATTCTCAGACAAAATTGAAATCTTTTTTCTTCTCTTTTGTTTAAAATTTAAAATTAAATTTTCAAATAAAAAAAACTTAAGTTGACAATTTAAAAGATTACAGAAAAAAATTATAATAATTATGAAAATATTATTATTTTATAGCAAACATTCGGTTTATCAGAACGAAGATTTTGCGCTCTAATATTATCATTTATGATAGGAGCAGGTACACATCAATTATATTTAAAATGGCAACAACCTATCCTACCTGTACCGCCATATTATTCGCCATTTGTGGTAGCATTTGTTGTTGAGGTCAATAATACCTGTAGCAATAGTTTCTCTTTTTTGATAGAATTTGAAACTCAAATTTTGAGAATTTTATGTTCGAAAAATTTGGATTTTTCGTTTTTTTTTTTGGTTAATAAGTAATATTATTGGCAGAAGAAATTTTGGAGGATGAACATGTAAAATCTTTTTCAAAACATTTTATTTATTAAAATAAATATGTAAGTTTTTCTAAAAACTTTTGAACTTGAATTCGATCAAAATCACAAATTCCATTTGAAATATATAATTATAAGTCTTATCAAATGAGTTTTGTTTTTTTTTCTTACAGTTTATTTGTCCAAAAATTGGTCAAAACCGACGAAAATTCTTATCTTATCCGATATGTTCAGCAACATTGTTATGCATTGTATATGGTATTTTTTATCAGCAATTTGATTTCATTTACTTATTTTCAACAATTGTTGCTATCGGCTTTACATTTGCAAATTTGCAACGATTATTAGGAAAAGGCTATTGTAAGCATATATTATTTAAAAATAAAAATAATATAATATAAAAATAAAATAACACTATTTAATAATAATAATAATAATAATAATAATAATAATAATAATAATAATAATAATAATAATAATCACTATAAAAATAATGATAAGATGCATCATTGCATTATACCATTGTAACTCATTGAATATCATATATTTTTATAAATTGATTGTAAAGCATTTATTTTTAGATTTTCAAAACCTTGAAAAGCTGCAATTTCAAAACTTGAATACCCTCATAAAATTTGATCATTTTATCACAGGAGTTCAGAGCAACTCTTATTTCGATCAAAAACTTCCGTTATAATTTATGAAATTTTTATTTTGAAAAATCTAAATAAAAAAAGTGATGAAGGAGATTGATTTGCTGAATAATTTTAACCTTTTCTTTATCGTCCCTTAATTACATATATTGTGTTTTAACATTTCAAGTAACCTCAAAAAATATATGTAATACGGATATCTCATTTCATTTTTATACGAAATTATCATTTGTTTATGTTATGAAATTCTCTTTTACTACTTTGAAATAAGTAATTGCACTTTTCCATAGCACTCCTCCAAAAGTGCCGAAAAATAAAGGCAAAATCACTGATATGTCACAAAATATAATACTTTAGGCTTGTTCACATACCATAAACACAGATTTGCTCAATTTTTAAGTAATAAATGACAATTTTCGTCATTTTAAATGAGATTGAAATTATGAATAATTGAACGTGGAGCATTAGGCAATTCAATTAATTTTAATAATCTAAATAAACCATAACCATTCACATAACTGATGATTATTTTATTACAGATCGAAGCGACTATGCGACAGCTCACAATCACATAGCACTGCCAATAAATTCCATGTACAATCAGCTCATATGCACTATACTTTTCGGCACTTATATTCCTAATCGAGCACCACATGAAGCTATTCCCGATGCTTTTGAGGAACAATATACAATGATTGCACATTAAAACTACATAGTAATAACATTGAGATGAAGCAAAAATGTTAATCTCAATAACTTCATTTATTGGTTGCAATAGCAAAATTAATTCCTACAAAGTATAACTCTAAAATCTCATCATGATATGCAAGAAGCAATAAGATGGAATATCAGCAAATCTATTTAAGTGCTTCATAGGGCAGTAGCATATGTTTTGCAGAGAAATGATGAATGAATGATAGCAGAGCAATCCCTAAAATGATTGATCCAATCAACATGACAGATCAAGAGAAAGGGAAAGTGAAATTAATGAAGAATAACTCTAAAACAATTAAACGTCTATGAAATAAACTTTAGACAGACGTAACTCCAACAGCTATGCTGGACATCCATATTTTAACGGAGCAAATGTTGCAAACATAGGAGAAAATAATCCCTAGTAGATTAATGATTAACTTATGCCGCAAGCATCAACTTTTGTTTATTTTGCGTCGTCTTTTCTGCTGACATTTTTGAATCGTGCTTGGCCACTTTTTTTTAATGGATTTCCTCTTTTCTCTACTTTGTTTTCTGCAAATACATTTGAAAATTAGACAATCAAATAACCGATAGCTTAATGAAGTGCACTTTTATCAATGTTCATTATTTTGTATATATTTCCAATTCCCGAAATTCCTTCTTACTAAATTGTATATACTTCAAACTTCCTACGCATCATCTATAACATAATTTAAAAAAAAAAAAAAAAAAAAAAAAGACTGAATTATGTCTCAACAATATTATAAGCCTGTTATGGTGCTAACGAGTCTTACATCAATTTTTGTAAAAACTATCTCTACATAAATATCTATTCACATAAGTAATAGATAACAGTCATTAATATTGAAACACTCCACTAAACATTAAGAATTACTGAAGTAGTTAGCTGATCCAATAAACCCTATATAATATCAAATAATTGCAAAATATATAATAACTGACACTTCATTGTTGTGTTCTTTACGATGAAATTTACAAAATCCGGATTTCGCCGTACTTTTTTTTAACTGAACATTATTAGTTATGTTTTTCTTTCTTGTCGGCTCATTTTCTGGTTTAAGGAGAATATACCTGCAAAATAAGCAAATTTTCATTTCAATATGTTTCAAGGTGATTCAGATATAAAGAAGGTTAAATTTATAGTAATACTGAAATAGAAAATGCATTTAAAAAGTCGCAGGAACTTATAGATCCGTAAAGGATATATTTTTTTGCATACACCCATACCCTTGTATCTTGTACTACATAAATTTTGGAATTTGGAGAACAAAATCAAATCACAACCCCTCTATTAGGCGCTTTTTGTTTCAAGTGTGGACACTGTCCGTTCCTGAATAATCCAGCCTTTTCACCGTATGAGTAACTTTTTTTTTTTGGATCGAACGAATCTACAAACAAACTAAATATTACTTCAGACTGCCACTTTGTATTGTGTCCTGGGAAGTGCTAGCTGGAGTGAATTCGATGTTATAATTGATCAAAGTATGGACCGTTGAAGCCATCAACTGGAATGTCACATTTTGATGTTGCACACTAATATTAAAGCGAACTTTGCCACCTGATTCTTGGAAAAAATTACGGAACTCAAAACCAATGCAACTAACTTTGCCAGAACAGAATGACAAGACGAGGCCTTTCAATAGAAATTAAGGACTGTACACACCTTATCCACATTAACACGTCTTCCATCTGCACCTGCTCTCAGCGCCTCATCCAGCTTTTTTTGCTTTAGCATCCTTGAAAAGTACCAGCAATTCCTCAGTGTAAATCTGGAAAGCGCACATCACGACCACAAACTTAACCACCTCCCAAAATATACCACCAAAATACACAGGTAAAACACCTAGCTAAAAACGCCCCAGAATTTTGAAACCACAAGCCCACCTCACTATTACATATCACAAGGCGACTGGGTGCCTAGCATGGCTAAAGGCTGTTCTTCAATAATATGAAGGTCAGAAACACTGAAATATCATATTGCCTTTTTCAACCCAATATCATGTTTTTGCTACATTCAGCATTTGCACCAATGCTTGCGAAACCCCAAAATCATAATTTTATCAACAAAAGAAACGAATAATCGATGACGGTCCAACATTTCAAACATAAGCCAAGGCAATTTAATGAAAACACAAATGTTTTACCACTTCCATTAAACATAACGATGTAATAACAACAAACATTGCCAAAATTCAAAGGTAATTTCTTGCTAAAGATTTTAAAGAAATCATACTAATTTTAACGAAGCTGTTGAATCATATTTAGAAGAAAGCACCATCCAACCCACGAGATAAAAAATTTCCTTTCCATCAATAACAAGTTAACGTATGGGTAATAATATCTAACGACTTCGCCTTCATAAACCCCCCTTCTTAAAAATTATTTCTTCTTTCCAGCTGGTGCCGTTCCAGCCTTCTGCGCTGCCTTCGTCACTTTCCCGGCACCACCTTCCGTCTTTTCAACACCTTTGATAACACCAACTGCCACTGTTTGTCGCATGTCACGCACAGCGAATCGTCCAAGTGGTGGATATTCGGTGAACGTTTCAACACACAGCGGTTTTGTTGGAATCAGATCAATAATACCAGCATCGCCCGACTTCAGGAACTACAAATTTTAAAATGATATTCTATATTCAGATAAGAGAAGTGACAAGTTATGGAAACTCTCTAATGACCTTAATCAGATATAGCCACTAGTTCAAAAAATCCCCTGGAAACAAACTTTTGGATTATCTTCCACTTTCTTGCCGGATCGCCTGTCGACCTTTTCTTTAAGTTCTGCGAATTTACAAGCAATATGAGCTGTATGACAGTCAAGGACTGGAGTGTATCCTGCAGCAATCTGACCCGGATGATTCATGATGATGACCTAAAAAATGTGATACGATTAAGGACTTACTGTATTTCATGTAACAGAGTAATATTCCCTACAAAAACAATTCTGTTTACCTGCGCAGTAAACTGCTTGGTTTCCTTGGCGGGGTCATTCTTGGAATCGGAAGCAACCGAACCACGTCGAATTTCCTTGATAGACACGTTCTTAACATTGAAACCAACGTTATCACCAGGAAGTGCTTCTTGCAAAGCTTCATGATGCATCTCCACTGACTTTACTTCAGTGGTAATATTCTGTGGTGCAAATGTTACCACCATGCCTGGTTTTAGGATACCAGTTTCGACGCGACCAACAGGTACAGTTCCAATACCTGAAACAATAAATACGCATAAGGATTAAATTACATAGCATTAAGCCTGCGCTCGAAATTGCGAGAATGAATACAGGATGTACCTCCAATCTTGTACACATCTTGCAAAGGCAATCTGAGGGGTTTGTCAGTAGGTCTTGATGGTGGAATCACAGCATCTAAAGCTTCCAGGAGTGTCTTGCCAGAAGCATTTCCTTCCTTCCTTTCAACATTCCATCCTTTGAACCATGGCATATTGGGAGATGGTTCCAACATATTGTCGCCATTAAAACCTGAGATCGGGACAAAAGCAACAGCTTTTGGATTGTAGCCGATTTTCTTGATGTAATTCGAAACTTCATTTGTAACCTGAAACATTGGAAAACTATGATATCATTACCACAATCACAAAATTAATATTAGCCACCATTCAGTGTTGAATCCCTTTACTTTTGAAATGATTTTAACCTCATTGAATCGAGCTTCGGAGAAAGCTGGTTCAGTTGAATCCATCTTGTTACATGCTACTATCAGCTGTTTCACTCCAAGCGTCTGAGCGAGCAAAGCATGTTCCCGAGTCTGTCCATTTTTCGAGATACCAGCTTCGAATTCACCAGTACCACAAGCAACAACCAAAACAGCACAGTCGGCCTGTGATGTTCCTGCAATAATGCAAATTTGTTTGTTTAATATTCTACATATATTCAATTTTATTCGCCTCAGCATAATTACCGAAAGAAGGGACGTGTGATCATTGTAACAGAATAAATTTCGATAGTAAGGACAAGAAAATTCAATCTCAAGAGCTTATAATAAACATACCAGTAATCATATTCTTGATGAAATCACGATGTCCTGGGGCGTCAATAATGGTGACATAGTATTTGGAGGTTTCAAACTTCCACAAGGCAATGTCGATGGTGATACCACGTTCACGTTCCGCCTTCAACTTGTCCAACACCCAAGCATACTTGAATGAACCTTTGCCCATCTCTTGCGCTTCTTTTTCGAATTTTTCAATAGTACGTTTATCGATACCACCACATTTGTAAATTAAATGGCCGGTCGTCGTCGATTTACCCGAATCGACATGTCCAATGACGACAATATTGATATGAGTCTTTTCCTTTCCCATTATATGTGCAAGAACTTCCGAACTTACGTTACGAGTTGACAACCAGTACACAAAAAGTCGAGAAGATACTGAAATCTTTTTGCTAAATTAACCAATAGAAGCAACAACTCCACATATTAGATGGATGCCTTTTCATATAACATTACGTGAACTTTACAGAGAATTCATACCACCCATCAACTGCAATTTCCAGTGCAAAAAAAAAAAGACTGTGACCACGTGAAGGTACTCATTTTACTATCACAAACGTATAATTAATTCTACGCAAAGGTATACCTAACACGTACCACCCCACCACTGAATCACCACCTCAGACTTTCGCTTGGCCTAAAATGCTCCACTCCATACAACACGACGAAACGACTGCGTCTCGCACAGACAACCCTACACGCGCTGTGTGCAGTTGACATGCACAGACAGCGAACATAAACAGACACACATACTCACATACTGACAGAGATGGAGTACACCGGGAGCAGACAGCATGACATCATGTAATAGTCGACGTGACATGGAGTAGACAGTGCATACACTGTCTGCATACAAACAGTGATACAGACGGAGATGTCTGCGGGGTGAGAGATCGCAGTGTAAGAGTGAGATAGGAGTCGAAGAGATTGGATAAGATGAGAGTGAGCAGAGAAGACAGAGAGAATAGTGCTCCGTTATCGATTCATTACCCAGTGAAGGTGGCCTAAATTTCATCTCCTGCCTCTCAATTTGATAGACCTCGTGAAATGCTACATCACACACATCTCTCTCTCTCTCTCTCTCCAATCCATGCACTCAATAACACATCAGCGACAGAGAGGTCATAGTAGGTATGTGTAATACAGGTAACGCAACGCAACGGACGTGATTGTGGATAGTCCCCTCACTGTCCTACAATGAGTGGATGCTACCAATTCCTGAAAAGCTGGGTAGTATAGTGCAATCACGGTAGAGGGGAGAGGGATTCACTCATACAGTGGACTCCTTTCAAATGGTACACATCGCATATCGCAGGCCTATTACCATCATCAAATACAGAGAATACTTGCGCGCGCACACACACACATACACTATGCGTGCACGCTTATATGCATGCGTATACCATCGTGTCACCCTAATAATGCATTACTACTGTAGTTACATTTCCTTTTTTTGCATTAGAATAAGAGCTATTAATAGAATAATCAGTACTGCAATAACAATCGTTGTTGCTTCTTTCCCTTCCATTCATAAATATCAAATGCTTCCATTAAATAGTACCAATAGAAAGTGTAAACTGAACAATTATTCTAAAAGTGATGTCACTGTCATCTTACAATCATTCCAATCAATATTCGCAAATATTGGGTGATATTACTTACATGTGAAGTGCTCCTATCAAATAGTGTAAATAGAATGATTGACAATTAACTAAGTAATATGAGAAAAACGAAAAGAAAATGAATAATTTGTAATTGTTCTCACTTAATCTATAACTCATCTTCATCTATAATCATTACGACAATCTTATACAGTTTATTCATTTTTCCATAAGTTATTACTTATAGAAATATACGAAGACAATATGTAAACCTATAGGAAATTAATGTTTATTAGGTTTTATAACGTATTCTTAGTCAAAAAAAAGAGAAAAATGATAACGGTTAAATTAGAAGGTATGTTCAGGGCAGAGTTAACTTCACACAACTAACCTAAGCAAGAAGAAAAATTGAACAGGTAATAAACATTTTACTGAATGACCTGAACGAAAGCATTCCTCATCGCATCATTCTCCTCCCCCTCCCTCTATCAACTTACTCTTTCTCTAACAGTAACGAAATCTATCAGCATGCGAATTTAGGTAACATTTTAATTTGATACTTTCCAAACTGCAAACAACATTGATGAAAATAACCGTATGCATATTAGCAGTCTATTTCTACATAGCTAATATTTTAAAATTCTAAACGAGTAAGTCAATCCTGATTTGAACCAGCTGTGATTTATGAGTAGTTTTAACTTGCAAACCGAATTAGTACCTAAAAAAAATCAATTGTGGTGATCGAAAGGAACTATTCCGAAAATTGCAACACAAAAGAGACATATACATAGTTAGTATTTTAAAATCCTAAACTAATTTGAAAAAGCTAATATTTCTTATTTTTTTCTTTAGGTTGTGAACATTGATAGCTTAATAAAAATTAATGAACCAGACAAGGACAATATTTGATCACTGCATATAGTTTCCTAGCAAATAAAAAATAATGATAATGTTCTAGGGAAAGTTCGCGGGATACTTGATAAAATTTGAAATTACTAATCTTTCCCGAAATTCAAGGTCAATATTATGGGACTGCGAAAATGATGAGTTTGAGAAGGATTCTAGCAAAATGTAACAATTATATACGAAACTTTTAGTATGTTAGCATTTACACTCGTAAAATGTGACATAATGGACGACGACATAAAATAGACGTAAGAAGTGAGTAAACGACATGAAACAAATATAAAACGTGAAAAGCACATACGTGAAACGTGATGAAAGATAAAAAATAGTTGCAGTCACATATGACGAAAGAAATTTGCAATCACTTACTCCCAAGCATTTACTAGAGACAGGAAGGAGAGTTGGAGAAATTCGCCTAAACAATGACTGAGATCATAGTTTTCATAGCGGCCAAGGTCGTGAATATGCAGTATGTCATGTCGAGATACTAGTGAAACGTTGCAGCTTAAAAATGATTTCATCCTATTGAAAACAACTACCATGGCATGAAGTTTTGTGGCGCATTTGTCCTTCTGATAATAATTGACGTGATGAATCCTTTTGATAATTACTGACATGATGGGGAGGCATTTGGCTCATTATCTAGGCACTGTGTGGAATTGGAATATTCAAATATTTTGTTTTCAAAAAAATTAAAGTACACGTTATGAAATGAATTAATTCTGTAATTGAGAAATTACAACATTAATTTAATTTTCAACAATTTTATTCAAGAATCGAAAAGTTAAAATATTTTAGGACGGAAAGAAATAGTTGTCATTTGTTTTGTACGTTCCTTTTCACCACTCTGTTCTTACCATGGAGGTCAATTCATTTGACCTTTATGGGAATAATAACGTTCAGAGTTACTTGTCATTGTTCTTCCGATTTTTCTGCAGGCAAAGCTGCTAATTGATTCTGCTTTACGAAGTAATGGAAAAAAAATTGGCCAGAATCATCAAAATTTCAAAAATGTCAAGTCGCTTTAGTTTCATTCTTCAATCATTTTAATAAACTTTATTTCTAAATTTTAATTCCTATAGTATCTGATAGACCTAATTGTAATATTTTTACTAAAACTCTTGTTGACAAAAATGAGAGATAACTTTGGTTAAAATCCTTGTCTATGATACTTAAAATGGGTTTGAATAATGAATTTAATAATAATGAAAAAAAGGATGGAAAGCTCGTTTAAACTTAACGTTACTGCTATGTGAGCTGACCTACCCTCAATAATTTGACCTCTATGAATTAGCAGAAACATTCTCAAGATATCATCTATTACTTCTAAAACTCATAAAAATCACTAACCTTTACCGAAGACTTGTGATATAAGTTTTCGTTCCTACAAAATTGATACCTACAATTTTAGTTTGGATTTAAATTTGAAAAAGAATGTATAATTTGCTGTATTTGAAATGATAAATTTATAAATTATTTATACATTATCAAATGTTTGTTGAGAAAATGTAGAAATTAAATTTGAATCGTGTTTAAGAATGAAAATGATGTTTAGCAAATTTTATTTTTGGAATTCTTGATTTAAAAAAGTTCCGAAAAAATTGGATTTTAGGACAAATCAAATTTGAATCAAAAATAAATAAATTTAAGACAAACAAATAAATTTGAATCAAAACTTCTAGCGAAAACTTTTCTCTGAAACAAAAGCTTATTTGGTATAACCGACTTTGCGTCTCCTACTCCAATGGACAAAATTCAATTTATTTATTCACTTATTTGTTTTTATTTTTATTTCATTTAATTAATCAATTTTATTTATTTTTTAATATGTTTATTTACTCATTTTATTTAATTAATTTATTTATCTTTTATCTATTTATTTATCTCCCTATTTGATTTACTCAGTTATTTAATTAATTTGCTTTCCTTTTGTTTTTTTTCTTGCTATTTCAGCAACATTCAACTTGATTTCTCTTTTATGATAAGCAACAAAAAAGCGTTATGATTAGATATAGTGATAATTACAGTGTGCAAGAAACACTGATAATCAAATTTGTCCTACTACCCTTTATTGTCTTTTGATCTCTAAATTTGTAGTTTTTGCTTATCAGTGATTATTTCTAAGTTCAGAAATAATCATATGCATGGCGTAATTAAGCAAATTAACAGTTAATAATGATTATCAGAAATGTTAGTGATGTAATAATGTAATTACTTGTAATCTAAATGAAATTTCATTTCAAAAAAAAAGTTGGCACATAAAATTGTTTCATTTAAATTAGCTACTGATTGTATCATTAATAGTGATTTGCAGATGAATTATTCCCAACATTATATATACTTATTAAAATTTAAATCTTCTAAAGTTTTTAGAAGAAAAAAGTTGAAAAAAGGAATAATTTGAGAGCATTTCTCTTAAATTATTCCTTTTTTTTAAAAAAAAAAAATCATTACTTAAAAATATGAATAAAAATTAAATATATTTGGGAATAAAGATTTCCTAATTTTAAATCTGACAATTTTACAACAAATACAACAAAACACTTTTCTGTAGACGGATAACTTAACACTTGAGTGATTACAAAATGCAAAAGAGTATTTTAATGAAAGGAAAGAACTGAAATGACTAAAACTCATTAGCATAATTTGTTTACCGACATTTTCCTCCTTCATTTTATCCATCAATTCTTATTTTCTATTTTGTATTTAAAAAAAAAAAAAACGCAAAAAAAAAAACGCAAAAAAAGCATAAGGAATATGCTACCAATATGATTAAACATTTTAACAAACTCTTTTAAAAATAAAAGAAAAAATTAAGAAACTGATTATGACTTTAAAATCATTTCATCTTCCAGTCTATTTTATCAGAATGCTATTTCAAAAATGCTCTCAATGCTTTCCAAACTGAGTGAAATGTAGTGAAAGAAAATTTGATTAAGCTTTTAGCTCATTGTTTCGGTTTTTCTGATGGGCTCAATGTTTCACTTCGATTTCTTGGAAAATATTCAAAAATAGAAGTTAAATTCTGCATTCAATTAATTCTATCTCATATTAGTAAGCTAAATTTCGAATTAATTTAATAGTCCTGAGAGCTCCCATGTGAGATATCATAATGTTCATTTGTTATAGAAATTTGCGCTAAATATACTAATTACACTTGGGATGATAATAAATAAATTTCAAAAGTTTTAACTACCATTTAAAAAAAGTTGTAAAATCTCTTTTCTCTTTTCTTTTTAATCAAAATATTGTTTTTTTTTTTTTTTTGAATAAAGTGTTATCAGATATGTTTAGGATTAAACTTACTTACTTTTGCTATAAATTCATCATCATTAAATAAGCATTTTTTCCTTTCATTTAGTCTATGAATTTTTTTTATTTCTTTTCTGGGCATTATACTTTGTAGCGTTTTTTTTTTTCTTTTTTTTTTTCTTTTTTAAAAATCAATTCTAACTTAATTGACACTGAATAATGTGCCAAGAGTACTTATTTTAAACTAAACTGACTTTAATGCAATTACACTTCTCTAGAAATCAGAAAGTTTAGACTGTTCATGTGATGCAGTCATTAGTAAAATATTTTTATCCTTTCTTCTTTTCTCTTTTTATTTCATATTTTGAAATTTGAATTTAAGTTAATGAATTGCAAAAGAAAGAAAATTTTTATTAAACATGCATTTTAATGTATAGCAATGATTCAAAAATACATTTAAAGTAAATCATAAATGATTTTCTTTTACTTTTTGATTACTCTTTTTCACTTATTTGAAATTAACCAGGCTCCAAAATAAAAAAAAAAAAAAAAAATGAAATTCTAATTGTCATCATAAATTTGTTTTATTAATAATTATCATTAATCATATGCAAATTACAAATGCTAAAGATAACTGTAAATACTTAAATTTTACATCTACGATTTGTCATACTTTTAATTTAATCAGTTTTGTTCGCAGTTTCTTTTTTTTTTTTTTTTTTTTTTTAATTTTTATTTCTATTTTAATTTTCATTTGAATTTTGATGAACAAAAAAGAAAAAAATAGTTTTTTTTTTCTTTTCTTTCAAATAGAATTAGATAGAATTAAATGGATGAAATTAATAAATTGAATAAGAATTGATAAATTTGAATAGGAATAGGTCAAAATATAATACAAAATGATAAATTGGTTGACTCAATTTACCAATTGATAATCCACTTTTAACTACAGCATACTTTCCTTTACGTAAATGAAGCACTTGTGACGCTTTCTGCAATGACGCAATCTGAATAATATCTATCACAAGACGAAATGTATAGATTTTAGAGGAAAGAAGTAAATAACTTTCTTAACTTAACTGATGAATGAATTGCATTCTCTAAAAATTTGTATTATTGAGAAGAATTTTCATCTTTTTTTTTAATCATATTTGAACTATTATGGTCAAATATTATATATTTGTTTTGATTATTGTATCATTTCACTTATGATTGTTTGTGGAAAAATAAAATACTAACACTAAAATTAGTTTTTGTTTAATTTTAATACTAACATTACTAATAATTTTAGATTGGCATGTAGATTTTATTTTATTATTATTATTATTATTTAAAAAGTATTATTTTTTCCCTGCATTATTTTCATCTTTCTCACATATTTATTAGTATTCATTATTAATTAAATAAAAAACTAGTAATGTTTAAAAATTGATAGATTTATTAAAAATTTATTGATCAAAAATGTTGATAATTTTTTTTATTCTGTTGAAAAAAACTAATTCGTTACTTTATTAAGTTTTAAATGTTAAATTCTATTTTTAACTCATCAAATCTTCAACATATTTCTTTTTGCAATTTTGTTTTTTTTTTTTCTTTTTGGTTTTCAAATTTTATACAAGTTTTTCTATTAATTTGCAAATTTTTATATCAAAACTTGTTGTTGATCATTAGAAAGATTGGTGGAACAATAAGACTTAAAAAAATTAAACATTTTTTATTGCTATAAAAAGTAGTATCGGATAGATGTGTAATAATTATTGTGGAAAATATGCCAATGTCGAAATAATTAAGAAGTAAGAGAATTTAATAGATAAATTAATTAATTCAAGGTTAGAGAAATAAGTGAGTGAAATATTATTATGTAAATAACAATTACTTGAATGAATGAAATATTTTGTAATTAATTTATATATTTTATGTTAATGATTTAAATATTTTATAATTAATTTTTTTCTGTGTTTTTTTAAAAAAAAAAAAAAAAAAAGGAAAGAAGAATCTTTAATGAAACATTCAAGAAATAAAACAAAACAAACTTACAAATTGTAAGCAATCATTTTTATTGTATAGAATATTCATAAGTTAATTTTCTGTAATTTAAATTACTTTTCAAACAATTACTTTAATTTTATTGTATTGTTTCCACAAGCGATAAAAAATATTTTTCACTTACAAATATTAATCACTAACTTATTGAAAAAAAAAATTTTCCGAAAATTAACTAAAATATTTCAAAAAAAAAAAAAATTTTTAGAAAAGGGAGGAGAGGAAGAGAGAAGGATAGTATAAGGCTTAAGCCAGAAGTTATTGGCTGATTACATTTATGGGCAAATATATTTCATACATTTAACATTTTGCTAGAATAGTTTCTTTCGTCTCATTTATTATTATATATACAATATATTATTTGTTTTCTTAGTCTAATTTTTCTCTTTTTTTTTACTTTAATTTTCATTTTATAAATTATTTCTGTTTTCATATTAATTTTTATTAATTATAAAAATTTGTTACAGTTAAGCTATTATACTAATTTATTACAGTTATACTAATTATACTAACAATAACAAGCGTAGACATAAATTCCTATGAAATACAATTATGCATTCATTCATTTCTTACTATTACAACTACTTTCGTATTCCAATGCGATAGCTTATCATTTATCATCAGATGATAACTTCAAATGGTTATCACCGTTTGATAATCGTAGTAAGTTAGCAGCATTATGCACTCAAAATAATCGACAATTAGTTATGCATCGTTCTGGGATAACATTGGTATGTATTTTATCAATTGATAAATATGAATTACAAGTAAATAATTTATTAGCTAAAAAAAAAACAAAAATAAAAAAGTTTTAATTCTAAAATATCGAAAAGAAAATAGTGTAACTGATATGAATTTTACTGTAAATTAATTAAATAACAGTTTAATTAGTGAAAAAAAATGAATGAATTAAATGCAATGTGAATTCAATTATTTCAATTATATGACAAAATTTTGAATTATAAAAATTAAATCACTTATAGTAATTTATTATAGCTTTATCGTTTATTTCAACATGATGCGTTATGTTCACCTGAAATTGAGCGTTACGTACCGTCACGTCATATTTCTTTGGTATGGTTTATGCAGGCGTTGCAATACTGTGAAGTGAATCACGTTTTAAATTGGAAGAGACCTGAAATTCATTATAATCGAACATTTCAAGTATTAATTACACGAGCTGCCTTTGCATTGGTAAATATTAGATAAGTGATTAGTTAGTTTGAAGTTGAAAAGATGTTATCAAAAAAATTTAAAAAAAAAAAAGAACTTGAACATTACTTAAACTTTTAAATTTGAAAAGTATATTTTATATATTTTAAACTTTTAAATTTATTTTAAACAAATTTTTCATAAAATATCAACAATGTCTAAGTTTTTGTTTAAAAGATTACAGTTTGAAATAATTTTATTTAAAGCAATAATAAATTCACAAAAAATATTTTCAATCAATTTAAAAAAATTAAATTTGAGCACAATTTTTTCAAATGCCCTGAATTTAAACTTCGAAAAAATTTTCAAAATGTTATTAGAAATGAAATTTTTTTCATGATCAAATTATATTGGAATTAATTTAATTAATCTGATAGCTATCATCTTCATTTTCAGGTATGTCAAGAAATTAATGATATAAATCTTTATGGATTAATGAAATATGCAGATTTGTTTCGAATTCTTTTCGAAGATAACAATACAGATCGCAGGTAACAAGTGACCTTAAGAATTATCAGTTATCAATCAAATTTGATAACAAGTCATAATTTATCATTTGATAATATGTGAAAGCGACTGGTATAACTATTTTTGACTTTTTTCTAATATCTTAATGTACGCTTTAAATTATTACTCACTCTTGATTATCATCGGTATCTCTTATCAGTGCTTGTTTTACCTAAGCTTGTAAAAGTTAATATTTAATATTGATAACAAATGATAAGAAAAATTCATCTAACAAATTTTATTACTTGAAGAATCATCTGTCAACAAATACAGAACACAAATAACGATTTATTTCAACGTTGCCTTGCAGACAAACCAAATAATAAGCTATATCTTCTGAATAAAGTATTTTAACATTCTTTCATTTTTTTTTTCTTGAAAAAGTAATTTTGTTTTAAAAATTTTCTTTTATTTCAAAATAATGTCTTTTTGTTTTGTTTAATTCGTTTTTTTCTTCTTCATTCATTTATAATTCAAATAAAGTTAATTTTAAATATTTCGTTGAAAAAAAAAAAAAAATTTCAGATGTGTTCTGGAAATTCAACGTTGCGATTAATTAAAATGAATGTGCTTTTTCAACGGTTTGCCAGAAATTGTCATACGTTGCATGATTTTGTCATTAATATGCTACCAAAATATTCATCATTTGGTGAAGCACTCTCAAATGATATATACTTTATGAATTTATTAAGGTTAAAATTACTAATTAATCAAATTAACTACTACAAATAATTCTATATATTACTTTTAGTCAAATAATTTGATAAAAATCAAATTATTCAAGATACAGTTAATCATATGATATTAATAACTGCAAAAAAAAAAAAAAAATCTATGCTAAATATTATTTATGAAATTCTTTAAAAAAAATATATAAAAAGTATTTTTTTAAAAAATAATTTATTATCAATTTTTAATCAAATGAATATTCTTTTCAGCAATTATCTCATATCAACAATTAATCGTGCTAGTCCATTGCTAGAGATTGTTTTGAAAACACGCCTTCATCTTCAACTTTTTAGCATTACAGCTGTTAAATTGCAACGTGAACTGGACAAAGCTAACATGTTAACATTTATTAGTTATTAAACTACTTAAAAATTATTCATTAGCATAAAATTTGATATAAAAATTTTCAAAAATTATAATGAAATAATTTTATTCTTCTTTTTCCTTAAATTCCATTTGCTTTTTTTTTTTTTTTTTTATTTATTGTTAAATTTCATTTAGAATTGTTTAGCATTAATTTTATATCCTTTCCTTTGTAAAATTTCATACAATATGTGAAAAAAAAATGTATATGTATGTGTAAATCAAAATTAATTACTAGGTGAAAATTTTATAAGAAAATGCAATTTTGAAACTAAGGAATTTATAAATTTAAATTATAATCTTTGAGTATTTAAAAATAGTGTGTTTTTTTTTCTTTTTTTCTTTTTGCAAATTAATAATTAAAGATTTAAAACAAAAGAGATGTGTGGAATGATGAAATTAGGTGTATTCAACAACGAGAAGAGGAACAATATATTTTGGAAAGCAGTATTGATAATAGCAGTAGAAATGGTTTTATTTATGATAATAACGAGAATGATAATGATAAATTCAATTATTGTTCATATGAAGGAAATCTGTTTGTCAGTGCACAGACAAATGCAGAAATTAGGTAATTATTTATTGATATTTGAAATGATTTAAAAATTCATATGAAATCATGAAAAGTAATAATAATTATTTTTTATTTATTTCTTTTTTTTTTGATAGCGTATAATTTATTTTATGGTTAACAGCAAAAACAATGACAAAAATTTTTCTGTTAAAAAAAAGTAAAAGTATTAGTTAATTCAACAGAAGAAGAAAGAATTTTTTTTAATGGTAAATTTCAAGTTTTATTAAAAAAAGTATTTTATTACAATTTTATTGCTAATATTAATTTAAATTTTCCATAACAATATTATTTAATTTTTTTTTTCTTTTTTTAATTTATATATTGAAATTTTTAATTATTACAGAACAATTGCACGATTTGCTGAAATTGGTATTTATACAGAAACATTTCTTTTATTATTAGTACTAATTATTACTATAATATTATTATTATTATTATGGAAATCATATAAACATTTATCAACAGCAATGGTGCTATTCATATTTAATATCATTTTTTCCAATTCATTATTTATCATATCATTTGTTTTCTTACTTTCTCAAACAGTCAGTGATAAAGCATCTAAAGCACTAAGTGATATGGTATCGTTTTCTTTTTTAATTAATTAATTATATTTTAAAAAACTTTAGAAAAACAAAATGAGTAAAATAATAAAAAAAAAAGGAAATAGTTTCTCTGTTGTTTAACAAGAGACAAAAAAGAAAGAAAAAACAATTAAAATAGAGAATAATGGAAAAAATAAGTGAATAAAAACGATAAATAATATCAACTACTACTTTTATTACTATTAATTACTATTATTAATATTATTATTATTAATTATTAGCGTTATCATTACTGTTGGTTATAATTAGCATTACAATTTCTTTTAAATTATTTCATTTCTTTCTTTTTTTCGTTATTGTTTATTGTTATTTCAACTTAAAATTGCAAATAATTTATTTGCAAGGGTTCGCATAATTTAATTACAAATTTGCTTCGTTTTCCAAAAAAATTATTTTTTATTTTTTGCATTAAAATTGTCATTAAATAAAAAAAAAAGAAAATATGTCAGATATTTTTTTTTCTAAATTGTCAGAGAACGATATTATGTAACATTTTGCATTCGATAAAAATAGATTAGTGCTCAATAGTGAAAGAACTTATTTAAATTATTATTTAAATCTCTTTTTAGCCATAATTTGTTTTTTCTACTAATTTTTCCTATTCAAAAAATATAAAATATTATTTATACTTAATAAGTTATAAGGAAAAATACAGAACGATTTTAATGTATTTAGAATAAAATAATTTTATAAATTCATCTCTAAATAATAATTATGTCATAATCAAAATATTATTTAGAAGATTACAGCAAATTCTTTTAAACTTTAAAAAAAAAAAAAATAGCAAAAAGAAGTATTTATAACAATTGTGGAAATTTAGCAAAAATGTGTTTGTAGTTTCATTTATAATTATTTGATTAATTTATATAATTTAGATTTTCTCTTCTTTTTCCTTTTTCTTTTTTAGGATTTTGATGGAACAATTCCAGCATCACTGGTTATAACTGAAGCATTAAATGCAAATTTATTTGAAACAAATAAATTCATTCAACAAATGATTCAAGAAACGCTTTATTCATTGGCACAAAATGGTTCTCTTCTTGGCCTTACTAATTTACTTGTTCTTGTATTAGTAAGTATTTTGCTTTTTGCAGTAGTGAGAAAAGAAAAAGAAAAAATAACGATTAGATTAATTTTTGTTAAATTAAATTTAAAAAGAAGCATCAAACTGTCAAATTAATTTCAAATACTTCTTGAATTTCACACTGCTAAACTAATCAAAATAAATATATATACATATATATAAAGATTCAAAAAAACACTATTAACAGTAATTATGGTTGTCAAAAATAATAAAGAATTAGATTTTTTTTTTTTTTTTCATTTCAATATCATTTCAAAAAATGCAGTAATGTAGCAATAATACCACTATAAAATTTGCATTATAAACAATTGTACAGTAAAAAAATATGAAATAATAAGTAGAAAACATGATTCTTATAGTATTAAATAGAAATCACGATTATTACGATAGAAATGGATATGAATTGCGGCTATTGTAATAGTAACAAATGAGAATCATGATTATTATGATAATAATAAGCAGTAATCATGATTGCCGTGATAGTAATAAACGGAAATCATGATTGTTACGATAATAATAAGTAGATATCATAACTACCACTACCGTGATAGTAATAAGTAGAACTCACGATTATTATGGTAGTAATGAATGAAAATCACGATCACTATGACATTAACAAATAAGAATCATGATTGTTATGATAGTAATAAATGGAAATCACGATAATTATAACATTAGTAAATAAGAATAATGAATGCTATTTAGGTTGTTATTAATCGTTCAATGGCCGGTAAATCAATACGACTGTCACGGAAATGTGTAATTTCAATTTTTTCACTTGTTTGGATATTTTTATTCATCACGCATCTGTTATTTTCATCTCTGCAACTTACAGCAGTTCATTTCATCGGTCAAATGTTCAACACGTTGAAGACACGTCGACGTGATGTTCAGTGTAATGAAATAAGGTTTAATTTTTGGATGAAACAGTGAAATTTATAGTTGCTAGAATAATTGGATCGAAATAATAATAATAATAATTTTTGAAATTAATATAAATCACTCATTCATTATCATTATGTTATGTAAAATATTTGAAATCTATGCGAAATTAATTAATAAAATATTGACCATCAACATAAAAAATAATTATTTGATAATTCTTATTTAAATTGATTCTTTTGCATTTATAATAATAATTTGTAAAAAGAATATAACTTACTCATTAATAGTATTGGTAATATTTGTTTTGAATTTATCAAAATAACTCAAATGAGAATTATAAAATAAATTTTTGTTTATCAAAATTAAATAAATTCTTGAATTGTATAACATTAATTTTAGTTTGATGTTAGCAGATTACAATATTTTTGGTGATCTTTGTGATCGAATTTCACCATTTTACGATTTTGGCGTTTATTTATTACGTGGTCATACACTATTTACGTTAACTTTCCTCATAATAGCATTGATAATATTTGTTGTGACAGTTTGCCATCATCGCAACGTACGTCGACAAAACAACGTATTAAGCGGAGAAACACGGTTCATTTAACATTAAATTGCTAGATTGTTTAATCCTTTTACTAGAATAATGATTTTTTTTTTTCGATGAATTTTATAAATTTCGTTAATTTTCATTGATCGAATTATTCTATCAATTTAAGTAAATTCAAAAAAAAAAAAAGATTGCTAGATTTTTAAAATTTCTTCATTGAAAAAAAATTTCTTAATTTAATTAATATTACAATTAACAATAAAAATTTTATTTCTTGTTTTATTTTTACTGTCCTTTTTTTTTTTAAATAAAAATATTTTTAGTGAATGTAAACCACAACGTCGACGTGAAATGCTCTTTAACACACTTCTCCTATCCATTTGCGCATATTTTTTCTCAATTGCTGGTCAATCATTTGTTGAAATAGCTGTTTTCTGGGCGGAAAATCGTGAAGATGCAACGGAATGGGCTCGTTGGTTTCAATTAGCAAGAATTACCGCATTTGTTGACCCACTTTTCAATCCGTTATTGGTTATATTAAGGATACCAACATTAAGTGCTAAGGTAAAATTAATTTACATAATCTGAAAATATTTCATTAAGATATCAGTGATCTTTTTTTCTTTTTTTTATTGCTTAAAATGAATAAAATTGTAATTTTGAATTTATGCTGAAAATTTATTTAAAAAATGATAAAAAAGAAACGAAATATCAAATTTTTAAATTGTTTTTGATGCAATTAATGATAGAATATATTTTAAACTGTTAAGCATTTCTTTTTCATTTCTTTCCTTCTCCCCCTCTCTTTCCCTCTCTCTCTCTCCTATTTATCGCATTTCTTTGCAATAGATTTTTTGTAAAATTTTCAAAACAAATTTAAATTTGCTTAGTCAAAACATTACATTTTTAGTTACGGTGGATTGGTCGTTATATTACCAATGTGACATTATTATTTTGTTGTCATAAAAGAGCCAAGAAAAGAAAGCCAAAGCCAAAACGAATATTAGGATCCGCTACCGGGGTGTCCTCAACTAGTCCTCATAGTATACATTCCGATGATTTCTTTTCCAAGGTTTTTTTGAATTTTTTTTCTTATCAATCCTAATTATTACCTATCATTTAACATATTAGAAATGCATAATATTAATATTATCATATTTCTTTTTCAATTATAATCTAATTTAAAAAATTATTAAACAATAAAAATTTGAACAAATTACTAAAAATCAAAATTTTTGCATTAATTGGAATTTAAATAGCTAACAACTTTTGAGTAAATTTGCAGGAAGAAAAATCGTAACTTTCTTTCTTTTAAAATTGTCTGCTCAAAATTTAACTTTCTTTTTCTACTTTTATGTTTTTTGATTGCTTAATTTATCAATTTTATCAGTAATTTATCAGTGAAATATTTTATAATTTATAATAAGATATATACCTTCGTTTATTTTTTAAACTTTAAATGCTACTTTTTTCTCCTAAATTAAAACTTTTTTGCTTAATTTCTTATCACTTCTTTTTTTCTTAAATTTTATTTCCAGTTATTATGCCATCGAAATTTTCCATCGAAATTATCATCAACATATCGTCGCAGTAATAGTGGTACTATTGTTGGTAATAGATTTCATGCAAGAGCACTTAATTTTGTCCTTCAAGATTTATAGAATAATTAGTAAATTTTAATTTAAATATTTTTGTTCGATACTATTTGTTTGAATGTTTTTTATTAATTTATTTAATTTATGTAAAAAACGAAATAAAGAACAATTTGTGCTTATAATTTATCATAGGAATATTTGATTGATCGCAACAGATTAGCCAATATTATTTTTATTATTTAACGAAATACCTTCTAGAATAAAAGTTCATTTCTTTTTTAAATGTTCTTTATTTAATTCTTATATGTTTTTTTTTTTCGTTTTTTTTTTTTTTTTAATTAATGCTAAAGATATTAAACCTTTAATTTAATTTAAATAAATAATAAATCATTTCGAAAAAAAATATTGGATAAAGTTTAATTAAATATGAAATACCGTCATCATTTTATATTCTAAAATCAGACTGACAGGTTGTTATTCTCAAAAACTGTCATGAATTGGTAATTTAGTTAAATCTTTATCAATTTTCTGTCCTTTACGTACATCTACTGATATTTTTAATTTCAGTTTATAAAATATTTTAATTTTCAGATCTTTCGTAATTCTAACTTATTTTAACTTAGAAACAATCAAAATTTGAAATGGTAGCAGCTAATTGTAATGAATACAAATTGAATATAATTGCTAATTGATCATAAAATTAATAATCAATAATTTAGTCAAAATTAACAAGAAAATAATTTTGTTATTATCTTTGCATACTTCCATTAATCAAATATATGCATTAAAATTATTCGCTATCACAAATATCATTGATTGATTAACAGTATATTAAAATTAAAATTAATATCTGTCATTGCATTTGTTGCAGTGAATTGAACGATATGCTAAGTTTAAATTCAAATTTGTCTGAAATGAAAAGTACAATTGGAACATCAAGTTTAAGCTCAGAACTTACTATCCTCTCATTCGCTGATATAACTGTTTCCAGTCAAGAATCTTTTGATAACGATAATATCACTTTATCAACAAAAAATTACCCAACAATCAGTAAATTTTTGTTAATTACATCCAAAAATTAATTAAATAATTTCAACTTTTAAATTGCAAGGTTATTTTTTAAAAAAAAAAAAAAACATTTTTTTAATAAGTTTTTTTCTTAAGAATCATTAGCAAATTATAATCTTACCAAGATGAAAATCTTACCAAAAATATTTCTTTTTAAAAAATTAAAAAAAGAAAATAAGAAATCTAATCACAGAGTCGGAAAAAGCAATGAAAATTTCAAATGAAAGCAGTTTGCTAAAAAATGAACCAAACTGCTATCAATTGCATTTTCCGGAATGTTTTATTGCGGATTACACAAAATTGAAAATATTAAAATGTGCACCTAAAAAGATTTCAAAAAACTGTAAATTGCAATCAGTCCCTTCAGCAATTTATGAAGTTATAATTGAAAAGAGGTCCGGTAAGCTACTACTATACATATTTTCTTTTACTCAAAGCATCACAGTAAGAAAAAGTTTAAATAAAATAAATTATGCACATAAAATATTAAAAAGTTAAATTTAGAAAATAAAATTAGAATAACAAAATAAAAAAACAAGAATGGTAATTGCAAATTTTCTTGTCCGTTCGTTACATTTTGATTACTTTCTCTTAAGTCAATCGATAATTTTTGATATTTTTGAGTATGTCTTTACTTTTAGCTTTACCTCATAAAAATAAAAATTTACAATCAATTAATTTTAAACTCATTTTTAATAGAGAATTAATAAGCAGAAACTTAATGTTATCGATATCAATTCAGTGCAAGAAAAAAAAAACTTACAAAATTTATTGGAATTTCAAAATTTATTTTTTAAAAAACTAAAAATTTTCAGCTAAATTATCTTCAACAATGATTAATATTTTACCCCAAAATATCATTAATATAGCCTTATCACATATTCCATTATCAATTGCATTTGATAAAGCTCAAATACCATCGAAAGTATCAATAAATGAGCAAATTCGAAGTAAATCGAAAACTGATGACTATAACCCAACGAAAATTCAGTTAGATGAATCAATTATTAAATATTTAAATAACTAAAATAGCTAAAATTTATTAATTAAATGTGAATAATTCCTTATCAGTGTGTATTATTTTTTAATAATTATCACAGAGTTAGTGATAATCAATGCCAAAATCTCTCATTGATTGATTGAATATCAATTAAATTTATACTAATTAATGCTAATTAAGGATAAAAAATTAGTGAAATCATATCAAAATCATTTGCTACTGTAAATGGCAACTTTTTTCTTTTCTTTCTTTTTCACTTCTTCGGTGATATTTCTATAGTAATTAAATTAAATGATAAAAAAAATTAAACTTTCAATAATTTACTTGTGTTGAAAAAAACGATAGATGAAAAATTCAAATATGAATTTAAAATAAAACAGAAATTTTTCAGGTCAAAAAATATTGTAAAAAGAAAAAATTCGAGAGAAAATATGCAAAAATATTATAAAACAACATCAAAGAAAATTTTTGTTTTTGATGCTTTTCCGGAAGAAACTTTCCGGAATAATAATGAGAATGTGAATAAAGAAGATAACATCAATGATACAATCATTCAATGGTTGAAATGTACACAATCACAAACTGAAAGGTATAAGAAATCAAAATATATACTCATAGGGTTTTGCTATGAAACGAAATAACTGATTAATTTAAAATTTTGAAATTTCAAAAATTTATTTTTATCATTAATTAATAGATTAATTCTTCATGCAAAGGAGAAATTATTGAACAATAATAATTATACAATTAACAGAAAAATCATTTTTTCATTTTTGTCATTTATCACTATATTTGCACTTTAGAATTTGTAATTTTGATAAAATGATTGAATTGATCGAATCGATTGAACAAGAAATCAGTGCAATCGAATCAGTATGTTTACAAAAACAATTACACATTGGTAAAACTTCAGATTACCATGAAATTTCAACAATTTATTTTCTCATTACACAAATTCTTTCATGCCATTTATCTATATTCATTTCAATTATTACTCATTTCTTCAAGCATTATTCGTACTTACTTAATTTCATTTACAATTCATTTCTTAATTTCAATCATTGTTTACATTTATATATGGACGTGATTTCGACTATCATTTATTGTCGTACACATAATTTCAAGTACCATGTATTTGTACTGAATTTCAATTATCACTTATTTATATTTAACCTCAATTTTAGAAGAATTAGCAAGTGGAGAAAGCCTACAAATTGTTAATAAAAAGAATAGAGTAATCGAGGTGAATGAAATGAAACCTACAAATATTCAATGATCTAATTATCGCTATTTCCAACAATAATTGCAAAATGTCAAAGTTAATTTAATTAATTATCAAAAATTTTATCTTTTAAGATAAGGCATAAAATAGTATAAGACACAGTTGTAATTACTGAAATTATGAAGCTAAAAGATACATATACTCTTCCTAATGATAAATACATTAAGCATTTGCTCTTATCAATTTAATTTGATCAACGAAGAGATCATCTAGAGTACGATGACACAGTGATAAGCAATGGTATGTAAAAGTGATAAGGAAGCAATTATTTGATATTAATGCAAAAATGCTATCTTAAAATAATTTCCTAAATTGTTTTTTGATTTATAACCAATTGTTATTTTCAGATATGAAATGAAGCATTAGATCAAACTTTTACAATTAATATTTGCTATTTTATTGTCATTTTCTTTTCTTTTTTTTTTAAGAAAAAAATTTATTTTACAATTATATAACAAAAGTGAGCGAATAGTTTATTATACAAAAAACAGAAATAGAAAATTAATAAGAGAAAAGCAAAGAGAAAAAAAAATAACTGTTGTGGGCACTTCAAATATATGAAAGGAAGAAAGAAAGAAAACAAAAAACAAAATCAATAAATTAATAACACAAATACATACAAATCATTCATTTATAAAATTATTAAGAGATGAGAAGAAAAAAATGAAAAAGTTTCAATTGGAAAAGAAAAAAAACTTTAACTTTAATTTAATGAAGAAATTTTCATCTTAACGATACTTTTGCTGCAATTTATCAAATAATTCATTCTTTCATTTTCAATTTCTTTCGTTCATTTTTTCGTTTTTAAAATTTTTCTAACAAAATTTCAAATATTTTTTGTGTTAATGTTTTTATTAAATTTATGATGGCATTTCCACGTGTATATCTTCTGCATCAACTTTACCATTTATTTGATAATACATATCAACAATACGTTTCCAATCAATTATTGTTTCAATATTCCAATCATCACTTTTTCCTAATTCTTCATTTTGACCACGTCGAACTTCTAAAAAATAATTTTATGTTTTTTTTTTTTCTTTTTGTGATATTTTAAGTCGAAATTTTTGATATTATAAACTTTTAATTACTTTTTAGAAATTATAAAATTCGATTTAATACTTGTAATAATGAATTGATATTAAAATATCAGAGATAGATGTGTTAAAAAACTTTAAGAACTTAAAATTAACATTGATTCATGTTGACCTAATATTTAGTGTTAGAATGAATAAAGAGAAAAGGTTAAGTGATATCTGAAATTTTGTTAAATTTTATTATTGAAATTTAAGCAGAAAATGATACCAGCACTATTATCACTAGCTAAAATTGCCGGACTAAGACGCCCTGCATCGCCGCTCATTGAAAATGCATCAATGTTTTCTTCGTGCCTAAGATCTTGTTGAGCTTTTTGTGTACATAATTTTACTGAAAATAATTACTTCAAAAATCCAACTAAAACAAATAAATTTAAATTTAGCAAATTTTATAATTACGAAATTCTTTTTAGAGTACCAGGATTAGAATTAATCTAATTTAAATATAATTTAAAATTACTTAATTCTATCACTGTCTAAAATGTTCATTAATGCTTATTAGATATGCATAGTTGTGAGTAAAAAGAAAAAAAAAAGCTTACAATTATTTCTATAAGCAACTTTAAGGACAACAATCAATTTTGTTAGCATATTAATAGGAGCCGGAGTAGCAGAACGTTTATTCATTTGCCGGATCAGGATTGCACGACCAAATTTCCACTCTTTATCCGATTGTGCTTGAATTCGTTGATATGTATCAGACATCATTGCAATCAGTAAATTTATTAAGACCTAAAAATCCCTTAGCTCATCTTTCAACTTTAAACATTGATTCTACAATTAAAAAATTTTTTGCAGATTTTAAATTTAGTCTTTAATTATCTAATTATAAATATCAACATTAAGTTATGGAGTTTTAAAAATTACTTACAATTAAAGTAACCAACAAATAGATACCAAAAATCATTTTCAAAATGATTTTGCCAAAATCAGGAACTAAATGAAGTGGTGGCATTGTATCCGGTTCCACTAGTCCAAACAATGAGAAAAATAACATTTCAAGAGTTTGTTCCGGTGATGAGAGACGCATCCATTGCGCATCATCCGCATCCGCAGGCTGATATGCTGGCTAAAGTTATCATTGCAATCAAATTTTTAATAATATTAAAGATGTAAAAATTAATATAAAAACCACAAGATGTAGTTTAAAGGTAAATTTTCTTGGTTGGTTCCTGAATTTTCTCAAATTAAAAATTTAAGCAATACTTTTTGAGTCAGAAAAGTGATAATATTCTAACTGTAAAAGGATGGCATGAAAAAAATATCCAACATATTTAGTTGCTTTTAATTACCTGAAATATAGAAGTGATATGTAGAGTAAAGCCTGCTATGAAAAGCAGTAATATGACGAGAAACCTAAAAAATAAAATACAAAAAAATAATTAAACAGTTAGAATTGTGTAAATGAAGTTAAAAATTTCATTGAAATGATTAGGTTGAAATCCTTAACTTGTTTAATTATAAATTAAATATTTTTTTTTTTTTGTCTTTGAATTTAATCTTTGAATGCTACGGTGAGCAATCCTAATTCTCTTTTCTCCTTTTATTTTTGCTATTTTATCAAACACTTTTAATTTATTAGCTTCTTTTTTATTCACCAAAGATGAAAAAAAAAACCAAATTACTAATTTAAAACAAAATAAATTTTAAGTATGAATAAATAACCTGCTAGACTAAAGGTGTAACAAATTTGAAGGAAAATTATGATAGCAAAATAATTTAGTTTGCAATATAATTTGTCATGCAAAATATCAATTAGTGGAATAATTTAAAATGAAATTAATAAAATAATCAAAATAAAAATAAAATTTAATGAAATAATCCAAAGTGAAAAATTATATACCTAAGAAGATCATACATAAGATCTCGTATAATAATAGCCCATGGGCCGAATAAATGATGCACGGTGAGAAAGTCCAAAAATTCAACAAATGAAAATAATAAGGCAAGCGCAAATAGTTGATTTTTTAGATAAAGCATTGTTCGTACAAAATGCATCTTTTCATCATCATTTAAGTGATGCATGAATAAAATGGGTAGCAAAAATGCAAGCACATGCACTGCTATTGCAATTGCACTAAGCACAAGAATTAGTACCTGAAATTTGCACACAGTAATTAAATTGATTACACTTTAAACAGTTAGCAATTTTGCTTGTTAAGATAGTCCTAATTAGCTTAGATATTTATTTATTTATTTAATTGCTATTAAAATATACTAAATTTATTGCCAAATATAAAGGACAAAATTTAGAGAAAAAAAAAACATTCAAATTAAAATAAATTTGCATGCATTAATTATTTTCATGCATGTTTTTAGTTGTAAGTATTGCATGTTAAAACTTCATTTTTTACTAATTGAGAAGCTTACTTTTAAAAATAAATTTTGAGTAAAACAACGATAGTTTATTATCAATAGTTTGCATGCAGAAAATTAATTTAATTTAAGAATTTGAGAATTTAGCTTTTTACAAATATTAAAATCAAACCTTAACAATTCCAAGACCAGAACCACCACCTACATTCGATAGTTCGGAAACAAGATTACCGGAAAGCCAAAGAAGCAATAACCATTCAACTGGATTCGGTATAATACTTTTTACTTCGTAAATTTTGTGTGTCAAATTAAGAACAACAATTGTAAGTAGAATTGTAAAATAGATATGTGACACTAAAATAATTTTAGAAAGTAAGTTTAAAAAAGTTGATTAAATGATTAATTGAGTAAAGTGATAAAATTGATTAATCTTGATTAAAAGAAACAAATACGCCTGTTATAATTTATCTAATATTAAAAAAAAAAAAAAAGTGTAAATAAAAATGTATAAGACGAAAAATGAAAAAAATATTTTTTATAAAATTCAAATTAGAAATAGCTTTAATTTGTTAATAATTAAAATTAAATTTAATATACCAATATGACAAACAAATTTGATAATAGGAGCACGTCCAATACGTGTATCAAGCGGTAATGAAAAATAAAACCAAGCTGGTGGACAAATAAGTACCATTAATGTAAATGCAACCGTTTTACCAAATGACCATTCCACACGTCCGGTCCAAATTTCCGTAAGATAACGTTGTACTGATGCATATGATACTACTTCTTTCTAAAAACGAATAGAAAAAAAAAAGAAAGCAAAGTTCAGCAATAAAACAAATATTATAACTTCTAAAATTGGTTTGTATAATTTCAGCCTACCTTTTCATCTTCAAATATATATTTACCTGTTCATTTTCGATTAATACATCTAAAAGTGGTCGTCCACGATTATCTTTAGCTTTCAATAATAATGCTGGATTATATTCACTTGCTGTTATACCTAACAATTCAACAGCCATATCTTCAGCGAATTGCGAAACATTTAATAAATCTTTTGCTCGTTCCTTTGTAAAAAAAAGAAAAAAAATGATAATTTCATTAAATTGACTAACTTTATTCATAAACAACTAATTATTATTAAGATTAATCAGATTAGATATATCATCTGCCAAATATTTCAAACTATTATTTTGTAACTTTACCATATTTAGTTCTTAAATATAAATAAATAAAAATGAGCAGTAGATTATTATTAATTATGAAATAGTTGTAGAGATTTCATATCATACATAAAAACCTGAACCATAATTTTAGTTTAACAATTACTGTGATCAATTCCTTGACAATTAGTTGTCACTGTCATCGTTATCATTCATTAATATTATCATTTCCCTCATTATCACTATCATCTTTTATCATATCTTTTTTTAATGTGGTATTATACTTAATTGTTATCACAAATCAACATTGATCACATATTATAGCAACAGTGAAATATTATTGCTAATTGAAACTTTTTATAAAAACAAAAAAAAAAAAAATTAAAAAAAACAGAATTATTTTATAATTTATTAAATTTTTTTAATGAAAATTAAAAAAAAAAAAAATTGATGAATTAAAGGAAAGATTTTACTTTTTCTTTTTCACTCATTTCATGATATAAAGCTGATAGCTTAACAGCAGTATCAATTGGTGCTGGACTTTGCAAAATGAATTCTTTTAATGGCTCATTATCATTCGCTTTACCACAAACCATTAGATCAAAAATAAACTATAAAATTAATCATTCAGTTCAATTTATAAAGAATTAATTTGATAACTTTATAAAAAATCTTTACTCGAAGAAAAAGAAATTAATATTACTATGTTATTGATATATGATAAGTGATAAATTACCTTTCGATCATCCATTAATGCATGTGTATCATGATTTTGTTTTAATAGATAACGTAAACAATCAACATGATTGTGTGCAGCAGCAAAACACAATGGTACCTAAATCATATTACATTCTATTATCATATCTTATCAGTACGATATTTCAAATTTTAAAAATTAAAATTTAACATTGAAAAATTATGCAATCTTACTTTTCCTTCTTTTGTTTCTGCTTGTGCATCAGCTGAACTCTTTACAAACAATTTGATAACATTCAAATGACCTGCTTGAGTAGCATAATGCATCCCGGTCCATCCATTCTCGAAACATTAAATTTTTTTTGTTACTAATACTTTGAACGTTTGTTAAAAAATTAACTTTGAAATGACTATTACTTAAGTATTAAAGCCTAATAAACAAAAAAAAAAAAAAAAAAAGAAAAAAGTTATACAAGTTTGAATCAACTTATTCATATATTATTTGTATTTTAGTTATTCAGAAACTCAGCAACAAAGGAAAAGAAAAAAGAAAACAAAAATTAAGCCTAAAATTTCAAAATATAAAACTAATAAATTTGGAATAATAAAAAAAAGTTTCAATTCATTCAAACTGAATAATCCAATAAATTTAAAATGAACCTGATCCATGACATTGATATTTGATCCTTGAGCAATAAGTAATGAGACCATTTCATAATGTCCATTCATTGCAGCTAAATGTAATGACGTACGTCCACGCCAGTCTTTTGCGTGTTGTTGTTGAGTTGATCGTGATAAAAGCATGCCGACTACTGCGATATGACCTTGTTGAGCTGCCAGATGAAGTGGTATAACACTCTAAAGTAAGAGTAAATATGTACATTTTTTATGAGAAAGAAATAAAATAAACAATTTCTTAGCAAAAAATAAATAAATAACTGAAAAAAATCAAACATATTAATGATTAAATATTTGATATTTAAATTTTTCATATTGAATAATTACAAAAATTAAATATATCCATATAAAACGATAAATTAATTGTTTAATAAGTTAACAAACCATAGTAGTTGAAGTTGCATCCACCTGAACTCCTTGATTTAATAACATCCGTACCAATGAATCATGTCCTGATTGAGCTGCCAAATGTAATGGAGTAAATCCATACTACAAAAAAAAAATTTTTTTTTCATTGCAGTAATAACATTCTTTTATAAAATTTTAAAAATATATTATACTTCTAAATTAATTAATAATTTTTCAACAAATTCTATTAAATAAATTAAATATTAAATGGTAAAAAAGTTTGAGAATCAATATATAATTCTTTTCCATTTTATATATTAAATTTGCTATAAAATAGATTTTTAAAAAAAGTTTAAAAAAGTGGAAAAAAAAAACATAATTAATTTAAGTTTTTTTTTTTTTTTTTTGGAAAACAAAATTATTTTAG
Source organism: Brugia malayi (assembly GCF_000002995.4). Lineage (NCBI taxonomy): Eukaryota > Metazoa > Nematoda > Chromadorea > Rhabditida > Onchocercidae > Brugia > Brugia malayi. The sequence goes on from NW_025062477.1 coordinate 5,370,896, forward strand.
AGTATGATAACATAAAAGTTGAAATAAAAGATAATAGCTAAAGATTAGAAAGGTTAAATAATATTACTTCCTCTTACTTCAGTTGCAAATTCCTTCACAACATAATGATTATAAATTGGTGGTTCAGATCGTAAATTTGCTGGCACACGTTTTAACATTTCCATTACAAAATCTGAATTGCCATAAAATGCAGCTATATGAAGTGCATTCAGACCGGTCTAAATTTATAAAAATTACTAAAATATATGAATTAAAATAAATTTTAATGTTTACAGATAAATAGCTTAAAGAATAAACTAAACTCTTTCACTAGAGAAATGCTTCATTAATAATATTAGCAAAACCTTTTTTGAACATTTCTTCCACAGTGATTCATCAAAAACATTAAGAATTGGAACAAATCCATTTTTAGCACCCAAATGAAGCGCAGTCATACCATGCTAAATGATTTAAATTAATTAAAAAATTGGAAGCAATGAATTTTTTAAAAATGATATGAATGATATTATTGATATATTTTAGTGATAGGAATAGAATATTAATTGTGTTTTTAATAAAATTTAATTTAATAATATAATAATGAGAGAATAACAAAACAAAATTTTATGAAACACACAACTAACAGCATTTTCATCTTCAGCATTAGCACCATGTTCAAGTAAAATTTTAACAATTCTACTATGTCCACCAGCTGCTGCCATATGCAATGCTGTTGCTTCCATTGTTTTTGTCTTTGCCTTTAATTTAATATTAATTTGACCAAAAGAAGAAATTTCATTCTTATCATTTATTTAAAAAAAAGAAAAAATTTGAAATGTATACATTTACAAGTTAATAGTTAATATTAACTTTTAAATTTTAATTAATTAATGCTATCTTCTTTAATTAACTTTTCTCCGTCAACATAAAACAATAAGAAATTTTACTTCGTTTTTTCCTTTTTCTTTTTATTAGTAATTCTCAATATCTTAGTTTAGCATAAATGAGAATAGAAGACATTTACTTGAATAACCATAGCTTTATCAATCATCATTAATTCTTTAACAACTGCATATGATCCTTTCACTGCAGCTATATGCGCACATGTGAAACCATTTAAATCAATTGCTGTCAATACTGCTCGATTATTTTGTCGCATTTTTAAAAATAATTTCACTACATCTGGATAATCATTCTGAAAGAAAAAAAAAAAAAAAAAAAGAAATTGAAGAATACTATTCAAACATTATATTTTTTGAAAAAGGAAAATCGATCTTTTATTAAAATTAATTTGATATACTTCAGCTGCTAGATGAAGCGGTGTTTGTCCTTTATCATCTCGTGCATTTGGATTTGCGCCAAGTGCAAGTAATGTTTGCGCAACAGTTAATTGTCCATAGCGTGCCGCGAAATGCAATGCTGTCTGATTGTCCAATGTTATTGCTTCCAATAAGGCGCCGTGATGTTCCACCAGGACACTGACCACTTTAACGTGACCATTCTGTGCTGCTAGATGTAATGGCGCTTCACCAGTTTTTGATTTACTATAATAGAGTGATATAATTAATAATAATAATAATAATAATAATTAGTAATAATAATAATAATAATTAGTAATAATAATAATAATTAGTAATAATAATAATAATTAGTAATAATAATAATAATAATAATAATAATAATAATAATAATAATAATAATATAATAATAATAATAATAATAATAATTAGTAATAATAATAATAATTAGTAATAATAATAATAATAATTAGTAATAATAATAATAATAATTAGTAATAATAATAATAATAATAATAATAATAATAATAATAATAATTAGTAATAATAATAATAATAATTAGTAATAATAATAATAATTAGTAATAATAATAATAATAATTAGTAATAATAATAATAATTAGTAATAATAATAATAATAATAATTAGTAATAATAATAATAATTAGTAATAATAATAATAATAATAATTAGTAGTAGTAATAATAATAATTAGTAATAATAATAATAATAATAATAATAATTAGTAATAATAATAATAATAATTAATAATAATAATAATAATAATTAGTAGTAATAATAATAATAATTAGTAATAATAATAATAATTAGTAATAATAATAATAATAATTAGTAATAATAATAATAATAATTAGTAATAATAATAATAATAATTAGTAGTAATAATAATAATAATTAGTAATAATAATAATAATAATTAGTAATAATAATAATTAATAATAATAATAATAATTAGTAGTAATAATAATAATAATTAGTAATAATAATAATAATAATAATTAGTAATAATAATAATAATAATTAGTAATAATAATAATAATAATTAGTAACAATAATAATAATAATTAGTAATAATAATAATAATAATTAGTAATAATAATAATAATAATTAGTAATAATAATAATAATTAGTAATAATAATAATAATAATAATAATTAGTAATAATAATAATAATAATTAGTAATAATAATAATAATAATAATTAGTAATAATAATAATAATAATAATTAGTAATAATAATAATAATTAGTAATAATAATAATAATTAGCAATAATAATAATAATAAGTAATAATAATAATAATAAGTAATAATAATAATAATTAGTAATAATAATAATAATAATTAGTAATAATAATAATAATAATAATAACGATAACAATAGTAATAGCAATAGTAATAAATAATAATAATAAGTTTTTCTCCTACAAGAATTATTAAACTGTTCATGTAATATTTCATTTACTTAGCATAACATTTACCTTTTATGACTTTAATTTAAATTATTTACATTTGAATCTTAATTCCTTTGTTTTTGCTATTCTTTATTGTTATTTTTTGACAATATTAATACGAATTACTATCAATAATCATTTAATTAATGACAATTGATAATATTTTATCATTTTACTGTCATTTGAAAAAAAAACGAAAAAGAAAGTAAATCTATTTGATACGACTGAACCTGTTAACAAATGCTTTACTGGTCAGTAATAGCTGTGTTAACTTCAAATGACCATTAGCAGCAGCTAAATGTAATGCTGTTCGACCATTCTCGTCGAAAACATCAACTCGAGCATGATGATCTAGGAGAATTTGCGCAACACTGAAATGTCCGAGAGCGCATGCCTCCATTAGCGGTGACCAGCCATTCTTTAGAAATGAGAGAATGAATCATTGTTACTTTATGATTTAAATATTTTTTAATACAAAGAATTGATTGTAGAAAAATTGTGAAAATATAATGGTGTGCAAATAGCTAGTGAGAATAAATAAATTACTTCAATAATTTATAAAAATATTAATTTATTAAACGGAAAAGTAAGATATGAAGGATATATTTACCTTAGATTGTTTATTTTGAACAATTTGCACCGCTCCAGCGCCAATTTTATCAACAATAGCAAGCAAAGCAGCTTCATTACCTGATCGTGCAGCCAAATGCATCGCTGTTTCTTGCTCCTAAATAGCCATAAAAGCTAAATTTTAATTGTTAATGTTTTACCTACAGCAAACTGTCCAATAAAATTTTATTTAAGTTTTTTAAAATTTAGATTTTTTATGCTTCTAAATTTAAGAGTAGTTTATTACTTAAGAAAGTTAAAAATTTCGGCAATTTATTTTCAAAAAAAAACTTTTTGAGAAAGTAATAGAAAACAATAATTATAAAAGCTTCGAAACATTCAAAAATTTTCACTTTTAAAATCGAGTTAAAATTTTAAAAATTTGCCTTATATGTTTGAAGCTCTGGTTGACCATTGTAGTCGATAAGTGTTTCAATCAATTTTGCATCTTCACCAGGAAAATGTAATTGATCCGAAGTAATCTGAGCTGCATAATGTACTGCTGTTAAACCATCCTAAAACAATAATTTTTTTTCGCTTTTTCGAGAAAATAGTTAAAAAAAAAAAAAATTTAAAGCAGTAGACAATAATTAAATTTAGAATAATACTTGAAGAATGGCAAATTTATAACCTCAATAGTTCGAGCATTGATAAATTCCTTAATTTCTTCAGGTGACATTTGTTGAGAAAGGTATTCTAGGATAAGTGTTACTGCTTCACTATTACAACTCTTTGCTGCCACATGCAAAACACTTTCACTGCTCTGTAATTGTAGAAATAATTAATTAATTAGAAATTTACTAAAGCAAATAGTGTAACTCATGAAAATTCTTCATTACTATTTTTTTAAATTCATTCTTCACATCTTTAAAATTATTTAACATTTTTATCATCTTAAAAAAAATTATTCGCTTAAAATTATTCAATTTCAAATTTTATCCTTTATAAATTAGAGAAAACTTCTAAGAATTCATTTTGTTCAGTATTATTATTATTCATTAATATTGTATATTTTACAATTATTATCATTGTTATATTACTATTATTGTTGTTATTATTATTTATTATTGTTTACTATTACGATTATTATAATTACTGTTATTATTGTTATTACTATTGTGATTATTATGCAATTATAAATGAAGAAAAATTAAAGCTTAATTTTGCTAACGTTAGAACAAATTTTTGGATCAGCGCCTTCACTTAATAGTAAACGTATCATTCCGCTTAGTGGATTTCGTGCCGCAATATGTAATGGCGTTTCACCGTCATTACGTGTAACGTTTGTTTGCGCACCACTTTTTAATAACATTACCGCACATTCGATTGCATCATCTGTAGTTAATGATGCAGCAATATGCAAAGCTGTTTCACCAATTGCGCCACCATGAACATGTACATCTGCGCCATATCCTAGTAATGTTTCTACAACAGATGCTTTACCAGCCTGCACTGCAACGTGTAATGCTGTATAATTATCCTGTAATTAAATGTCCGTTAGTTAATTAAATTTCTATATTATTTGAATTAATTAACACTAAATAAATTATTGAGCTAATTTTTCAGATCTAATTTTATATTTCTTTATAAAATGATGGCTTATTTTTGTTTTAAAAAATTTTTTAATGAGCATTATTCTAATAGTCATAATTGCTAGATTAAATTTTGCAAATATACCAACGAAGATAAAATTAAATGCTAGAAATTTTTTTTAACACTTTTTTTTCAACACAATTTTAAAGTTAAAGAGAAAATTTGTTAATAAGTAAGATATTACTCTAGTTTTAATATCAACATTTGTTCCTCGAGCAATTAACAACTGAACAACATCGGTAAAACCAGCAGCTGCTGCAGAATGCAAACCCAAAGCACCTGAAAGAATTAATTATATGAATTTTCTTTTGGGTGTTCAAAATGTAACAGTATTAAATAGCTTTTACAATGATATATTAAAAATTAAAAAAAGATTATTATTGATTAATTCATTTCCTAAAAAAATTAATAATATATTTTAATTCAATATTTAATGAATTTGTGTTACACTGTACGAAATATATTTTATTTGAAATTACTACGAATTAATTTGATATTCTAAAAAAATACTAATTAATATAAATTATAATTGTTTATACCTCGTCTATTTGGCATACAAAGAGGTACACCATGTTTTAGGAATGTTAATGCAGTTGAAGCGTGTCCACTTAAGGCGGCAACATGCAACAACGTACTGCCATCACGTGTACGAGCACGTACTGATCCACCAAACTTTTCAATCAATAACTGAGCAATATTCGTACGTCCAGCAGCTGCTGCAATATGCAACGGCGTTCGATCTTCCTAAAAATAAAGAATAATGGCAAATAAACGAAACTTTTTTTTTAATTTCAACGAAAATTTAAAGAAAGTTCGGAAACAGAAAAAATAATTTTCACTTTTTTTTCTTTGAAAAAGTTAAAATTTTTGGAAGTTTAAAAATATCACAAATTCTTGACTTCTTCAATTTCAAAAATTCAAGCACAATTTTATGCAATAACGATTTACCATTCAATAAAATAAGATTTCAGTTGCTTACATCTTATCTATTTAGCATATTAAGAAGTATAAAAAAAAAAGAGTCATTCATTTTCATTTTTAACAAGAAATTTTAGCACATTTAACAAATTTAATAAATCCAAACCTTATCGAAAATATTTGCATTAGCTCCTAATTTATGTAAAATCCTTAATGAAGGTACACTTCCTTTCAATGCAACTTCGTGAAGTACTGTCCAACCGTTTGAATTTGCAATATTCACATCAATTTGATTATAACTGGAAAGAAATTGCAACATATCATTGTCACCTGAACGACATGCAAGATGCAATAGCGAATCGCCATTTCTATCAATCTGTAATAAACTATCATTAAATGCAAAAAATTTTTTTCTAAAATTTAAAATATTTCATATTTTATTCAATAAATATTACTGTGAAAAATTTCATTGTTTGTGACATTTTAAAAAAATTATAAGTTAATTTTTAAAATTTTGTAAAAATTCAAAACAATTTTGAAAAATACGCGAAAAAAAAAATCTTACATGCTTTAATTGATTACTTTCATTTACTTCTAATAGTAATTTAACTGTCTCCAAATTACCACATTTTACTGCGTAATGTATTGGTAAACATTTTTGCAAGTCTTCAACAAGACGACCATCTTCCCAATATTTTAACAATAATTGCGTCACACGAAAGCCACGTTTTGACGTACGCTTGCATGCTAAATGCAGTGGCGTTTGATTGAATGTCTGCAATAGATGGAAGTAATGTATTGCGTGATGCAATTAACATTATCATAAATTGTTAAATAAATTTCATTAATAGATTAACTTACTTTATCACCTAATTTGAAATCAATTTTACAGTTCAATAGCTGCCGTATTATCCCCTCATTTCCATACATTGCTGCAATATGTGCAATCGTTCGCCCATCCTCAAATAAAAAATTTGATTGGTAATATTTTAATGATTAATAAAAGTAAAATGACGAATATGAAAGTAACAATTTAAGTAAGTAAAGAAATTAAGAACATACGAAAGTTCAAAAGTATCAATCTAAGTGAATAAAAATTTGAATACATATGAAAGTTTAAAAGCATCTAATTAAGTAAGTAAACAAATGAATGAAATAGACGAGTAAATTTTGAAATATTCCAATTTAATTTTATTTAACACTTTCACTAAATACTCCTTTCTTCGCAACAAGTATTCCTTTTAAGTTACTTCAATTTTTTTTTTCAAATTTCATGAATTTTTATTTAATTACAAACTTTTGTTATTGTCTCAAGAAGTGCTCCACGATTGAGTAATTTATTGAAAATTGATGCATTACAACTTTTAACTGCGTAAAATAAAACTGTAAAACCAAGCTGAAATGATGGTATAAATTTTACATTTATATTATAAATAATAAATGAGCAAATAAATTTTAGAGTATATTTTTACAAATATTTATTATTTTCCAGAAATATTTTAATCATCTCCTTTCAGGTTGTTGAAAAATTTATGTAGAGTAATTTTTTTTTTTTTTTTGAAAAATAATGTTATTATAAATGTAATTTTTAATTTTCTAAAATATCAGAGATTTCAAAAAATTTCAACAATTTAAATTTATTTCTAATTGATTTGCTACCATTTCTATTATTATCAATTTGTTTTGTTATCTTTTTGATAGTAATTGTACATTTCAATAATTAATAGTGAAATTTTGCAGAAACTAGAAATAGGTAAATATTTTTATTCGACAACAATTTCTATTTCAAAAAGTGGAACAATAACGCAGTCAATAAAATAAACTAAGTGAAAACTTCCTGGAGAAAAATGCTTCCCTCGGAATAAATTTTTGAGAAAAAAATTAAATTAAATTAAAAAATTAAAAAATAAAAGGTAATATTATAATTACAACAATTTGTAATATTTTTGATGGAAAAAATTAAACTATTTTTTGATGGAAATATTTCAATTAAATTTCATACCTTTTATTCTTTACAAAAAAATAATTTTCATAATTTTGTTCAACAAATAATTAATAGTTTAAAAGAATGAATGATTAATTTTAAATCTGTGATAACAAATTGAGCAATCTTTAATTTGTAAATTTAAATTCTCCATTGTTATTATTAAAAGTTGAGTGAGAGCCTGGATTCTTTTTATGTCATATTTTATACTTTGGGCGCTAATTGTACAAAGTTAAACTTACTGGATCTGTGACTGTAAGATCAATATTTTCTTCATTATTTAAAATTTGTTCCACAATTGACCATTCACATTTCATTGCGTGCAACAAAAGCTAAAAGTTCAAAAATTATTTAGGATAAAATTAGCTAATTAATTGAGTAATATTTATGGAATTAATTTGAAAGATTTCTAACTCTAATCAAATATTAATAATGAGACTGAAAAAAGAATTGAAAATTTATGATAACTTTTAACATTGAACATACCTTAGATGGTAAATTTTTGCTATATTCATCTTCATCAATTAATAATTTTGTAGAAGTGCTCGAACTTTTTGATTCTTTTGATGTGCTCTGCTGAATTGACCATTTCTTATAATTTGCTTTTTGATTTTTTCTCGATTCATCTCTTCTCGATAATCTACTTTGTGTTGATCCAGGTGATGGAAGAACAGATGGGCAATCAAGATCTTCCAATGATAAATGCTTATCATGACTTCGTTCATGTCTTTTCAAACTTAACAACGATTGATTTTTTTGTGATATTCGAGATTCTTTAGTAAATGAATTTGTTTCACTAACTGTTGGGTCCAAACTAGATGAAAGACTATTTGATGACTTACAAGTCTGTGTATCACGAAATTTCCCTTTCTTCTTCTTCAACAATAATCCTAATATTCCAGTACGTGGACTAATCAGTACATCAGCAATTTCTTTTCTGCTACTTAAATCAGGTGTTGATTCAGTTATATCTTGTAACCATTTACTAATCATTCCACGTTTATTTCCTTTTTGTTGTCCGATGATCCGTGCTGATTGTAAAGTTGAACCGTCATTAGTGGTACTTAATGTATGATCAAATGAATTTGTCATTGATTTAGGATCATTTAATGAAATAGGTAGCCTTTTTGTGAGTGGAAATGATTGTTGTTCGTATTGTGATGGAATATAACCGTTTTCAGTGGTAGTTGAAATTTCATTTCGTAATGCTGTACCAATTATACCACGATAAGTTGATAAAGGTGAATTATAAACAGATGTAAGTTGTGGTGTTATGATTACTTCTTTTGTTGGATTAGTTGTAGCATTAATTAAGAATGATTTTGATCGAAATTCAGGAATTGAATTGCCACCAATCTTCTCATTATAATTATCATATTTTTGTAAATCAGCTAATGCTGAAGCTAAAATACCACCATGAAGATGCGATGAAATGATATCATCATTTGGCATTGCCATTGAAATATAGAAAATTTGTAGAAGATAAGTATGAAATGAAGCCAGAATATTTTTTTTTGTTCCTGAAAAATTTAAGATATATAAATTTGTAACTGAAATAGCAATCAATTTTTCTTTAGCAATTACTAATTAATTATTTTTTTTTTATTAATATATTTTGTTACGTAAAATGCTACAAATTTGTAATTCATCTTTTTTTTTTTAAATAAAATCTTATAAACATTTCATACTTTTCATTAATAATAAACTATACTTTATGAATACAAGATAATCATAAACTCTTTAAAAAAAAGTGATTCTTTTTTCAAAAATGTTCTTTTATAAAAAATTTTTAATATAGAATAAAACTGTCTTAAAAATTACTTCTAATTATTTAAAGTCGATTTTTCTTAATCAATCCAATAACAGTTACGAATTAGCAGAATAGCACGAAATGAAGAAAATTATCGATGATACAAAGATTATTAAGCAAATATATAACAGATAATTTGTCGTAAGGTATTTGGGAAAAACAGGAAATGCAACAATAATACTAAGCAAAAGCTATAGTAGAAGAAAGGAAACAGAAGTAATTTATAGTTGAATAAAGTTATGATTAATAGAGTAAACAAATTAAATGAAATAAGTGATAAAATATTAAGGCAAATTATTATTCCTATGACAAAATGAGCAACGTTTACAATAATTTTATAACATATATTTTAATTAAATCAACTTCATAAAAGTATGCGATCAACTTTAATAATAATAGCCATCATTAATAATATTAATAATAATAATAATAGTGATAATGATAATAATAAATGAAATAATTGATATAATTTAATATAGAATAAAACTGTCTTGAACAAGCAAATGATGCAGTCCACTAATTAATGGTGAATGAAATATTAAAAATTTTTAATTATTCAAAATGAAATAATTTCCTATTGTGAGATGAATGATATTAATAGAATTATTCAATAAAACATCGATGCAACTCATTAAAAGTAGTTAAATTAAAATAAATTTAGCAAAGAAATCCCTTTAAGCATAAAATTTATAGTATAAAAAATGTTTTATAATGTAAATTTTAATTTAAACTAATCAATAAATCTCCTAGTTTGTAAAGTATAACTGATTTCTAGGCCATTATCTCAATATTTCACTTATAAAGCGGAAAAGTAGAGGAGACAAGTTTTAACTTACAGACTTGCTCTTAGCATTTATTTATTCTTAAAACCCATATATTAAAAATAATGACATAAAAGCATAATCAATAAAAGATAGAGAGAGTAAAAAAAAGTATACATTACTATTTGAAGTGGAATATGGCCAAGTAAATCTTGTTCCGGTTTCAGCAGAATTGTCCTAGTTATATGTGGCCTATTTGCATTGTCTGGCCCTTTAGATCATAAATGTCTGGGCCTTTATTTGCGTTTACTCTGACATATACATAATACTTGAATATTATGATAAATTATAAGGATTCGCTTATTCTGATTAATCTGGTCTCTCTCACTTCCCTTCCTTATCTCGAAATATCGAAAGTAAAATAAAAATTTTGAAACTATAATGAATAAGACAATATTTACTACAATAATTTAGCTATCTCAACTTTTCTTTCCTTTTTCAAATCATAATTTCATCCAGATGATGTTCAAATTTACTATTTAATATGCATTAATTCCAAAAAAAGAGAAAACATTTATCACCGTTCAATTTAATATCACATTGAGGGCATGCAAATGGAAAATAAAGTACAATAAAACGAATCACATTGATTTTGATATCACTGATAGAAAATTGATAAAGAGTGACGTGTAGTACTGAAGTATACGAAATCTAATGCATTTCAAATAATAGCCTGAATCAACAAACAGGACAAGGCTTTAAGTAGATGGAAACAATCGCAGTGACAACAAAATCAGCCAATACATTTATTCTATCTCACCAGCAGCCATTTAATTTTTCTACTTAAGTAGACCAATCAGTTGTTTAGATGTGTGGATTGTTTTAAATCTAGAAAATTTGCAGATTTCATCTAAATTAATCAGGCAAATAACCAATTCATTTTCTAGAAATATAAATTTCACAGAATGAAATCCAAAAATAGATTATTTTCAATAATTTTAATTTTGCATTACTTATCTTATTTCACTCTTTCTTAACACATCATTTTCCATCACATTAACTGCTATTACTTAATAAAGGACTTTTAATGTAAATAAATTTCAAAAAAATAAAAAAAAAATAAAATTTCACTTAGGCATTAAATCTTGTTTTGTGCAAAAAAAAAAAAAAAAAAAAAAAAAAAAAAAAAAAAACTACATATGAAAAAAGAAAAAACTACATATCTTTGAAAGATGCTTATAAAAAGCAATTAATAAAAGACACAAACAAAATCATCGATACATGTAAAAAATACCATCCTGTTTGATCATTAACAGTATACATTATGTACATACAACAGAAATGTCATGAAAATATGGCAACGGTAAATATCTTACAAATGCAATAGAAGTACCTATGTTTTTTTCTTCTTTTTTATTTGCTGAAAACTGCGGCAACGAACGAATTTAAAAATTCAAAAGTTAAATTCTCACATCACTGCTAAATTATTACTAAAACAAAAAGTTTCTCGCCAATTGTTTCAAAAAAAAAAAAAAAAAAAAGCTCAATGTAAATCACGACAGAATGAAATATTAATCTGCAATAAGCTAAAAAAGTAACATTTCTTCCTTAAAAACAATCAAAGCAAAACATAAATGTTACTTGAAAGAGGTCCATCGATATGGATTCAAGGAATAGTGCTCGGTATGTTCGGTTTATATTTGTAAGATATCAACGGTAAACTTAATGTTTAAACAGTTTTAATAGTTTAACCACGAATAATTAATAACTAAGAACTATCATAAACCATACAAACATATTCGGAATGGAGAATTTTAAGATCAATAAAATTATCCAACCATTATTTAGTCTAAAATAATAATCGACGGTATGTGTTAACCGTGCTAGAATACTAAAATTAAAACCAGAATTAGGAGAAAGAATATGCATTAAGACAGAAAGAAAGAAAGAAAGAAAGAAAGGCCAGAATGATATGATAATTAATGGAAATGTAAGGATACATTAAATAATAACAAACTATTACTTAACTGAGTAAAACATTGTACAAACGATTATTAAAAAAGACAAAAAGTATTAAAGGTGATACATTTGGAAATAAAAAGTAATGAAAAACAGAAGAAAAAAATGCTACCAAAAGACGACTATATAAAAATTATAATAAAATTACATATAACTGCAAGAAAAATATGAATCACTCAAAAGAACTGCGTTAAACAGGTCATGCAATAAAATCTTGCCAAAAAAAAAAAGAAAAAAAAAAAAAAAAAAAAAAAAAGAAAATTAAAAAAAACCTTTTTGATTTCAACTACAAATCTAACCTTAAATTGATTCAAATACTCGACTAAATCATATATCATATATTTAGGGGGTATTTCCAAAACAAATCTCACCTAATTTACCTATAAGTGATGAATTTAACTTGCAGATATCAAATGACAAGAGATTATTATCAGTAAATAACAAATCCGATGGTAAACTGGGATTAGATGATGTGGGCGTTAGCAAAGTATTTACAACTGCTAGCATTTTATCTGGATCTTTCAATGTCATCAACTTTTTCTGCAGTCGAACCAAAAATTCAAAACTATACTGTTTCTCGATCTAAAAATATCAAATTTTCGACTTTAGCAATTGATTGAACAATCACCGGAAATTTTCATTCGTAGCTTTCTCCTCATGAGTGCAATTTATTAATGGCTAAGAAACACCATTAAACTAAAAAGCTTCATTTATTAAAATGAAATAAAAAGAAAAAAAAGCTAAAATAAAATAAAAAGCTATAGAAGGGATGAAGTTAAGATGATCAACCGAACTAAGAAGAAAAAGATGCAAAGCTAAATTATTGCAACTATTCTAATAAGCTATGTGGTGTTGCTTAAACATGCAATACAGAGAGCAATCTCTCCTTTGTTAGACCTACCAAGCAAGAGGTGAAATATTTTCTGTTTCGATCAAGAAAATTTCTTGTTTAATTCCACAACATACCTAGACTTTAATTTTTATTACCTTATGTATTTCCTACATTTCGCAGCGGCCCAAAAAAGCTTCACAAGATATAAAACTCAAAAAGCCAATGATAGTAATTAGCAAAAATTGATTTTGAAAGAGAACTGTTTTTTAAATATCTTTGTCACCATTAAATTATTAAGAAAATAATTTAACAGTTCAACTTGAATTATCGAACTATTTTTTAAAAATTGTCAATCCGCCCATAACGAAACACATCAACAATTTTACCATCACAAAACTGCATATAAAACGAAAACCTCTGGCACATCAGTTGTAATTTATCTTCACAATAAATTTTTATATATAAAAGAAATACCATGCAGTCGCTTTCAAGTGTTGGAGTCAGCGAAACGGTGCTTTCCGCACCGCACGTTGTGACTTTCGAAGTTTCCGAATCCGAACAATTTGATTCAGCTGATGTTGACGGTTCTGAATTTATCATCTCTGTTTGTTTCATTCCTGGTAAGAAAGCCGCTTTTGTTTCAGTATTTGATGACAATTTGGTTTCAGCGAGAATTACTGATTTAGGAATATTTGCGATGTTTTCAGATGAAGCAGACTAAAAGAATAACGATCTCATATGACAGTTTGTTAGGATTGACATATGTATTTCAAAATCGAAGAAAATACCCTGTAATCATTAATTTTAAATTGTTCTAAAAATAAGAGATCAATTGTTTAGATTACGAAAATATAATCTTCCACAACTTTATTAAAAAAAAAGGGACAATACAATGATTGTTTGGATCGGATTCTTACAACAATAAATTAAAATACTTACTCTCGTGTTCTTTCGTTTTTTTTCGCCATCAACAAGAGCGCGTGGGATTTTTAATTTACTTAAAGGAGGATTGCTTCCAGAACGGCTTTTCTCTTTTTCTTTTTCCCTTTTCGGAGCCGGTTCCTCTGACGAACTTATTGTTCCTTTCCGTAATCGATGTTTTTCTTTGCGCTTATCAGAATCCTTCTTAGCCCCGCCATATTTTAAAATCAATTCCCGAAACGATGATGACGGTTGCTTCATTTCGATGGTTTGAGTAATAAACTGTTCATTATACTTTTCTGTAAAAGTGCATTTTTTATCTAAAACTTTAATTTTTCTAGAAAACTAAAAATAAAAAACATACATACCTAATACAAGATTCATATCATATGTTAATTTGTAGACTTTGCTTGCGCCTGTGAAAGTGATATGAATTGGAATCGAAAATCCACCATAACCCAATTCGCTTACTTCAAAAGGAGGTTCTTTTACAACTCGTCGTGGAGACGAAAAATCGGGATGCAATTCAAACACAACCTATAAATGATGACTAATTGTAAAGCTTCATTGAAGTATCAAAAAACTACTAATTTTGAATTTCGTTTCCAACTACATATCTCCAGCTAATAGAATCCGCGACTTGCGAATTTTTTTTAACAAATCTAATCTTCCATAAAAGTTTCAGAAACTTTTGCACATTAAGAATTTTTCAACAGTTCTTCAATATAAATCTTTTCTTTCCAACTTAAAATGTAAACTCGTAGTGTAAACTTCTTTATTTGTATTTTTTTTTTTTTTTTTTTCAAAAATATTACTACGATTTCGCCAGTACAACGTAATATATGCAAAAAACTTTTGTGCAGCGGCAAAAATCAACCTTTGAAATAAAACTGCGATCCGTAAATGGCATCCCGCTGAAGGAGTGTACAAATACTGTCCACCTATGAGTCATGCCAGTCGATGTTGGACGATCGAGCATTTCGGATCTGAATGTATTTTTAAGGAAGAAATTAGGAAGCATTCTCAAACAGTGAATCAAAAGGATGTTAAATTGAATGGTGATCAACTGTCTCAATCATTTAAATTCATCCTTCAAAACAGTATTTAGTAGTGTTGAGCCGATGACGACAATTGCATAAAAAAGCGGAAATAATACCGAGAGGAATTTCTACTGCATATGTTTTCAACTTTTATAGATGAAACACAAACATCTGACTCAACCTTTTTAACCGATAATCACTCAGTAGCTCACTAGAGAATTCTTTAATTAATATACAGCGAAACAGTCTTTTTGCAAATAAAAAAAAATTTATATTAAAGACAACTTCATTATCGTCTTAAAGAGTTCGCTGAAGTTTTTGATAAAATTAAGTTTTAAAGGAACAGCTACAATTTTTCAGTATTTATTACCTAACCATTAAAACAATATTTACGTTAACACTACGATTTCTTTTCTTTTTTTTTTTTTTTTTTTAAACTTAATTTTATCAAAAAATCATTTTTCTAGCATTTTTAGTTTTTCATAAACTTACTTATGCCCGATCCGTAAACGAACAAAATATTTCGTGTCGCTACTCATTTGTCGTTGTTGTACAATCTGCAAATGGCTCGCTGATAATTTGATATGCCAGAAAATCTAAAAGCTAGAATATTCGGAAATTTTCAGAAACGACGAGGAAAAATACTCATTCCTAAAACTGAATTTGTATGACAAATCCTCCATATTCTCTTTTTTAATAAGAATAATAAGATTATCAGAAAATTATTTGATTTCAAAATATTTAACATGACATCATATCACTACAAAGAGTACCTTAATTATTCATTGCTAACAAAAACCAGTAACTAGATAAAATTTTTCTAAATCCTTATTACACTACAAAGTCATTTCGATAAACAATTTTCTTTTTGTGACAAATGATTCAATTAAATCATTAAGCATTGATCGCCTCCTAACAATATTCTCGCTAATATCAACTGGAAAATTACATCACTACATGTCTCACTATTATATCACTCCTTCAGCTGCTTTTAGTGGACAATGGACAACTGATAATTCAAAAACATTGTTGACGATTGATAGAAAAGGCGAGAAAGAGAGAGAGAAGTTCAAAATGGCTGAAAACACAACCAAAGAGGAAATAATAAGAGAAACAGGAAATGTACGAGATAACAAGTATTGCTATGATTCATGGAAACAGTGGATTGGAAAGAATAGCCGTGCTGATATAACTTCATTTTGCAAAAATAACAGAAGATGAGAGAAGAAAAAAGAAAGGAAAGAAAGAATAAAATTACAAGAGAGAGAGGGAGAGAGAGAGAGAAAGGGAAAGAAAATAGTAGGAATAAATTGAATCACTGATAACTCTATAAATGATATCAAAAAGTAGACAAATGCTTACTTCTTGCACCACCTCCACTCCATTAATCAACAAAATCTCACTAAGTAGCAAAACTTTAAACTCATGCAAATGTTACCAAAATGGCGGCAAATATGCGAAATTGTTAAATCTAGTCAATCATTTTAAATGAAATTCAAAAAAATAATGAATGAAATGGTAGTAAATTTCCATTTGATTATTGTATGGAAAGCAAAGAAAGTCTGATAAAATGATTAATCAAGCTAAAAGAAGTTATTTAAAAAAAAATTCATGATGATTAAAAATAATGATAATGATAAGAAAAATTTCTGTTAATTCAAATAGCAAATAATAGCTGTGTTTTGTAATTTAAACTGAGAAGGAAAATAAAAACTCCTTTATGAATTCTAAATTTTTATTTTTTTATTCTTTAATAATATGTTTGCAGAAAACGGTATCATTTGTTATCAGAAAATAATTATTTCATTTCTTCTCCAGTTCCTTTTATCTTACACGTTTACTAATATTTGCAAGTTTGGAGAAAATGAAAAAGAAAGAAACCTTTTTAATGTTTGCCAAAAGCATTAAAATTTATTATCAAATAAATTTTTATATTTTATTTCGCATTACACTCCACAAGTTTTGCTCATAATATGTACATTTCAAATTTTTAATTTTTATAATTTAAAAAACTAAAATGCTATATTTCTTTGTTCTCATTATTAAAATCTATTTGATATTTTCGTAATCTTTTCAAATTTAATTTTTTATTTACATACAATATTGTTATTAGTAACGATATGTCATAAAATAATATAAAAGAATGAAAAGAAATTATTGTAGATTTTTTTAAAAAAGAGATTGGAATTAAAAATAAGAAAATGCAAAATAAAATGGAATCAAATTAACAAACAAATACCAAATGGCTAATAGCTGGAAACTGTTACTGACTAAACTTCAAATTGTAGTGCTTTTCAAAAAAAAAGCTTCATTTCATTGCAAATTCTTCAAAGCACTTCATCAATACAAATAAATATTCAAACAATATAGGAATGAAAAAAAAAAAAAAAAAAAAAATCGAAATTTTTTTAGTTTTTTTTTTTTGAGAAACGGCAATTTTTTTATGTAAATACAATATTTAGGTATTTTTTTTTATTGCAATATATCTAAAAGTATTTGAAGATTTAACGGCAAAATTTATTAAGAAATAGTAAAATAAAATTTATTAAATGACTGCAGAAGAAATACCGTAAAATCAAATCGCAAAAAAATATCCTTTGGCTAGATGGAATCCTGATTTTTCATCAAATTTGAATCTAAATGTGAAACAGAAAATAAAAATGGTAGTATTTAAAGGGAGAAATTATTATCCAAAGTTTTTCATACAATTTCTAAAAGTTGATTCAAAAAAATTTCTCGAGTTTCTAACGATGGTTCTTTTTCTTCTCCATAGAATTCAAATAACATTTCAAACTTTTTCATATTTTAATAACTCTTCAAATTGTATAAACTCTACTAGCATATGAGCAAATGTATATACAGCAATCAGTTGAAGTGTTAAATAATTTCTTGAAATCATAGCTGATTATGAGAATATCATATTTGAGGTAAAATTTATTAGAACTATATAGAAATATTTTAATAGGTAGACATCGTTTCAATTTAGACTGTTAAATAATTTGTTGCAAGAATAAAATCCAAATAATTTACATAACCAATTTTGATAACTTTTAAGTTTCAATAATTTTGAGTAATTGACTGATAACAGGTAATGATTGACAACGTTGCTTATCGCAAAATTCTGTTGGTGGATTGATAAGACATCTGCTAGATTAAATTATAGCATTTGTTTGCTTTAGGTAAAATTATCGAAGCAAGGAAAAAAGTTGAGAAAGAATGAATGTGATTAGATTTCATTATTAGATCACACCGAACCGCTGCTAAAATTTCATTCAATCGTGAAATGAATAATAATACTAAAAACCAGTTTCGTATATATTTAAAAATTTGTTATTTGCATAACGAATTTTTACAAGAAATATTAGGAGATCTCAGAAAAACTTAGCAATTACCATTTAAATTTGTATAAAATTATATTAGAAAATCATACGAAAAATTATCTCAGTTAGAATTAAAATTTTCATCTGTACTTGTGTGATTAGATTTCATTATTGACCTTTCATCCGTACTTAGATAATACACAAAGGCAAAAAGACATTTTACCATTTATTAATTTGATTTTTGCAAAGTATTTAGCAAATTTAAATTAAGCCAAAATTAAGTTTTCTGATTAGTTGCAGAAACTCAATCACAGATAGTTCATAGAATCGTTTATTAATTCCTCAACCAGAGATCTAAAATTTTCGTCAATAATAATAAAAAAAAAAAAAATACAAGCAAGTAGTTTTCCATGTTTCTTATATTGGTACTAATAGACCACAACTGTCATATCCATCTTTTATGAAATTAATCACCGTGGAAAAAAAATTTTTATTATTTTAAGAAAGCAGAAATAAGCGGAAGATTTCTGATTGAACTAATTGTGGTTTCTCGAACAGAAATTAAATTTTCCTCACAGCTTTGGAAACCCAAACATTGAAAAAGATAACGGAAATGCAAAATATAAGACAGAATATATACAGCAAATGAGTGAGATCATGTACGAAAACATTGCATTAAAGCATAAAAAAATGAAAGATAGGACAAGGCAAATTGGAAATTAATGATAAATTGAAGGCAGTAGCAAGCAGTGTAGAAAATTTTAAATTTACATTAATTTTTGTAGTTCTTATGCGAAATAGGATGTGTGAGGAATTCACTTTTCTACCTTTCTATTTAAGATAATTTCACAAATGATAATTGAATATCGTAATTTAGCAATTTAGCAAGAGAATTTGATTGGATTGGAAAACTTAATAACAATAGAAGAATTTTAGATAAATATAACATTAAATTCTAGAATTTGATATGCTGTAAAATTATCATTTATTCCAATATCATGCAACCTTGGAAAACTAAAGAAAGCCAAGCAAATAATAGTGAAAGTTTAATTCTACTTTTGAACTTAAATTTTAACTTTGATTATGAAATATGCTATTATTTCTTCATTATTTTATTTGAACCGTATTATTTGACTGTTTCCATCTGCTGAAAAACAAAATTATGCACTAGATTCTTTATCTTCGTATTTTTCTGCTTGTTCCATATCTTCTCCTTTCATTTCCTGAAAATCGTAGAAAAGCAGATCTATGATTTTTACATTTTGGGATTCAAAGAAGTCAACACAGAACAAGTTACGATTAAAAAAAATATGGAAATTCCTTAGTTCAAAATAAACAAGCATAAATCATGAAACATTATTTCAGGAAATCATTAACTGTTCATCAAAATGATTAAAACGGTTTACTTCAAAGTCACTTCCAGCTTTATCATTCATCCTGCCTTTTTTCAGCGGTAAAAATTTCTGCTTCTTTTTTGGAGCTTTGTTTATGTTTTTACCTATAAATTAATTTTTATTTGCTTTTTTTAATGTAACATTTCATCTTCAATATTAATTGATATTCAAATTTAAGATGTTAGCTCCTATCCCACTACCCTTTCCTTCATTGTATTGGCAAAGAGTGTGAGAATTAAGTAAGAAGTAGAGTCTACTCTTTTTTCCCTAGCACAGTGTTCGCTCTTCGGCTCAAATAGTTAAACTAAATCAAAATTAAAGTGTGATGAAGTGCTCCAAATAAACAACAATTAATCTAATAAATGAATTATTCATAAGTTTTGAATTTATAATTTATGAAACTTGAAAAAAAAAAAGTTTAAAAACTTAGTAAAGATGATACTACCAGTTGCATTGTTCACTCTCCGGTTAAAATAGTAAATGTAAGTGTGAATGCCTTTAGAAACAAGAATGCGATTAATAAGTCGCTCGACTGCATACCAACTAATATTTTGCTTATCATAACCAATTCGTGGCATATGAACACTTAAGATATTCGAGTTCACCGCATAAAATGCGAGCTTTTTGAGACATTTTGTCAGAATATCTTGGTCAATTATATCTATAAAATAAAATACTGTTAAGTATTTTATTAGTTTGCGACTAGTTCTGAAATGCTTTTGTTAACAAAAACGTTTAAGTATTGGTGAAGAAAAAAAGTTGATATGATATAACAATGAATAAAAATTATACTTTTTTCTGATATTTCTCAGTGAACAAAAATTTTTTCCTACGATTTCGTAATGAATAGAAACTAAAAAAAAAAAAGAAAAACGGACTTGAAATTCTCAAAAGTATGGAATTTGATTGAAATGTTGAATTTCTATTACAAACAAACCTCTTCTACGGTGATCTTGTGCTACTAGTAGGACTACAGAAAGTTTCCTCCGAGGAGGAAAAGTTTTAGATGTGGATTGCTCAGCTTCATCAATATCGATATTATTCCTTGATCGGTCATCTGAAAAAGAAAAGAACGTTGAGTAATTCAAAGCAAAATTAATATCAAATATTTAAAGCATTCGAAGAAAACTTCGAAAAACTACTCATCAGAGTTAAGAATTTCAGTAAATTGATGAAATCTCTAATAATTATTTATTATCACAAGGACAGAAGTCCGAATTTAAATCAACAAAAGCCATTCTTAAAGGGAAAAAAGTTATTTAAAATGAATTCGAAATCAATCCATTTATCTGATTTTTTCAAGTGATGTTCTTAAATAATGCTACAAGATAATTTTTAATACTAAAGAAATTAAGAAATTGAATTCTATGTTGACTAATCAAAACAATGAAAGACTTGTCATTGTTACTACTTAAATCTTCCTTCGTAAGAAAAAGGGCAAAAAAAAAAAAACTGGCAGAATAAGGACGGAAAACAAACTTCATATATTTATTACTTAAAAATTAATGATGAATATAAAGGCTAGTAAGTCATCAAAAAATACATTCATGCTTGAGAAGAGTTACAGGCAAGTCATCAGCAATATCCTCAACAAGATGTGCATCACCAACATGCAAATCATCCATCTTCCCTGCTAGTTCGTACCTATCTACTATTTTTTGACTCTTTCTTCTTAGAACATCAAAAACACCGCCATGACCAAATAAGCCTGAAAATAAATACATTATATTGTGAAAAAGTACAAAATAAAATCGTATAAAGTAATTTAAAAACTTACGTTTCAATTTTTGTAAGAAAATAATTAGACAATTTACCGCTATCATCCACAACATGAACGATAAGCGCATGATTTGAATTGTCATTGGGAGCTATAAGTGTATCTGTAACACTACCGTAGACGAAATGAGGTCCAAAATCTGTGCTACTATCACCATGTTGAATGTCATGCATTTCTTGAAGTGGTAAAGAGCTACTTTTGTAATCTAAATTCGAAGATAATAAAATTTCACAAGTATTTCCATAAAATAGTTGAAATGATGAAACCTTACAGGATGAATGTGACCATTTGTAAACTTTTGACCAAGAAATCATTCCAAAATTTGCAAGGATGTATATCATATTGATTAAGGATTCTCTACCATTTTATAATAAAAAGTTTCGAGAAGTATATCAGTAGTGAAAACGTACTATTTTTGAGCCATTTCATTGCTTTTCTCGCTTCTTGTTCTTTTCTTTTCCGCTCAATTTCCTCTTCTCTCAACCTTTTCTTCTGCTCCAATGTTTCTCTCCGTTTTTTGACTCTTTTCTCATTTTCTTCTTTCGATATTAGCTTCCGTGTTCGTCTTTCAATAGGTAGAGCTAACAAATGACATAAAAGTATATCACTGCTCCCTTGTTGCACTATATTAGTTTCTTAATAAATTAGTGCAAAAGACAATATTGACAGCTAGCATGGCAAACAATTCATATTTAAAAATTTTTTAAATGTTCAAACATCAGTGCATTGTCAACGGTTATTATCAGTGATTGTGAGTAACCGTCCAAACGAGCTTTAAAGATACCAAAATATACTATTTGCTTTTTCTTATTCTTATTACCAAACTATTTGCTGCAATTTATTTCTTATTAAGTCTTAATCAGTAAATAAAACATAAAGTATACGAAATAGCCCAATACTGCCGCACAATCACATCATCCGCTCAGCATTATAATTAATCAGTAAACAGAACAAATAAACAAAAGAATGAATTACATAGAAATGGGATCTCATGATGATCCTATTATCATATCGTAAGACTACAAGTTTAAATTATTGTGCTACAAATTTGAAAGATTTCAGATACTTACACTCTTTAACCGACGTATTTCTAACTAGTTCCATGGTTTTCGATTCACTTAAAATATCCTGCAGAACTGCAACATCTTGTTTATAATCATGTCCTTCAAAGATGTATATATTTTCCGGTATATCGCTTTCTTTCTTCACAGATTCTCGTTTTTTGGAATTCTATAATAAATTAGTTAAGCATTTGTGTCTAAGCAATCATATACTTCATGTATCTTTTCTAACAGTAAAACATGCCTTAAATTGTTGTTATCAAAAGTATAGCTTGCAATATAGTTTTTATCTTAAAAAAAAAACAATGAAAATTTGGATTTCCATGAGAACTAAACTATTATCAATAAAATATAAGTTAAATCTAACACTTTGAAAGTTTTATTTCTCAAGAATTTAGCTACGTAGACAATAAGGTTATCTTAGTCATTATTATATTCCAAAATGAAATAACGCTATTCAACAACTCAAACAGCGGTAATTCTAATTTATGGGAGGTATCATGTACCAAGTCTTTTATTGCAAATTCTTTCATTAACTACTTTTTTTTCTATCTAATACCAATCACAACCTGTTCTTCTCCATCATAAATCCAGTGACCATTTTCATCGGTTTTACCAATCAATTTTTCAATTGCTTCCATATTTAATTCTTCGGAATCAATTTTCTCATTACTCAATCGATTCAAACCTTTTATTATCAAGTCGGAAATTTCCGCAAATGTTAATTCTTTTCCTAAACAAAAGCCAACGAATTCAATGTAACCAATTTAAAATATTTTACATTTTTCATCATAGTTTAGCTTCATAGAAACTAAGCTTTACAGAAATTGTTGACTTACTGTCATCATTGTTTTTTTCCAAAATCTCTTGAGTCATTTTAAGTTTCCGAGCTGCACGACACTGTATCATATCTTCCACCGTGTAACGCGCAACCAAACGTATTATTTTCACTGGTCTTGAAAAAGTAATTCTTTACGATAAAAAACTTTGATGCTTCTAATAATTAACTAAAAATTAAAAATAGCTAAAAAGAAATTTTAATGAAAAGTTTAATCAAAGTCAACAGTTCATTATTAGTTAATTGAATTTTCAAATTTCAAGGATTATTGGAATCTCCAATATTTGCAACAGCAAACTTCGTCTGTCCGATTCGGTGACATCTCGCTGCAGCCTGAATATCATTCTGTGGATTGAAATCCGAATCCAGGAAAATCACCGTATCACCACCGGTTAGATTTAATCCAAGGCCTCCAGCTCGAGTTGACAAAAGGAAACAGAATATGTCGGAATTAGTTTGGAAGTGATTTACTGCGGCAAACCGCTCCTCGGCTCTTACACTTCCATCCAAACGTTGATAATTATATCCTATTCAAAAAAAATTTCCTTTAAAAATCTTTAAAACTGCAATTAAAATATTTTTAAAACATTGCAATTTGATTTTTTTTTACAAACAGAAGCGGAATCCTTAATTCCTTATAACACTAAAGTTGTCTTCCAAATTATCCTAAATCATTTGCTAATTACAATAATTTGGTATTACCTTTATATACCAAATAATCCTGTGTAATATCAAGCACACGAGTCATTTGCGAAAAAATAAGTACACGATGGCCTTTTGCGAACAAAAATGTAAGCAAACGATCCAGTAAAAGGAATTTCCCGCTTACTTCAAATAAATGATCACCTTCTTTGAATGGTTCCGGTTCTACACCTGCAAAATGAATCATTTAAGTAGATAACGAATACTGTAAAAATATCGAGTATTTTAATAGCTGTAAAATAAATCATATCAATTGTATGAGGCTAATAGAATCAATCATTTATAAACGGATAAGAAAATTCTTGCAAAAAAAAACCATAAAGAGCTTCTATTATTTTAAATCCTAATTAAAATATCCATTTTCATTGAGTTCATTGGATTTATTATAACCACACTAATAATCAAAAATCACCGTCGAAAAGATAAGGATGAGCAACACATTTTCGTAATTGCGTCAACACATTAAGCAATGATAATTTGCTGCCAGCGTACTCAATTTTTTTATCATCCACATTCTTAAAATATTCTGAAAATGAAATATCACATCAATTTATACTTTCAGTTAAAAGACAAGCATGTTTCTTCCATTAAAACAAACAGTACAATTGGTAAAATCAATAAATACTCGAAATTATGACGAATCTGATTGGAGATAGGACTATAAACAAATCATAAATATGTTATCTCAATAATACGTAAGCAAAGCGTTAATAAGTCTAATAATTTTGGTTAATGACGATTATGATGAAATTAACGAACGATAATTTTTCCTCAATATTGCACGATATATGTTCTTTTGCATTTCAGTTATTCCATGGTATAATAAAACTTCTGAACTATCCGGAATTTTGATACGTAACATCTGCTTTGTTCGACGAATAAGATATTTGGAAAGCATATGCTGAAGTTCCGCAACAGCTATAATAGAAATTCTTGCTCACTTTTAATGATAAGTTGAATTTGTCGCCTAATTCAAGTATCTACATGAGAAGGATTTAATAATTATTTGGAAAAAAGTCAAATTTAAGATGCGTATATTTGAAGGAAAGAATCTTATTTATACTGATGATAGAAGAGTAAAGAAGAGAGAACACCAAAGCAAAAAGTAAGTAATTCAATAAAAAATATGTCCGTTTAACAAGACATATTGTGAAAAATTTCAAATTCTGAAAATTTCAAATTTTTCAAAAAGCATTTTATTAAAAATTCATTACTGTCATATGTGTTGCGATATTTCGCAACAAATTGCTGTTCGTCAAGAAGCGGAAACCTGTTCGTATCAATCAAGGAGAGTAATGAATAAAGTTCATTAATATTATTTTGCACAGGTGTTCCCGTCATTAATACCATAAATTCCACAGACATCTAAAAAGAAAAAAGTTGCTAAACTAGAATCCTTTCACTTCACTAAAAATACAACTGAAAGCTGAGAAAGAAATTCACACCTTGCGAACGATTTGATGAAGAATAGATTTGCTTGATTTTAAACGATGTGCTTCATCGATAAATAATGATGACCACGACCAATGGAAATACTGCTCATCATTTATCACCATCTATAAAAAAGTTATTCTTGTTGGATGATATGATTCACATGAAAGAATATCTTTAAAATCTTTCGTGAATAAAATATAACTGTATTAGACATACTTCATAGGTTGTAATTAAAACATTCCAATCTTTGGAGTTTTGCAACTTTTTCCGAACCACTCTCCGTGCATCACTGTTTCCAATATATGTTAGAATTCGAAGTTTCCCAAGTCCAAATCTAAAACTTGTCATTGCTTGAGTTAATGTTGCACGCTTTTTTCTTTTTCATAATCTCAAGGAACGCGCACGAAATGGCGAGCAGACATCACAATCACATACTTTTTTTTATTCATGGATTTCTAGATGTTCTTATTCTTCTGGAAATTTTGCTGCTTAAATACAAGCCCTAAATTTTTTTAAAAAAAAGAGGTCCAATTAAAAAGCAAAAATTTTTCATTAGTGATTATTTAATGATAGCAATTAAAATTGTTACATCACATTTACTTCAGAAAAATGTCGCCTAAAACATTCAGACTTTGGAAACAAAATACAAAAAAGTATGCAAACTGTACAAAAAAAAAAATATAAAGTAATAAATGGAATATCAAAATTAACCTGAACAGTTCATTTTGCCAATGTTGGAGGACCGAAAGTGGACAAATAACCATATGCCGTCCGGTTCTATTATCATTAAGCAAGCAAACGATAGCACTAACTGCTTGACACGTTTTACCTAAACCCATTTCATCGGCAATAATTCCACCGTGTCCCTCATTGTACCATTGCAGGATATGTTTAACACCAAGAATTTGATGCTCGTGTAAATTAAGACCTCAAAAAATGCATTACATAATTTGGTGTAAAATTCCAATTTTATAAATGAAAACATGTAGATATGGAATATTTCATCTCGTGTACTTCAACAAAATCAATATTAAAAATTAAAAATAATAATAAACAGTTAATTGAATAAAATTCATCTTTTAAACCACAAAATGAAACTTGTAATTATTTATATTATGAATTAAATGTAATTCGGTACAAACAAATTTCATAATATAACTCTAACACCTAGAAAATTTTATAAAATTTGGAATTTTACACCAAATTATTTTTTATAAATGGAGTGAAATAATTTATTCAATACCTAATTCCAATTTTTTTAATTCTATCGCATAATTTTCTGCCATTTCTTCTCAATTTTTACCAAATTCCATATAGTTAGGGTATTACTCTGAAAAATTATAATCAAATTAGACATTTTAATAAATTTCCCCGTGAAATTAATAACTTCCATTTTCAATTCATCGTTCCCGCATTGCTCACCCTAACAATATATGAAGTTTTTACACGGCCCATCCATTATTTCTCAGCGATCAATTCTTTTGATAACTACGTTTACTACTCTCTCTCTCTCTCCTTCTTTACGAAAAAGAAATTGACGGACGTGAGTTACATTTTGCAGGTAAAGTTAACGTGAAACGTCACTTATCAATAATGATGTAAGTGTAAAATGATTAACTACGAAGCCAATTTCTCTGACAATATATTATCAAATTGGAAAGTTATTGTGATAAGTTGAAATATATGCAATATATGAACATATCTGTAACCAACGATATATCGTCAGAATTATCAATAAATTATTTATTGATAACATAATGGAATTTGAAATGATAAAAATGAGTTTAAAAAAATAATATCTCAAAGATATTTGCCTCTTTTTTTTCGATTTCCTAAAAAAAATTTTTTTTTTGTTGCTACTAATCCATTTATATTTCTCTTCAATTACCTCTTAGCTTTCACTAATTTCTCAATTTCTTCTAATATTCTTGTTATCATCAAAAAAAAAGATTTCTTGTGAATGCTTTTGCTTCTATCAGAATAATATCACTCTAATATTATTCTAATAATAAATCTGATCATTATTATCATTAATAATTTTCGATAATCTTGAATTTCTAAATGATATAAT
Source organism: Brugia malayi (assembly GCF_000002995.4). Classification (NCBI taxonomy): domain Eukaryota; kingdom Metazoa; phylum Nematoda; class Chromadorea; order Rhabditida; family Onchocercidae; genus Brugia; species Brugia malayi. The sequence continues at coordinate 5,398,731 of NW_025062477.1, forward strand.
CCTCAAATACATATTATTTTATCATTTATCAAATGAATGACATTCAAATGTAATCATTCATTACATCATTTTGTATAATTAAATGAACTTGACAATTACACTAGCTATATGTAATAAATGAATGAATCAAATTAATTCATTATTAATTGATTAATTAATATGAATGATTTATCTTTATCTATCGATTTTCGATTTTGAACATTTTTCATTTCTTTTTCTCTTTTTTGGAAATGCATTATACAGTTACAAATGTGAATAATAGTCATTTTTGGTGGTGGTCATGAATTTTGATATTCAAATTAATAAAATTAAATTACACATTGAATATTTCAGCATCAATCTTTCATGAATTTCCATTATGATTTCGTTCTTATATTGCATATTCATAGATGTATTTTAAAAAAAAGAAAAAGCTAAGAGGTCAAAAAAGTTATTTCTCTCATCCTAATGAAATTATCGAGATGAAATTTCATCGCAAGAAAATTTCTCTTTTAAAAATGATATATTTAGAAAATGGACGAAAAGCATAGATTTTCAAGGTTAGTGGAAAATAAGGAATATATGATGATTCACACATCGTAATATTAAAATTATTTTTGTAGTTGTGATCAATTGCGGCTTTTCCTAAAAAAAAAAAAACGTAGCAATGAAAAATTTACACTTCCAAGGTTAAACCATTAATTGAAGAGTGGTTAAGCTATAATTGCTTTTATTACAGTTCAAAAAGTAGAACTAAAATAATTTATGTATCATTTTGTATAACTTTTTTTTTAACACTTCCAACTTGTTATAATTCAGGTTTGCTATTTCTAATAATACAATTCATTGAACGGTCGCAACCAGAATATTAAATCAAAATGGAGGTGATCAAAAAAAAATTTATATATAAACGATTTGTACAAAAGCGCATTTGTCCTAATCTAACATTTCATTCCCTAAAACTGTCGATTTAATGCGATTATGTCATTTGAACATTGCTTTCATTTGATTGTAATGGTATTAAAACTTAAGAAATGTATCATATAAATAGCTTAATGAACGTATATCATCGAGAAATCAGAGATATACAGATGTTACGGAATCTTGTTTGAATCTTGTTCATTTCTCTTTTCAATTCTTTTAATTTTGAATGAAAACTCATTTAAATCACATTGATAATTTTGCTGAAATGCACAAAATATTTCTGTATTCGTGTCATTATGCTCAAAAAAATTGAAAATTAAAAAAAAAAAAACAAAATTACAGAAATGATCTCAATAAAATTTTCAAATGATGCCATCATTGATTTCATTAAATTTACCAATTAAATGTTTAACACTAAAAAGATTTAATATATTTCTTCAGAAATGTATTAAATAAATAAAAAGCAAAGAAAAAAAAGAATTTTTTTCTCTTATCCTTTTATAATTTTGTTCATTCAACTATAAATTTATCTATGATCGTTTAATTAAAAACTGTTAAACTGTTGGATGATGATTGGAAGATATTTCAATCATTCAAATATAATCGTTTTTTTTTTTTTATTAATTTTGTCAAATTTTTGTATTTTAACTTTAATCTTTAAATTTGATCAAACTTTCGGCAATGCTTTATAATTAAAATTAATTAATTAACTAATTTTTAATGCTTTATAATTAAAATTAATTAATTAACTAATCAGTATTTCATTAACTATTCGCACAGGATGGAAAACATACAAATGATGTTTATTTTTTGTCTATCTAATAGTATTTTGTTCATTATTGCATTCTTTTATTCAATTTTTTTTTTTTTTTTTTTTGCAATAATCACTAATTTCAATCGCTAATTTCAATTTAATGAAACAAGCAAACAGGTTTCAAGAAAAAAAAAAGAGGAATGAGCAAATAGTTGTAAAAAGAAATGAATTTTGCGCAAAAATATCATACATGGAAAATTTCCTGTATGTTAACTTTAAATCATTTTAATGTTTCTAATTTAAAATATTTGAAAATTGATGAAATCAAAAATTAGCATTAATTTTTTTCAACAAGAATTATTTCTATCTTTTTAAATATCAAAGAATTATTGTGAATTTCTTCATTTCATTCCTTTCATTTTCCTTCTATCATCTTTGATCGCATTGTTAGTGTTATTAATATTTTGGAAAAAAATTTGGATAAAAATTCTATAAATAATATTTATTAAAAAAATTTATGCTTCTTTTTTTATTTCAAAAGTTAATGAAAAGAAGTAAAAAAAATAAAAACAACCAAAAACGATGTAATTAGTAGCACTATTGTTTGTTTCAATTTATTATAATTATGTAGCATATTTGAGTTTTTTTAAATTTTTTATGCATTCAATGAACTTTTGCATATTTATTCTATGTGCCATTTGTAAAATTAAATTATCAATTAAATGATAAATAAACTTAATTAAAATAAAGTATATTTTTCATATGAATAGTAGCACTGTTGTTTGTTTTAATTTCTTTTCTCAATTTCTTTAAATTCATTTAAAACCTTTGCCATTCGTTTCAAATACCATAAAAGGTAGTTTTTTTTTTTTTTTTTTTTTCGAAAAATGGCTTTTGAATGAATTTAAACAAAAGCTTTTTTAAGAATTAGTTTATAAAGAAAAGAAAAAGAATTATTAGCTTCTATCAATAAATAATAATAAATACTTGAAAATTCTGAAGTTTTTAAAGAGACAATTGGCAATAAATTAGCGCAAATGGTTCGATAATGATACGTACATAAAATCTTTTACTTTTCCATCTTTTTATTTATTTTTAATTTAATTTATTTGATTAGAATTTTTGTGAAACAATGAAGCATTCGTTAAATGTGGAAATATTAGTACAATAATCAGAAATACTAATAATTATTGTTTTAGTAAAAATAAAACTGACTGTTTACTTTATATTTGTCAATCATTTGATTAATCCAAAAATAATTAAATAATTAAAATAAAATAAATAATTAATTTTATTGGTTTCTGTCGTATATTTAAGAAACATTTATTTTCATATCTAATCTATTCTATCAGTAATCCATAACTATTGTTCAATTTTTTTTTCTAAATTTTGAATTATTAAAAACTTTTTAATTATACCACGTTTATCAAAATATGAATAACACTTCAAAAAAGTTAAAATTTTGATAGATTTTTCAAAACTAATTTATTTTTTTTCCTATTAATATATTTTTCAGTTTCTGAATTACCAAAAAACTTTTTAGATATAACAAATTTATGAAATTTTTTTATAGCGTTTCAAATATGCTCAAAATTTGGCAAATTTTTCAAATTGTGCTTAAAAAAACTAGATGCAATATCAAATTATGACATCGCATTATAAAAATATATCTTGCAGAACATACAAAATTTCATTCTTTCAATCTAAAGATTTTCAATTCAATTAATTTTTCTTTCTAAAAAAAAACTTATTTTCAATTTTGAATATTTTATTTTTTTATAAAAAAAAAGGCATAAAATACGATTTAATGTATCTTTTTAATATTACAGTTAATATTTCTAAAATTTTATTACCATTAGTCATTAGTTATTTCCATTTCAATTTCAACATTAATTTTAACACTAATTGAATTATTAATTCCTATTATGGTATTTAAATTAATTTAAAATCGAATTGATAGATGAAAGAGTATAAAATTTTCTTTTTTTTCAGGTTAATAATGTAATTAATAATTAAGTTTCAAATACATAAGAAAATTTTCAATTTTAATTATAATAAATGCTAAAACCTCGACAACTTTTCCCTTTTTTTCCAATTATTAATTGCATCGTTTAAAAAATAAACGAATAAAATTGTTCTTAAAACAGTTTTTTTTTTTTCTTTTCTGTAATTATAATAATGTAATTAGCAATTAATTTTCGAACAATAAAAACAGTTTATTAGTTTTTTTTTTTTTTTTTTTTTAGGTTTTTAGTACTAAAATTTCTAATATTTCCTTTTACGATTACTTCCTCTTTCGCTAAAATGAAACAAAAAAAAAAAAGAAAATTCCTTCAAAACTTGTTGTCTTCTAACTTTTCTTTCCTTTTTTTTATTAAAAAAAGTTTTTTTTTTTTTTTACAAAAAATGTTAAAACTACTATCAATATATTAATCAAATAATTCTCAAAATTTTTCTTATCGTAAAATCTGCATGTTATTTTCATTTTCTTTTTTATTTTAATTTGCCAGTCTTTTTTTATGGTGATAAATTTCCAAAAAATTTTAAACAGCCTCGTTTTATCATCTTATCTGATGTATTAATTGATAAGAAATGATAATTGAATTTGCTGTAAAAGTTTTGCAACCATAAGAATTAGATTAAATCATTCGATTTAATTAATGATCAATTTATCCACCAAAATTTCTTTTTTCTCTTTTTGATTTTTCTTTTTTAATTTAGATAATAATTTTTAGCAAGTAGAAAACTTTTTTTAAATAGCTACAACTTATCTGAAATTATAGTTATAAAATATCAAATTTGCTAAAACTTCAAATAGTTTCTCATCTGAATAATCAAAAACTGTTAAAGTTTTAAACTGCAAAAAGGGGGAACATTTGCGCCCAATGCTAATTCTATTATTTGATCTTTGTTTGATTCATTTTAAACTTTTATGATCATTTTACTTTGCTTTTTTCTCCTTTCTTTCCTATTAGGAAATTATATATACATATGCAATTATTTCTTATACTGAAGCAATTTAATGATATGATAATTGATAAGAGCTAAGAAGATATTAATTAGCATATTTCGGGCGCTAATATTTTTTTTTCTGATGCTAATAAGAAAGAATAAGATAAAAAAAAATGTTTAAATTAAGCAATATAAAATAAAGCAAAAATGCTAATATTTGAAACTATGTTAACCGATTATCTTGCTTATCACTTATCATTTCTTATTATCATCATTTGATCCTATTTTTTGTTATCAGTAATGATTAGTTACAAATTTTAAGAAAATACTTTCACTGCAAATGCCATATTTTTGGTGTTTATTTTGGTTTGGATTATTAACTATTTCACAGCCATATTCAATTCATAATTTTATCATTCATGAAACACGTTCCGGAACTTTACTTGAAGTATGTTTATCACATTATATTACACAGTAGCTTTCCTGATTTCATATACTGATTTCATATTAATCAAAAAATAGTTCAAAGTTCAATTTTTTTGAGAAGGATCAAAAGTTTCAAATTTTCATTGTTGATTTTTCCTTTTTAATCCAAACTAATTGACTTTCTTTTTTTTTGTTACACGGCAAAAAGAGAAATTATTGTAAATTAAATTGATACTTTTTACATGAAAGACAAAATTGTCTTATTTTTATTTACTTCAACACATTCCTGTTTTCCTGAAAAAACTGAAAGACACCGAATTTAACTGGATTTAAACAATAATATCGGTCTAAAAACTGATATTTACCAAATTATTAATTCATAACAAAAGTAAATTATTTTAAATTTATAGAAAAAATTTCGTTGTTTGTTTTTTGTTTTTTTAATTCAAATTAAATTTATAGTTTGTTCGGCTTAACAATGCGACAATTTACAATGACATCACAAATGCAACATCATCAGTTACCGTAATACTGCTTACCAATAATCCATCTCAAAATTTTGTTCAACTTAAATCTCTCTTACCTGCTAAGGTATGTTTTATTTTCACTAAAATAAACTGCAATAACCATATGTCTTTTTCTTTTCAAAATTTGAATTTTGTAAAATTTATGATTTGATAAATTTAATTTTTTCATTCATTCTGGAGCAAAATAAATTTTTTTAAGTTTGAAATAAGATAGTTTGTGTTATATGTTTTATTACAATTTTAATATGAAGCAGAAAAATATTTTAATATATTTTTAAAGTATGAAAAGGATGAAATAAAAAACGGAAATAAAAAAATAAATTACAGGTAAAGTATATTAATGATCGAAGAACAGCACGTGAAGTGAAAACAGCGCAAGTTCACGTTCTCATACAACCAACACATTCTACCACATTACCTGGCTTCATCAAATTTATGACACCGATTAAAAAAGTAAGTTATTTTCAATCATTTCTAATTTATTAAACTTTATATTGCATTGTAATTGTTTGCTAAATTTGAATTGTAAAAATTTAAGAATTGAATTTAGATGAATTCAAGTGATATAGTAAAATTTGTTATGCTTTCGATGGAAATTGAAAAATTCATCATATCACCAAATATTGATAAAATACTTTGCTTCCCGAATCAACAAGTGATACTTATGAATACCATGTTAGGTTAGAAATTTAAAAAAAAATCTTTTTTAATGCAATCAATTAATAAAACAAAATGAATGATAATCCTGGTAGTGTATATAAAAATAGTAATTTAATAATAAACAGTAATAATAATATAAAAATATTATCGTTGTAAAATCATACAACAATGCTATAAATTTCTGGAATTAATAAAAGTTATATAAACAAAAATTGTAATTGTCATAGCTTTTTAAATTTTTTTCTTTTTTAACTTTTTATAAAATTATTAATAAACTGATAACATTAATATTAAATGAATAATGAAAATGCATCATTAATAATTTCTTTCCTTTTCTTTTCTTAAAGGCAATTATCAATCGTTTACGATGTATGTGGCAAATTGGAATGAATCTAAAAATGTTGAAAATTTAATCAATGAATTAAATGATAAGCATGGAAATAACACTGATAATAATGGCATAACACGAATGGTCGCCAAAGAATTGCTAAATCCAATTCGTTGTGATTTATTATTCCATGGTGTTATCAATATTGATGTTTAATTTTATTTACCTATGATTTTAATCTTATTCATTGAGCAAAAAAGTAAATGAATATAAGAAAAATATGTTGTTGCATACAAAAATATAACGTAAAGCAAAAATAAAAGAAACTACATTTAAACTAAATTTAAATTTGAGACAAATTATCTCAATTAAAATTAAATTCTTCATAAAGCTAATAGATAAAATAAATAACAAAAAAAAAAATTAAGTTTGCTACTTATTGACATTTCATTGTAATATATTTTTAATGGAAAATTTTTAAAAAAGTTTGAAAAAAAATTGAACAAATTTTATTTCAAATGAAAAGAAAAAAGCACAATTTATTAAAAATATGTCACACACATACATTAGAAAAAAACAAATAATTGAAAATAATAATATAAATATCATCAAAGTGTTTAAAAAGGAAAAAAAAAATGCATCAAAAACACTGAAATTACAGAACGTTATCAAATTTTAATTTAATTATTGAATTTCAAATTAAACTTCAATTCATACCAAATATTTCACTATCAAATTTTAATTTTATCATTTCTTGCAAATGTACCAAAAGTAGCACTGCTATTGATTAATTACAATGATAAAATGTTATACGTAAAATTCAAAAACTAAAAAAAAAAAAGATGGAAGACTAGATGAAATTATCGTCTCGTATGTCGTTTATCTCTGTGTATGTATATACTTGTTTAGATATTTTCTACTACTTTTTCATTTTAAAAAATTAGTTTAATTTTAACTTAAAGACCAGTGTATTACAAAAAATAATTATTATTTCGAGATTCAAAAACAAATGCGATGAAAATTAAAATTAAAACAAATATTATTTCTTTCCAAATTTTTCAAAAATTGCAAAAAAAACTAAAAATTTTAATCATATGAGTAATAATTACTTTAAATTATTACATTGGCAAGTAAGATAATTGAGAGAGAAAGAGAAGGAAAAGAAAGAGAGAGAAAGAGAGGGAGAGAAAAAGAAAGAGAAAGAAGAATGTATTTATTATTTACACACAAAATTTAAAATCAAATATTATTTTTCTTTTCGTTTAAAAAAAAAAAAAAAAAAAAACATGAACTATAATGGATTCTTGAGCGTTGTTGCCAAATTCAATCCCGTTACCATAGCTGCTGCATCGCTAACATTCTGGAAAGGATTTTGCGGTATATTTGCAGCACCAGTACCGCCACCTAATGCAAATAGTACACCCTGATACATGGTACCATTAATTTCCATTGATACTACCAAAGAATTTTCTGAAATTAAAGTTAAAAGTAAACAAATCATATTACATTAGATAATACGAATAAAACAAATTAGACAATAATAATAATAAAGCGATAAAAATTTCACTTATTTATTTTACCTATTTTCTTTTTTTTGTTCTCTTTTATGCTAATTTCAAATTGGCTAAAGAAAGTGGTAATAATAATTGATTAGTAATTATTGATGAAAAAAGGAAATTATAATATTAATGATTGCTAATAATAGTAGTGTTGATACTGATAAGAATGATAATAGTAGTAAAAATAATATTTTTCATTTAGCTATTCAATTCGATAATTAAAGAAATAAAAAAAATTGGTTCATTCTACCTCCTCGACTAGTAATTTTAAGATGCGCTGATGGAATACTACCAAATAAGCGTTCCGTAGCCAAATTAGCCAACAAATTATTGCTTAGGCCATTTTCATCATTTAAAGCTGCCGCAGCAACAGCGGCCACAGCAGCGGCATTAGTGGTATCAGCGGTACCAGTAATTGAGGAATATGTTCGAGCTCGTTTCGCCGGTGCGGCACCATCCGAATCAGCAGATGAGGTTGATTCACGTCCTGACATATGCGAATGATGACCACTACCACTACCACCATCGCCAACACAATTACCGCCACCACTGCCATTACCGCCACCACCACTATTGCTACTATTATTGCTATTACTGCTATTTATGTTGTTGTTTTTGCTACGTGTATGAGCTGAATGTCGAGTTACTGCTTCTACCGCTGCTCTGGAAGTTTTTTTTCTTATTAAAAAGCATTTTTTCATTTATCTTTTTTTTTGAAGTAAAATCAAATAATATTTGAATTAATAATTTTGGAATCATAAAACTATGACAGTAACTAATAACAAAAATGGTTTAAATTTTAACTCAAATTTTAATTATATATATTTCTTTATCATCATCAATATTAATTTTTCCTCTAATAATTTTATTAATAATATGCCTTTGTGCTCGTTCAAATTGCCTTTGCTGTGCTTCCAGAACAGCTAATTGTTCCACATGATAAGCTGCTACTAAAGCGGCTTGTTGCGAAGCTGGACCTAAACCAGCATCATCATCTAAGCCTAAAAATTATTGCAAATTTCTAAATTTAATTTATTTTTCTTATTGCTCACCAATTTACTAATTAGCAATAATCTTTCATTCAAAATATTTCTTTCCTCCTTTCTTTTGTTTTTTTCTTTTTTTGAAATGAATTATACTAAATATACTATTATTTATTGAACACAAAAAAATATCACTGCTTATTTACCATTTCGAAGGTTTAAAGTACCATTGAGGTGTTTATTAAGTAATGCAGTTGAGTTATGATGTGCTGCAGCAGCGGCAGCAGTTGCGGCAACCGAATATCCAACTTGCGGATAATTCGCAGAACCGGTTGATGCATTACGTCTTCCTTCACGTCGATTTCCGTCAATCGCTTGCTGTAAATCGGATGCCGTACTGAGACCTTCCTTTTCACATTCATAATCATATAGATACTTTTGATATCTAAAATATTTTTTGTGATAATAAAATATTAAAACTATTAATCATTTATATACAATTATAAAATATATTTATTAAAAAAAAAATAAATTTAAAGGTTAAAAAAAAATTCATAAAATCAGTAAATTTATTTTTTAAAACTTTTAAGATGTTTTCAAATAAGCATTTAGTGAAAAATCTTCATAACTAATTTTTAAAGATCTTTTCTTTTTTCATTTAAAAAAAAAGAAAACTATTAAGTATATTAGAAAAGCATATATTTATTTATATACAACTGTTTTAAGAAATATCACCACAAATTAATTGTTCCATTATTAAACAAAAAGAAATATTCATTTTCATTCTTTTTCAAATATATTATTTTTTATCTTTTTTCTTTTTCACTCCGTCTCTCTCTCTCTCTCTCTCTCTCTCTTCCATTTCATTTAAATTACATTTAAATCACTCATTGTAAATGAACAAAATTTTTGTCAAAAGATGATGGGCACAAAAAAATCTTGTGAAAGATTCGTCTGTTATTTGTTGGATTGATTCTGAAATTGTCGTAATAAAACAGCTGGTTTCATCATCTTTGCAAAAACTTTAAAACATACGCTAAAAATTTGAAAGAAGCGCAAACAAAAAAAAAAAAATTTTTGTAAAAATTTTTTAAAAATTTTTGAAATAAAAACCTGTTTTAAAGTTCATTTTATTTTTTCTCATAATACTTCTTCATCTGATTTTATGTTGCCAATCAATGTATATAAGCTTTTAAAAAAATTAAAAAAAAAGAAGAAATTTCTCGTTTCTTTTTGCTCTTTCTTTATTTCCTTTTTCTTTCTCTCTCTCCCTTCCATTCTTTCTCCCTCTCTCTTTTTTCTTCTTGTTTTTACCCTTTTCAATACTATGTCATTTTAAGAGAAAAACAGAGAGAGAGAGAGAGAAAAAAAAGAATAAAAAGAAAAACTTTCGAGAAAGAAAAAAAAAAAAACATTCATAAAATTTTAAACAGAAAAGATAAAGCATAAAAAAAGGCGCAAAAGTTTATCATCGCATTCGTTGCATTATAACAAGCAATGAATGCTTGATGAAATATTTTATCAAAAACAAAAAGAAAAAAAAGAAAAGAAAATAAAAAAGCAAAAAGAAAAAGTTTTCACAAATTTTTTTGACGAAAAGAAAAAATTTGAAAAGTGAAATTTGATCCAATGATCGCATTATGATAAAAAATTTTTCTAATAGCAAAAACAAAAACAAAAATTTTCATTCAATCATTGTAAAATGAAATGTGTTTATTAAGTAAATTTGTTAAGCATAAAATTATTAGTTCAAATGACAAAATATTTACAAACGATTAATTTTTGTAATAAAAAAATTTTTTTTTCTGCCTTTTATTTCAATTATAAAATATCATTTAAAATTGGAATGAAATGCATCATTATTAGTATGCAAATTTCATTTTTTAAAAAAGTTATTATTAGTGTTAGTGTAATTTTTAGTTTAATTTAATTGCGTGCAAAAGTGATAGCGAAGAGTTAGCATTAATTTAAATCTAAAATAAATTATAATTGTAAAAGTATAAAACACACATACATAAATAAAAAAGAAGAAAAGATGACAAATAAATTTTATTCAATTATATCTTATAAAATTTCTGTGCTAAGTTGAATTTTATGTTTATTGAATTTTAATTAATTAATTAATGAAAAGCAAATATTTCAATGTAAATTGTGTCATAGAGATAAAGTGTGAATTTCAAAATATTAAATATTTTCATAACTTTTACTCGATTAGAAATGTATTTTGATTAATTAATTATTTGTTAAAACTAATTGAAAAAACTAATTGAAAATTAGATTTAATAAATAAATGAATAAATAATAATAAAATAATAACAAAATCAATAATTTAATAAACTATTATTAATATATATGGATTGTTTTTTTTTTCTTTAATCTTACGATTTTATCATTTTTTAGGAGTTCCTCTTTTATAAAATTTACCAAACTTACGACAACATATTGTTTCAATTATCAATTTTATATCATCGTCTATATTTTGCGGGAATGTATTTTATAGACAAAGAGTGAAAGAGAGAGAGGGAGAGGTAGAGAGAAAAAAAGAAAAAAAAAACTGAAAAATATTTTCCAAATTAGTGAAAATCACATAATTTTTATAACATCTGGTATTTGAGCATTTCCTCTTTTTTTTTCTTTATTTAAGATTCAATTCCGATAAATAAATCTCATTAGACTTCGTGTAAATCATTTTATTTTACTAATTTCAAAATTTAATTCAATTTTACAATCTGTTTTTAATGAGATTTTTTACACAGTTAAAATTAAATTTCAAGTTTAAATCTGAGAACATATATTGTGCTAAAATAATTACCATTGTGTATTTTTCAATATTTAACTACTCAACTATTTGTTTTTTCTACTATCCAACCATTATTGAATATATGTAATCTAAACCTGAAATTAAATAAGTTGTATGAAAATTTAAATAATGGAATTTGTTCTACTATTAGTTGTTTTATATCTTTAAATTTTTATTTTTTTTCAACAAAATACTCAGAGTTTTTTTTAAAATTAATTCAGTTTAAGCATAATTCAGCTAAAATGATTATTAGTTAGCATTACAGTATGACAGACATTCAAAAAAAAAATCTGAAAGATTTGAAATAAGCCAAAAGAAAAAGTAAAATAAGAAAGTGAAATGAATGTGATAGCTTTACTAGTAGTAGTAGTAGGACAGATTAATAAAACGAGCTTAGTTGGCCAAATATTATGGGTCTCTTTTATATGCCCAGTTGCATGGCACTTATTGAACGTAATTATTTCATATAAATGATACCATATAATTCTAATATAATTACTGCTCTTAACTTAGAATCATAAAGTAATGAAATTAAAATTCGAAGGGTAAAGAATGTTATTATTGACAAGTTAATTGTTCATATTTTAAATTTCATAAATAAATTATACTCAATCGATTTAATATCGTCCCAAAATGTAAACGCTTCAATTTTTCAGTCTAATTTAATCTAATTCATTTTCATTTCCTATCAAATCTCTCTTCTCAACTATCAATTTGTATAAATTTAGTACTTAAAATATATCAATCGATCAATCGATCAATCAGTCAACTAATCGATTGATCGATCTATATTCTTTAATCATTTCTGTTTTGCTTGAATTGCATTCGTTCTCTGCTCAATTTATACATTAATGTAAATCAATCAAAATTCAACAAAATTTACATTTCTTATTTCTAAGTCTTTCCATTCTCTGTCAAACTTAACTGACTGACTCATTCCTACTTTTTTCATTGAAATTCTCAATCATTTCATATCTTCCCGCTCTTTTATCTCTCTCATTTCATTATAATAAAGTCAATTTTAAAACAACATTTAATTAATTGCTCTGAAAAGTTTTTAGCCACTAATTGACATTTTAAAATAGTTTCGAATGAATTCATACCAATAGAATTAATGAACAATTAGAATTTTGCTAAAGTTGAAAGGAACGAAAAAAGAAAGGAAAAAAAAAATAGTTTAACAGATTTTTTTCTTTGATTTATTGGAATAATAAAGTTTTAAATCCAATAATCTAAAATAAAAATAACAATTTGATTAAATATTTTTAAATGCTAACTTTAAATGTTTTTTTTAATAATAATCTAATCCTTAATTACCTGATATATTAATTAATTGAATTAAATATATTTACTGATAAGAATATTTTCAACAATATAATTTTGACAGTGCTAACCACAAGCTGTTTTCGTTTAATTAATAATGAAAAAAAAAAGGAGGAAAAGAGAAAATGTTTAATGATATACTGTTAACAGTTGGAATTTACTGATTGACTAATTGATCAAATCTTCAGGTATCAAATTTTTCTTAAATTGCAACAGATTGGAAAAATTTAAAAAGAGAGAAAAGCCGAATGTTAGAAAAGAATTACATTTCATCATGATGGATAAGCTTTCCTATAAAATTGTTTCATTCAATTTCATGCTAATTATTAATTATCTTAAAATTTCACAAATGCACAACTTACTGTGTTCTTAGTGTAAATGCAGCAGACGTAATTGATGACGGCAAATTTAATCCACGTGTTATTTCACGCCATAATTTTTTGTTGATAATTTCAACTAAACCACCGTGTTGTACAACCAATCGATAAAGCTCATATAAGTCTAAGACTTGTTTAGCCATAATCGGTATTCGAGTAACCGGTTTTCCTGAAAATTTTTCCATTTCTTTTTAATGATAATAACAATTATAATGGTGATAATGATGATGATAATACTTGAAATGAAATGGGCTGATATATTTTAGAAAATTAGTTTCATTTATATTTTAAAGTTTCTGCAGATTAAATTCATTTATTATTGCAATTTTATGTTTAATTTCATTTATATTAATTTTCATAAAATTTTGGCTTATTAGTTAATTTAATTATCAAATTGCATGAGTCATACAATTTATTTTTTTAATACTTATCGCTTCATATTCAAATAGCCAACAAATGTGAAAGAACAAAAGAGTGGAAAGCGAAATGAAATTTAAAAAACTCTATGAAACATTTTCTAACGTTGTCATTCTTGATAAATTTACGGTTTCAAATTTGAAATTTTCAATCAATCATGATAACTGATCAATAATTTTTCTAGTTACAATAAATTATCATTTGTCAGCTTATGTTTAATCGTGATTGATTCATATTTTACGAGAAGTCTATTTATTTTCTCTCAAAATATGCTAAATTTCATGAAATTTTCAAAATCTTTAATCGCAAATTTCGTATTAAAATAATATTATTTTTAATAATAAAATTTCAAAATTTTCTAATAGCTATGACATGATATTCATTTGAGTTAATTGGAATTCGTATCAGCATATCACAAATATATTCATCGTTTTATTTTAGTCTAATAAAAACGCAAAAGTTTCATTTATTGAATTCCGTGTCGAATTAAAATCATAGAAACCTTATTTTCTTTATTCCCTTTTCTGTGTATATTGTGAATTTTTTAAAATCTCTTATATTTAAGAATTAAAAAAAATGAATTTATTTTAATCCATTAATGGCTTGTTATTCTCAAATATGCACATCAGAAAACTTTATATTGAAATTAATTATCAATTTATTCATATCATCCTCTTTCTCCTGCATACAGTAGCAAGAATGTAATAGTTAATGAAAATCACTATATTTATCACTATCAAAATTAAGATGTAGGTTATTTTGATAAGAGCAAGTAGCTACTGATGATAAGCAGAATGGCAAGTTTTAATGATCAGTAGTCAGTAGCAGCAGTTTCGATCCGATAATACTGATAATGTTGATATGATCATAATAATAATCAAAAAAATCAGGAAATGACAAAACAAATTAGCAAGGATAGTAACTGGGAAAGAGTGAAATAAATTGAGAAGAAGCAGAGCAAGTTTTAAAAAATTGAAATGAAAATTATGATTTCCATCTTAATGATAACTGATTATCAGTAGCTTTCATTTTCAATTTTCATCCTAGAGATATTCTTTATCATACATTATCATAACATTCAGAGATTCAAAGAGAAATAATCTATTCATAGATTAGCCGGTGGCAGATGTAAAGGAAGTATGTTGCGGAACGGTAGAAAAATTAAGGACGCTTGTTGCGGAATGGAAAGAAAATGAAACAAGTGAATAAGCAATTATTTATTAGCTTATTTCATATACTATTAGCATGAAATAATCTGCCAATTGTTTATCATTTACTTTCTTTGTTTATTTATTTTTTCTCCTTTTATTCATTCAAACACAATAATTAAATTAATTGTATTTTTCTTAAATTAATATAAAATTAAATTAAAAACTACAGACAAAATTTTAAAGAAAAATTTCTTTTTTTTTCCAATTATTTATTCAAAAAAAGAAAGAATTAAATACTTCGTGCGTATTTTACTTTATTTTTCACGAATTTTAACTTTCTTTGTCAAAAATTCATACAATTTTGATATGCATGAAATTAGTCGTTAGTCAATAAAAAAAAGATTTTTTGAAGAGTTCTTGAATAAATTCGTAAAGTGGGATAAATTTCATGCTTAAGAATATTTTATTTCACCTTATTTTAATGCATCTCTCTAATTCTCTAACTGAAATAAGATGGATAAAATTGAACAAAATATGATAGAAATCAAAAGCCAAGAATTAGCATTTGAAAAACGAACGAATTGCGTCTAAAATTTGAAGCACTCATTTATTTATACATTTTTCAAGAATTTACCATAGAAAAAAGAAAAGAAAGGGAAGAAAAAGCCATCAATTATTAATCATTATCAATGCTAACTAAGCTAATGAATGAATGCATCGTGAAAAAGTCACATCGAATTCATTCAACCATAAATGTTCTTTTAGAATTCGTTATTCGATACAAATTTTTTAAATATGCGAAAGTAATAATAGTAGTACTAATAGTGATAATTATAGTAGTAATAATAATATACGCAAAAAGAAGATAAACATATTTATGATAAAATTACATTTATTCATGCATATTAAATTCATAAAATAAGAAGCAAAAGTTATCCCACATAAAAAAATGCATTAAAAAAAGAAAATTATTAAAATTTTGATATGATCAAATTGAATTTGTTTTATTTTTTCTGTTATAGCACAAATATTGTAAATTTAGAAAATTCTAAATTTATTTCAAAAAAAATGAAAAAAAAATTTTTTTTTTTCTTTCAATTTATTTTGTAATAAATGATAAAACTTACCAATGCGATGCATAAAGCCAAGCCAATCATCTAGCCATTCCTTCCTTTTTATATCATCTGATAATTCATATAACTGAAAAAAACAATTTTACTAATAAAATAAATGCTTAAAATTTATAAAGCATAAAAATTAGAACAAAATTGAACTGAAATTTTTTAAACAATAAAAAAATCATTTAAAAAATACCGTAATAATGCGATAAATTCTAATAATGTTTAAAATTTTTCCTCTGTCTTTCAGACAAATTCTCATAAATACACTTTATAGCAAAGAGAAATCATTTACTTATCAATGGTTCATCACGATGACAAGTAATTGATATTTTTACTTATTAATCCAAGCATTTGCTGTTTTGATAACTAAATATTTTATTTCAAATAATTCATTTCACATCGATTATTTTTGCTCACCGTAATATTGAATTTTCAAACTATGATTACAGGCTTACAAAAATTTTTGTCAAAATTTTACAGTTCTAAAAAATTAAAATTTTACAGAAAAATTCACAAAGGCGATTGCATACAGAATAAATTTAATGATGTAAGTTTAATGTAACAATCATATTTATAATTTTAATATAATTATTTAATTAAGATTTTAGTGGCAAAAATCAATTATTCAATTTCAGTGGTTATTATTAAATGGTCATTTTTGTGACAAATTCAAAAAATAACAGATAAAGTAAGTAATAACTTTAAGCATAGGAAATGAATTAAATTATTGTTGAGAAATCAATCATTAATTTTATATTTCAAAGATTGATTTTATTAATAGGAATTCAATCATATATTAACAAAAAAAGAAAAAAACATTCGGTCATTAACTTTTCAAATTTTTGCTTGTCAGCTTAACTATTGTCAGGAGAAAAATTCTCAATTTCAAATTTATTACATTTGAAAAGGGAGATAAAAAAATAAAAAAAAAGAAAAGTATTTTTTGATGACTTCAAATTATTTGACCTCATCGTTTTTTTTTTTCTCTCTCTCTCTCCCTCTCTCTCTTTCTCTTCAAAAAATAACCTAAAAGTTTTGCTTAAATGTAATATTCATTTTCCTTTTTTTTTCCTAAAAGATACACCCATTATCTTAAGTGTACCCCAATAAGCTTATATAATTAATAAAAATTTTTCGAATTTTTAACAAAATGCATATTATTAACAAAAATTTGGTTTTTTTTCAAATTATAGATTTAGCTATATCAAAATAAATTATTTGTTTCTGATATTAGTTAGAGAGAAGTTTGCTTTTTCTTCCTCTAAAAATTATTCACATTATTTTTTTTTCTAATTGCTAATAATAATCGGAAATCTTCTTCATTTCGTCTAACATTTTCCTCTTTTTTTTTTCACGAAATCAGAAATAAAATTGAATCGATGAAATGAATTTTTAAATTAAAAATATGCACAACAATACTATTACTTCATCGAAATTGTTTGAATAAAAAAAGAAAATTGGATGATGACGGAGTTTTAAAATAACAACAGTTTGCATTTTATTTTCTTGTAACAAAAAAATTTAAATAAGAATTGATTTCAAATAAGAAATTTCAAGATATATTCCTGAATCGAAATTAAAAAAATTTCCCACACAACTAACTTAAAATGCAATAAAAAAAGAAAAGTTTAAAGAAAAAATGAAAAACTGAAACTTTTATAAATTAAAATTTTCATCTTTTCAATAAAATAAAATAAAATCATCGTTTTCTAATAAGAAAAAACAAAATATTTGCTCAAAACTAAACAAAAAATTAAAAAAAAAAAAAACTTTTTATCTTTGCTAAATTTCATATTGCATCTGTAACTGCAAATCAAAAAATTGAAAAATCAATCAAATATTTTTCTCATATTTTTATTTCTTTAAATTCCTTAATTTACAACATTATAAAATATTGTCGTATTTTTGAACTTCTTCCATATATCCACAGCTATATTTATCCCATCATTTCTTATCTCATATTCATATCTAAATCTGATTCATATGGGAATTAAATAACTCTGAACTTCAATCTAGAACTTCCTGGAACTCATTCATATGCAATTAATCTAAAACTATCTATAACTTCCTTTAACCTATCCCTCCTCTTCTTTCCTTTTTTTTTCCTAATCTTTCACTCCCTTTTTGCCTATCTCTTTTTCTCTCTCCCTTCCTCCCTCTCTCTCTCTCCTTCTACCCTTCTTAATATCTTTGTTTGATAGTTTATAATTCTCTATAAAAATGTAAAACTAATTCAAACTTATCTTCCACCTATCATTTCTTATTTTCTTTTTATTTATTTATTCAACCCAATGATTAACTACCATATTATATTCGAAATTACAGTATATTATATATAATTTAATATTTGCATTTTTTCAAAATTTCTTAAAAATAAGAAAATAATAGATAATTCTATTAATTTTTGTTCCGGAAAAGATAAATAACCGGAAAAAAACCAAGCTTTAACCGTAAAACTTAATATATCATTTTGCATACATGATAAGACGAATTAAGAAAAAAATATTTTTATGGAAATATGAAATGATTATAATAAATTTTTTCCATTATTATTTTGATAGCAAATAATTAAATTAGAAAGTGTGTTAAATTCATTGGTCTGAATGAAGATTTTTGAAAAATTTTCTAAAATCAAGTATAATGTAAATTATTTAATGACATTGAAAAAAACAGATGCAATTTTTCATAATTATTATTTGACGAAAATAAATTAAACAATAATTTATTTCATGCAAAAAATGCTAGTTAAATTATCTTTTGTAATATCTGGTTTTAATAACCATAAGCAATGCAATGTGATTAGTTGCATGCAAAAATTTCGTGTGATTTTCAAATTTATTTGAAAATTTGAAAATTTTTTTTTGTCACAATAATAATGCAAAAAAATGTATTAATTAATTTAAAAGTTCATAAACTTTTTGAAATAAAAGCTATAAACAGAATTAAAGATTGGAAAGACTGCTTCTGTAGATTTGAATAAATGTGGAAGAATATATCTGATTAGAAATAAATTCCGAATCTGCCTGAAGCAAATAAAACCGGAATATATCTTATCATAAATAAAGCCGGAAAAGTCTTCGACTGATTAAATTACTTAAATTTGAACTAAAGCTGTTTTGAAATAGATAGAGTGACATGTTGATTTAAAGAACATACATGAGTGGAAAGATGGCAACATGCCAGTTAACTTTATGCAATTCGTCTTTTTTCTTTATTTTTATTTTTTTACTTTTTTTCAAAAAAAAAAAAAAAAAAAAAGTAAAATAAGTAAAATTTAATTAATTTTATGAACAATATTATCCGTGCAGTTAGATTATTTCTGGAATAAATCTAATACTGATTAATATGTATAGAAAAACAATGAAATTCCTCCGTAATTAATTGAATTTAATTTCGAATTAAAATAATTTAATTATTTTGAAAATTAATTCCGATTAAATTTTCTACTAATTTTCAATAAATATGCTGTGAGAAGATGCATGTATGAGTGAGAATGCATTACGTATTTTTAAGTATAGAAACACGCAGAACCACGCCCATTACATTCGATTAAATGATACTGTAATGTTCGATTTTAAATTTAAAAATTAAAAAAAAAAAAGAATAAAATATTTTTATTTTTTAAAAAAATATTCTTAATCAATGATATTTTTATACCAAAAAAGTTTATTTTTGATAAATTATGATCAGAAATAACATTATATCAATTATCATCTAATAGCAAAACAGTACCAATTCAACTTCATTTTTAGATTAACCTTTAACCTTTACAAATAATTGCAGTGTTTTCATTAATCAAATGTGTAAGAAAATTCTAAAATTCACTATTCTGGCAAACTTTTTGTTTTTCCTTTTTTCCCTTTTTTTGTTGAAAAAAAAAAAGGAGAAAAACGTTCCAATAGATATACAAACTTTGATTTGTGTATATGAAAAAATTAACTTTGGAACGGATCGGTTTGTAACACAAAAATTAGTTCGAAATTGAAATTGAAACAGTTGTTCGCCGGTCGATTTACTTTTTTTTTTTTTTTTTTTCCAATTGCTCTTTTGTTAGACATTAAATTCTATCGCAATATTTTCTATTCGATTATTTTAGCGTTGTTTTAGATTGGATAAGAATGAAATTGAAAAGTTTAAAATAAGACAGAGAGAGAGAGAAAGTGGAAGAGAGAAGACTGAAATGATGATAAATTGCCTACATGATTTCTTTTCGACATAAACCTCAGGTTTAATCTCTATTTATTCAAATACACCTCAAATTTCTATCCAATATCCGTTCGTGTCTCTTTCTCTCTGTTCAAATTTCTTCTCTATTTCTAATTCAATTGTTCATATTACAAATATTTTTTTCCTTTTTTTTTTCTTTTTTGTCTTTTATTAAAACAAACAAAAATTTCGTTTTTCATCACTGACATCATCATCATCATCAATGGATTTTCGGTTCTAGTTTTTAGTCCGACTGACGAGATAAGAAGATTAATTTTTTCCTAGAAATTTTTCCTACTTTTTAGCTGTAAATTTTGAAATAAACAAATTTTTTGAAATTTTATCCACCACTCTTTAGTTTAAAGAACAGACTATGTATGAGTGAGATGTGATCGAATGGTTTTAATATTTTTCAAAGAAATCTGATTGAAGTTATATATGCATTATTATATATATATATTAAAATGTTTAATTTGATTGGTCATTGTTCAGAAATGTTCAAAATATAAATGATTTTTAAGATTATATAAATAGAAATTTTAAACTTTCTAACAATCAAAAAATTATATAATTAAAATAAATCATATATATATTTATTACATATAAATGTGATGTTTAAAAAAAAATATTTTCAGGTAACAAAAAAAAAAAAAAACTAATCACATTTCATTTAAAGATAAGAATGCTTCATTTTATTTTTTTTTTAACTTTTTCCTTCCTTATTGCTTAAACTGCTGTTGAATAATATAATGCACAACTGTTTAATCTAACAGGTACTGCCAGATGGACAGGCGGAAAAAGACAGATGAATAGATAAACTAAAAAGCGAATGGATTTCAACAAGATGAATACAAACTTCAGCAATTTTAAATTTAAAAAAAAAAAAAAAAAAAGAAGACTTTACGAAATTGAATATCTGAATTTATTAATGTCATTTGTATTTACACTTTTTTAGTCGATTGATTTATTATTTTTAAACATGTTATGAATGTTAATTTAATTTAATAGTTTAAGAATATGAATTCAAGATGTTCATAAAATTTGGTGAAAAGTGATAGGAAAATTTTTGTTTACTTGTTTAAATTGCTCTTCATATGACCAATTTTGTTGTCCACTAGCATCCGAATCCGCATTATCATCACCGATACTTCCGCCAGCTCCCGTAATGCATTCTTTTTTCTCTTTACGAAAGCTGAAAATCAAAAAAAATTTATACTTACCTCAAAAGCTGTTTATCTTCCAAAAAATTTAGCTGAAAGAAATTTTTTTTAAGAAAAAAAATACAGGAATAATAAATAAACAAATAAGAAGAAATGAAAGCAAATTATTTTTGATATTCTTGAGTAAGTTAATTTCATTAAAATTTATTATCATTATTATGAAAATGAAACTAGGAACAAAATTTACTTAATAGTTAAATCTTCTGGCTCGGTACTTGCTAACGCTTCATTCTCATCCTCATCATCTAGACCAGGTGACACACCGGAACTTCTCGGATTACCGTTAGCTGCCGCAAATTGATTATGTAAAGTTAAAGGATTTTGCTGTAGAGCAGCCAAAAATGGCGGAAAAACATTGATTGGAAATGTTGACCGAAATCTGAGATCTACAAATATCACCAAAACTAGGCTCATTAGCTATTTTTTTTCCTATAGATTAATATTTTAAAAAAAGTGTTAAAAATAAAATGACAACAAAAAGTGGGAAACTATTTTTATCGTTAAATTATCAATTAAATGAAATAGATTTGTGGAAAAAGTTAAAAATGAATGAGATGCAAATTTGTTTTGAAAATACACAAAATGAATCTATGCATTAAGCTATTCAAATTTAATTTATGTCATCAAAAATTTGTCAAAGAAATATAATTGAATAGTACCGTTTAATGAGGAAGTAAACCTTTGAAAGGCTTTTTGTTGAACTTCAAGCTCACGTTCTAACATCGAATTTGCATCATCATCAGTTACTGGTGAATTTCCACTTTTAATCTAAACTTTCTAAAAATTATGATGGGAAAAATAGCAGAGAAACTTTTTTCTTGTATTAAACTAAATTTCAATTTAATGTTAATTAAAAAATCAAAATTTATTAAATTACATTAATATTCAAATAATTAAAAAAGTCTGAAAACTTGATTTAAAAAGAAAAGGCTTAAAAGAAGTTGTGGAACAAAAAATACTTTTTCATATTTTCTGATTTATGAAATTGATAGAAATTTGATGATAATTTTAGGATATCATATAGTTTTAATATGAATGATTATCGTATAATTACATTTCTTTTTTTTCTTTTCTTTCTTTTGAAATAAGATTATTTGCCTGATTATATGGTAGACGAATAATGACTCTTATTTGTAATAGAAAAACAGATAACTCGAATAATTACATCATTATTTTTTGAAGCATTTAGGATAGTCGATAGATTGGTACTTAAGTCAGATTGTAGGATACCGGATTGTTCCGATACATTTTGTAATGGCGGTGTTGATGAAGCGCTACAAGATAATTGCATCTGTAACGCATGTTGTGATTGCTCCAATGATTTATCAGAGTTTAAATCAGCTCCGGATGCTGACGATACTGATACCGGTGTTGTTTCCATTGCTATCGACATATCGGAGCATTCAAATTATTTTACCTAAAAATTTCTAATAAATTATAAATATTCAAATTTTTCCATCCATATTCTCTTTGTTGTTCGAGAAAATTTCAAATGTTATGACATTTTAAGTTAACAAAAAAATAAATAAATAGACAAATATGTTAAGATTTTTGACAGTTTAAAATGATTATTATTGTAATTAGTAATTAGTTAATTCTAAGTTATCAATAACTTTCATAGCTTTTCAGTTTTTCTTTTCTCTTTTTCATTTTTTTTTTCATCTTTTTTTCTTTTTAAATGAAATATAATTTTAGAAAAACCATTGATAATAGTAATACAGTATGCCACACTGATAAAAACTTCAAAGTGTACTAAAATGGCCAATAATTGATAGTTTATCACATTTTAGAATAATGATTCATTCAGATATGTTAAAGAAATATCAGTGATGATTAGAATGAATATATGATCAACGGAATGATAATAGTGATTTGTAGTGGAGGGGGGAGGGAGTAGCAGGAATGACTGAATGGACCGATCAACGGATACGGACGACAACCAGTCCTGCTCAGACAGTTGATTGGTCGGATACTTGGGGTGGAGCCTTCTCTTTTATCCGGCATCTCTCTCTATCAGAATGATCAGATCGAACCAGCCGCTATTAGAAATCTTTATTACTACCAAAACTGTTCCGGAAAACTGAAAAATGATGGATGGATGAGTATGAAGATTGTCATATATCATTATCACTGACATTATCAGTATAATCATTATCACTTTGCAATAATTATAATAATTTCGTTATTACCAGCATTATCATTATCATTGTAATCATTATTAGTAATAATTGTGATAATGATGAATAAAGATATGATGAGGATAATGGATTAATGTGAAAATGACAACAATTACAATTATTATTTTAGCTAATTTTTAAAATGTTTGTATTAAATTGTAAATAGCTTAAATTGCAGAATTTCCTTTTTCTGCAACGATAACAATCACAAGAATGATAATAATAATAATAATAATAATAATATTAATATTAATGTTATTATTTGGTATTATTATAACTATTATTGTTAGTAATAATAATAGTAATTAATAAGAGCAATGGCTATAGTGATAACCAATGTGTAATGATTGCAATAACAAAATATAAAATTAAATTAATTAACTGAAAGATCAAAGCATGGTGATATCAATTATATGATAAGTGATAATAAATCTGTGAAGCAAAATGATTATTATAATTGTTACTAAGATAATAGTAATGTTTATTTGAAAGATTTGCAAGTTTACTCGTAAAAGTTTCTTTAATGACAATTGCTTAGAGAAAATGGTTTAAATCAAAAAAAAAAAGATAAAAAGGAAAGAAAAAAAGTTTTTTTGTTATGTGATATGGCTAAAGATAATAATGATATATGATAAAGCTGTTAGTTCTAATTGCATTGCTACACTTTTATATTTGATTAGATTTCAGCTGAAAAATAAGAAAATTTTCTCAATTTAAAATTTAAGAATTAAATGATTTAAATTGGTTTGTTTGTGATTCGTTTTGTAGGACAGAATCACAAACTTAATGTTAGTAAGATAAATTGAAATTTTAATAAAAATAAGTTATCATTTTAAAATTTACATACTAATTGCTACGACTAAAATAACAGCTAACTTAACAAATGCCAATTTTGAAATATTGCATATTGACCATTTGACAGATTTAAAGAGCGTATATTCCTTAAAATCTGATCAAATATTATTTACATCTGATAATAGAAGAGAAGAAGAAAATAAAGAAAAAATTTCTGAATTACTATAAATAATCATAAATTAAATTAAGTATGAACATAGTAAATATAATTCAAATGATTTTCATGCCGATTTTTGTTAGAAATTTCTTGAAATCATCCAGAAAATAATATTTTGTAACAAATATTTTGACAAAAATTATCTGAAAATTGGAAACAAAAATTTTAGATTTTACAACAACCCAGAAGAAAAATTTTATAAATAATACAAATATAGCGAGCGATAGTGAAATGATTAATTATCAAATCAAAATATTGTTATTGAATTAAAAAAAACTGGAAAAAATGAAGAGAAAAAAAATGAATTGACAATGGGACTAAAATTCATTTTAAGTTAAGTTATTATTTATTAATTTAAAATAGTTGAAAATTAAGAACAAATTGAAGACAATAATGAAATAAATAAAAAACTTTTTGAATAAAAATTTTGCTAATAATTATGTTCTATTTCTATTTTAAATTAGAAAGATAACAAACATTAAAATGTTCTATCATATTTTGTTCAACGTTTCATTTAAATTAATTTAATATTCGATTTAATTAATGTTTCGCTTGCTAAATGTAAATAATAATCAGAAAATCGATTTATTAATTCAGGAATAGTTCGAGAGAAAAATAATTTGGTTGACCTAATTACAAGTTATTCAGTAATCAAAAATGCTAACTAATAAAAATTAAACTATTTAAAACTGAGTAATAATTTCATTTGATATTTTAATGGACTATAATTTAAATTGCCAAAGTTCAATACTCTTCTGGAAATTACAATCTGCTATTTTGCTGCTGTTATTCTTTCATACATCATTGAGAAACTATCTTGTTCAATTTAATTAGCTTTCAATTAAATTTACCATTTCTATAGTATTTCAATTTTTAAACTTTATACTATCCTATTGCTAATTAGATGTATTTTTCCGAATATAAATTATCGATTAATCTATAATCGTTAATAGCTATTGCAAAATGTTTACCAGAAATATAATGCGTTGGGAATAAATAAGAATCAATTAAATTCATAAAATTAATTAATCAATCAATTAATTATGATCCTAGGATAAGAATTAATAAAGAGTTTAAAGTTACACAAAAATGTTAGTTTAGAAGATGATTAATTAATAATATTTAATTATGATTATTTAGTTAAATGTAAAAAAATATTTTACGTAATCAAATAAAATAAAATAAAATACAAACCATATTGAGGTTTGAAAGGATAAATAACAAATGGAGGAAACATTTTCAAGGGTTTTCCATTCCCGGAAGAAAAGTATAAGCAAAAGCATCATAAGGGAGCCATAATTCGATTGAAGCTGGATTATAACTGCCTTCTCATCCATAAGGACAATATGCGCGCATATTCCTTTTGTTTGCAAATGATAAATGTTTTATGGCTGCTAATAATAAAGGTCAAATCAAAGCTAAATGAAGTTAAATTAATAGCTAATATAATATTTATTTATTAGGCAAATAAAAAAAAATGAATTGTTTTTGAGGAAAAATATATTTGAAATAATAATTAGATTTTAATTAATTACAAAACTTTGTTAAATTTAATACTTTTTTTGTCTATTTTTTTCGTATTTTTGTTGTTTATTTCTTTATAATAAATGATGAATTTTATTATCTGCTAAATCATTGCCTTCGAACCATCTGGCTTTATATGTCATAAACTATGATTAAATAAATGTCTTCGTTGAATCAATCATGCAGCAATGAAATAAATTAAGCAAAAAAAAATTATTGTTATCATTTGATGATAATATTAATATAATATATTATTATCTTTGCTTAAGTGTAATTAGTTATTATTCATAATAAAATTTTTATAATTTAAACAAAAATTTTTGATAATTTTAATAAAAATTTTCAATAATCTGTTAAAAAAGTCTTTTTTTTTTTGTTTTTGTAAATAAAATATCATATGAAATGTTGAAATAATTATGATATCTTATTATTTTTTTGGTTAAATGAAAATAATTGTAAGCATATAAATGCATTAATGAAAATAATTTTAAATATAAAAATGAATAAATGAAAATAATTTTAAATATAGAAATGAATAAATGAAAATAATTTTAAATGAACATACATATATGACACACAAACACATACGCTGTGTCATTTATATTCATTCACCTTATAATTTCATCTGTAATTAACATGAATAAATTACTAGTGTATATTATATACAATTTCATTATGAAAATTTCATTATCAATTGATAAAGAGAGGAAAATAAATGAAATTGTACAAATCTTTTAAAATTATTTATATTTTTCTTAGATATTTTATAATTTAGTAATATTTATATTTGTTATTCAATTCCACTTCATAAATTAAATGCATTTTTCATTTTCATTTCAATTCTTCGTTCTTTTTTTTTCTTTTGTTCATGTTGAAAATTGTAAAATAAGTTAAATTAAACAATGCTAAGCACTAATTCATCATGATTAGCTCATTTTGATATATAGTTTTAAAGCACTGTTCAGACGTTTTTATTATTCTATTTAGCTAAATATGCTCAATACGTTGAATTCGTATTTCATAGCTATCAGACCATATCAGAATAACTAATCTATTTAATTAATTAAATAATTTCATGGTTAGTTAAACTATACTATATACTCTATTAATTAATAAGTAGTTTATTTTAACCCTTAGAGTAAACTAGTTTAATACAATTTTATGCTATGAAAAGAAAAAAATTTTTCCAATAGTGATAATGATAAATGATAATAATAAAAAAAGAAGCCATTATGGTTATAAAATGACTGCAGTAGTGATAATTTGATAGAAATGATGATAATCAAGATAATGATGACGATAAAATCAAATAATTATGATAATAACAATAGTAATATCAATAAATGATAATTATAATTATAACTGTGATAATAATATCGAGCAACGGTAATTATTTATGGTTCACATCTAAGAATAAAAGTAAAGAAAAGATAATTTTTGATATGATTGATTAACAATTTTGTCACGGGGAGAAATGTTATTACCCACCCGAAAGTCATATTTCTTTAATCACCGAATAATTTTAGCTCTTCCACTTTTATCCTTACCTACGATTATTATTATAATACAAGTATAGATAGTATGTATATGTATCACAGTACTACCACTATACTACTATTAATTGTTACTAATACTACAGCAATTTTGATTGTTGACAAGTTGACCGAAATGTTCAAATAGTTTTTTTTTTCTTCTTCTTTTTACATAATGGTGAAATCAAGGTTATTGCAAAAATTATACCAACAAAAATTAGCATTATAAATGAGTTGAGCGAATAAATACTTCCAAATATCATTTTTTACTTTTTAAATATTTTCAATTTTATTATGAAATATTAACTAAACTTAATAAGTTCTAGTTAAAAATGAGTAAATAAAGTAATTGAATAATGTTTACAAAATGTTGAATAAAATTCTTATAAAACATTTAATAAAGTTAATAGGTAATGGTTACAATATGATCAATAATTAACAGATAATTCTAACAAAAAATTGTCAATTAATTATCTTTGAAAATTTTAAAAATTATATAATTTGCATTCTACTCATGTATTATTAATTGAAAATATTAAATAACTTAGGTAATACTACTTATAACTATATAATTAATTTAATGTTCATAGTAGTAGTAGTAGTAAGCAGTATTAGCAGTAGTAGCAGCAGTAGTAGTAGCAGTGGTAGTAGCAGTATTAGCAATGGTAGTAGCAGTATTAGCAGTGGTAGTAGCAGTATTAGCAATGGTAGTAGCAGTATTAGCAGTGGTAGTAGCAGTATTAGCAGTGGTAGTAGCAGTATTAGCAATGGTAGTAGCAGTATTAGCAGTGGTAGTAGCAGTATTAGCAGTATTAGTAGTAGTAGTGGTAGCAATAATAATAATAATAGTATTAGTAATGAAGTAGAAGCAATAGATAGAATCAATTGTGAAGTGTCCTAATATTTGTTAATCAAACAAGTGCCATCGAGGAAAATTGAATTGGATGAGATAAGATATGAAGAGAATCTTTAAAATTAAAATTCTTTTAAATTGTCTTCTTTCAAAATTTTGCACTTTTTCCATCCAACTTTTACTAATTTAATTATTTCATTTATACAAATTATTAAAATGTTGAATGGATGGAAATTTATTAATGATTATATTAATAATGAATGTATTATAACCTGAAATTTATTTAATTTTTTTCTTTTGCTTTTCATAAATACATAAATTTATTTCATTCTAACCTTTTGTTATATCCAAATTAAAAAGTAATATCCAAATTGCCAAATTTGTATATTGAACATTACTCGTTTAAACCATTTTCACACTAAATATTCGTGTTTGCATAATAGTTTTAATACTTCCTGTAATAGTATGATCAGTTTGTAAAATTTATTTTTTCAAATATCAAATTTTTGGAATGAACAATGCTAATCAACAAAGTGGTACATTTTCCGATTCCATAAAATTATTAAAAATGCAAAAAAAAGGAGAGAAGAGAGAAGTAATAAACATAATAAACAAATTGTAACAAATTGCATTTATAATTAAACAATAATATCTATCTTCAATTATTAGCAAAAAAAAATCATATCTTAAAATTATTCATTTTTAAATTAACAGTAAACAAAAATACATCTATCTTTGTTATTTTAAATATAATTATGAAACTTTTTAACAATTGCGAAAAATTTGCCTAATCAAAAATTAGCTACAATTTATAAATTGATTGAAATTTATTGACTATCAATAAGAGAAGCATAGTAAGTGTTGAAATTATGATTTCCTTAGAAGGCTGTTGTAGCTATGCTTAGAAACTTAATGGTGTCCCTCCCAACTTTTCCGCCCTAATCCACTTATCAGACCCATTATTATATGTGTAAATATTTTGGTAAATGAATAAGCAAAGGCCATTGCAATAAAAATATGCCAACATTTATCAATTTGCATGGAAATCAATTAAATGAAATGACACATTAATGGTTGAAAAAGATGTTAGAAATATAAGGCTTAATATCTATTTTATTTATGCAATTTCAAATTCAAATGTGATATTAAAAATTTGAATAAATGATTATTTCATAGTTCAAAATGTATTTTTATTAACTTATTCATTGTTTTTTTTTTCTGACACATTAATTATTGAAAAAAATTATTAAAAATATTAGCTTAATATCATGTTTATTTGCTCTTTAAATTCTCTTTAAATCTTTGTTCTCTTTAAAATATTTGCTCTTTAAATCCATGTATTTATCTATTTTTATTCATTTATTCATTTGTTTGTTTATTTATTTATTTGCTTGTTTATTTAATTACTTAATTATTTATTCATTTACTTATTTGTTTATTTACTTATTTACCTGAATCGGAAAATGTTGCAAATATTTTGAATGCTTTTGTATTTTTGATTATAAAAAATGTTTTATTAACATTAAATAAGATAACATTAAATCTCAAGCAAATTTTTTGGAGAAATATTAGCAAGCCATAAAAGCTTTATAAAAAAAGTGAAATATTTTGTTTTAAATTTGATTATATTTATTAATCTGATTTTGCACAAAATATAATTGGTGAAAATTTTCGTTGTTGTTAATGTCTTTTTTTACACACCGATTTATAAAAACTTAAAAACTTTTTACTTTATTTTCACCAAGAAATAAGTTGACAAACTGATTTTAAATTATCGAATGAAAGTTAATGAATATTTTCAACATTTTTTTATAATTAATCTTCTTTTATATCATATCATATTATGCAAAGTATACTATCAACACTTTAGGATTGTTATTGTTATTGGCCAATTAAAGTACTTAGAGCAAAAGAAAAAAAATTTTTGAAATAAAATCCTGAAAAAATGAAAAGAAATTGCATTCTTAGGAAGCAAAAACAAAAAATCAAATAAATTATATTAATAGCCTAAAATTATTTTCTGTTAACAGATCTTAAACAAATGTAATAGATGCATTTAAGTAAAAAAGAAAATGATAACATTTTAGTGTGTCTTCGAATAAATTATTTCATTGGAAATAAAAAATGTCAAAAAAAAATTATTTCTTTAAGTTTTTTAAGAAAAAAAAAAAAAATTGGTTATTGTTGACGTTCAGGACAATGGAATGTTGAAGCATCAGTTGTTCAATTATTCGGATGGATAAATAAGTAAATAAATAAATAAGTACATAGATTAGATAGATAGATAGATAGATAGATAGATAGATAGATAGATAGATAGATAGATAGATAGATAGATAGATAGATAGATAGATAGATAGATAGATAGATAGATAGATAGATAGATAGATAGATAGATAGATAGATAGATAGATAGATAGATAGATAGATAGATAGATAGATAGATAGATAGATAGATAGATAGATAGATAGATAGATAGATAGATAGATAGATAGATAGATAGATAGATAGATAGATAGATAGATAGATAGATAGATAGATAGATAGATAGATAGATAGATAGATAGATAGATAGATAGATAGATAGATTGATTGATTGATTGATTAATTGATTAATTGACAATTCTTTAGCTATCAATCTCGGGAATGGAATTAATCTTAAATATTTAAATCATATCACAGTAAGTAAATTTTTGCTACTAATCTTTGCAAAAATTTGCTTTTATTTTCATTTTACTAACATATTTTAGAGAAATTATTAAAATTCAAAAAATTTTATTGATGAAAAAATATAGAATAAATGAATAAAAGTGAGAAATAGAATGAATGAAATGGAAATAAATTGTTTTAGAATAGTTAGAGTGAAGCAAAATAAAATAAGTGAATTAATTTGAATTGAAATGAAATTTGATTGAATGAATTTATTTAGCAGAAGTGAATGTAATTTGATCCATCGGAAAGCTTTTGACATTGTTTCGGATATTACTAATAGAAATAAATTTGTATCTTTTTAAAAATGTATAAGTCAGTATATTACGGATTACTTTAATATTCCATAATTGCTTTTCTAGAATTGTTCATCCATTGAAAACATACTTCTGTATTAATATCATGATAATGATTGTGATAATAGTATTTATAGTAATATCGTGATAATAATCGTGATTAAACATTCGTGACAAAATCGTAGTGGTAATAAAATAATGAAAATCATAGTGTAATAATATTTATTATTGCTAACAATTGAATTTCGCTGTAAAAATAAAATAAAAATCAAATTAAAACTTTTCCAAAAGAAATTTAATTCTATAACTCTTTTCTAAACAAAAGAAAAAAGAAGTTTGGAAGAATTTCACAGAAATTTCTTGTTCAAATAACAAAAGAGAAGAAAAAAAATCCAATAAACATAGTTAATTTATTAAAGTGCTAAACAATCATTGATGATGTCATCAAGTTTAAAATTGATAAAAAGATGATAATAATTTGTTAATATTTCTTTTAAAAAAAGAAAACAAAGAACGAAAGAATAATATAATACAAATAAGATTATTTATTTGATATATACGAATTGGAATGAATGAAAAATGAAAAAAGCAAATTCATTGCAAAGACATTAAAGGGACAATTTTTTTTGAGAATTTTTAAAAGAAATGAAAATTTAAATGATTGGAATGATAAGACAAATAAATAAAAAGAATTAATATACTTTAAAGAGGACGAGCAGAAGAAGTAAGCAACTGTGAGCAGACATATTACGAATTAAGATTGTATATAAATAAACAAATCACTCATAAATAAATCAAGTTTTCTTACACAATTTGATGACTGATATATGTCATAATTATTAAATTATGTTAACATCCTTGTTATTAATATTGAAATTATCGCTAAGTATTACTAAATGTTGATGATATTCATGTTATTTTTCATGCTAACACTTATTATTATTATTATTATTACTGTCATTATTACTACTATTTTTGTTATTACCATTTGAACAATAACTTATTATCAGCGTTATTACCATTGTTATTGTTTATATCATTATTGTTATTTATTGTAATTATTATTATTATTATTATTATTATTATTATTATTATTATCATTGTTATTATTTGCAATATTTCATATTCATGTTACAAAAAATAAAAATTATTATTAACATTGCTTTTATTGATATCAATATTATCAGTTGTTACAATTAAGGTTACTACTGCTAACATCAATACTAATATATAATCATTGTTGTTGTTATTAATATTATTATGAACTTGTTCGAAAGGTTATTTTATTATTCTATTAGATACTTCGAATTAATTCTATAATATAATATCGTTAATGTTTTTGTTGAAAAGGTATAAATAATTGGAAAAATAGTTATCACTGATACTATTTTTGTTAATACCAATATTATCAATAATTAAAGAGATGGGAAAAAATTATTAATTAATTTATAATATTTGCTGCAGACAAAAATTAAGAATGACTGAAGAGTCTCTTAGGTTTATTAATATTTTATAATAAATATAAAATTTGAACT
Source organism: Brugia malayi (assembly GCF_000002995.4). Lineage (NCBI taxonomy): Eukaryota > Metazoa > Nematoda > Chromadorea > Rhabditida > Onchocercidae > Brugia > Brugia malayi. The sequence goes on from NW_025062477.1 coordinate 5,432,077, forward strand.
TGAGTAGAAACAAATTACAGAGAAATAGTGAAATCAATTAAATAAGTTTTATACTTTATAAATTTTACGTTGATTTAAAATTTAAAGAGCTAATGGAAATCTTTCTTTTTTTTTTAATACACCAATTGATACTTCTGTGTATTTCTCTAAAATTATTACAACTTTATAAAAATTTTAATCAACCTTAATCTGTTATGACATGTCGTAAACAAAAGTCAGTTGGTACTTATTACTATAATAATATTATGGATTCAATCAATGTTTCAAATTCTAAAATAACCAAGCACCAATCAATTGAATCATCTTTATTCATTCATTCCTTCATCTATTCACTTTTCTTCATTTTAATAATTTAAACTTGCTATTATCATTTCAAATTATATTTGTTAAATTAAAATGAAATGAAATATTTGAAGAAATTTTTTTTTCTTCTTTTTTTCAACTAAATCAATTCATTTTTTAATAGCATTTATCCTCTTTTGATAATATTGATTACATTTTTATTACTAATATGCATATTAAATTAGAATATTAAAAGATTAATTTTGCTAATTTATTCATTAATTATTATCCACTATTAGCATTGCATGATAATAAAATATTTCAAATATTTGAATTAATTAATTTAATCATTTGCTTATTTTTTTCAAAATCTTTTTTTTTTTGCACAACTAATCAAAAAGTTATCACTGTGAAACTAATTACAAGCATTTCATTTGGTATTGGTGAGGAAAACCACCGAATGATGAAGTGTTATTCATTTGTAATGAATTGGTGTAGCACTGTGACATGCCAGATAACAAATGCTTAGACAACAAAGCGGTCAAATAGATATATGCCAATAAATCAATGAATAAAAATTGGTAAATTAAATTTTCAAAAAAAAAAAAAAATGAGAGAAAGAAAAAAAATGGAACAATTTTCTGAACATTTAAGAAAATTTAAAATAAAACAAAAAAAGAAAGGAAGAGAAAGAGAGAGAGAGAAAGAGAGAGAGAGAGAGGGAGAGAGGGCGAATAAAAGAAAAGGAAAAAAAAACGAAAAATATTTTTGTCAAAGAATTTTTAATTGTATAAATGTGAAAAATGGCACAAAAATTTATAAAAAATAATTTGATATAATCATTTGCAGTTTGTTAAATTTTTAAATGTTAAACAACTTTTTGACTAATATTCTAATCGTATTTAAGACGAAGACAAATTAACAGCGTGCAATTAAAATTTAAGAAAAGCCAAAAAGCTAAACTTTGCATTAGTTTACTTTTCCTTTTTAATGCTGTAAATTTTACATTTCTTTTTTATTCTCTCATCTTTTTTTTTCATTTTCTCTCTCTTTTTCTCTCTCACTCACTTCTACACATACTCTCTCTCTCTCAGGTAACTTATCTATTTAAAGTTGTAAATAAAAAAAAAAAGAAAAAGCTAAAGGAAAAAAAAATTATAAAAGAAAATTTAAAGTGAATAAAAATTAACACAAAAATGAATAGGAAATAATCTATTCTAAGACTTACTTCCTAATTTTCCACTTTTTTTTTTGTTAAAAAATTTTTCAATTTAACAGTTGTTCATTTTGTTATAATGTCATTTTCTTTTTTTAAATGATTTTTGAGCTTGAAATTGAGCTTAAATTTGTAGTAAAAATAAAAATAAGAAAAAGGAAATCAATCAGTGAAATTGAATTAAGAAAATAAAAGATGAAAAAGCGTTCCGCTTAATGATAAGTGTTAAATTTTTGAATTCCAATGTAATGAAATGAAAAAATTGAAATACTTTTTCGAAATGGAAATCTTTCATTAGACTTTTTTATTGTTTTTGTATTTATTTATATAATACTAAAAATTAAAAATTAACTTTAAATAATATAAAACAAAAAAAAAAAAAAAGGAAAAATAAATGAATAAATTTGTGATAGCAACCAATTTCCAATTATAATTTACATTTTCGTCTCCTTCTTTCTCATTTTTTATCTTTCCGACTTCGCATACATTAATAATAAAATAATTTGAATTCCCGAAAATTTAAAGAAGAGGAAAGAAAGAACTACTAATTTAATAGTTAATATTTATAATGATTAATTTTAATGATGTCAAATATTGAATTTTTCAATATTATTAACATACGATGAAATTTATTAGATGAAATTACTATCATTGACAATAATTAAAATCAATTTTTTTAAATAATAATTTAAAATTTATTAAATAAAACAGATTGACCTTTGACATTTATCATATGCAAATAATTTTTCTAAATTTTTTATTAACATCTTTATGCTTAAAGTTAGCTAAAATTTAACTAAATTTTCAAAAGTTGCAGCACTTAGTTTCAATTAAGCACAAGTAAATAACTTATTATTCTAAGAATTGAAGAAAAAAAAAATGAAAAAATTGATGGCATAAAAGCCGAATTTGAAAAATTTTTTTGGTTAGCTAAATTTATTAAAGTTAAAATATGAAATGAATTTAATGGAAACTTCATAGCAATGATTGAAGTAAACAAAATGTGCAACGCATAAGAAAATTGAATTGTGAATAGTCATTTATAATTGGTTGTGAATATTTCAATATTAATTTTGCAAAAAAAAAAAAACGGAGAAAAAATTCAGTAAAAATTGTAAATTTACTTTCAATTGACGAAATTAAAATTTTGAAAAAGCTTTCGGCTATGAAAAAATTTAAATTACTGATCATTATAATTATTTATAATAAAGAAATATACCAAAATTTATAAATTTTCACTGCTGGAAAAACAACAAACAAATATCAATAAGGGTAAGAAATATTTTGATTAGTTAAATTCAATCATTTTTTTTTCTCTGTTATATTTGTTTTAACAATTACTGTAAAATATTTTTGATTGATTTTGATAATTTTTATCATTGATATTATCAGCATTGTTATCACTATGAACAAAATTTATATATCGTTGCAAATTGTGTCGAATTATTGATAAATTTAAATCAATCATAAAATTAAAAAATCACAAAAAGAAATTTATTCAGAAGAAAACAATTTGAAATTTTAAACCGTTGATTGAGGGGAAAATGTGAAATATTAGAAGCTTATTTTGATAAACTATCGATTGATTGTGTGTAGCTTAGATAATTGCACTCAAATTGAAAGATTTATTGCTATTTTAATAAACATTAAAGTTTTGTTGAAATTTTTCAATTACTAATTTTGTCACATATTAGCATTTTGGGTTATCATTCATTAGTAATTCATTAAATTATCAATGATATCATTTCAATACTTTAATCCTATAAATGATTAAATTATCGATCTCTTCATAGTTATACGAACGTAATCAATCAATTGTATTGATACATCGCAAAAACTATGAAAAAAAAAATATTTTTCACAAATAGAACAAATATCAAATTAATTTAAAAAAATTTAGTTTAAAAAAGCATAAATAATATCAAATTAGTTCAAAAAAAATTTAGTTAAAAAAAACATAATTAATTTTTAAAAAAAAAAGTTAATTTTAAAGTTTAAATAAAAAATGAAGTTCAAATAAAAGTTAACTTTAAAGAGTTAAAAAAGTTGATAATTTAATTTTAGAATTTTCTCCTAAATGCACTATATGTAGCTTGGAATGAGAAAAATTATAATTACTATGTTGCTAAGATGTTATTTTAGTAAACAAGTTGAAAGTAAAAAAAAAATTAATTTAACAAATTTAATTTCAAATATGTCTTCCTTTTTTTGTATGTTTCGTTTTCTTTTTTTTTTTCTTTTTTGCCCTTTTCCGTAAAATCGTTTTGATTGCAAGCAAATATTAATTTTTTGCTATAATTCAAAATACTTTCTTATAATAAAAGAAAATTTTATAATTTCTTAATAATTCATTAATTCAAACAATCATAACAATAAGCAAAAACAGTTGCTTTTTTCAAAAAAAAAAAAAAAAAAAAATCAATTATCAAATCAATCAAACATCTTTTTTTTCTCCCTCTCTCTCTCTCTCTCTGTCTCTCTTTCAAAGTTAAAAGGACAATATTTTTTGAAATTTTTTTCTAAAGCAAAAAAGAAACTGAATAAAATTTCCGGCTGAGTAAGTTAAAAGAAATAAAATATAAATTTATTTCGTCTTTTTTCTTCTATAAATATTTTAAACTAATAATAATTTTTGAAGCTTTATTAATTGATATAATATGTACAAACTTATAGTTTTTTATTAATTAATTAATTAATAATTTTATTATTACCATTATTAATATCATTAAATTTGTTACTGTTTTTTTTTTTTTCATAAAAATTTATTTTATTTACTAATTCATTTAAAATTCATTCTTTAGTTTTCTTCTCTTTTCCTGCTTAATACTCTTATCACTTGTCTTTTTTTCTAGTCAATTAATTAAACTTAATTAATTACCAATAAAAAGATACTAACGAACGAATCTGCCAGTCAACGATGATACATCAAAAAATATTTTTTGTTAATTGATTAATAATTAAAGAAAGAAAAATGAAAAAAAGAGAACAAAAAATGAACAAACATATTTCTTTTAACATTTTATAATAACTTTGTAATAGTAATCATTTATTTATTATTTTAATATTTTTTATTAAAGATTATATCTATGATTTTTATTTAACAAATTTTTTGCTCATTTGTTGCGTTTTTTGTTGTTTCCAAGAAAAAAAAAGAAAAAAAAATGATTTAAAGCAGAATGAAATTTTCAAATTTGAAGGAAAATAAGATTTGACATTAAAATAATAAATAGAATATAGGATGAAAAGAGAAAAGAGTGACATTTTTGATTAAGAAAATCCATCAATAAAAATTCCATTTAAATTTTCTGAATATTTTTCTCGGACTTCGTGGTTATATCAAAATGCTATCCTTCCAATTTTTCAACTCAAATGATTTATCAAATAGCAATTTATCAAATTTCATACCACGATTTAAGCTCATAATGGTTAAAGAAGCTTACGACTGACCAAAGGTCATTGCAGTAACGGTCATTTGTGTTGAAAAAAAAAAAATCTGTCTAGTTGTGTAATTGAAATCTAAGCACATTATATTAATCTTTAAGCATTTAACCCACATTTCTGTTCTTAAGCAGTTTAAAGAAAAAAAAAAACTTTTTTTAATTTTGACTATAATTACTTAATTATTCTTAAAATCATTAAAATTATTATCGAAAAAAAAGAAAAAATGCTGTAAATAGAAAAAAGTAAGTTCAAAAATCAGTAAAATTTCATTATATATGCATCTTTCGTGATGAAAAACATTGAAAATTTTTTGAATTTTTAAAGAATAATAAAATACATTTGAAAATTAATCGATAATTCTGGCAAAATGAAAACAAAAATTAATATTTGCAAAAAAAACATTTAATTAATAAAAAAATTTTAAATGGAAATTTGAAAAAAAAAAAAAAAAAAAACGAAAGTGCGAAAGAAAGAAATGAATGAATGAATGAATGAATGCAAAAATATTATTTCTTTTTTTTTTTTTGTTTTTTGTTTATTTTAGCAAATATCAAAAAACAAACCAAATTATATTTGGAAAGGAAAGGAAGAAATAAAAAAGAACAGAAAAGAAATGAAAAAGAAAAAAAAAGAGGAAATAATAACAAAAGTAAAAGAAAAGTTTAGAAAAATTGAAATGAAATAAAATGAATAAAAGAAAAAAAAATAAAATAAAATGAAATATTTTCCCTCAAAAAAAACAGTAATTAATGAAATTTCGGAAAAATTAAAAATTGAAAAATTATTTTAATTTGTTTTCATCGTTATTATTTTTTTAATTTTCATTTTCTTTTTTATTTTTTTTTTTTAAAGAAACACACTACAAAAATACAATGTGGAAGAAATAAAAAAAAGACAAAATAAATTTTATATTTTATTAGTCAATTGAAAATTATTGCCATGCATGAATTGCTTTGGGATTATTAAATTCTTTTACATTTAGATGAAAAAAAAAAAAAAGGACAAATGCAATTAATTATTTAAGTATTTAATGAAATAAAACAAATTTCTTCTCCAATTCATCCAAAAAAAAAAAAAAAATACCTACTATTTACTCTAAAATTTTGCTGTAAATTGATTATTGCTGAGAAAAAAATATTTCCTCTATACCTTTCCATTTCAATTCTTTTAGTTTAATTTTTGTTCTCTTTGAATAAAAGTAAATAAATGAAAGAGTATGAAGAAATAGAAGAGTAAAATGTAAAAGTAAAAATGAAAAATGAAAAAAAGAAAAAAGAAAAGTGCAGGAATTATTTTACTGTTTGATAAATGTTATAGGACGTAATTAATTTAATCATTAACTTGTAACACAACATTTTAATTAATAATATAATCGATTTTCAAACTAAGTAATTTTTATTTTGACTGAAAAATTTCAAATTTGATTTTATTCAAATTTGAAAAAAAAAAAAAAAAAAAGAAATTTGTTAAATTCGCCAACAGTATGTCAATATCAGAAAAAAAAAAAGCAATAAATTAAATAGAATGTTTATCTTTTGCTAGTATTTTGAGAATTATCAACAATTTTTGGATTGAACGAATTATTTTAATTAACGCTTCCAAACTGAAAAATATTAGTAAGAATTATTATTTTTCTTCTTTATAAATTAACTAATACAAATTTTAGGAAAATGACATAAAAGCAATAATAAATAGACAATTATCAAAATCATTTCTATTATCAGTGTTATAGCTTAACACTATTTTTCTTCCCTTTACATTCCTCCGCCAATGTTATCATTAATTATCACTATCATATCAATCAATAGCAAGTATTTATATTCATCTTCCTAACATTCCATATTTTCTTTCTACTAATTTTATTAATCACTCAAATCCAACTGATAATTTTTCTTGCATTTCTTTTTCGCCTAATATTATCATTTATCATTATTATATATATCCACTTCTAAAAATTTTAAAATTAAATATTAATATTTAATAAAATAATTATTTGGCAAACGATAAAGGAATAAAAATGGAAAATAGAAAAAAAAAACGAAATTGTTCAAAAATAATTATAATTTGTTCAAATCGATGAAAAAAATTGCTTTAATAAACGAAAAATGAATTAATGAAAGCTATTAAAAATCAAAACGATCATCCAATCATAATAAAAATCGGAGTTTTTCTTTTTTTTTTTTCATTTTTCATTTTTTGAAGTGCATCAAAATAATTGTGAAATTTAAAAATGCATGAAAAAACGATCTGAGAGAGAGAAAGGGAATAGTATATATGCAGAGAGAGAGGGAGAGAGGGAGAGGGAGAGAGAAAGAGAAAGCAAATTAGAAGGAATGTTCATTGTGTCGTGCAATGAATAATTTTGATCGGAAAATTAAATTAAAATAGAAAATCATTTACATAGTGATATTGTGAAAAAGAAAAATAGATACTACTAAATGCATTAAAAAATATACAAAATTAGAATTTATGCATATCATCGCTGTATTTAAAATAGAAAAAGAAAAAAGATAAGAAAATATAATATACAAATTTTATTTTTTTATTTTTTTTTTAAAGTCATTCTTATCTAAAACAAAGGAACGAGAAATAAACTTTAAAAAAAAGCGAAAATTGTCAAAGAAAAGTATAAAATAAGAAATAATGAATAAAAAAATTAAAAAAAAAAAAAAAGAAAAATGTATAAACAATCTTTTAATATAACATTTCACTGATAAATGATAATATGTGAGGGAAAAAGAAAGGACGAAGAAAAGAAAAGGAAACCGGAATTAACAAAAAGAACCACAAAAAGGATTGTAAGAAGAAGAGATAATATCAAATGGTCTTACTGTTAATTTCAATGAAAAAAAAAAAAAAAAAATGTAATTTTAATACAAAATAGCAATTCATTTTTATGTCTTTTAACATGGTAAATTATTTTAAAGTACAAAAAGGAGGAAAAAAATTTGTAATTGTAACCTTTTATTTTTAATTATGGAAATATTTACATATGAAAGGAAAAAAAATTTTATAACCTTGAAATACTGTAATATTTATTAAGAAAAAAAAAGAATTAAAGAATTAATTTATCAAACTGTTACGTTATTAATTTGTTTACTTTACTTTTTATTTTTTTATAGGTTGCTTTAAATTTTAACTTGCACTTTTTTCTTTCCTTTCTCTTCTCTCTCTCTCTCTCTCTCTCCCTCTCTCTTTACTCCTAACTGTCTCACATTCGTTCTTTCAAATTTCAAAAATCAAATCATTGATGTCTTTTTTTCTCAAACAATTTTAAAACATATAGCATTATTTTGTAGAATAAAAAAAATTTATAATTTTTGATTAATTGCATCTAAGCTAATTTTTCTTTTTTTCTCTGATAATTAGATTAAATTAATTTGAATTATTTTACCGTAACTGATTGCAGCGTGTCTTCTTTCAATGATACTTATTATTTGTGACAATTACATACAGAAAAAATTTTGAAAAAAAAAAAAAAAACGAAATTTAATAAGTAAGAAAAAATTAAAAATGTATGAGAGGAAAAATCAATTTCTTAATATTTGATGTAATCAATTTATTTGCATAAATTTGATAAAACAAAACTTAACAAAATGAATGTTAGTTAAATAAAAGGTACTAAAAGGTGTAAACTGTAATAAGAAGAGGAAAAGTTTTAAAATAACATTAAACTTTAAGTATGTAGCAATTTGCTCGTGAATGATTGAAATTGTTGAAAATGCAATTTGATAGATCGATGAACACAATAAAATTAAAACATTTAATCATCAATGAAATAGATATAATACATTTAATTCATTTAAAAAAAAAAATTAAAAACCTTAAATTAGAAAAAAAAGACGGTGGAAAAGAGAAGAACAAAATGGTATGACTAAAAAAATTTGTATAAATTTTTTTCAATTACACATAACATTGTTCTATTATTTCGAACATACATGAATAAAGCTGATAATAACAAATGATAATAATGATAACGATAATAATACAGCTTTTGCTTTCATTTACAATCACGGAATCATTTTAAATGCTAAATGGTAAATAGTTCGTTTTGTTTGCCACATTTCTGCAATTTGTTTTTTGTTTGTTTTTTTTTTTTTTTTTTTTTTTTTTAATTTATTTCTCACTCTCCATAAGCTTCCATTAAATAAGTGTTTAGTAATTGGAATAAAATAATGAAAGAGGCATTTACATCAATCAATGTTCCACTTCTCAACCAAAATTTTGAGCTGCAAAAAGAAATAAAGAAAAACATTAAAACATAAATTTCTATCAATTTGTAAAAAAAAAAAAATAAAATTAAAACAAACTATAAATGACAATGTTGTAATGAAAGAAAGTTGCAGTAACATACGCAAATATTAACATAAATGAAAATTATTATTACTAATATTATTATTATATTATATTATTCATTATTATCGTTTATTATTATTATTGCCACTGTTATCGTTATTATTATCATGATTATGATTATTATTACTACCATTGTTACTAAAGATGTTTGACAAATTTTTTATAGCATTTTAAATTATATTACTCAATACGATAACACTATTAAAATAGAATTCAAAAGAAAACATTTAAATTCAAGTTTTAAAAATTGAACACAAAATTTAATTATAAAAAAAATTTCAATTTTTCAGTAATAAAATGCATAAAGATAAATAAGTCAACATGAACATGTATAAATGCACTAATCTGGATGAAAAAAAAGAAATCAATTATCAAATTGGTATTCGACAATGTAAATGTTTGTTTAACGATTACGGAAATGACATAAGTATGTCATCAATAAAGCATAGAAAAGTATTAAGATGCAAGCATAATATCATTTAAAGTAAATGTACGCTCACTATAATTTCTACAAATTATATATTTCGCATTTAATAAAATCTTTAAAAAAAAATAGAAACGAAACGTAAAATGACCACGTCAAAATTCAAATTAAAAAAACAAGTCGATGATGACATATATGCGTTCCATTTTATTACAGCAATTAAATTGCATTCAAATTTCGGAATTTCAAATAAGAATGAAATTTAGTGTAAAATAAATATGCAATTATTTCATTTCTTTTAATTAAATAATTTGTGATAGTAGTGGTAATTGTAATAGTGATATGATAATGATGATAGTGATGATGTACTATCAGATAAATAATTTAATAATAAATGGAACGAGAAGAATTAATCAGCAATTGATTCAAATATTTATGAAAATGTGTTTTTCCTTCTTTTTTTTTTTTCTTTTTTCTGTAATTTAAGTAAAGAGGAAGTATTGGTTTAAATTTTGTAGTATTACAATAAATAGTTGTTCAACGAGAGTCCACGGGTCCACGGGATGGGTGTGTGTATGTTTTGATCAAATGATGGCATGGCACCTATTGAATGAGAAAATGATTCTAGCATTTCATTTTCATCCTTTCTTCTCTTTTTTTTTTCTCACAAATATAAACTTTAGAATGTTCTTTGAAAAAAATAAAAAAATTCTTTTTTTTTTTTTTAATTTTATTTTTGGATGAAAAAGCAACGAGAATGAGAAGTGAAAGAGTGAAATGACAAAAGGTAAGACAACAACTTTCTCATCTTCTTTTCTCCTCTCTCATCTCTCCGCTCTAAACTAAATTGCACTAATTTTTAATAGTTCAATTTAATCAATCATACAACTAATCGCTTTCCACTTTTTTCTTTTATTTTTTTCACTCTCATTTACATAACTCTTTACATCTTTTTTATTGTTCCATTTGATGTTTTTTTCTTTTCTATTCTGCTACTATTTCCTTTTTTTGTTTTAGTTCTAATACTATTTTATCCTTCTAATCCATTCTATTTCAGCACATTTTATTTATCTATTCTATCCTATTTTACTCTAATCTGTCCCAGTCAATAGTATTTTTTGTCCAATACAGTACTATTCTGTCCCATCATATACTATTCTACCTGCATCTCATTTTCTCTCCCCTTCCATTCTATTCTATTCTATTCCACTCTAATCTATCTCATTTATTTACATAGTCAAATCGGTTTAAATTTTATATTTCCACTCATAACTAAGAGCATAAATTTTATAATTCTGATTTTATCGTCTTTTTGCATACTTTTTCTTTCTTTGCTTTGTATAGCAGTTTATAATTAGCAATATAATATCCAAAAAAGGCTATGTTTTTCCTTTTTTTTTTTTTAATTCGTTTTCCTTCTAAGCAATTTATTTGAAAATAATTGCAAGATATGAAATTTTCTAGTGCATAAGCCTACACTGTTATAATCTTGTATCTATGAAATTTATTTATCCGTAAGCTTTTTTTTTTATTTATTTTATTATTTTTTTCTTTTTTTTAAGTTAAAGAAGGGTTGAAAATTGAGCAAGATATGACAACATTTTAAAAATAAAAGAAAATGGCATTAAAAAAAATTATGAGCAATAAATTTTTTATAACTTTCACAATTTAATTAAATGAATTGAAACTATATTCTCTTTTTTCCTTTTCAGCTAATAATAATTATGATTAGAACTTTAAAATGAAGTGAATTTAAAAATGATCTATTACATTACCTTAAATAGATTTGATATAAATATGATAATAGGAAATGAGTGAAATATCTAAATGACAATTATTAGTTTGCACACATATTTAATGATAGTAGTACTTATGACACCTGTTATCATTAAAGCTGTTTCAATATTGATAAGATGGCTGGATATTAGTAATAATTATCAATGCCATTACGATTGTTATGATAATAATAATAGCATCAAATAATTGATAATAACTATATCAGAAATATCAATTTGCAAATGAAACGACATTAAAATATTAATAAACATGGATGACAAACAATAAGAACAAGTAATGACAACGTCAACAACAACAACAGCAATAACAATAACAATAACAACAAGTATTAACCATTATAATGAATGTTAAAGTAAATCACTGTGAAAAAAATATAAGAGAAGGAAGAAAGGAAGCGGAATGGAAAGAAAGAGAAGGAATTATTTTAAAAGAATTAAAAGACGGACTAATATAAGTAGTTTACAATAATTGGAGAACGCATTAAAATTATATTATTAATAGTATTAATGTCTTCCCTTTTGATATGCAATCAACAAATAATATTTGTCATTGCTGCAAGAAAAAAAAGGAAAAGAAATTTTAAAAAAGAGAAAAGAAAAAATGTTATTCTTTTTTCAAAACAATAATTATATTTCATTTAAAAAAAAAAAGAAATTGTCAATTTTTTGTAATTAATGTTTTGGATGAATTTTTTTCTTTTTTATATTTTCTTGCACTGAGAGAAAAAAATGGCCAAATTTTAAATGAATTTGTTAATTTGAATCAGTGGAAGTACAACAAGATTGTTTTGCGCTTTCTTTGTTAGGGGCAATGAGAAAAAGAAAAAATTGTCATTTTTTCTCTCTCTCTTTCTCTCTCTCTCTCTCTTTCTCCCTCTCTCTCTCTTTCTCTCGGAGAGGAACATGAATTTGGGTAATGGAAGGAAAGGCTAAAATGAAAAGATTAAAAAAGCATAGGAAAGATGAAATGAGGGAAAAAATGGGCAGAGTGTCAAAGAATAGATGATGAAAGTCTTCGATTTTAATGTTTGAAAAATTAAATTTTATAATCAATTTGGGAGGATGATTTTCAGTTAGAGAAAGAGGAAGAAAGACAGGTTAGGGACAAATATATGGAAATTGGTGAGAAGAAAGAAAATAATAAAAATGAAAGATTGTTGTATAACACATCCAAATTTGCTATATTACATCAAAAAAATGACTTCATTTCAAATAATAATGATAATAATAATTAGTAGTAATAGTAACAATAACAAAAACAACAACAATAATCATAACAATAATGATGATAATAATAATTAATAAGAATAATTAATAATAATATTAAATAATAAACTAATAATATTATCAATAAAAATAACAACGGTCATTTTTTTTTCCTTTTTTTTTTTGTCCTTTTGTTCCTTTTTTCTACATTGTCATTGAATTCATCATCATCTTTATCATCTTGTAGTGTTCATTAAATAGTTTGATAATAAATAAGCATATGAGAGTGAGAAATCACTGCTAATAGAATTTTTAAATGACATTTGCATAATTAACACAGATTGTTTATTGTTTGAATTTCAATCTAAACATAGGAATGAAATTCGCTTACGACAAGCTTATTGCATGCTTAAAGCTAGCTAAATCCATGTTGTTATAGGGCTTACATTATGCGATTTAGGATAATTAAGGGATGCAATTAATTAGCTACTAAAAAATAAATGAAGAAAAATGTAAAAATTGTAAATTTAAATTGATTAAAAACAAATATTGTATGGCATCTTTTCCTCTTTTTTTTTTGAAAAATTGAAATATTATTAAATTTAATTATATCAGAAAACGAAATAATATTAAATAAGAAAAAAACAGGCAAAAAGAGGTAAAAGAGAAAAAGATAGCACAGAAAGATGAGAGAGAAATTTGAAGGATGGCAATTTACCAAAAAAAAACAAAAAACAAAATTTGAAACATATTTGAATAAATTTATTTTTTAGTAACGATATAATTAATTGTAAACGTAATTAACTTAATTAAAATATAGCTTATGCATGCTCATTTAGGAGTAAAATTTGCTTTTTAAAAAATACAAAGATTGAAAAATTGAAAAAGTATATTCTGTTAAAAATAGATGGCAAATCTAACAGAGTGAAATAATAAAAAGAAAAATGAAAAAAAAAAAAGAGCAAAAGAAAAGTATTTTGTTTAAATATGGTTTATATATGTATATGTAAGCATTTCGTTTATAAAAATGTGCTTTTTATTTTTTTAAACTATAAGCAAAGCATTAATCATTTTGCTAAGAAAAAAAAAGCTCAGTGAAATAAATCCCATATTTGGATATTTGAATGATTAAAAAAAGAAAGATAGAAGAGTAGAAAGAAAAGAAAGAAAAAAAAAGAGAAAAAGTTTTTATTTTTTTTTTTTAAATTCCACTCATCAATTCTACTCATCCTTTTCCACTATTTTTATTTCTTTCCTCATTTTATTCAAACTTTTTTCTTTTTTTTTGTTTCAAATGAAAGCAAAAAAAGGAAAAAAAAAAATGTTTCTTCCCTATTTTTATGATTTCATATACAATGATAACAAAGATATGAAGAAAAAATTTTTATTTAACTTATTAATCTTGTCTTACATTTCCGCTCATATAAATTTCCTACCTCAAAAAAAACGACAAAAAATATTTGTTTGAATGGAAATATTAATTATTTGTTGATGTAAATATTATTGTAATTAGTTGCTACAAAACTATTGTTTTTTCCTTCCGCAACAATAATTGTTATTAAAATCATTATTCTAAATAATCATTATTATAGTTGGAATAACTGTAAAAGCATTTTTTTATTTGCAAATAATAATTCTTATTGCTAAAATCATTATTCTGAGTAAATAATTATCGAATGCTTGTATTATTATATTTGTAATGCTATTAGTTTTATTGTAAACATTTATTTGGATAACTCATTAGCATTTAATTTATGAAAGAAAAAAGAAAAAATAAGAAATCAGAAAAATCGTCATTAAAACATAATAACAGATGAGTCCTAGAAAAGAAATCTTAAAAAATATTTAAATTTATAAATTAAAAATATTTTAGATTAATTGGATAGATTATTTATTACATTGGATTAATATAGTGTTGCATCTTGCATTTAAATAGAAGTTTTTTTCAACTTTTTCATAAAATTAGTTTTTTGATCACAAATATTTAAGAAATAATCTAAATAAAAGTAGCAAGAAAATTTATCATAATGCATGCATATTCATAAGAAATATATTAATTTCAAATGTTCAATTGTTAAAATCAAAGATTAGTTTCAAAAAAGAAAAGAAAATGAAAACTAATTTTAATTCATTATTTCTGAAAAAACCAAGTTACAAATCAAATTAATGTATGCATGAAATTAAAATTTAAACTGAAATTAAAGAAAAAGAAAAAGAAAACGCTCATATAAAGAAAAGTCTAACTAAATGCAATTATTATGTTAAATGATTGTTTATGCGCTAATGTATAATTTTCTTTTTCTTCCAATATTCCATTTTATTTAGAAAACGAATAAAGCATCATAGTAATAATAATAATAATAACAATAATAATGATAATAATAATAATAATAATAATAATGATAATAATAATAATAGTAATAATAATAATAATAGTAATAATAATAACCTGCAATTTTCATTTTACCTGTCATTTCTCTCAGTCAGTCATTTAACATTATTTAGCGGTAAGGTAGAATAGCAGGGAAAATATAAGGGAGGAAGGGAGAGAGAGAGAGAGAGAGGTAAGAAGGTAAGAATAAATGGGAAGAGAAAGAGGATGACATGAACAAAAAAAAAAGTTAGTTTCAGTAAAAGTTAAAATCAACCAATTAAAATTTACGATCTATAACAAATCATTAACTAAGCATTTCTAATTTTAAAAATGATCTATCAAATTTTATCTATTATTCATTCATTTGTATTTATCATTATTTTATATGCAAAATTGTCATCTGTCACTGTGCTAATTTGTCATTTTATTTGCTAATTTCTTTTTGTCTTGAACAATATATAATTATTTACTCTATATATAATAATGTTGTTTATTTGTAATTGTTTACTCTATATATAATAATGTTGTTTATTTGTTTATAAAAAAATGAACAAAAGGAAACAAACAAACAAACAAGCAAATGGAGAAAAATGTTTTGAGAAAAGATTTAAATACAATTCATTTAAAAAGAGAGAAAAAAAAATGTGCAACTTTTAGTTATTTTGAAGGTTTGAAAAAAATGGAATGAAAAGATTTTGAAAGTTTTAATCAATTTACGAATAATTTTTTATTTCTTATTTTTCTAGAAAAAATTAATATACAATCATTTTAAGAAAATTTTTCAGTAAAAAAATTTAAATCTTGCTAAAGAAAAATTTAGTAGCGGTTGTCATTGAAATGTTTTGAATACAAAGTAGTCAGCAAAAAAGAAAGAATAAAGAAAAGAAAAAATGTGATATGAAAAAGACGACAAAATTGAAATTGACAAATTTGTTTATTCTAATTCGAAGAACTTGAAAATGAAGTAAACAATGGGATATGTCTAAAACGATGACAAATGTGTCTGAAGATTTAATACTAAAAAGATATATGTCATTTTTAGTAGCATTTGAAAATTTCAGAAGAAAAAAATGAAGATTTCTGCTACTAATAGTAAGTTAAAAATCAATAAATTAATTGAATTGAATTGTAAAATGGATATTAAGATATAAATTAGTTTGAACAGCAATGTCATTCATCATTAATTATTGTAATTAATAGCTAGTAATAATGAAAATGGATGGGTAAAACATTTTTTTTTTTTTTAAATTTCTAAATAATTATTGGAAATGACAAATGAGCGGATAGGAAAACTGAATTATATTCGATGGATAATGCATCGAACGATTGATGACATAATAATTAATTAATGCAATAAATAATAAATTTAATAAATGAAGTTAATTATGATGATAATTACCATTATTGTTGCCATTATTGCGATTTATTAGCAATATTACTATTCGTATTGATATCATTATCATTGTTATTATTATTAATTATTATTACTACTGCATCCATCAAAGTTTTCAAAATTCAGATATTAAAATTACGAATAATTTCATAAACATTGTCATCGTTTTCCTTTTTTTAACTTTTTTAAATTTCGTTCACATAAATTAAAATTCATTAAATTATCATTGTGTTGTTTATATGAATCTTGTCGTTATCGTTATCTATTCTGTTATCATTTCTCCATTTTATTATCTATTATAACCAAAACAATTGTAATAATAATTTTTAGTTTATATTAAGCGAAATTCAAAAAAATAAAAAACAAGGAAAATAACAATGATAATATTTATGTAATTAATAAGCTAATTGCAAATTTTGATATTAGCAAGAATAATTATCATTCCTCTTGCCACTGTCAATCATTTTCAATTAGCTCATCATTTAAAGAAATTCTTAATAGGAAAAAAAAGAATTAATAGTGATAATTACTACATTAGCATTATAATAATTATTATGAATGATTTTTAAAGCAAAAATTAGCTAATGTTTTTCATCATTATCATCTGATATAATTTAATGATATACTGAAAAAAATAAATTTATAAGAATAGGATGGATAATTTGTTTTTCTATTACTATTACTACTACTGTTATTGTTATTATTATCATATATTATTATTATTACTGTCATTGTTATTACTATTATTATATATTATTATTGATACCATTTTTAAAATTATTACCAACATAAAATCAAAAAGATAAATTGTAAATAATAGTGACAATATTTCTTGTTGTCCGTAACATCAATATCACTGTCAGTGATAATAATCACTAACCTTTAATTCCGTCCTTCTTTCTTCGTCTTCTCATATCATCGTCATCAAAACGATTTCGTATAATAAGTAAATTTCAATTGAATAGTGTATTGTGTTGTCCTTCTTCCTTATCAGTTTAAGATATCAGCAATTGTAATTTATAACTTTTAGGATGCAGAATGCAATATTCACTCAAAGAATTTGAAAATTTTGATTTTGATAAGGTTTTTAAAATGAAGCAAAATTAATAGTTTGCTTCTCCTTTTTCTCATACATTTGATTTTATTAAAAAAATTTATACAACAAATTTCATATTCTTATACAAAAAATGATTAATTTATATGTATAATACGTTGCATATTGTGATAAATCAATTCAGCTTTACTAGAATCGATTATTTTAATCAATTTAATAAAATTTTTACTCATTTAATCTGATCTAGTTTATTATAACTTTATTTATGCTTCGTACAAACTGGGATTTACCTTAAAAAAAAAGAGTAAAATGGAATAAAATTATTTTTAATGAGGATAAAAGCAAAATATCACGGAAATATCCAAAGTGAAGAAAAAAAATTACTGAGCCAAATCTATAAAATTAAGACTTTATTATCTTCCATCAAAAAAAGAAACTTTCGCATATTATTCAATTTCTCAAATATTTTAAATTAAAAAAAAGAAAACAAACAAACAAATAAATTCTCTGAATGTTTTTTTTTTTTTTTTTTTTCATCACCAATAATATAAGCTTTGGTTAAAGAAATATAATTATGTAATTTAAATAATATATGATTAATTTGCGATAATTACTAATAAAAAATAATTTTAATTAATTAAGCTCAACAATCTTCAAAAAAAAAAAAAGAAAAAAGGAAAATATTATTTCAAGTTTAGAAGAGTGAAATTTTGGAGGGAAATAGAAGATTTTAAGATTGATTATTTCATTACAAATGCGCCGCTACATGATTACTTTTAATGCTATTTTTGATTAAAATCAGAATAAGAGATGTACAAAGCAATGAAAAAAAGAGTTAAAAAAAAAATTTGTTTGCACTTTGTTGGCGGTTAATTTAAATTTATTCACTTCAGTTTATTTTTAAAATGTCATCCTTTATCATGTAAGAAGTTTCCTGATAAAACAGGAAACAAAGGGTTACACTCCTTTTTTTTTTTCTCTTATTGAAATGAAATGTGAACAAATATTTTTGTGCTTTTCAATTTCAATTTTTTTTTTTTTTTTTTGTTTCTTCTAAAATCTAAAAACATTTACAAATATTTTACGAAATTTATAAAATATTTTTAAAAATTAATTTATTTCAATCGTTTATTATGATAAAAAATTTACTCGCAATAAATAAATATGTATAATAATTGTTTGTTTATTATATAAGTATATTATTCATAATTATTAAAATTTTTCATTGAAAATTTTTTTCTAAATTAAAAAAACAAAAAAATACAGCTATTTATAATCATTTATACGCCAACAATTAATTAGATGGAATTAATAAAATAAAATTGAAATCAATCAGTTTCGTTTTAATTAAAAGAAAAATCTTTTTTTTTTTTTTTTTTCATTCCTTTTAAATGGAATTTCAAACTTTTTATTGAGAGAAAATTAGATCATTTGAAATGTTTAGAGATTTCTTATTTTAAATTAGCAATATAATTTCGATGTAAAATAAATTATACTTTCTATGCCAATGTCTCTCATTCAATTTTCAATAAGTTGAGGGAATGAAATAAAATTTAATTCCAATTTGAAAACATCACTTTATCAATATCTTTTTTTCTTTTCTTCCCTTTTCCTCATCTCTCTCTCTCTTTCTTTCTCCTAATTATTTCTATTTTATTTCGTTTTCATATCATTAAAATATTGATTAGTTTATGGATAGGTACAAATTGCAAATATTATTAAAATTAAAAATTTATTTTCAATAAATGAAAAATTAAAAAATTTATTTTTCGCTTATATGAAAAAATTCAATTGAAAGAAAAGAAAAAGAAAAACGAAGTAATTAATAAATTAATAATTTTCACAAAAATTAAAAATAATAATTGACTTTATTAAGATCAATGCTGAAGACAATCACAGTATCCGAGCATAACTACTACTGAAATTCTATCTGAACCATTATGTTATCCGGTTATATCCGGTTATTAATTTTGCTCCAAGCGCAACGAGTAATAGAGTCCCCACGTGAACTATTATATCATCCGGTTAATAATTGTTCCAGGGGCTACAACTAATACTGAAATCTTAAGTGAATCATCACATCCAGTTATATCCGGTTAATTGCTCCAAGGACTGCAACTACCTTGAAATTCTATGTGAACCATTACATCATACAGTTATATCCGACTCATAATCACTACAAGGACGACGGTATTACTCATTGCAAATAACTAAACAATAAATTTTAGTGTTTTAATAAATTTCAGTAATACAACAAATTTCAAGTTGTTAAATAAATGGCAATTATTATTTTGTTTGTTTGTTTTTTTTTTTTTTTTTTTCAAAAATATTTCATTTTTTTGATTAAAAGAAGTTAATGTCAATTACAATCATATTTTTATTATCAATTATTTAAATTGAAATTATTAGATAGTAAAAGGAAAAAACATATTAACTTAGTGCATAAAATTTACTCAACTGCTTTTAATTAAAAGTATTTATCTAATCTATAAATTATCATACATTCATACAAAGCAAAAATTCATAAAAATATTTCAAAAAAAAAAAAAAAAAAGATAAATATGCTAAAAACACAACGTGAAAAAAAAATAAAATTGAATTTTTTTCCTACCAAGAAAAAATGAAAATATTAAACATCCAACAAACAATTCCATCCTTTCATTATTTTCATTCCACTCTTTTAGCCTCCAAAATGCTTGATAAAATAAGAAATTGTCAATCTAATGAACTTTTCCATTTTCAATCTTTCATTTTAAACAAAAAACAAAAGTCACAGATTCTTAAAATGCAATAGTAAAGATTTCTCCTGAGATATCTTTAATCCCTTACTCCCATTTTCGCCAAAATGACAAAAAAAAAAATTAAAAATTTTTTAGCAATAATTTTTGTCCCATCAAACAAATTTATTTTTGTTTTTCATTTTTCTTTCTTTTCATCAAAATTTTTATCAAAATGAAATATCTAATTGTCATATGGCTTATTATAAAATATCATTTCAATCTTTTTAACTGGAAAAAAAAAGAAAACAAGAAAGACATAAATTTAAAAAATCATACTTATTTCTGTTTTTTTTTTTTCTGCTATCCATTTTTCATCAATATTTTTTCATATTTTAAAATTTTTTTTTCATTACAAAAAAAAAAGAAAAGAAGAAAAAAGTTGATGGCTTCTTCTTCTTCTTTTTATATCTCACAAAAATTAATTTATTTGCATTTGGCAAGTTTTGAATGGAAAACTTGTCAGAAAAATAAATGAAATTTCTTTCTTTCTTTTTCTTTTCATTGTTAAATATCACTGCCATCTTTTTTTTTTTTTTTTTTGTTTTTATTGTTATATAATACAATTTTATAAAAGAAATATTAATCAATTTTAATATTTTATCGTATCACATTTATTAACTTTTTATCATTTTTTTTCTTTTTGCCCAGAAAAATGAATTGAAATTAGGCGCTAAATAAAATAATTCTAAATTATTTCAGAAATATGAAGTGTAATTTTAATTTTAGATAATTAAATAAATCATTTAAATGATAATTTATTGATAACGATTACGATTGTTTTTTGCCACTTTTTTCCGCATAAATCTATTTTACTATGAAATTAATGCAATAAACAGTCATTGATAATAATATAGCAATGATAATTTTGATAAAAATGAATAGATGTATGTGTAATATGGGATAGTTATCATGGTAATACAGCAATGATAAGCATTTATCTATTATAACAACTAGAACAATGATAAGAAATTGATAAATGAAGTGTTGTAAGATTGAAATTTGAAACTTTCTCAATCATCCATTAGTTATCGATCAAAATGAATGTTTATATTTGATAAATTTTAAATAGAATCATCCTTTAATATAATTTCAATCGATTTTTTCATCTTACAATCTTCCTTACCACTAATACTTTGATATTATTTACTGCTTCTGCTTCTGCTGCTACCGCCACTGGCGCTATTGCCTTAAGATAAAAAGTCTTTGAGATTAATAAAATGGCTTATTTTGCCATTTTCTCTTCAGTGCTTCTTCTTTTTCCTTTTCATTCTTTCAATATTTTTTGGTTCCCAAAAAAAATGAATGAAAAATAAAAAAAAATAATACTATCTTATTATTTTGTTTCGTTTCAATTCTTTTAGCTTTTTTAATTTAACTCTTCTTTTTTTAAATTCAAATAGTTTCATTGTAAAATTTTATCAACTAAATTTCTCCTTTAAAAATTATACGTCAATTATTATTTAATGATAATAAAATAGTAGTAGTCTTTAAATTAATTGAAATAATTCAAAATGATTATTTCTGCTGATATTAAAATACGAGTAATTTTTAAATTAATGAAAAGTAATTAAAGAATGTGAAGAAAAGTATGATTTCATTCAAAATGATTAATTTTAACTTTAATCTTCTGCATATTTGCTTACTATCAATTGTTTACTGTACTGAAGATGCCAATCGTTTATTCGAAGATTTATTAGTTAATTATAATAAACTTGTTCGACCAGTGGACAATAAAACGGATGCATTGATTGTTCGTTTTAAATTAAAATTATCACAATTACTTGATGTGGTCAGTTTACTGTTCCTATTGTTCTATACTTAGTTAAATTTTCAAATTTGAATATTCAATGGCTGAAAAGAATAAATTCTAATTTTATAATTCATTAATTTTATTGAAAAAATCTTTTTAAATAACTAACATTCAATTTTTCCTTTTTTTTTTTTTTTTTTGTTTTTCTTTCTTTCAGCATGAAAAGAATCAAATTATGACGACAAATGTTTGGCTTCAACATGTATATTTTTAAATATTATTGTCTAATTTTTTCAATTTCTTGTAAGATATGTAATTGGAAATAAATATCAGAAATAAATAAAATTATTATTCTGTTCTTTCTATACTACTAAAATATAATAGTAATTAATATTAAAATACTGAAATATAGTAATTAATTTCGGTGGCACTAAGAAATATTTGCAATTAAGTGATATAAAATTTATTATTTCCATCCTCAAATCACTGAGGAATATGAAATTTTAATCTTTAAAAAAAACTTCCTGAAACTTTCGTTTAAAAAAAAAAAGAAGCAAAAATATCGTTTAATAGTTTTTTTTTAAAAAAAGTTCAAAATTTTAAAAATCATAATTTAGACATCATTGACATTTTTTTCCTTAATTTCAGACATGGACTGATGTCAAACTGAAATGGAATCCGGAAGAGTATGGCGGAGTGAATGCATTATATGTTCCATCTGATATGATTTGGATTCCGGATATTGTACTTTACAATAAGTTTGTTATTTTTTTTCTTCATTTGAAAACATTTATTTGAATTTTAACAAATTTTCTTGGGAAAAGGACAATTTTGAAAAATGTATTTGAAAAATTGAAAATTGTATAAAAAAGAAAAAATTTTGTTAAACAAATCAACAAATTAAACATATTTGAAAGTTAATAAATAATTTTAATCTCAAAAAAAAGAAAAAAAAAAACTTCAATTAAAATTGATAGTATTACAGTGCTGATGGAAATTATCAAGTATCATTTTTAACAAAAGCTAAATTATCACCTAATGGTACTGTGGAATGGTCACCACCAGCAATTTACAAAAGGTTTTTTTAAGAAAAAAACTTAATGAATATTTTTTTTTTTTAAGTTTATTCATAAAATCATTTTTTTCAATTCTTTGTTTTTTTTCCACTTTTTTAAAAATATTTTTCAATTTTATTATTAATTTACACTAAAATAATTTGTTGTTTTTTCTTTAAGTATGTGTCAAATTAACGTAGAATGGTTTCCATTCGATGAGCAAACTTGTGAGATGAAATTTGGTATGTCATCATTTATGTTTTTGTATTTCAATTTTTTAAAAAAAAAAACTTTTTTCCTTAATTTTTAAAATTTTATTTTAACTTTTGATAAAGGTTCATGGACATACAGTGGCTTAGAAGTTGATTTAAAGCATAAAGATTCGAATATTGAACGAAAAGTAGATGAAATAGCATTTGGAATTAATGGCGAATATATTGAAACAGTTTGGATTGTTGATCAAGGCTAGTTAATTATATAAATTATTATATATTAATTTATATTTTTTAATTTTTTATTTGATTTAAATCAATTTATTTGGGATGAAAATTAAACGAAAAGTTGTTGATAAATTATTGAGAAATTTGATTTAGGTATTGATTTAAGTGATTATTATCCAAGCGTTGAATGGGATATACTCGGTGTAACTGGTAAACGCCATGAAATTAGGTCCTTTCCACTTCTTATTTTTTTTTTTTTTTTTTTTTTTTTTAAGGAGAAAATTGAATTTGAAATGAATTTTTCAGTATTTATTTAAAAATTAATAATTATCTGCAATTTTTGAAATGTTTCTTGCATCTATTAATAATCATTTTTGTAATAAAATAAATAATTTGAGAAAAAAAAAATAGTAATATATAAATTAATTTTTTTTCTTTCAAAAGTAACAGTAACTAAATTAATTTTATATTTAAGTGACATTTATTAAAAAAATTTAGATTAATAATATTTCAAAAGAAAAAGAAATAAAACGTAACAGAGTAATTTTCTTTTTTTAATTTCAATAAATTTTTTTTTGCAATCTAAAATTTTAAATATTTTTTGAGATATTCATGCTGTGAATCACCATTCATTGATCTCACCTATGAAATTCATCTTCGACGAAAGACATTATTCTACACAGTGAATCTCATTTTTCCAATTGTTGGAATTAGGTAAATTAATTTTTAACTAATTAAATTTGACTAATTTTATATTTTAATTCTATTTAAATAAATAATATTATCTTAATTTTATATCACAGTAACAGTAATTAAATTAATTTTATATTTAAGTGGCATTTCAGTTTAAATTATTTAATTTAATTAGCATAAAACCAAACTTGATAACTTTATCATTGATAAATTTTTCAGCTTTCTTACAGCATTAGTATTTTATTTACCATCTGATGGTGGTGAAAAGATTTCATTTTGCATATCAATTCTTATCTCATTAACTGTATTCTTTTTATTACTTGGTATGTTTTTGATTTGTAAAAACCATAACATAATTTTATTTTTTAAATTTATTCAAATTTCATATTTTAAATTTTGACTCATTTACATTATAACTTATATTCCTACAATTTTAATATTTATTATAATATTGTACTAAATTTTAATAAAATTAAAATAGAATTTTAATATTTATCCTAACATTTTGCTAAATTTTAATAGAATTTTTTTAAAATAAATTTTATTCTAAATGTGATTTTTAATTTTCACATTAACTTTAATTTCATCTTATGAATTTATTTGAGTAAAATTTAAAAAATTATTCTATTTATAGTATAACTTACGATTTTGTCATTTATTTATCAAAATAATTTGTTTGAAAATAATAAACCATTCATAATAGTTGAAATCAGTTATTTTTTAATTTTTTTTTAGAGACAAAGCAAAAAAAAAAAAAAAAAAACTTCTCTTCAAGTGGTCAAAAATCACATACAAAATTTAAATGCATTAAAAATTTTCAAAATATTCGTTTTTTGGGCTAATTAAATTTTTGTGCGAAATCTTATCAAAATTTTCCATCTATTCGTTTCAAATAAAATTATCGTATTGTACTGTTCATGGAATAAACACACCTAGAAATGACGAAAAATGTTGAAACTTAATTGAAATTGAAATGAAATAAAAGTACAGGTAATGATGATTTAACCTTAACAACAATACCTGTATGATTTCTCTGTAAGGTAAACTATACTACAAAAATATTATTTACATTATTTGAATTATTTCTTACCTAATTGTTGGAATTTTTGTCATATCACAATCAAATTATATTAATTACTACTAATATATAACTTATTGAGAATTTTTTTTTAAAAAAATTTTTAGATAAAAAAAAGTTGAAAAAATTTTTGATTTTTCACAAAATTCCATTAGAAATGATAGCATATGGAAATAATTTTTTTTTGTTTTCTTTTTCAACTAAAGATTTGCAAATATTTATGAGAAAGTTTCAATTCAATAGAAATCGGAAAAAGACAAATAAACTATTATAACTTTTCTTTTCTTTTTTTGTTGCATAACAAATTTAGAATTTATCATTGTTAAAGTATTATTCATTGTTATTTCAAAATTGTGCTCAAATTGATATTTCATTGATAAATTTGTTAGGAAGAAATAATATTTGTGAAATATTTCTTACAATAAATATTTATGCCATAAATTGAAAGTTTTCATTCTTTTCAAGTGTTTAGTCATTGTGATCGTATACGAATATGAAATAAATAAATTCAAATATTTTATCTAATTATTTCAATTAATTAATGAATCAATAATAATATGAAAAAGAAGAGGGAATTGAAAACAAAAATTAAAATTAATTGAATCAAATTCTCACTTTTTCAATTTAGCAGCATTAAAAAATATTTATGATTATTTTTTAATATTTTCTTTTGTGAATTTGTTAACAAATTATTTTTACAAATATTAAAAAAAAAACTTTTTTAGCAATAACATTAATTAAATAAATATATCTATTTCAAATTAAATAAATATATCTTTACATATTAATCAAAATTTAAAATAAAATAACAAATAGTAATTAATATTTCAATGTTTTTATTTGCATTAATCAGTGACTGAGAAATGTTTGCAATTTGATAAACATTAAAATGTTTAATTAAAATTAATTTAAAAAAAAATATATGAAAAGTTTAATTAAAGTTTTATTAAATAATTTTGATAAACAGAAAGTAAAACTATATATAATAAACAGAAAGTAAAAGTAAAACTATTAGTTTTTTTTTTTTTTTTTGATTTCTGTAAAGTAATAATTTTAATTAAATGTTCAATTTTTTTTTTAAAAAAAAAGTTAACCAAATTAGAATTTTGGATCTTTCTTAATTTAAACAATTTCCTTTTTCATTTTTTGAAATTCTTTTAGTCTAATTTTCTGCTAATTAAGAAATTTTAAATAATTAAAATTTTTTTACAGTTGAAATAACTCCACCAACTTCACTGGTAATTCCATTAATTGGAAAATATTTGCTATTCACAATGGTTCTTGTCACTTTATCAGTTATTGTTACTGTTATCACTTTGGTATAATTTATTTATTTTTATTGCTCTCATTTGATTGTTTTTTTTTTTTTCTTTTTTTGTCAATTTTTTTTTTCTTAAGAAATTAAATAATAAAAGGATTAAATTTTGATAAAAATTTCAACAAATACTTTGAAAAAAATCTTTTTTAACACAAACATTTTATGAAATATATAAAACTTTATTTAAGTATTTATCAAAATTTCAATAAAATATCAAATTTATATATTATTTTAAATAAATTTATTGTCGAATTTATCGTAAAAAAAATTTAATTTAATTTTTTTTTTTTTAAATTACAGAATGTCCATAATCGAACACCAACAACGCATGTAATGCCGCAATGGGCTAAAAAATTTTTCATCCAATGGTTACCCAAATATTTATGCATGCAACGACCAACACAAATACGAATTGAATTATCACCAACAACTGATAACAGCGAATCAAATGTGATAAATTTATGATCTTAAAAGTTAATAAAACAAATAACAAAATGCAAATATAATAAATGACTAATTAGTAATGTTTATTTAATTAGTTTAATTAAGTTAATTAGTTAATGCTACTAAACTTATGCATACATCAGTGTTAGTTTAATTACCAAATTATTTTAAACTTTGATAGAAGAGTTTTTTTGAATCATATATTTATCAGTGATTATTTTGTCAATATCATTTCATTTATTTTAAAAAATAAATATAGTAAAGAATATAAAATAAAAATAAAGAATGAAGAATAAGTAAAGTAAATTATTATTATTATTATTATTGTTTTTTGACATAAAAGTTAAAGTAAAACAATGAGGAATTTTCTGTTCCAATTAATAAATTTTTATTAAATTTTCATAAAATTTTAGTAAATCTTTTTAATTTAGAAAAAAATTCTACAAAAATTTTTGTATTAAATGTTTCACAGACATTATCACATCCTCCATTTAATATCACTTATCATTTCATTTTAGATAATCATAACAAAACGATCACAATTATCACAAACACAACCATACAGAAATCAAACAACGATATTGTCAACATCATTTGAACCTGTGCTATATAAGGTTCAATTTTAAATTCAAAATTTTCCTCGCTTTTATTTCTTTTATAATGTAAAATTTTGATTTAATTAAATTAAAATATATATATATATATATAATAGCAAATATTTCCACTTTGCCAATTTTCCCTCACAAACATAGTTTTCATCATTTCCATTTCTAATTTTCATTTCCAATCATTTCCTTTTATGAGTTTTAAAAATTTATGTTTTAGGAACATTTCCTTCGTCCAAAAAGTGTTTTGTCTAATTTTCCGGAACAATTCGGAAATTTCAAACGTAAACATCAGAAACTGACAGTGTTACAAAGTGCCGTTGATAACGTCGCATTTATTGCTAATCATTTAAAAGATAATGAAAGCAAACAGCAGGTTAGCCATTATGCAAATTTCAAATGCTATTTGTAATTAATAAATTAAAAAGATTTGCAGCTAATTAGTGCTAATTACAACTGTTTATTCCATTTGTACAAACTGAGTGCTTTAACAAATTCAAATCACAGAAATACTTTTGTTTCAATTTTCATTTCTGATACAATTTAGAGACAAATAACACATTCTCATAATATCAGTATTCTTTATAATCAATAAAACAAATCCAAAAAAAAAAAACAGAAATAATACGACAAAAAACTTTCATTCTTTATTTCTATTTTCTAAGTTATATAAATAAATTTAGCATTCAGAAAAGAAAAGAAAAGAAAAAGAAATTTATAAAAAAGTGGAATAATTATCAGTTTGTGATACAATTATCATTTAAAAGCAGCAGTAATTAATTGCAATAGCAAAACATATTTTAATGCATCGATAACTATTGAAAACTTTTTTTTTTTATTTTAATTATTTAATTATCCAATTAATTAATTAATTAGTTCGTTGTCATAATTTTTTTTTTTCTAATGTTTTAGATAATTGAAGATTGGAAATATATGTCAATGGTGTTGGATCGAATATTTTTAATTTTATTTACATCAGCATGTACAATTGGTAGTGCTATTATTATTCTTCGTGCGCCAACTATTTATGATAGGACAATTGCGCTAGCATAAATTATGCGAAAGGAAATTTTGCACTCACTTTTTCAATCAATAATATCAAAGTTTCAGAATAATTATTATTTGTTTAATTGTTTACTTTACAGTCTTTCATTTTGTTTACTAATTAATTATGAATTATTTATTAATTTAATTATTAAATTTCGCAAATAACAATTTAGTAACAATAAAAAATTATTTTTTTCTTAATTATCCCATGCAATTATAGGAAAATGCCAAATGTGAAAGTTTGCTAAATCATAAATAATTTCATTGTAAAATGTGTGAAATCTGTCTGTCAATCAACAAAAAAAAAGTTTAATTGACATTTCCATTTCTTTTGTTATTTTTGCTTATTAATTTTGCTGTTTTATGATAAAACTAATCAAAATATTCAAATCACCTCAGCAACTGAATTTAAATTTCAATTTTTTCAAATTGTATATTTTAAATGTAAATTAGTTTATGCACTTTGTTCTCCAATAAAATCACATTCAAATGTAAAATAAAAATGTAAGAAATGCGAATAAAATAAACGAAAGAATTAAAAAAGAAAATAAAATCACAATAAAACGAGTAATAACATTAAAATTGATTAGAAAATGATTAGAAAATAGGGAAAAAAAGACAGAAATGGCAATTGGGAAAAAAATGAAAGAAAAATTGCGAAGAATTTAAGATAAAAATTAAAAAACTTTTAAAAAAAAATGTGAAATATTGCTTAAAAAAATTTTATAAACAATACTATTCGAATTTTTAAATGAAATTTAGAAATAAAAAAAAAATTAAAATTAAAAATGATATTCTATCACTTAAGAAGCATATACATACATTTATACAACGAATTTTTGTTTATACGTTTAGCTTCAAGCATTTCACTTCTCAAAAATAAATTTTGTAAAAGTTTTAAACAAATCATTAAGCGCTGAAATGAAATTCCAACCTAATTTAAATATGAAAATTTTTGAGTTTCCTTTAAATTCAAATATTATTTTTGCTATTCATCGAAGCAAAATACTTTTGTTTATTAATTGAAAATGGTTTAATCATTCAATCTTACCTACATTATAAATGAATGAGTAATATTTTATTGATTATATATGAATCAGTAAGTCTTAGAGTGAAATTTTTGATTAGTTTAATATTTTGAATTCAAATATCAATTTGCTACAATTATATTTCATTCATCAAAGAATTACTTCGATGACAATTGAAGCAATGAAAGGAGGTGCAAAGTTCAGAATAAATTTGTCATAAATAATTATCTGTTTTGGATTGATTTTCATCGATTTTAAATTTGATTGATTTATCGAAAAGAAACGAAAGAATTCAGAATTTTTCTTTTTTTTGAAACGATAAAATAATTTACAGCATATATTAGAAATTGATTCTTATAAATTTAACCCAAATATTAATTTAACATTCGTAAAATTGACGTTTAATTGATTGAAATGAGAGTTTAGATAATTTTAACTGAACAATTTTCTATTAATTATGAAATGAATTCTACAACTAGAAATTTTGAGATAAAATTATTTCTTATAATTGCCCTAAAATTATTTTAACAATTTTCGAAGTTTAAAATCTATTTAACATTCAGAATTGCTTTTCCTCCTTCTCCTCTCTCTCTCTCTCTCTCTCTCTTTCTCTCTTGTACTTCATTTATAAATGCATATTAAAGCTTTTAATTTGTTTTATACCATCTAAGTAATTATTAAACATCGGTAAAAGCTAATCGATTAGAATAATCGAATATTTTTAAATCAAAAAAAAAAAAAATTTGATTTGCAAATGAATGTGAAGTGAACGGTAAATATGGTAAAGAAATCTAAAATAATTCGAAGTATATATCGAAATTTTTCACGAATGTGAAGAAGAAATATAAAATTAAAAGAAAAACATATTGACTATAGTTTGATTCTAATATTTTATAACTATTATAATTTAATAAGTAGTTCGATTCCGATATTGCATAATTATTATAATTTAATAAGTAATCTATTACATAATTATTATGATTTAACAAGCTGTTCGATTTGGAAATTATATAATTATTATGAATTAATATGTAATTTACCCGCGGGTATTACACAATTTTTATGATCTAATAAATAGCGCAATTCCGATATAACATAATTAGTATAATTTCACAATGCTCTGATAACTTTATTAATAATTACAATATAATATTTGCTAACAATTACTAATAACCTATTATAAATAATAACTAATAATCATTAATAAGAAAACTTAATTAATAATTACTAATATTTGAAGTAATATATATTTTTCTTTTGGGATTATTCATTGATTAATAGAACGATACTTTTATGAAAATTTCAAATTTGAGTAATCCCTGAAAAAATTTTCCTCGCCAATTTTAAAATTAACCAATTCGTTCATGTATTTAACAAATATATACAAATATATATACATGTATCAAAATATCTTTTTAAAAAAACGAAAAAATGAAAGTAAGTATCTCGAAATATTATAATAGATAGCCTAATTCTCGAGAATTAATGGCTAATTAAGGTTGCGATGTTTTTAGAAAAATTATTGTTAAATTTTATCGCGAAATGGCATAATTCTACAACACTAAGCAAACGCATGAAGAAAGATCAAATAATTCATATACAATTATACAAATATATAAAGTAATTTAATTGTAATTATTACAATTTTTCTTTACTAGAACCCGTAATTTTAATTTTATTTTTATTTATTTTTTGTCTAATGAGCAGAATAAAGGAATAATAATTTTGATTAGAAATTTTTAAATCAGATTTGTAAGATTTACAATTGAATTTTTCTCAGGAATAAACAAAAAATCTGCTTTTAATGAGGAAATAAAATAGCAATTCTTCTGGGCAAAAAAGAAAAAACCTAATTTTAGTAAGTAATAAATAATAAAATAATTGCTTCTAAGTTAAACTAATTAACAGTAAAAAAAATTAAAATTAAAAAATGAAATTTTAGAACATCTATGATGAGGTTACAATGAAAAAGACACAAAAATGAAATTATACAATTGCAAATGAATGAATTCATGAAATTTGTTGTTTTTTTTTTTTAAATTTTTTTTCAAATTTATTTCGAAATTTAATTAATTTTTCGATAACATTTGTAGCTTTTAATGGTATTACATTTGTTTTTTTTTTTTCTCTCTTTTTTTGGATATTTCGATAATATTAATTAAATATGACATAATTGAAGATTATTTGCAAAATTTGAACAAAGTGATTAAAGTGATCAATGATCAGTGGATAAATGGATCACACCATTTTCTATGTCACCATTAAAGCTGTCATAAATTGGTATGTCATTTGTCACCAAATTAATTTTTTGATTTCCATTCATGAACTGTTCGCGACTTCCTTTCGTTTCCGCTATTTGCTCAACAACATTTTGTTCTACCATTGTTACATGCTGTTGTTGTTGTTGTTGTTGTTGTTGTTGTTGCTTTAAATTTCGCTTTTTCAATCGCGCAACAATTGCTGTGATCAGTGCTGCACCTTTACCACTACCATCAGCTGTTTGTAACAATTTGAACTGAAAAAAACAAATTTTTTTTTTAAATTGAATTATACGATTTAAAAAAAAAAAATTAAAATATTCAAATTATATGGTTTATAATAGAATAAAATTTATTGATTTAAAATTTATTAAATCACTATTAATTATCGATAACTACCAATTGTTGTTGTAGAATAGCCATAAGTAATTAATTAGCAAAATGAGTTATCATTAATAATTTAGCATTTCAGCATGATGATAGCAGTATTCATTTTAATCGAAATTAGTTTGAAAAACTTAATCTCAATTAATTAAAAATTTTTCCATTTCAAATAAAAAGAAAAAAGAAGAGAAAAAACCGATGTATAATGTGTATGATATAATTACATTTGATGAATGATATGATAATTATCACTATCTAACGGTGATAAAATTTATCAATGAAATATATGCAATGCCGACTTTAAGGCCCGGATCGACAAGCTCCTTCAATTTATCATGAACCCAAAAGTCGAAAAATGGATGATACTTGTATGTACTGCCATCTATTCCAACTACCATATTCTGTTTTCGGACACGATTTAACACACATGCAATTGCTATAAAATTTTAAATTAAATATTTAAAAAAATGATAAAATTTTATTTTTCAATTATTTTTATAATTGATTTTTAATCCTTTTAATAAATGAAGCTAAATTTATATATTATTTGTTTATTTTTTTTTTTTTTTTTAAAAAAAGTTCTATTGCCTTTGTGGTTTATTAATTACTGATAACTAATCAGTTATGATTAATGATAAGTGTGATAAAAAATAAATTTCTGGAACTTTTATTCTTTCTCATTTCATTTCTCGTTTAATTAATATTTGTTTGTTAACTGTAAATTATTTTTTTATTATTATTACTTACTTTTTTATTATTACTTATAATTAATCGTAAAGTTAATTCTAGTAACAATCAACTATAGAGAGGGAACCTAATTACTGACAAATTAATTTTTCAAATGAATTATAAATTTCTTAGAGTTTTTGAGCAATTTTTTTCGGCATTCTTTTTTTAAATTAATAGTTTAGAAAGTTACCAGCAGCGCCAAGATTAGCTGATCGACGTGAAACAACAACGCAAACTTCTCGAAGAAGTAACATATCACTGAAACTGTAATGATCGATACCCAATTCACCTAATATATCTCTCGTATGTACATATGAGCCACTTTCATCCCTGAAATACTGATATCAAATCAGTTGTGAATAGCTTATCATAATATTGTGAATAGCTTATCATAATATCAGTGATAAAATGATCAATGAGACAAACAGAAAAGGAATAATGGTTCAGTTAATGATTAAATCCGAAATCACAATCGTTACTCATAATTTGACTTATTTGACCTTTGCTGTATTCAAAATCGAAAATTGCATATTCGAAATGAATGGCAGTGATATTTTATGTATGCACTCAAAAACTATAAATTATCGCACATAATAATACTTCTCAAATGTTTAAACGTTTGTACACGTATGGCTTACATACGTATAAACGTGAATTAGATACGTGTAAATATAAATTTGTGAAATAATTTTTCATATATATAAGTTAACATACATTTATTTACACACAAGTATAAACTTATGTAAATTTAGATACGTATAAAATTTATGTAAATTTATTTAATTATTTATAAGATAAAAAAATTTTGCAAGAAAATTTTTAAAAATTATGACTTTCATTATCAAAACAAAACGAAATGTTAAAATTTCCCTCTTTTTCTGAAATAAAAATTAGTACTAATTAGCTAATTAATTCTTTCTGTTTTTCAGAAAGATTATAAATTTTTCTAAAATTAAAATTAAAGTTTTATTTATGCTAAGAAAAAAAACAAACTAATTTGTTTGTATAAAAATAAAATTTTACCTAAGAATTTCAGAGATATATTTCGTTGGAAAAGAATCTTGTTGAAAAAGTGCATCCGAACCTTTCCCGTTGAATAAAACACGTGCCCGCGTCAATTTTTCCAACACGACACGTACCACTTCACCCATACATTTTCCACCAACAAGTTTATCAAATCTATTATCATGATAAATGATAAATGATAATGGGAGCAAATTATTTGAATAGGTTATAATTGTCAATTAAACTTATTCAATTGATAAAAACAATTTTTTTTCACTGCAAATTAATTACTAAATTTTTTTTGAATTCTTTTTCAGATTTATTTTTCTAATTTTTTTTTCAAATTTGCAAAACACAAATAAATTGCATAAATGTTTAATTATAAGACAGAATTATATAATAATAAAAATTTTTGAATTTATTAAAATTTAATAGCAAAAAATTAAATTAAAAATAAAAATAAATTAGACAAATACACGATGAAATTAAGTGTAATGAAAAATAAAGCAATAATTTAAGTAAAATACGTGTTTACGCCTGGATGCTCCGAACGGCTATCAACAATTTTATCATATTGTGTTAAAATGTAATCAGCTTCGGAACGATCACCAAAGCCGCCCCATTCCGTATCAATGATCATTTCCGGATAATTGTAAGCGGCTATTGCTTTTGATAAACCGTACTTGATTTTTGATGTATCTTCCATATATGAAGCATTTGTACCGGTTGCTAAAATTTTATATTATTCTTTGTTTTCTTTCATTCTTTGCTCTTTTTTTCAATATTTTAATTTATTTTATAATAAGAAGAAAATTAATATAACTTTTAAAAAAAATTTCATAAAAATATTCCATTTGTAATTTAATTTTTTAACATACCGATAATAACACCAATGTGACATTCACCGCCACTTTCATGAGCAGCTGCTACCATTGTACCAACGGTATCATTAATTAGTGCTACCACTTCCACTTTAATATCCTACAAATAATATATCTCAGAATAAAAACAAAAAAACAAACAATGAAATAAATTTAAATGTTTTTTCCATTTTTTGTTTTGTGAAAATTAACTTTGCCAACAATTAATTATTCTAATAATTTATTAAACTAATCTAAGTTTTTACAAAAAATAATTGTAGTAAACAAAAACAGAGCTTCATTTTAATATAATTTTTAAAATAATTTATAAATTAATTATTAATAAAATTTGAATCATAAAAATTCATTTTTCAATGGAAAAAAATGCTAACTATGCATTAAATGACATATGAAAATTGAATTATATTTTATAATTTTTTTTTTTTTTTTTTTTTTTAAAGAAAAGGAAGAATGAGCTTACACCCCTCCTAGCGATAGATTGTTCAAGAAGTTCCACGACATCTTCACCAACTACACCTGTCGTTTCAAAACCTTTTGTCCATCTAAATATTTTAAAATTATTTTCTAATCAAATGATAAAAAAAAAGACAAAAGAAGAAGATGTCAATATTATTTTAATAAATCAAATTTTTTCAATTTGTTTAAAATTTATTTTTTTTTTTTTTTAACCTGAGTAATGTAGCAGAACGTAAACTTTTCTGATCACATGGATAAGAAAATGTAAATCCCACCGGTAGACCATCATTCTCGATACCCTTTTCAATCAGAAATTCTGCTAAGCATTTTGTTATGTAATCGAATAGCTGAAAAGAATATTAAGAAAAGCTAAAAAACTAAATTCAAAAAAACTGCAAAAAATAAAAAAGAAAAAAGGGTTAAGATATAGTGTCTTATTTTATACCTTTAATTTTATGTTTATTTATTAATAAAATTTTGATTAAGTATTTTGAATTATTAATTAAATATTCTAAATCGATCAAACATAAATATCAATTAGATTTGAATTTTATCATTCATTTAGAAATTTTCTTTTTAAAACCAAATCAAGCAAATGCTTCAAATTAGCAACCAATCAATCAATCAATCAATACTGAAATGAATAAACAAATGATCAACCTGTTCACCGGTACCACGCATAGCCCAATTTGGTATACGTGTATTGAATTGCTCCGTCTTCAGCTCTTCACCTGGTTTAATATCCATTAACATTACACGTAAATTGGTACCACCCAAATCCATTGCAATAAATCGACCTTCTTCTGTAAAATTTCTGTAAGTATATAAAATTAATATCTACAATATACCAAAAAACAAAAAAGTAATTATCAAATTAGTTAAAATAACAGTTGTACACGTGTTTTTACAAATTAATACTTACCTTTACGTGAATTCATTACATTTCATTTATTTTTTTTTGAACGATATTTTTTCTTTTTTTAAATGTCGCATTAATATATTACTGTTTATAAATTTTATCATTACAAAAATAATATTTTTGAAAAAATATTTAGATAATAAAACTGTTATAGCTTATAAAATATTTTAATTTGAAAAAAAAATTAAAGTCAAAAAATTGAAAAGGAAAGAGCAGCAACCTGTTCCATTAGGTAATTCAGGTACAAAAGATGGTAACATTGATATGGTGCTATTCTCGGGTCCACCTTCAAGACCCTTGTCCATATTACGAGACATATGTGCCATCATTCGACGAAGTGTCTCATTTGACAATTTGAATTCTGCCATTACTGTTTCTAACTAAAATTTATGAAATTTTCATTTTTCTTTTTTTATTTTAAAAATCAAATAGAATTAGTTACAATTTATTTAAATGTCATGTAATATACTTTAATGACAAAATGATTAATCTAATTTTATTTAAATTAAATTTACCAAGCAATATTTAAATTTTAACTTTATTAGAAAAATGGTATAAGCATTCGCATCATGCAATTTTACCATTTCGACGTAAAAATGTTACGTTTGACGTGGAACAATCATGTATTCTATTAAATCATTTTCTAAAATCTAAAAAATTTTTTTTAACAAAAAATCGAAAAATCTAAAAATTCTTATAACAAAAGAAGAACTGCAGTATTTAAATAATACTAACAAGATTTTCATTTGGAATAAATCTAAAAATTTCTAAAATTAATATTTATTAATATTCAGACTTAAAAAAGAGAGCAAAAAAGGAAAAAGTTTTATTAAAAAAAAAAATAATAATAACAATAAAAAACATACCGAAATTGGTGGTTCATCTAATTTGAAATTTTTTTCACTTTTACCACTTATTTCATTTTCATTATTTATTCCTCTCATATGGCACTCATCGTAGTCCTCTTTGCGCTGCAAACTATTCCGCCAATTTCGGAATACACTTGTAATTGTCAACAATCCTAGCATTAATAATCCTTTCTTTTCCTTCTTTCTTTTTTCTTTTGAAATCTAAATTTAAAAAATTTTATGTGTAATTTATTAATAAAATAAATAATAAACGTATGTTTATCATTCACTGAATATGCGTCAATGTAAATGAAATACTTTTTAAAAAAATTCATAAAAATAAATAAATGAAAAATTATAAGAAAAAAAATTAAAATAATATTAAGTTAAATTAACCAAAGTTGTTCAATGATTTTATTTTGCAGTATAATAAATACTTGATAGAGGATAATTACTTAGTAAAGGTCAGGTCAAATAGATCAAACAAAGTTAAACTTTGATAATTGCTTCTTTTTTTCTTGTCTCAGAAAAAAGCAACTGATTAATGTAATTTAAAGCTGGCATTGATGTAAAATAATCTAATTAATTTTCCAACGTAATTTTTGACTTTGAAATTTTTTTCATTTTTTGAATCAAAGAAAATAAATTTGAAAAAAAAAAAAACAATTGAATCATTTCCTTTTTTTTTTTTTTTCAAAATGATTGACAATAAATATCTTAGAATGTTACTTAAAATAGCATAGATTAATTTTCAAATAATTTTATATCTCTTAGAAATCAGCAAAATTTTTAAAAAAAAAACTTTTGCAATTTTTTATCAAATCTTAAAACATCAATAGCAATGAGCAATAATGAATGATTTAAGATAAATGAAATAAAATAAATGAATAAATAATTTAAAAACAGTTTTTAATTTTCTCAAAAATTTTTGCTAAAATGTTATAAAATTAATAGTTAAAATCAAAATTATTGATTGTTTAAGAAAAGAAAGAATTTGTTTATTTTTTAAATAAATGTGACACACATATCGAACAAATGGATAAAAAAAGATTGTCATTGTAGCTATATTATATTGTAATTTCATTCTTTAATGTTATTTTTAAATTTTATTTCATTTGAGAAAAAAACAATTAAGCAAATAATTTAATGAAAGAATTTAATAAGTTTTTAAATTTGTAAAAAAAGTTTTAAAAAAAGAAGAAATACGGTTGGTTGAATATCAAATATTTTTCAAAATTTTACTAAATTATGTCATCGTATAATCGCATTATAACTCATTTCATATTTATTTGAGTAAAACAAAAACTTTGAAAATAAATGCATTAAGAATTAAAAATGGGAAAATTTGGGAATAATTTGAAATAAAATATATATATTATGGGTTAAACAAATGAAAAAATAAATATTTGCTGAAAATTTTCTTTTTTAAATTATATTTCATTGCTTAAAATAAAACTTAAAATGGTTTCATTTGCCTAAAAGAAATTGAATTATGATAATCTCTCAACCCTTTTTTCAATGTCAAATTATAATGACTGCAAATTCACAAAGTTAATTCTTGAAAATATTTTCGAAAAATCATAAGCAATTAAATCGTATTATAATAAATATTATCTAAGATAATATCTATTGATAATAATATCTAAGCAATCCTTTTTTTATTGCTAAACATATTGAAATTATGCGAATGAAATTTCTATTAGACGTATGAAAATTTTCTATTTCATTAGAAGAAAATATTCTTTCAAATGAAATACTTTCGTTCATAATTAATTAATTAACTAATTAATTAATTAATTAGCACAATTAATACAAATGAATGGAATATTGTTAAAAGATAAAATAACAGCAATTTCCAACCTTTCCATTTGCTTCTATTACTTTTCTTTTTGCACTTTTATAACCTTCGTCCAACGTTGTTAAACATATTTTTCATTTTTCCTGTTTCCTTGCATATAAAAAAAAAGAAAAAGAAAAGAAAAAAAAAAAGTGAAAAAATGAAGAGAAAATGCCGATTGTATGTTTAAATCAAGTTTGTTAAAATTCTTAAGTAAGTAAACATCTGTTCAATAAACTCTGCAAACTGATGTTCGTTTTTTATTGAAAAAAAAAGTTTGACTTTAAAAATTTCATTCAGACTATTTCGTTTGACGTGTTTATATCTGCATACTTACGTGATACACACGTGTGTGTCCATTTGTATCATTCAATATGAAAGAATAATTAGAATATTTATAGGAAAAAAAAGTATTTCTTTTTTAAAATAGCAAAATTTTATAATTGACTAATGAAATTTTATCCGATGATGTCACAACAAAAATTAAATTTTTAAAAAAAAAAAAGAAAAAGCTCAATTATTGCTTACTAATATCAATGTAAAATAAATAAAATGATGACGAGAGAGAAAAATGAATGATTTAAATTTAAACATTTAATCATCTTTCATTTACTTTTTTTTTTCATCTTATTCCCTCTCATTTCAGTAAATATTGGAATGTTGTAAAATCATTTATAAATTAATAATTATTATTAAAACTTCTAATTAAAACTTACTTAAAATTAAAACTTAAAATTTTTAGCATACAATTATTAATGCTAAACTGTTTTTCTTAACAAAAAAGATAATATAAAATGTTGGTAGTACAGCACCACTTTTACTGATATTATTTAGAAATATTATTCTATTCATTTTGTAAATTTAATTAATTAGTTTATTTGATATGTATGTGAATTATGGAGTAATTTTTATAATAATCATTATTTAAAAGTTTAAAAATTTCCAGTAAATAAATTTTGATAACCTTTGAATTACTTCATTTTGAAGGTAACTAAACAAGTATATTTGATAAGGTTACCTTATTATAAGCGTTTAATAATATTTGGTATTATTCAGACAAATTATGTAAATGATTTGATTAGATAATTTTCCATAACAAATATTTAAATGAATTGAATAATACATTGTTGCTGATTTTATTTCATATTTTGAGAAATAGTAATCGATAATCAACAAATATTGAATAGTAATTATTAGCGAAGTGTCAGCTAATTTCATATTTAATAGTAAAATTTAATAATAAAATAGGTAGTAAAATTTGATAAGTAATGCTAAGAGTAATTACTGGATGATATTAATGATGAACTAAAAAGTTGATAATTAACTGATAATCAAATAAATAATAATCAATTGCAAACAGTTAGTAGTAAATATCAAAAAATCAATAATTGTAAAATTAGTATGAATAAATTAATAGTCAAGAAATATTACCAATTTCTCGTTTTAATGACACATATTAAATTTAAGAAAAGTTTTTTTTGAAGAAAAAAGAAACTAATAAAATTGTAAGCATTAAAGCCTTCTTTTATTAATCCATATGAAATTAAAAAATATGAAATAATAAAAACAGAAAATTAATTCGCAAATTTCTGCCACTATGATTTATTTCAATCATTTCTTCGTTATATAATTATAAATTATGAAGAAAAAGTGATGAAAGACTTAAATGTAGTCGATAATAATTAAATGTCCGAGATGAAAAGAATTATATCACTGATAAGGTTATCGTTGTCACTGATTCCAAAAATATTAGTCAAAAAGTATCAGAAAATGAAGTACAATGTGTCATCTGCTATGTGACAAAATTATTAAGCAACTATTATGTTTCATCTATTGTTATGATTTTTTATTAAATATCAATTTTTTTATTGTTATCACACAATCATTATCATAAATTGATAAATAAAAACAAAATTATCAATTGAAAAAAAAAAAGTATTATATTGATTTTTCTTTTTGGAGCAATAAAGATTATTTTGAAATGTTTTGAAATGATTGATCAAAACGATGAAAAATATTTTTGATGGGTGTGCAAATATGTTAACTGATATTAGTCCATTAGTGATAAGGTATTAATGATAGCATATTTATCACTAAATAGAATAAAATAAATTATTTAAAATGATAATTTTATTATTGAAAGAAAAAAAAATTTTTTTTTTAAAGTTAAATAAATATAAACGAATGAATTAGTTGCATTATTCTTCCTTTCTCTTTCTTTCGTTTTTCCTTTTCTTTCTCTCTCTCCCTCTCTCTCTCTCCCTCTCTCTCTCTCCCTCTCTTATCAAATATTAATAATTTGATTGGAAAATAATTTAAAAAAGAAAATAAAAAGCAAAAAATGAAATACTTTCTAATTAACATTTTTGCATAATTTTAACATAACTTTTTAGTTAATGCCATTTCTCTCATTTTTCACTTTTTTTTTCTCTTTTTAAGCAACGAATAACAAATGATTTTGTTGTTGATGAAAAAATAAGAAAAAGAAAGAGAATGAATATAAGAAGAAATAAGGGAAAAAGAGAAAAAGAAAATTTTGAAATAAATTATTGCTGAACTAAATGCATTGCACCGATCACTCATTCATTCCTCTCAAATCAAAATGCCATCCATAGATTCGGTGGGACGGAAAGAATTGACAAAAAGTCGTAATCAATAATTTGAATTTGTTCCATGCACTTTACAAATGTTTCTTTTCCCCTTCTCTCTCTCTCTCTCTCTCTCTCTCTCTTCCCTTCTCTCCCTCTCTCTCTTTTTTTTTATCAATCGATTTGCAGAGAGGGAGAGAGAGAGAAAAACGATTCGAATTAAGGATAAAGTGAAATAATTTTTGATAAATTTGAATAGAAATATCTAATATGTTTAATTAAAATACTTATATGCTAATTGAAATATTTATATTATAAAAATAGAAATATTTGATTTCACTTGAAAAAATTAATTATAAAAAAAAAAAGCTTTTATAATGCTACGCTAAGATGAAAATAATAATTTATTATATAATAACTATAATTCGGAATGTTTATGCTATGGTGCAAACATTTCGAATTATAATTATTTAATATTTTAAACTTGATACAATCCAAAAATTTTATTTCAAGAAAAAAATGTATTATATTCAAATATCGACTAATATTTAAAGATACAAAATTTAATAGAT
This sequence comes from Brugia malayi, assembly GCF_000002995.4. Classification (NCBI taxonomy): domain Eukaryota; kingdom Metazoa; phylum Nematoda; class Chromadorea; order Rhabditida; family Onchocercidae; genus Brugia; species Brugia malayi. The sequence continues at coordinate 5,474,334 of NW_025062477.1, forward strand.
AGAAAACAATTTGAATTGATCGTTTATAAGCCAAAAATATCTTCAGTCTTTCAATTAAATAAAGCAATAAATTAAGCCTAGCAAAATTTTAAAACAAGATTTTAAAATAATAAAATAATTTAAATGTTTACTATCTTATATTATTACATACCTTTTGAATTAGATATAATTTATAGTTTAATTCATTAATGTCTTATCATTTGCAATAGCCATAATTGTTTTATATTACACATTATAAATATTAATATGAAATACAAATGAAATACATTCAAATATTGAATGTTAATTAAATTTTTAAACATTTAAAATGGAATTTACAATGAAAAAAAATTTTTCCTTCTTTGTGTCAAACAACAAAATGAAAAGTAAATAATTCTTAAATCCTATTTTAAAAAAAGAAATAGAACCATTTTAAAAACTTTATTTGTTAGATAAATTAGCAAAAAAAAAAAAAAAAAAAAAACGAAAAATGGAAACACTTTTGATGTTGTCGCAATAGAAAGTTTTTTATTTTATTCGAAATGAGATTACACTGATTACAAAATGAAAGATTAAATTTTAAAACACCAAAAAAGCTTAAATATTTTAATTACATAAGAAAAATTGTATGAAAATTTCTCGTCAAATAGCAAATGTTGAAATACTTCAAATTATAATAATAAAAAAAAATTCATTGTATTGTCCCATTTCTGTTGTTGTGAAATGAAAATATATTCAAAATGCCTAGGCTTATTTTCATTTTATAATTCTTGGCTGTTTTCTTCTAATTTAAATTTAAACTTTACCTACAAAATTGATACAATTGATTTGTTATAATTATTCATGGATTTATGAAATAAATATATAATGTATTACTGAAAAAATTGATATTATCAATAATAAGCCTAGAAGTAACTGAAATGAGCCTAGAAGTAATATATTTGCAATCAACTGCATAATTTGTTAGCTAGAATAAATGTGATATTATTGAATATTTTATTGATAATTCATTCTTTGATTCTTTAGTAAATTTAATTCATTCAAATTTTGTCTTAAATAATAGCAGATACAAAATAAGTGAAAAGGAAAATAATGAAATTATCATTTTATCATCATAGACTTATCACTTTTAGTTATGTTTGATAAAGATATGACAGCATAAGTAAATGAATGTAATTGTTACCTTACTGATGAATGGAATTAATATGTTTAAGATCAAATTATATTACTCTATTTAACTATTACTCTATTTTAACTATAGTAAAGTTAATTAGCGATACAAATTCTTGAGTAGTTGCGAGAGTAAAGTATTAAAATAATTAAGCAGTAATAATAATCGATTAGCAAGGATAAAGTACTAAAGTAAAACAGCTATAATAATAACAGCATTTCAATTAAGTTAATTAATTACTGGCTAGTTTCTATTATAATTTTGGAATATTTAATAAAAAAAATTCAATAAATAAATTTGGCATAAAATATAAACTTATATTATCGCTATACAAATATAAAATTTGTAAATAATTCTAATAATATAAAAAAAATTTTTTTTTTTTTTGTTGTAATTTAGCATCGTTATTATCTGAAAGAAAATCATTTCAACTTGAATGGAGTTAATTAAGAGATTATAACAAATTAAATCATTTTCAATTAATTTTGTATTAACACCACTGTAAATGTTAGTACAGAATTAATTAATTAAAATTTATCGAAGAAAAAATTAAACTTTGATCTTACAAAGTATATGATTCATCATTCATTACATTCGTTTTTTCAGGGACGATAAAATTTGATAATAAATGATTAATGGAATTGATTTAATTAATATTACTTTTACTTATTTAATATTATTTCAATATAAATTCCTCATACTACCATTTCTTCTAATTTCTATTCCTTTCATTTTTTTTTTAAAAAAAAAAATTTTCTTCATCGAAATTTGCTATTGCTATTATTAAGTTTACTAATGGATGGTTAGATTGAAGTTACAAAAAAAAAAAAAGAAAAAGAAAAAATAGAATAGAAAAGATGAAATTATGTGGAAGAGTTTATAGCACTTCTTTATTCCATTCCTCAATTTCAATCACAATTGTACTTTTCTCGAAACAATCAATAATCATCAAAATAGTTCGGAAGAGAATGATAAAATAGCTTTTTTGCCATTCATTGATCATTCAGCTAATAGAATAAATCTAAGATAAGCAATCTTATGCTTTTTTTCTTTTTAAAAAAAAATAGAAATGATTCCTTCTCCCATTTCCACTTTCTCTTATCACTTTTATATTAATTAACAACTATTGATATAAAACATTAATATTTGTAAAGAGGAAATTAATGATTGTCTTTTTCTTGTTTTAAATTCAAAGAAATAAAAGGAAAAGAATTAACTGATAAAAATATTATAGTTAACTGTTTGCTTACATTATCATAAACTGTTCGTTCAATATTATTTATAACAACATGTGAAAGTGATAAAAAAATTTGTGATATAAATGTTTAGTAAATCGAAATGAGCACACATAAATAAGAGTGAATATATTGATAATGAATGATATGAATTTCTATTGATTGTTTTTGATAAGAAATAATTATTGAGAAATAATAAAATCAAAGGGGGAAAACAAGATGATTTCTAATATTTAATTATAACATGTGAAAGTGATAAAAAATTCACGGCGTACGACTTTAATTAATTAGAAACTAATTAAAATCGATAACTGAAATAATTAAATATATGTTAAAAGATGTAGAAAAATTATTAAAGTTTGAGTAACTATACCGCATTGTTAGTTTGATTTGCTTGACAGTTCCAATCATCCAGTCAGATTTAAATTTTGTTTTAAACAAATTAAAAAAAAAAAAAAAAGATAAAAATGAAGATTTTGCAAGGCAGAAATATGATAATGTGAGAAACAAGATAGGTAAATAAATAAGTAAAAGAGGTCAAATAATGTGATGCTTGGAACAACAAATAAATAACCGGTTATTTTCTCTCTCTCTCTCTCTCCCTCTCTTCTCTTTGAATAACCCTTGTTTAAAATGTTAATAAAAGAACAAATCAACTTTAAAAATGAAAATTTCAAGTACTTTTAGTGCAAAAAATTTTATGATGAAATAGTTCAATTAATTTTAACTAAAAGTTTAATCCAATTTAATCTAATAAAAAAGACTAAATTTCATTCAAAATTTCAAATAATATTTTTAACATTTAAAATAAGCAAACAAAAAGAAAAAAGGAAAAAACAAATACCGAAAGAAAGGTCAAAGATTGGTTTAGAATAATTTGAAAATCGATATAACGAATTAAAGATGCCAGAATTGGAGTTAAAATTCATTACAAATAAAGTAAATAACAAATGGCTGTGTGTGTGTGTGTGTGTGTGTGTGTGTGTGTGTGTGTGTGTGTGTGTGTGTGTGTGTGTGTGTGTGTGTGTGTGTGTGTGTGTGTGTGTGTGTGTGTGTGTGTGTGTGTGTGTGTGTGTGTGTGTGTGTGTGTGTGTGTGTGTGTGTGTGTGTGTGTGTGTGTGTGTGTGTGTGTGTGTGTGTGTGTGTGTGTGTGTGTGTGTGTGCACAAGGTTGTCTGTCTGTCTGTCTGTCCACCAGTCTGTATGCAAAGAAAAGAATTTAAGTTGCACTCTCGAATAGTAAAGTGCGTCTATATCATCAGAACAGCTAATAAAAAGTTCCTCGTATATATTATATCGAGGAATATGAGATATGGACAAATTATCCGCGAATATACCAGAAGGACCGAAAGGGGCGGGGGAGAAGAGTTTTTCATCTCTTTCTCAACTTGTTTTTAATTGTATAAATCTATCCAATTCCTTTATATTTTTCAACTTCTCAGAATTTGAAAGGAACAAAAAAAATTTAAAAATGAATTTGAAATTGAAAATGAAAAAGTTAAAAATAAAATGACTGAGCTGAAACTGTATGAAGTATAAACTGAAGTAAGAAACGTCCCCATTTCATTTCTGTAATGGCAGATGGTTGATTGATTTGAATTTAATGAATTTTTTTTTCTTTGATTTTTGATTTTCAAAAATTTTTGATGGCAAAGAAAGAGAAGAGAGTAAAGAAAACGAGAAGGGAAAGATAAGAGATGAACCAGGAACGCCAGTATTTTAAAGATGGAAATGATTCATTTTTAAGTTCAGTTTTTTTTTTTTTTTTTGTTGACAAGAAAAAAATGCGAAATTTATATTAAAATTTGATAAAGCAATATTGTACTTTTTTACTTTTAACTTCCTTTTTAGTTTTAAATTTCCTTTTTCGTTTTTTTTTTTTTTTTTTTTTTTTTTTTTATTTAACAGAAATCAACTTCTTTTTTGACAAAAATTAAAGAATAGCTCTGTAACAAAGTTTGAAAAAGGACGAAAAACTTTTTGCGCATTAATGTTTGTAAAAAAAATCGCTGATTATTTATTTGTTCAAATTAAAATAAAAAATGAAATAAATTGATTGTCAACATTTTTTATCAAATAATTTTTACTATCAAATAAACAACATTGCAAAAAAGAATATCAATAATATACAACTTATCAATGTATGTATAATCTTTTCTTGTCAATTTTTTTAGCAAATGAAATTCATAATTATCATAATACATGAAAAGAAAAGTGTAAAAAGAATTGATAGCATAAGTTTTATGAAGCTGAAATGATGCCTCTAAATTTTAGTATCGAAATGATAGAAACAAAATGATATCAATGATATCAATATTTAAATTTAAAAATTTTGGTCTTAAGACTGAAATGATATCACTAAGATTTGGAACGGAAATGATAACTTTTTTGAGATTTTAGACCGAAATGATATCATTGACATTTCAAACCAAAAATGATATCATTAAGATGAAAAATCGAAGTAATCTCGCTAGATTTTATGTATTTCAAAAAAAAAAAAAACACAAGAAAAAAGGAATCTCTGCGTGAGTAATCCATTCTATGTACTTATTAATTGCTAAAAAATGAAACTTCCGTCATTCATCACATTTCCAACAATTTAAAGTATTACACAACGCAATCGTTGTTATTTAGTTTCTTAGTTATATTTTCAATCACATAAAAATGAGCAATTAAAAAAGAAATATTTTTAATTTTCTCAATCTCTAACACAATATATTTTGCAAATCCTAGCAATCTTTTTCGCCTCCTCAAATATGACTCTATTTCTTCCTTCTCACCTTTAGTGGGACTTTCATTTTTTTTTTTTTTTTTATTAAAATTGAGCGAAGAATAAGTATGCATATCATAAATTAGCTAAGCAATGAATGAATTGAACAAATTACTAATTACACTTTCACATAGTGCACAGTTCAGACTTCTTTAGATAATTTTCAAAAAAAGGAGAAAAAACTTCTGAAGCAAAAAAAAAAATAAAAAATAAAAAAAATAAAAGCTCCTGAAAGTGTTTAAAAATGGCCATTTATTATATTTAAAAGTAAAGTATACTGTCGTAAAATAAAAAAAAAAAAAAAAAAACAAACTAAAAGTCAGCTGTTTCAAGGAAGTTTGAAATGCCAAAATTTATTTTTGCTTTAATCTATTTTCCGGTTAAATTGTTAACAAAAATTACGAATTTAATTATAATCCAAATTCTGATATTTTTTTTTAGGGAATGACAATTTTTTTCAATGACATAAAGTTTTACTTATATATATATTTTGTTTATTCTTTGATCATCATGTGACAAAATTTTATAAAAATATAGAAAAACATTTTTTTTTTTATATATTTCTTTCAAAATCTTGAAAAGAAAAAGAGAATATTTCAACAAAGAAATGTGAATTTGATTATTTTTACTTAAAAATTAACTGCAATAACAGTAATATAATTATGTTCGAAATTTCTTATTGCAATGATATTCAAAAAAAAATATATACCTAATAGTTGTTATTATTAGGTGACATTATAATGATGATAAACTGTAATAGACTATAAAGAATAGCAAAATTTGAACTAATTAAATTTCTGCAAGAAAAGATTGATGGAAGATAAACGATTGATAGGATTATTTAATAATTTCATTTTCATTCTTATACAGTCATTGCTTTCTAGAATTTCCTTAAATTTTATGATTTAGTTTGATGTAACCATCAATTGCTCTAATTATTTCTAATCACTTTCTAATTTATTCGACAATTTAAAAAAAAAAAAAATAATTAACTTTGAAGAATTCGATTTTTATTTATGCCAAATTTTATAGAGCTAATTGTCTGTTCATAAATTTTAATATTTATACATCTGAAGGATTAAATATGATTTTATTAGAGATAAAAATTTTTATCAGTTCATAATTGCACTAAAATCTAAATGATCTTAAATATTTCATCAATTGTTAATTCTTCTTTATCATGATTTGCTATCATTATTAATTCGAAATCATTTACCATTTATCTGTTTCAACTGTAAATGATATCTTATTGGTAAAATAATAGAGCTTTATTTTAAAAAAATATAAAAATTAAAATATTATGAACAAATCGTGTAATTTTTTTTGGGTATAGTCGTTATCATTGATCGGATGATAAGTTTTGGATAAAATACTAAAAATGAATAGAGAAAGCATGATAAGCGTATTAAAATAAAATAAAAAATTTTTATTTGTTAAATAAGAAAACTAAAATAGATTAAAATACTTAAAGTATGATATGGGATATTCTATAATACAGTTATCACTCAGATTTGCTAAATTAAAAAAAAAAATGACAGTACGAAATTATTTTATCGAAAAGATACCAATGATTGAGAATTCTTTCTATGATTATTTTCTTGAAATTATCAAACAATTTGGAAATGCTATTGCTTTGGTAAGTAAAAATTGCTTCATTGTTCCAAAAAATCTTAACAATTTATCAATTTATTCATTTTAATAAGTTAAATTTAAATTAAAATTCAGCTAGTATATGATTAAATTATTGTTATTTTAATGCATTTCTTTTCAACAGAGGAAAAAAAATCATAAAATTTCGGTGAAAAAAAAAATCAAAATAAATAACGAAAAAATTTATTAAAACCAACAGATTAGGGAAAATAAAAAATGAAACTCATTTTTTTTGTAAATTTTAGATTTTTTAATTTTGAAACTATTCAGATGAGATAAAAGGGAAATTTTTGGCAAAAAATATTTCAGATTGATCCAGAAACCATGGAAACGTTTACATATTTGGAATTAATTAATCAATCTGAGCAAATGCGTAATGCATTAATTAGACTAGGTATTCAATCTGGTGACACAATTGGTACATATGTCAACAATTCTTCTCATTATATCATTTTTATTTTAGCTGCTATTAGCATTGGAGCTATTTTGGTACCATTGAATCCATCATATAAAATTTGTTAGTAAATTAAATTAACCAATCATTTCTATAATTCAAAATAAAAAAAGGAAAAAGAAAAAGGATAAATGATTATTATTTTGATGAATTTATCACAAAAGATAGCCAGCAATGAAACATTGCTTTCATTATTATTAATTATTTTTTTTATATTTATCAATAAAAAACTTATCATTTGCATAATTGTAAATGAGAAATGATAATAAAATGTGCAAAGAAATATATATTTATATTGAAATGATGTTATCATTTAAAATTAACAGTTTAAATTTAATGAGAATAGTGACGAAGATTTCAGTTACATAAAAAAGCTTAGCAGTAGCTACTTGCTATTGTAATTAATTTGATAAATATTTTATACATTAACCAAAATTTAATTTTAGATGAAATTGGAAAATATTTCAAGAAAACTTCGGTTAAATGGATATTAACAGAAGAAAAACTATTTGAAAAAATTCAACATTTAAATGAGGAAAATATAAAAGTGAGTAAATCAAAATAACTAGTTAACTTCCATTTTTATTCTTTTTCAAAATTTTAATTACTGAACCGATTAAGTTCCATAAATGATAGTGATATGATTAAGTTATGATCATTATAGTAGATAAATAATAGTGATATGATTAAGTTATGATCATTGTAATAGATAAATAGTAGTGATATGATTAAGTTATGATCATTGTAATAGATAAATAGTAGTGATATGATTAAGTTATGATCATTGTAATAGATAAATAGTAGTGATATGATTAAGTTATGATCATTGTAATAGATAAATAGTAGTGATATGATTAAGTTATGATCATTGTAATAGATAAATAGTAGTGATATGATTAAGTTATGATCATTGTAATAGATAAATAGTAGTGATATGATTAAGTTATGATCATTGTAATAGATAAATAGTAGTGATATGATTAAGTTATGATCATTATAATAGATAAATAGTAGTGATATGATTAAGTTATGATCATTATAATAGATAAATAGTAGTGATATGATTAAGTTATGATCATTATAATAGATAAATAGTAGTGATATGATTAAGTTATGATCATTGTAATAGATAAATAGTAGTGATATGATTAAGTTATGATCATTGTAATAGATAAATAGTAGTGATATGATTAAGTTATGATCATTGTAATAGATAAATAGTAGTGATATGATTAAGTTATGATCATTGTAATAGATAAATAGTAGTGATATGATTAAGTTATGATCATTGTAATAGATAAATAGTAGTGATATGATTAAGTTATGATCATTGTAATAGATAAATAGTAGTGATATGATTAAGTTATGATCATTATAATAGATAAATAGTAGTGATATGATTAAGTTATGATCATTGTAATAGATAAATAGTAGTGATATGATTAAGTTATGATCATTGTAATAGATAAATAGTAGTGATATGATTAAGTTATGATCATTGTAATAGATAAATAGTAGTGATATGATTAAGTTATGATCATTATAATAGATAAATAGTAGTGATATGATTAAGTTATGATCATTGTAATAGATAAATAGTAGTGATATGATTAAGTTATGATCATTGTAATAGATAAATAGTAGTGATATGATTAAGTTATGATCATTGTAATAGATAAATAGTAGTGATATGATTAAGTTATGATCATTATAATAGATAAATAGTAGTGATATGATTAAGTTATGATCATTGTAATAGATAAATAGTAGTGATATGATTAAGTTATGATCATTGTAATAGATAAATAGTAGTGATATGATTAAGTTATGATCATTATAATAGATAAATAGTAGTGATATGATTAAGTTATGATCATTGTAATAGATAAATAGTAGTGATATGATTAAGTTATGATCATTGTAATAGATAAATAGTAGTGATATGATTAAGTTATGATCATTGTAATAGATAAATAGTAGTGATATGATTAAGTTATGATCATTGTAATAGATAAATAGTAGTGATATGATTAAGTTATGATCATTGTAATAGATAAATAGTAGTGATATGATTAAGTTATGATCATTGTAATAGATAAATAGTAGTGATATGATTAAGTTATGATCATTGTAATAGATAAATAGTAGTGATATGATTAAGTTATGATCATTATAATAGATAAATAGTAGTGATATGATTAAGTTATGATCATTGTAATAGATAAATAGTAGTGATATGATTAAGTTATGATCATTGTAATAGATAAATAGTAGTGATATGATTAAGTTATGATCATTGTAATAGATAAATAGTAGTGATATGATTAAGTTATGATCATTGTAATAGATAAATAGTTATATATAATAGATAAATAGTAGTGATATGATTAAGTTATGATCATTATAATAGATAAATAGTAGTGATATGATTAAGTTATGATCATTGTAATAGATAAATAGTAGTGATATGATTAAGTTATGATCATTGTAATAGATAAATAGTAGTGATATGATTAAGTTATGATCATTATAATAGATAAATAGTAGTGATATGATTAAGTTATGATCATTGTAATAGATAAATAGTAGTGATATGATTAAGTTATGATCATTGTAATAGATAAATAGTAGTGATATGATTAAGTTATGATCATTATAATAGATAAATAGTAGTGATATGATTAAGTTATGATCATTGTAATAGATAAATAGTAGTGATATGATTAAGTTATGATCATTGTAATAGATAAATAGTAGTGATATGATTAAGTTATGATCATTATAATAGATAAATAGTAGTGATATGATTAAGTTATGATCATTGTAATAGATAAATAGTAGTGATATGATTAAGTTATGATCATTGTAATAGATAAATAGTAGTGATATGATTAAGTTATGATCATTGTAATAGATAAATAGTAGTGATATGATTAAGTTATGATCATTGTAATAGATAAATAGTAGTGATATGATTAAGTTATGATCATTGTAATAGATAAATAGTAGTGATATGATTAAGTTATGATCATTGTAATAGATAAATAGTAGTGATATGATTAAGTTATGATCATTGTAATAGATAAATAGTAGTGATATGATTAAGTTATGATCATTGTAATAGATAAATAGTAGTGATATGATTAAGTTATGATCATTATAATAGATAAATAGTAGTGATATGATTAAGTTATGATCATTATAATAGATAAATAGTAGTGATATGATTAAGTTATGATCATTATAATAGATAAATAGTAGTGATATGATTAAGTTATGATCATTGTAATAGATAAATAGTAGTGATATGATTAAGTTATGATCATTATAATAGATAAATAGTAGTGATATGATTAAGTTATGATCATTGTAATAGATAAATAGTAGTGATATGATTAAGTTATGATCATTGTAATAGATAAATAGTAGTGATATGATTAAGTTATGATCATTATAATAGATAAATAGTAGTGATATGATTAAGTTATGATCATTATAATAGATAAATAGTAGTGATATGATTAAGTTATGATCATTATAATAGATAAATAGTAGTGATATGATTAAGTTATGATCATTATAATAGATAAATAGTAGTGATATGATTAAGTTATGATCATTGTAATAGATAAATAGTAGTGATATGATTAAGTTATGATCATTATAATAGATAAATAGTAGTGATATGATTAAGTTATGATCATTATAATAGATAAATAGTAGTGATATGATTAAGTTATGATCATTATAATAGATAAATAGTAGTGATATGATTAAGTTATGATCATTATAATAGATAAATAGTAGTGATATGATTAAGTTATGATCATTGTAATAGATAAATAGTAGTGATATGATTAAGTTATGATCATTATAATAGATAAATAGTAGTGATATGATTAAGTTATGATCATTATAATAGATAAATAGTAGTGATATGATTAAGTTATGATCATTATAATAGATAAATAGTAGTGATATGATTAAGTTATGATCATTATAATAGATAAATAGTAGTGATATGATTAAGTTATGATCATTGTAATAGATAAATAGTAGTGATATGATTAAGTTATGATCATTATAATAGATAAATAGTAGTGATATGATTAAGTTATGATCATTATAATAGATAAATAGTAGTGATATGATTAAGTTATGATCATTATAATAGATAAATAGTAGTGATATGATTAAGTTATGATCATTGTAATAGATGAATAGTAGTGATATGATTAAGTTATGATCATTATAATAGATAAATAGTAGTGATATGATTAAGTTATGATCATTGTAATAGATAAATAGTAGTGATATGATTAAGTTATGATCATTGTAATAGATAAATAGTAGTGATATGATTAAGTTATGATCATTGTAATAGATAAATAGTAGTGATATGATTAAGTTATGATCATTGTAATAGATAAATAGTAGTGATATGATTAAGTTATGATCATTGTAATAGATAAATAGTAGTGATATGATTAAGTTATGATCATTGTAATAGATAAATAGTAGTGATATGATTAAGTTATGATCATTGTAATAGATAAATAGTAGTGATATGATTAAGTTATGATCATTATAATAGATAAATAGTAGTGATATGATTAAGTTATGATCATTGTAATAGATAAATAGTAGTGATATGATTAAGTTATGATCATTGTAATAGATAAATAGTAGTGATATGATTAAGTTATGATCATTGTAATAGATAAATAGTAGTGATATGATTAAGTTATTTATTAGTGTAACCATCACCAGATATATACGATTAATGGTGATCATTCAGGTGATTATTGATTTGATTGTAATAGAAATATCAGATTGTTATGGTTTCCATATTTGATGTCAGTTTACTTTAAATCTTAATTTAAATTTAAATGCTAACTAATTATAGGCTAAGATTATAATGCTTGATTCAACCAAGGAAACTTTATTATATTACACTTTGCAATGTTATTTGAATAATGGTAAATCATTTTGGAATAATGAAATGATAAATGCCATTCAAAACAAACTTATTTACAATTATAATACAGTAAGTCAACCTTCTTTTTTTTCTTTTGTTTTCGTATTCTTTTGCTTTTTGTTATTTTAAATTATGTAATATACTTAATAGGAAAAAATGAATCAAATTTTTTGTTATTTAAAATAATTTTATCAAAAAAAAAATCGAAAAATGTAAAATTAGGATTACCTAAACTAATAATAAATACAATTTATAGGCAATAATTTTCTTTTCGTCCGGAACAACCGGTTTGCCAAAAGGAATCCGTTTAAGTCATCGAACACTTATTGCTAATGTTGAATTAGTCCGGTATGTTTGCATTGATTTATATCTGACAATTTTACAAACATTCTTTTCAAAAATTTGTTCACGACAGGTACACATACACATGCATGCATGCACATGCACACATATACACACACACACAGAGTTATTTGTATATTTCTCGAAATTAATTCCTAAAGAAATTTACTCTGAAAGGAAAAAAGATCATAGCAAGTGTCACCAATATTGCTATGCCATTATTAGTTATGGACGAATTACAAACTGACGTCATATTGATTTGGTATATGTGAAATGAGCCAAAAATCTTTCATAAATTATTTTATTTTATTGACGATATAATTATAGCAAAGCTCAAGGAATCAAATGCGCAGAATATGAAATGGTTAGTCTGAGCGGTACTGACGTGGTGTACGGTGTGCTACCGTACTTTCATGCAGGTGGTCTGCTTACTGTTTTGAGCCTTTTAGGATTAGGTGTTCAAATAATTATAAATCGAAAATTTGACGCTGAACAATTTTTGGGAATACTAAGAAATTATCAGGTAATATTTCACTATTTCCTTTTTTTATATTTCTTTTAATAAAAAAAAAAAAAAAAAAAATGAAAAAATAATGGCTAAAAACTGCAAAGTTACAAATTAGCAATTTCAAATGCATTAAAACATTTCCTCATTTTAATATTGGTTTAGGTTTGCACATGCAGTCAAGAAATTTAAATTTAATTTTAATTTTCATATTACCATTATTTATATTAGACAAACTTTTACTAAGAAATTTTTGCCAATTAGAATACTTCCGAAATAAATGATATTTGAAACGTATAAAATTCAGGTGACAACAGCTTTATTAGTACCACCGGTACTAAAATTCCTTGCGGACACACCCAATTTAAATCCTGAAGAGTTACATTCTCTAAAACACATTTTCGTAGGATCAGCTCATGTTAATGAGTCACTGGTCGAAATGGTAAAATATCGCTTATCTGAAACGAATATTATTCAGTGTGAGCCAATTTTAAGAAAATTTTAAATTATTAAACATTAATAACCTTTTGGAATTGCTGAAACTATTAAAAAGAATTGGAGATGCTCAATAGATGAATAAACATTTTGTTTATCAGAATACTGAAAGTATTTTTATATTTATAGTTCCATTTGTGATATCTTGATAAAAATCTTTTTTTTTAGTTTGATTTTGTTTCATCGCAAAGGTTAATTTCTAAAAAGATTTCTTTTCAAAACCTAGGTTTCGAAAAGAAATTTCTTTTTCTGTTTGAAATGATTTAAATATTTCAGTATATGGTACAACAGAAGCTGGTGCTTTCGTTTTCATGCAACCGTTATTTGGGGAGAAAAAAATTGGAAGTTGCGGAATTTTATTACCAAATGTTGAATGCAAAGTGAAATTTTAATTATATGCCTCAGTTTAATGACTTGATGGATTTATAGATTGAGTAAAGTAATGATTTGATATAACTTTTGTGATATTAATGGTACTTAAAAAATGTTCCAATTAAGTAATTAATATTTTCTATACCTAAAGTAACAATAAATAGTTTTCTAATTTCAAATTTCAACTTTAGCTTCAATTATTACCATCTCTACCAAAGCTTTAATGAATTTGTAGAATATACATACATTTAGCATTTCTTTTGAGAGGACGAAAAACAAAGAGAGAGAGAGAGAGAGAGAGAAAAATATATAGGTAGTATTATGATAGTTTGAATTTTAAGATTTCTTTTCAAGCTGTACTTTTCCAATTTTTTCCGATAATTGATCGATACGGCAATCATTAATTCCGGATTTTAATTTATGCCGTAAAATGTCTTGCATTTTGATGAAATTAAAAAAAAATAGATTGTAAAATTATCAAGTAATGAAGAATGTGAAGAAAAAGAAATCGGTGAAATATGGTTAAAGACATCAACAATGATGCAAGGTTATCTCGAAAGAATCGCCGACACAAAGTATGCTCAAATATTCCATGTTTTTGTTTATTTCCTTTAAGAAATAAATTTCACTTAAATATCATTTTGAATCGAATTATATTTTAGCGATGCTTTTATTAATGGTTGGTATCGAACAGGTGATTTGGGATATTATGATTTCGATCAATTTATTTATGTAACTGGTCGTGTTAAAGAAATGATCAAAGTTCGCGGTTGGCAGGTTGACGATAACTAAATGTTATTTCAGTTATTTTAATATAAAAAAAAACTGAAATACTCATATTTTGTTAAATATGAAATTTCAACTGATAAAAAAATTAAAAATGAGACATAAAGATTAAAACATAGTTTATTTAATTAGAAGAAATACAAAGAAAAAAAAAGTTTTATACCATTAATTGATAAATTATAACGAATACATAATGATTTCAAGGTATCACCATATGAAATTGAGGAAAAAATTCAAGAATTAGAAGATGTTGAATTATGCGCTGTAGTTGGCATTCCTGATGAGTACAGTGGACAATTACCGAAAGCTTACATTCAACTTCATGATGGATGTCAACCAGATGAAAATAAAATTCATCGATTAGTAAATTGTATGTTAATTTTATTTTTTCATACCTAAAAATTTTTAGAAATATAACTCTAAATAATAGTTCAAAATATTGATATTGAAAGAGCCAGAGAAAGGGAGAGAGAGAGAGAGAGGGAATAATGTCACCTAATTGTCATATTAGTTAAATATATAATATTATCTAAATGTGATATTTCATATTAAATAAATTTAAAAGAGAAAAAAAAGGCATACTACAAAAGAATAATGTGTCTGGAAAATAATACTACAACATTTTTGTTTTTAATATTCACAGAAATTATCAACACTGATTTAAAAAAATTGAAAATATTTAATTGAAAAAAAAAATAAAAATTTCATTGAAAAAAGAAAATGTGTTCCCAATGAAAATCATCTAGTAAAAAATAAATTACAGTCACTAATTTTCTTTTAAAAATTATAATTATTAGAAATATAAATCAGTGATTAACAAATAAAATTTTCATATGATTAATGAATAATAATCATTTATTTTAGACAATTCTAAAATATATAAATAATTTTATATTTTAGCTAAATTTGCGAGTTATAAACAACTCAAAGGTGGTATTCAGTTTATCAATAATATGCCAGTTAATAGTGCTGGAAAGATATTACGAAAAGAATTGCTGAAAATGGATCAGACAGAAGATAATTTAATTGAATTAAAATAATGATCTTAACAGCTTTGAAGTCTAAGAAATTCACAATGATATAAATCATTCTAATTTGAAAATTTTGTTACATATTGAATTAGATAATAAATTTCTAATTCCTTGGAAAAGCATTACAAGCACATCTTAAAAATTTGATGAATGTGTAATGAGATATTCAATGCATGAAGTGAAATATTCCGTAACTAACGTTATCACAGTTTTTTGTGAATTTATAATTTAACATAACGTTAATCTTGTTGAGTCATGCAACTAATCAGTGAGAATCATTTCATTACTTTCAATTTATTCCGATATCTCGAATAATCAAAACTAATGATAATAAAAGTGGTTTGAAACAAATACAATATTTAAATCAAATTACTCGAAGAAAAAATCAAACATTCCAACAAAATATCATTATTTTCCTAATATTCACATTGGTTTTATTGAAAATGCATTAAAAATGTCATTATTTTATAGTGATGAAAAAAAAACAAAAACATTCAAAAAATTAAAGAAATCAGTAGAACTTTTTCCAAAACAATTATTCATCAACACAAGAAATAACAAATTAAAAACAACAGAAAATCGTAAGGCGATTTTTTTTTTTTCTTAGTTTAAAACAATAGCTATTAGTTCTAATCTGATTTGAAGTAAATCTTAAATTGCGGCACTTACGATAAGCAAAATGATCTAAATCAGATTAAGGACTTTGCGTTTAAAATAATATCAGCAACTTTCGATTTGAAAGGAGACTTTTTGAGATGAAGAACGAACATTTCTGTTTTTCATCACTATATATAATAACAATTCAAATAATTACTCTCTTGTAAATTAAGATAACTGAAAACATTACGTTAATAAACTTGCATCTATCAGCATGTCATTTTCACGGATTTTCCATTTATACAAGGCGTTCTCAACCTGAAAATAAGGTAACTTTGTCATGCACATAGTATGAAATGCCCAAATTTGAAAACATACCATATACCAAATTATTAAAATAAGAAAAAAAATTTCTTCCGAATTTTTCCTAATATTATACACTATAAATGCCAGTTTTACTTCAAAAAACGATACTCAATCATCTAAATAATTGTTGACAACTGATAAAAATTTTGAATTCATCATAGAGATCTAAAAGGAAAGATATTCCGGAAAGTTATAAACTTCAAAATCAAATTTTATAATAACATGTAATGCTAACAACTGACTTATGATTAAAGAAAATGAAATAACCTTCATCAAACAATCCCGGAAAACCTGTGATTTCTTCGTCCACTCAGCAGTGTGCACTATATTGCCCAAAAATTCGTAACAGCCATGTAATGACCGCATGTAATTAACAATATTTACAGCCGTATTAGAATTACCTGCTGAAATCTACAAATTCAAAAGTCTAAGAATCCATTTATTTTACATTAGTTTTATTCTTCGTCTTACTAAAACACCGTAAAATTTAAACAATGATAGTTTGGTCTAATATGCTCTTTTGGTATTTCGTGCTCATTTTAAGACTAACTTCATGAAAATAAGTGTTAAGTAAAATTTGAATGGTATTTCGATTCATTTTAAGATTAACTTTATGAAAATGTACCGTGTTTTCATATTTTGGCAAACAAAAGACTAAGAATAGAGGTTCTCGTTTTCTATTGCCTTAAGTCTTTCATTAAGCTTAAACGTTTTATTATCAGAATTATAGTGTCACTCTAGTTTCTCCGTTTTAAAAAATAGCAAAATGAAAAAAAAATAAAATTTTGAAAATTCTAAATTACAAACTTCACTAATGGCAAGTCTCATCAATTCGCCACCCACATCGAAAAGTCCCATCAAATATGTTATCTCAGGCAATTCAATATAAAACCTGAAAATTTTAATTAATGTACAGTTAACAAAACAGCACACTTTAGCAACTGAATAAATTATTTTTTAGAGATTTGAAAAATCGCCTTTTAGTTTTTTTTTTTTTTAGAGCTATATTCTTTTAAAATCTGAAAAATCTTTTTTTTAAAACCATTTCCGTCTTAAAAAAAAAATCTTAAAAAGATGATAATAATGAATTATGTGATCAAGTTTTACGGCGATATTTTGACTAGCAAGTTTGAAACAAACGATCAAAACTATGGGTGATTTTTCTTCGATATCTGATAAAATGGAAAATACAGTTTCGTGCTTAGTACAAATCTTGCAAGAAGATGCAGCAGACCCTGACGCATTAAAAATTTGTATATTGAACTGAAAACTCGAGAAAATAAAAACTAACTTTTTATTTTCTTCAGAAACTAAGTCAGCAAACTGTAATATATCGATTATCTCACTGTATAAAAGCACTTCACCAGATATTAAAAATTTGTAGAATGCCAAAGCTTCAATATATTCTGAAATAAACACTGGTGAACCGACAACTTAAATAACAGCAAATGAGTGTCCCTTTCTACTGCTCAAAATAATGGACTTTACTTTCTTTACATCAATATCTACCAGTCGTTATAGATAAAAACAAAGTTCTGATATTTTGAAAGATCTAACACAATTCACTAAATGCAAAATTAGGCTTATCTTAGCCACTAATCTTTTAAAATTCTCCGTTACTTATCCACCAACATTTCTCAACAATCGTTACCAACAAAGTCAAAGAAGAAAAGCAAAATTAAATGGATGGTGGTGGAGATATTTTTATCGAAAATAAAAAATACCTTCAAGAGCCCAGTCATAAGACTTTAGGTAATAGTAATGATCCAAACTATAAAGCTCTTCTGCTATTTGTCGAAGCATTTTGTTACGCACCTCCTTTAACCGTCTATCTGCCTCATTTAGTACTTCTTCTAAAGATGAATGCGAAGTTATATGTACCAGAAAGATTGAATAAACTACTAATAAATTTCTTCTTCTCGAAAATTACCAATACCAATTAATGAGTGCTATAACAAAAGTTAATTAACTCTGGTATAATAAATAAGTGAACAAAAGTTAATTAACTCTGGTATAATAAATAAGTCATCGAAACAGCTATAATTATCAGTTGAGATAAATGATCAGATTATGGTTGGAGAAAACAAGCAATTTTCAGCATAGTAAAGAAATAACCAAATGGTGATAAATGGATATAAAATCTTTCCACTAAGAAATGATAAGAACTCATAAAAACAACACTAATTATTGCTTATCTTTATTATCAATGATAGTGGATTTAAGGCTCATTCGACAGACCTTACTGTCCTTTGTTATCTTATCATCTAGTGAATTAGTTCTTAAGCTGACATTTACCTTCCATCTCGTACAGAAAGAGTAATCTCGCCATGAAAAATAAAATAAACGATTGTAACAGCAGTTTAAACTGAGAAATGAAGCCTATCAAGTTAGCTCCATTTATTCTAATCCAGAATAACACAAATTACACTTAGAGTTACCATTCATTTTTGTTTTTTTTTTGTTTTTTTTTTTTGAAGTTTTTGACAAGAAGAATTCATAAATAAATGATGTTAACAAAGCGTTGCAACTCTTTTAATGAAAAATGAAACCAACTTCTACCTTTGTTCGTAGATGTATTAACAATGATTGTACGATGTAACTGGAAGATGATTCGTTTACATTCAATAATTACATCACGTGACTGCTTCACGATTCTCTCATACCGATCACGTCTTTCGTCCATTTCTGGAAAACTTTCAGAAAGCTACAGAATAAAAACATCTAGAACTAGGCATATTTTAATGATTGACTAAACATTAAAATGTATTTTTCTCGAATATATTTCATGGTAATAATTTTTTGAAACAAAATCGATTGAGATAAATGGTTGATATGTTACATCGTAATACACAGTCTATCTTATTTTTGTATTCCAATATTTTACAATTTATGCAATTTAATTGCATGGAAAATTACCTTTGTACACAATGTCTAATTAAGAGGTGATTAATCTCGCAGGAAAGAAAATTGGTCTTTCTTATCAGAAATAAAATATACTTCCTTCAAGAAAAAGTCGTTTAACCTTTTTGGTAACTGATGAAATCCTTTTTTTCTTCCTCAGTAATTATTCGCTGACATTTCAATGAGCCAACATCATCGTTACCGTCGGCAAAACTATCATGACCTCGTTTCGTACGACTACCGCCTCGACCATATGACTTTATCGAACCATCCTGCTCTTTGGACATCTTTGTACGTTTTATGACTTCAAAAACAAAACATTATTACAATGTACATCACTAAAACATCCTAATTATTCTCGTAAAAGCGCATATTTCTCAATCAACTAACCATGGAAATAGCTGAATGTCTTCAACAAAATCCAATTCATAATAAAATATTAACCTTGATTTCAATATGCAAACGTATATCCATCTAGACAAATTAAAAAAAAAAAATGGTATCAAAAGTTTATTATAAAAAATGTAGGAAATGAGCTTGGAGAACAATTCAACAATTAGACAACAGATAAAATTTCTAACAAACAGTTCGAAAACAATAAAAGGAATTCAGTATCGTATCTTTAGAAAGAACAGCACAAATTTTGAGTTTTAACTTCATTTATTTAAAATTATTCATTAGTAAAAAGTTATTTGACTATTAATATTGATTGTCTCAGTTCCTTTTTCTATTCCCAAGAAAAAAGATTCATCAATTCAGTCCCCTTCCAACTCAACTTTTTTTCGGTGTATAAATTATCTGAACATTCTAATTGAAACATAAAGCTCAGTAAAATCACAATTCGTTAACTTCTATTAAAGCTACGAAACATTTCAAATTTAAATTGATGTGTAAGAGTAAAAACTTCTAAATATAATTCATTCAAGTCGTGTCACGTTTCTCGATTCTTCTCAGCTGCTTCTTTTTCGTTTTCTTTAGCTTTTCTGTATTCTTAATAACTTGGACGATTTCCGCTTTCCTCTCATTTTCTTTTTGCCTTCTTTCATGCTCTTTCCGCGCTTCTATTTTAGCCTGAATCAATAACTTGAAAAAACACATTAATTTAAAAATACATTGAAACATCAAATAGAAAATATTGTGCCTAACTTAAAACTTCAACCTAAGCACGTTATTTTTGCTCCAAAAATTTAAACTAAACTGAATTTTAATTGAATGGGTAGTTTAAATATAAAAACACCTATAATAACAAAAACATTTTGCCACAACTTGTCATAAAATGCAGAAGTCATTGTTTCAATGTACCTTTTGAAATGGGCGACTCACTAATAGGTAAAAATGAAAGAAAGAAAAAAAGACTTCATATTTACTCACCGCTTTTTTGGCAGCTAACTTATCACGCACTTCCTGCTGCATCTTTTTAACATTTTCCAGATTTGCCTTTAAACGCATCTTACGCTCCCACGATGATTTCAGCGGTTTCACTTTCACAACAGCGGAAGACCTGAATTTAATATATTTAAATTTAAAGTCTGTGTTGAGAAATTTGATTTACTTTACAAATTTATATGGTTAAGGAAATCTCGATTTTTCTCAAAATGTTTCAGATGCTATTACAAGTAGGTAAAACCTATGCTCATTTTACAGAAGAAAGTGAAACGTACCTTTCTTTCCGAACCGATTTCCACCATCGACCTGATTTGGATTTACGCAGCACCCCCTTACTGCATTCATTATGTATAACATTAGCATCATCGTCTACTTCCATAATGGTGTTAGCTGCTTGTTCACTTGTTGATGTACTCACGTGAGAAATTTCCACGTCACCTATTTCTTGCGTCATAGGCAATCCTGAAAAGCTAGTATTAGAAGAAAAAAAATAATCACTAGTTGAAAGAATATCGCACAGAGAAATTTTATCTTTTGTCAGTTCTAAAAAACTACACAAGATGACATAATTCATTTCAGTGCTGAAATTTTAGTTCCATTTTGATTGCCTATTTGGTATTCCGGTATTCAATTCTTAGACTCCGTCTCTCTAGTTCTTCACGTAAGTTAATTGAACTGTTGTGATTGTGACTTAATTCTTCCAGAACCACCAAGTAATTTTAAGCGAAAAAACAAAAAAAAAGTGGTGGTGCCTGGTTTTAAAAAGAACCGTAATGATAGCATCTAACAGGCTGCGTTAAAACCAAGCATTACACCTCACCTGAAAAGGGAGGGGTAATCAAGGAGATACGAGGGTGAGAGAAGTGGTAGTGGCGGGGGAAGGGAGAGGGAAAGGAAGGAGGAGTGGGGGGTTTATGGGAGGAGGATTGATGAGGGATTGAGAGAATTTATGAGGTTTTACATTACTGAATGTTGTCAGCTCTTGGAAGAGATTAAAAATAGCTGTGAATAAGTGAGATATTACGAAGAATTAGAGTTTTTATTGTTTTTAGAACTGGTTGTTATATTTTTTAGAAATATGATAATTGGTTAATAAATGTGTTTGTTAAACAAACAAGACGGGTAAACTGGAAAAGTGTTTTTTTTTTTTAATTGTTTTTTCAAAATTTTATTTACCTATTAAACCATTTGGTACATTATTTACAGCGAGAATGAGTTTGCATGTACTTCGCAGTTGTATGTCGTTAAGTGCTGTTGTCCGAGCAACAGAACATATTGTTAGATCACCTGTTCAGGTAAGATTTCGTTTTTTGGAACTGTAAAAAAAAAAAAAAATGAACTGGGATAGATGCTCTTAACTGTCATATAATGTTTTCTGATATTTTTTTGAGCTAGACGGAAGAGGTGTTTTGATTTAGTTTGTTTTATGCATCAAATATAACCCGAATTTCTTTCAAGTTTAACATAACTCATGCTAGGTTCCTGCGTCCAGTGCTTTGCATACTCATTTCATTTGAAGTTTGACTTATGTGATGCAGGTTATACTTACTAGAAATGGTTTTTTTTTCTTGTATGTATTCGTGCCTAATTACTTTATAAAAATGAAATAACTTTTAGGTACACGGAGTAGAAGGACGATACGCAGCGGCACTATATTCAGCAGCAGTGAAAGACAAAACCCTTGATACTATCGATAAGGATCTCAAATCATTACAAGATGTTTATAAAACTAGTGTTAAATTTAAGGTATGTTAGAAGTAAGAAGACTTTTATCTGAGTTCTAACCGATAAAAATTTACATTTCCTTGTCATCATTTCATCAAATCGTTGACTGTGTTCTTCGTATTGTATGCACATGTATGTGAGTTTTTCAAAAACTACGTTAAGTTTATTTTGTCGTTTACTGTTTGTATAAAATTTTGCTGAACGAAGCTATTTTTAGAACTTTGTATTGGATCCAGCATTAACACCGTTATCTAAAGTGAACACTGTGAAGGATGTTGCTAAAAATCTAAATGTAAGCAAGGAAACGCTCAATTTTTTAGGTTGGTGCATTTTTCTATTATACATAGATTATGTGGATTTACGCATATGCTTGCATAAAATATGATGTCTTCCTTGGTCTTTTAAAAACATTAATTTAGACAGCAGTTAAAGAATTTTTTAAGGATAAATACTTGAATAAATTATTTGATCATTGATAATTTGCTGATTGTGTACATCTTTATAATTGAAAACTGATGGAATTTTCAATAAATAACAGAAGATTTATGTAGAGATAGAGATCACACACTATTTTGATTAGCAATAAATTAAAGGAAATAAGCATTTATTGTTCGTGTTATTATTAGTTGATTTTATCTTGCTTCTTAGCTATTTCTTGCATCGTCTTACGTTCTCGTTCGGCCTTTTTCGCATGCTCATAAACATTTCCATAATGCATTTGGTACCACTGAAAAGTTTCCTTTGAGATTTTGAAGTAAGCACCATAAAGAGCTCATGAAAATAATACAAGAAAAAAAAAGGTTCCAAATAGGAGTTAAAAAATCCAAGATTTGATGGATTTAATGGAGGTTAAAAGAGATTTTTCGACAAATAAACTTATATGTGGTTAATCAAAATTAGTTTGCTTTAAATTAGAAATCGAAATATTTAACTCAAGAACACTTTTTATTTAATAACAAGAAAAAGTTTTCTGATCTACTGTTACTGATTTTTAAGATTGGTAGGACTTTACGACTGATTATGCAAAGCCCAAACATTCGTTGATATTTCGTTGACAGAAGTTAGTTCGAGTTAATTACTAACTCTTTGCATTTCTTCATCTTTTTCATTTCGGAACAATTCGGCTAGTAGTGATTTCCTCTCTTCTAAAATAATTTTTCACAATATGCATATGTCTCATTGATTAACTCTTACTTATGTATGAGCTTTACTTGTACTGAGGTATAGTACTACTGACATTACAATCTATCATCGATTCACATTTAATGCAATAAAATGATGACGGTTGAAAAATGATTAGAAAATTGTTAAATATAAGTAAATAGAATTTAATTGCAACCGATCAGAAAATTCTACCTGTGATATTACCGGGGGTTAAATCATCAATGACAGGTGGTAAATTGAAGTCGAGTCGTTTTGATGTCTCTAGGATATTTTTCTCGTCGAAGTAAATTTGCTTAAAGATTATTTTTAAATTAATTGATGATTACAGTATTTTTGAACGCATAAGTCCTATTTCTTTTAAGTGTTAATAGTGAACTATGGTATTTCTTAAGAAATAGTCATTAACTATTTTTAAACTTTTCTACTAATAATTTTTTTTTGATTTTATCATTTTCTTAAAACTTCGATACATTAGTATATTTTTAAAAGGAGTTTTCGAGAAGGAAAATTGTAGATTTCCTAGTTCCAGTGAAAGTTGAAACTACATCATCCAAGAAATGATTACCTCTTTGCGCGTCAGTTTCATGCCATGCAAATTGAACCATTCGTAAACAAGGGTACTTTGCAGACAAGCTATTAGCCCTAAAATTTTCTGAATATAATTTAAGTTATTGAAGGGATGATGGGAGTGCTAGAATTGAAATATAAAAGTATGAACCTGAAAGTATAGTCGGCCATGACTTGTAGCTTATGAAATACATGTTGAAATTATTCATCAATCCAAATGCAGCAACAGCAACTAGGCTTGGGTTATAATTAGTGGTACAGAATGATGTTTCTGATTGCTGTGATTCCAGTGATGAGGCTTTCATTGCTTTTAAAAGTGCCTTCAAATCCTCTTCTGGTGAAGTAGTGGTCATCATCTGAAATAAATTTTTCAAACATTCTTCTATAAATTTCCAATTCAATTTGCAACAAATTAGTAAGGTAATTGTTTTGTCCATCTGCAAAGTTCGACTGAGAAAATGTGGCAATTCATTTAATGATAACGCGCGGTATGTATCAGCAAAATGTGCAATTGATCAAGTGAGGAGCTAATTGAATACAGAACAACTGATAAGGGATGTAAGGTGACCAACCGCCAAGTTTTGGAAGAAATGAATCATTTTTGAAACTAGTAATTCTTTTAAAGGTATTTTCTACCTGTAATTATTATTATATGTTATCATAGATTGCAGCTCTGATACAGCAAATTCTTGTATTGTTTACTTCATATTTCTAATACTTTAATTTTTTTAATGTTTTTAATGAATATTTTTAATGTTTTAAAATTCAAGGATTTTTTCGAAAAATATTCATACCAAAAAAAAGTCGAAGTACTAGAAATGTGAAGTTTTCGTTTTAATGATCATTTTTGCATAACTAATTTATTCGAGATTTCCATAATTCATAATTGATCTTGATAAAGTTGAATTTATGGGTTATTGCTGAGTTACCAGTGAGGAAGAAAAATTTAATCTTTTAAGTTCCAAATTCTTTGATAGAAATACCAAAGAAAAAAGTGTTTACTTTTCACTTCTTCCTCACTGCTAATGAAATGCTTCTTTCTTTTTTTCCTTTTATTTTGTATATTTCTTATATCATCCTCGCTAATGAAATGCTTCTTTCTTTTTTCTCACTGCTAATGAAATGCTTCTTTCTTTTTTTCCTTTTATTTTGTATATTTCTTATATCAAACAGTCGATTATGCAGTTATTTGTTTTTTAGTGCTGTTGGCGGAAAATGGACGACTAAATCTGCTTGAAGAGATTATGAAATTGTTCGATTCGATCATGCGAGCGCATCGCGGTGAATTGGTTGTCGAAGTAATTACTGCTGAGGTAAGATCAGTCAAAGCATTCGCACTTCTCTATCAATAATTTTATTTTTTTTTTTTTTATTTTTGATTTTTTTTTTAATGAGAAATGAGGAATTATTGTTAATATCAAACGATGTGATCGAAATCAAGAAATATTAGTTTAAGAAGTTGACTTGCTTGGATACTGATGAAATGATTTAGTTCCAACATCTGTCCTTGTTACTGTTTAGACCTAAAATTAAATTTCAAAAGTTCAGGAAGATAAAAATATGTAGGATCATCTCATTTATAGCGGCTCAGCAAGAAACATGAAGCGGCACTGAGGGAAGCGTTGAACAAATTTGCAAAGCCTGGACAGAATTTGCAAATTCAAATGACGGTAAAACCGAGCATTCTTGGTGGTATGATGGTGAGTATCGGTGACAAGTTCATTGACATGAGTATGAGCTCACAGTTCAAGAAATTTGAGGACATTTTACGAAATGCTGCTTAAATCCGAATATTTAGAAATATTTAGTCACTTTTTTATGCTTAGCCATTTTTCCTGTGATTCAGGTTTATTCTTTTAAATAAAATTTATTACTATTATTTATCACTGCAACAACCATTTTACTGAAGAGTTAAATAGTTTTTTTCTTTCTTTTTTTTCACTGATATGCGGTGAATGCTGAATGGCCTTAATGTTTGCTTTCTGTCTTTAATATCAAACTTTCATCAGCAAAGTTTTCTGCTTTATGAAATCATGCGAGATTTTTTACATTTTATCATGGATGCAACATGAACGAACAACAGTGGACAACATTATCAATTGCTGCTTAAGTCTGTTCATTGCCACAATTTTTTGCTAATTTTGGAATTTGAATAATCTGGAAGTTTCTGTTGAAAAAAATATCGAACGTATCAATTTCGTTGTTATTTTGCACTTTTTTATTGCTTAAATATATTTTAAATTTAAAAGAGAAAGACGAATAATGCCCCTTACGAGTTAAGTTTTACATCAATTACATCTATATTTGTAAAAGACAATTGATTCATTTATCATTACATTTTCATGCTAATTTTGTTTGGAAGACATTGTTGAAAAAAAATGGAAGATGATCAGAATTCGTTACTTGAGCATAGCCTGATAGAATTTGGTGGCATTCTATTTTTATATTTGATTAATTCCTGTAACATTACTGATTTTTTCCAAGTTATTTGCATAATATTAAAATTGTTTTTTTGCTGCTTGGCAATTTGAGAAGGTAGGGTTTTATCACTGAATTGTAACAGTTATTATTACATTCAAGCAATTTTACATAAAATATTGCTTATATCATTAAAATTATTTTATTGGAATTCATTATTATTTAAGCTTTCAGACAAAAGCTAATATATGATGAAAATTTTGTTAGTGTATTGGAAATTTTAATCAATAAATCAATTAAGATGCATTCATGCGTTACAATTTTTGAGAATGCTAAGATTTTACATACCATTTCATTTCATTCATTCAATTTTCAACAATTCGATATCATTAAGCTATTTCCGGAAATGTTGAAAATGCTACTATCATCGTTCAAAGTTCATTCATCTGCTAGAATTGCTAGAATCGTTGAAAATGATGAAACTCAGGTGACCATAAGAAAGCTCTTCTGCGATCTAATTAATAATTAACCTAAACTTAAAGTCCTAAGTTTCAATGTTATCATGGTATCAATGATAAAAAAGAAGTCAGTCATGAAAGAATATTAGTGAAAATTAACCATAAATCTGGCTGTTTTATAAAAATGAATTTTTTTTTTGATTAATTGATAAATGCAAATTTTATCGGTAAATTAAAAGTAAATTCATTGACTAAATTTTATTTTATTCTAGTTTTATAAACAAAAAATGTTATCAGTAACACAACTATCTTCTTCAATATTTTACTCTGAGCCATTTTAGTATCATTAAGATGATTCTGAAGATACTGAGATGTCACCTTTTTCTCTAGCAAATCAATATCTTTCAATTTCCAACAATTTTAAATTACTTACTGATATAACTAACTAAGTAATCACTATATCTTTTTTCCAATTCATTCGTATCGTTTCGGCATCATTTGAATTGTAATTATTTATTCGACTGCTCATAATAAACAAATCAGATTCGAATTATGACTTGGAATATTTTTACTTGAACAAATAAATGCTTTGTAATTAGTGGTAAAACATTTGAAAATTAAATATGGGAATGAAAAGAAACTTTCACATGCAAATGTATTGATACATTTATTGACCCCAATTATTCGACAGAAAATTCCCATAATTATATTAATTTATCCTGATTAATCACACGTAATTTATTAAATCATAAATTAGTTTTTTCTTTTTATTGCATTTTAGTTTTTTTGTATCATTTATCTAATAATGAAATGAAATTTTATATTGTTTTAAATTTTAGCTAAAATATTATACGTTGAATTATTTTATAATCTTCACATAAACTTATTTTGTATATATAAATTACATCAAATTTATTTAGTTTAGTTAAATTGAATTAATATTTATGGAATGCAAAGAAAACAAAAATATAAATGAATGCTAAATTTTGGATGTGACATTTAATAATGACATATAAATCGTAACTATCGCTCTACAATTGGGCACTTTTATTCTTTTCCAATGTATTTTTTTTTTTGCAATTCAAAAGGTTTAATAATTCATTCGATGTAAATAAATACCAATAGTAAATTATCTGTTAACAACATTATTCTCAAATTTTTTGCAATTTGGATTTGAAATTTGGATCAGATTTTAAAATTGTTAAATATAAAATTTAATATATTAAAAAAATGAACTTCTATACAATTTAACAACAGTAGTTACCACTTCATTTTTTTTTTTGAATGTTTAATTCCCGAAAATTATACAAATTTGAATTGTCTTATTTTCTTCCTTCTTTCGATATATATACATATATAAACAGACACTTATGGTAATTTAAAAAAGTATTAAATTAATTTCAATATATTAAATATACACAAAAATACACAGAAAATGCAAGAAAGCATGGCTGAATAGCATGGCAAATACAAATAATTAATATAAATGTGATATAATATCTACAATAATTCCTTCCTAAAACAAAGAAACATGAAAAGTTCAATTTGTCTGTATGATCTTTGAACTGAAATTGAATATTTCAATCTTTGGAAAGGAAAAAATGAAAGTTTTAAAAATACTCCCAGATATATGTCATACCAGCGTTGACAAATTACCATTTACATAGCTTTCTTGGACTTCCTTATCATCGTTGGAGCACCACACATAAATACAATGTATGAGGCCTGCAGTACAAAGCGCAGTTGACGCAATACCAAATGCTGCGCCAACACCTCGTGATATGGTACCAACTCGTCCTGGTAATAGCATCCATTGTAACATGCTACCTGAAAATGAAACAAAAAAAAAATCAATAATACATACCTGTTTGAAAATGATAAAAAAAAATATTAAAATATGCATTATTCATCATATTTAGTCATTACAATTCCTTTCTTTTGTTTATATTTAAATTTATATTATTAATGAAATTAAGGTTCTATTAACAGTTACTTACCTACTATGAAGAAAAGTACGGCAAAAAACCAAGCTGTATAAATAATACAACGTAGAAAACGTCCACCACTTAAAAATGATAGTACTCTGAAAAATCGACCAAAAAAAAGTTGTAAATTCGATTGACAAATTTAAGATAAAGTGTTTAACTGTAAGTTGAAATAATGAAATGATAAAAGCAAAAATACATCAATTGCTAATTGTTTTAATCAAATTTGTGAAATTGAAAAAGTCTAATAGTAATAACTAAAATTGATAAAACATATTTAGTTTTACTTTGATTGTACGATTTAGATAAATCATAAGAGTTCTTTTTATTGCTAATTTTGCTATTGCATTTATTTATTTCTTTGTGTTACTGCAATTATTTCCGCTAGTAAAAGATCAGATATGGACAGATTAGATCTTTCCAAGTTTCTCATATTTCATTCTCAATAAAGGATTACTTCAGGTTGTAAAGTCTGTTAATACAATTCTCAGATTACTCTTTCAAGTAACTATGATATGTTATTAATAACTTATGTTGCATCTGAAATTACCAAATTGCAACTATTTGTTAAGGCAATTTACAGTCTCGGTTATTGAATTAATGACCGAAAAATTGAAATAAATGATGCGGAAAATCTTGCGATATCTGTCCTGAGCATATTACTCAATGTTATTCTATATTACCTGGTAAAATCATTGAGGAAGAAAAATTGAAAACATTAAATAATAAGATTTAAATTTGGAAAATTACAAAGACATAAATTGAATAATTAGGAAGATAAATTAAAAATTTCAACATTGAAAATATTTATTTTCTCAAAATTTATGCAATAGATAAAAAGAAATGAATGAGAAAATCATTAAAGAATAAATAATATAAGCAAAGTATTAAATAATTAATGAATAAGTAAGTAATTGATTAAGAAATTATTTAAATAAGGATAAATAGTATTGAAAGTTTTCTTACATAATAGGAAAAGAAAACTAGCAGCACGAATAATACTGGATTTTCCACGAAATTCCAATATAGAATTGGATATTGTCATAAAATTTTAGTTAATAACATTAATTGTTACATTTAAAGAAACAGAATTAAGCTAACCTTTTAATAGATGTCGGATTTGTTTTCAACATTTTGAGAGCAAAAAAAAGTTGCAAAGTTGATAGAAGGAAAGTTGAAATAGACGTAGTCACAGCGATCAAAGATAGCGAACTAGCTATTTCATACATCATATTGCGCACCATCAATGAACCGTCAGTGGCCAAGTCGGATGATTCCGCTGTAGTTGTTCTCCATTGAATAGAAAGTAAACTCAAGAGTGACGTGAATGCAAAAAGGATTGATACAATGGACATTAGCGCTAGTACCAACAACGAAAATTTGACCTAATAAAAAGAAATAAAAGCACTTTTGAATATCACTTAAAAGAAGTTTTTATGAAATTTTAAGTGAATTGAAGTTTTTTAGGTATAAATTTAACTCGAATGCTATATTTTGAACAAATTTTTTATGATACTTATAACAAAACTACACAACGAATTATTCTAGACCATAACAAAACTACATAACGAATTATTCTTGACCTATATTTAAGAATTGGCATTCAAATTTAAAAAAAAAAAAAAAAAAAAATTTAACAAACCTTAAAGTCATTTGGGTAACTTTGAAATTTTTATGTTTCCTTTTCTGTTTCTTTTTCCTTTTTTTCAAAAATTTTTTTAACTTAAACTTTGCTTATTTAAAAATGAAATTAACTAGCATGATTTATCATAGAAGTGCAGAAAATCATACCCTGGCGACATTTATTCGAATTTGAGTTTGTTGTTTATGAAAATTCGTATCAGCTTCTAACGGTGGTTTGCGTTGCATTGAATGTATCCGACGACTACAAGGTGATGGTGCAACCTGAAATTAACTTGTTTGTTAGAATCACAAGTGAAAACTTAAAAATTAAAAAAAAAAATCTTTTCAACATGATCATTTAATAGAAAAAGTGAATAATAGGAGCTTACTAATCCAGTTGTCCATCTATCCATTTGAATAACTTTACATTAAAAAAAAAGTTTTTTCTCGACACATTATGAAAATAAAATAATCAAAGATGAATAAAAAATTATTTGTTGGAAGATCAAACATAAGAAAGATGACAGAAATTAAGTAGGCATATGAAAATAGATGAAGGGATAAAGCGTCAATGAAGAGGAAAAAATGTCACCGATATTTACACATGACAAGTTCACACAATCGTTACATGTGTCATTCTGTCCCTCCCCTCGAATCCTAAATCACTTCACTTGCTCGTAGTTCAGATGTCTCGATCCGATAATGTAATACTTTATCGTTCTACCTACATTCTATGTATCAAACAGCTAAGATAATATCACTTATCGTCATGTCTATTAATATTATCGATATTTATCATTAAAATAATCTATGCTTTACCAATTATTGCTTCTATAATTAATTAAATTAACCTTATCTACGCAATTATAAAAGATACTAGTTTTGCTTTGTTTTTATAACTTATTTGTTGCATATTTGTTATATCTCTGTATGTTTATTATGTTTAAAAAGTTCATCTGTTTATTGCATGCAAACATACTTTTAAAAACAAATTGTTTTTCTTTCATTCTGAAATATATCTTTATTCGACTCTTATACTGCACTGGCATAATGTGTGCACATTACTGTAACAACATATGTACTACTGTAATGGCGTACTGTATCCATCGCCAGTATTTACATGCACTACTGTAGTGGTACATTACGCGTATTACTCTACTGGCATTTACAATCGTTTTATTGGTGTGAATATTAAGTAGTAAAATGAATCATTAACACATGAGAGGAAATAACAGAAAGTATTTGTGCTATTGTAACAAATCAATAAGGTCAGTTTTAAATTTGAATTCTCTTTTTAATACCTTATAGAATTTAACTTTTTGATCGAAAAAGATGTGAAAATAAACAAAGAATTAAGCAAATAAGGCTAAGATATATTATTAGTATAAATTTAATATGTGAATATGTGAATTTCGATTAAAAATAAGAATATATCAATAAGTGAGTACAATAGTACTTACCGAATTACCATTATTAAGATGGTTAAAATCGGAGAGATAGCTGGAACGAGATGGCGGTAGTAGTGGTGTACGATAAGGAGCAGGTGGAATAGTCGGTAAAGCACACATATCCTTTTATACCATTAATTCATTTCTAATAAATATGTAGAGATCTCAAAAATATCGTATAAATCAAAATATAAGAAATAATTGATTAAAGAACTAAAATTTCAAATATTACGTCAACAAATGAAATCTGATTTGAATTTCATCTTATCATCATATGTCGTTATGAGCATTGTGTATAATAACATTTCAATCATTAATAGACAAATCAGTTAAAAGTTAGCAAAAAGTGTCAATTCAATCGAAGTTAATATCTGCAATAATCGATCCAATAATATTTACAGTATTTATCAGTTAATAATAACGGTTACCAAAAATCATAAATCACAATCATGATAATTACTGATCAAAAAGCAAAAGGAGTTGTAAAAATAGAATGAATAAAAATAATTTATTGGAAAAATAGAATTTCAGTTTCATTAAAAGTATTTCTGTTGTTAAGATGAATTTTTATAATAAGAAATTCAACGATAGTATTAGGAATAATCAGAATCACCTTTTGATATCAGTAAATCGCATCAAAATGTGAACTTTTGAAGCTATCATAATAAACTTCTATGATAACTTTAAAATAATCTAATCAGTGTTCAATTTATTCCCTATGTAATATTCGAATTATTTAACCATTGTGGTGATAATTTCATAACTGATCTGAATCTTGGTAATCATTAAAACAATGATACCATCAGATGATTACTTCGATTATTTGAATAATCGATTTTGTGGGTGATAAATTATTAGTAATATTGCCAGTAAATGATTAATTAATTAGTTGATTGCTATGGTCACATCACTAAACATGTAAATCTATAAATCAAAATCGCTGGAAATGGAATCATCAAAATTCAATTTACACCAATACATTTTCTATTCTTTTATTCTAATAACAAATGAGAATCTCATCGTTTTTCTCCTCTTACATTCAATCAAATATTATTCCAATGTCATTCAATTGATGAATTGCCTAACCAAATGGTAATTTTTAAGTAGATCATCGATAAAATGTCAAAATATCATAAAGCGAAATGAAATTTTATAAATTTCAATGCAGAAAATTATTTCCATAAATTATCACCTGAATTCTGATTTCAAATTATAAAACTGTTTTTTTTTTTTTTTTAAATTTGACATCAAAATTTCGGAATTATAAGCCTCGAATTTTAAACATTTGGAAAAGAAGTTTTTTTTAGGTGCAAATTTGGCATAATATAGCAGAATTTTTAAACAAAAAAAAAAAAAAAAAATCTTTTTCTTACAGAAGTAAAATATGTATTTACGTAGACGGAAGATAAAGAAAATTTAATTCGTTTTTTTTTTTTTTTTTCAATTTAATAGCAAAATTGAAATAATATCAAAGTGAAAAGGAAATAGAAAAAAAGTAATATACAATGAGGAAAATTTATTTGTAAGAATTTATAATGTATCGATTGAATGTATAATTTCAAATGAAATTATTCGCCAAATTATTGTTTTCAAATGAAATTATTCGCCAAATTATTATTGAAAGTAAAGTGATGTAGAAGAAGAAATAAGAAAATATGCAAAACAGAAATTTAAATTGTACTGGGACCAGTTGTTACTTAGTAATAAATAAAAACAAATTAAAACAATAACACGCAGAAGAACAAAATTATATTATTAAAAATAAAAACCATTGTATTAAATGAAAATTAATATTAAAACCGTTAATCGACAGAAAGATATTTTGAAAGTAAATGACAAATACATACAAATGATAGATGTAGAAGTTGAAATTAGAATGAAATAGAATTTAAAAAGTTCATTTCATTTATCCAATTTAAAAAGTTTATTTTCAATTTTGATATTTATTTATCCAATTTAAAAAATTTATTCTCAGGACTTAATTTTGGTTCAGTTGAAGAAATTATAACTATTTGATTATACTTTGTAATTAATATAGCACAGTTGTAAAAATGTAAAGAATCGTTATAATTATAATGGAATAATGATTATAACTTTTTAATAAATAAATATTTTTTAATAAATGTTGTTCAGTTATGGAACTAAAAAGTGTTAAAATAAATAAAAATTAGTGTGAAAGATTGTGAAAAGCTATTTACTCTTAAGATTTGAGCTTAAGAAGGAATCATCTTAAGCTCATCTGTAAGTCATCAGTGATAGTTGCAAATGATAAGAATGAAATGAATGATTGAGATGAAGGATTTCGGCCTATCATAGTAATCTCAGTATTATTTGTCGGTAACATTTCTTTGATTTTTTTTTCTTTCTGAAATGTGAAGAAAAAAAGAAAAAGAAAAAAAGTATATGGTCCAAAAAAAAAAAAAAAAAAAAAAGGAAAGTTTATACTATTTAAAAGCTTATTTTAACAATAGAATCTCAAAAAAAATTATGTACATATATAACATATGTATGTATGCATAGAATAACCTAAAATCTTTATAAAATGCAAAAGCAAAACAAAGTAAAAAAAAATCGATCAATAAGTGATTGATTACCATTTATGTAAAATAGAGAGATCAGTAAATGCAGATGGCAATTACAATATTACGCTTTCCATTTGCCATATCTTCTTTTTCAAATTAATAAATGAATAAATTAAATTATTGCTTGTTGGTAAGTAATATTATTGGTATTTTACTACTGGTAATTTAAAATAAAAGATGTCATTTTGATTGAAATACTGCAAATTACAAAGAATTAGGTAATTAAGAAGATTAATATAAATAAAATTTGTAATTATTCATTTAAAATTTTAAATTACCAATAATAAAATAGAATTCATTCCTTCTCTTTTTTTTTTCTGAAATGTTATTTGCTGGAGAATACATTTTGTTAAATTAGAAATTGAAATTTGACGAATTAATAAAATTGAAACTTCAATGAATAAATGGAATGCATCTGAAATGTTAAGCGAGGAGCATATAATATGAGAAAGGGATAGGATTTCAGCAATGAGTTCTGATCATTGCAATAATATTTCAATTTCTTCGTCTTTCTTGTTTATCAAATAAAATAGCAAAAGTTAATATTTGCTAAAGAATATATAAATGTTGAAATCATAAATTAAATTTCGAAAGAACTAAAAATAAATAATAAATTCAATTTCTGCATAAAAATACGAATGATTTCCAGCCTGAAATGATATGGTAGCATTTTGCACTTAATTATATATTCCTCATCCATAATTATTTTATCACAAAAAATTAAATCACTTTTGGGTAAGCCTCCAAATTTGTTCTCTGTTCAATTATAAATATGGAATTTATTTGAAAGCTCAAAAATGGCAAATTTTAATAATTTTCTCGATATACTACCAAAATATTCCTATTTTATCGAAAAAAATCTCCGTATAGAAATAACTTCTTTGCATATATGTTTGTTTGGAAAAAAAAAAAAAGAAGTTTAAAATTTGCTTAATACTTAAAATTTTACAAGTAAAGTTTATTTGTTTTATAAATTAAAATTCAAAATCTAATTTATGCTAAAAAATTTTACAAGTTACTGATAGGATGATATAACTGAAGAAAATGTTGAACATAAAGGTTAAGATAGAGTAAAGGAAAGGTTAAAGGTTACAAGTAAAGTTTAGAATAAGAGTTATGATTAAAGGTTAAAGGTAAAAATAAGAATAAAAGTATCAAAACAAGCAAAGGTGAAAGGGAAATGAATAGAAGGGACAACCATCTCTCATATTTGTCTCTCTCTTGTGCTTGTTGTTTGGTCAACGAAACAACAAAATAGTTTATGCGGGATGAATGTTTCTACTTTCCTCCCTCTTTCCCTCCTTTTTCTCTCTTTCTTTTCCCCTTTCCCTTTCTCTCCCCCCTCTCTCTCTTATACAATTGAAAAAGAGGAAAGGAAATTTGTGGGATGAATGCATTGAATGGGTATAGAAAAAGCATAAGGAAGCAAAAAGGAAAGAGAAAAAAACAAATAGATGAGAAGAATTGGATATATTCATCTAATTATTTAAATTCAATTAATAATTCAAATTCATTCATTAACTGATTAATTAAAACATTTTAAATTTATGCAGAAATCAATACTTAATTGCTATAAAAATTATAAATTAATAATTTAAATATTTGAATCTAATCGGAAAAAAAAAAAGGAATGCAATTTATTTCTGCAATTTTTATTAAAGATTCATTTTTATATACCATTCGTCATACTTTTTTTATCGTTCAATTATTAATTAACTGATTACTTAACAATTATTCCTTTCCAATATTGAGAAATCTTTCCGGAAATTCTATGTTATTTTTCAATAACCCGGAAATGATTTTTTATGAATGTCTTAGAGGATGGTAATTAATGTACTTTGTTAGTTCCTTCAATAGTGTATGTAAGTAATTTAATTATAAAATATTATAGCGATGAATAAAGAATTAATTCATTCCCTCAAATTAAGTGATGCTAAATTCGCTTGGGACATAAGTAATTTCGTAGCGTCCAGTGTTGTTATCATTAATGCTATCGTTATCATCGACGTCGACATTGTTATCGTTATTGTGTTATTAATATTATTGATAAGTAGTATTATTAGTGTGTAATATTACTTAGCAATCAGTTCAATTATTATTATTACTAGTAGTAGTTATGATACTATTATTATTGTTATTATTTTTATCATTGTTGGTATTATTATTATCATTATTATTGTTATTTAAAGAAATATATTAATATTATCAATATTATTACCAATTTGTTTTATTTTTAATGTTTGTAAAAGATTAAATTGTAATGATTGAAAGGGTTGTATTATGTATATGAACAATATCGTATCTTTCATATATTCTAGTTCATTCGTCTGGCTATTTCTTATCGGAAATGTTCGAAATTCTATTTGGAGTTAAGAAAAAAAAAAAATGTAAGCACACTTAATGCCTTGGTTACAGGTTTGTCTGCTCAATCGTTCGGAATGCCTCCAACTGGTTCATTAAATTTGTCGCTTCAGGTGGCGGGTAATGCGACTGTAAATACAAGTGGAAATGATGATGAAAGGATTTGGTTAGTCCTTGTTTTTGTTTTATGAAGATTGATATTTTTCGGCGAGTAATGTTGAGAAGGAGAGCAGGAGATGAAGGGGAAAGGAGAGAAGCATTAAGTTTAATATCTATCATATAGTTGAGGGGCGAGTTTTTCTTGTTGGAAGTTGCTAGCTGGTACACATTAAAAAAGTAAGTATGCCTGAAATTGTAAAGAAATTAGCAGATTTGTTGGGATTTCCAAACTGAAATTGATTGCAGGACTCAAATATTATCTGAGGTAAGCGCTAATGGTATGAGCAACAGTGCACCAGGAACAATTCTCTTCCTAGGTAACGCTACAAAGAATTGTATAACCTGTCAAATTTAAAGAGTCAAATTGCTTGTTTTTCCAATAAGAAATCCTTGTAATTCTTGTCACTTTTATTTTAATAAATTAAGCCTTATTTTCATAGTAACTCAGTAAGCATTTATCGCAGTTGCAGGAATTATCATCAAGAAAATTTAAGAAAAATAAAGAAGCATGAAGTGAAACTTCAGCTGGAAAATATGGAATGTTGTTGTAGATGACTGGATAATATATTCCAGCGGTATTTATCAACAAAATGGAGAAGCCTGTTTATCAAGTAATTATCTTTTGTTACTTTGCAGGAAATAGGCAGAGTGGCAAAAGTTGGTTATTGAATAGACTTGAGAAACGAGAAACATCTGGTCGTGGTTCTGCTCTAGAATACCATTTCTTAAATGTACACACGGATTATAGGGATGTAAGCTATGCGTATCAGTTGGCTTCAGCAGGTACATATATCAAATTTAATTCAACCATTTTATTTGATCGAAATCTCTAATTAGATCTGCTAAGACTATTGACTGTAAGTAGAAATGACTTTAGGCAATTATAAATGTTTGAAATATATTCAAGAAAACGCTTGTGATAGCTAAGTTCCAAAAAAGGTAGAATCGTAGAAATTATTGCGGAAAGCTTCAAGTAAGTTTTCTATGCAAGGTTTTTCGTATCTATGTTAATAATATCGAAACTTGTATGTTTCAACTATTTAAACATTACAGTTTTAGGTGCCGGCGTTGCACCTGGTGAAAGCGTAACACTTCCAGTATGGGTTTTGGATGGTGATGTAGCGTTTGCACCTTTGGTAAAATTTGCTTTAACCGCACCATTAAGCAAAAGCATTGTGATATTATGTGCGTCGATGCAAGAACCTGGGGCAGTATTGCCATCACTGAATAAATGGGTAAAAGTGATAAGTGATCAGATCGAAAATATATTTGATAAAGCTACCGTTATAGATGCTCGTAAATCGCGTGAGTTGTTTTATAAAATTTGATTTTTATATAACTCTAAAAACCTTTTATAACTCTTTTATACCTATACACTTAAATTAATTCTGTCTAATACTATGTACAACTTTAAATTCTTAGAGATGGAAGAAGGCCGAAATACACTTATTTCATCGGTCGGATTTTTTTCAGAAGAGTTATTTTGGCAGGAGTATGTTGAACCATTGGATAGCTCGATGCAAAGCGATAAAATACCATCCATGGAAACAGAACATGTACGTTCGCATTTTGTGGTATTATTCGTAAAATTCTTTCATTCAAATACTTAATTCAGTAGTTGGATGATCTCTTACACTGTACTTTCCTGCTTTGCTTAACTATCTTTTATCTGCTTAAAAAGAAAATGATTCAATACATTTATTTCAGGTATTGTTACCGTTGGAACAAAATATCTTAACTCGAAATACAGGTGCTGCATTAGTAGTTGTGCTAACGAAGAGTGATTTAGCACATAATGAAATGTCTGATGAACAGCTCGATCGCTTACAGTATCATGTTCGCAAATTTTGCATGGCACATGGAGCTGCTTTGGTAGGACATTGTATATTTTTTTTATCATTAGTGTTTCTTTTACGTTGTATACAAAAGTTTTTCTTTTTTCATTCAATTATGTGGCTTATATGAAAAACATGTTTCAGGTTTACACATCAGCGAAAGAAGAAAAAAATACAGCTTTGCTATACAAATATGTTGTTCATCGAGTGTGTGGTATGCCATTCACAACACCTGCTCAAGTTGTTGACAAGGATTCAGTATTTGTGCCGGCAGGTTGGGATAATGAGAAAAAACTGGATATAATTAAAGAAGCGATTCCAGATGTGGACCATCCATTAGCGGTTAATTTCTACTGATATTATATTAGCAAAGCAAATAATGAAGCATAAAATGCACACACATTTGGTAGTTTGGAATTAAACTAAATGAAATTTATGTGTTATCCGTAATGAGATCTATTGCCGATTGAAATTGATGGCAAATCTTATGTCCATATTTCAGTTCATTTTCAAATCGTTTTAAAAAAAAGATTTAGAAAATAAAAAAGTTGATCTTTTTTTTATCTATTATAGATGGTGCGTGAAAGACAATCAATGCGGGACCAAATAATGGAGGCAGAAGAAGAGCAAGCATTCTTACACAAACTTGCAAGTGTTGAAATAGCGTCACCGAAACGAACTGCACCGCCGCCGAAGCAGACAAGTGAAGGAGCAGATGGCAATTCTCCGCTAGTTTCTTTTTTCAACAATCTTCTTAGAACCAAAGAGGGTCAGGTCAGTTTTTTTTTTTCTCTTTGATTAATGCAAGTTTCTTTTGACTGAATTATTTTCTTTCTCATATTATTAAGGTTAATCATAAAGAAGCTGCAATGCTTTTGCAGGCTGCGCAGACGAATCGTGCAACGATTGATCCGCAAGCACAATTACAAAGAATGCTAGAACAGGTAAACAATTCGGCAACGTCATCAGCAGCAAAATCAAATGGAGAACAAACATCAGTGACTCCAGAACTACATTCAAGTCAACAACAGTCATCATAATTTTGATTTAAAGCTCCGAGAAGTATTAAATTACAAATTTTACTGCTATAGCTTGTTGGTTGTTCGAAATGATTTCGCTTCGAAATTATCATTGCTGCCGCAAAAATCTTAAAATATCAGTGGTGATTTTGGTGAGCTATGGGATATTACAATGGTACATTGTTCTTATGCGTATATCATCTGTATTTCGTCTTTTCTTTATTATTTTACCTAAGCCATATTTATTTGTCCGATTATTGCTGCTAACCGCGATGTTAATAGAAGGACAAGGGTTTCACCGAAAAATTATAAACGATGGAATATACCTCCTCACGTTGTATATGAGTCTTTGTCAGTGTAAATCACGGTTTTCTTATCATATCAACTCTTCGTTTTAATGCGAAAAAATTTCTGTTGAATTAGAATGACATCCCAAACTGAACTTAATCCATGTAACTGAAAAATTATTAAATTCCAGAAAATCCAAAGAACTAGGGATCGGTGAAAGGCTTTCCTTCCTCATTCCGGATGAAGTTCCGGTTAAGTTCTTCCTCTCTGCTGTATATTTTAATAATAATCGCTTGCTTTGCAGTAATTCACCCATGAGCATATTTGAAAGAAAATAGTGAATCTGAATAACAATAATGTGTAGCAGGCAGTCATAGTTCACAGAAAATATAAAGATACTTGTTAAAAGACTGCATTGGGTGTCTGATCTTATTAAATTTCTACAAGTTGGCGTACTCCAGATGACCTCTTGCAAATGGCAAGAAAATTTCGAGATCTTCCTGATAATCGCAGTCAAGCTTGCAAAGTTCACTATATGGCGATGGTTTGTATGGTAGTAAGTCGAAGCATGGATGTATTACTCGTTTTTCGGCTTTTCTTAAAACAATTTGTACATTCAGAATTCTGACAAAACTGCAACGATAAACCCAAGAAATCTGCATTTAAAAAACTGAAAAATAAAAAATTTTTAAAGAAAACTAGAAAATGGTCAAAATTATTTAATTATGAAAGTCTAGCGCGAATAAAACTCACAACCGTTCGAGGACGTCGGTAACTGATTCGTTATTCTCGAAAAAAATGTTCGTTTTATACGGTAAAGATCGCTTACAGGAAAGGCGACGAATATTCACAAGCATACCGGTTGGTAAAATACTGCGTAGAATATTCGTTTCGGATCGATGTGGATAATACTGTGTGGAGGTTGGCAGGCAACAGAGATACATCTAAAACAGGTTAGGGATGACAAGTTTGAAGCAGAAAGCAATCGATTTTTCATCCTGTGTATCGAGTCTTCGAACAAGTTCAAAATGTACCTACTACTCAAGAATGATATTAAACGTTTAATTATTAAATTGTCAACAACAATGCAAACGTCCCATCACTTGCTAAATCCATTGGTCTGACTTCAGTGTTTCGAATCCAGAGGATAATATCAAACACTAAGGGTAATGTCTGACACCGAAGGTGATTCGACTGCTGCGCCAATTGGCACAACCTACTCTACCTCTGATTATGCATACACTCCTGATGAATTAATGACATCAGAGCGCCAAGAATCGAGGCCAGATTGGAACTCTACGGGTTTCCGTGTGATATGGGACCACTTATCACTGCGCCAACGCTACTAACTCAAAGTTGCCCAGTGAATTTTCCACATCGAATCTATATCACTCATAGAGCTGACGAAATTATGGAAGCTAAATTTTCAGTCAGAAGTTAAAATGTTGGAGATATTTATTTAAATAGACATTCACTAAGTTATGAACTGTAAACTTCTTAAGGTTGTTGTATTAATTGTTTACATTCCTTAGTAACCTCAACGAAACTATATAAGCTCAAGTAAAATGTGATAAGCTTATTGAGACTAGTTCAACCAGCACATTGATGATAAAGATTAATTTTGCTGATTTATCAAAAGACTGGCGGATATTTTATTAAATGTGTGAGATTCAATAACAAAACGTTTAACTTACAAGTGGTGTTTCTGAGAATTCTTTTGTAAGAAAACGTAAACTACCAGACAGGCAATCCAATTTCGACAAATTCTTCTTCCATCCATGATCGGCGCTACGTAGCCACAATGTTTGATCTCCAACTTCTGCCACTATGACTCTACAGGGATTGCAATTGGAAATGTCCGAATAAGCACAAGCTAATGCCGGCATCAAGTATTTTTGAGGAACAATTTTTAGCTCAGACCACTGAAACGAAAGTTTGATTACATACTAATGGACAAGCAAGATAAAGGGAAAGAAAAAAAAAAGACAAAGAAGAAAACGGCACAAACAGAATATGTTTCCTAAAGGAACCCATGTAATAGACTAAAGAAATTTAATTAATTAAAGAAACAATATTGAATAATTCAAAATTCAATCAATTCATTAGAATGAAAAAATTCTATCAGTTACAGAGAATTTGTTGAATAACACCAACTAAATCTACTTAAAAGTTCAGGAAATTATTAAGATATAATTTTAGCGGGATGTGACAGTTGAATAATAGAATAGTTTAAAAAATTTTTTGAACTTGAGCAAGTAAATAAAAAATAAGAACTAAAGATACTTAAATAAAACCTTATTCAACAATTGTTTTTCCAATTTCTCGATTGTATCTTTGTGATATTTGCTATGTAAATAAATGAAACGACTATTTTCGATATGAGCAATATAAAGTGGTTCATCATCGATAGGCTTTTGTAATCTAGAAATTTGATAAGTTATTACTTTTTCTCGGTCATTTTAATTCATTCTTTCTTAAAATTTCAATTTCTTCCATTTCAATTCATTCTTTCTTAATAACATTTCAATTTCTTTCATGCCTATGTATCAAAATTATTTCAATTGAAATTTGTTACCATTATTCTCTTAATGATGTAATGAAACTACCTTTCCAAATGCAACACATGTGTAGGTTGTAAGCATTCACCTTCGGAACCTTCCTCACTTGTACAATCATTTGAAAAATCATTGTTCTACAATTAAATTTTTAAATTTCTAACTCCATTTTTTTGGTTGCCGTAACATGTCGCCAAAGTTTTGCCAAAGCTTATTGATTTACAATAAGTAAAGAAGACAAATAATAGGATAAACAATGCACAAGTAAGAAAAAAAGTTGGTAGTTTCTAAGAGATGCAAAAGTTTAACTTCACTAATACTAGTTATACATACTTACTATTAAGTAAAAAAGAAAACATTTGAGTGCTCCGAATAAATTTATAGTAAATTAAAATAAAAACGAAGCATAGCATCTCAAATGAATTCGTCATCAAATGGCAATCAGTACAGCTGTGTTTATACGACCGAATCATTAAAAACTTCATTTGCAGAATTTTTGACATCGTAGATTTTTTAGAAGTGCAATTAGAAATTTTTTAGAAACATACAAAATAAATATCATATCAAATAATAATAATAAACGGTACATACCATTCGAGCCAATTTTTGCTTCCATCGCCTCTCTCGTGCTGCTTTATGTTTGGCATGCTCTTTACAACGATAAAATGGTTTACCAAGATTTTTGTCATGTACCGTTGGATGGTATAAATTGACGAGAAATGGTATGGAGGATACATCAGCGAGTTCTACTCGAACAACATCACCACAAGATTTAATTAAATTTTGAAATGCATTCACTTTTTCCATTGTTAGATCGTTCATGTCGACGTCTGTTGAAATAGTTGCATCCTCATTCATATTTTTTCAATAAAAATACAAAAATTATTCTTTCTTGCCATAATTTGTACGCTTAGGTATGCTATTCATTAGCTTCTATTCTCTATTGGCATAATTACATGCAAATTAGGTTAATCTTTAACATGAAAAAAAAAAAAACCTCGCAATATTAGATATTAAGAATTGATACTCAATTTTGCTGAAGTTTCCGTTTAAAGCATCGAATCTAATCTACTTCAGTATAGCTAGCTAATTTCTAAAATCACACCTTTCATACGACAACGCAAAGCAAGCGGAGGCAAACGTCCAAAAACCTTTAGAAGAGGCCGAATATTCTCTATGTTGACAATATTGTCGTTACCAATATCCACAAGATCTACTATTACATCATTTCCTTTACTAAATTTCAAGATCCTTGCCCGTAACCATTTCCAGTCATCGATCAACACTGCACACGGTGCACCAATACACATTTAAAAATAAATTGAAATTGTAATAATCTCTCGAACTTTTACCTACATCATTATCAACATTTTCATATGCACTTTATTAGCAACCTAAATTTTCGGGAAAAAGATCATGCCTGATCACTTGAAACATCAAATTCGTTCTCTGCACTGTATACAGTCTGAATTTGACGATATAATTGCTCGCGGACTCGATCTAATGACTTCAGCTGCAATGAAATTTCTACATTTATTACCACAGTATGTTTTCCATTTTTTTGTAATGATATGCTCAAACGATTACCTTAAATGAGCCTTAAAATATAAATTGCTAAAATTAATTCATTTTCTAGCTAGGTTAACGTTGATATCCAATAAACATATATCGCAAAATTTTTGATTGTTTAGAAAAATTCGAAAACAATAT
Organism: Brugia malayi; assembly: GCF_000002995.4. Lineage (NCBI taxonomy): Eukaryota > Metazoa > Nematoda > Chromadorea > Rhabditida > Onchocercidae > Brugia > Brugia malayi. Next base: position 5,519,248 of record NW_025062477.1, read on the forward strand.
TGAAAAAAATGGTGCAAAATCAACTAAATTTTTATCAGATCTAGATACATGAAAGAGCGAATTGACATACTTGAATGCTGAAATCATAGGGTGAAAATGAATTCGGTAAATGTGCATAGAAAACGGGAAGTGTAGCAGATGGAAGCATTGCAGGTGCATTAGCAGTTGTAGCAATGTTGTAGTAATAGTAAGCAATCACTTGTGGTTCGACATATTTCCAGCAATACTGTGGAAAAGCTTCAGCCATATCTAATAAATTTGCAACATTATATGAAATAGAAGTTTTGCAATGTTTTTGATTGAATAGAAGAGTAGAATTAGCCAAAATTTAAGCAATCCATTCATTAAAATACGAATTTATCAATTTATTTACAGTTTCATTAATAAGGACAATTCGCAGTTAAAATACGCACTAACGGAAAATTTCTGACCATTAATATCTCAATAGAACCATCACTATGAAAAGCACATACATCGTAATTGCCATTCTGGTTCACCCGGAACTTCGACCAAATCTCGGCATTCACTCCATTTTACTTCTTTCTTCTTACTTATTAAAAATTCTGAGTTGAAGTCACTTGATCCATTGGATGAAAAATCTCTTCCAGAAGTTGACGTAATTTGAGAAATGTCCACAGTACTAAAATCAGCCATTCTCGACAAGTAGTCTGCAATGATAACCTTAGCAATCTTTATACTTATCAAAAAATTCAATGAGCTACTACCCAAAAGTTCAATATTTTGCAGACATCGGCTGAAACAACAGTTTCCAAATATCCTAGAACAAGAAACCAGAATTGGACATCATAAATGACTATAGCCCGTAATTACTGGAGGGAAAACTCTTCAGTCACACCAAGCCTTCATAACCAGTCGTAATAAGCGCAATACTACTACCCTCATTTATCAATCATCACCAGAAACTCATTCATTATCGCTTTCTCTCTACTTGCTCTACTTTTTTCTCATCGTCTCTTTTCATGCTTATTATTTTTTAACTATTTGCCGCAAAGTATTGTGGATATCCATGCATACACATATAAAACTAATGAAATTTAATTTATTTCGAAAATATTAGATAATACAAGGAAAAAAACGAAAAGTAATATCACATCGAATAGATGGCAAATTATTACAAAACTGTACACAAAGAAACTGTATGGTCATTCAATGCAGGAAAAAGATTCCCGTCTGATAACAAGAAACAATCCTGAGTAATTCTTATTCCCTGGATAATATTTTCAGCCTACATAAGCAACTTTCTTCCTCTATACCTCTCAATTGTTCTTTTTGAACAGTTACAATAATAAACACTCCTCCAGAATTACTTCTTACTACTCGGTTTTCAATATATTAGAAGCTTCAAAAGGGAGAATTCAGAGACCAGACTTACTAATTCCTTACATAAAGGATGAAAATAATATAATACTTGGAGAAACAGATATTTGCAGATGATAGCTTCATAATGAATGACCATTGAAACTGGTATCAAAAAATGAATCCAATTGTTGCATTTCATCATTTTCGTATTCCTCAAATGCACTTTCAAAATCGACATATTCGATACGTGATGTTGATGCTTCCAAATGCTGAAAAACAAAAATCGCACCGCATCTAAACTGCGTACTTCATAGCAATAGCTCCTAATCGTCGGTAAGAGTGCATCAAAAAAGAAAAAAAAAGTCAGATTCTTTTCCTCCTCTTCGGTATTTATCGCAATTAACTAAATAAAAGGTATGAGACTAGCTAGATTTTTCAAATTCATTATTTATCAAAAAACATTCAATTGGCAGACCACACTTTTGTAACAGTATTGTAACTTCTAATAAAAATTTGATATTCCAAAATATCAAAATGTTTTTATGCATACAAATCTTCACCAAAATATTAAAAAAGCTACAACTTACTTCAGGCATATGCGACTGCTGCATTGAAGATTGCTGAAGAACAACATCGGTTGAGTTTTCTTCATGTACATAATTTTTAAATTTTCGATGTACTAGTGCATCAACTTCTGGATCATTGAATGATGGAATAAATGGCGCTTTTGGTTCACGTTTTTTTCCGGTTTTAATATTACTTTCATACTCAGATACAGGAAATGAATGTAAACTTTCCGATTGATTTGATATTGATGCCTGCTCACCTACAAACTATAGAAAATATTAACTGCCTTTAAACCTTTCCGAAATTTTTCAGCCGCATTCTAATTTTCATTTATTTAATCTAAATGATTGTCATTCGTTTTACCCATTATAAAGTTAGGATTTTGATGGAAATACAAGACTTTTAAACTGACTGTTGAGATGCTGAATTTGGCCTGGATACAATAAAAGAGGTCAAATCAAGTCCAAGTATTAGATTATAAAATTCCAAACATAGAGCAACTAGAAGAACTTGAGAAATTTAGTAGAAAATCTGATATAAAGACAAATTTACCGCCTTCGCTCGATTGAATATATTCCATTGAAACAGATTCACAAATTCCTTGTGACACAAGTGGAGCAGAGGCAATATGCTGCATCTTATTACTTATTTCATCATCTTGATTATTTCCTACTTTTGAGCATGGTAATATGTTGTCCAGCTGTAATTATGTAATATCACCATAATAAATACGAGACCACGCGACTAACTTATTGAGATTCATTGAATTTATAAATCACAAAAAACAGCAACATCGAAAGAAGAGAGTATACCTCCAAACATACCTATTTGAACATTGAAAAAAGAGAAAACGACACTCACATCTTTAATACCAAGGCGATGAGCAATCTGAACACGTAGTGCATCCGGATCAATGGCCTTCTTGAGCATTTCCAAATCTAGCATATCTTCTCGGCCGGACAACCTCTGCTGCATACGTCGCACAAGACGTTGTTGCTTTACTGGTATTGATGGGACAAATTTCATAATTTTGCGTTTGCATAGTTCGGATCCAAAAGCATCCAGATATTCGGCACGATTGTATCGTAAGTTGTACGCCGTTACCTGTTTACATAAGCATATTCTTGGCTGGATTTGACAGAAAAAGTAGCAACTGTTTTTTTTTAAAAAAAAAAAACTAATACTGCTAAAACTGAAGGCATAGAAAAACGGAAGATTTGGAGCCGATTTTTTTTTCAAACTACAACTTCACCGAGATAACATCTGCAATATAAAAATTACAAAAGCATCTAGATTTGTACGACCGCCAAAATGCACAGGTCGACGCCAATTCAGTGAATCGAATATTTCATTTGAGATCATATCAGGATGAAACTTTGAAGGAGAACCTTTTCTGAAAAAATGTAATTTAAACAATAAAACGGCTATATCTGCAGTAACGGCGGGACAGAATTATAAGTACTATTATTGCATTCACTAACAATACAGTGCATTTAAAAAAGGAAAGTGTTATACCTATGTTTTAAAGAATATGATAAAGAAACAAGAAATAAAATAGAAATTCTGCAGCATGCAATACATAAATAATATGATTTACATTATAATTGATTCATCCTTGAGATATGTAGAGGAAGTGGTAACTTAACTTTGACAATGTAAAATCTTATTAGTTCAAATTAGGAAAAATATGAAGGACATTCGTGAGAAATATGACCAGTAACAACTGTTAATACTATTATTTCTATACCTTTCCTACTTTGGTAACAAAATATTTTATCCCTTGAAATTTAAAGAACACTTACAGAATGGATATTCGAGGAGCAAGACTTGTTTCTTCCGGACCTTTAATACTTTTTAGGGACTGCTTTAAGGCCATTTCTACATCGGCAATGCATTTCTGATCTGCCGGAAGATTCCTCGGCAAAGTAGGTCGAGCCGCACTATCAGACCGCCGTTTCCGGAATGATGGTTGTGTCTCCAAACCCGTAGTCATTTCATTAGAAATTCTATGGAATGTTTCTGAATTATTTTTTTCAAAATAAGATGTATGTGTGTCAACAGTTTGTTGCAGACGGTCATTTATTATTGACTGCTGTTTCTGGATGTTTGTCTTAGACCAATTCTTCAAATAATTCTGAGCTGCAGCAGATGACTTTAAATTATTAACACCTTTCAACAATTCTTCAAGTGTCAAATCACCAAAGTCTTTTTTTGCTTCCTCCAAGGAAATTATATTCAACAAATGATGTTGCTTTTGTCCCATGCACAGCGATGTAGACACTGCTTCATTTGTGACGAAATTAAGTTCCAGAGCTACTCTAACTACTAATTCCTTCATTAAAGAGGCGACCACGTAGTCATCGTCAACAACCTCCGAGTCCGATCGTTGTTGCTTTTGTTTTTGGAAAACTTCCCATATTTGAGCAATATTTACAGATTCTAGCACTCCCGTCTTCACCCATGGTGCCACGAGCGATATCCGGTCTGAAGAACTGCTAGTTGCTGATACAGTGTCATCAAAAGTTGCTTCATCAAACCTTTCCTCGAAACCAGCATTTTGTTTTTGCTTTCTTGTAATTTTTGTCGCTATTTCAGAATTACACTGAACTTTTTTTAAATCTTCATCAGTATGCACGACGTCATTTCGAGATGCTGACCGCAAAACTTCCAGAATAACAGTGCTATTATCTGAATGTATCTCCTGTTTATCTGAACTCTCCTGTGAATTTCTCCCTTCCAATTGTTCTCGTTGTTGCAGGACTGCTGAATCTGATTGTGAACAAAAATGAACGACAGAATCTGTGAATGAATCCAAAGGAAAATCCATAGTAACAACTCTAGAATCCCAGGACTCTGGAATTAGGCTCATCTCGCACAACCTCGAGTTGCACACCATGCCTTTTGCTTCCACGTTACCCGAGTTTTCCCAGTTGTAATATTTTTGATCTGGAGCAATAGGCTGACCATTTGAAGAGGGCGTGTGGGTGTCCTCAACCAATCCGAGGCTTTCTTCTATATCTTCATCTATTTGAACCTGTCGAATCGGAATATCAGATTCCCAAATTCCCGTTTCATTTGGAACACTCTTAAACAAAATAACATCAGATGAATAATTAAAAAAGATTTGCAAACAATAATAGAAAATTACTAACAGGATTTATTCCATCTGAGAGGAGAGGTGCACTAAGAAACGAGTCTCGACTGCATTCCTCATTTTCCGCAAATACACTTTCAGGTCTTACTGAACTGCCTCGTGTTGCATGACCCGAAGATGGCGTGACTGTACCAGAATTATTCTGAAAATGAGGCACAGTAACATGTTTCTTACTTGACTCAATTTACAAATGCAAGAAAAAAAAAAAAGGAACCTTTTTGGCACTACCGATATCTCCCTGATTCAGTTTATCCCGAAAAACATTTGGATAGAGGTACCATAAACGTTGTGGCAATAAGTGAATATTTGGCAAAGGAATATAGCCCGTTCTCATCTGCTCCTCTGTTCTCCTTGTCCAAAAAACCTCCCTCGGCACCCATAATGGAAAATAACAGCTCTGAAATAAGTCGTTTCCGTTAAATTCAGAAGTGTTTTAAATATTTTTAAGATAGTTTCCACAGAAACAAATGAATAACACACATGTGATATAGTAGGAATGGAATGCAACCAGCTTAATTTATGTGCTTCAAGAACTTCCTACTGGACTAAAATTTACATCATTTGTATTCAAATCTGAAGTTGAATAACGCTTTAAACTACATTTTTCTTCACCAACGTGTGATAATGCATACTGATAAAGAAATAAGAAATTTAGGAATTTTAAAGTGTGGAACTAAAACCAATTTTAACAATAAAACCAGAAACTTAATTTCTTAGTCATTGTTTGTTCCTTTTTTAAAGCCATCTAACAACATCTCCAGTGTTTCATTTCAAACAAAAATAAAAAAAACCAACAGACCTGATTTTTTATGCCTCGACAAGTCCACCATATTCTTTGATACGTTTGACCATTTTCTTGGTAGACGTCAAGTTCGAGAGCTTCCAGTCGTTCCGGACATTTAGGGCATTGCAGTACATCGAAATCATAAACCTGGTTTCTTATTAATGAATATCAAACCAAAACAACTAAATGAGGTACAAAAATCAGTAAGGTGTTCAAAACACGAACTGGCAAAAAATTGTTAAAACCCAAATGCAAATTCAGTGATCAAAAAACAAATTAAAAGGTTATTTCACCAAAGTAAAAGAGAGAGGTTTTAAAAAAAAGATTGATTCTTACACGGTTTTTATCGCGTAACTGATAGAAAAGTGATGTAGTGATATCGTCCAAATTCGAAGGAGCAGCAGTAACTGGTGAAGAAGTCATAGTTGTACCTCAGATGTCCTCCCTTAATCAGTCATTTGCGAAGAAAGACAATAACATCACAAAATCATCGACAGGAGGATCATCGGACAACTTTCTCCCAAAAATTGCTGCACTAAGAATGTATTCATCATTGCCGCTTAGTAAAGCGACTCTGGTTAACTATTCAAAAAAAAAAAAAAAAAAAAAAAAAACTAGTGATGAAATTCATTCTATAAAAATCAACAGATTTTTCCCTAGAATCTAAGTAACTTGGTGTGCATTTTTCTAGAATCCTTCAAAAGAACCGAGATAACAGTAAGTGTCAAGTGGTTAAAATTATCAATGCGTTGTAAGCATATTTTGGCAACACCGGTAGTTATTACAGCAGTATTTGGTACAGTTATTACTAAGAAAGCTTAAAATTTAATATTTAAAAGAATGTATCGAAGTCTTTTGAAGATCTCCTACATCACTAACATCAAACCCGAACAGAAAAAAATGAATTCCATGAGGAATTAAAATTTTAAAGCAGAAAAGTATTGAATTAGTTATAAGCATACCATTTTCTAATTAGAAATTTAAAAAATCATTGTGATTCCAATATTCAATACCAGTATTAGCAGTAAGCCACTCCTTATCACTTTCCTATTGCTATCACAAACGATATTAACACTGAAAATGAAGGCAAATAACAGTAAAATTATTCTAAGATTTTAAGAATAACACAAACGAATAGTATATGTGCATGTGATATTTTAGGATGACTTTAGGAAATGTGTGAGTAAAAAATGCTTCCAAAGAACAGAGCAATTCTAAAATAGAGGAAAAAGAAATTTGTTTTCTTTCAAAAGTCATTGGATTATGGAAAAACTTCTCTTTAAATTCAGTTCGTTTTAAAATATCGAAATTCTTTCATCCTTCTTGCCTTTTATTGAACAATATAACTAACAAAACTGCTAGTTAAAGTAACAGAAGTCTTAAGACTCCAATTCCCTCAATGAGCTCAAAATTCTTCCGCAGAGTAACTAATATAAGCATTCATTTATAGTCATGAGTGAGACAATATAAATTTCATCACCAAAGATTTTGGGTAGTTCGGCAAACTGAGGAAGAGATGGAGTGAGGGAAAAAGGGAAACGAATTCATGATGCTAAAACTATAAATTCCTTGATTTGGTGCAAAATTCAGATTCAGTAGAATACATTCCGGTATTTCAATGAATTGTTACTCACTGAAATGAATCAGTAGCACAAAGATTAGGGTCAATATTCTAATTCAAAAAAAAAATAAGGAAGGCACATCGTGTGAATTACGCAATACGATTAAAAAAAAATGATAGAAAGGATAGAACAGCGGATAGGAAAGGTATCAGAAAGTATAATACTGATGGATAGAAGAGTAAAGCATCAGTCTTAAATTGATGATTTATACTTGAAGTGAAAAAACACGTGGAAAACATTATAAAAAAATGAACACTACTTCGAAATAGCTATGACGAGACACTGCAACACACGTGACATATTAGTTATAAATGTGAAGCTCACGTCATACACTGACGGACGTCAGTGTAGTAACACGCACATCCATGTAACATGTCTTCCGCGCTAGCTATAATAATTCATATGCCAAACGGATCACCGTATGCAATAATTCGGCTTAAGACCTAATGTGTGTTTGGTAGCGTCCCCCAACCTCAGGAATTAGTCACGGATGTGACCCCAAGCGTCTAGGAGGTATAATAAAAGTCTTTGTAAATTTGATGCTTGAATATTAGGTAGGTTACAGAGATTGAAAACAATGGATGGATTATTTTCAAGCATTGTGACTCCTAAATAACGATACTTGCATTACATATCTCTTTTACAGGTTTACAATCTTGAAAATGTCTCGATTCTGATCTCCCGGCTGTATTACTTAATCTTTACAGCGCATTTGAGAAAAATATGAATTATAGCATTTACCCAATAAAGTATTCACTTTTCTTTGTCTTCAGCAGAAAAAAAAAAAAAAAAAAAAAACAAATTGTCAGAAATGTAGAAATTCTTGTTTGTACAATGAGATACAAAAGTGATATTAGCTAATGTCTTTGGCAAATAAATTCAAAAATAAAGCTCATGCTAAATTCTGTCTCGAACCATTGAGGACTTATTATTCTGAAATATACAATTTGGAAAAATTATTTGAACATTCGCAGGGTTTAATCTGGTTAATTAATTGCCCGGAAACAAACAGAGACTAATAACAAAAAAATATGAATAGAAGAAAGAAAATAATTTGCTAACATATGTCCAGTGTAACTCTTACAAGCTTCTGTGTAAATAGGATTAAGTGTTAATGAAAATTGAATTTAAAGTTCGGAAAAACATCACTGCAAATTTCAAATCTCATGAAAATCAAGAATAAAAACCTTCGAAAAACTACATAACTCAACTTATGCAACATAGTGATGTCATATTATCTGATTATTTCATGGAACTCGAATCAAATGTCCTCTACTTCAAACTACATAAAATGTTAGCATCAATGGCTAACAATAGTTCTTAAGCCACTATAAGATATAAGAAGCGAAAGTATATGCATAAAGTGAAAACATAAATGAAAAGAAGAACGAAAAGAATTTTAAAAAACTAGTGTGTACAGTACTAAGCAGCACGAGAGTAAATATAAGCGCATGAGATAAAGATCAAAATTACAAACAGAAAAGTAAGCCTAACAACTGAAATCTAAACTTCTATACATGAGATTTCACTTGGAATTTCCAAACTTCTTTTTCGATTTAAAATTTCATTTAGTGAACTTAAGCAGAATTCCCCAGAAATCTCAAAATCGATTGCTTAAAGAAATGATGTAAGAAATGGTAATAAAAAAATTAACTATGAAGAAACTATAAAGAAAGTTCCAATTAGCTCTTCTCGCCCTATTCCTCTCTTTCTATTCAAGCAGTTCGAATTCATCATAACTGTCATTCACTTCACCGAGATCCATATAGTCTGAAAAACAAACTTGAAGAGATAGATTTAACACACTTTTTTTCTTTAACATAATCCTATGACAACTCTCCGTCCACTGTTGCATATAAAAGCATTCCCAATGCTCTGAAATGTAACCCACAGAATAACTCACTGTGAAGCAACTTTTACCATATCAAAGTAATTTCTTGTTCAATACATGCAGTTGGCATGATATATAATAGCAAAAAGCATAAATTAGTAATAAACTATCTTATTCCATTATGTAATCTAGTATTTGGCAATAGATTCTCCTGCCACATCTTATATCATTGTTTAAAACTAGTCACAAATGTTCTGAACCTCAAATCATTTACCAGATAACTTCAGCAAGAAACAGCTGATTTAACTAACTTACCTCGTAGTTTTGTATTTTCTCCAACATACGGTATAAATGGTGGAAAATTTTTCGGCCTTGTTTCAAGCATTTCAAACAAAGGTGGTGTTGAAGCTGGTAGCAAATGCTGAAACATAATATATTGCGATAAAAATCAATGAACGGGATGAATCCAAGGTTAACATTAAAAGATGTTGCAAGAATGATTGACTCTCTTGGATAGATTAACTTAAAGTAGTACTGTCCGTAGCCGGTTTGCTAGCTCGCTGTAATCATCTTCGGTATGACAAAAAAAGCCAAGTGCCAGCGATGGATCCACCTTGTCGATCTTTGTACTCAGAATAAATGGACAGTGATAGGTGCTGTCTCTGAATTCATCATTTTTGATCTGCAAAAAAAGAAAGAAAGCAAATGTATGAAAAAATGAACTGAAAATGGAAAAAAAAGAGATATCATGATCTGAAGAGTTATGCATAACAATGAATTGAAAAGACTCGAATTTTACAAAGCATCTTACCTCAACATAATCACCACGTTCATCTTTTGTTGTCGTAGCTTCATCTAAATCCACGAAATTCTGACAGAAATGAGGGTCGAGATAAAGCAACTAAAAACATCACCTTTTTAAAAGTGATATCATAACATTTTGAAATCTTGGAGAATGACACCATAGATTGCATGAGCTTCAAGTCAATTTACTATTACTTCATTCTTCGATTCAAAGGCTCCTACTAAAGATGAGAAATGTAGTTTCATTTACTTCATAATTACTTTGTTCAGAGAAACATTCATTCATTTCACAACAAATAACTGTATCAATACTTATAACATACATTGTTATCCACAATGCCACAAAAGTAAAGCGCATGATTGGGTCGACCGCCAATAATGCCAACACATTGTGGCAATTCAAAAAATGCCTGGCAAAAAAAAAAAAAATAAAAAATGAAAAAACTAGGATTCAAGCTTTTATATCATTGTTTTTTTTTTTTTTTTTTTTTTTTGTTTTCTCTATCTCAATTAATGCATAGTGTTTGCATAAAACGTCCGTATTCAGACTGAAGTCACATTTTTCCTTTGTATAAATCCCTATAGTTGGAACATTTCATTTTCTAACATAGATGAGTCAACCATTTTTTTCCAAAAAAATTCGATGAATAAGAGCATTTTAATGCAAATATAATGTGCTTATAAGGTTCTTGCATTATTCGCTGCCATATTTCCCTCATTTCCGGAATTAAACTAAATGAATAAGAGAAGAAAACCTGAATAGCAGGAAAGTAACAACGGTTTATTGTATTTAAGCCAAGCCTAAGTGGAATGATGATCAGCAATGGTCGCCATTCTTCGCTGACACCACTGTAACTGCTTATCGACGAAGTTTCACTTCGTGTTGGAGATCGAGTTGATTTCGGTAATATTTCCGCTTCTGTAAGATCTTCATATAAGACTTATGTTGAGCTATTAGTAATTATAGTCACTTCTGTGAAAGCTTAAGTTTTAAATATTTTTAAATCTTCCTTTTTAGCATAAACAATATGAATGAAACAAGAATTTACCAGTAGGGTCAATAGTACCGAGATTATCATTATAATCACTTTCTGTCTCACGCCGAGATCTACAATAAAAATTTCAGTCAAGTAAATGATAAACAGTACTAATATCGACAATTCTTAAGACACTAAAGTTATGTCCAAATCATTTAATTTGTATGCAATGCATGCTTTAAAAATCTTATGCAATAAAAAAAAATTAAAGGATCGAGTCGAATTATTTATCTAAAAAAATACACAAAAGCTAAAACAACTACCCAGACCTTCGGTAAGGAGGTCTAGTAAAAGCCATAGTGCGTATATCACTTGTAATCAGTACATTGTCAAGAGCTACATGTACTGTTAGTCGTGACCATTGATCGTATATGACCAATTTTTTCAAAACCTGAGCAGCCGTGTTCGGACCAAACCATTCTCCAATTTCTTTGCCTTCAGATACTCCCATATTTGCTATAAATAGACAAATCTTATTTCGAATTATCAAAACATTCACCAAAATAGAACTCTAATTTTAAAAACTCAATATTACTTCTCAAGCAATACTACACCAAATTCGGATTTACGCAACAATTGGTACTTTTTGATAATGCTTTTTATGTTAGGTCAAATCCAAACTTAAAAAAAAAAAAAAAACCCAGGCTTTAAATTCGCAGAAGAATTTATAGAATGTAGAGGCCAACTTTCAAATATGAAATCAAAATTTCAGTTGAATCTCAACGTAGTCTCTGATTCAACAACAACCATTTTTTAAAAACCACAAGCATAAACAGATAAAGCGTAATAAAATACCAAAAGAAATTGCTCAATTTTACCTATCTGATGTATTGAAAAAAGGCAGTTTTTCTTATCCTGAAACATACGCAGAATACGTTTGTATTCTGTCAACATGACATCTCGGTCCCAAAGCCAATTACGACCCAGATGTCGCACTATTAACACCCGAGCCAATAACATTTGACCACATCTCAGCATACATCCCCAACCTTGATCAGTTGTTGGCCCAGTACCACCTATAACAAATCTGTTTTGGACACTTAATAAAAATACGCAAACATGAAAGAAGACCATAACACTGACATGCAAAAATGAAGTAAGCAATTAATCACACTAAGCAAAGAAAACAGCAGATACCAAATTTATTAAATCAGTCATAAAAAGCGTTATTTACCTAATCATTGTAGTATTTCCTAATTCAGTTTTCAACAAAATCATGTATCATCAAACCGAAGTATTAATAATTTACCAATGGGTTGAAAATTTTTACGATATGTAAACCATAACAACGATGCCATAAATTCCTTTACGCGTGCCATATCTATAGCCAGAAAATAAACCAAAATAAACACAGTAAAGCTTTTCATATGAGGTTATAAAAACAAAAAAGAAATGAATGCTTTTCAAAACCGATGTAACTCAATCGCAATTTACAGGATCAAATATTGATTTAATTTGAAAAGAGTTCCACTTTTTCCTAATACAAAAGTGAATTTACATAATATAGCAGCCCTGAAAATAAATAACTTAGCTAACCTCCTCTCGATGTAAATTTCTCGCCTAAAAGATATATGGGAAGATTTGAATCAAATAAAGCATAATTTTGAGCATCCGAAAAGCCCGGATCAAGAGTGAGATAAGTCTCCAACATTTTGTTCACTACAGGCTTCCAATCAGCAAATAATCTCCTGAAAAAAAAAAACTTCCTTTTTAGAAATTCCAAAAATTTGATGATGAGAAAAAAAATAATTGATAATATTCAAAGGAAAATCTTTATTACGAATATTGCTTTTTCCAAAAAAAAAATTAAGGAATATAGCTAAATTTATCATATTTTATATGTAAAAACCGTTAAATTTGCCATTAACTAACATTATTGTAGAAAAAATAAATAAACTGTATGCCTTGTAATATGGAATTTTCTTAATGAAACAAAATTTTCGTGATTCAATCTTACGACTATTTCTTTTCTTATTGAAAAAGAAAAAAAAAAAAAAACATTTTTTTTAAACGAAATGTTTCATCACATAATTTCTCCAAATGAAATAAAAGTCATAAGTAATGCTGACAAAAATAGAAAGAATGAAATGACAAACGTATGAGGAAGAAAATGATAAGATTGATATAGAAGACACAAAGGGAGAAAGAGAGAAGGATAGAGAGGGAAAAAGGGGGAAGGAGAGGGAGAAGGGGAAAAACATACTTCGCCTCTTCATGTACTCGGTCTTTCTTCAGCCTTAGTTCGGCTAACATTATCACCTGGTAATGATAAATTACTGTTGTTGATCATGAAATGTTGCAAAATATTTTGTTTAATGCTGAAAAAATGTAAACAGTGGACAGATTCAATATTATTTTATATTTCACGCAACATTTCCTCGTACGTGTTATACGTTTACCTGCTGCGCAAAAAAAAAGGAAATAGTTAACGAAAGAAGAAAAACAATACTATTCTAAATCTGGGTCACTATTCTCTCCGCTCGTCTAATCTTTTATCTTTTCTCATTACCTAACTATCTCACCGTCTAACCGTTCCCTACTGAAGAGGCATTCCCGAATGATTTTCTGGTAGGAATTTGCGTCCGTTTCATTTTTATGTGAAATTTATTTCCTCCTTTCACGTTTTTATCTTCACGTAAAAATTATTTTTCAATTAAATCACATTCCTATTATTTCCTCCTTTCATGTCTTTATCTTCACGTAAATTCTAATTCAGGTTATTATAGATTTTACATATGCATTCGATTCGTTTGACATTTGTTTTCTTGTATTTAAGAACTATTTTACGTACAAGGATGGCGCTTTTGTAATCCGGAATTATGAGAACGATATTTGGGAGATCCTGAAATGTTTTCAGATTCTTTTCTTATTACAATTTATATACGAATTAAATGGTAATATAGTCTGAGTTTTTTTTTTTTTTTTTTATTATTAAAACCAGTAAATAAAGAGTAATGAGCTACTTTTTTTATTCTTTATTATTTGTTATGCATGTAGATAATGGAATTAAATTTAGAAAAATAAACTTCAAATTAGAATCTGTGGGTGAGGTTGAGTTGAATGCATTAAAATCCTGCTGATAAGTTTTTTCAGCATTAAAAAGTGTCGCACAAGCAGTACATTTCATGTAATTTTTATGAAACTCACAAAATTTCAAACATTTTCTATTTCAGGCTATATTAGGTCATCATATACTTGCTTCATTGTTTATCTTTTTTTTCTTAACTAAAATTCGAAAGAGGTTTTCACTGGTCGAGATCATCCTATGTAACCGGTTAGTTCTTAGATTTTATAGTAATAAGTTTGTTCTCTTTGAGAGTTGAGTTTTTGGTTTCTTCAAAATGTAGTTTAACATTATTTCGAGTTTTTCTTTTTTTTTTTTTTTTTTTTCAAATTCTGTTAGTTACATGGCCGTTTAAGCACTTTAATCTGCTTAGTTACTTTCCTCAAGCATATGCTCATATTTAGCTTTTGTAGTCTAACTTGAAGACGATGTTTTTTACATTTTCCACATGAAACTAAAAAGTTTGTGATTATTGAGGTCGCTTGCTTATTTTCACTTTTGGCTCTTTTTTTGTCAGTACTTTTTATTTCCTGATGGGACTAAAATTTTTCAATCTTTCAGGTTGCAGCGCTATTTACCACCATCGAGTGCTGCTTTAAAACAAGCATCCCAGTCCCATTCTATACGTTCAGTGAAAAATCGAAAGCGTAAACATCCCCGGTAGTTTTATTTCCTTAATAACGAAATGTTTTTAATTCACTGTTCAATTTAATTTAATTCCCAGAATTTGGTAAACTTTCTGATGTATCCTTTGTTTTGTAGAGATGAAGAATCTGATGCTTTGGTATCGAAAAAAATAGAATTAGATTTGATGTCAATTCCGGTGGATATCGCTGATTTGCAACGTTTACAGTTTTATGAAACATTTATGTGGTCTGCAGAATTTCTTGGCTTTACTGTGGTAAGTTGAGGTTGCAATGTCTCACCCTTGATTTACCCATGAATGCACTTCTTTAAAACCTAAGCAGAACAATCTATAATGATGGAGTTGAAAAGTGGTAGATATGATTGCATATATTGTAGGACATCTTCCTCCACTCAGCTTAATTTCAGTTTACTTGAACTGTTAGTTAATGCTAATTTTTAAATAGCTTCTATTTCTGACAATTTTGGAATTATCTGTAATTTTCGGGCATAGGGCGGTTTTTTTGCTTACTCTTGTAAGTAAACAAATACATAAAGAAATCACTTTATTTTATATTCATATAATAAAATTCAATATTTTTTTAATATGTATATAATAAAAATATAAAAAAAACATAAATATTAAAAAAATCTAAATATTTATATGATATTCAATCAAAATTTCAGTATTTCTTACAAAAAAAAATTTTTATAATTCATGGGAAAATTTGAAAAAGTGGTAAGTGAATCCACAATTTATCACAAATGTTTTCTATGGAGTGTGCCAATGTTGATAAAATAGATTTATGAATCAAAAACAATACTATTTATAGGTAATAGACAGCAAGCATGTATGAGCAAGCATAATTCATGGCTCTGTTACTTTTAATATAATTGTGTTATGTTATGTTTCATCTATGATAAATTAATGCGTTATGTTTGCAGATATCCTACATCACAAGCGAAGTCATATGTTTTGTCTTTCCTAGCAATACAGATTTTAATATTTCCATTATATGGTTACTCCTGTCGGTATTCTTCCTACTTCAGGCATTAGTTTTTTTTTTTTTTTTTTCTCTTCATAAATTGTTAAGAACTATAATATGAAGATATGAAAGATAAGATTTCACATTGGTGCAATTTGCTGGAAATGTGTCATTCACAAAATACTAGAAAGATCTGAATTTATTAAGAAAATTATTTTGGGAAATGCCTAGTATAATGGATTTTCAGGCATTAACTGTAGTAGCGGCCACATACTTTACAAGTAATGTTGCCATTGGAGAAAGAAATTTGGTCATTTCAATAGCGTCTTTATTTTTTTTATTCTCTTTAATCTTAATCATGTTCGCCGAACGTCTCTTTGATATGCCCGTGAATGAAGGTGAATTATTCAGCTTTCATGGTAATAAGATTCTAAGATTCCTTAATCATATTGCAGTCAGAAATTGCAGTAACAATTATTCCCAGTTTAAGTATTTTTTCGAATATATTTTTTTTGTTGTTGGTTTCGAAATTATTGATTCCAGCATTCGATTCGCTGAAGAATGCAACGGCAAAATTTATGTCGGAGAGTCAAGTTCCAGATTATATGTCTCAACATTCGCCACTTCTCTTTTTCATCTCTTTGGCGTTCATGTTGGCTTTTTTTGCTGCTCTGCTTGTTTTTCCTGGTTTTAGATATGCGCGTATGTATTCTGATGTTGTTAAAAATGCTGAACGACCTCTTGATAGGTAAAAATTTTCTGTATATCATGTCGAAATATTTTTAGTAATATTCTTCAAATAGTTTTCTGCTCTTATAAATTCTTTTGAATTCTGTTCTGATATCGTTAACTGAATTTCCCATACTTGCACTGATATTTGTGGTAAACCATTATTAGATTGAGGATTGAAATTAATGACGCTTGCAAATAATGACAATTTTATTAAGTTATTAGATTTTCGCCACGCCATGCTTGCTTTTTAAAAAGAAAAAAATTTTTTTATTAATAGAAGCTGTATATTATTGGTTTTTTAGTTGGGTATCGACCAGTCTTATTATCTCTCTGCAAGTTAATAATTTTAAACTGGGACAAATGCAAAGTTTAAAATAACAGAAGGAAAAACACTACGTTTACTTCTCTTCCTTTGCGAATTGCCTACTTATTACTAAGCTCTCATTAACTGCATATTTTTCATATCGATTAACGTTTATAAAAGATATGAAATATCCTCTATTGTTATCCTTACGAATTGTTTCGTTCTCATCAAACTGATGATATGAGTGATTATTCCAGGATGTTATATCACCTTACTTTTATGTCGCAATTTTTGGCATTGTTTTTATACTCTCATCCTGCAAAGAACTACCTGGTTTATGGACCTAAGCGATTGTGAGTTATATTTGCTTAAATAAATTCCTCATTTATGCATCTTCGTTTTGTGAAAATGCAAATTATTATTTTTTTTTTTTTTTTTTTTTTTTTTTTTTTTTTTTTTTTTTGCAAGATGTTAAATTATTTAATATTTATGTTTAGATTACAAAACTCTTTAACTTTTTTTTTATTTATAAAAAGGGTTTCTTTAGTTAATCAAGTACTTATAATTCTCTTTAAGTGTGAAATATCAAAAAAATTTGTAGTTCCACGTTAGTTTTTTTTTTTTTTTTTTCATTTTGCCTTATAATATTTTCAGATTGAATGAATCTCAGATGGATACCCTGCGTATATATATCGTTATTCTAACCGCATTGTTGCGCCTTTTCTTATATCGACCTCATTTGCAATCATTTCTGGATCAGTCTCTGATTGCCCTTTCTAAGATTCATCGTGAAAGTGGTTGGATCAAAACATCAGTGCTGCAAATGAAGGTTAGCCAGAATTTCAGACTTTCGCAACTTTCAGGTGCCTTATGGAGTAAATCATTAGTGAAATGAATCGAGGAAATAATTTCTTCTTGAGGAAGTTTTTAGTTCCATTTTTTTCTGATTTTTCAAATAGTTTAATCCTACAGAAAAAAAAAAGAAATGATTTCTATCTATTGTTTTAGATACAACGTTATTTTTATTTTTTCAATGTTGCTGCTTTGCATTATTTTGTGCCACCTCTTCTGCCGGTGCTCTATGCTTTAATATTGAAAACAACATGTGAGTTTTGTGGTAGATTTTCACAGTTACAAATTTGTATGCTGAGAGGAATTTTTTATTGATTGATAAGGAATGAGAATGTAAGATACGAAACAAAAAAATATAGATTTGTCTCAACACTGTATATTGTTATGGAATATACTAAACTTTCAAATTTAGGTGGTATTTCATGGATTGGGATGAATCAAGAGACTGTTAATTCACAAATACTGTCCACAATTCCTGCAGGGTCATTACGAACGCTACTAAGTGCCACCGTACATCGAGGATTGTGGACAGTCTTAATTGTTGCATCCCTTGGGACCAATGCAGCATTTGCCTTAATGGGCCTTATTTACGCTCATCGTTTCGAGTGGTCATAATACTAGTGCTCAATATTAATACCCGTTTTACCTGACCGTTTTTTTTTTTAATTTTTATATTCAACCAAAGTTTTTCTGCCATAGTAGTATGTTATATTATGTATTGTGGTATTTTTAAAAAGCACGATTGAATGGTATTTAATACGGTTTACGATATCATCAGCGACTTCATAGTATAAATAACTAATTCAACTCCTAATTTATCAGTCTGCAAAATCTACGATGATCCTCATTTAGTAATTTTACTCTACTTATTAACCATTGTCTTGAGGAGATTGTCTTGAGGTCTGATTTGTGCTTTTTTTTTTTTTTTTTTTGGGAACATTTCTGTGTTTGTCATAAATTTCAGACATTTCATACATTGCCTTTCTGTACGATTGAGATTTTGTTCTATTAGTTTTGCTAGTTTTGCAAGAGTTTAAGTCTAAAATTCAATCAGTTTATTGTTATTTATAAGTTTCTTTGTGTTGCCTTTTGTTTGGCTTTCTTTTATGGTCTTAAAGCTTTACATATATTGTTTTGTAGTTTCATAATTATTGTTGCATTACGACAAAATCGCATTACTTATATCAACTAAATAAATTATGCATTTATATAATCATTCTTCATTATATTAATTTTGACGTGAAAGATCTGATACTTGCATCCATTTGTTTGAATAAATTTTTAAAATTATCCTTAATAAGAGGTTTTTCTTTACAACTATCTTAGCATGGAAGAGTATTCGAGGTTGGTATGTCTTTACTGGATTCTAGCGTCATTGCAGATTTGGTCTGTTAGTTGTTCATCTATAACATTGTGCAAATTTAGCTGAAAATGACGGAAGAAGCCTCTTTAAAGTATGGGATCAATTTGCCCAGTCGAAGTATTGTCAGTCTTCCAGCTGGGGAAAGAACTTTATTTCTTGTTGGTACTCAATCGTTAAAGGAGGATAATCAGGTAAATCTCATGATATGCAAGAAACAGATTTTTTGAAGTGATAGGAATTGTCTTTTAGAAACTAAAAGTAATGGTTGGGAGAATTTATTGTCTTTCGCCAATGTCGTTTTTGAAAATTATTTTCGGCTTTGCAAGGCAAATAATTGGTTAATGTTTTCCAAATATTTCAGACGAAATTTTTTATTAATTATCTAATGTGTATTTTCGAAGCTACTCATAAAATAATTTCATTTATGTTTTACTCTTGACCTAACTTGATTTAAGATTTATATGCTGGAAGTCGATGATAATTGGCTTGATATTAGCACAAGGTCATTTGATCATCCTTCTGGTGAAATTTGGTCTATGTCAAGCTCATTCGTCGATTCGAATATTTTTGCTACATGTTATGTTTCTTGTAAGTGTCCAGTCATCACTCACGCACACACACATTATCAAAGTTTATGTTAACAATGATAGATGACAGAAATGGATTAGGAAACAGAAGAAAAGTGTTTACGTCGTTACAAAAGTAATCAACAATAAGTCGGCATCGCAAGATAACTATTATAGTTGTTAATAAAAGTAATCAGCAAAGATTATAAAGGATTCAGCTGGATAAAAGAAAATCAAAATAATCGTTATTCATAAGTTTTTGAAACACATATTTTATTCATATTTTTTTGGTAATTCGATAAAGAAATTTTTAGGGAATGACACAATACGAAGTGGTGTTGGTTTGTGGAAGATCAATGATGACGAATCAAATCTTGTTGAGCTCGCTCAATATATATCTCCTTCGAAAAGTGGAAAATGCATTTCGTAACTTTTAATGTGTTTATTACAAAGCAAAAGAAAATTATTGATGGTTCTTATTAAATTACTTATATCTCCAATCAAAATTTGCATAATACTGCACATTCAATAAGATCATCGGAATTGGCCATCTTTCAGTGTAGCTATGCATATGACTTTTAAGAAACAGAAGTGTGTATATAGATAGTTATATTTTATCAAATTATCAAATTTGTTTAATCATTTTTTCATGGTTAAAACAACTTTGGATGTATCATTTTTTTCTAAACTTCTAAACTTGATTTACTATTTTCAAACAAATTTTTCTACAGCTTGAAATTTTCAAGATACTTGAAAATTCAAAATGTTTGAAATTTTCAAACTATAGAGAAAAATCTATTTGGAGTTGCTAACTCATATTTAATCATATATTCTCAGTTTTTTCTATGATTATATATGTTTTAACATTTGCAGATTTTTTCACGTATAATTTATTTTAAGAGCTGAATTCCATCCGAGTGGAAATAAATTGGCGATTGCCGTTGATAATTCTGTGCTATTAGCTGATGTTGTTAATTCCCTAAAGGTTTTTTTGCTTTTGCTTACTTGCTTTTTGATTAGTTAATTTATTTGGTGGTTTATTGTACTTCGTATTTTTGCAATAGAACTGAGCTATTTCCAATTATCCATGACCCTTTTAAAAGAGACTGTTTCTGTTAGCAATCAAAATTTTGTGAAAATAGTTTTATTTTCTCATGTTTTCATATTTCATAATTTGTACAGCCTACATCCTTCGTCTTTTGATGAAATTTCCATTTATAAATTCAGATTTTAACATATTCAATATCAACAAATTAACTTAAATTACAAATAGTCGTTTTCTGATAAATTTAAATTTCACTGCTAAATAGCGACCACGAGGTTTTTATCCTAATAGAAGTATGAAACTAAAAAGTATTTTATAACTTTCAGAATTCTCAAAATTGGACTTATACTTCAAGATTCATCACATTATACATCAATAATTAAATTATCTTAATCATTAAATGATTCAGATAGAAAGTTCTACATCGATCGATGGTAAAACACCAGTAAGTGCATCGGTATGGAATTTTTACTCAAATGGCAGTATCTTAGCGGTAGCTTACGATACATTAGTGGAAGGAATTGATGTTCGCACTATGCAGTAAGTTGACATTATTATGTTCAGTTTTGTTATCAGATTTGATCAAAAGCATCTTTCTACATAACAGTGTGTGAAAGAATTTTGCGAATTTTACACTTTAAATAAAATCCGATTCCACGTTTTGTTTGTCTTTTTATTATGTAACTCATATATTTTATAAAAGGATTGAATTATTTTAGGAAAACATTTTCTATTAGAAATGTAAATTCGCCTCGCGTTAGAAATTTGGATTTCAATCCTAATGTGGAGCACACTGTAGCAACTTGTGGTGATGATTTCAGAGTGGCATTATGGGATATACGGAAGTTAGATATGCCATTGAAAGTTTTACAGGATCATAGGCATTGGTGAGTCTTTATTTCAAAAGCAGTTCTTTTTCTCTTTCCAAAGTGATAGATTAACTTTTTGGTTCTCACGGATTTTAGTTCCCTTATTTTAGTAAGCAACCGATGTTTTAACTTTTTTGTATTAGTTCATGTAGGTTTCCTAGTTCTCATCAGTTCTTGTTATTTTGCATTTTTGTAATTATTGCTTTTTCCCGATGTTGTAGCTAATGTCTAATATGAAAGTACTTTTTGATGCTAAAAATTGGTTAATTTTTTAAAAATTATTCTAAAAAATTATGAAGTTATTAAAATTACTTGAAGAGAGATAATTATTAAAACTGCTTAAAGAGAAAATAGAGTCCTGGAATATTGGTTCTGTAAAATGATAATTAACAAAATCGTTTGTTGATATTGCAGGGTATGGTGTGTTAAATTCAACCCTTTTCATGATCAGTTGTTGTTATCAGCAGGCAGTGATGCTAGATTATTCCTGAATAGCGTGGAATCTCTTAGCTCTGATTCTAATCATGCATTGGCATTGGACGACAGTTGTTCTACACTCGAAAAGTAATTTCTTTAAATTTAAAATAAAATTGAAGATTAACTTTCTGCACTTGCAATTTTCTCACTACCTGCATGAAATTCAAGAATGAACAAAAAGTTTCAGGCATCTCGGTTACAGATACATTTTTGAATTCTATCGAAATTTTCACTTATATCCGACAGTTTTTTTTCTAATATTTTCTTGTCTGTTAATTATCGACGAATCGTTTTTTAGTGTTTTGGGTGATAAATGTTTGGAGAAGATGGAAGAGCATGAGGAATCAGTATACAGTTGTGCATGGGCTGGTAGCAATCCATGGGTTTTCGCTTCAGTTTCCTTTGACGGCACAGTAATCATTTCAAAATTAAAACAAAATTTCAAATATGCTGTATTGCGATCTTAATAAACAGTAATGGCAAGAATTTATGCTATCTTATTCTAATGTAAGTATAGTACTATCTTATATTCTATGCCGAATAATGTAATATTATTCGTAATATTATAAAAAAATCCTAATGTAATATTATTTGGAATAGGATATGATAGAGTACTGTACTTTTACTCAGTTATATTTTGAGAAATTGAAATTTGTTGGTATTATGCTTTGATTTATCCTATTTTAAATTTATTCACTCTGTAAATTTACTTCAAAAAATTGTGCTTTCATTAGTTTTTATTTTTTTCAGAAAATTTAAATGTAAATTATTGATTGGTAATGTACTGGTTTTCAAGAGTCCTACTACTGTATTTTGTCGTCATTGAGCAAATTAATTTTTTTTCCTCATACTGCCGTTAGCACCGTATTGCAAACGCAAATCTCATTTTAGAAGCTTTTAAGGTATTCACAAAAGTCATTCAAATTTATTAATAATATTTCTTGTGTTTAATATTTTCCGCTGAATACATTACAGTCCTATCCTATCTCTGCTTTTATATATAAATTATAATATCGATTCGTCAAAAGAATTAATTTGAAAGAATGAATATGTTAGAGAAATCCTGATTATCTCATCGTGTGATCATAGAAATATGTTGGATTTAGAAGCCTCCGATTTCTAAAGACTGCCATGTGAGTTTTTTGTTTTTTTTTTTTTTTTTTTTTCTTGAGTGTAATATAACAATGAATTTAAAACAGTTATTATAAGTGATAGTTAATCTGGTATTTCACTGATAGTTAACAAAAACATTCCTATTTCTTTCTTTGATCTTTATTTTTCTTTAGCGCTTTATAAATTTTCCCTAGAAAATAAAACATTTCTTTAATTTAAATCTAATTTCATCGTCTTCCAACACTCTTTCACACAACTGATTGCCAGGCAACGTATAAAAGAATAGAAGCGAGAATAGAATTAGTGGATTGATGAACAATCTCATATAAAATATCTTTTGTAATGTTTGCTTTCATTCATTCCATTAGCTATTTGTAATTGAAGATTGAAAATTTAAAGAATTTAATATTTTTTAATAGCACAGCAAGATTAAATTTATGAAATTTCCACAGAAATGTTTTATATTTATTTGAGATGCGTATTTATCAGTAACAATTGATTATCTCTTTTTTTTCTTTTGTTATCAAAACAGAATGATAATCAAAAAAAGAGTAAAGCAGTGGTGGTTATTATTTTTAAAAGATTTCAAGATTAATGATTTTGTGATTGAGTTAGTCTATATGGCAGATTATTATTGTTTTCTTTACTATATAACATTTACATGAGAAGTTGAGATGATGAGATTTTGATATATTACTGTTGTTATTGCATTTTAATGTTTAATAACCGGGAGCAAGACGTGCTGGTGGACAATGATCACAGCTTCCTGGTGCACCTGGTTGACCTTGCTCACCTGGTGATCCCGGTTGTCCAGTTGGACCTGGTGGACCTATAATTTTTATCTGATCAGTAATATATTTAAATAAACAAATGTTAGATTTTTTAATTTTTTAAATTCGTTGAGCATTTAGGTCGAATTAAAAAGAATGGCAAATCTATATATGAATGTATATCATCAAACATTACCACGTGGTCCTGGCTCTCCTGGGCCACCGGGTGCTCCATTCTCACCATCTCTGCCTGGTGGTCCAGGCCTGCCAGGTTGTCCTGGTGGACCTGGTCGTCCTGGTTGTCCAGGAGGTCCTGGTGGTGGTCGTTCGCCCGGAATGAGTTGTCCAGGTTCACCTGGTGGTCCACGTTGTCCGGGTTGTCCATTTTGACCAGGCGCACCTGGCGGTCCTGGTGGTCCCGGGGGACCTGGTGCTCCATCATCACCATCTAGAAAAATATATATATATATATATATATGGAAATTTTTATGGTATCTAGAAATATAGAGCTTAACAAACATCAGAAATGAATCTTACTTGGTCCAGGGCTTCCAGGTTGTCCATCAGGTCCAGGTGATCCAGGCGGTCCAGCAGGTCCAGGTGCAGCTTGGCATGGACATTGTGGAGGTACTGGAAGCAACCGATCATGGAGATCAGCATCTGGACCTGGTGGTCCGGGCGCTCCAGGTCCTTCACCTGGAGCACCGTCTCTTCCCGGTATACCTGGTGGTCCATCTGGTCCAGGTGGTCCTTGCTGGCATGTGCAGCATTGAGCTTCAGTTTGACGAGTAGCACGAACCAGGATATCAAGCGGTTCATTATCACTTTCCGGTCCCATCTCCACCATCTCTTTCCACATATCACGTGAACGTGATTTGCAATACTCTACTTCACTCTTAAAAAATTGTAATTTAAAAGTTTAATAAATATTTCGAAAACTCTTCTAAAACTTAGAAAACGAAATTTATATATTCTTATATATCTAATAGAAATGAAATAATCGGATTGATTTCTCTGAAATATTTCAGTCATTTAAAATAAATTTATTAATAAAGAGTTTCTTTTTCATGCTTTTATTTTGAAAATATATTCAGAAGCGGGTTCTAATTTTTTTAATATTTTCTGTTCATTATAAATTTACTTATTTCTTGTCCTCATTCTTTCTTTTTTTTCTTTTTCTCTCTTTCTCTCCCTCCCTTTTTCCTGACAACAAAAAGAATGAAAACCGGTTCAGAAAAAAAATATTTTTTTTTTTCTAATACAAAATTTAACGATCTACTACTATATTTGTCCTTTTCTCATTTTTTTTCAACATTTATTCGCATTATTCTTCTTTACCCTTACTTAATTTATTGTAGAATTTAACAGATGATAG
This sequence comes from Brugia malayi, assembly GCF_000002995.4. Taxonomy (NCBI): domain Eukaryota; kingdom Metazoa; phylum Nematoda; class Chromadorea; order Rhabditida; family Onchocercidae; genus Brugia; species Brugia malayi. The sequence continues at coordinate 5,544,507 of NW_025062477.1, forward strand.
AATGAATTTAACCTATTTTTTTTTTTTTTTTTTTTAAACTTTAACCATACATATAACTCTAATCATTCATCTGAAAAGCTTTTAGATATCATTGCCGTAAATTTTATAATTTGATCTCTCAGAACCATTTTTTTTCCTTTCCCTTTACATAATATTCATATATATATTTACAATATATTTTGTAATATATGAAAATATTACTTTTAGTTTTATCCAAATAATTTTATATGCGGAATTTACATTAATTGCTGACCAAATTACTTAAATATATTTTCATATTGAAGTTCATTTTAACTATTTATGTAAAACAAAATCATAAAATAATTTCATAATAATTGTTATTTCACTTTTTTTATATCCAAAAAAAAAAAAAAAATGCATGAAAATTTATGATCAGTAATAATGTTAATAAATAAAATGAATTTTGATTAAACTTCAAAATTTTTGGTTTTTTTTTTGAAATAAAGTTATCAAAAATTTTAGCTACAAAATGAATAAAAATAGTAAATAAAAATGAATAAAATTTTTCTTATTAAAACTTATAATTAATTAATAAATACCTGTACGGTTGCTTGTAATGTTTGAACATAATAGAAAACCATAGGAAACGTGAAAATACACGCTGTCACGGCTACCGTTGAAAATACGACTGCTGCAAAAGCAACGGAACGTAACGATGATTTCGTCGTCATATTTTGCTTGTTATCTCATGCAAAACTACTACAACAACAACAATTCTACTTGTTTGGGCGTCTTTTATACGATGCGTATATGTGCCACGTGAAAACCGGTACGGACGATAGAGTGGAACGAAATGACAAATAGCGCCAATGATTAAAGGAGAAACACCATATTGTTCATATTTAATACAAATCCTTCATTACTATCATTTATTTACGCACATACAATCATTCTTTATGTATAATTATACATTTGCACTTACTTGAATAAACCTTTCACAAATATTTTCTTTAATTCCAATTTTTTTTTTTTTTATATCAATTAAATTATTTAATGCTAATGATAACTTTTGTAATATTAAGAAAAAAGTTTTTTTTTTTTTTTTTTTTTTAAATCGAAATATTTATCATCTATTATATATAGATATTAATATTACAAAATAAAAAGAAAAAAACATCATTATTATTATAAATGTTGCGATCTTTTCTTTTTTTCGTTTTCTATAAAATTATTTTGAATAAAATTAATTCATTTCAATTTTAATTTAATATCTATTTATTTGTTTATTTTTTACTTCTCATTTGTTTTTGCCAAAAACTTCTTTTTACCAAAAAAAGTCATTATCTGCATCATAGATTAATAGATCAGATTAAAATCGAATTGGATTAAATTAAATTTTTAGATTTAATCAAAGTTGTCAAATCATTTATTTTCTAATAAGATTAATTATTCATTATTATACATAAATAATTTTCAACTTGTCACACATATATGCAAATATATTTTATATATGATAATTTGTAACAATTATTGAGGGATACTTTGATATATTAGACAATTTCAAATCTTTTCAAATCAAAATTCATCCATTTATATTATTAGCAAATATTCAGTTGCTACCTTTTATATAATATTTTCACTTTCCATGATGAGTGAATGAAGTATTTAATAAGACTAACAATTTTCTTTAATATTACTAAATGTAAACAGACTTCGGAATTTAGAAAACAAATAAATAAACAAACAAACAAATGGATAAATAAAAAGAACAATAAGTGACTTAGATGGACAATATTAATTGGTTATTAATTTATTAATTATTAACGACACTAATTAATTAACACTGTTTATTAAAATTTATTAATTGATTTACCAATTTGTCAATCCATTAATTTATAATTAATTAACTGATTAAATATTTGTCGGTTAATTAATATCTAGTTAAATAATCAATTAATTAATTAGTCAGTCACTGAAATAGATAAATAAAATAATTAATTAATTAAATAAATGAATAAATAAGTAAACAAGCAAATAAATAAATGAACAAATAAATAAATACATTGCAGATAAAGAAAGTAAAGGATACATTTCTTTGTTTATATAAAATAAAATTAACAATGGTTTAGTTTCGTTTATTTCCGCAAAAAATGATAATTATAAAGAAAGAATAGCTATGAAATTTTATACCTATCACATTTCTCCTTGTCATGAATGCCATCATTATTTGTTGTTATTCAGTGACAAAAAAAAGTCACTGGAAAATGTCAAACAAATATTCTTGGAAACGAAGATGAAATTAGAAATAATATAAATGTATATCACATTAAAATATAATGATTTGAAAATGATATTTGAAAATAAATTTGATATTTGATGATATTTGAAAATAAATTTGAGTTGCTCAAATAAAAACTTTTTTCAAAAACTAATTTTTTTTAATTTTTAAAAAGTAACAACTAAAAGTTGACTAGTAAAAAATAACAGAAAAAAAAATTTAAATAAAAGCAACAAATCATCAATTGATAAAAAAATTTTATTAAAAAATTTTTTTTTCAAGTTCTTATCAATATTTATGATTTAATGAATAATATGTTATTTTAATAATTAAAATCATTGAAAATAATACTTTAACTAAATGATTGAACAAAAAATATCGTCGAAAACATTTAGCTAATATATTTAAACAACTGATTTAGTACTGAAACTGCATGGAAATATAATGAAATGATATTTTTGTTTGATGATAACATGCATACAATACACATTCATAATAAATAATATATATTAATACTAATTAGTTTATTAAATTGAATAAATCAAATGCATAAATTTCATTGCTTATGCTTATTTCATATAATGCATAAATTATTTATCGGAATGAATGTTTTATCATTTGTATAATTTTCAAAAGATGCCAATCAGTTGGTACTATGAATTTATTGAAATGCTTTTTCGAAATGTATCACTATTGCTAATGTTATTAGTCGTTTGTACATTTGTTTCATGTAAGTATCAAAGAAAACCGAAGGTAATTTTATAATATTAATGGAATAAAAAACAAAGAGAGACAGAGAGGAAGAAAAAAAGAAAAAGATTCATAAAATTGACGAATTCACTATTTTAATTACACTTCTGGGATATTAAATTATTATATTCAATTGATTAGCGTTTATTTTAGAATCATTTGGTTCTGCTTTTCTTTCCACCGTTTTCTTTCTTTTTTTTTTTTAAATTAAATTTAAAGTTTTCAATATCATTTCTTCCAGTGCAAATATTTAGGACCCAAAATTCATTGATGAAAATGATCCTCATGCTAAAACACTGTATAATATTAAAACTGATGTTGCATTCCCGAAACGAGCCTTGGAAGAAAAGAAACAAAATTCTCGAGCGAATGTAACAGCTATGAGTTGGAGCCATGAATATGAAAGCAATATGCCACCATCTCTTTCGCTTTCATCCTCTCCAAATTCGAAAAAATATTTGAACAATTGTGGTGAAATGCAAGAACAATGTTCATCAAATCAACAAAATCCATTACAGCAACAGAAAGCGCCAAACATGCATAATAGTCCAAATGTTGCAATTTCCATAGCGGTATAAACAACAAAAAATTCTACATCTATCTCTACCTATTTTCAATCATTTATTTTTATTGCAGTAATTTTTGATTTTTAAAAAACTCAAATTTAATAATTCCAATCATGTTTCTCTTGTTTCAATACAATCATTTAAAGGTTTTAAAAGTCTTGTTACTCTGATCTCCTTGCAAAACAAAAAAGAAAAATTAAATCCCACTCTTTTGAGGTTGATTTTTGTTAATACGTGTTACCATCACAATCAGTGCAGTTCTTTTTTCCGTCATATTTTTACAACATGAAAGGACTTAGTGTCTGGAATAACGAATCAATAAATTTAACCTAGTCATGAAATCTTTACAAATCGAAATCCTATCATTTTGTCCAGGCAATAACAACCAAATGCAGAAGGACATGACACATTTATGGTTCTTTATATCGAGTTAGATGACGAGTACCTACACGACCAAGTTATTAGATAATTAATTAGATTTTTAAACTTCATCCCCACTAGAAAAGTTAGTTGAGACCACCAACTGTATTCAAGTTATGCACTTGCACAAAAAGCTTGGAATACCAATGGACAGATCATTCCTTCAACATCGTTTATTCTTAAGTTAACAAAATATGCTGAGAAGTAATGAATCATACAAACAGAAACAAACCACTCATTCCAAAGAAATGTGTGGATCCATCTCAATTGTGCTTAAATTTGAACTTCATTTTTTTTTTTTTAAACCCATAGGGCTTCGTAACTTTATACCAGAAATCAACTCCTAACATGGACAAAATTCACTCTAATGATTAGACCTTAGTGTAAATAACCTCTATTGCTTAATCACCGTGAAACAACTTAAACGATGTGATAACAATTCACAAGTTATACTAAATAATACTTCCAAGATGAAACAACAGAAACAATTTTGATGTTTAATGCTGCTTTTTCCGAAAAGAACATCCTTCTGTTAGATGGGCTTTACCACCGGTTGGTTGACAAAGTACCGTATTACATCCAACACAAACTACTACGGATTGAGCATGACTGAATACCGTTGTAATTTTGTAACAACCAGGGCACTTTACATCCATGAAGAAAGAATTCGGTTGCTGCACTAACCTCTTCAACTTACACCGTTCCCGTTCCTTAAAACAGAAATGCAATTTCACTGAATTTAAGTATAAGTATTAGTAAGAATATAACGAACATTGAAATATTTGCAAACTCAAAGATTGTATGCCGCATCGGAACTTATAAAGCAGCATACATTCACATAAACACACAAATAAACTTCAACATGACATATATAGAACACAGACAGGTCCAGCAGAATAACCAACGGAACATATTTTAAAGTTTATCTCATGATGAACAAATAAAAAAAAAAGATTAACCTCACCTTCTGTGGATCTGGGTACAATAAATCTCGTGCTAACGGCATCTTTATATCAGACGGAATATAATTATCTAAAAGTATTCGTTAACCTGAAACAACATATAGATGAAATTAATAGACAAGTGCATGTTTCAGCTAGCTTACTGACGTAATTCCAGTTTAAACGAAGTCTTCAAATTATTTCAAAAGATCAAAATACCTAAAACACAAATTATTAAAAAAACGTGGACTACATCTTTTACTATACTTATATTACACGATAGTACTGAAATCTGCCTAAAAAAACCACTACTTTTAAATAACTACCAAAATGCATACTTCCTCAGCATAGTAGAATACAGCATACCTAGTATACTACAAACAGAGAATTCAACATGAATGAGAACCCATCTTCCATTTCAGATTATCTTGACTCAGGACTTCCATAAGACCCCCCTACGTCACTTACGTGGCTCGCATCACGCCCAACCACTCAAAAAACGCCCAACATTGCGTAACCTAACCTCAATGACCTCTACCTCCTCCCTTATGCATCTACAACCCTACAACCTACTACGACCACAATGACAATGCCAAACTTCGTGCATGCAAAGTTCGCACACTAACTGAGTTTACACTATTCATATGAATTTCCGTGGGGAATTGAGAATTGGTTTCAAATTAGTATTTTTAGTGTTTACTCTAACAGCTCATTTCTAAGAGCAAAAAATGAGTTAAAACCTCACAAAGTGCTATAATTCAACATTAAATTATGAATTAAAAATTAATCCATGCTTTTCCTTTCCATACACTCAGTAATTTTGTCCTCCTCAATGATAAGCAACGTAGCTTTTTTTGTTCAGTATTTATTTCAAAAGGTTTTCAATTACCATCTTGAAATATGACTGCTATCAAACACCAAAGAAACCTTCTTTTGCGTACCAGATAAGACTTCTGGTTTGTTCAAAAATTCCTAGAGTAGATTACAAACCATATTCTTTACTTAATGAAAATAGACGAATTTGCTGGGTTCCTTTTTGAACTATTTACAAGATAAATTTTCCTTGACTTAGCAACAACTCACAGTCAATAAAGTATTTTACTGAGGAATGAAAGAAGTGAAGTGCTAACCAGAAACTACCCTGTTTCACATAATTAAATCTTGAAAAAAGCAAGAACTAGACAAAATTATAACAACTACTGCGATATTACTATCTTTTTAAGTGATAGGGGTCATGAAAAAGTCGAAGAGCGAATTTCATTCTGCAGTTTTTCTTCATCATTTAAGACTTCTAAAATGAGGGTTTTCATTAATAACATTTTAAAAAAGCATACAGTTTTCAGAAATCACTGACTATTAACAAAATCAATGCGAAAATTATCAGAATAGATGTATTTCGGCTAGTGTGACTACACACTGAAATGAGAGGGAAGAAACTTCTGCAAAAGATTCACAATGTTAACCCTGAAGCATTCTGTTTAATACAACTTTGTATGAAGTGAAAAGTTTTCCTTCACCATTTAAGGTTAATGAAAATCTTGACAGATATATAACGTGTGACAAATATTAAGTTTAGAAAGAATACGTAAGCAACAAAATTCAGATGGAATTCTGAGCAGCATTTAGGAGTTATGTAAGAAACGAGTGAAAGAATTATAAGCGGTTTCGAGATCGAAAATCATTTGTCGCGCATCTTCATCTGTTACTTCCTCACTTGCGGTCATATTCTTCAGCTTATCGTGCCTTTAAACAGCGGATTGTTATTGTAAAACATTTTTCAATATTTCCTAACTTCATAAATGCTTTCCGAACTACTGACAATTTAGCACTTAAGCAATTCCTTAATTCTTTCTAGATTTAATAAAATCTTGACCTAGCATCACCAAGACCATCAAAAAATTAGGCACTACATATTGCGAGTCGTCTATTAAAATCTCTGAAATATCTTCAAGTCTATCTCTTCCAAGCCATTCCGCCGTAACAAAATTTTCTACAGGATTTGCTTAATAAGAGTTAACTTACAGTGAATGTAAAGTTTAGTTACTCACTTACTGCAAAACGAATTTTATTAAGTTACTTGGATTTTCTCAAACATGCCCTAGGATCATAAATATTTACATAAAATTCAACTTCACTTTGAGAGAGTCAGATAAAACTTTCAAGGGAGGAAAATTTCCTGCAAAAATGTTTTCAAGACAGCAATTTCTTACCACTGTATCACTTTCAGTTTTGCATCAAAATTATCCGGCAGCGTAATCATTGAACTGATGGAAACATTCAGTTCATTCAGTGTCGGAAATAGCTCATCAACAGCTCGAACGTTCAACTTCAACTGATCCAAGAAAGTGATAAACATTTCTACGATCTCCGCAATACATTTCAATGTATTGCCTTTATCATCTTTTACAGTAATTGGCCGATCTTCACGGATTCTTTCCAACGCTGCTGGGCATTCCACACGATACTTCTTTACGAATTCATCGATATCACATTGTACTAGTCGCAGTGCTACCTTTAAATTGAGATTTTATTGCAGCATTAAATTATTGAAGTAATTAACGCTAGAATACCACTATAATCTTAACTGAGATTTTATTACAGCATCAAATTATTGGAGTAATTAACGCTAGAATACCACTGTAATCTTATACCACTACAACCTTCAGACATCCATTTTTTTTCCTTGATTTAAATCTGCAAATATAAATTATCTGTTTACTTTATAATGTCTCTATCTTTTTTGGATTAATGACAAACTTTCATGATAACTGTCCATTCCAATGTTGCACAGTCCATGTAACATATACATGCACTTTAGATATATATGCACTTTAGATACATCACAAGGCAATAGAACACAATACAGCTTACCAACGAACATCAGCTGCACGTGGGAAATTGGAATATTAAATAATAAACAAAACATAAATTATAGTTACCATCGAACTAATATTTAAATAGACGGTCAGTTTTTCAAATGCTCAACATGCCAGGAGTAGCAGTGAGTATTTGATAAAATGTAAAATATAATTTTACTCGGACTTAAACCTAAATGCGATTTGATCCAATTTCTAAAATCCTAATCTCAACACTAACAAAATCATACTAATATGTGAATGGAACCAATAAATTTTTCAAATTTTATCTTAATTTTCTACTAACCTTATATTGCACCAAAAGCTTCGAGCATTCCGCAGTATATTCCTTGGCTGCAACACAATCACGGCTAAAGACCTTTTCTAAACATTCCAAGGCATTTAAAACAGCATATAATTCGCTCATATTATCGACCCGTTCACGTTCTACGCTATTCTCATATAAACGAACTTCCTGCAGTAAATCAGGATTCACATCACCAATACTACCTGTACTGCTAGCACCCAACATCTTTCGCACCTTAAAATAATATGAGATGTTACTGAAGATATTACGCCGTTTGCTACAAAAAAAAAAAAAAATGCAAACGATTTCAAGAGATTTAAAAATGCTTCCGAAAAAATTCTATCTATTCTAAAGAGCAGTTCCAAACGATTTCTTCAACAACTTCGAAGTAAACTAAGATTTTTAAAAACTAGTAAAAATGATTAGTAACTGAGCATGAACAGTTAGAAAAACTCTTAGCAAAAAGAAAAACATTAAATAAGAAAATGTCATAAATGAAAGATAAGAAAAACAAAGAAATCGAACGCATAAAATACGAAATTAATCCTTGTAAATAACAATTGAAAGAAAACTTGAATGAATATAGCCCTTTTCGACTTATTTCTAAAAAAATCCCGGAGTCAACTAACCACAAAAAAGAAAACATTGACAAGATTTCATCTAACAATCATGTCGAGACACGTCAGTTTCATATAGGCCATGGTTTTGGTATGCAGCGCATCCTGCGCTTCTTTTCTGGTGTTACCCGGGAAAAGAAGAATGTCTCGGGGATTGTTTCGGGGGGTTCTCAGGAGAGGCTGCGTTAGGAGGGGCATTATGAAGTGCAAAAGGTTTATCGAAGAGAAGTAGTAAATTGTATAAAATCCTGATATTGTAATGGGGAAGGTTCATATAACTGTATGAAAAATTTTTGACGTACTTTCACCGACATATTGGAATACAATCGTGTAGAGTTTAGTTTCATTATATCTTGTCATTTGCGTGAGTTTTCTCACCTACTGTTAAGTCATACTGGCTAATTCACATTTTACTGGTAATGTACGTATGACTCTTCGTATACAATTTAGGAAATAGCATTATATGATGATGAATTGGCATGAATTTTCACACGTCCACGTGTATTTAATGTCGCAAACATAAAGAATTTACATGTAGCTGCGAACATTATAGTTGTGCAGAAACATTTTAGCCTTTTTTTTTTTTGCCATACAATGGGTTCTAGTGAATTTGACGCGGTCTTACCATTCTAATTGTTTTCCTTAGCTAGTATTTATAATTATTTAACCACTGATTTTCGGGTGTGATTTTTTATGAAATGAAATTCCTATGATGGATTTTCCTAACACGTATTGGTTATGCCCAGATTTTTTCAGTTATTGCTTAAATATTTGTAACAATATTTCATTTTTTGACGGAACGATTTTGTGTATTAAATATTCCGTCGCTTTTTCAAGTTGATTTCTAATTAAATTTTTTCTTAACAGGTAATGGCCCTTGTGCGCAGTTCGATTATTGTGCAGTCGAAATCGACACCACACATTGTACGTCATGCGATTCTTTTATCTGCCAAACATCACAACGAATATTGCTGGCAAAAGCAGCGAATTGGTCAACGAGAAATTGTAGGACCATCAAGCGGCGGATATGTAAGCTTCACAATCTTAACTATTAAATTTTAAATCATCTCTGTTTTGTAGTTTTTTTTATGTAAATCATCTTTATTTCAGTTTAATTTTAAAATGTAATTGTTTTGTCTTTCATCTTTTGTTCTTAGTGATTCTGACAGCATTAAAAGCAATTTTCTGCATTTGTTCATGTTATTTTAATTTTTTGTTCACTATTCATTTTTGCGGGGAGAAAATATATCGTGCAATATGATGCTTATACTTATAGAAAAGAAATGGACAAAGTGAATATTAAATTGTACCAGCAATATCATAAAAATAATCAGAAGATTTTCGTTTTGTAACTGTTCTGTTTTCGTTCCATCATTGTTATTGCTGCTGACGCCACCTATTTGGTGCAAGTGAACTGAGCGAAATAGTGAGTGGAGTAATAAACCAAATCGAAAATTAATTGAGTGAAAGTGAGGCCAGACAATAGTTTTAGCATCTTTTTTTATAGCTGATGTTAGCTTACAACAAAACGCTTTGAGTGAAGGTGAGATCAGACACTGGTTTTAACATCTTTTATAGTGGGTATTAGCTTGCAACAAAACAATAAAGAGCTGTTATTCTTAGGTGATCTTTACCCTTTATATAGTATGAGTTGGTTTATAATAAAGAAATAAAATATAGTGGAAAAGTTACAATTGCTTGCAGTCTTTTAACAATCAAATATATACTTAGTTGTCAAGTTGGAAGATTTTAATAGTAAAACTTATAACGGTGCACAGATTATTAAGCAGTGCACATATTCGATGTTAACAGAAACATTTTAGATAATGCATATAACCTTAGCTACAGTTGGATAATGAATATTAAATATTTCTTACTTGAGATATAAAATTGAAACAGTTAGATACTTTGCTAAGGAATATTTAAATAAGACAGTCTATAAATCTCTGTCTTATGGATTTAATGCAAGATTATTTTCGTACATTATAAACTTGACATATTATAAAATTTTTTCATCTTTTTTAGTAGTTTCCTTGTTTATCAAGAGTGGATAGTTCCGTTCAAATCATTATTTTGTTTAGTTCACTTCTCTTTTTTTTCCAGCATTTCATTGACTCAACAGATCGTCCATATCCACCATTGAGATTCCGAGCCGATGATGAAATCATCAAACCAATTCGTGAAAAGGAAAAAGGTGACTGGAAGAACTTAACAATAGAAGAGAAGAAATTGTTGTATAGATATTCATTCCGGAGAACACAAGCCGAGTTGCTGGGCTGGAATGTTTATTGGAAAATGTATTTTGCCTACACATTAATCTGGATATCAATTGGTCTGGGAGTAGTAGGCCTGCTTAAACATTTCAGTATGTTTCCTAATAATCCTCGTAGTATGCATTTTTTACGACTCATTTGCTATAGTTTTTTTTGAGTATCAAGACTGAAAACTAAGAAAATTATACTGGATCTTCCATCGTAGAGATTTATTTGCATTTAATCATTCAATAATAATGATTGCATCCTCGTTTCTTCACATCTTTTTTTGTTCAGATTTGTATTGCATAATTGCCATGAATTAAAAATTGTTATGTTTGATTATGGAGTTTAGTTCAAATTTGGACTCTTTGTTTCTTATAATCAAAATCTATTGTTTTTCAGGTGGCTTAGTTACACGTAGTATTTGCACTTCTTGCACGTTTTCTTTTCAGGTTATCCTCCGCAGGTACCCACGCTGAGTGATGAATGGAAGCATGCAGCAATGCGAAAAATACTAGTATTGGAGAAGCCGCTCCCTGAAGGAGCAGCAACGTTGTACGACTTCAAAAATGACCGCTGGAAAGATTGATCAATTGGAAGGCTACAAAAATTTTTTTAGTATTTTTAAATGCATGTGATGTTTTCTCGGAAAAAATCTTTGGAAAATTTTTATTTACTGCATTATGAATGCAAATTTCGGGTTTGTGATCAGTATTCCTAGAACCGAGATGTTTATATTTATCAATGATTCTATTTTTACTGCATAACAAACTCAAGAATTAATTATTTAAATGTTAGTTGTGTAGATTCTTCTATTTATTTCATATGAATAGAATAAAATTCGTATTATTGGTGAAAACATTTCAGGTTTGTCGTTTTGAAACATAACTGTAATGTATCTCTATTCATAGGGGTTAAGTTTGAGTGTAACGTCAAATCAAACGAGATTTCCAAAGTGATGATGATTACTGTTATTCAAGGTTTTCTGAAAGAGTCGTTACATTTTTTGTTGCAAGAGGTTAGAATGAATTGTTGGACGAATTAAAATCGATGAAATCTATGAAAAAAAAAGTGTAAATTAGAGTGTGAATATGACGTGGTAAATCCGTTGTCGTTCATTTGTGAGAAGCAGAGAATTTAAAGATTAAATTTCGAGTGGGTATGAAATTTTACTATGTGGAGGGTGGAGAGATGAATGATGGATTTGAACTTACAGTAAGAGAGTTGCGGAGTTAATGACCACCTAGATTTTGCATTTGTTTAATTTTAATAAGCTTTGAACATTGCTAAATGTTGGCATTATTGGCAGCAACACAACGTCACATTTGGAATTTCAATTTGATGTACGTTTTTTGTTCCACGTGCATTTCTTCATTACAATATTTTGCTCAGTTCATAAAAATGATTTCAAGTTTTATTTGAGCATGAGTGATGAATTATTCAATGACTCGTTAGTAATATGGAAATGGAAAGCTCGTTATCGTTCATGGGAACGAGAAGCTGAAGCTTGGACGTGTAGCAGAGCAGCAGTTCTTATCGACCCATTGATAACACTAAAGAAGGGAAGTGGTACTGCTGCAAAAATAGAACTTACACAATCGGAACTTCCAAAATTTGCTGATCCTTTAGGTTTGTTTATCTTTTTACAAAACCACCTGAAATTAAAACATTTTTGAAGTAAATTCAATTCCGAAAAATATTTAACGCTTAGGGATTTGATCATTACAAAAAAAAAATCCGAATATTCAATAGATTTTTTTTTCAACTGTTCGGAAATACATTGTAAATTTTGATGATATATGAAGCATGCCATAATAGTCATTATGATGCTGTAATCATTAAAGAATAATTTTAATTAGTTTTATTACCAAGCATTAGGATCATTCTGAAACTCTTTTAGCACTATCGCTGTTTGTATTAGTATATTTAATGTTTTAATTTTAGGTGCTACCGTAGAGGATCGTAAAAAGAATATAGTTTTTACATCAGAAGACTTACCAATCATTGCAAAGCGAAAAGAAGAACCGAAATTAGCCAACACTTTGGCTAGCAAAGAAGATGAAATAGTTACAACCATTGAAAGGGTATCATAATTTAATGTATTTCCAAATAAATGATGCTAAGTACCAAAGCACAGGATTTTTCTACATCATACTTGACTAAGTGCAATCATGAAAATTAAGTCGAAAAGTTATACTTTAAAAGGGACTAATCGTTAAAAATGCATACGAATTGCTTTTTTTCTTGCATTTTTTTTACTTCCAGGAATTACCAGGTTTTATACCTTGGTCATCGAAAAAGCAAGACATATTGAAATCTTTTTCGGATGTCGGAAACTCAGAGACTTCATATTTATACTGTGTTCCGGATTTGAAAAAAATTGACTTATCATTTGTTAAACGCGCTGCCCAAAGGTTTTTACGTGTTAAAATATTTTAGTTTTCTTTTTTTCTAAAAAAAAACATCTTTACTTCTAGAAGTTGTAAACATTTCCACCACATTAAGAAAGAGGAACTACTGCAGTGATATATGTTCTTCTGTTTGATATTTGCAGGATACTTTTTCTTCCCTTACAAATTACGAAAAAACATTTCTAATCCCTCCAAAAGCGAAATAAATTTTAGACCTAGGATTGCATTGTTACCAGTTGCTTTTCAATTATTATTGATCGAATCATTTGGACTGAATAACGAAAATGATTTAAAATTCTAGCAATTAAAATTCTTTCAGTAATGAAGACAAATTCAACGAAACATCCAAGGTGATTTAAATACATCTATAAATCAGGAAATTTGAGGCTAGAACAGTTGGAGGATGCGTCGGGATGGAAAAAATTAGCTGAACAATCACAGGAAGAAAATCTGATTAAAATCAATGAATTGCGCAAAAGTTTGGAAATAGCTTGGGCAAAAGAGAGAAAAATAGAATCTGTTAATGTTTGTTTTATTTTACTTTCTTTCTTTCTTTCCTTTTTTATTGCACTACTCTCCTTATATTTTCATTTTAAACCATTGTCGTATCACAGAAGGAGTTATGACTTTATTTTTTGCAGCTAGCAGTAGAAATTGCAAATATTCTGGGATTTGCATCGGCAACTAATATCTATCCACATCAATTCGTCCTCGTAACAGATGTTTTGGATGAGTTCGGACATTTAGTTTATGATCGCCTATATACCAAAGCAAACAAGGAACGTGCTGAAGCGGGTTTGAGTCAACTACCAGACAATTTTACAGTAGATGATGTACCAAAACCAACACGTAATGTTGCAAGAAATTGGTTTTGTAAAATTGGTGATATCACTGAGTTCTTACCGCGTTTTTACGGTTAGCTGTTTGTTATTAATTTTTTGTTGACCGAAGTTAGGTTTATAATATCATTAGCATATGTATCAAATCCATTTTCTTCATTTGAATTTTGTAAAATTCAAGGTGGTTTTGCTTCATACTTTGAGCGGTACATTTTTCTCTGTTCTGACTTACAGTTTCTCGTTCACTTATTCAGTGACTGTTAGAATACATAAAAAAAAGGCCGGTTGCAGTGGAAACCGCTCTTATCGGTTGTATCCGTTTTGTTGATGCGGAATCGTTATCGGTGAATTTGTTACGTCTTGCAAGAATTCCGATGTCGTTACCGAATCCCTTGGTATCATGTTACGCTCGCGTTTATCTGTGTCGTGTTGCCATGCGGCTTACTCCTGATGATCGTGCACCGCATTGGAGATGTTTTAATGATTGGATCAATACAATCCCGATTCAACCGGTTTCGCTTTTTTCAAATGGAATAAAATATGTCGTTTGGGAAGAATACTTTTGAGTCTACTTTTTTTCAGCTTTTGGTTACTTTAAAATAGAAAATCACTTTAAAAATTTTGCATATTACTGGTCGAAATTTTGCTCATGATTTTAAACTGATTAGTATTCTTAAATTAGAAAAGTATAAAAGAGCAAGAGAGATTTGGACTGATGGTGCGGGAAAAAAATTTTTGATTTTCGTCGTGCAAGTATTCAAAAATATTCTAAGTTTTACTGTTCATCTCTTAAATAGAGTTCTTAAATTTGTTTTGTTCTCATCCCTTTCATCTATGATGTCATATGAGTATCTAAAAAAGTCAGTTAGTCAATTTATTGCATGCCAAATAAGTAGCAAGCAATAGAGTAAGTGTAATTAATAAATGATCTTGAGTAATTCATTGTGAATCTTTGATTAAATTATGGATAATTAAATCCAGACTAGAGCTTAGTCTTTCTTTTTTTTTGGTGGATGGAAATCGATTATAAAGTCGTAAATTTTCCTGCGCATAATAATTGATTTAGTCTTAACTATTATATCAGATGTAATATTGACATATTATACATTTTAGATGCCAGCATTAATGCCAGCTCTAGAATGGATTATTCAGTGTGTGGCGTATAATGCTACTACATATGATGAGTTAAAGACACTGTGGGATATTTGCGCCGATAATGAAAAACGATCCACATTTTTGCTTCCATTCTTGCTCGCTTTATCTTCTGATTATATCTCTCAGCACGCTTTGGATGTTTGCAAATTGGTTGGTTGTTAATATTTTTAAAATTAATAACACTATTGAAAACTGTGTGATATGAGTTATGTAGTATCAGGACTGATAGCTATTAATGTTTGGTTTATCTGAAAATTATTCGAAATGTCAGATATTTTAAGCAATGCATTTCTCCCCATTCACTCTTAATCTTATTTTTGCTTTCCTACCTTTTTTCTAAAACGATAATAGTGAACAAAAGGAAATGTTTTTGCATGGATTTTTTTTTTCTAATGACTTTTTAATAGTGTTATCAGTGACCATTGACCATTCATGAATGATTTATCATTACTTTTTCATGATTTTCAATCCTTTTTTTAATTTTAATTTATCTCAACTCAATCTGTTGGCTTACTGAGTGAGTGGAATAGCATTAATGGTTGCTTCATCATTTATGTGGAACAAAAAAACTTTGATGATACAGTATAGCTGGTTAATAGGAAGAGTCATTGATCGCTTTTGAGATTGATACTTTCAGGTAGTTTCTGGTGAAAATGTAAGTTGTATGGAGCTTTGCGTCCTTGGTAGAGGATTGATGGAAAATAATATCAAGGATGAGCTAAGACGAATCATCCTAAAAAATTGCTGGCAAAAAGTCCTGTATGTTTCCGTTGACGTTAATATACTGCGAATTAATTTCAACATCATTTTTTGTAACAAAGACGAACGAAACTTTTGGAAACTGAGAGTTTGAAAATATTCTTTAAGAAATATACATTTATGCTTAACTTTATTTTAGTCATTTAATGAGGATCCGAGATTTTATTGAATGTACGATTGTGTGGATTGAATTTGCAGCCCGGTATTTTACTTTAAATGAGGTGGATGTTATGCTGGAAATAATTATGAAACGAATTACTCCTAATAAGGTTTATTTTGAATCTTTACTTTTTATTATCATCCAACTTATTTCGATCTGGGTAATAGAATATACCTTTTTCTATTACCTATTCTAGATGCAAAGTCAGACTCTTTAAAGTTCTTTTAATGATCTCAATTGTTTTTTGGTATATAAGGCTAACGAATGGCCAAGTTAAAAAGCTCCGAAATAAATGCGAGAAATTTTGTAGAAATATGAAGCTTTTATGGATGAATTGTTATGTATGCTGGAAAAAATTATACATTGGATTGATGATATGAAAGAATTAATTGCACTGCATCACTTTCAAGCATTAGTGGACTTATTCCGTGGTACACAACAGCGCAAAGATTGCGCTATTACGTTGTTATCTTCTTTCGTACGTTCCTATGAACTTGCATCGGTTAATGATTTCCAACTCGCAAATCAAGTTAGTTATTATTTAAAATATTACGTATTATAAATGCAATGGAAATTAACAATCAACGAAGATATGAATTAGGCAGCTCTTCTGCGTTTAAATTTCACCTACCTCTATTTTTATTTACTTTTTCTTTTTTTTTTTCACATACTTTTAAGCTTAATTTCTCACAAAGAATTGTGCACTTTTTTGTTTTAAGTTTCTTTTTGCTACTTTAAATCTGAGTTTCGAATTTAATCGGATTGAAATCATTCAAGAATTCCATCGTTGTCTATTTGTTCAAAAATTCATGAATTCTGAAATCTTTTAGATACTCGATATTTGTCAGATACTTCATGATTCTCTAAATGCCCTTTCAACAGACGATGAAAAACAGTGTGCTAGCTTTTACAGTATTCGTGCTTTGGATCGATTCAAGCTAGAAGCAGATCCGGAACGGGCACTTGATTTCTTTGTCGATGCACGTGCTGCTTTTTCTAATCTGGATAGCGTCATTGCTGTATGTTTGTTTGATTTCCATATTACAGTATATTACAGTTGATTTCTTTGTTATAGTGAAATCGAATTTGAATTCTTGTGTCAAGGAAGGAACAATGGATAGAAATTTCATTGTGAAAATTCATAAATTCTGATTAATATAAAGTGCTCAGCAAATTTGCTTTTATACTGATAGTTGAACACTTTTTATATAGACTCGATTAGCTTTAAATTTAAGCTTTAATTTCGGATATGACTACTATCATTCCAAAATTATCTTTCTTCTTTATTTCAGTTATCTATCCTGTAATTTCTTTGTATAATTCGACTTAGTTAATTGGAATAAATTCTAGTACCTTGCTACAAAGGTGTGCTGTCTTGGCTTGTACGTCGTTCGTCAGGGAGATATTTCTCATGCGGGTGAAACATTTCTGCGAGGTTGTATAGCATATTCCTTTATTACAACAGCGTCATTATCTAGTTCAGTAACCAAAATTGAATTATACATGCAAGTTGGAATGTTGAGCTTGACCAGCAATTCACTTCCACAGGTTAGCCTTTTTCGTAATGAAAACTTCGAATTTCACTCATTTCTGGTAAGAACTACTAGAAGTAAATAGATGTCGTTTTATAAAATTATATAGGTTTAAACGGTTTTCGCTTTTTTAAAGGAATGCTATTTCTCTTCGTCCTGAAAACGCTAGAAGTTAAGGTGTTAAATCTTTTGCAGATGGATGCCATCTTGAAGTGTTCGATCGAAGTGCTAGCAATGGCTCATGATCTTAAGCAGTCAGTTTACCGTTCCGTCTGCTCTTCGTTCCTTGCGTTTTTGGTATTAGTTCCTGATCCTCCGAACAAAAATCCTTTATACATGTTTAATGCATTTCTGAACGCTATTGCCAGGTGTGTTCCCAATTTTTATTATCAGTTATTGCACTGATGAACTTCTGAAAACTTGAATTCCATAAGACGAGCGTCATGAAAGTTTATTATTAAATTATATGGCCACCAATTTCTGAACAGATTTTAAAATCCTCAAGGTATCCTTGGCAAAACGAGTCGCTGGAGCACGGACGCGTTTTATTAGAATGTATTTGTTACCTCTCAGTAATGAATCAGGTGGAATTACCGTATCATGTGGTATATGGTGGCGTGCAATCGAATGATACGTTATATGGTGGCACTAAAGAATTCATGGAATTGATACAGGAGAAGTGCGAAGTGGTAATGGGTCGTTTGGAAGATATCTATAAGCAAGATAGAGATAAATTATCATTGTTAGCTATTGAAATCTTGGAAGTAATTCTCAGTTTGGGAGATGTTGAAGCAGTAAGTATTGGCATTTTTAACTTTTTTCTGCAAATTAAGTATTATTAAAAATTCAAATATAGTCAAAAATAAATTTCAGTTGGCTACTTTGGTCATCGAACTTTATGCTGATTGTACCGCAATATCCGAATTGCGAAAACGACGAGAATTGATTTTGAGGAAAATTCAACAGTTTGCAAGCAAGAATACAGAATTGGAAAGACTGTATGAACAGTTGTGTATTTTAGAACAAAAAGAATTGAAAATGACAAAAAGATTTGAAAGGATTCACTAACACTTTCATCGCTGTTTATTACTTATACATATATGTTTAAATTGTCTTTCTGATGATTGAGTTGCTAACTATACACTATTCTCCTAGCTATCTAGCCTTTTTTATTATTAGCTTTTTTTTTTTGGAATAACTACCCTCCTAGTTATCTCTCTTTTTTATTATTATTAGCCTATTTTCTAAGAATAGATTCAATTAACATAATTATTCCTTCCAGCTCACTGACTACATTTACTATTTTTACTATTTAAACTTGCAGGTTTTTCCCTTTCGGTTCATTCCGAGTTAACAAATATTATCATACACATCTTTAAAAAACTAGAATAATACTAATTTATATTTTGATATAAATAAAAGATAAAATTATTCTATTATTCGATATAACTCAAATTTCCTGTGTAAAATTGCGAAGATGTAAAGATATTGTGTCGAAAATCTGGTAAATCTGTGCCTACTATATTAAGGCCCAAATAGTTCATGCTTCATTGGTGTCATTAATGTTTCAGTTTTGTAAACTACAATTTTTTCGCTTTTTGTTATTTGTTTGGTTGTTACAGTCTGTGATAAACTTTTAAATGTTGAAATTTACTATACATCTCATCCAGAAAAAGTTAATCAACTACTGATAATTATCACATTAATCACAATTGGCTAACTTTTGTAATCCATTTTAATATTTTGATATGTTGATAAAGTTGGCGTAAAGAAATATCTCAATGTCGCAAAAAATTCAAATTCAAATGACAGCATAATACTATTAATCGTCATACTGTGAACATCAGATTTCAGATTGCTACTAGCAGTCATATAAATACTTTGGTATGGACGATTTTATACTTCCGGAAGATATCGATGAACAAAACATCGATAATATGGATTTGGATGCTCCTGAAGATGGAGTGGTGGTTTCTAATAGAGATGCTCCTGAATTGGAGCAAAGGTCAGAGGGTATGCTTCCGGTTGGTCATTGCGCTCAAGCTATGGGTGATACACTACAAAAGTATGAAGAAGTAAAGAAGCGCATTGCCGGACTGGATCAATTAGCGATGCAGGCAAGTATATTAAACTATCCAATTTCTTTTATATGAAAAATTCTTTCGTCAAGATTTTAGTGGACTTCAGATTTTTTCATTACTAAAATGAAAACAGAATGGTATGCATTTAAAAGGGAAAAATCTTTTCACTGGCAGTCGACAGTGATGATTTTAAACTTAAACTTAAATATACCCCTCTTCCTACCTCCTTCATCAAGATGCTGAAATGAATAACAAAATTGACTTCTGCCTAAACTATTTGTTCCAGCTATCATTTGGAATGCGTTTACAAGCTGAGATGGACAAATGCGCTACAGAGAGGAGGAATTTCCCATTAAATATTACTCTGAAAGTATCAGCATTCCTGTCATTTGATATTCTACAACATAAGCTTACCATTACTTTATCTAACTCTACCGCTCTATACCTAACTTTATTATATAATGATCTTTTTTTCTCTCTCTATAGTGAAATTTATTTTAAGTAGTACTTGACAAAATCTTAAACCAAATATGAAATACACAGTTACAGATATATTTAATTGTAATATATAACCCTTATTGTTATAATCGATATACATTGAAAAATAATTGATATTCTACAACATAAGCTTATCTATTAAAAAAATATAAAAGAAATATTAAAAAAAATAATACGTACACATACATTCATATATTTATATATTACAACTGTTAATTTAAGTACATGTTTCTTATTTAGTTTTTTTTTTCTTTCTCCAAATTACAAAACGCATAGATTTCAGAGACAAAAATTGACTTCTGGCACGTCGCTGCTAATAATTCAATTGCAAAACAGTTCACCATTTGAAATGACTGAATGGCACTTAGCTCTGACTACTTCATCTTATCAAATGACAAATATTGAGCGAAAAGGTTTGTTTATAATAGAGTTTTTTAAAAATAAAAAATAAGCAACGAATGGATGGAGATGATAATGATGATATTTACATCTTTTTATAGATAAAATTTTCACAAAAGTAATAACGATGATGATGATACTATTTCCGTCTTTTTATAGATAAAATTTTCACAAAAGTAATACCAATCAAACGACTTTCACAACATTCCGAATTTACTTATGAAGTAAGTATTTTAAAGTAAAATATTAGCTTAAGTATTAAGCGGTAAGTCTTATTAAAATCTATTTATGTGAAAAATGGAAAAAAAAAAAAGCAAATTTCTTTTCCGAACTGATTTTCTGAAAATTTACTGGAAACATAGCTTTAATAATATAAAGAGAACGGTATTTTAGATCACATTTTAAGCATTCATTCATTTCACATTTGATAATATGAATTCCACATTTTATTCCTCTATAAAAACATCTTCATAATGATATTAATATCCAATAATTTTTGAAATCAGTCGATATTTTGAGCATATTGAAATGTGTTTCTTGAAAACACATAAAGAATTTTCGTTCTTTACAAGACTGGGCTTGGAAAATATGCCAGCAGTTAGTAGTAGTGAAAGATATCGGTGCTACCTGATTATTGTGTATATATTATGCTTTGCAGGTATTTTGCACCCGTAATTTGCCAATATCACTATTCTTTCGAGTGCATTTATTTAAATGTATCCATTTTTCCGGAAACAGAGAACCTCGTGCTTTTCGAATTGCTCTTGAACCAATTTATTTAACTCACTGGGATACGATTACTATAACTGAAGTACTGGAAAGTACAATTACTCGAATGGTTCAATATGCAAGAATCGATGAGGTTAGTGCAAATGACTGAGAATTAAGGAATTTCCAAAACAATTTATTCTTTCGCTAAAAGACGTGGTATTCCATGTTGGAGGGAAAGATGACAGGTAAGAGAATTAAGTTGATATAACATATCCAGTATATACAAACTCTATAATTTCTGTTTCGATTATATTTTAGGAGCAAAAAATTACACTACCCGAAGCTTTGGTGTATTTACTTTGTAATGAAAAACAAACGGAAACAGCGCTTCTCGGTTGGATCATCGATAAAGTTATTGATGGATGTGATAGTGTGAACTGTGTGATATTAGATGATGCGAATGTTCGTTGGCCGTTCACATTACAAGTTAAAAAACGAGGGTTGAATTATGATGTAATATTAAAAATGAAGGATGCAAAGATGCGTTGCACTTTGATTGATGAGTTGAAGATAAGGATTTTAGTAAGCTTTTTTTTTTTTTGATTGATATCTATTCACTGTCTAATTAACTAACTGAGTAATCTATTGATTGAATGGCTAATTAGTTGCTTCCAATCGTTGTTTTGTTAAGAATTTCTCAATCATTTTAATAGGAAAAATTAAACAGATCATACAGATAATATTTGATTACCTTTTCCAAACAATGAAGGTAATCAAACTTCACTAGTTAAAATTTCACTTTAAATTTGGAGTGTAACCATCAAGGAATCATTTCAGATCCGAATGCGATATATTTGGAAAGAGTTAAAAGAAAAGGAAGACTGCGAATTACTTGTAGATAACAAATCACTGTCTGACTGTTTCATTTCTCTTATTGCTAAATATAAGCGTTGACAAGTTTAATTAGTGAGTGAAGCTTATCAACGCTGTATATATATATATATATATATCATTAATAAAGGCGTTTACATCTCATATTTGATCGCCGATTTCAGTAAGATAACAGGTAATATAGGTAATGTTATCTATAACTAATAAAGACGAGTGCTAATTCCACTTCTCTGATAATTAGCTTATGCTAATAGGCATTTTATTTCTTTCATTCCAGATAACACAAAATTTTCCGTCAACTTATATATTCATTATGATTTCATAAAAACTTAGTTCGCGACATTCTTAAATTTAAGTTTGAAAATGGGAGAATAAAAAGGGATTTTATGCCGTAAAAAATTGTCCAACAAGAAAAACTGCTTATCGATTGACTTATCGTACCCTAACATATGAATATCGATGATCGATGATGGGACATAATGATGTCATAGAGGACAATCATCGTTATTAAATTAAATGTCATTCAGGGCGACTTTTTACGTTTGAGCTTGGCCGGTGTTAGCAGAAGTTTAAATTTGTGTGTTAAATGTCTGGAAGTTTACTTTGAATATAAATGTTTTATTTGTAATTCTGTCTGATGTGTATGGTTATGCATAAAAATGCTACTAAATGACTAGATTTATGTTATGTTTAATTGTGTTTTCTTGTGGAATTCAGATTTTTGTCTCTTTTTAACGTGTAAACTTAAATTAACTAAATTAGACAAATTTTACATATGATCGATAAAACTAATTCTTCGGTTTTAACATGTTTGGTTATGCTATTTAAACGACTCGAATTTTGTTTGCAGGTATTTGCCATTCAAAAATGGTGCGTAAGTTAAAATTTCACGAGAAGAAATTGCTAAAAAAGGTTGACTTCATTTCATGGGAGCTAGATAATAATATACATGAGGCGAAAATCTTGCGAAAATATTATATCAAAAAGCGACAGCATTACTCGGTATACAATACATTAGCAGCTAATGTAAGTTTGTACTTATTGTAGTACAGTTTTGTTTTTTAAAACAAGTCGATAAGAATGAAAAATTTACTCTTTCGAGTTCCTTCTAGACTTAATATCATTTCTGTGACGAGAAAATGAAAATACGACTTGCAGCGGGAAAATGTTATAGAAGGATTACGTAACGTTAGGGATCAGGTGGTTCGGGAGGTTTTTATGCTTCCACAAAAGAGTAATTCGCAGTAAATGTAACGAAATGCGATGGTTGTATAATCTCCTTATATACTAAGGCTGTATAATCTCCTTTTGGCAAGGCTTGAACTACATGTTAATGATATATTTACTAATATAGCACTAGTAATTTTTGCTGTAATATTGTCTGTAGATTCGAGAAATTGCACTGAAGTTAAAAGAATTGCCACTGAATGATCCGTTTCGTTTGAAAACAGTTCGAGAATTTTTGGAAAAACTGTATGCCGTCGGACTGATACCCACTGCCGACACACTGGAACGTGCTAGTAAAATTTCCGCTTCTTCATTTTGTAGGCGACGATTACCGGTATGTTATGATTTTCATTTTATCGCATTAAAAAAAGAAAATAAGTGGATCTATGACAAGAATTATGTTTTTTTTTTTTTTTTTTTTTTTTTGAGATATTTTATATGTTTCATAAATGCCAAAAGAACTTTGAAATGCATTCAGGATTCCTTGTTTTCAACAGGTTTTTTTTTTTTTCATTCACTTTTGTCATTGTTGCAGGTGGTGATGAAGCGTCTAGAAATGGCGGAAACTGTACGGAATGCCAGCGATCTTGTGGAACAAGGGCATGTGCGTGTAGGAATAGAATTAGTAACTGATCCTGCATTTCTGGTTACTCGGAATTTGCAGGATTGTATTACATGGACAAAAGACTCAAAAATCCGGAAGCATATTCTCAACTATAATAATGAACGTGATGATTTTTTGTTGTAGTTTTTGTCTTTTTAATCTTATTATAATGATCATTGGCTTTTTCCTTTCAAAATTTTAATGGTCTTTTAAGCATTCAGATGACAGTATGGTATGTAGTGTTTATCCATTTATTTGTTATTTGGTGGGTTCGGTTGATGAAGCATTAGCATGCTGGATGTTAATCTTTTGGTTTTCTAGTTTGCTTCTGATATATTAATTAGCTTATAACGACTGAATGTTGTGCTACTTGAATATATCACGCGTTGTTTTGCATATTTTATAGTTTTTCTGCAAGAGGAAAACTTGTTTAAGACATTACGTGAAAAGATTATGAAAGTTTTGTACTGTTACTAAATTGTCGATGATTCTAATATGACTCTAATCATTCAAATGCAGGTGACTTTCTGTCTGCACTTCTGGAAATACAATATTTCTCGCTGTGTAGCAACATTCTACTAAATGTATGTTGAAAATGGATTTTTTTTTTTTAAGTTAAACTTCAGAGGTGATGTTGTCTTAGATATGTTTGGTGATTTGTCCCAGTTTTGATAACTTTATACAATTGTTTTATTGTATATATACATAATGTGAAGACAAAGTAAAAAAAAAAAAAACATTTCCATGATGAGATTCTTATATTTTTTATGCCTTTTTTCACTGACATACCAAACGGATACGTCAGTGAAAAGTAGGTTTTACAGTGGGCTGTATTGGTACATTTTTTTATTCTGTTTAGTTCCATTCCAGATGCTAGCCTCGGGAAGCGACAGTCTAGTTAATCTGCAAACAATAATTTCATTTAAACAGCTAAGCAATAACAATGAAGCCATAGCCGTAATGTAAACATTCATGTGATAATTTTTTGAAATTCCAAATAAAGGGGAAAACAACACAAGCAGTTAGTAGAGTATCCTATTTTGTCATTACTAAGTTAATTGGGATTGTATGTATGGTCACTTGCTTCCCGGATTTGCTATCTCTGTATACCAAGCACTTTACTTCGTCCAGAAAGAACTCATAAAATTAAATGCCAAATTATTTTGTTCAATCGAATAGTTTTTTTAGGATAAAAATTGAAATTTAATTTCAAATGCAAATTTTGTTCAAACATTTTCTTTATGCAAGCCTTACATAATTAAGATCATTTCTTTTTGTTTGATGTTGTCTGCATGAAATATCATAGGCCCACGATCGGGCAAAATGTGATATGGACTGATTTGATGAACTTGCATAACGAGATGTCAGATCATCATTGGGATCACCGTTGAAATTACCACATAAGCCGCAAACCTAGAATGTGGTAATTTTAGATCTTTTGTCACTTTTATGTTTAATTTCTTCCTTCTGATTATATTACACTTGCACTCTTACTATATTGCAATGGATGAAATAATATTTAAATTAAATATCCTACTAAAATGTACCGTTCGAAATATCTGAATACCAATAAATATCTTTCAGTTATATGAGAAATTAGATTTAATCAAGATATATTTTATCTTTAATAATAAGAAAATATCGAATTATAATGATTGATTTTAGAATAAATTATAATGGAAAACAAAAATGCTTACCTTGGATTGATGTCGTCTGGTGAGGATAATTTCAATAAATGATTTCCCATCCCAAATTACTTTCAAACCGATCAATTTAAATGAAACGATAATATGTCCGGTGGTAGGATCTTCAAAAGCTCGGTATTCTGGCCAATCACTATAGCGGACGTGTGGTATGCTAATTATATTTGTACGTTCACGTATAACCTTTAAAAAAAAAAGTGTTTGTGGTTTAACATACATTTTTTCAAATATATATTTTCAAATAATTCTAAATCTGCTCCTATTATTTTTATATTTTTCCAATGATAAATTTATTTAAAAATTTATAACCTTTTTTGGTAATAAATGTATCGTAAAGAAAGTTCCGTTGAAAAGTGAAATGTAAATAATTACACGTCGTGTCCACATTAATGCTGCTTTTCCACTATTTATACCAATTATCTTGAACTGTGGATCAATCCTTTAAATAAAATAAAACTTTGATATGTTTTAATTTGATGATTTATTACTAATTCTTTTTTTTTGTTATAATTAAATTAATTGTGAATACTTTACAACTTTATCATAAACTAAATTTAATACCCATTTTGTGAGCATTCTTGCGCAAGAATGTAGTTGCATGTTCCGTGAAATGAATAACCAAATTTGTCAAATGTTAAATATCGCAAATCACCAAATATAATACATGAACTTTCCTCTGTAAATAAAAATAAAAAATAAGTTTCATAAAAGAATGGTCTTTCGATTTATTAAATTACTATTTATCATTTAGAATCACTGATCCAAAATTAGCATGACATTAATATTATTATGATAAAAAAAATTTCAAAGATTATACAAAACATCTTGTAGGTTAAAAAAAGATTAATTTAAATATGTCATTTATTTTTATGAGCTAAATAATAAAAGGTAAACGTTTCAAACTAAATTTTCAAATATGAATTTTTCCATAGCACATAATAAACTATTCCTAGAATATTACTAGTTAATTTTTCAAGTTTTATTCTCTTCTTTTTTAAGGAAGAAAAAAAAAAAAACAGAAAGTCATTGGTTCATTTTCTCTTTTCGAATTAATTTATATAAATTAAGCATTACTATGATAATTGTTATACTTATCACCTATAACATAACATACATATGTATATTTACTTAGCTCACATTGGTGACAGCATGATCCATTCACTTTTTTAAAACGTCGTCCTTGGGGACACTTTCCTTTCCATTGACAATCTATTTTTTTACATTTTATATATCCATTAATGCATATGCAATTAAGACAATTACTATCCAATGTCCATTTTGTACCATGCTGAAATATTGAAATATTCATTAATTAGTTTTATACTTTTTTTTTAATATAAAATATATGCTTTTGTGTTTTTTCTGATCAATTGATTGGTTGATTGAGTGATTAGCTGACTGATTGATTAATTGATTATGTTTCTACATTGAAATTGATCAGTAATATTTTGTGAGAAGAAAACTCATGCTAAATTTTGTAATGTATGCTTATTTGATGATCAATTGATGATTTGTTGTTCATTATATTAGATCTGATAACTAATGGCTAATTAATTAACTAATTAATTGAATGACCACTTCAGATAACCTACCTCCACTAGCATTTCATTTCCGTTAATATCCATTCCTTTGCATGGATTTTTTTTTCGATAGCAAAATGGACAACAAACATTAGGTTTATAAAATATGTGCGTCATATCACATTCTTTCAGTGGACAAACAAATCTAGAAATGTGCGAAAACTAGAATGTGAAGTATGTAGAAAAAACTAATATTTGAACAGTAAAATTAAAAGGAATTAAAATAATATTTAAATGGCATTAAAAATTTCAAGAAAATATTAAATATACTTTCAGATTTGTATGTTGAATGAAATTTGAATAAAATTAGAACCTTCTACAAATAATTCCACCTGGTTGACAAGAGCAACGTGAGCATGAATCTATGCGAAATGTATTGTGCACTTGATAGTGTTGTCCACGAAAGAAGCAATGTGAACCATTTGATACTGCTAGATTTGAATCTTTCGAAATAACTGTATGATTTTTACATTCCGGACAACACCTGAAAAAAACAAAAAAAACAAAGAAACAAATTACAATTTAGTTAATACAATAATCGAATTGTAAATGACACAAACATAACATACAGTGATAACATACTGATAGCTTAGTATTACTTAGTTTTGCTATGGCGTTAATTTCTTTTTTAGGTGAGATAAAAATTTTGCTTGAAAAAAAATGAAAAAATGCCTTTTTGGATGTTTCGTATGTTGTGATAGTGGACAGTTCAATACAGGACAAGTAAAGCGATAACAGTGGTACCATCGATTTAATACCAGGTCACATCGAACACATTGATCATTAGCTTCTATTGGTTTTAAGCATAATTCACAGCAAAATCCAGCTAATAAACGTCCATTTGAGCAATTTGATACACACTGAATCCGCCAACTTGTTATAACACCAGCCTAGCTTGTATGTTCATTATTATTGTTATTATTATTATTACTATTATTTGTTATTATTAATAATAATATTAATATAATATAAAATGTGAAATGATTAGTAATTAATATTGGTTAGAAAGAAGAAAGAGTAAAAGGAAAAAGGAAAAAATAAAAGAATGAAATGTGACAATTTAAGTAGTTATCACTTCACAACAAAGGATCAGATTAAATCATTGGAGTATTAATTAATTAATGCTTCAATTTTAATTACTTTCCAAAAAAGAAAAAAAAACGGTGAAAATGAGTTACTTTGCATGAGATTTGTGTGCACACATCTTGCATACTCATCCAAATTTGATTATTATTTCGTTTAATACCCAAATGAATGCAATGTAAACATTTCATACAACAGGTGTTATTATTACGATTCCACACTGTTGGACAATTCGTTAATGATTCACATTTCTCTAATATGCATGTTATTATACCATTCTAAAAATAATTGAAATTAGTAAATTAATAAAATTTTTAGTAAAATTTAAAAATAGCTGAAACCGATAAATTTTTTATGACCTGAATGATTAATCCTATCTGAATGGTACTCTTCAATTAAATTTTGTAAAAAATTTGAAAAGTTTCTACAATATTCTATGTATATTAAGAATATGAATAATTTGTATTAGTTTTAGTTTTGAGCAAGTATTTTTCTATATATATATATATATAGAAAAATACTTTTTATCATTTATTTGGACTGATCGGAAATAATTCTCACAAATGATTACTGTCATTCTTACATTACAAATGAAATGTTTTCAAAATGAATCTCTTGAAAGATTCAGTAACATTATGGAATGATAAGTGATAAATCAAAACTGATAATTCAAACTAGTAATTTAAATTGTCCAGTAAAGTAAATGAATAACGCCAACCTTACATATGCAATGATAACAAGGTGACGTAACTAAACCACGTGTTACGTCCGCCAAATTGATTTTAGCACCTTCTTTTGTACATGGTATTCCTGAATTGAAATTAATTAGTAAATAGCATGATGATAATAATATATATAATTAACTAAGTACTTTAACTTAACTGTAATGCGAAGTAAGGAAGAAAGAATACTATGAAATGAAGTTTTTTTTTTTTAAAAAAAAAGAAATTCGATGATATAAAATTTCCCATTTTAAATTATTTCAATATCTATTAGCAATACAGATACAAAATTTTCTTTTTATAATTATAAAAAAAAAAACTTTTAAAAGACAGAAAAATGGAAAAAAGGTTCACCTTGACCAATAAGTTGACTATTTACTTGTATCAATTGGAATATTAATGTGAAAATAAGAGTAATAGAGTATACACTTATGCAAATCATACATGAATGAAAATTGATAAGTGAGAAGCGGTGAATGGTAAATTATCAAAGATAATTAAATGTCTCATTTATTTGATCAATTTTCATTTTATTATCATAATCAATCGAAGTATAACAACATTTTTTCCTCTTTCCTTCTTTTTCTTACTTATCACCAATGATAAGGCACTGTAAAATATAATGAAAGTGTATTTCATTAAAGATAAGCTTATCAAAAATGCTATTTAATTTTAATTTATAAATTCAAACCTTTCTTTTTTTAGTTAGTTTTACTAATATTAATAAGTAATATTAATATCAATAAGTTGTTAATATAAAATCTAATAATAAATTAGTACTAATTTAATAATAATAATAAATTAGCTATAAATAATAATAATAAATTAGTACTAATTATATGAATAAGTGGTGCTTTTTTTTTGCTAATTAATTAATGATTTGATGAAATAACGAAGATTTATCCAATATAACGAGAAACAAATGAATAAAATTTAGAGAAGAAATAACTTTCATATTTTGTAATAATTACTGTTAATTATTAAGCTTGTTATGCTATATATTCAGCAATTACTTTTACTTTACAAATTCAAAAGTGATTTTCTCCTTATTTTGAAAAAGTTGAAACTTCTATTTAAGCATTTTTGAAAGCATTAAATGGTAGAAAGAATATATATTATCAAAATAAATAGTAATGAGTACAGAACTACATGATATTAAAAAGGAAAAGTAATGAATAACTAATATAATTAAAGATATTATTGAAAATGGGTGCGAAGTAATATTTTGTGAAATGAAAAAATTCGATTTTCGAAGCTTTTTTTCTCTTCTTATTCTTAAAAAATATATAAATAACAGATTGTTTGTAAATAACAAAAATGCAAAAATGTTTATCAATTATTTACAAATACTTATCAATCCAGTGAATATAATCATCACTAATTAAATTCATCAAAAGACAATAAACCGGAAATTAAAGGATCAACGATTGATTCGGATTGCTGCGGTTCATCGTTATCATCGTTATCAGTATCTTTTTCTTCTTCTTTACTATCCTCACGTATATATGCCATTGTACTACAGTTACCTTCACAAACACTTTGTAGAAAATATCTTAAATCATTTGATGAAAAATCAATATTTAAATCGATCGGTTTAAATGTTGATATTGTCCATTTGATACGTTCCCAAATCGACTGAAAATTTGAAGTAAAAAAATAACATAAGAAATGGAAAAATCTTTATGCATCATTTATTTTTTTATTAAAAATTAATAATAATATTGCTTATCAATGAAATTGCTAACATGCAACCTCTCCTAATCTATGTTATCAATTTTAGATAAAGATATTATGCAATAACATATTATCTACTCTCTCTGTCACTGCTAAATAAAAATGAAAATATTGTACATTACCTGTCCAGAATTACTGACAATAGTACCATCCAAAGGTAATGGATTTCCCTTAAGGAAAGTTATCAAATATATTAAATTAAGTGCCGCTGATACTGATAAGCTAGCAGAACGTAATGTTTCATTTAGCTGTTCTAAACGATCCACACAGCATAATATCTAAAATTTTTTTTTTTTTTTAATTGGTATTTTTTATAAAAAATATAAATACAATTTCATAATTAAGGAAGAATAAAAAGAACCATAACAGTTTATTAAACTTGAGAAAAAAAAAAACTAAACTAAAAGAAACTAAACCTGTTGATATGTATAATTTAATAAAGTATTCAAATGATCCACTTCTGTTGGTCGCTCTCCTTTAAGTTTTGTTAAAATAGCCACTTGAACATTACGTAAAAGAGTGCAGAATCGTTCCAATTCTTTCTCTTCCTCCATCTTTCTTTTTTCATGCTGGAAAAAAAAGGAGAAAATGGAAGATAGCAAAGATTTATAAAAAGCCGAAAAATTGATTTATTGAAGAAATTATAGCTTTAAAAAGTAAAAGTAATAGTACATCGGATATAAAAATAACATTGTCATTGAATTCATTTCATATTTCAAAGCAATTTTGATGGAACGAACAGAAGAAAATCATATAACTGATAAAATTTGATTAAATCAAAAATCATTTGAAATAACAGGTATAATCTAATACTATATGATAAATATGAATTTGAAATTATTCAAACCTCAGCATATACATTTATTTCATGAAGAATCTGATCTAATGAAAGTGTACAGTTCAATTTTACTTCCGGTTGTTTCGTTTGTATTCGTTTGATTAATTCATCCACAAATAAATAAATAAAATTTAGGCTTTCGGCTTGAATTCGATAACGCTCTATAAAATGATAAGCAATGATAAGAAGTATTTCGTTGTATGGAAAATTTTTTGAACACATAAAGAAATGCTTTTAGAATAAGCGAAAAGATCAAAGAGAATATAAGGAGAAATTCTAGAAGAGAAAAAATAAATAAATTATGACTAATAAGCTTTTCTCATTCAACAAAAAATAATACATAGTTAAAATGTACTTACTATACTTCTGAGATGTATAAATTGAAATAATCATTTCTGATAGATACGGTCGAAAACCAATTGCTGTACTATTTTCAGTTTCAAATTCTGCAAAATCATATAATTTTTGATATAAGAAATAATTCATAAAAGGGAAATTTTTTGGCTTTATTTGCTCATTTTCAATATATTAATAATTTTCCTGATAAGAAAATATTATTGTAATAGAGTACAGTAAAAGGTAACGTTTGAATACAGTAAGATGATTATTGAAAAACAAAAAAAATAAAAAATAAAAGCTATTAATATAATTAGCAGTCAAAGAAAAAATTTTATAATTGATATTGTGAGAGAGTTGTTCTATTATGAAATGCTAATTTACTATACCTCTTCCTATTATAAGATAGCAACAAAAATAAAAGAATTAATGATTTAAACAAATCGCAAAAAAATTATGATTCAACTTTCTTTTCAATATTTCTAAATAAAATTGAATAACAGCTTGAAAAAATTTTTGTTATTATCAATGATTTTTATTTTTTAACTTGATTTTATCAATAAAAATTGTTGAAATTAAAGGAAAAAGAAAGAAAATAATTGAAATATATACCTGGAAATACTTGTGTTAAGTCAAGCACAGGTAATGATGATTCGATGGTTACTTTATATTGTGAATTTCGCTGACTATTTACTGCATGACACATTAAATTTAACGGCATTTTTACTTCTTTACTGATCACATCACCTTGAGAGAAGGTAAAGAAAGTACAAAATTTGAATAAATGTATTCTGATCATAAATTATTTGAGATGACTAATTGATAAAGAGATAGAATAAACAGTGCTCATTTAGTTAATGGTATATATAATAATTATTAATTGGTTCCTTGTATAAGTATAATTAAGTGCAAAATTATTTGTGAAAAAGAAAAAGAAGTGTCGGAATGTAAAATTTGAAAATGGAGCAGCTAATTGATAATATTTAACTAATGGTTCAGTGCTTATTGTTTTTTTTTTTTTTTTTTCGTTTATCATTTATTAATTTTACTAAGAAATTTTCCCATTTTATTAATTAGAAAGAAAAATTGAAGCTGCTTGGATAAAATACAGTTGTACTACTTTTTAATTTTGATATAATATAAAAAGTGTTCCATATGCTTTCGATAAATTACCTGAAGTTATAATATTAGACATTTGATTTAATTCTTAAAGTTATAATTAAATGCTCAAATTATAATAATATAACGTTGGTAAAAAAAGTTGATAACAAACCAAACTGGGAGGAGAATGCAAAAAATTTACATTGCAAATCATATACAGGTTGGTATAACACGTATATACCTGTTGATATTTTTTGTGAATTATCTATAATCAATTTGATATGATAAAAGAAAATACTACTGAAATTTTTTATCCTTTAAATCCTTAAAAGCAACAAAAAAAAAAGAATCAAAGCTATTCAGAATTGTGAATAAAATGGAATTTATGAAAAGGATAATTTTAATTCAAGAAATATGCTGCTATTAATGAAGGGATAAATTATAAAATAGATTGAAATTGGAATATTTTAAGATTAAGTAGTTTTTTATAATTGAAATTGGATTTATCTACTACGTTAACTTGATGGAACAATTCGAATGATCGAATTATGATTCATTAAATTCATTTATATAATTAAACGAACCAATATCAGGAAATGATACATATTTGTGTTCAATATGAAATGCTGTTGAGCATATCAGTTTAACGTCAACGAGGCGTACTTCACTTAATAATTCAATATTTAACGTTAAAGATGGAACTTCCTCTGATGATTTTTCCGCTCTCTAAAAGACAATAAAATATTTGAATTATTATAATGTACAATTATTTGAATGAAAAGTGAATTAATTCATAGATTTAACTTTAAATTTTGATTTTTTGCTTCCTCCATTTCTATTTTTAAATTCTTCCGTTAAAGTAGAATTTAAAAAAAAAAAGTTAAAAAAAGTTATCCTCCCTTTAAGTTATCATTTATGAAAAGACAAAGAAAACAGCCTGTTAATACTTTTCAAAAGTACTCCATAGTAACTAACCTAAAATGTGATATGACACCTACACCTCATTTTATAATCAAATCATTTATGATTTCTATCTTAGAGCTGGAATGATTTAAAAAAATAAAAAATAAGAAAAAAGAAAAAGAAGACGATCGTACCGATTTGGAATCAAAGCCATCGTATGAGCAATTCAATGTTAATGGATTTTTCCATATAATACCTATAAAAGAAAGATAAAAAGTTCCTCCTATTATTGAACTGTTTCTTTTTCTTTAACTCTAGAAAAAACAATTTAGAAAGAGAAATGAATAAATTTCGAAACAATAATAAATCTTATTTACCAGTATGAAGTATAATATTGATAGTATCAAATATAAAAGACAAATTACTCAAATATAAAAAATAAAAAGTAAAACTCATATATAAAAGACAAATTGAATGTGAAAAACATATCAATCGATAACTGGAAATATGAAAATATTTTTCTTACTACTTATCAGATGAATTTAGTATCGATATGATAACATTTCTTATTTATAAGCAATATATTTTCCTTATGATAAAGAAGCAAATATAAATATAAGTAAATATAAATATATAACTAAATATAAATATATAAGTAAATATAAATAAATATTTGGAAAACATTAGTTAAAAAAAATCATTTAAAAAAAATGAAATACCTTCGGTTGATTCGAGCGGTTTTTTGCGTATTAATGCTTCAAGTTCAATAAATTCTTTGTAACGCTGTTGAAAATCAATAAAGCGTGTTTGTGGCGCTGGGAGACGAAATAACGATGGTTCGGTACCCAAATAACTAACGGATATTCGGGAATTTGATAAAATCACCAGCATCGAACGATATACTAAGCTTAAATAATACAACAATAATAACAATATAAATTGTATAAATGAAAAATTTGAAAAAAAAATTAAAAAAGAAAAAGAAAGAATTTAAAAAGCTTTTTCAATTATCATTGCGATATTTCTGTATTATGATTTATAAAATTATAAACTAGATCAGAAAAAAAAAAAAACTATAAAAAAACTAAATATATATTTAAAAACTAATAGCAAAAATAAAAAAAAAAAATAAAATTACAAACCTACTAACCTAAATGTACATAATCGAATTTGAATTGCATTTTGTAGAAGTTGTGCCGCCCAAATTAAAATTGTATCTTTCAAAAAAAGTAACATATGTGTAGCTGTAGAAATGCATAATTTTATATATGCATCATCTGCTGAAAAAAAAAAAAATTCAACAAATAAGTTGATAATATTTCATTGAATGATTAATTAATAAATGTAATAATTAAAGAAATAATGATAAAAAGATATTAAGTTGTTGTGGTTAATCGAACTTAGAAATGTCAAAATTATATAATTATTGAAAACTAATTAAACATATAATGATTAAATGATCGCTAAGAAGTGATAAATGCATAATTGGTAATTAAAAATTTGAAACTAACTGAAATCATAAACAAGAAGTGAAGTAGCAACACACTGTAAACGATATGTAAATCTTAAGGTGCCACCATGAGTTAAACAAAACAATGTTCTCTTGCATAGGATAATAATGGATGGTTGCACGAGTGATGTATTAATCACTTCTAAATCTAATGGATAATCGCCAAGATTAAATGTCCAATTGGCCTAAAATTAAATATGATTAAAATAAATAATCAACGAGATATTATAATACTAAGAAGTAGTTGTAATTTATAAATTACAATATATTTAATAAAATTGAATTCTTAAATAAAATATCAGCAAAGTTATAAATGTTAATAATTGCAATAATTAATTATAAATAATAATTATATATTTAATTTTATTGAATATATAATAATGATTATATATTTAATAAAACTACATTTTTAAAAAACAAAAATTGAGGTAGAACAAGAAACATACGGCAACTTTTTTTCCACTTTTTCCACTTGATGCGGTAGCAAGAACGGAATATTTGTATGAAATTAAAATAGCAGAAGATGATGCTATAATGACTGAATCAGAATGAGGTGAATAACAGATTGGACCTGGTTGTAGAGCGGTTGTTAAATTAACCGAACGATGAAAAATTTGATGTTCCGCTTCAAAAACCATCATTGAACACGTCATATCTTGAACACATATTTGCGCTGTAGTCGCACCGCCAAATGTACCAATGCACATATTATATGCTATGGCAGTAATAGTATGTTCATAGGTGATATTTAATTGATAAATTTCTCCATCTGAAATTTTATGCAATATTCTAAAATATGAATTAACAATTGATTAGTTATGAATATTAGTGAATAAATTTGAAATACCTGAAATAAGATGATAAATTACTAGCTTTTGTGGCAATAATATGGCAATTAAATTTTGTTCTAAACCAGAAATGAAATTTGCAATAGCAATGTCCAGTATGGCAGCAGATAAATCTTCCTCTAACAAACAGCTCAACAACTGTTGTTTCGTATCGTTTGCTCGACCCGGATCAATGATCCATATTCGACCCGTTAAACTACCCACCACTAACTGATCTACAAAGTTAGTTCAAATAAAATACAGTATAAGAAATAATTCGAATGTAATTTATGGAATAGTTTATTTAAAGATTAAAAATTTACTTTATGAGGTTTTCTGGTGTAAATTTTATCAAATTCAAGGAATAAACCATTTACTAAACAAACAAGATTTTCTGATGTAATTTCTGGAATATCAAGTTTAAAAATTAAATCATTTACTAAACATTTGAAAAAAAAAAGAGCACAAAAAGAAACATTAGTTAAATATGCGATAGATTTTTTCCAAGCAAATAAGCTATACTAAAATCTTTTTTATTATAAACCAATGAATAATATTTTCAAGCTTACCCATTCCTAAAGACATAAGTAAGCTCTCATTTATAATTTTTATACACAATATGTTTTCTCCTCAAATTTTTATTAAATTTTAAAACAACAAAGAACTGACATCTGTATAAATCATTAGTATAACTTACATGACTTTATTTTCACTCAACGAAATAAGCTAATTTTGTTCATTAATAAAAAATGAAATTTCATTTAGTATCTTTTCTTAATCAGAAAATTTCAAAGAATAAATCTCAAACCTCGTTTCTCGATTAATTCACCGACTGCACAAACATTAGCATCAACTAATTCAAGCGTAAGCCATTCATGAACATGAAACACCGACATACCAACTATTATTATTACTACTGGGATTACTTCTGATGCAATCAAAAACTGATATATCTGAGTGTAGAATTTATTTCATTTAACTTTCAATTACCATAGCAACAAACAATCAACCATTATCCATTTGCGGAAGCAGAAATAAATCACAGAGAAATGTTTGTATCACTTCTTATCACATAATATATCATTTCGTAACCGAAAGGATTAAAATCTGTTTAAAATATATTACATCAAATTTTTACTTTTTTCACTAAGTAATAATCTGTGTGCATCATGAAGATTTGAAAAATTAGGAATTAGATGTCTTTAAAATTTCGCAAATTTTGGTGGAATTTTTGTAGGATCTTATACAGTACAACATTTCATAAGTTTCAATTGCACATATTCAGAATTGGAAGCATTTTTCAAGTCGTAAACCAAACATATTATTGATCAAACATCTTTTAAACTGCACCATCCCGAGGCCACGAATTGTTGCATAGGAGTAAGGCTATGAATAGGCAAATGTTATGGAAATAATGCAATGTCTAAAGATATACGAATAAATTGATAGCACAGATTATTTCCCAAATGTTAAAGGTTATGAAGTACAAGAAATACAAAACCATTTGAATCTAAAAAACAATCGATTAATCTGTCAATAAATAATTAAAACACCTCTCTAAACCAAATCTAAACCACATGTACAGTAAACAATAAGTTACTTTATGGAAACATAAATCTGATCTTTCGCCCTTATGCTTTTAGATAATGTCATCAATTCAGAAAATGGTCTAACATCAATTTGAAACCTCGTTATCCAGTGATATCATTTTACAGTTCCCTAAAAGCGCAATGAGAATTTCACTCACTGATAACAAATCCGCAAAATGCAGAAAAAGAAAGATCATTAAAATTACTTAAACATACTATAGCAATAACAGAAGACAATATATCAAAAAAAAGATCAAAAAATAACTTATATAAAAAAGACCTTTATAATGACATTATATATTATATTTATTTATCTTTTTTTGAAAATGAAAGATTTCATAGAAGAAAACAAAAAGTACAGGAACGAAACTGAAGAAGGCATCTAAGCAGTAGAAATAGTTGAAATTTGAAATCAAATTGCACGCTGCAAATGCAGAAGATAATTCAATCAATATTTCGTAAAATGAATAAAAAATGAAATATTCTTTGTATCTTTATCCCAATACCGGCAATAAATGTAATACCACCATACTCCACCGATATGTCATATATATATATATACACCGAAAAGATAACAATGAAGAGTTAAAAAAGAGAAAAAATAAGTTATAAAACCAAGAAAAAAGACTGAAATGACCAATTAAGAAAATCTTCACAAGGAAGTGAGATTATTAATGTGTCAATTGATATTCCTCAATCTACAAAACTTGTTCCGGAAAGTCACACAACACAACCGTTTACTTTCCACAACCATGGCAAAAATTGATAGATTTGAATAATACGAATTATAATAATTATTAAAATAATGATAACAAATTTAAAATCATTAGAGAAATCAAAAAATAAAATTCATTAGGAACTCGTTCCTTTCACTTCTTTCAGAGAGAATTTTCTGACTAACAATTATCCGATAATCACAGAGAACAGAATGCAAGAAGTGATAATACCATTGAGAATTAATAAGTTACATTGAAGCGCATTTCGCAACACTGCAACACTATCAACGCAAATCTTCTATCTAAATTTCTCACCAGATTAACTCTTCTTTTTAGACTTTTCTTCCCGTTTGCGCCTCTTTTCTTCTTCGCGTTTTTGTTTCAATTTTATTGAATTTGTTAACTTATATGTGACCAGTGCTAAAATTGTAAAGTTAACCTTCATTTATATTAAAATAAAATTTATGAAGAACCTCTTTCGACAATATTTTCAATGTAACATAATGAGTTATGAAATGAAAACCGATAAAAACTTAAACTATAATAGTGACAGCTCTCCAAGAGTTGATTACTTTTATTTTCACCATCTACTAAGCACATAAAATATTAACCCAAAAACAATAACTTTAACAATTTTAAAACATATTCAAATCTATGGATTGTTTTCGTTTCTAGTGAAACTTAAATCTAATTATACATCAGATTCAAATCAAACTAACTTAAACTTGTCATACGTTTTAGTTAAACCACCCATTAAAAAAAAAGGAAAAAAGAAACTGTAATGTCAGATTTAGCTCAATAACATGCAACAGGAAAAGTCCTTTAGACAAAATGAAATAAATAAATTTTATTTTAAATTCTGTAAAAAAACTGACCCACAATAGCGGCAACGATCACCGCTGGTATAATAAAAACAGAATTATCAAAGCTATGTTGAAGAGTGCTTCTACCACTCAATTCAACCATTAGATTTCGAATAGGGCTAAATGAATATCAATACTAAAAAAATACCAATTATAAATTTGGAGTTAATAAAATACGAGCAAAATGTTACATAATGTTAGTTTAGATATCAAAATTCCATCCCAATTATGTCATTTCTTCATTAAAGTATTCAAGTAGCACCTCTGATAATACCTGTAACACCTAGGACACCTGCAACCGATTTCTAACAAACACCGCCCAATCTCTCACAAATTCTCTCCCAATGGCAAATTTGGATGCCAACACATTTCGCTGAAACAGGTCATCATCAAACCGACGGATCTGGACGCGCTACGAAAAAATATCCCATCCGGATAAGGCGGAGTTATCGTTGACATCTTTGCGCATTTCCTTTGTTAGTGGGTGGATAAGTGGATGAGTGGATGGGTTGGTGAGTTTAATACGGTTGTTTGTGTATTTTTGGTTCTTTCGTTCTATTTATTTGGTTCATATTTGCAGTATTGCAATGACCGCCCAATTTCAGTTCCGTAATTTATTTATCTTTTGCACTAACTGATAATTATAATATTTTTAATAGTTGATAGAGGTCATGTCCAGGATTTGAGTGCTATTTTTTTATTTTGTTGTTGAAGTCGAATTTTTAAGTACTGAGATTATGCTTAGAGATTGAACACAAGATCATATTGAGATTAGATTTGAAGTTGGCATGAAATATATGCAATATTAATTCATAAGGCTATTGATAATATGCTCACGGTATAAGCAGCTTTTAGAGATGGCGATGCTAGAGGTCAAGAAAAGCAATAGTAGAGGTGAGGAAAAGCAATATAGAGGTCAAGACGACTAAATGACAATACTTCCAGATTTCTTGCATTCTCGCTATTGATTTTAGGTGTGAATGCACTATTTTTGGCATTTTAAATGTTTGTCTTTTAAAGTATATCTTTCTAGCAAAATAAAATCTTGCTATTAGATTCTGAATATGAAATGGATATGCTTAAAATTTGAATCGATATGTAAACTAATGTATAACAAACGGTGAGTATTGTAGTGATATGCAGTGATAACGAATGTGATTGTGTTAATCAATAGTGCCTGTGAATTTTATTGAAATAATAACAATAACCGTATTTTAAATCTTATGGTAAAGAGACTCATATTTCATAAATTCATTTACAAGATGTTTGTTTTTTATGTTATCAGTTTATTCGAATTATTAATTTAATAACTTAAACTAGAAATTTTATGGAAATTAATTCAGTGAAATTTATTTGTTAATGTATTTTAATGAATTTTCTTTTTACTGGAAATATAAAATTCATTGGAATCTTTTTTTTTTTGTAATTTATAGATGGAGAGAAGGAAAAGAAAAGGTAAATCATTCCATTTTTCGAAATTGATCAATGAATTCACTTCATAATTTGTTGTTGTTAGTAACAGAGTTCAGCGGTCTCATTTTTGTGATCCACTCGTTCACGCGTACTTTGTACCCGTTGTGATGTATTAATAGCATACATTTCATCAATATTAACTTAAGAAATTATTTCATTTCGAGAAAAAATGAGAAGAATAGAAATGAATAAAAATAGGAATTAAAGATTGTTTAGGATTTGAGAATAAAATGAGGTCAGTTTATTTTGTTTATTTTTGAAATACATCTGTTATTAAATGATTATGCATTCGCATGGTTATTTCAATGACTTTTCTTTCATGAAATCTTCTCTTGGTGTCTTTTCTTTTTTTTCAAATAGTTCATTCAATCATTTCTTCTGTAACATTTGGATTTCGACTATTCGAATAGGTAATTGGATAATTAGTAATTAGATCAAAAAGGAATGATGAGAAGAAATATTAGACAGTTAAATGAATTAACGTATTATTAGTAATTTGAGCGAAAGAATTGATCAATTGAAGTATTTTTTGAGATTTAAATAAATGAGTAAAAATCTCGGACGAATATTTTCTTTCCATTGTTCGTGCTGTATTCTATCATTGGATTGAATGAATGATACTAATAGTTGGATATGAAGTAATTCCTTGACGAGAATCATAATATATGCGTACGCGAAGCAAAACCATCATCAAAAAATTTATAGGTTGAACTTGTTTGAATCAATGATTTGCTATAAAAATTTCTTTCTGTTAAAAAATTGAAAAGAGAAGAAGTAAAGAAAGAAGAGGGATGGTAATTAGGAAATAATTATTGGGATACTGTACCGTACTAAGATTTTGATATTTGTTCATTGTAAAAATGAATCGTTATGAGATAATTTTATTAGTTTGCTTCATCCTATGCGATAATTTTGCTAGCTTGTTTCATTCTATAAAATAATTTTATTAATTTGTTTCATTCTCATATGACTGTCGTGATTTAAATGGATTCAACTGAATTGAATTAGCTCACCTTCTACTATTGCAGGTTTCGATGTTATTTGTCCGAGGTGTATCAGTACATTGGTCGAAATATCGCAGTAGTGAGATTTTCTCATTTCTATTTTAATCGATTTTGAATGAAATTTTATGATGGAAATAATTTGAATTATTTTGATGAAGTCAGCATGAATAAATTGAGTTGAAAACATTTCTCAGTTTAATCATTGCTTTCGAAATTCAACAGGACTGATTAATTAAATGTGATTTTAATTCAGTATCACTAGTGCGAAACATTGCCCGACTTGCAAGTACAAATGTGCATATCAAACCGGACGGTGAGTTCTTTGATTTCAAATTTTGAAATGTAAAATTAGACAACTAAGTTATGTTAGGCAATAACTTTCATTTCAAATTTCCGGCCTGATGAGGATAAAATCTAAATGCTGTAATGGAACTTAAGGGGAAATCCGTATTTTGTTGCTACAAAAAAGACAGGAAGAATTTTTATTTTATTTTCCAGACAAAATTGCGGTCAAATCTGAAACTATTTCAAAAGGTCAAGAGATGATTGAATCTAGTGACCATAAAACGGTGACGTTAAAAATAGAAGATAATGTAGCTGTAGTGAAAATCGACCTTCCTAATGCGAAAGTAAGCCAAATATTAGCATTTATAACAGATCATTTTTTTTTTATTGTTGACAGATTTCATTGTAAATAAAATTTTAGAAATAATTAGCAGTCTTCCTTCAATTTAACTTTTTCTGCTTCGATCATTTCTTTTGTTTTTAATATTTTTGTTTCTTGTCAAAGAAATTGATTTACTGTTCCACTGCTGTTGGATGAGATTTTATTTCTTTTCTACAGGAAAATGTTTTGAATGAAGCAGTTGCGGATGATCTCCGATACTGTATGAGTCGTATTGATGCCGATGCTTCTATTAAAGGAGTAGTGATAATATCTGGGAAACCGAATACATTCATCGCCGGTGCAGATATCGAAATGTTGTCCAAGGTAAATAGTGTTTCTCTTTAAAATCCCAAAATATAGTAATTGCTTGATCTCAACAATAATTTACAGCATTGAACTTGGCATTTATATAAGAAGTTTACAGAGTTTATAGTGAGTTCCTTCTGTTGAATGCCCTATCTTTGTAGTTTTGTAGAAAACTGAATGAACTTTATAGCATTAGAAAACTATATTTTATCTCCCTTTATCGATGATAGTTAATTTTATTGATAGTTTATTATTATTATTATTGCTATAACTATTGACGACAGTTATAGCAATGCCATGGCTCTTTACATAGAAGGAAAATCCCATTGAAATTTAAATTTTCAAAAATGTAGTGTGAATATTTAAAACTGACACTTAATAATTCCTATTAAAGGAATTAAAAAGTTTAGAAAAAGTACAAAATGTTTCAGTGTAAAAGTTCTGCAGACGCTCGAAAAATTTCGTCCGATGCACAACGGGACTTTTTACAAATTGAAAATAGTCAAAGGCCGGTGGTTGCAGCCATCATGGGTACATGTATGGGTGGTGGTTTAGAACTAGCACTTGCCTGTCACTACCGAATTGCAATGAATGTGCCAAAAACTTTATTTGCATTACCTGAGGTACATGTCATAAGATTTATTACTATTCATGCTTCTTATTACTATATTATTATATTTGAAATTCTCGTAATCCTTTGTGTTTACTATTATAGCTATTACTACAGCATCAGATAGCTTAACTAAATAATAATGTTTTTGTAATCTATTTGGCATAGTCAATACTTGAATGATCAAATTTAATTTAAAACTTTTACAATTTTGCTGCTTTTATGTTGTTCGAGTTCAGGTAAAATTAGGCTTACTTCCTGGTGCTGGTGGTACACAACGTTTGCCAAAGTTGGTATCGATCACTGAAGCTCTTGGTATGATGCTTACTGGGAAAACGTTATCAGCTATAAAAGCGAAAAAAATAGGTCTAATTGACCGTGTTGTGCAACCTATCGGAGCTGGTGTGAAACCTGCTGAAGATAATAACTATGATTATCTTGAACAAATGAGTATTTTCGAAATTCTTTATTTCTTATTTGGAAAATATTGTTACATTATTTTCTCGATTTCTGAAACTCAAAGTTCTTAGTTTTAATAATAAATTTTGTAAGGAAAAGAGGAAATTATGGGAATTCAAACGATATTTATAATTATC
Source organism: Brugia malayi (assembly GCF_000002995.4). Lineage (NCBI taxonomy): Eukaryota > Metazoa > Nematoda > Chromadorea > Rhabditida > Onchocercidae > Brugia > Brugia malayi. The sequence continues at coordinate 5,588,885 of NW_025062477.1, forward strand.
TGCATCATTTTTTAGTATGTTTAGTCTAACTTGTTTCGCGGCTCTTATTTTCAAGAATGCATACCCGCAATTTTCTCATTTTTACAAAATTTCAAGCTTTACAAAATATGTAATGGAAGACATGTTTTTAGATTGCCATTGATGCTGCACGACAATTGTCTATAGGTGTGTTAGAGGTAAATCGCAGAGGATCTTTGTGGGAAAAAACCACAAATTATGTACTGACAAGAACTCCGATTTTCAAACATTTCATTTTAAAGAAAGCACGCGAAAATGTGAGTTAACACTTTCTTTAGAAAAATGTTTTAGATTGAAGTTTCAGAAATATACAAATTTCAAATTTGTGAAAGTGGTTCGAACTCAGATGTTGTCTCCACATTTAAGGAGAGAAACGCATTGTTTTATATACTTGTTTCTGGTTCAAAAAATCAAGTACTGTTTTCTTTCAGGTTACGAAGATGACTTTTGGAAACTACCCGGCTCCGTTAAAAATCTTAGATGTTATTGAAAGTGGAGTAACGAGAGGGCCTGATTTAGGTTATATGGAGGAATCAGAGGTTACTTCATCATTATAATTTATCAAAGCTACTATATTTATCTAGAATTAAATGCTTTATACATTTATATTGGAATTGATAGTTATCCATTTTAGGCTTTTGGGGACTTAACTCAGACAACACAATGTAAAGCCCTGATTGGTATTTTCAAGGGTAGAACCGAATGCCGACGAAATAAGTTTGGAGAAGCGAAAAAAATTGAGTAATGGTTTCAGTCTTTACGGTGAAACATTTAATAATTTTCACTTTTGTGAAAAAGTCAGATAGTAGTTAATGTTTACATCGAGATGTAACTCAATCAATTTGCATTAGTGTCGATTTCATATAAATGATTTCATTAGTGTCGGAAATGCTGGAATGTATACTTGGGCTTACTGTAGCTTCCAAATCTTTTCATTCCTTAATCATAAATCATAATATTCTGTTTTCTTAGATTTCCTATTTCCTAGATTTTAGACTTATAAAAAATTTAATCATGTTTCCAAAGTGTTTTTAGAGGTCATTTTTTTATAGGTTCTTATAATTACTATACTTTGAAGCGTTACTTAGCCAAAAAAGAAACTGCACCCACAAAAATCAGTGTAAACATTTGATAAGTTGAAATACCTTATCATTACCTTTGTTCTATTTTTCTAAAAATTTTTGTTAATTAACTTGTTTTTATAGTGGAATTTTCTGCAGTTTTTGAGAATTTCATTTTTCCTTACAATGATTCATAATTTTCAGCAAATTAGCCATAATTGGTGCTGGTTTGATGGGTGCTGGCATTGCAAATGTTTCAATCGACAAAGATATTCAAACGTATTTACTGGATAGGGATGACGAAGGCTTGGCACGAGGTCAGAATCAAATTCATAAGCATTATGACGGGATGGTGAAAAGAAAAAAAATCACTGATTACCAGAGGCATAAATTTATGGCTAATTTAAAAACAACTTGCACATATGATGATTTACATGACTGTGATGTCGCTATTGAAGCTGTTTTTGAAGAACTTCCTTTGAAACATGGAATAATCAAGAAGGTTTGTTAATTTTTGATCAGAGTTTCACTAAGTAAAAGATTCCTTGTTTCATGTTGCTGGTATTTATGGAAAGAGGAATTATGTAACTGAAATAATTTCCTCTGTAGTCTACAACACAAATAAGCTCCAAACATTTTTTGAAATTTGAAGTTAAATTTACCATCAAATTAGTTTTTATCCAAATATTAAAGGATTGTTAGTAATTCGGTCAGATTTAGAGGAATGCATATAACCAGCAATAAAATTATTTGATGGTTAGTTAATAAACGATGATAAATTATTAATACACTGCTTTGATATTTTTGTATCCATAGAGTTAGATGGAGATTCCGATAAGTAAATGAATTAATATTTCATTATTTTACATAATTAAAAACTTTTCTTATAGCTGGAATCAGTAGTACCAGAACACTGTATTATTGCATCCAATACTTCAGCTCTTCCAATCACAGAAATCGCATCGGCTTCCACTCGGCCAGAGCGTATCATTGGGATGCACTATTTTTCTCCAGTTGAAAGAATGGAACTGCTTGAAATAATAACTACGAAAGATACGAGTAAAGAAACTATCGCTGTAGCTGTACAATTAGGATTAACTCAAAATAAATTGGTTGTAGTGGTTAAGGTAAATTGATTTTGCACAATTATAATTATTCAATAGCTCTCAATTTTGAGATTTTTGGCTTCTTTTTCTTCTTACTCAAAACTGTGAATGTATTTTGTTGTTTTACCGATAATTCCGATATCTTTATGTGAGATCAAAAGACTGCGACGATTATTCATCAGTAATCTATAAAAAAAATAGTAACTTGGACTTCATGACATTTCTATTTTTTATCACTCATTTGTAGCAGGCGAAATAAAAGTTTCACTTATTCCACTTTTTCAAGTCAAAATGAACCTTTAATCATTCACGATTTCTTATTGGCGTGCAGGACTGTCCGGGATTTTTTGTTGTCCGTTGCCTAGCTCCAATGATGAGTGAAGTTGTTCGATTGCTTCAAGAAGGTGTCTATCCGGATGAAATTGATCAGATGACGAAACAATACGGTTTTCCAGTGGGTGCAGCGACGCTCACAGACGAAGTTGGGATTGATGTGGCGCAACATGTTGCGAAGTTCTTAGGAGAGGTGAGGATAAAACTGAAAAATTAAAAATTGAATTGAATTTTACATCAAATTGCAGTAAGTAATCTAAGCTCCTTAATTACGAAAACTCAACAGCTATTAATGATCTAACCTGTCTTCAGTCATGTCGGAAGCACAGATCAGATATGATGATCTAAATATTAAATGAATTTCTTTATTGAAGTTTCAATCCACACATTTCCAGGCATTAGGTCTACGAGTTGGTGGTGGATCGATTGCAGTACTAGATGAAATGGTTGCATCTGGGTTCAAAGGTCGTAAATCAGGCAAAGGATACTTTATCTACGATGATTCTAGACGACTCAATACTTCTAAAAAGAAACCTGTAAACGAGGCCGCACTAAGAATTCTTCACAAACACCAACTCACCCCTGTTTCAACGGTGTAAGCTAGCTAACTAGTTTCTGAGCATATAAGATTTAGTTTCTAGTTCAGTAAAACTCCGCAATCTTTGTTGTATTGAGTTTCTCAATTAATAATTGTTTTTCCTTATCAGTATTAAGTATAATTCTAATTTTGATTCGGTAATTTTTTTTTTTTTTACAGAAGTAGTGTTGCTGACCGTCAGCTTCGAATTTTGTGTCGTTACATAAATGAAGCAGCCATTTGTCTTGAAGAGGGCGTTATTTCATCACCGGTAAGCTTATTTCTTCACTTTCAGAAAGTTAATTTCATTTCCCAAACAATATAATGTGTGAAGACAATTTAATAAGATGGAAACTAAAGAAGTTCTTGGCAGAAATATTACTTGGGAGAAATGTGAAGCCGACTTGTTGGTCCGGTTAAAAAGAGCAGCGAGAAAAAAATATCACCCCAGAAGATTGACGCTTGTTCTGATTTCATTTTTTTTTTTTTCACTGGATGAAGAAATGCATATAATAATATAACTAAGAAAGCATTTTTAGACAGTTCCAAAATTAAGTTAAAAAAAAAGAGTTTCAGTCAGATGGTGATACGGCGTCGGTGTTCGGTATCGGTTTTCCACCGTTCAAGGGTGGTCCGTTCCGTTTTATCGATATGTACGGTGCAGATAAACTTATAAGTGATATGTTACGGTATGCAGAGGCCTATTCGCCGGAGCAGTTCAAACCAGCTCAGATCATCCAAGATCATGCTAAACGTAATAAAAAATTTTATCCGGAATAAGTACATTTTTCCTGGATATTCCATACCCCTTTCTGTGATTTGTTTATTATGTGATATGATCATTTATACTAGGTACCCTCTAGTAATTTAAAAAAAGTGTAACAGCACGACTTAAAGTGCCTAAAATAATGTTTAAAAGTATAATGCATTTAATAAAAATTTCATCTATTCACGTTAATTTACATAAAGAAAAAAGAATTAAGTACGACTTAAAAAATGCTGAATTTTTCACGGACAAAGACCTTGCGATGGGTTTTTTTGGCCGAGCCGCATTATGCAACTATCACATCAAAAAATCCCCATAGTGCATCGAACAGCTGGTTAAACATCACTCTCTTCTTGCAAGGAACTTTTCCCGAGGTACGGGTAACTTCAGGTAGGGGAAGGTCTGGTTATTGCATGGTGTCTCGGGTATTCGGGCCGCATTACAAATGTGGTGTGGAGCAGGTGTAAAGAGTGATTTGAGGTGCTTCTCGAGAGTTTCCAGCAATTATCGGAAGCAGGTCGAACATATGGATAGGTTAGTTGCTGCTTTGGAGTTTGCCATCTTGGAATGTTGGCACGATGCTTTTTTAGTACATATTCGCTTCTTAAGTCATAAATTTTTCTCTTTTCGATATCAAGGCTTTTTTAAGGTGATATTATTGTGCGATGTTTTTTTAATGATATTTGGGTATAATGGCTATATTTACTTATTTACGATATTGGCAAGTGTTTCATGCTGTACTGGGAGTTATAAGAATCATATTATTTTCCCTATCAATGCACTGAGTTGCATATGATTTGAGTTTTTTATTTAAAACTTTGTTAGTCCAACTTATCTTTGAAGACTAAACATTTAAATTGAGTAGCTGAAATTTAAGACTGCATCCATTAATTTGAACATTTCATTTTCTAGGCTTTTGTTGGGTTTATGACAGCATAGATGCACATCATATATGCCATTATATACAAACAAATCTTATCAGTTCAAAGCCTATCAACATAGGAATAATTTTCTCATTATTTTAGGCAGTTGGTCTGTGATATATCATATGACGTAATTTAGCCGTTATAAATTTTTGATTCTTTCAATTTAAATACAGGTCTCTTAATTTGTATTTCTCGGCATTTAGCTATTTCGCTGCTGAATTTGTTTATCATTTCAAGTATTGTTTTCCTTCAAAGCAAGTAATAAGCGTAGGAATTGTAAATATTTTAGTTTTATTTTTTCACTGAAAATAAGATTTCGTTTATTGATGGGATAGAGCGATAATAAATTCTCGAGAAACTCCCCCTATATAATGTAATTACCACTTATATATATATATATATTAGGAGTGTTTTATAGGTTGTTCTTTAGCCTTAGAATTTTTTTACTTGTAGATTTTAGGTTAACGATTACAAGTTGAATATTTAAAAATTAGGAAATCCCCTGATCTCTTTGTTTGTCTACGACACCTAAATCATACAGCTTTACTTTTGAGGCTTTTTCGATTGATGTTTTCGATAATTCACAACCAGAATATCTAAAATTGACTCATTCAAAAGATGAAAACCTTCATTATTGCAGATTTTCGGTGGAAGTGGTTAGGGTTCTTAATGAATGAAGGTGGTGGTAAACGTTCGGATGATGAAGGTGATGATTTATTATGGAACGATTTTGAGAGTTGTGCCCAGTCGGTCACACTCCTGTATCGAAATCCATCGTGGAAGGCTATGCAAACAGCTGCTGCATCCACTACCCAACTTTATAAAAGTGGTATCGAACATAAGAAAAAAGCATATGATCGAGGTACTTTACCACTTTCCCTGAAAATCAGTTATGAGACTTTTAGTATATTGCAGTTGTAACATAGCTGCATGCCAAACATATGATAGTTTACTAGAAAGAAGTAGTTTTCCATTGTTTAATGCATCTTTTTGGTTGAACTCATTTTTGTCGTAGTATTTTTATTTTGAAATTTCTTGGAACAGATTTTTAGCACAAGGAAAAAAAATCGATTTCCTAGACAGAGTAATAAAGTTGATGTCGTTGGGCTCTATACTAACCGTCTTTAAATAGAAACTTGCAACTATTATATACGAAGCATCATGTTGACATTTATTCCTAGTATTACATACCTTATGGTATGAGACAAGTTAGCAGAATTATATTTCAAATGGATGTTCTGGGGGATTTATTTTCAGGTTTTATAGCGGGTAGACAAACTCTAGCACGTGAAATTTATGCTTTGCGTCGTTATAATGGAGTTTCTCTTGATGATATCTGGAAATTATTATCAAAAATTGTTTGTGCTGCGGAATACGGGTATTCTTCGCGGAGTCCAACTCCGGAACAAACTGACAGTCCAGCAGTTTCATTCTTTCAACAGGTTGGTAATTTTTCTTATCCTTGTTGTTTAATGGGCAGTTGCAGCCATCAAAATGCTCTTTTTTATTCTCTTTTTATAGAAAAAGAACTACAAAAGGTATTCTGATATATGGCTTATTTGTACCTATTTTTTACGGGATAGGTTATGGCGTATTTTGCTATCTGAAACAAATCGGCTTGTTACAGATTGCACTCTTATGTTAATAAGAAGGAGGAAATTGAGCTGATTAATTTCAGGCGTTGTGTATCCCTGCTAATGTCGCCTGCCCACAACGTGATACCGAATTGAACAGTTTTTTATCACGTCAGGTTCATCGGCGGCGTAAACGACGTCATTCGCCAACGGAGTTTCCTTACAAAAAGATCTTCCGCTCATAATAATGCTTTCGTTGCCTGCAGACTGGTGTTTGTGATCACTTTTTTTTGAGAATGCTTCCTTTTTCGTCTTCATTATCCATCGTTTTTACTTTCCCTGTGATCATTATCTCTGGTGATTCCTCACTGATAGTATGAATTAAAGGAAAAATTACAGAAGGTATGGGACAGAATGGAAACGAATGAGAGGAATCATGTTTTTATGTTTCAGTTTCGAGGATTTAGGGAGGTCATGAATCTATTCGACAATGGGATGGATTTCTGGAAATCATCACCGAAGTGAATGGGGAGGGACAAAGACTGTGGTAAGAGATTGTATGATGATCAGTGCTTAATCATATTTCGGCTTAAATTAGGATATAGTAAATAATCAAATTTCATCCGGTGATATTAATCTCATTAATACAGTTTCTTTCGAATAAATGCCAAATTTTTTTTTTTCTAGAATCTAGTGCTTTTAAACCATTGCACTGGCTGATATAGGAAAGTGGGTGTTTTTACTTGAGATTTTTGTAAGTAGGCAGATTTTTTATAATATTCAATTGATGTCTTTTGTGGAGAAAAATAGAAGAGGGGTGGTTTTATATGAATTCGATTGCTGTGTTAGAACAGCAGGAGTAGTAAGAAGAAAAAAATGTTTATGTTATTGTTAGGAATTTTTTTTCAATTATTATAGGAAAAAAAAGTCTCTTCAACTATTTCAATTACAAAATTCCGGTTTTGTGAGAGTGCTTTCAACCACATTTCCTGTGTTTGATTTAGAATCCCAGTTTTTTAGTTTTCTTTTGAAGGATGTTCAAGAATCATTACTAAATTCTCTTTTTTGAGAACTACAAAGCGAAATATATAAATTGAGCTGTTGTCTTGAAAGGAATTTTTGCTTTGATGGTATAATATCAAAATTTTGGGTAATCGGTAAATTTGTAGAAATTCCAAGACACACATTAGGTTTTTATTTTGATTATTTTTTGATTTTTTCGCCAATTATAATATAATCCTGGATCAATTTTTCGGGTATATTTGAAAAGGTAGAATGCATACAAATGTAATTTATTCGTTTAAATTAAAAAGTGGGGGATAGCACTGTGAATTAGTTAGATCTATTAAGTGTGTACTCTTTTTTTTTTTTTTAATACTAAAACGCCAGTGTGATTTGAATATTTCTGTGTTATCGAAGTGTAAACGGTTCAATAAAACATTCAAAGTGTTTGTGCTATTTTGATCTCTGAACTTGTCGTTTCTGCTGCACAGTTCAAGTGATTCTTTTCCGAGTAATTTCAAATTTCGTCGTTATACTTGGTTAGAATCAAAACCTGAGATGTGTAGTTTCTCGCTCCGGATCAATTAGGATGATGAAGAAGGAGATATATTCAAATGTTTTCTATTAGCAGTCCCTGTATTTGATGGCAGTAACTGTGGGGAAAGTGACCCATACAGAAACTGACGACTATTTGCTTAAATTTCTAAGATATACAACTAGTATTGATTTGCCTCTGAGTTAGTATTAGTATTGGATTTCCATGTTTTATCATGAAATTTGTTCTGAAATTTATATTTTTTTTTTCAGGTTTACTTAAAATTATTTTGTGTATGGTTACAATTTTTGTTCGCCATGGTAGGTCATTTTGAGTTTTGGGATTTTGTTTATTTATTTTCTGTAGTATGGCCAGTAACTTCATATATACATTTTTTGGAGTCTTTTTCTTGGATGTGTGCATATTTTAAACACTAATGCTTGGCACTGTGAAACATGTTCCTTTCTGTTATTAGTAGAGCAAAACCATGCTTCTGTTATACTTTATTACAGTGATTATCAATTTAAACATTTACAAAAGTAAAAAATTTTCCCTGTATACAAATTAGAGTATTATGTCATTTCCTTTGTAGCCACAAAACGAGCATATCGAACTTCATCGTAAACGTCATGGACGTCGATTGGATTATGAGGAAAGATTGTGAGGAATTTATACGTATTATTTGCTTACGATTTCCTCTGTTTCGAGTTTAGTTGTGGATAGTTCCAGATCTTCCCTGTTACAGTTGTGTACCGTACCAGATCGATAAATAGAGATTCTTCCATTTTTTACATATTCCCCCATTCAGCGTAGTCCAGTTACTCATATGCAAATATTTTTAAGTTGTCCATAGAAGCATTGATGATCCTATAAGATTATTCATTTTATTATGAAGACACAACATAAATTGAAATTTTTTAGGAATTTTTTGAGTAGTCTTATTGTATATAATATTTTTTTTTTCTTATTATTATTATTATAATATATATATATTTTTTTTTTCGACACTCTGGTTTGATCAACTTTTTTTGTACTCATTGCAGAAGGAAACGTAATGCTCGAGCCGGACATGAACATTCTCAATATGCGAAGAAAATCCGTGGTCGCAAGGCTAAATTGTATCACAAAAAGCGGTATGCTGAAAAGGTTTGTTTGTTCATCATTTTCAAATTCTGATCTTAAAGTTAGAAACTGTTGAAAAATCTGATTTTATTTTATTTTTTAGGTAGAAATGCGGCGGTTGTTACGACAACATGAGGAGAAAAAGCAAACAGGAACAAGCGAAGAACCTGAAAGAGGTGTAGTACCAGCATATTTGTTAGACAGGAAACAACAAACAACCGGTAAAGTACTGTCATCGATGATCAAGCAGAAACGAAAAGAAAAAGCGGTATGTGAATCTCTCTGTGTTTGTTTTTCATTTCGGTTATTTGATCATAATTTTGATAGTACTTGCAAACTTCCAGATGTTCCGGAGATAGTGCTTTATTGGTTTCATAGTTTATTTCTCTGTTAGTGTAGAGAAATCTTGAAAACCTCCTGGTAAATCAACTGAAGTGTATAACTCTAAAAAAAATTTCAAAGCTTATCAGAACTAATTATTTTCTAGGGTAAATACCAAGTACCTATACCAACGGTTAAAGCAGTCAGTGATGCAGAAGCTTTCAAAGTAGTGAAAACTGGTAAAACTCGTCGGAAAGGATGGAAACGTATGGTTACAAAAGTTACTTTTGTTGGTGAATCATTTACGAGAAAGCCGGCAAAATTTGAACGATTCATTCGACCGATGGGTTTGCGATTCAAAAAGGTAAACTTTTCTCGTCGTATAGAATTTTAATAATGATTTTGTTTCCCTACCAGAAGTTTCCTTTTCACTAGTTCTCTGTTGTCCTAGGAAAATTGTTGATTGGAAAGTTGTTTATGAAAAACATCACGAAAGAAAAAATTATAGTATGCTGAAAAACATCACGAAAGAAAAAATTATAGTATGTTTTAGTAAGAAAGAAAAAAAAAGAAACAGTATGTATTTCTATAAATTAATACTTTCATTTTTTTCGATCTTTTTATAGGCTCATGTAACACATCCAGAGTTACAAACTACATTTCAATTACCTATTGTTGGAGTGAAGAAAAACCCTTCTTCCTCACTGTACACATCACTGGGAGTTATTACAAAAGGAACGATCATTGAAGTGATACTTTTCTAATTTCAGTGCCTGGCATTTATTTGCTTATTAAGTTTTTTAAGTCGCAGAATCGAAATTATTTTTATTTTTTAAGTCACAGAATCGCAATTAACTTTTGCATGAGAATTTATTTAGAAAGCATTTTCCTATTATTTGTTGATATTATAGTGTCTGATTATTATTTAACATCCAATGTATTTTTTTTTCTACACAGCTGTTTAATAATCTTTGAAAATTAATTTCAGGTAAATATATCGGAACTTGGTGTGGTTACTCAAGGCGGTAAAGTAGTATGGGCAAAATATGCTCAAGTAACAAATTGCCCTGAAAATGATGGCTGTATTAATGCTGTATTATTGTTGTGATTCTTTTATAATGAAATAAAATCATTTGAACGGAATATTTTTATTCTTTCACTTTTGTCATTGATTATTTACTCTCGGAAGATATTAAAATTCTTCAATCCATCAGTTTGAATATTAAATCTCAGGTGTTTTCTCGATTACTATAACAACTGTGTTATCAAATGGCATATTTTGATAATGACTGTATAAAACTTCAGGAATATTCGGTGTATTTATTTGGAATTGGATTTTATTTCTTTTCTTTTCATTTATTTTTGGTCTTAAACATACTTTTGCATCATGGAGTTTATTTAGCATTGAATTTCCTAGCAAGTATTGATTTTCAGTTTCTTTTCGTTACATAAAATTATATTAATGATGCCTTTTTACTGCAGTGGATAAGTTGGTACTGTGGTACCAGGTTACTGGTGCGAAAAGAAATTGTGGGAGAATTTATTTACAGGTGCCTATTTTTTCAATGCTTCAGGGGTTTTCAGTACGTTAAGTCGAGGAATCAGTCGATAACTCTATATAAACATTACGAACATTTTGAAGGTAGATGACTTATATACATTATGGCAATGTATGTATTCCGAAACCATAATTCTCTTACTAGAAAGATACTTTTTAGGTAATTTTGGATGGATGAAGCAACTCAAATTGCTGATAAAGCATGGCTCTCGAAGAATCCCGAACCATTTAAGCAGGGAGCTGAAGCTTGTTTATATCGTTGTATGTATTTTGGCCGGAAAGCGGTTATGAAAGAACGATTTGTTAAAACGTACAGGTATGAAGGAGAAAGTAAATACCTATTTGAGGGAATAGTCAATTTTTATAGAAACTTCAACCTTGTTTAGTTTAAGGAGAATTGCTTGTGAAAAAATTGAGCTTGTTCTAGGAAGGTTTATTTTTGTTATCCAAAATATATTATTTTTGATCAGGATTTTGAAATTAGATGACACTATTCCAGGCATCCATCGTTGGACATAATATTGACGAAAGAGCGTATGAAAGCTGAACTAAATGCTTTGTATAAGTGTAAAACGGTTAGAATCTTTATATATATATATATATATTGTTCTGAATAAAATCTTTTTTATATTGATTTGAGAATCTTTATATTGATGTCCTGAATAAAGAATATAAATATATTTTTTTTGTTGGATATGATAAAAATGTGAGATGTTTTACATCTGAAGGTCAATAACTTATTTTTCCTTAATAAAACTGGATTATATTTAGATGGGAGTTGACGTACCTACGGTATACTTTGTAAATATTGATCGAAATTCTTTTATTATGGAAGAGATTACCAGTGATATCACTGCTCGACAATTTATTGAAGATTTTAAGAATGAAAGTAACTTTAAGGTATAACAGATTTATTTTCCTTTCTAGAGTTAAAAAAAAAAATTTCCTTTAATTTTTTTTTTTCTTCCCGGATTCAGCTGATTATTTTAGATATTTTCGACTGATTGGTTTGGAACGTTATTCTTTAGTTAAATTAAATAGAGTAGCGATAAATAATGGCATATTTCAGGAAATAATTACTGACTTTGGCATACGATTAGGTCAAATTATAGCGAAGCTACACCTTGGCGGTATTATGCATGGTGATTTGACAACGTCTAATGTACTTCTTCGAAATGGAAACCCCAAAATGATTGTTTTCATTGATTTTGGCCTTGCTGAGGTAAAATTATAAGCTCCGCTATATTTCCATAAATTATGGACAAAAATTTAGTTTTAACACGTTTAAGATTCAAATATTGATCAAATTATTTATTGAATACTTCATTAAAAACAGAAGTTACAAAATGAGATAGAAAACATAATTTATTTAATCGAGCCATAAAATTTGCAAAATCATAAAGTTTCCAATATATCGAAATTTGTTTTTTTAATTAAAAAAAAAAAAGACAACAAAATTTGGTTGAAATTTAATCGGTATTTTGGTAGTTCTCAACAGAATTCTAAGAAATCCGAAAACAAAGGATCTAGTAATAAAATAATTTTGTGCAGGGTAATGCAACAGTGGAAAGTAAAGGTGTTGATTTGTATGTATTGGAACGAGCTATCTTAAGTACACATTCTGAAGCGAAATTTTTCTTCGATAGTATTATGAAAGGATATGAATTATTCAACAGGAAACAGTACGATTCAGTTAATAAAAAACTTCAAGAAATCGAAAGGCGAGGAAGGAAGCGTGAAATGTTAGGATAGCTTTATTCTGTTGTTGATAATGATTTTTTAAATATTTATATCTTTTTTTTTAAATAAATGATTTGGCGTTCTTTCTTAAAATACATGCCAAAGTTCTGGTCATAGTCATCAATTTGATTAATTTTATTTGTTTATACGTTTTGTAACATATTGAAGCATGAAATAACTCGGAATTTTATCATTCTTGATCATTTCATCAAATTCAATAGTACTTAGAATCTGGAACTAGTTTGAAGATTTTAATCCATTTGAAATTCATATGAAAGACTTGATATTTAAATTTGAGAGTAAAAAGGACTAGGTAAAAGTTATGAGAAGCGGTGAAATTTTGAGAGCAAACGGAGGAATTGTCCAGCAAATTCACGCACTCGCACATTAGATGAACCGGATATAAGTATTGCTGCATTTTCATAAATTATAGGTAAGAATTTCTCGAATTGTTCATTTTCTTCACGTAAGAGTGCTTCCAGGATTGCCAAAGACATTTCAGTCCATGCGCAACATCGTATTTCGCCATCCTGCAAGTGCTCATTTTAAATGAAAGTATGCAATAAGTAGGATTAAGATAGAGTGAAAAGTACAATTTAATATGCTGGCTTACTTTTAGCTGTAGTATTAAAGAATTTAATAATTTCTATAATAAAAGACTTCATGTGGTGTTTTGAAAAATTTTTTGGTTTAATTTTTTAAAAATGGAAATGTAACAGTAGATAGTTGTAGGATATAGCCTTATCAATTTGAATTACATTAGTTAATTCTTTTTCTAATTAATAAAATGGGAAAATTGTAGCTTAAATTTTTACTACGTCTCTAATTTAGTTAGTGCTAAATATCACAGCTTAGCTATATAAATTTCATGCTTAAACTATTTCCTATTCCATAGTAAGGGATTTTATTCCAATCAGAAATAAAAGATTATTTTATTCTATTAATCTATTTACCTTTTTTTTTTTTTTATTCTAATTAATAAGATGTTAGAGAAATAAGATGTTAAGTTATTAATGTATAACTTACAGAGAGAAATAGTTTGTCCTCCGCAATGGTTTGCTGTCGTTCGTTATCATTTTTAAATGGATTACCTCGTTTTGTTGGTACTAATGTTTGAGCAAATTTTGAACGTTTATAATCAGAAATGATTTCGGTAGTTTGCTCAGAAGATACCAATTTGTATAAATTTTCATCCATTGCATCGTTACGGATGAGAGTAATTTGCTGAAATTTCAAAAAAAAAAAAAAAAAATCAAAAATTATAAATTTAGTTTCAAAAATACATATTAAAGATTTTCCATTAGTCTATATATATGTATTTCATATTCTTATGATATTGTCGTATTTTTTAAGGTATTCTGAGAATTCATTTTAGATGAAATATTTATTTAAATATTGATCAGTTTAAAATTTAACGCAACTTGGCATAACAAAATTTTCATTTTCTTAATATACCAACCGGAGTAATATGTGAAATAGCCAAATGACGTAGTGCTTCTCTTGATAATTTTTTCTCTAAACAACATAAATATGTGCATACTTCACGATGACATAATTGAAATTGTTTGATATAATATTTGTCATCTTTTATGCTTCCATTTGATGACAATAAATATTCAACAATTGTTTCTCTGCAAAATTAAAAAAAAAATATTTGTAATGCAAAAGGAGGCAAAAGTATGATTATTGTTAGCCGATGATATTTTTCTACATTTTACTTTCTAGCTATTTATCTCTCTTCTCTTCGAAATAAAAAATAATTAGATATTAATTTGAAAGAAAAAAATGGCTAACTTAAAGAAAGAATAAATAATAAATACAAACTTTCCCAGTGGACATTTTCGCACTATCTCATACATTGCTAATGAACGTATTGTCCAAGCTAAAACTGCTTGTTTGCATAGATTTGGAAGTACAGGAAAGTCATATAATCCTTGGATAAGCATTTTTAGGCCTAAACGCTTATCAAAATTTCTTGCAACTAAAAGTGATCCATCTAAACAGTAAAACAGGATGGTAATATCATCCGGTGACAGCTTATGCAAATTACCTGAAAAAAAAATTTTTTTTTTCTAAATTCCGACTTTTTTAAAGCATAATTTGGAATATGATATTTTATTAGAATATGATATTTTAATTTGAAAATGTTTTGAGAAATTATCAAAATTGAAAGGATTAGACAGAAGCCAACATTTATTGTCACTTTCAGTTTGCTCATCAAATTTCTTCAAAAATGCAACAGTTTGTTCATTTACTGGCAAATCGATCCCATTTAGTAATAAAATACCAATTAATTCCAAAATACAATAATGGCTGGTAAGGATGCTAATCAGTTCATCACCACCAATCCTGAAGTTTTAACATTTTAAATAAGTAGTAATTAATTAAAGTTGAAAATTAGTTAACAAACCTTTGTTCTGTTCCATCATTATTACAAAGCACCACTTCACGTTTTTTCGTTTCCTCTAGTTCTGTCGTTGAACTGATCTGTTCATCCATCAAAAAGATCTACAATTAAAGTCAATTATGATTCAAGATCAGAATGAAATAAAATTAGAATTGCATTGGAATAATTTCATAATTAATCATTATTTAAAAAAATAATTAATAACAGTAATAATGACAAATGATAATTAATGTTTCATAATAATAATAACAATAAAAATAGTGTTAATAACAACAATAATAATATTAATAAAATAACAATATTTCTATTTAAACAAAACAAAAAGGTAAGCTTTGAGAACTGAATTGATACAAATTTGGAAAAAATAATTGATAATTTAATTTAATGAAATATACTTTGAAGTAAGTTAACCTGTTGAGCTAATAGTAACGTTTCGCATGAGAAATTAGAATTCTCGACAGCAGCTATGCAAACGTTACCAAGGTCTCCGTTTGGATCATTTGAATCAACGACATAGTATTGCATTAAAAATCGCAAATGCGTCAAAGTTAAACCTCTAAAATGTAAAAATTTGATACTTCAAAATAATTTAGAAACATGAAATTTTTTTTATAAATTACTGATTATTGAAAAATGAAAAAATTATTAAAATGTATCAAATTTATAAAAAAAATTTTTCTTCAAGAAAAGGATGTGAGAAGAAAAATGAAATCTAAATATTAACTTTTATGAATATAAAAGTATAGTCAGTTATATTCCTAAAATATGCTTCAAATCATGTGTGATCTCTAAAATTGAAGTATTGCAAGGGAAAGGTTAGCTTTACAGAAACTGAATAGATTTATAAAAATTAAAAAAATTCAAATTTTTTTTTTGATCAAACTTACGTTGCATTCCATAATGACCGTATGATAATTGTCCATCTTTCGGGTGTTAATGAATGAATGGAAGATTTAATCAGAAATTTTAAACATGCGTAACCTAAGCGTGAAATACGATTCGTAGTACACGTAATACATTCCGTTAACAAAATTAACATATCAAAAAGTATTCGATTAACCCATGGATTATCTAGAAAATGAATCTTTTATTACAAATGATAAATATATTTAACATTCTAAATTACAAAAAAAAAAGCATTCTAGTAAATTTTACTAGTAAATTTCGTTTTTTTAAATTTATTATCAAATTGTTAGAATATAGAATTGCTGTGAAAAAGAAAATAATAAATGATAAGATTGTTTTTTAAAAATTTGCTGTACTTTCGGTTTGTATTAAATATTGTTTAACAATTTCAGTAAACAGTCCAATTGCTTGTTTCAAATTATTTTCATGTTTTGCCGCATCTTTACGCATCCATTGTTGTAACATTGGAAAGACAAGAATTGATAAACCGTATGCACCGAAATTAATACCTAGAAAATTAAAAATGTAAATATTATTAATAGTCTCAAATGTTTCCACAGTTTTAATTTATCTTCCATTATTTATTTTTTTTTTTCATGACATTAAAATTCTATAATTAAAAAATAAATTATGAAAAAAATGATGGTTTAAAATTTTAATAGTACGAAATACTTGTAAAAGTATACCAAATTTAGTATCCACTTGCTCTTTGATCAATTCAGCGATAGTTCGCAATAAATTTGATTGTAATGATGCAGGACAAACAAAGGTGACAGCTATGAGACCTTCTAGTAACGATAAGTAAACTTCAGTACAACTTCTTCTTGATGCCGTATAATTTTTCCAAGGTATAATTAATTCTGGTGCTAATAAATTTTACATATCATTTATACATTCAAAATTTAATTCTTTCGAAATCTAAAATTTATGTGTTCCAATTTTTTAAAGTGAATTTAATAAATTGAATTACATCTTATCATTCAAAATTATGAATAAAAAAAAGATAAAAAAATGAAACAAACTTTCAAGTAAACGATCAAGATCAGTTGGTGGAATTTTTTGTTCAATATCAAAAAAGAATGGTTCTTCAATGAGGACAGTTGACAGTGGTTCCATTAAAAATGATATATTTAAGTATCGATCAACACAATGCTGCGTTCGTTCACGTAATGTTAATCTGAAAAATGAACAAATCGTAATTGCATGAAATATTTCAAATAATCTTTGTGACAAATATATTTTGCATGTCAAAAATTTTTGCAAATGTTAGAGCGAACGATTTAATATATTCTATTTTTATTGATAAAACAAAACACATCAAATTTTTTCGAAATTTCATTTCTTTCAAATTTTATTTTAATTTCAGCTTTATCAGAGGAAGGGAAAAAAGCAAAGAACACCTTTGCAGTAAATGTTGATCACTACAATCAGCCGAATCGAATAGATTATGAAGCATTCGTTCCATTTTTAACAAATTTTGTAAAGCTGCTGAAGCCATCGTTACATTGGATGATGGAATCGATTCTATGATATAAATAAATTTTAATTTTAAACTAAAATTTGTATGATTTGTTATGAGATTTAAAAGCATTTCTTGAAAACATGTTATAGATTGAAAAAAAAAAAAAAAATAAACTGAAAACTAGTACCTCAATAACTTCATAATTTGATGACTAAAACGCGGTACTCTAATAACGAAATACTTAATAATTTTTGTCATATTCTTACTCAATAACTCGAAAACTTTACTACTTGGAGGCTAGAAAACTTAAGAACTAACTAATTTAATCCAATCAATAATTTTGTATCTAAATAACGCAATAAAAAACAAACAACAAAACTGAAAAACTCGATTATTTAACCGCTATTATCAAATCTTTTTTTATAATTACTCAATAATATACAGCCTTAATTACTTAAAAACTTAATTTAACGATTTAGTAGCTTGACGACTTAAAAGTTGACAATTTGACAGCTTTATGATTTAACAAGTTGATGATTTAATAGATTGATAACTTAGTTATTGAAAAATAATCACTTTAATGATTAATTACACAACAAACTGATAACTGATAAAGTGTTTACCTAATAAAATTTTTATCACTATCACTGCCATTAATTTCTATTAATAATACTAATTCTATTATTTATCAAATCTTTATTTCACTCTCATTAGAAGTAATAGTTGAATATTCTGAAGCAGTTACTATTGAATAGCTAAATTTAAGAAAATTTCTTTCTTTTCATTTATTATACCTGGAAATCAAAGAGATTACTTAGTCGTAGTGCAATTATCTAAAATCTCTTTCAATCTTCCATCTCCTATAATTAGCTATTATCATAGCTTTTATTATGATCATAGCTGCTAAATTACTTAAATTATGCTAATTTTAATTTTGGATTACTATCGGAAAATTTTCAAAAACTTTGTTTATCTGTATGAGTAAATGTGATTTTGAAGATAAAATCAAATTACTATTATTGGAAATATCTAAAATTTACCAAATCCTGTAGAATGAAGATATTGCAAGACACATGCAATATAATCTAAAGCTGTCGATATTAAAATATTTGTATTTTTAATATTAAGATATGCTGAGAAAATGTCAAGTATAGTTGCTTGAACTGATGATATTGCAGTTATATCGCCAGCATTATTATCTGATTCTGAAGAAATAAATTAGAAAATTAGATCAAACCTTTCATCTTTAAATTTTGTATTATAAATAAAATTTCTAATTCTTGAAGTTTAAAAATACTAAAAAGTTACTATTCAATCGATGTTAGCAAATCTTTAATGTATTAGTATGGAAAAAAAAATTCAAATTTGAAAAGATATTTTGAAATCGGAAGAGAAAAAAAATTTGTGGAAAGAATTATTCATTCTACTAGTATAATTATCGCCTCCATTTGCTATATCTGTGATACAGTTATCAAAAAAATAAATAAATAAATTGGTGATTTTAGGTAAGCAAATATCTAACAAAAGTTAACATTTATTAAAAGAAACTTGAATTTCCAACTTTTTGCATCCTATTTATTGAGTTATCCTTTTCAAACAATAGTCGATAACTTAATTAAGACTTAATTAAATTAATTGAAACAGTTGGTATCACTCAAACGCTGGCACTGTTTAATTTAAAGCTATTCGTCATCTCAATGATTCAATAATTTGAAGAGTTAATTAGTAGTAACAAGTGACAATTACAGTAGTTTCAAGCATACCGGAATGATTTTCAATTCGTAATGCTTTCAAAGCACTAAATAACGGTCTCCAACCGGAACCAATCATATCTGCATGTGAATGCACAAATGTTGCTAACAATGTGACAATCTGTTCCTGTGATTCTTCTAAGCACATTTCGGCACAAAGAATATTCTGCAATTTTTTTTAAAAAATCCAAAAATTTTGAATTTGCCATGTTTATATGAGCAAATATGATTTTGAAGAAAATTCAAAATTTAAAAAATAAACAAAAAATAGAAAAAAATTGTTATAAATAAAAGAATTTAAATATTATTACATCTTATTTCAGTTTCTTTTTTCTTTCAAAAACATTTGAAAAAGTTTTAATTATGAACAGAAATAACTTCAGAAATTAATTCAAATAATGTTAAAACAATTTTGCATTTTAAACCTGTAATGGCTGAAATATAAGTTGATTGTAGCAAAAACCATTCGTTTCATTGATCATCAATTTTGCTATACAAATACCCAAACCATCGATAGCAAAAAAGTTTAATTTTCCATCACTGCGTAGAGAAGCACACTGCAACAATAATAACAGCAAATGTAAAATTAAATTAAATTTGAAATCTTAATAATTTCTACAAATTTTTCAAGAAATATCGCATATCGCATCTATTATTAGAAATTAAGATTTAATTCTCTTTCATAACACATACGACTGATTTACCTGAATAGTCGCATAGAAAGCGAGTAACACTTACTAATTGTTTCAAAAAAAGGAAAAAAATGATAGGAAAAAGCAAAATTCAAATCATTGACTGATGCCTAATATCTGATAAGATTAATTTAATGAAAAGAATTGCATTCAGGTTTTTGTCAAGAAGTTAAAATTTAAATAAATAAATTGCTATCAACCTGAACTATATGATGTGATACTTTAGGCCAAATTTTCATTGCATGGATTAAAGGCCTAATTGAAAGTGTCGTTGAAATGGCAAATATTCGTCCTAGGATTACTGTTGGATCAACCAATGAATTTGATTTTTGTGAATTCACGTAGTACTGGCAATTTTCACTAGCTATCACCAAATGTTGCATTAATTCACAGAGCGATGCCAAATTCAATTCCTTGCCAACGCGTTCATAAAATCTGAATTAAATGATAAAATAAATAAAAATAATTAATGAAGAAGAAATAAGGTAAACAAATTGAGCAATCAATCAATAGCAATTCATTTTGCTTCAATTATTCATACCTTTTTAAGTTTATCTTAATGTTAATATTGAAAGTTTTGTCAAAAATTCTAATTAAAAATTGAAAATTCAACAGCAAATACATTAAAATTTGAGGAATGCTTTAATAGATTCATTAAAATTGATAGTACTTTAAAAATTTTCAATTACCCAGTCAATACTTTTAATAATTTGTGGAAACATCAAAAGATAGTAGATCCAAAGAAAAAAAATTACAGTATTTCTAAATTTAAGCATATATTTTTATAAATTATCAAAAATGAATAGTGCAAACTGTATTCAAATTTTAGATTCTTCTCAAGCTAAATTATCAAATTTGTTGAATTTTATGTAGTTAAGTAACTTATCATTTGCCTAATGCTTACCTATTTACTGTTGACATCAAAAATTGAAGAATTCGACAAGCTGTTTGACCACTAAGGTTGTCGCTACTGTCACCTGATAAGATATCATCAATATGCTGTGCCTTATCAATAGCACTATTAAAAGAAACAGGTGACATCCAACAGGTCTGATCTTGATTTATAATACCAAAGAAATATTTCTCTACTTCGCAAATATACTCCGTGCATCTATAAATAAAATTTCATTAAATTGAAGAGGTGAAAAAAAAAGCATATTGCCTTCTAAAATTATATTTGTAAATTTGATAATAAAATTTCTGCTATGATTCCTTCTGGTAATATGAATACAATAAATGATGGTCAATTAATTAATTTGCCATTAAAATAATAATTGGAATTAGAAATTAGAAAACTTAGTTTAAAAGAAATGCTAGAATAGTTTTTATATTATTCATTATCTAATCTTATCTTAATTATTTATTTAATCAATATTTTGGAAATAATTAAATGAATTAATAAATGTAATTATTGTATTTAATTAATAATAAATAAGTTACCTGATAATATCATTCCAACATTTTGATGTACAAAGTCCACAATCAATAGCAATATCTAGAATAGTTTGCATCGCGATGACATCTCCTTTCCGTAATGGCCATCGATTCAGTCGTTCCGTACTGGAATCTATTTTTTCCTGAATTGCAAAACTTCTCAATTCATCCAGTGGACATGATGCTATGACAAGTCGCTCAATGATTAACTGATTACGTTCTTCGAGACCTAAACATGAACGTTTATCAATGAAATAAATTTAGCATCACCAAACTAAGATAAAAGCTCAAATTTCGCAAAGTGAAAGTAAAATGAAGAAATAAGTTAAAGTTAAACTAAAAGTTAAATTAAACAAGCAGAAATATAAAGTAGCTTGAAATAATAAATATTCCTAGAAGTTAAATTGCAATCAATCATATAAACCATGAAATCATTATTAATTATAATCGGTATTTATTTACGCCAATTATTTGTAATTGGTATTTTACCAAAATTTAATACTTTTTTTTAGAGAAAATGTGAAATCATAAAAGATTTAAAGTATGAATAATTTTTAGCATTTATATTGTCAATTTTAAAATTGATTTGAGTAAAGATGAAATTTTAAAAATCATTTAAAAATAGATAAACTGAATTATAAAACAAGCCTAATGCAGTACAAAGCTTGGCTAAAGCTAATAACGTATATATGGCTTGATCAAATGCTTCGGCAGCTTTTGGACGAATAATGCGTTGTTGCTTATTGCGTACAGATAGTAGCTTTGATGGCGCTGTTAGCAATTTATTCCAATTTTCCAATAAAAGCCATCGATATGCTTTACAGACTAAAAATTTTAATTCATTAATAGCATTTTTTGATTTCTATAAGGTACTCAAAATTTTATTCATTATGATCTTTATTCTGTAATAAAAATTCAAATTTTTTGCAAATTGCAAAAAAATTAATTCAATTTTAATAAATGAAATTAAAATTTTCCAGTAACAAACATACCAGCTAGAGAATGTTTACTCTGTTTAGTAAACACTTCCTGTATTCGTCTAACGTCACTCATTCGTTGAGCGCTGCGCCCAGTATAATCTGAATTAATTTCAAATTTTAATCGCAAAGTGAGGACTAAATTTTTTGACTTAAATTCTGTAAAATATGTAATTACTTTACAATCAGATTCATTAAGTAAATAAAAAAAATGAAATGAAAGGGGAGAAAGACATCGAATAAAAAGACAGTTAATTGTTTAATTAGAAATTTGGAAATTTTAATTTAAAACAAACTTTCGCTTGTTTTCATGAAATATACCTTCAATAACACTTATTAGTGGTATCTTAGTATCATCCAAAGGTTGAAATTCCATTTTTAATTTTATCAAATTTTCGTATACCACAGTAAGCCAATGATTACTACTGTATACAATACAGCCACTATGCAATACTTCATTAATGAACCAAAACTAAATCAAAAAATCTAAGAATTAAAATGTTATCATAAAATTTCCACATTCATTATTATCATGAAAAATTTTTAAATGGCGATATTTTGATTAAAAAAATTAAATTAATCAATTATGCTTATAATGAATAATTTTATAGCGAAAATAGAACTAAAATGGTAACATTTAAAAACAATGTAAATAAATTTAAAAAAAACATTTGAAAATATAAACTTAATTAAAGGAATTTTACTGTTCATAACAAAAAAAGTTTTTTTCATCAAAAAAGAAAATTTAAAAAAGATTTTAATCGTTTGAATACCTCATTGAAAGTTTCCATGTTGTTTTCATAAAAAACAACAGCTAATGCTGCATAAGTAGTGAGATAGATAGCATCGGAATTCAGGAAATGTGATTGTGTCTGACCGTATAATTCGAAAGCATCTTTTTGAGCTATCATGAATTCTGTAATGAAATTTTACATGGAAAACTTCTACCGGAAATGAATTCAGTAATGAAATTTTACATGGAAAACTTCTACCGGAAATGAATTCTGTAATGAAATTTTACATGGAAAACTTCTACCGGAAATGAATTCTGTAATGAAATTTTACATGGAAAACTTCTACCGGGAAAAGCTATCAAATTTTTGATTGATTTCTACTTTTTGGTACTTGTAATCACTGAATAAATATACTGGAACGCTTTTTTTCTTTACTGAATTTAACTGAGATAAATAAAGCCTACCTTATATGTAACAAACTGTAAGTCTTAT
This sequence comes from Brugia malayi, assembly GCF_000002995.4. Classification (NCBI taxonomy): domain Eukaryota; kingdom Metazoa; phylum Nematoda; class Chromadorea; order Rhabditida; family Onchocercidae; genus Brugia; species Brugia malayi. The sequence continues at coordinate 5,612,379 of NW_025062477.1, forward strand.
TTAGAAACTCTCACGTTATTCACGTGTGTCATGATTATTCACATACGTTATTCACGTATGCCACGTGATTGAATAGTTAGAACTTCATGGAAGAAGATTGTACATGAAAGAATTAGAAATTGTCAAAATTTTCTAATTTGTGACTTTACAACATTATTTTCAAATTTATATATGAATAATGACTTGATGCAAGATAATCTAAAAATCATTTATTGATTAGCTAATCTAAGGTAGGTATTTCATAAGTAAGTAAGTTTACTTTCACTAATAATACATTCCTAAAGTACAGTTCTCTGAAATTTTATAGTGATTTTCTATCATTTTAACGAAGTTTTGAAGTTATGAAATAAGTATGTGATTGATAGTTTTCTTTTTTTTTTTTCTATTAACTAAAGTATTCTGATGCGAAAAGAAATTTAAAATAAATTGGTTAAATGATTTTATACCAATTCTTGATTCCCCGTTCATTCTATTGTCTTTGCAATATGATATTTTGATATTCAAAAAAATCCTAATTGTAGTTTTTAAAAAAATAAAAAAATTAGACCAGAAAAGAAATTAGATGCAAATTCTTGAATTGCTTCATCAACTTCAATCGTACTTTTAATTTGCAACCATTCCGGAATAGCATCCCGCAATTTCTTTATATAGCAATTGGCTGATTCCAGTTCTTTCTAAAAAATTTCTCAAGCAAATCAAATTTTCATCAATTATTCTTTTATGCATAAACTTTATCTAGCTTTAGTGCAACACATATGTAAAATCAAATCAAATTTTGCGAGTTTAAATTGAATTTACCTTCCAACAATAACAATTACAAAATGTTAATAAAACAGATAAGAAAAATTATAAATCTGCCTAATTTCGAAATTTTAAAACCAGTTTATAGAATTTATCATCAAAGATTATCATGATAAGTTTTTGAGATTATAATTAGAACAGAAATAATCGAAATGATAAATTATAAAGTAAAAAACAGCAACATACGAAAATGATAAAAATAGTAATACTAATTGTTTTGAAATATAAAATAAAGAATGAAAAATTTACTTCAGCTGATTTATTGGTCTTAGAATCATTGCAATTTACCACATTCGTTTCTTCACCTCTGTATTTTTTGGTCAATTTTTCCAATACTTTATTTACCTTAAATTATTTATTAAAAATGTTTTTGTAAATTATGAAATAATACTGAAAAATTTAACAATGTAAGATTTATCATACAAACCTCATTTCTATTTTTCAAATCCTCCATTGCATTATTTCGTTTTATTTCTGATTCTTTTATATCATCGTGTTTGTTATCATGCTTTTCTGAAATCTGATCCGGTTTATTTATAGCTTATTTTTACAGTTAGTTCATTAACATATTAAAACGATATGGAAAATATATTTAGTATAGCTAAAATGAAATAATAATAAAAAACATGAGAAATTGAATTTATCAATTTTTAAATTGTAACAAATTATTTTAATTATTTAAAAAATTTTTAAATCTGAATGCCACAAACAAACTTCTTGTAGTATCAAAAATTTTATAAACATAACAGCATAAAATTGTTATTTTAAAAATAAAATTGCTGAAATTATCATTTCCTATCAATGCAGAACATAAAAAAAATTTTTAATTTTTATAAAATATTCAGACCATCATCAACAGCTGAAGCTAATGAAATATTATCGATCGAGAAATATGATAAAATGTTATCAATAAGTTTTGTTGATAATACACTTTCACTATCAGTTTCACACATTTGGCATGCTGTGATTAGCTAGAAATAATTTCAATTTTATTTATAGATCAAAAAATTCCTTAAAACAGTTCTTTAAATCTTAAAAAAAATGTTTAATTCATCTTTTTTAAATTAACAAAGGATAACTAACAAAAGTTTGTAATGTTCGAAGCGCTTCTGAAGATATATCAATATTTGTTGAATTACTACATTCAAAAATACAATCAATAATGATAGTCCAAAGTGTCAACGTTTTACTGCTCATCGAAATCAAAATAATGTCAGCAAGACGCTCTTCATTTTTAGTAATCTAAATTGAAACAATTATCAAAATTGAAATGAGGCAGTCAATTTTAAATTATTATCGTTGACAATTTTAAATTAAGAAAGAATTAATTGAAATATTATATCGTACAAAATCGTGCAATTCCGGATTACTTAATTTCCACAAGAATAAATTTAAATGATCAAATTTTGTAGGTGCAACTTAGCCATTGATAAAGTAACAAACTTATCTTCCAACTTAACTTAGCTATATCAATAAACTATGAAAATCGTGCAATTCCGGATTGCTCAATTTGCCATAGTTATCTGAAATTTCATGCTTCAGTAAAGTAAAATTCTAAAGATTAAAAATCTCCTAACAAAAACCTTTCGGATAATACGAAGAGCTTCTGAACGTTGATCCACTCTTGGATACAGTAAAGCTTTATGAAATATTGCTTCCAGTACGCTTCGCATTCCATCAATACCGGCAAGAATTCGTAATAACTGCTCGATAATCCTGAAAATGATGTGATATAATTTCAGGATATAATTCATAATTACATTTCATATACTATTTTAATGCGTTTAAAATAGTAATCACTTACTGATACAATGAGAGTACAATTTCCGGATGATCAAAAATCGTCTTATTATTTGTCGTCATCGACCTTTGACCTCGTCCAAACGGTTCATTATCTTCAGTAATATCATGATTACTCTTTTCCGGTTCTCCTAACATTTTCATCATGCATGGACTTAATTCACGCCTGGAAAGTTAGATATTAAAGAAAAATTTTCAGAATATTTTTCTTTGATAAATTTCGTTTCAGCCAGTACTGAGAAACCATTGGAGTACTTTAAGTCAAAATAATTTATCTCAATTTCTTAATCTTAATTATAATCTTAATACTTGCTTAATTAATATTTGCTATTTTCCTGTAGCAATTATATCAATAATAAATTGGAGAGAAAAATTTTCGAATTAAACCAAGTACAACTTATTTTCGCATTAAAAACATGTTAAAAATGCAGATAAAGTTTCAAATAAATCCTTTTTTTGTAAAACCAAATTTATGGCTTTGATTCGAATTTGCTATAATAGAAAATTTATTATATCAAAATAATAAAAGAAAAAATAAAAGGGAAAAATTAATACTTGAATTTCCGGATATAATATTGAATTTAATAGTAAAATTCACTGTATCATGCATGTTTCATTGTAGCTTACAAATTTTTCCATTAACTTTTTTTTTTTTTTTAAATGATCATTAATTAATTCAAGATATATACCAAATAATATTGACAAATGGTTGATGATTGATAATAGTAATTGGTTGTGAATTAAGAATACTGTATATGGCATCTAGTAAGATGATAATCTGATCTGATTGCGGATTTGTGACATTTGCGCATTTGATTACTTCATTTAATAATGATGTAACATCCATAAAAATAGCTGTGTGTTCCTGGCAATGGCTATTCTGAAAATGATTAAATAATCTTTTCTTGGATAAATATTTAATAATAAATTAATCCTTTATAATAATTAACACATTAAAGAAATATTAAATTATCCAAAAAAACTTTTATTTCAATTAAATGAATAATTACTGAATTGATTGTTTGAAAATTAACTTTATTTGACAATTATTTTATTATCATTATCATATAAAAGTATATATACCTCAATGATTCAATATTAAGCAAACAAACAAAATATTTATTTTAAAAGACCTTTATAGAAAAAAAAAATTAATGAATTCTAGATTATTATTATTCATAAATTTATTACTAATATTTGATAATGTATTATTCATACATTTATCAGCAATTATTATTTAGATGATTACCCGTGAATTTATCAGTAATAACTGATAATAGTTTCATGATAAAAGGTCAAATTTGTTGATTAACCTGAGGTAATGTGCAGAATGAGCTAAAAATCTGAGTGACAGCTGCACGACAAGCTAATTGAACGCTTCTTTCTTCGGCATTCCCATACGTTTGCATACATAACTGTACCAGCAAAAGGGAAAAAAACGGTTATTTCAAGTATGAATCATTTTAAGTTAAATATTTTTAGAAAGTATTAAATTGATATTAAATATTAGCTTGCACAAGAATTATCTCCCAAATTGAAATATAATTTAGACAAAAATTTCAACAATAATAATTTAATACTTACTAAAAAGACTTAACTAAAGTAATTATTTAATAGGTATAATATACAGAATTACATATTATGCGAGAAGAAGAGAAGAAAAATAAAATAAGACTAAAAAAATTTAAATCCCAAATTATTTGATTTCAAATGACATATCAATAATATTATCCTTCACTTGTCATCCTATCTATAACTATGATTGGGAGACAAAAAATCTTAAATATTAACATTATATTTTAATTTTTTTTTAAATTTAAAATTGAAAATCAATTTTAATTATATAATAAAAAGCAGCTAATTCAATTTTTTAGAGATATTTTGAAAAAAAAATAAATAAAATCACTAACCGTTAAAGCTTCCATTACTATTTCGATTATAATTCGTCGTTCTTCCTTACACATTAATTCAACAATTAACTGTAAAATAATGCGAAGACATGTAAATTTTTTAGATGAAATCAAAATAATAATCCAAATTTAAACTAAATGTTGAAATTAGAATTTAAAAAATGAAAATAAGCAATTTACCGTCAAAATACGACATTGAATGGGAGCTTTGATTACCGGTAACAAAGTTATTGACTTTAATGTTGACATCATCAAGGTGTCACTTTCAGAAGTTGTTGCTTTATTCATAAAGCGTTCATCTCGAATTAATGTCTAAGTAAAGAAAAACTAGAAAAATGCAATAATTAAAACTGTTTTGCTTACAATAATACTATTACTGACAATGGCTATATTGTAAGTTTGTATTTATAAAATTTTAAAATTAATTGTCATCCTAGCTTATATCTTCCCGATCCAATCTAAAATGACTAATAAAAAAAAATAATGCAACAATATATAATTAAGTTGATTATCAAAAATTAATATAAAATTTATACAAAACTTCTCTCTTAATAACTTATACATGTATTGGATTAAATTTTAATTATCAGTTAATTCTGTGAGATATTTTTATGAAAAAAAAAAAAAAAATGTTATATAACTAATTAAATCGATCACATAACAATGATATATTTTTACGTCTAACACTAATTAATAAAACAATTAAGATTTTTTCCATCACAAATAAATCTTTTACAAAAGTTATGAATTAATTTAAGGAATTTACTTGAAGTAAATCAACAGCAGCTTGATTAATTTTCTGATGCTTGCATTGAAGTGCTAATTGTAATACATGAAGACATTTACCGCACAATGTAACCATTGTTACATCTTTGCTGTTCAGTATTTCTATAATTTTTTTTTTTTTTGTTTAAATATTCAAAATGCAATTTAAAAATTTTGAATTATGAAAGCCAAATAACTCTGTGAGAGTCAAATAACTTTATCATATGCAACTCAAGTAACTCCATGAAATGACTGTTAAATGACTCTATGAATGGAACTCAAATAGCGATATCATACGGTATGGCAATATCTTCCATCGAGTAATAGGGATCTTTGAAAAATGAGTAGTAGAAACTAAGTAATGTTAAATGATTGTACTATTAATTAATAATTGGTAAAATATAAAATGTAATCTTTGACTGAGAATCTGTAAAGTACAATCGGAACATTTGGACAAAGAGCTCAGATACAACTGATACCATAACTATTTATTATTGAAATACTAAAAATATTAATTAATTTAAATCATTTTTTATTTTCTTTACTGGAGGAAAATAAATAAAGAATGTATGCGACAAAATATGATTTCATCACTTCATTTTCATATTTCAACAAATTCTAACCTTGCGTTGTTTTCGCAGCAGTGGAAAGATCACGAAATTTGGCTGCGGAAAGATTAGCAATAACTTGCAAATGTTCATCCATTGAAATCTGACAAAATTTACTGATGAAGCAAAATGACGTACACAGATCACTTCTTAATAATCATTGATAAAATGTAGCTGGCCTAGAGCGATAGTTAATTTATAGCTTGGCTATTTTCACAACATCTCAACTGAGCATGTTTATATCGATTTAGTCTAGCAAGCATAACATGTTAGCTTTTATCGTCACTTTTAGTAGTTTCATTAATTCCATGCTAACAAGAAAAATTCAACACTTTAAAGTTGGGACAGCTTATTTCTTTCCCTTTTTTAAAAAAAATACTATTATATCAAAAATTTATGGAGTAAAACAATTGAATATATAACTAATCTAAAAACAATGAGACCTAATATACTGAACTTGAAATATATGATATTAAAATTAGCTTATAAATTGAAATATTAAAATCAGTCTACAAATTGCATAAATGAATGACAACTTATGACGTATACGTAATAGGTCAAGAGTTATAACTCAATGGTGATTATACAGAACAAGTAACGAGAACGAGAATATTAAAAGTTAAAGTCTCTGTTAAGGAATGTAAGTGATAAAAATGATATCTTGAAATTACTCTCATAAACTCTACCGTTTTATATAAACTATTTTTAGGTGCCATGCATGTAGGTCTCTATTTGTATTGGAAAAAAATTTATTGTAAAAGTCAAATACATAAATGGTAAAGGTTTTAATCATGAAAACAAAAAATTTAGTTTACAACACAAAGCAAACTTATATACAATGTACAAAATTACTCACATTATAAATTGAGATCCAATTTTACTGTTACCACATAAAACTTTATATAAACCATTTAATAAGTAATTTAATTAAGTGCAACAAATTAAGCAAATTACTTCCACTTCATATTAAAAATTCGAGAACAGTCAAATCAGGTTTCAGAAATAAGCAAGTACTAATTTTGCCAACTGTCATAACAACTAAGGAATACAACCAGGTATAAATTCAAGACTCAAAGTTGATCAAATTACCTAAATTTGCAAAAACATACAATCTAATTAGTAATCAACTGATGAACATCATGCACCATGTCCGTAAGCTTCGTCATTTTTGCATTCACTGATTCATCAATTAAATGTTCAATTTTCTGCTCAGCCAATTCATCACTCAATGTCAGATGGAATCTAGAAGAAAACATAAAAAGTCCAAAGAAAAAAAAAAAAAGAAGATATTTACAGCTACCATACTTCGATTTAATAATTTTTAAAAAGAAATGAGAAAAAGCATCGGAAAGGCGTACCTATGCTCAATTTTCTGCACCGCTTTCTCCTTTTCAACTGCAATATCCGGTATACCGGAATCCAACATAAGTGAAAATAAGTTTAGAACAACATTAGCATGCCGTCGCAAAATGCGAAATGCCGAGAAACAAAATCCGCGAAATTCTTTCCATTCCTTACTGCAAAAAAGTGTAAAATATACAAATAATTCAACCCTACTTTAGAAGGATTAAATTCACATAATTTTAATTGTAACTTCGCTAATTTTTAATTACATAAATTTAATTTCAATATTATAAAACAAAATTCAGCTAGCGCTGCACAAAAAAGCTCTATCGACGTCATATAGTACTCAAAATTATCAAAAAAAAATCGCCAACTGCAACTTATAGCGACTGAAATGATGATCCAAATTTATTAGTGGAAATAAATCCAATCAAACTAATTCTGATTTCCATTATGGCTGAGGCAACATCTCCAACATTCTTCATTTTAAATGACCCTTTCTCCTCATCACTACATACTTTCCAATAAAATAAGTCTAATGCAAACGAACCTATGCAAACCGCCCATACCACTAATCATTTCACTAGTCAATTTCATTGGTGGTGGAGCAAAGGGTTTTGGATCTCTTCCAAGTATATAACCAAAATCAACATGGAACATTTTTCCATTTTCACAGAGCAAAAGATTGTGCAAATGTCGGTCACCTAAAAAGTTTTATAAGCAAATCAAATGAAATTCTGCAGTATCACAGTTTTTAAATTCGTATATATCTTTACTCAAAAATGAATACTAAAATGATAAGAAAATGAAAACGAAATTTACCAATTCCTAACACATAGCAAATAATCGAATAGCCAGCACAAGAACGTACATAATTTTCAACAACTTCCGTTTCAATTCCAAACGGTCCATTAGGGGAAGGACGAAATGATCGAAGGCACTCCTAGAAAAAATTAAAAATGATATTATGGACGAGTTAGAGGATAAAAAAGTGATCTAATATTCCTAAGAATACTTCGTATACAATATAACTAATACCAACAATATTGTACTGAAAAAAAAAAAAAAAAACCTCAAGACTTAGATTCAACAACAAATAATGCACAAAATATAAGTTAAACCGATAATTACCTGCACAGTACCCCAATTCGAGATCACTTCACGAAGTGGAATTGCTTTAATAAATTGAACAAATCCCTCAGAAGTAGATGTGGCAAGAACAGAATATGGTGTCAGACGTAAATCAAGACCATCTGCACGAAGTAAATCATCCATTAAACGAATCATTTGTATAATCAACTGATCTTGCCTGAAACAGCATTTCCATCAGATTTCTATTCAAAAAAAAAAAATTCTTTTTGAATATTTCATCCTTTCTAAAAACTGCTTTATCTAAGGAATGAAAATACTACTGTGATTTCTGAGGAAATGAAGCACCTATGCATTCCAGCTGCAAATCGAAAGCGAAATTAATGCAAATGAGTGGAATTTTTTTTTTCAGCTTAAATCGATTTGTTTGGATTCATACTTGACGCTGCACGCAAAAATACCTTAAATCATCGCCTCGTTTGAAAATTGTCACATAATTTCCGTTATTTTCAGTTCTGAATGTAAGTTTCATTGGCATTAGATTACTGTTGAAGAGTGTAGCCGTATCGGGTAATAGCGCATTTACACGCACCGTTGGATCTAGCGGTAATGGAAGACCACAAAGATTAAGCAAATCATGTTGCTCGCGTAATGAACGCCGCAAAGCTTTTTCCTTTTGACTTCGCCCGCCACTTTCTTGTGATACAAGCTTAGCCATTGACACTAGGATTTCAATCAAAATCTGAAAACCTTCCTTTAGTTGGAAAAGCCAAAATTAAAGAGGCATTTTATATTTTTTTCAAGACTCAAACTTCGAAATTAACAAATAAAAATTACAAATAAGACTGAAAGGTAAAAGAGCAAGAAAATCATGTGGACTTATTTTTTCTAAGAAGAATACGAATTCGGCCATGAACAAATTATTATAACATAGATTTAATAAACGGTATTAAAAGTTTTTTTTTTTTTGAATAAAATATAAACAAGTCAGTGGAAAAATATGCTAGGAATTTGAAAAAGGATGAGAACTTTATAATATCATCCGAATCTACTGAAAATAACTGCTTTTTGAAAAAACAAAGATTGAATATCCTTCACGTAACTATTAAAATTATCAACTGAAAACCTTACCTCTTGCTGATCAAGCGAAGCAGCTCGCCTTCTCAGATCACTACCACCACTTCGTAATGATGATAATAACAGTGACAAAACGTAGCTATACATGCGTGACATAACCGTATTGACTTGCGCTGTTGCCTCTATCTATAAATATTGTACAATGAATACTCTGTCATATTAAGGTAAAAACAAACAAGACAATTAAAACAATAAGTTATCATGCACATGAAAAAAGGCAAAATTTTAGAAATAAACTTTATAATTACCTCAACTTTGAGGTACCAATAGAGGTAATAAGTGATCGACGGATTACTGCAAGCAGAACGTATCAAGAATGAAGTAAGATCATCGCCTGTTAAGCATTTTTGCATAGCCTGTTCAACTGTTTGCTGACTATATGTTTCCTGACCATTTTCCATTGTCAATTCACTATTTCCTCCTTTGGCATCATCAATTTTCCTTCGGATTTCTTTTTGTTCCTGTATTAACTTGTAGTATCTATTGTAACGAATTTTTTTAATAAAACAGAATGATATATGATTACGTTATTTCTGGAATTTTTGCCAATATTTCAAATTTTTGCGGCAATACCTTGATTATTAAAGCTATAGTGAAGTAACTCAAGCACTTCAGCTCACGTCTACATAACCCAAGCAAATATCATCAAATATTTTTTCTTTCTTTCCATTTTCTTACCTGTGCAGGGATTTTAATAATCAGAGGATTATCTCAAAAAATCGAAAATCTTGTAATAACTTTATTTATCAAACAATAAACCAAAAAATGTAAGAATTGCTATTTTATCTGATTTCTAGAATTGCCTCAAGTCTTCAAATATAAAACCAAATACACTTCTACATTTTCTAATTTTTTTGTAGACATATATGGATATCAAAGAAATATTGGTAAGAGCATATTATTTCAACTTATGCTAAGCTCAACGCTTGTTAGTTACATTACCATTAACCATTACAACCGAAATGGAAAATTAAAAAATATAAAAAATTGATAAAAATACCTCGAATTCGTCCAAAACTTTCATTACGAATTGCTCATATTTAAGTGCCTGCACGAGTTGCGGCAAATATAATAGAATTTGCTCGGGCTTAGCATGTGATAAACGCGATACTGCATAGCGGCGCAATTCGATGTGTCGAAATGTTGGCGAAAGAAGTTCCAAGGCGTCACTGGCCTCCAGCGGCGACCATTCACTGGAAAATTTGATCCGATAAACAAGAAGATTTAATATTTCAGTTCGAATTCTTAAATAAATAAAAAGAAAAAACAGAGTTGCAAACTTTCAATTTCAGTAGTTTCTCAAGTTTTTTTTTTCTTTTTTTTTGGGGGGGGGGGGGGGGAGGAGAGGGGGGAAGGGAGTGGATAGTGATTAGACAGAGAAAAGATAACAAGCTATTATCTAAATACTACCAAGCAATTTCTAACTCACAAATTATACATAAATAACTTTAAAATATAGTAGCAGAACAATAATTACTTTACAAGGATGAGAGCATAAGCTGCTTCTTCATTTTTATTCCAAGCCACTGAGCGAACAAATTTTAATAATGCTTTACGATTACTCCGAAGAAAATATCGAAATTTCCATATTAAATCACGCTCTTCAAAGTTTATAGCATGTGCTGGTGGCAACTGAAATAGATATAATGATTAACAACAGAAAACAAAAAGATTGCAAAACATGCCAAAACAAAAAAAAAAAAAAAAAATATCAAAAATATGAAAGCAAAAATTGAAAAAAAAAATTTCTAAAAATAACACCGTTTTGAAAGAGAGAAACACTTTTAGCAATAACTGCTGTATTTGTTAAATACATATGAAAACTACGAAAAAAGTGGCCTGTCACGTAATCAACATGTAAAGGCTATCAGTGAACTTGACAATATTGCATTATAGCAGTTTCCTGTTATAATTACCGGTTACCATACTAAAATAAGAAATGTTAAACTTCTTGAAAAATTAGCGAAGGCGATAAATTTCTGGATTTAATTTTACTAGTAAAAAAATAAGAATCATACACCTGGATTATCCTTTCCAAATAATGACGTGCAGAAGCATTTGGTTTAAGTTCACGTTCAAGTGCACCAGCACGTGAAGAACGCGTCATCATGTGATGCTTGAGCTCACAAACATTTTCCAAATCCATCTCTGGATCGACTAATGGATAAACACTCCGTGTTTTTAACTCTTCTTCATCTTCATAATAAACTACAGAAACTATAGATTCCCCGAAAACAACTCGCGCCATTTCAACAATCAAATATAAGCAACGCTGTTCGACTTCACGCTGAAATGTAATTCATTTGTTCGTTAAAGAAAATATCTTTAAACATAAAATTATGTTTGTTTTTCTATTTTCAGATTTGTCTGTCTTGTTCGCATGTTCTGTGCTACGATTAATCTCCATCTGCCAAACATTTAAGTAATAGCGCTTTGTTTTTCCATAACGTGCTTTAGTTTTTCAATTAGTTAAGTACTGATTTCTATTCAGTTGTCATTACAAAGTTATGAATTCACGTTTCTTCTCATTTCAAAGAATCTCACACTTTATCACAATGACTAGTACAATGAGAAATATCGGAAGCAACTAACTTCTTTCTTGATTTGTTCAATACGTGGAAATGTAAGCCGATCAAGCCAATCAACATGTTCGATCAGTCTCTCACCATATTCTTTTGTTCGCTTTTGTAAGCGATCGACACCTGTTTGTTTTGTGAACTATAACAATACAAATAACTTAATCTATAGTATATAATTTTCCTTAATACACTCTACCAGCTGGAAACGCAACTCACAATGATAATAATAAAAAAAAAGAATAGATTATTAGTCTCAACATTGGTAAGTATGACATATTCAAAAAGCTGGGAAAAAAAACTACAAAACTGTATCATTCCGTCCAACATTTCGGACCTTGGATGGTAAAGGTGGCCTCAAATAATCATCAGGTTTTGTAGCCACTTCCATTTTTAGCGCAATAGTACCAGTTCGAAGAACTCCGCGTTTGCTAAACAGCGAAACGGATGAATGTGCTATAAATCGTGCGTCTAAGCTATCTGATACATCCCACAAGCATGCATGGATAAATGAATCAAGGCTTAGCTCACTGAAAATAAGAAACACAATTAAGAAAAGCTATATGCATTTCTGAGTACTTTTAATTAATACTCTAAGGAGGCTAAAAAAGTCAATGCTCAAGCATTTCAGTACGGAAAACATATTCTAAACGAAGAAATTAAAATCTTGTTAACAATTGTAATCCTTCCCAAGCCTAAGGATCAAATCACAAATTTCTTTTTTTCGAATTTTGAAACATTGAAAAAAATTTTAAACTATAGATCCTTTAAATTCTTGTTAGCAGTAGCCAAACTAATTTACTACATGAAGTGCAAGTTTTTAATAAAATCATGCAACAAGTAAACCTTATTTTGATAGGTAACAAAATCCATTCATCCCAGGAATGAAGCGTTGTACGAACATGACTTGGTGGAGATTTGTATGATGTCGAAACAGGTACACCCACTCGTCGTTTATTGCAATAAACCTATAAAAAACTGCCAATGGATAGAACGAATTTTGAAATTCAATAACGGTTCTCATTATTGAACTACTGGTGAAGATTACCTAAACCTAGATTAAAGTTATAAGTACTGAAGTCATCACGAAGTTCTGAGATACTTTAATATACAAATTTTGGTATTCTCAAACGTTTAAAAAGATAGAAAATATATATTAAAAAAGCTAACCGAAGCGGTGATGAAGAAATTACCACCCACAACACGATAGGATTTATCTAAAAGTGATGTACTCCCTTCTAAAGAACCAATTCGTAACTGTACATTCCCCTCGAGGTCACAGCTATGAACATACAAAAATTCATTGTCCATCCTTGTTTATCAACCTATATTCCTCTCGGTAACTGTTAGTTGATTAAATGGCCATTATCAAATAGCGATGATCTATTCCACAAGGACCTGAAATTACTCTGTAATGCCTTATTCAAAAAATTTTCTTGAAATCCAGCTTATATTGTAAAAAGTTAAATTGTTTCCGTCCTTTACTAATTTAAGCAAAATTAAAAATAAAGCTTAAATCTATTAAACACTTATTGCAATACGTTCTCCACATTCCATCATCATTCAAAATTATTAAATTCTTTCGGAATATTTCACAGCGTTTATGTGCTGGTGCATCTTCACATTACACTTTCACTGTTCTTATACATAATTTATTGATTTTTTTTTTTTTTTGAACAAATAGATAAGTTCAGGAGCATGTGCAAATCCCGTATCTCAAACAATAAAAACTACTTTTACTGAGAACTTGATATCGTGATAAGTTGAATGATACTTTGAAGGGAGGACTCACAGAAACAATATTAAAGTAGCAGGGTAATAACATCGTAATGAAATCAACAGCTACCAGGGTAAGATAGAAAATCCCTGAGCAGGCAAAAATATGCTTATTCTTATTTTTTCGTAATTTCCATGCATCGTCCTAAACATTAGAAAGTATTCTATACAAATAATATACAAAAAAAAAAAAAAAAAAAACAATAATACAAGGAGAGTCTTGCATATTCATAAAATTAAAATGATGAAAGAAAGGGAAGACATGTGAAAAAACGATTTTTGATCTTAGAAAATTTAAATATAATTTAATAAATCCCAAAATCACCAACCAATCATGATTGAAAAAAATATAAAACAAACTGGGTTAATATCTTAAAACAGCAATATAAACTTCTTAAGGTACCGCATTTGCATTTATGAAACACATATAGCATAATGATGCAGAAATTTCGATTAATTAGAAATATCGCTTATTTTAAAACCTAGCAGTCCATGAAACTGTGCAGACAAAACCTGATTTTCATCTTGGAAAAAGCTAAATACTGAATTTATATCCAAGATTATAAATTAGAGATCGAGGTTTGAAGTTGAACATTATCAAAAATTATAAAAGAAAACAAGAAGTGGAGTTGCTACATGGATTTTAAATCATTTTGGCGACTTCTTCTTGCTACCACTTCTTTTTGACGGAACATCTCTACCTGATAGAGGCCTTGGACTATTGTTTGGACTCTCTTCGTGTATTGGTTGCTGAATAGCACTGCGACTTAATGATGCTGGTGAGGTAACCGAAGAACTAGAAAATAAGCGCTCCGATTCACGCATACCTTTCCTTGCACCTTTTTTATCTAATTTTAAGCTATTTTTTGATGGTGGTGCAACGAGTGTTAATCGATCCCAACCTATAAAACACCATAACATATTTAAGCTTCTCTAAATATCTGAAAGCCATTGAAATAAGTAGAGCAGAAATTCAAATCGAAAATGTTGGAGTAATCGGTATAATTCATGACTGCAGAAATATTACCGATAAAAAGTTCAGCACATAAGGCTAAAAATCAGTATATAAAGATTAGACATCTAAATATACTGCAATAATCCAAACAAACAACTTCATGATCACTCAAACTAACAAGGTGTATGACACAGACAAAGTCTAGAAGATTCTGTCTTGATGTCTAACCTTTTACGACATTTCC
Organism: Brugia malayi; assembly: GCF_000002995.4. Classification (NCBI taxonomy): domain Eukaryota; kingdom Metazoa; phylum Nematoda; class Chromadorea; order Rhabditida; family Onchocercidae; genus Brugia; species Brugia malayi. The sequence continues at coordinate 5,627,384 of NW_025062477.1, forward strand.
ATAGTCGGCCGTTTCTTCCAGGTATGAACCCTCAAAATTGTAAATTTGTTGTTCAAGAGCACTAAGTGTTTCCTTTAAAAAACATGTTATAAGTGAGGAAGCTTCATTGTAGAAAATTCAATCAGAAAATAAAGCTGAAGAACTGTTTCAAACGTCCTATAAAGCTATAAAAACAAGTTATCATATCATACTTTATATAGAAGATGTCAAGTAAAAGCTCAGGACAGCTTAAAACAAATTAATGAATATATGTAGAAGGCATAAGATGAATTATAGGGAAAGTAATTTTAATTTAAACTTACTGCAAGTTCGGTACGACGTTTCACAAGATCAGCTAATTCTCGCCTTGTTTCGTTCAAATCTTTAGCCATTTAATCGTTTAGTCTCTGCTAAAAGCACAACATAAACAGTGTTCCGGATTTGAAGTACCACAAAATCCGGAATGTTACAAAACAAGGAGCAGCTGCTAAGTGTGTCACCACTTGCCCAGCAAAAATCAAGAAAATATTGACAATATTACAAAATAAAAAGTTAACGATAAAAAATACTGTAAGAAAAGAGGAGAAAGCAGGAAATGACAGAATTTTCACAATAATATACATAGAGAGTTGAAAAGACTCACGAATTGTTGTGAGAACGTAGAAAGTTTGCTAAGTGCTAGAGATACAAATGCAAAGTATAGTGTTGAGGAAGAGATTAAAAGAGAAGCAAAATAGTGCACATCCTACAGGAAGGATTGCTTAGCTGGACGACGATACAAAGCTCTGCGACTACCGACAGTTTGAGGATAGCAGAAAACTTAACAAAGTTTCTTGGTTATGCCGGATTTGTCGGAATGGTTTGGTTGGACTTCCGTCTTTTTTTTTTTTTTTTAGTAAACAAGAAGTCGTTTGTTAGGGAATAGCAAGAGGCATGTGAGATGGATTCGATATGTTTTTTGTTCTTTTCGGATTTATTTGGGGGATTTGGATGGTTTGGATTCACTTTTTTTGTTATCGTAAAATTTAAATCGGAATCAGTTCTGATGCTTTTTATGCATTCATTCTATATGTAAAAGTAAGAACACAGGTATACTTACGTTGAAATGTTCACGCTCACGTATATCGACAATTCATATATATATGTATGTATACATGTCATGACTGACACATTTACATATGCAATACATAAACAGATGTGTATGCGCTCGAAAGATTCAAAGCGGTTTTTTTTTTTTTTCTGATTTGATATGAAGGTTAAAGAAGGTCACGTACGTGTGCTGGTTGACTGGATGGTAATGGAGTTACTTGTATGAGGATGAATGAGAAAAGTAAGGGTGGTATAATGACAAGAACGATAGTGGAATATCCGAAACCTTTATCAAACATGTCATATTTGCGGAATGGATTGATAGAGGATGATAGCGATGATGAATTATTCGATTGTTGCAGCTGTCTTAGGACAAGGTTAGGTGTAGTTAAATTTTATTTTAATCAAGTAACGACAAACTTAGTTTATTTTAAAAAAAAATTTTTTTTCAGATTGAAACTTTGCTGGATTTAGATATTTTTTTGAAGAAAATGTTGAGCTTAATTTATGAAAAAAACTACTCCATTGATTTTCCTTGCTGTCAGGAGAGTTATTCGTGTTGTTTTATAGATTCATTATCTTTTTCTTCTTTCACCAAATCTTTTTTCTATTAGTAATTGAAAAAGTCATCTCCATGCTTCAGTTTTTATCGATAAATCTGTAATATATCTGTTTTCGACGATACTTTTATTTTTCTCAACATCACTAACTTCTCTATGTAAAATAAATATTCTTTTAGTAATTGTAGTGATACCACGAAGAATTCATTTTATTGTGATCTTTGATATTTTTGAATTGCGATAGTCATCAACACCGCTGAACAGTCTATTTTACTAAAACCTCTATTATTGATTAAGAGTTAATTGTTAAGTATACAGAATTACTGTAGTTTCGTATTCCAAAGTTAGCTTGTTTGATTCAGGTCTTCTTTCATATTCATTTAAGCAAATGCTCATCGATTTCGATTTTTTAAAATGATTTTGGACTATGATTGAATTTTTTGAACTGTTGGAGATCTTAGCTGTCTTTTAAGTATGTATTCATTCTATTCTCTAACCTAAATTGCATATACTATTAGTTGTCAGATTTTTTCTGTTTAATCCATCGGATGGTAAGATTTTCAACATATGAAAGAAATACGATGCTGTGATATCAACGGCATCATTTTTTCTTTCCTTGCATATGCAGTTATTTTTCTGGCAAAATTTCTAACTTCTTTACTGTATTATTTTGTTTAATTTCATCTTTTACTTTTTTTTTTCTTTTAATTTTGCTAAAGTAGAAAATGGTTAGGTTTGCATGATTCCTTTTTGTTCGGTTTTTCTCTATTTTGCAGTTTATCTGTATTTCAGTTCTGGTAATCTTGGACCCTATACTGTTCGATTGTTTTTCTGTTCTAAACCAGGTCGCATTATGGTTTTCCTCTTTTCATTATTAGCATTATATTTGATATATTCAAGTAAGCTATTTATTTTCTTTTTAATATGATTAATTTTGAGGAATATTTTTGTTTGTATCAAATCTTTTTTAAAATTCAAGTAATTTGGTTTCAATACCTGACTTTTTAATTGCTTTTTCTTTTCTTTTTTTTCTTTTTGCTTTTTGCTTTTTATTCCATTTTAGACTATGTAAACTTATAGTTTGAAATATCAATTTTTGTTTATAGCTGGCAATTTTTCAAATATTACAGACTGGAACAGCAGTGCAGTCATGCATTCAGATGTGGCATCAGTAGTAACTCCGAGTAATCATTCACGGTTAGTGAAATCATTAACTTTTATGTCTAACTTTTTCATTGCATCTGTAAAATCTAAAATAAATTTATGATCACTTTAAAGTAGAACTATCGTCAGCAGTGATTCCTTTCTAAGCTATTAACAACATATGCAGATGTTTTCAACCGCTAAGCAGTAGTGATTTCAATACGATTGAATATTATGGGACATTGGAGAATTTTGTTGATTTTAGGGCGCATAAAATTTTACTAGATTTATGTAAAGCTTATGTGGAACAAAAAGTGAGTGGTGATTTGTGTAACCGCTTATGTTATCATAAAAAGTGGAGTATTTTGGATATTTATGAGGGAAACAAAATTGTTATCACGATCAAGGATGGTGGACAAGAGGTTATACTCAAAAGTCAACATTTATATATTGATGAATTTGAACATTTGGATCCACGAATTAACGAGAGCTTGTTTTTTGATGCTGTAAATTTTTGAATTTTTTCTTTTTTTTTTTTAAGTTGACTCCAAAGTTCTGGACAACTTAAATTTTTTTATTGTTCTGTACCATAAAAGAAAGTTTCTTATAATAATCTTCTAAAAGATCCAAAAAACGACAATTGGAAAAGAATGAATCGATATTTTAATAACCGATGACGTTATTATATGGTTTTTTTTACAATATTATGAGGAATAATGAGTGAACCGAACATTTTCAAAAAGAAAAAAAGACAGATGCGATTTGCAAATAATAGTAATATTAATAATAGAAGACATATGTATAGTCAGGATAGATATATCTATCGAAAAATGCTGATAGTCGTAAACTTATGTAGTATGTGCTGAAATTATTTTAAAATATTTTCATTTAAATTATATGCATGTCTTTTTTTCTGTTTTTATTGTGCATTTATTTTGTACCACTCTTTACTTGTAGGTCCTCGGTATAGTTAATTATAATCTAAGGTTGGGTTGGCCTTCACACTACAAACATCATCTGATTGAAATTCTCTGGCCAATGTATGTTCGTAAGGGACGTGATTCGTTGTCTGAAGCCGATCGTCGAAGTTTGTGGGCACTTCTTTCCCAGGATGAATATATTACTTTTCGAGTTTTACCTCTTACGCGTGTTACACCGAAGGTAAAATAAATTCGTTTCATATATTCTTTAATTTTTTTGTCAGAGGAGTTTATTTTCAGAACAGTAATGGAATTAGGAGAAATATTTAAAATTTGTTTTTCAAGAACTCAATTAGTTAAACATGGAAAGAAACCATAAATTCTTGTGCTGGTTTATTGAACACTCATATTTCAGATTATTGGTACATGTGGACATTTTTACCAGGTGGAAACATTGGTTCCATTCCATATGAAAGGTTATTATATGAATTTAAAAGCTAAAATATTGCTTCATTTGATGGGAACACTGAAATTGTTCGATGAATTTTTGAACGAACCATTAGAGTGGTGTGATATAAAATTTGATAATCTTGGACTTGCTGCTGATTATCCGAAAAGGTCAGTCCAGTTCCTAAAATTTTTCAATTCCCGTCAATTTTCTATGGAATTTCATGCCTCTCGTATTATTTGCAACATTACATCTTTCTCAAAAAAAAAAAAAAAAAAAAAAAAAGGAAAATCTCTCTTTATTTTTTGAGTATTTTTTTTTTTCTGAGTAATTTTTGAGTATTTCTGAATCCTTTGTTCTTTGAAAGGGGTTTGATTTAGTTAAAAACGATAAACAGAGGGATTTTACTCGTATTCATTTCAAACATAGATGAAAAGTAGGTTTTGAAAGTCGAAATCGAGTATGTCACTTCTATTTCATATATAAAGAAATTCACAGATTCATGGTAATGGACGCGGATATGTTGTATACTAAATCGCGTTTGAAAGCCATATTGACTAGTCGAATATGCAAACAAGATGAGGATTGTCATTATTTCGATTGCTATGCTAAATGCAATAATGAGACGGGATTCTGTACTGATCGAACAAATAGTAATTTAGAAGTATGTTTTTATACGCTAATCCTGCTCCATGTATTCGTTTTTCCTGCGTTTATTCTTTTTTTTTTTTTTTTCTTTTGAATCAAAAAAAAAAACTGGACAAATGAAGCCATATATTGCTGTGACGAGGCAAAGGTATATTTTCAAATTTAACTTCATTTGGTGAAATTATACACATAGCCTTTATCATTTAAGTATTAAAAAGATCAGTGCGAGAAGTTGCAAAAGCATATTGATTTCCAACAAATTTGATAAAAATAATCCTTTTATGACGTAAATCTATGATCAAGTTGTTGACTACTTTTTTTAATTAGCTGCGAGATTGCAACTAATTTATCTTTTTTAATCGGTCATTTAAACAGAATTTGATATACCCATAATTTTTTTAGCAGTGTTGTCGCCACGGGAAATAATTACAGTTGTCACTAAATTTCCTTTTAATTTCTTTCTAACTGATTTATGAGAATTTATGATTGAAGCTTCAGTTTGTTTAAATGCTGGTAATCGACCCCTTCAAATCTTTATTCAGAATATGATAGCGTATTTTTAATGTAAGAAAGGAAAAAATAAAGGAAGCAAATTTTTGTAAGAATAATTGAATTGTTGCTATGACATTTATGTTGTAATTTTTCCCGAATAAAAGGAGCAAATCATTATGGGCTTTGAAATAATCTGGTTTTACTAGGAGAAAATGATAGTTTGGAATAAGGAGGTGGGAAATAAGACTGTAGGACAAGATAAAGCTGTTCATTATTTTTATTGTTTTTATTCTTAGGACAATTCCCATCCACACATTAATATTTTTCATTTGAAAAAAAAAAAAAAAAATGGTCTTCAGTTATCAATTAATAAAATTTCAGATAAATGTGAATTTTTCTGGTGTGAATTATTTTAAATGTTTGCTTTTTTCATATTTTAGTATATTGTTTTTCACGTTAAAACACATCCATTTCTCCTGTCACAGTAACAAGTTCAAGAAACTTGCCGTTAGTGGAAAATGAGTCAAGTAACAGGTTAATATAATTGAAACAAACTAAGTTTTTTACAGGTATTTTGCGATAAGCTCATTTACCAATTGTATGGTAAATTTTGGACAAAATCGAATCGGTACCTGGCTGCATGTCGTGACACTTCAGTGACATTTGAGCAACGAATTGCTGATTTACGATTGTTATGGTCATGGAACTTTTCCGATGTGTAATTTTTTCTTAATTAGGTGCCTTTGATTAAATTTTAAATTGTTAAACAAATTAATGGGCAAATCAACATATTTTGCTTGTGCCTGCGAACTGTCCATTAAATCTGACTTTCATGTTCTGAGTTAAATGCTTTTTATTTTCTTTTCGTTAATTGTATGATTTTATTTGTTTCTGCTCTTTATTTCCCAATCCTTTATTTGATTTTCGCTGCTCCACTATGTTGGTATTACTTGATTGTTTTTGACATATTGATATTATGATATTGTTTCATTATTTTTGACATATTGATATTATATCTTGTTGTTTCGGTTTAGCATTTTTATAACTTCAGTGATTAAAGGAGGTAAGGTTGAAAGGTCATGTGGTAGTTCCTTGTATGGGTTCCATTTTTTAGGATGTTTTTTTCTGCACATAGAATTGTATACTTCGCAAACTGATCTAACTCACTATCATTTTATATCTGATCTCCAATTAATTAGTCTTTCAGTACTGTAAGATACAGAAATGTCAGGAAAAAAATAGAATGGTTTTGGATTTTGTTTGAAAAACTATGTGCGATTAGCAATCTAACTGATTCATTGCTTATTGAGTTAAAAAAACCAATTCTTTCTGATTTTCCCTCCTATGTTGTTGTTTCAGATATTCCTGTATTTTTTTTTTTTTTTTTTGATGTGATTGTACTGCCTTAAATGTGATATTTTTATGAGGGAATAATTTCGAAATTACTCAATAAGTTACCATTTTTTGGTGATTTACAGTATTTCAGTATTGTTTCCTAGAAATAGCAGTTTTCTGTGTTTGTCTTTTTGCGCATCCGCCGATATTTATTATCATTTCCATTGTTGAAAAGAGATTCTTTGCTAGGATTGTCAAATTCTTCAATATCATTCATCTTATCAAAATTTTTATCTGTCAATGATAAATTGACAACGTAAAAGTAAACGAGTATAATGCATTTAAAATTAAAGATATCAATCATTTAAATATTTTGGTATTTCCATAAATTTCAAACAGTTTATGCAAAAAAATAGCGAAGAATGGAAACCTGTTCTGCTTAGCTTTAATCATTTTTTTAAGGTTTAATTTCTAAAAACAAACTTAAAAAATTTACCAAGTCTGATCACCTTTTTTTCAATTATTTTCAATGAAATAAGCATTATATTTATACATTTTCTCAAGAAAAAAAAAAAAAAAAACAAATGATCAACAATGAGAAAAATTATTTCTTTCCCTTCAATGTAAACAACAAGTAAAAGCAAAAAGTTGCAATGGTTGAAGATTTATAAAATTTTAAATTTCGATAGCATTTTTATGCGGGACGAGAATGTTTCTCTTTTTCTTTCAATTAATAATTTATTTTATTGCAAACAGAGATATAAAATGTCGAAGGAAATATGAAGGAAATAATTTGATTGGAAATGTTTTTTCAATTTCAATTCAAATGAAAACAAATTAAGTCACAATAATTTCACGTAGCTTATTGACTCATTCTTCTAATTTGTTGATCGTCCTTTAGTTTCATTGCCTTTTCTAACATTAAAGCAGCTTCTGCCATTCTAAGATGTAAGATGGCATTCTGTTGTTTGAGTTTGTCAGATTCATCCTCAAGCTAGAAATAAATTTTTTTACTTCCTAAAAGTAATGGTTGAATTTTAGTTTAACTTTATTTCTGACTAAATTTAATAAACGTAGTAAAAGTTTGATTGAATACATTTGCAAAGAATACCAAATGAGCAGAGAGATGAATACAAGAAAAGATAGAATTAGCATATTATTGGGGTAAAATAGGACTAAAATAAAATAAATATTAATGTGAACCATAAAATATGTTTATGTAACTTTTCCGGAAAGATAATTCAGGAAATCTGAGGCTACGACCTAATCAGAATGAGAATTTCATGAAAATATTATTAATTATATATGTATAAAATAAGTTTAATATCAAAACTGATGGAGGTGCTGTGAGCAGAACTGATAGTTTAAAATCACAAATAATTGGAATTGAGATTACTTCAAGCTTTTTTTAATTCATATGACTTTTCTAAGAAAAAGTGTACAAAAAAGAAATTTATATAAAATTATGATTTCATTTATAAAACCAGAAATTATGATAATTTCATGATAAGTAGAGTAAAATTTTGAAATATGTAATATAAACTTAAAAGAAAATGATAAATGCTGTGAAAGCAAATATTAATATTTACGGGAAGTCTTTAATTAGATAATCTTTCATTACTTTTTCATCATGAAACAAAGTAATACTTTAATTATTCCATAATTTTATCAACTTCACATACTTTTTTCTTAAGCTTTCCGTAAATGCTATTACTTATTCCAATTAATAAAACAAAAATTAGTAAATAAAACAAAAATTAGTAAAGAGAAAATATTTCTGAGAAACTATAATTTTCGAAGAAAAAAAAGGTACATTTAAGAGAAATGCTATAAAAGCTGATAAATGATTATATTCCATTTCATTTTATAGCTAATGGATTGGTATGAATTTCAAACTAATAAACCTGAATTACCTGCTCATTTGAATCGTTTTGGTAAAATGGAAAGTTTTTTTCATCTAATATCACTAACAAATCCTTATACACAGTTTCCAATTTCCTTTTTTTATTACATATCTGACATAGTTTGTTCACCTGAAAGATGGCATAAATTCATTATGCAATAGTTACACCTGTCAATTAATATTTATTAACTTTTAACAAATTTCGATAAACTTTTGCTGTACAACTGCAAGAGATTTGAAAAAAAAAGAAACGATGATAAGAGTTTAATTAAAAAATATATTTGGATGCATTAAATTAATAATAATTACTCATAATAGATAGAAAATCATTACTTTATCTTATAGAAGTAAAAATTATGATAGGTACGAAATATTAAGGTTAAAAGAACTCATTGTTTCATTTTCATGTAAATATGGCGTGAATTTCCTTTTTTCTCTCAGCACAAAAATTATTGATAAAATTAAAGTGATGGATGATTACTTTTTTTAGAAAAAATATCACTGATAACTTACTTCTTTCCATTTTTCAAAGCAAGGAATATGAATTGAACGACTACATTGTGATATACAAATATCATTCAAACAAAAATATTCCAAACAGCTAGGACATAATGATGATTTTTTCCATTTGGCAAAGTTTAATTCGAATTCATAAAATTTTTGAAGAAGAAAGCACTGAAAAAGTTAGTAGCACAGGTATTCATTCATAGGTATGAAAATAGTACGATTTAAAATATGTATACATACTGTCTATTTAATGATATTATGCTAACTGCATTTTATTGAATTGTATCAAATAAATAAATTAAAATTGAATGCAAGATGGATGATTCTGATACAGTGTACATCACAATTAGTGTGACAAATAAGGGAATGATTATCACACAGTGATTTTGTAATCATTGATAATGATATCAAATGCTGTGTGATATGATAGCAATGAATCTAAGACATCGAGCTTTAGTCTATACTCAAAATAATTTACTATTATAAATAAATATAAATAATTTTTTTAGTAAAAAATAAATATTGCAAATGATCTTTTTCGTACTAACAGAATCAAATAAATTATCCATTAAATAGATTAGTCATTTATTTTGAGAGAAATTGAATTTGCATAAGAAAGACATTAATTGTCTGATGCTTACAAAAGTCAACAATATTTCTATTGTTTTAATCAAAATTATATTTAAATATAAAACGAAAAAAACTCAGCAGTAACACATTCAATCAATCAATCAATCAATCAATCAATCAATCAATCAATCAATCAATCAATCAATCAATCAATCAATCAATCAGTCAGTCAGTCAGTCAGTCGGTCAGTCAGTCAGTCAGTCAGTCAGTCAGTCACGACATACCAGTCTAATTCCTTCGGAAAAATATTCAGCATGCATTTCTTTCTGATTTAAAGTTTTTTTCATGCGCCTTTCGAGCTAAAACAAAAAAGTTGTAAGTAACATATTAGAAATAATCTATGAAATCAATTCCTTTAATAATGAAAAAAAAAAAAAAAAATAGAACTTAGAATTGGCGTCAAGATTTATAGAAAATAATTATCCAAAAATATTATGCATAATAAATTTGAGAGAATTCTCGGGAATATTTCACATGATTACTGCTTTTTATAGTAAATTAACCTAATGCATAAATTACAATCATTTAATAACTTTTTTTCGAATTTATAAATTCAATCGGAGTATGTCCTATTCGAAATGTAACACTGAGGATGAAGCATGAAATCAGAATTCATTTTGAATGATACAAATTAACAGTTTGTTATCTTATCTTTGTACTTATTATTTCTAACCAGCAAGTAAGATTATATATTTTTTTTAATTTATTTTCCTTTTACTAATATTTTTTTTCCTTTTTCTTTTTAAATTAAAATGCAATTAAGTCAAACTAACAATATTATGTAGCGCAATTGGATATCGACTATTTGTAGATAACTGATTCGTTCCTTCACGAATAAATGATGGCTTAGTTGCACCATTCCTCATAAATCTTCCGCGACAAATTGGACAGCGAGTCACATAGCGCTAAAGTTTAAAAAGCTTTTTTTTTTCCTCTCTCTCTCTCTCTCTCTCCCTCTCTCTCTCTCGTTTTTTTCATCAACATAAAAATTATGTTTCATTTTTTTTTCTTTGTAAATAAATTTAAATAATATGTTAGCATAATTTAATTTAACTTAATTTCTTTTCCAAATGACCAATGGATATCAATTTTAATTCAAATGATCCGGTAGATACCAAGAACAAAAAAAAGAAAAACGATTGAATCACTTAGATTATAATAAATCTACAGATATCATATCTGACTCAAATAATCCGACAAATATTTTATCTCTAATTCAGCTACCAAAACTTGATGATACCATTTTTTAAGCCAAATGATCCGACAATTATTATTTCTGATTCAAATGATTTTAATATATTTGATTTATCATAAAGAAATCATTGATAAATGTTGCATAATTTTCATAAGCATACTTTTTTTTCCATGTCATAATGCACCGAGAATGAAATGTATGACCACATTGTAGCACTGAAAGATTAAACGAGAAAATAGGCATTGTGCATATGACACATTGAACTATGGAAGGCATTCCTTATCTGAAATAATTGAAATTGGTGAAATTGAATAAATGAAACGTTTGGGGAAATATTAGTTAAATAAGTTTAAATGAAAAAAAAATTTAATTTGTAAGGTAAGATAAAAAGGAGAAAAAAACTGCACTTTCATTAAATAGTTTCTAAAGTCAATTTTAAAAATGCTCAATTGTAAATTTAACACTGACTAAAATTTAGATTTCCTAAATAATAATAATAATAATAATAATAATAATAATAATAATAATAATTGATTACCATCGAACATTATGTATCAGTTATCATTTACAATTGTAATTTTGATCATGAACCGCTCTATAATATAGATTGATATGCTAACAGATCAAATATGACGAGAAAGAAAACAAAGAAATTATTAAGGATTTGTTGATCAAAGATCATTAGTATATGATGTATACAAAGAATATAAGTATCATTTGTAAATATAGGAGTTTTAGCAGGAATAAGAGAATTTTTAAATTTTCAAAAATCATTTATAACAGATATATCTCACTTATTTGTAGTGAAGAATACTTATTAATTTATTAAACTTATTAAAATCATTACATTTTTATTTTTAATATATATTTAATATATTTTTAATATATATTATATTTCAATAATATCGCCTTCAAAATAAAAGTAAACGTTTTCAATATTTCTGCAAAAATTTGTAAATGCAAATGAAATACTCAATAAATTAGATTAAATCTTTATCATTTTCCTTCTTTTACTCCATGTCACAACATTTTCCAATTATCTTTTAAAAATGATTGGAAGGAATGATTAATATCAAATCCATGATGAAATACAATGAAAATTAAATTGGTAGCAATTGACTGAGTTGATTATTTCTATTCAAAATAAGTTTGCATAATTTGAAAAAGTACAAATGCCGATCTAAAATTCGAATTCGGATTTAAATTACTAATTTCTTTGTTAAAATTATTTTTCTGGTCAGTATTACTAAATAAGAAAACATAAGTTAAGTAATCAATAATAATTTATAATCAAGTTACTATCAGTATCGTTAATTTTACTTTCACCATAAGTATCATAAATATTTCATATTTCTTTGTTTAGCTGAAATAAATTCAAATATAAATAAGAACTAAATTTTCTGTTTCAAATGTAAGGTGACCACAAACAAATAAATATGTGTTATCTTTAATCAGCAGTTGATTGAGCCTAAAATCTGACATCAATTTTTGAAAATTTGAATGTAGTAAATCTCTTTTCAATCTTCATAAATAACCAAAAATTTTATTATTTATGATAATTTCATTTATTATTGTCACTCTGTCTATCATACAACAACAAAAACAACAATTATTATTATTATTACTATTGTTAGTATTATCATTACTACTATTATTATTGTTATTATTATTTTACTAATCATAATATTATAATTATGTTTATTGCTATCACATTATCATGAAGTTTTTTTCTAATATCATTTTTTAATTCTTTGGCAATAAGAACCTTTCATTTACTCCGTTAATTACAATAAGTTTAATTGATGAGTCATTGTTTACTATCAAATTAACTATCATCTTGAAATGACAATGTTACTTTTATACTGATCAATTTCAATGCTTTAAATTGATATGGTTACTGCAAAACTACAGTAGACTACAGTAACCTGATTATGAATATCCAATTATAAAAGATTTGTCAAGGAAAATGATTTTAATAAATTGATACTAAGTTCTTGTTTATATTAATCTTCACTATTTCAGGCTGCTCAATGCAGGCATAAAACAATAACAAATAGTAATGACAATAAGCAGCTAATTTTTTCTTTTTTTTAATCGATTGAAGTAAAAATGCAAAACATAAAAAATAAAAATATCAAACAAAAATAAAAGAATGAGAAATGAATAGAAAAAACAAAACAGAAAAAAAAAAAAAAACAATGAAAAATAAACTAAATGTAATACTAATATTTTTGCTTTGATACGAACATATTCGTAATTTACTCTTATATTTCATATAATAATTCTTAATTTGGATTTCATTGCTTAATAAACACTGAAAATATACTCTCAACTTTTCTGAACTATTTGTGATATATTTTAACTTAGCATTTATTGGATTATTTCTAGACTATGTGGGAGATTGCAGTTTCAAATTATCATTTTTATCAGAAAATTTATGCAGATTAGCAGCAACCAAAGTTTAACTTTTTATATTTTGATCATTTTTATTGAAAAAAGCTAGAAATTTTAAATGATAAAAAATATCAAAAATAACTTTAAAAAATATTTTCTTTCTAAAAACTGCAATATAGTTTATTGATATAATGAATAGATATTTCTGTTTCTGAATATTTGAAATGAAACTTTGAAAGTAGAAAAGTTCCATAAACATTACAAACAGTTTGTGCGACAATACCAAATTTAACTCAAAAGATTTTTTTATCATTGTATCCAAATGTATAATAAATTTAGCATAGAATTTTTTTTACTTCCTATGCTTAAATTTCAATCATTTTTCAACTTCAATTACTACTTATCGTTCAGTTCTTTTAACTTTTAATTATTTCAGCTAATGACAGATTAGATTTCTGCAAATCGTTATTAATTAGAGTATAATGAAAAAATATCAAATTCTGCGCATGGAATGCTATCATTGAAGCTTAAGCAGTTAATTACAGTCTATTCTTGAGAAATGTCATTTTAGAATTTCATTCTAAATTTTATTTAAACTAATTTTTGCAAAATTATCTCTTAAATTGTTAAGTGCATTTTTTAGCTAACTGATATTAAAAAACTGAAACACTGATAAATTTATCTCCTATATTTTGCTAGCAAGACAGGATAATGGTTTGTTAAACTGTGGCATTTGACAATTAGGATAAATGATATTTCAACGCTTCAAATAGATTTTCTGAATGTATGATTGTTAAAGACTTTGTTTTATATTTTTTATATTTATTTTAGTATTTTTAGAGAAGTATTTTGTTCAAATTGATTTTCTGAAATTTTTAATTTTAGTTAAAAGAGATAAAGAAATGGCAGTACTTAAGTAAAAGTAATATCATTTAGATAAGTCTTTGTGCAAGGCTTATTTCATTTAGCATTTCGATGTTTTTGAAAGAAAATTTATGTTTATTTCATACAAAGTTTTGCATTAAAATGAACAGAAACTGAGAAATTACCAGTTAATTAGATTGGTATTCATAAGATAATCATTTTACGCCCAGCTTAAAGCAATATTAAATGCAAGATATTGCATCTAGAGATGTAGAATTATTTGTCAACTTAATTTCCGTACAGTTTAAACTGTTGGTAAAATTTTTACTGAAATCTTCTTCGGAACTGCTTTTTTCTTCGAGAATGGTTTCTTCCACAGAAAAACCTTTTCCCACAAAGTCTAAAAAATTTATAAGATCATATATATATTGCAAAAAACATAAATAAATGAGAAATAAATATCACAGTCCGATTAAACTAATAAATGAATAAAATTAATTTTGAAAAAATCTTACCAATACCTTTTTCACTAATACTTTCTTCTTCGAGTGTTGTTGCTTCTTCCACAGAAAATTGCTCTTTCTCCATCACTTTTTCATCTCCGAAAACAAAATTAATGCAAATTAGAACAACAATAAGTGCTGAAAGCATTGTTGAAGTAAGTTGTATCTGCAAAATGATACTTTAAAATTTTCTATTGGAACATCAAAGATTCAATGAATTTTAGTCAGTAGCTTTCATAGGATACTATCAACTTTCCTTCAATATATGCAAAAGAATTATTTTCCTAGAAAACTGCAATGAGTAATATTTTTTTTTGAAATTATCGACGAATGAGAATATTTCTTGACAAATTTGAAACTTTATGTAATTAATAAAATTTGAAATATTTTAAAATGATTGTAAATGGCCTTACATATCAATGCATATGTAGAAGAATTTTTGTTCTCTTAAAAAATTTTTCATCCTGATAAAATGCAATGAAATTATTTAAAAAAGAAGAAAATGCTGAAATATTTATCGACTATCAGAAAAGTAAACAATAGTTGAGATGTTAATATTATGTACTTTAAACCTGATCTTAGTTTCTTCTTATCTGAAAACAGTTTGATGAATCATTATTGTTGATATTATATTTGAACTACCAATTAAAACAATTATTCATACTTTTTCGCATTCCATTAATATAAATATAATACAGCACAAAATGATTACTTTTAATTATTCTAATTTTTTTAATTAATTTGATTCGTTTTAGTTTTATGTTCATTTTGTTCATTAAATAACTTTTATATCGCTAATTCTTTTAAATGAATTTACAGTAAATTTATTTGTTGTTAGTTCACTTTTGTATTTTATTTCTCAAAAAATGATTGCATAATATGACATGATATGATTGTTGTATTTATTTTATATTTTTGCTTTTTGAAGGGATATTATTAGCAAGTATTGTCAGTATGATTATTAAATACTTATTAATCAATGATATTAGAATATCATATATGCCACATCAATCTTTTTTGTTTTGTTATTTTTTACTAATTTTTTATTTTTTCATTTTTTTCGGCTTTATTTTGTTATTTGTTTTATGTTTTTGTCCTTTGATAAATACTTTTTGCGACCATTTTAAATTGGTAAATCTGACAAACTAAAAAAGAATATAATCGAAAACACTCACAAGAAGAAATATTCACTGAAATAATGCATCTGTTATTAATTTATAAAAATTTCAACACTAATATTTATAAATGTTTAAAGACATAAGAATTATAATATAGACTGATTAAATATTATGAAAATGTAAATAACTTAATAATTATAATCCTTCAGTTTAGGGAGCTTTTTTTGTTCAAAATTTCATCAGATTAATCAGTAATGATAATTTCAAAATTCAATCCAAAAATGTACATTTTAAATTCATTCTAATTATCTATTTTTAATAGTTTTTACACTTAATTAAAATAAAATTTGATAATAATAGAATTTCTTTCCTAGTTTGGTATTTCCTAGTTCAAAAACTCTTATTAAAATGGAGAATTTTGATAAAAATCAATATTTAAATTTGAAATAAAAAATAATTGCATTTGTAATAATGACTTAAAACTATAACTAATTAAAAATTTTATTAATTTCGCTACTTTTTAAAGTTTCTTTTATTATTTATGCTGTCAAATGACAAATCATACATGACCAGTACCCAAGAAATGCATATAAAATAAACAATTAAGTTGAAAATATCTATTTTTTTTAATGAATTGATATTTTTTAATAGTTTTAACACTTAATTAAAATGAAATTTGGTTATAACAGAATTTATTTCCTAATTTAATACATTAAAAGTCTTACAAATTGTAGGATTCTTATAAAAATCAATATTTAAATTTGAAACAAAATTAATTTTAATTGTAAAAATGATCTAAAACCATGACTAATTAAAAATTTTACTAGTTTCTGTTGTTCAAAACTTAAACATTAAAATTTATTTTATTATTTATGCTGTCAAAGCTGTCGAATGAACACATTGTACATGACCAGTACTATGACCTTTCCTGAAATCGTTAAATTGATTCTCTGAATTTATTTTTACATGTCATAATAAGCCATCGTGTTGATCATCTAATCAGCATATTAGCGTTGCTGTTATTTTTGATTGAAGAATCGTTTCTGGAACGGATAAGAATTGTTCTCGGAAATATTGAGTGAGAATCGTTTTCAGTAGTTATTGAGAATCAGAATCAGTCCCAAACAAAAACTGGAAATATTGTCAAATTTGATATATGTAACAAATGATTGAATTTATAAAAAAGCTATTCAGAATGATCAAATAATCCGGGCCTCTTCTCATTCTGTTTTCCTTTTATTAGTTTAGAATGTCTTCAATATTCGATAACTTTCTTAAAATTAATCAATTAATTAAGATTAATCATAATTTTCTCGTATTTCTGATAATTATTCCAAATCTTTTGAGTCAGTTATTATTGACAGTTATGCTTTATTTCATTAATTTGATAACATTTATTACATAATTTTAATTTCTTACTAAGAAACAATAAGGCTAACAGATTTGTGGAATTCGATTTGATTACAATTTAAATATGCAAATCACTGCTATTCAAACCTTAAAATATTCGTCTCAAATTCGTTTACACAAAGTTTTTATCAATGATAAAAATTCGTTTAATGTCGTCGAATTATTTGATTTCATTTTCAGCTAAATTATTTCGTATTTTAGACATTGAAATGGTGCAAACAGTATGAAATACAAAGCATTATTAATTGTTTGGAAGAATTTTGCAATGAAAGTTTTCCGGAAGAATGGAAACCCACAATTTATGGTCTCGCACGTAATAATCCAGTCAATTCGGCTGCCTTTCCGGAATGTTAATCGATGAACAAAAACAAAAAATCATAAATCAATATTTATGATTTCTGTTTAAGTGTAGTAATTTTTTTATTTTGATATTTTAACATCTATTCCTGAAATAAATATTTCTTATTCTTATCACTTTTTTTTTTTTTTTTTTTTTTCATAAAGTAAATTGAAAAATATTCTCTGAAAAATAATTAATAATTAAATAGTTTCTCCTCAATTTCATAAGAATTTCCAATTTGTATTTATTTTACTGTATGCTTTTCATTTGTATTTACCAATAATTTAAGCACTCAAACATTTAAGTACTAAATATAATTTATAGATGTGATAATTTTGAAAGAAAGAATAAAAAAACGAAAAGACATATTTATGTATGTGTGTGTGTGTGTGTGTGTGTGTGTGTGTGTGTGTCTGTCCGTGTCTGTACAGCCATATGTTTGTATGTTTGAGTATATAAACAAGTGCTAATACCTCTTAAATATAGGAGCTATTCGCACTCTCAATCAATATTAGCTTATAACAAACAATTCTTCCACCTTGTTAGTTCTTACCTGTTCTCCAGTTACCTGTCTTACCTTTTCTTGTATTTACAACTGTGAAGTGGATTGATGAGATTGATGGATAGATATTAGCTATACACACATGCATATTCATCGTTCAATACATTTATTAATAGTTATACCAAATTTCGCTATTGGATTAAAAATTATCAAAAAGAATAGGTTGAAGTTCAAATGTTGCTAAAATTTAGTTTAAATTATTGAAAATGACAGAAAGTGAAATTTAAAACTAATGTGATTATCAGTGTCTAAGTTAGAATTTGATTGAAAATAACAATTAAATTAATATAATATTTAAACATTGATTAAATTATTGCGATATTATTGTGATTTATAATATAAAATAAAAAAAAAAAAAAATGGAGAAATAATTCAAAAATTAAAGTTGTGTTTGGCAAATTATCAAATAATTGCAAATTTGTTGCAGAACAAACTTTGACTATTTTTATTTGAAATGAAATTTTAGTTTAGCTTAACAAAAAATGAAGTTTTATTTTTGTTTTAATCTAACGAATAAACTTAAAATTTTTTAATAAATTATTTACATTCATTTTTCTCGAACGCCACATTGTATCCAATTATGATATCATTGCTTTCTATTGTCGTTTATACCTTTTCATCACTAACAATTTACATCTCTGACGTTTTTCTACGTCTCATACGTGTTCGTAGCTGTGTTAAATTATAGACATCAATAAATAATATCATATATCATTAGTAATTCATATTTATATTCTAATCTTTTTTTCCTAAATATTACTTAGCATCTTAGTTAATTACTTTTTTCCTCATTAGTTTTATTTGGTTAATTTCAACTTGAATTAATTGAATTTAAAAAATGCTAACAGAAAAAACTCCAACAAAAAAGGAAAATAAAATTGAATAAAATCAAATAAAAGAAGAATTATTTACAAAGAGATTGGATGGTCACTTCTGAACAATGAATGTTTTATTTACTAAAAGTATTAGCAAAAGTATAAACATTTGATAGCTATTATTATTATTATTACTAATAGTAGTAGTAGTAGTAGTAGTAGTAATTGTGATAATAAATGGCGGTAGTGGCAGTAGTGAATGTCACTGATGAACTCTGTTCAGTAAGGTTAATTATATTAAAGTAAACCAATGGAAGAGAGAGAGAGAGAGGGAGGTTGTGAAAGAAAAAGAATTGAATTTCAGGAAGAAAAATACACCAAAAGTACGGTGTTTACAAATGATATTACAGGTACTGTAATCAAATTTTTAAATCAACTAATAAATATAAGCGCAATTGTAGAGGATAAAAATTCCCATTTTTTTTATTTATTAGGAAAAACTTTTTTTAACAAAAAAAAGATGGAACAGTATTCGTTTTTAATTTTGAAATTGATTTATAATTGTTAATATTACTGAAAAAACTTTCGTTCAACTTACTAGTCAACTTGTTTATTAATGAAATTTAATTTCTTGCCTTTAATCACAGTATTTTACACAATTATTTTTTAATTAATTATTTCTCAAACCTAATTTTTTGTCAAAACTCGAAGTTAGAATTTTGTTCAAATTCCTAAAATGAACTTTTTAATTTTTTGTTTCTAAAAATCTCATTTTTTCATCTTGCAATTAGTTAAACGAATCTGAAAATTGATTTTTTTTTTTAGGTGGAAAGAATTTGAAATTGAAATTGTCGAATATTAAATGGATTTTGTGGTTTTAGAAACAAATTTTAAAATTCCCAAGATGATATATTTGCGGATTTGTGATCAGGAAAAGAATATCAGTCAGATATCAAAGATAAAGCACACAGTCAAAATTTATAACTTAAAATTAAAAGTATAATTAAAGGAAGATATTAACTAAACAGAGTAAATGCGCAAATTATACATTTTGATTTTGTTATTAGTACTCCCCTGAGTAAAAAAAAAAAGAAAATTTATATATTATTTCTGATTTTTTTAAGAAATTAAGAGAAGAAGTTGTTTTCTTTTTCAATAATTTCTATTTTAAACATTAAAATTTTATTTCATTTCATTTTTTTTTCTTTCTTATTTTTGTTTAAGAAAAAAACTATGAAAAAAAATGCATAAGGAAATGTATAATATTTGAAAATATAATAGAAAAAGAAACGAAAAACAAAGAATCGAAAAAACTATTTGTTTTACCTTTTTGTTCCCTAAATTTTATCTTTTTTTTACCTTACAATCAGCCAATAATATCTGATAAATGTAGAAAAGGTAAGAGAAAGAAAAAAGTTTATCCAAAATTTCTTTTCTCACATTTCTTTTCAATTTATTGTCATACCTTCGCCCTACGATTGTTCTGTAATTTTAGTATATGTAAATTTTTATGCTCAATTTACCTGTAAATAGGTTAAAGTTGAAGAAAAATGAAAATATAACGCTTTTTCTTCCAACAATAAAAATTCATTTAAAAAGAAATGTGAATACATTGTATTATTTAAGTATATGTGTAATCTGATATTTCTGTATATCGTATTTAAAATATAATTAATATATTGCTTGAATATACGATATATACTCGTATATGTGTTTTTAACTATAATTAAAATTTCCTACAAGTTTAATATGTTTTCCTGTATGTTTGTATTTATTTTAATTACTAATATTGATTATGTATTTAAGTGTATAATATAATTCCTATTCCTATATATATATATATATATATATATATATACTAATAATAATAATAATAATAATTGTATGTCTAAGCATATAGTACATAATTCCTGTATTTATACCATATTGATTACATGCATATTGTGTACTGATACAGACAATGTATTTGAGTATATTTTATAATTTGTATTTATTATTTGAGTGCATTACATATAATTCCTATATTATATTATTAATTTCAGTATATCGGAGAAGAAATCAACCGATAATATCCGTAAAATTGAAAATAATAAAGAAGATTATGTGAAAAAAAAAAATAGATAGAAAATTACCTGTTTGAAAGGAATTGTAATGATAATATTAGAAGGGAAAAAGGAAGAGAGAGAGGAAGAGAAGAGGAAGAAAGAAAGAAAGAAAGGGAAAAAAGTGAGGTAATAGCTTGCGAAGCTATTAATTGTGCAATGATATTTCTCTTTTACCCTTTGCATGTTTGGAAACATTTGTGAAAAACGATAATCTTAATGTATTTTGGATGTAAAATTGAAATAAATTTTAGGTTTGATGAATAAATGAGCCAAAAATGAAGCGCTATTGGAAGGCATTTAACCGATCATACTATAACCACTCATTTTCATCGGCAATCCTTTCATATCAAAAAATTTCCTTTTAAAAAACGATGATACAATATACTTCTAATCTAATAAATGTAGAGAAAAATGATTGTAATCGTTTAACAATATTTGATAATTTAACAAAACGATACGATGACGATGAATTTAATTGTAATAATTATAGATTTAAAATATTTTCTTATTTTATCTTTTTTTCGTTTCATTTTTTTCTTAATAGTATTTTATCTTATCTATTTCTTTCACCTATTAGTTATAATTCAGTAATAAATTCAAAAATTTCAGAAATGAATTGACGATGATATGATTAATTGATTAAATTAAATGATAAGACATATATTTGTAAATGATCAAAAAGTAAAGTATTTGTTGAAAGAAAAATACAAAGTATTGATCAAATGAATTACTAAAATGCAATATTATCAATTCTTCTTTTCTGATTTAACTTAATTTGTAATAGAACAAAGAAATCTTACAGACTGTTTTACAAATATTTAATCAGTAATACAAATGTAAAAAAAAAAAAAAAAAAAAAAACATTGTAAAGTTTTAATTTAAATTATTACTCTTAATAAAACAAAATATTCACCATATTATCAAATTGTTTATAAGTAATTCACTTCATTTCCCTAAAACTAGTGTAAATTTTTGTTCAAATAATGAAATGAATATTTTTTTAGCCAATTTAAGATGATAAATAGAAAACGAAAGCAAATTGTAAAATTGAACTTTAGCAATTTCACAAATTATGCACCAATTTTTATTTTTCTTGAATTATTTCAAACATAAAAACTTTGTCTATAGTTTTCTTTTTTTGTTTTATTTTTTTCTCTTTTTACTTTTCTTATTTAAGTTAAAGTTAGTATTAAATTTCAAAAATAATTAAAAGCACCAATTTGTTGTGATATTTTAGAGAATTATTCAATCAACTTGCATGATTGAAAGTTGAAAATCTTTTTCCTTTTTTTTTTGAAATTTTCCAGAGAATCAAATTATATTCAATTATTTTGGTTTATACACGAAAAGTGCATTAATATTAAGAAATCTGATTGAAATTATTGTAAAACTGCAATAAATTTATTAACAATAAAAAAAAAAAATAAATTAGTAAACAAATAAATAAATAACCAAATTATTTCTCTCAGTTAGCGTTTCTTAAAAAACATTTTACGATAAAAAAAGAAACGAATGAATAGAGAAATTAAAATGTGCAAAGAATTATGGAAAAATGGAAAAAAAAAATTATTAATCAGTTGGAATGAAAAAAAAAAAAAGAAGAAATTGAACTTCAAAAAGATTATAAAATTAAGTAAATCCCTTTTCTACCTGAAATCAGTTTCTTTTGTCAACGCTTTCTTTTTCTTTTTTCTTTCTAAGAATTAATTTTGACATTGTTCACAAAGAAATGTAATTGTGGTTGCATTTACAAATTTTTACAATCTACAAAATTCAATTTAAAGAAGTTTCAAAATTTTCAAAAGAAAAAGGCGAAGAGAACGAAATAAAAATATAACAAAAAATTCGTTTTTTATTTTTCAAATCAAATCAGAACTTTTAGAAATTATTAATTTTAAGTTTTTTTTTTTTCTTTTTAAACAATTAGTTATATAATATATAACAAATTAGCCATCAATAAGAAAAATTTTTTTTAAATAAATAAGAAATGGAAAATATCTTTTCATTGATGAAAATTAGAAAACAATTTGAAGTTATTTAATCATACAAATATAGTGTTTACTATTATTTTATTTTTGCTATAATGAAATCCCATTGAGATTAAAAATTAAAAAATGACAGAAATATTCGAATTTTGCTAGAATTCTCTTGAATTTAGCAGTTCTATTAAAATTATTGATAAATAGTAAAATCAATTTGAATTAAATTAACTATTTCCTCAATTAATTTCTGTCAAATTTTCCATCTTCTCACTTCCACAGTTACAGTAATCCGAAAATTACATAAAAACTCAGTGAATAAAGAACTAATTTATATCTTTTCTTTACAATTATTAATAATTATTAATGAGAGTAAAAAAAAAAGAAAAAGTGAAAAATAAATTCGAAAACAAATCATAAATATTTCATTCATTCATTTTGTGTTGTCCGAATTTGCTGCTTTTCCGGATTCCGATTTAACTCGCTTATGCTTGGTACGACGATTCTGGAACCATACTTTAACCTGAAGTATTACTTAAAAAATTGGAAATGATGAAGCATTTTGATTTATGAATATAAGTTCAGACAATATAAAATCATGAAAATAGATTAATTAATAAAATTTTTTGTTAGTTCGCATTCAAAAATTCTACTACATTCTCTTCAGGAAATTTTTAGTTTAATTTTTTTCTTAATATTTAAATATTAGCAAAAGTTGAAGTAGAATTAAGAAAAAACAAAAAAAAAAAGAAGGAAAAACTAAAGCAAGAACAACTTAACTCTTTGTTTTCAACAATGATTAAAAAAAAATTAACCTTATTTATTTTATTTATTTATTTATTTTTTTGGAAAAATCAAATTTGGATAATTTAAAGCGATAAGAATTTCAGTAATATTATAATATAAGGAAATAATTAAGAATTGTGGCAATATTATAATGTATTATATACATATTTTTCCAAAATTTATTTCTAATTAATTAATTACAATTAATCCATTTAATTAGCATATAATATTTACATTTTTTTCTCGTTTTTTTCCCACCAATTTTCAAATTACATTTTAATAATGTTGAATTTTATTTATAAGTACAATATTTCTTCAATATACACATTCTTCCATTCAATTCGATTAAATTTTAATTTTCTTCCTTTCATACACAAATATATTTAGTATTAGAATTGAATTAATAAAATTTAAATTAATATGACTTAAATAAACTTACTAGAATTTTTTTTTTTGAATTCTTCCTACAAATATATATTACATCTTCAATGTTTAAATTAAAATTAATTCATCCCTAACTGTTTTTCTTCTCTTTCACTTTCCCTCTCTCGCCCTCTCTCTCTGTCCCTCCCTCTCTCTGTCTTTCCCTCTCCCTCACTTCTTTCAACCACTTGTCAAATCTTGTCATCAATTGCCATTTTGACTTTTTTTTCTCTTTTCTCTTTTTTTTTGATGTTTTATTGTTTGCTTAACGACTTTAAAAAGCTACTATGGTAGATAGCATCGATACATATTCCTTTCTCTCTCTCTCTTTCTTTCTTTTTCTCTCTCCCTCACACTTTCTTTCTCTCATTAAAGACAAGAAATAATCATTTTATCAAATACAATAGGAAATATATTTCTTTGGAACGATAAAGGAATTTAAATCATAAATACATTTTTCAAAATATTTTAAATTTACAATAAATTTGTTTCTACACAGTTTGTAATGCATAATAGAAAAATTGTTTAATATAATTTGTTTCTTAATTAATTTATTTTAGTAGCTGAAAAATTAAATTTTGGAAAATTTACGGATTTATTAACTATAATTATTATTTAGAATTATTCGACTGACAAACTTTTAAATTGTACAAATTAAACTTATGCGTTTGGCATAGTCAAATGGGAAATTTTTGTGGGAAAAAATGGAATTTGATCAGTTATTTCGGTTTCTTTATCATTCTAATCAGATTATTCCGGTTTATTTATCACTCTAATCGGATTATTTATTTATAATTAACTATTACTTACGGTAAATGTAAAAATATCCAAAAAATTTCTAGCAGACATAAGATTTCATCAAGTTTATGATAATTATATGTGTTATTTTAAAATTCAATTAAAGAAAATTTTTTAATCAATCAATAATGCATTACTTAGAATTAAATAATTTTGTTATCAGAAGGAAAAAACTTGTGCGACATTTTTTGCAAGTTTTTTCTTTATTTTTGTTTCCTTTAATTTTTAAGAGGGAAATTTTTTTTGGAAAAAAAAAAAAAAACTATTAACCGAAATGCTTAAATAAAATAAAAACAAAAAATTGTGTCTCTTTTTCGTTTATTTAATGTTTATTAATTGAAACTAAAAATAATAATAATAGTTCAGAAAAAATAAATAAATCAAACTAAAAAAAATTCTGTCAAATTTTTGCTTCTTTTTTTAAAATTTAGAATAAAATTTACAAGTTTTCCCGACAATATGTATTACTACCATTTTTAGTTTCAATTTATAATAAACTGAATTATTCCAACCTGAATTCAAACAAAAATAAGATTTTAATGAATTTAATGGGAAAATTTTGAAGTGACAAAAAATTTTTTACTTGTGTTTCAGTAAGTGATAAGTTGGTTGCTAGTTCTCGACGTTCATTCCCGATCACATAATGATTTAATTCGAATGCTTTTTCAAGTTCAACTAATTGTTGAGGTGAAAAAGCGGTACGAATTCGTTTATTCTTTCGAAATGGTTGTAAAAAGAGACCAGCGGTAGTTTCATCTAAATTTAATTCTTTTTAAAAATATTTGAAAACTTTTTATCAAAATTTAGGAAAAGGAAGTATGTTAATCGAACGAAACAATCAATCAATCAATAATCCTATCGATCAATCAATAATAACATTGGTATACACTATTAGAGTATAGCGTATGTAATACAATATTTTTGATGAAAATAATTAATTAATCAATATTTTTGATAAATTCAAGAAAAAATTTATTTATTTATTTCTTATCTGATTTCACTGTTAGAAAGAAAGAAAAAATAAAAAAAGAAATAAAAGGAAATATTGGTTGTATGCAATGATTGATGGAGGAATATTTGATGGATATTAGAGTGATATATTAATCGAAAATATTTGCAACCATTAATTTAGTCAACAAATTTACAGGTAAACCAATAGGTAACTAACAATTTGTTTCATAAGTTTATGGGTAATTTGCTATGAAATATTTGTGACAAATTTACCCAATCCATTTCCTATTCTTTCATCTTTTTTTAATTTAAATAGCAACACTATATTTTATTTATAAAGTATTTTCATTTATTGTAAGAGATAGTTTTCTTTTGCTTTTTGTTTTATTTTAGCATTCTTTTTTCAAAAAAATTTCAGAACAATACGTCATCAAATTTTAAAAAATGAAATAAAATCAAAATTCTAATACTATTTTTAATTTTGCATATTTATTCAGCCACTTTTATCATATGAATATTAAAAGAATTTGGTAATTAAATTTTCTGTTGAATTTTTGATGCAAAGAGTTTAGGATGGATATCATGAAATAATAAAAAATGAAAATAAAAAAAAAGAAACAAACCGTTATGATTGTCAGAATTACATTTGAATAATTTTGCAAACAGATGAAAGACAACAAATAATTACTGCTAATTATATTTAAAATTAGAATATAAAATTAATGATAAAAAATTTAATTGAAATTAAGAAAAGATTATATTGATTTAGTCGAACCTAATTAAATAAAAAAAAATTATTATTGAAATTGCAAATTTTTATCCAGAAACTTATGTACTATTAATTGCAATATTTATTGTCACTGGAACTGATTAAAAAACTTGTCTTACTCTATTTTAATAATTTATATGTGATCGTAATTATTAAGAGTTAATTAAACGTTTTTTTTTTTTTCCATATTTTGCACCATCTATGAAATTTGAACTTAATTCATTAAAACTAAATTTGTTGAATTTAGCTTAGTTTAACAAATTTAAAATAGTACAATAAATTGCTTTTAATTCTTTTTATTTCACATATTTTACTTATATTATTACTACAATTAAAAAATTAATATTCCATTTTATTTCTCTAAAAAACATCAAACGATAAGTTTTTACTCTATTTTAAACTAAGATATAATTAACTGAATCAAATTCAATTCATATTGTAATATATGATGTGGTAAATTTTAAAATGTTTAAAAGAAAAACGAAAAAACATTAAATTAAATATTTAGAAAGATTACAACTTGTCTACAAAAGTAGCATATCATAGTAATTAATTAATTAATTAATTAATCTATTTATTACTTATCATTTTTATTTCACACATCAATTTATAATAAAGAATTTGTGAAATAATGTTTATTTAAATAGGAAAATGCAGTTTAAATCAGAATACTAAAATGGTTGGAACTTAATTACTTAATTACCGTACATTTATCATTCAAGAAACAAACCAAATTGTCGATAACCAGATTGTTGAATAAGTTCGATCCATTGTTGTGACCATAATTTTTGCTGATTATGGCAAATATCGCTGTCATTAAAACCCATAATGAATGGATTTGCTGATGCCATCTGCAAGAAGAATTTCAAATATTTGAAATGAAATTAGAAATAAGTTTAATGTTAATAATGGGTGAAAAAATTTTTTGCATCTAACATATTTCCATACCTTAAAATATTAATTTTAATTTTCCCTGTTTTAAAAAAAATGTAATAAAAATAAAAAAAAAAAAAAGGCAGGATTAAAATACAACTACTTTTAATTCAATAAAAATTTTTATTGACTTTATTTGATGCATTTATAATTTCTATAATTATAAGTCAATAACTTTTATAAAAATAAACATTTTTAAAATTATGAAATAAGCAAATAAATAAAGGCCATTAAAATATTTGTAAAAAATGAAGAATAAAAATAGTTCTTTCTAAAATTTGAATTTTCAAAATATGAAATTTATTTGTTTATATTGAAAATTGAAAGGATTATCTTCTTGATGACATTTTTTTTCACATTAGACAATCTACCATAACAATTGATCTTATCATTATCATTATCACCGTCGCCATCATAATTAATCAAATTGTTATGTTGCACTAAATAATAAAACAAATACGATAATTTTGCTGAATTTTCAAAAATCTTTTTTTGAACTGAAGAAAAAAGGAAAAGGAAATATGATTATATCTGGAAAGGTGGTAAAGAAGAATATATTAATGATAGATATTTGGATGATAGCTTTAGTTAATTTCATATTATTAGCAATAGAAAAGGTAAGCATTAAATGGGTAAGCATTGCTAATATTATAAATCAAATAAATAAGCAAACGTTTCATTGCTATAACATAAATAATCAAATTTGATCAATAATCCAATTCGAATATTATATTACTTCACCTGTTTATCTGTATGCAAATTTGTTTTATGATGTTATCATAAAAAATAGACTTTGATGATAAGCAATCATTTTATTAGTATTACTTATTATTTGCTAACACATAATAAGGTTAATAAAATTTAAAAGATAAACATAGAATTAAAATAATATTATAATTCTATTTAAAAAAATAATAATAATTTTGTAAAACAATATTATAATTCTATTTAAAATTGATGCCAATCAATTATTTATTATAAACATTTACAAATAGCTATTAGAAATTTTATTTACTTATATTTTACTTATTGCACTTATTATAACTTCTTCTATTACAGTTATAAATTTATTATAATTGTAATAAAAAATTTAATTATTTGAAATTAATTTTATTTAATAAATAAAAGTGAAAAATAAAAAATAACTAATGAATTTATAATTTAATATAAACATATTAATCAATTATTTATTATGAACTTTTTGAAATTTAGTTTTTTTCAAAGAAAAATTAAAAAAAATTTTAACATTAAAAAAAAATTATTCACCTGAATGTGTGGAAGTAAAACATCGAAATAAGATAGCGTTTGTGGAATTGGTGTTGATAAGCATACAATTGGATGACATGATGTTGATGAAGTTGAATTATTACTATTGTCATTATTATCATTATTGTTATGATTATCGTTAACATGATTAATGTCATTATCATTACCATTATTATTGTTATTGATACTATTTGTAATATTTTGATAATCTGACTTGCAATTCTGATTAGTAATTATACTTGATAGAAGTATTTCTCGACTTGTTCCTGGTATGCATTCAACTGGGCTTTCATCTGATTCGGCCAAATGTACCTGGCATTGTTGATTAAATGTAGAAGTTTTAATTTCATTAAGAGTAGTAGTAGCAAATAACGGTGTGATATCGTTATCATTAGATGATAATACTTTCGAATGTGAAATAATATCAGCTTTAGATGTTTGCCTTAAACTAGGCTTGCTAGAATATACTTTTTCTGGCTGTTGTAGTAATTGTTGTTGCTGCTGTTGTTGTTGATGATGGTGATGATGATTGTGGCGATAATGATGATAATGATGATGATGGTGATGATGATTACTAATTAAATTTTCCACCGAAAAATTTGATAATGATGGCATAATAGCAATTGATATTATAAGCATCGACCAAAAAAAGAAAAAGTAAGAAACTTTAAGTTATACAAATTTTTATCTTTTCTTTTCTTTTTTTTTCGTTTATTTCGTTAAAATAATAGCAAAAACACTAAGCCAGTATGTTTATCTTTTTAGGCATTTCTGTTTAACAAAAATAATTCAATAATTGTCATTCATTTTCCTCATACAATAAGAAATTAGTTGGAACAATTCTTCCTCTTCTTCATAAATACTCCAATAATTAACACAGATATTACTCACACAACAAGAAAATATTTGGAGCAGTTCATCTTCTTCGTTATATATATTTTAATAATTAGCACAGATGTTGCTCATACAATAAGAGAATAATTGAAACAATTGTTCTTCTTCTTTACAACTATTTTAATAATTGGTAGCAATATATTTTCTTATACGAATAAGAGAAGAAATAAAATAACAGCAATAATTAGTAAAACTTTTTCATAATTCTAAATTTTTTATTAAATGAATTTTGTTGATTCGTTAAAATCTTTCTAATAAATAAAACATTTGATGATATTTACCAAACCAATAAGATTGCACTGAATTTCTTTTAAAGGCGGAGCATTTTTCAAAAGTGAAACAAATGGGTGTGGATTTATATTCATCTCTATCTATCTATCTATCTATCTATCTATCTATCTATCTATCTATCTATCTATCTATCTATCTATCTATCTATCTATCTATCTATCTATCTATCTATCTATCTATCTATCTATCTATCTATCTATCTATCTATCTATCTATCTATCTATCTATCTATCTATCTATCTATCTATCTATCTATCTATCTATCTATCTATCTATCTATCTATCTATCTATCTATCTATCTATCTATCTATCTATCTATCTATCTATCTATCTATCTATCTATCTATCTATCTATCTATCTATCTATCTATCTATCTATCTATCTATCTATCTATCTATCTATCTATCTATCTATCTATCTATCTATCTATCTATCTATCTATCTATCTATCTATCTATCTATCTATCTATCTATCTATCTATCTATCTATCTATCTATCTATCTATCTATCTATCTATCTATCTATCTATCTATCTATCTATCTATCTATAATTTAATTAGAGTCTGAATCAATTACTTAGTTAATAATATGAAAAGTTAGTAAGGTGAATTAATTTAAAAAAAAAAAGAATTTAAAAAAAGTTTAAAAAAACGGAGAAACTACCTTACATCACAATTTCATTTTTTTTCATGCCAATTCTTGTCATTATTATTATCACTGGCATTATTATTATTATTATTATTATTATTATTATTATTATTATTATTATTATTATTATTATTATTATTATTATTATTATCTAATATTATTAGTAACATAAAATGTATATTTTTTAATCTACCAAAAATATGGCAAACTAAGTGATTTTAAAATTTTCATCTATTACTGTATTTAACTTAAAATTAAAAAAAAAAATCAATAATTAATGGCTATTTTCTTTGCGCACTATCTGTACGATAACACTTAATATTATTCAGTTTTTCTATTCAAATATATATATTTCGATCCATTTGTAAAGTTATGACAAATGGTAATTTGAATGAATAAATTCCATCTATTATTCATTGTATTTGCTAAATTTCTTGAAATTTAACAGCAACAAATTTTAAAACCAATAAAAATATTTTAGTAGTACTATTATCATCCTTATCAGTAATACCATTAATTATATCAGAAAGTCTCGTCCCTCGTTATCACTCTCATTTCCTTTCCATTAATATCCATTTTTCCGTTTCTTTTAATTGCCATATCCT
Source organism: Brugia malayi (assembly GCF_000002995.4). Lineage (NCBI taxonomy): Eukaryota > Metazoa > Nematoda > Chromadorea > Rhabditida > Onchocercidae > Brugia > Brugia malayi. The sequence goes on from NW_025062477.1 coordinate 5,658,690, forward strand.
TTTCTACTCGCCCATTCTTCCAAATTCCATTAGCAAATAATTCATTCCAAAATGATTGATTCCTTCTAATTTACTGATTTTCATTATTTTCATTTGGTGAGAAAATATACCCAAATATGTGAATATGCAATATGCCTACCTGCCTGTGTGTTTAAGCTCTTTTTGATAATATCTAAAAAAAAATAAATAAATAAATAAAATAAAAAAAGAAAGAAAAAAAGCGAACCATTTGGATTAATGGGTTTTACCCATTCTTTTGCTTTATAGCTTATTTACCCTTTTCTTTCCATCTTCTTTCCTTCTCTTCTAACTTTCACTACCTTTCCCGACATTTTCCTTGCCCGCTCTTGCCCATCTTTTTTTTCTCTGTTCTCTCCACGCTATTCCTATGCAATATTTCATAAACCGGAATGCATAATCAGGTTGATTAAATGCAAAAGAAAGAGAAATGTACCGATAATTGCAATTAAGAAATCGTATATTTTTTTTTGCATTATTCAGAAGCTATATAAATATATTTATTTATTTATTTAATTATTATTTGTTTAGATTTTGATAACAATAATCGTAAGCAAAATTAATTTTCCAAAAAAGAAAAATTTAGTTTTTTTCATCTAAATTTCACTTATATTTTTAAAAAAATTTAAATTAATCCTTTTCTGTAGTTCCTTTTTTTTTTGTGTAGAAACTATTGTAGAAAAGTGAGCAAATAATATTGTAAATCATTTATTTTTTGATTCGAAAATTACAAATATATTTATAATTTTACGAAAATCTTTATAATTTGATAAAAAAAAAATCATAAATGAATGAATTACTTCATAAAAATTTGGTCAAATATAAATATTCATTTTATTTGCAATTCCGTCTTTATATTTAAGTTAATGAATTACTTTAAAAAAAGTGAATGCAAATATTTCACATACATTTTTATCGTTCTTTAATCGATAAAAATGAGAAATAAAGAAAGTAAAAAAAGAATATTAAAAAAATAGAAGTAAGTTTTAGTAGAAATATTTCGTATTTGATTATTAATTTTCGATTAAAGCGAAATATATGTAAATCGATTATTGTATTTTAGTTCTTCATTTTTCTTTTGGCATATTGCTTTGCTATAAAAAAGTGTTATGAAGTAAAGAAATAAAATGTGAATAATAATAATAATAATTATAATTATGACGATGATGGCAATAATAATAAATGAATAATAGCTAATCACAAATTCAGGAAACGTTTTCGTTTAATATTTCCGTAATGGCTGCAATCATCAGGAATCCTTGATTATCCAATCATTGACAATGTGAAATAAGTAAAGCAAAGCAAACCGAACACAATTACCTGATATTTGCCCATAGGTAATATTTTGTACCTACTCCTCCACTCTCTTTGCCCATAGGTAATATTTTGTACCTACTCCTCCACTCTATTTGCCCATAGGTAATATTTTGTACCTACTCCTCCACTCTCTTTGCCCATAGGTAATATTTTGTACCTACTCCTCCACTCTCTTTGCCCATAGGTAATATTTTGTACCTACTCTTCCACTCTATTTGCCCATAGGTAATATTTTGTACCTACTCCTCCACTCTATTTGCCCATAGTAATATTTTATACCTACTTCTCCACTCTCTGTAATTTTCATAATTTTAAAAACAATGCTTTTGACATTATAATTTGTTACATAACCATTCTGTAATGTTTTTTTCATTTCTTTGTTCATTTTTTGTTCATTTTTTAAATTTAAATTTTCGAATTTAAAAGTTAAAACTGAAATGTGCTTAACTAAAATATGTGTTTTAACTTAAAATTAATAAAATTAGCAAAAATTTAAAGTGCATTTATAGTAATAAAATATCTAAGACAATAATAAAATTGATAAATAATTGAAATTAATATTATGAAACACCAAAATGTCAAAATTTTTTTTAAAAAAGGAGAGATCTATTGAATTGTGTGTCATTTAATTCATTTGTATTTTTGAAAATTCATTTTTCTTTTTCAAATTTTGGTAAAGAAAAAATTTTCACTAAGAAATAGCGAAAAACTAAAAAAAAAAAAAAATTGCTATGTGTTACAATTATAATCTCATTAAATTTCTTTCGAAAACACTTAAAATCTTAAAAAAATTAAAAATTCCAACTGTATAGTAATATTATAAAAGTAATTAAAAGTAAAATTACTTTTTAACTCTGTCATTGCTAACAGTAATAATAAAGTTAAATAATATTAACAAATGGAAAACTATTACTTTTATCAAATCATATGATATCAGTTACTTCTATCGAATGCATTAAAAGCTTTTAGTATTATGCTTAATGCTTATTTTTGAATTTACTTTGACATACGAATGCTAAAATTGCTGCATTCGATGCTTCTGCAAGCTTTTGCAAGCATCTGCAAACTTTGCAAAGCATTTTGCAAATAAATATTATCACATATATTCTCATATTATAAAACACATTATTTTTGCTATTTATCGAATAAATAACTTTAATATCTTTCTGTTGGAGCAATTTACTGAATTGTAAAGTTACAATTTATTAATAAATAAATATTATCAAACACTGTTACATATAATCATATATTCCAATAAAAATACTAATTTTTATAATAATATAATTTCTGCGTGAACACACGTACGTGAAATTAAGTAGAAAATTGTAAATGGAAATGTATTATGTATAAATGTTGAGAAAAAAAGTTGCAAATTTTGAAAAATGAATCATTTATATTCAATACGAGTAAATAATATATTATCAAAATAATGCAAAATAAAAAATAGAAAAGAATAAAAATTAAAGATTAAACGAAGAAACTGAAATTGAATTGCAGAAAAGAATTGCAATTACTTAAAATTGATTAATCGTTACGTTTGATTTTTTTTTTTTTTTTTTTGCAATGCAAGAAAATAATATTTTTATTTTTTATAAACAAAAAAATAAGTTCAAAATATAATAAATATATGACATAAAATATGAAATAATATAATTTCAATATATTCATTTTGTTAATTACTTTATTAATTCAGAAATTTTATTGTGTATTTAATTTTCTGTAAGAATTTTTCCAAAATTAATTTTAAGTAATGAATTAATTAATCCCATATTCAATATATCGCATAAATCGTTTTCTTTTTGTAATTAAAATGTGCTTCCATAAAATATAACTTACTAAAGTGTATTTCTTCTGATTTAAAAATTTTATTCAAATTTTCACAAAACAAAACCATAATTAATAAAATGAATATTTCTTTTCTTAAATCACTAAAAGTATATTTTCATTTATTTTGAAAACGAAAAAAAAAATGGTAAATTACATAAAATTATGAAAATTATTTGCAACTAATTGTTAATTAATTTATTCGATATTTTTAAAAGTTTGAAACCATTCACATCATTTAGTCAGAGGAATTTTTATTTCTAAAAGAAAAAGGTTATAATAATTATAAATGCAAAAATACAATAAAGTTATATGTTTTGTTGCTATATTTGAATATGAATAAAAATGAGAAATGCCATGAATGCTTTCCATTTATAAATCATCTAAATGATACTAATCTAATCACTGATAATCATTACAATTATCAAATATTATAGCTAATATTTAAATGATATGTACAAATCATAAATGCATTAACATTTCTTCAATTTCAAAAGTAATAAGCCCAAAATTTCTGCTTTAAATTTTCAAATAATTCCAAATATTTGAAATTTTAATTAAAATTATCATAATTTTTGGACAAAAAAAAATTCGATCAATGAAATTATGAATTTTCTAAATAACATAGAATAAGTGGGTCATTTATATGGAATGATTTGTAAGATTACTGATAACAGTTATCATTCAGAATATGGACTATCACTTATCAGAAAATTCCTTAAACAGAATAATCAATACAATACTAATGATAATGTATCATATATATACAGTGATACATTCATCAGTTTATCATTCATCTCTTTATCACTTATCAACTTTGCAATAGCACATAAAGTAATTATATAAAGTGATGAAGAAAGAGGAAAATTTTTTGGAATCTAGAAAAAAAAAGTTGTAATTTAAATATTTTTGAAAAAATTTATAATAAAAAATTGATTTGAGAACACTTTTCACTTTTGTTATCATTTGATAATATTAATTTATAAATTTATATTACAATTCAACTTTTATTGCATTTTCTGAATCAAATAAATTACTTACTATAAATTCCATTTTTTGGTAAATTTAACTTTTGCTTACTCATTTGTATTTGTAAATGAGAGAAGAAAAATGATTGCATTTTGAAATTTTTGATGATAAATGATAGTGATAAGATAGGAAAAAAGTACTACTGCTCAGATAAAGAAAATTAAAAATTAATATTAATTAAATAGGAAAATACAAATGTAATTAAAATCTTCGAAATTGATGAAAGAGAAAATTGAAATCCTAAAAAAAGCAGTTCAAATGTCTGGTTTACACAATTTTACACAGAAAATTTTCATGTTAAATTTTTTTTTTCTGTTTTCTGGATTTACAATTATATGAAGAATTGTGGCTTTGATAGAAAACTAAAGTTTAATTTGAAAATATAAATTAATTCTTTAATTGAGTGCAAATTATTATAACACATTTTTGCAAAATTTTTGGTAGCCAATCAATTGTTCTGGAAACTTTCTTATACTTCAAAAAAAGAGTGTAAAAATGAAAAAAAAAATCTCTTATAAATGTGAAATTCACTTTGTTTGAGCCACTTTCTAACTTTCTAAACAAAAAAAATATTACAACGAAAAATTTTAATTCAATGAACAAAAAACGGAAATAAGCGATAATAATCATTGATTAATCATCGAATTAAAGTGATTTTATCATTTTAGTCTATTTAAATCATCTTTGTTGTCTCAATATATTAGTGAAATAGCTAATAACAATTTTGTGAGACTAATGGCTAACGATTTAATCTATCATTGAATTAAATAAATGTTGCATTAAGTAGCAATCATTGAAAACTGTGTTATGTACTGATCTAATCAATCATTCCGATCATTACTACTATTGTCATTATTATTATTATTTTACGAATAAAAGAAGTGAATAAATGAACAGATAAACGAAATTAATAAATAAAGGCAGAAAAACAATGGAAGAAAATATGTTAATGGACAAAAATATAATAAGAAATTAACAAAAATGATTATTTCATATTTGTTAAACCTTTTTTAAATGATAATATTTCAGCATTTTGCAATATTTAGTCTAATCAATGGCTGGTCGTGTGTCATATAAACTTGGTGCCTATAAATAAGAAAAATGAATTAATATTTTATAGCATAAATAACTATAATTTATTTAAAAATTAGAAAAATTTTTGTTAAAAGAAATGCATATTAAATAAGATATTAAAAGATATGTTAATAATTTTTAACAAAGTTTAAATATCTAAGTTCTATTCAAAACAATGTTTTAATTTACAATTATTTTTTAAAAAAAAGAAAAAGGTTTCACAAATATATGTTTTTTTAAATTTTTTATGTAAAAATTTTTATAAAGTTGCATTTCTAACCTGAAATGAGCGTCTCCTATTTAAAAAATCTGCTAGTAGAGTAAAATTTTAAAATCATATAACTAGTTAAGAATTACCTGAAGAAGAATTAGCGCAGTACCTGAAAAACAGGTAATTGAAAAAAGCAAAAGGAATAATCTGTCAAGTACCATAGCAACAAAATTCCAATCCTCATCAATCTGAAAAAAAAATTTTTTTTTGAAAAATATTTTATTAATGTTTTTTTTTTTTTTTTAATGCAAATTCAATTTTTACTATCAAATTTTACTAAGAGATTAAAGATCACAACTCATTTTTCTGTTAATTTTTGAAATTAACAGAAAAAGAAGAGTAAATAATTCTAATTATTTCAATTAATAAATTCATAACAGAAATTATTGATTTTTGCTTTATAAAATAGTTAAAATACATCAAGAAGGGTATATGATGATAATTATAGATGTATTAAATGAAGAAATTATAATTGAATATCACAGATAAATATAAATCAAAAATTGTATGTACTAAAATTAATAATTATTACTAATTAATATACTAATTGTTAACGAAATAAAATAATTACATAAGCAGTGCTACAATCCTTTTCTTGAATTTTCTAAATTAATCACTCTTAATTGGTGTTTACATCATCGTAATGACTAAATTTAATTCAATCATAATTTGTCATATATATATATATATTTTTTTTTTATCAAAGGAATAATTCACAGCCAAATAGTCATATTTATCACAACAAATAAATTATAATCACTTAAATCATTAAAATACTTAAATAATAATATCGAAATTTTTAATTATATCGAATACAAGAATAATTTCTAAAAGATTGTTATTATCATATATTTATAATTCACAATTATTGTTTACCATCGCATCGCGATCTTTCTTCTTCAACAATTCTGCAATGAAACAAACATTCTCGAATGCTTTGATGACATACGGTGAGCGATAAAGTTTCTGAATTTGCTCATTAATTTGCATATTTGTTGTACGGCATGAATCACAGTTTACTTTTCGTTCATGGCGATTAATAATCACATTTTCACCTTAAAAGCAAACAAAACTTGACACAAATTTTTAATTTTTTATTTCAATTATTAATCAAATTTAATAAAACTAAAATTCTGCGTACTTTGATCAATTTATCATTGATTTTGTTAATTAAATAACCATTGGTTAATGGTTTTTTTGGTTAAAAAGTCAAAAAAAATTCAACTAATTGATTCATATTTGCAAATTTATCGTTTATGAGCTTAATAATTTATAATTTGATCAAAAGAAAGTTTTCTTTTGAAAATTTACATAATTCTCCGCGTCGATGACCAAATTTACGAAATGCTTCATCAGTTTCAATTATGATTGGTCGTCTCATCAATAATATTTTAGGTAAAATTTTCAAAAATAGCCATTTGACCCAATCAGGCATTTGATGAGTTGCTGGCCTCCGAAAATGTAAATTCAATGCTGCCAATAATGAAAAACATTACTTATTTTCATTTTAAATAAACAAATAAATAAGTAAATAAATAAATAATACAAAATATTAGTAATTTTTTTACTTAAAAAATGTTAAAATTAAATATAATTTTAAAGCTTTTTTACCAAAAAAGAAAGAAAACTAACAAATGACAGTAACGAGAACACTGAGTGAAACCATAATCATTGTAAATAATAAATATTTGCCAATTAACGGTAGAGCTATACTTGTTGCCGGAATAATATCTTTCTGTTAATGATTTATCAGATCAATTATCATCAAGTTGATCAATCAATAATCGATAATATATGACAATGAAAAAAAATTTATTCCTATTCAATTTTTAAATTGTTTAAATCGTTCGACGTTCAATATAATATGACCAAGAATTAGCACAATAAATAACAATACAGTTGTAAACACGTAAACAAACTGTAAATAGTATGTATCAATGTAATTTATTTTATTTATTTGTTATTTTTTTCAGAAAAAAAAAAATAATTTAGACGATATCGTAAACAAATGTTTTGTTTTTGTTTACATCATCGCATGAAAACAACATCTATTTCATTTTTCTATCGTTTTATCTTTTTTTCACTTTTATTATTTATATTTGTTCCTCTTTCTGCTGTCAGTTAATTTTTTCTTTCTTTTTGTTTGTAAAATGACTCATTTAAAAATTTTGATTAGACAATAGTTTGAACAAAATTTAAATTAAGCAATTTATTTGCATAATTATACACACAATAATACATTTCATGTAACTGTTTCATATGTTTGTAATTATTTTAAAATATTTCAAAAATGAAATCGAATAACAGATTTTTGAAATTTTCAAAACTGTCACTTCATTTTTTAATGCAAAAATTAATATTAGCAATATCTTAAATTTAAGAAATGAATAAAATAAAACTAATTTAATTCATATTTTATAATTTATTTTGTTTTCAATTTAGAAAAAAAAAAAAAAAAGAAAAGAAAAAAGGAAAAAACAAACCAATAATAAGTAGAAAACAGTTAATGCAACCAATGTTAAAATGCATAATGTGACCTTTTCACCACTTCGTGACGGTAAATAAAAGGCGACAATTGTTAGAAATGATATACCAATGCATGGAAATACCAAATTTACAGTATAAAATAATGGCTTACGACGTAATTCCAAGTAAAACTAAAAGTGATAAAAAGTAAGTTGAAATTTTCTCAATTATTTATTACAAATTATTGACAAATTGAAAAATAGGAAGTTATGATTTCATCCCAAAATCATTCTCAAAATTATTTCATCGCAAATAAAAATCTAAAATGTCAAAAACATAAAAGTAAAATAATATTTTACTGAAAATTTTTACAAGTAATACTATCAATGAGTAAGTACCATAATATCAATGTATGTTCCATCCGAACAACAAGTTGGATAATTCTTTGTACGTCGCTTTGCAATTCGTGACATTATATCCCACTCTACCGATGGATAATAATCAGAAAGATCTGTAATAAAATTAATCCAATGTAATTATATTATTGCTAATTACTTTAAAATAAGCAACAACAAATAATAATAAACAGTGACAATGAATAGATAATAAATATTTATTATCATAATAATAAGTTCTACTTCAAAAACTGAAAAAGAACATTCTTCTATGCAATGATTACCAATTCCCTCTTCAACAATTGTAATATTATTCATTTCACCATTTTCATTCATTTCCAGTTCATAACGTGCTTCACCATCCAAAAATTCCAAATTTAGCAAATTCTCGGAATATGTCCAAGAGCCAAACTATAAGTATTAATGAAGTAATTTCTTCATCTGTTCTTCTTCTCTTTTTTTTCATAAAATTTATTAAATAAATTAGCAACGAACAAGAAAGAAAAAAAAAAGAGAGAGAGAAAACAAAAATAGGAAATGAATATTTTCACCTTAAAATAACATTGTTGCTCATCAAATGGAAACCTATAATATGATATAAAATAAAATGAGAAATAAAAAGAAGCAATAAATTTATATAATTACAATTAAAGTTTATAATTTGTAAATTATTATTTAATTTCGGGTTTTAAGAAATTTTTTTTATTTGTTTTTTTATTAAATTTTAATTTAATATATTCATATTTATGGAAAAATTTTTCTCAGCAAATTTTTAAACAATATATTTGATCAATTTTCAAACATGCATTAAAATGATTTAAGATAAGAGAAAAAGATGACAATGAACTAACCATCGGACATCAATTTGACATAATGTCTTGAAAATAGCAGGTGGTTCCCAGGTTACTTGGCCATCATATCGTAAGGTTGCCTTTGTACTAATTGTTATATTGTAATTACTATCAGCACTAAAAATTAATTGTTTAATTATTCGACTAATTTAGATATTTAGATTAATTATGAAATAACTGATATTTATGGCATGAAATTAACATATATTAATCTTTCAATTCCCATTTTTTTTTTCCTTTTTTTCAATTTCTAAGTGAATTTTAATCGTTTGGGCAAGTGATGAATGCATGATTGAATTATTTTTAAATATATAGAAAGATTTAGATTGTAACTTGTAACGAACAAATTTCGAGAAGCAATAATTTGAAATTTCTTTCCTCATTCCATCTGCAGAAGAAAGAAGGCATTCCTTTTTGATTTTTATCTGATATTTAGATTAGGATTATTTTGCTTTAATATTCAGTCACTTAAAAATGATTAGTGTTTTAATCAAACAAACAACATTCTTATAAATTTATTTAATTCGCCAAAAAAGTTTATTTTGAATTTTGATGTAATGTTGAATTTATGTTTGACACTATTTGCATTTAGATAATAAATATCAAAAATTTTTGTTTTAAAATCAAAAATAAAAATGAATTTTTTTTCGCAATTAATCATTGAATAATGTTAGTTGAAAAATTATTTGCATTAATTTATCCGATAAGATTGTTACGTTTATAAAATTATCACCAAATTAACTGATTAATGAGAAATGAATTACTTATTATATAAGACAATATCAGGTACCCAAATCATTTCATATGGTACATAAAGTACGCTAACACCACCGTAAATGTGTGGGTTCCATGATAATTTCTTATCAGTCCATACTTGCTTTAACCAAACACTGCATGTCATGATTTGATCGATTTCATGCTGTAAAATGTAAAATTGAATGATGAAATCTGATAGAGTTTTGAAATTAAATAAGCTGTAAAAATGTAAATTTTAAAATTTCTTTTGTCGAAATTGATAATTAAAATTAATATTTTATAAATGATTTTTTTTTTTTTATAGGTTATTATTTAAAATATTATCATTTGTAACATTAATTCCAAATATTGATAGTCACGACATTTTAATAATTTAATAATCTAATTATTTCTTATTTATTGTTCAATTAACAAAATTGTTAATTAATAAAATTTGAAATGATAACAATAACATCGTACAACGTCAATAATTTGTGAAAGTCGTAATTTAAGTTTGATATTAATTGGTTTATTTGGTTCTGGTGCTGGTCGTCGATGTTTGTTATAATTTACCAACAAGTCATCATATAATCGTTTTGCATCTTCATTACCGTATGACACCGATATAAATGACATTAAGAACGGTAATATCACTTGAATCATACTGTATAAATTAGCTAAACCAAATAGAAATCATTTTTTGAATAGATCCAAAAAAAAAATTCAAAACAAAAAAAAAGGAAGAAAAATAGAAGGCAAAATGAAGTGATAGATTTCACAAAGTATAATTAATGGTAGACACGATAGTTTGATTAATTAATGAACATGCATCATTGATCAGGAAAATATATATAGTCCATTGAATTGTTTAAAAAGTAGGAATTTCAGATTTAAAATTTTGTCTCAAGTATAAGCTATGCATGAATGACATCTGTCATATTTAATAAATTATTGTTATTAATTATTATTATTATTATTATTAATACTGTTATTGTTAATCATTGATTATTATCACTATTATTATTATTGCTAATTATTTAAATGTTGAAAATTTAATAACAACTGACGAAGACTTTTTTTATTACATCATATTTATATAAAATTTCTCTCAATCAGTGTCAAAATTTCATATATTTGAAAATACTGCAAACCGTTACAAATTCAGTTTCAAACATTACTTTTGTGCATTTTTTTGGAAAAAGATTTATTAAACCAATAAATAAAATAAAAAAAAAACATTATTAATTGAAATGGAACTGAAAAGGAATTAAATACAACAAATTCACTGCATGCGTATAAATGAATGAACAAATAAATGTATGAATGAGTTAAATCAGTCTGTTAAATCAATCTTTTTAGAAAAAAAATTTTTTTTTTTTTTTTAGTAATTGAAATAAAATAAACAAGGAAAAATGGAAGTAAAATTGAATGGATGATGTTTATTATTTACTTGCTTGAAATTGAAAACAATTACATTGTTCATTGCTAACATCTGTCATACAAAACAGCGCGCACTGCAAGCTAGCAAGCAGGCAAGCAAGCTAGCAAGCAAGAAAGTAGGCAAGCAAGTAGTAGCAGTAGCATTAATTGTTAAGCAGTAGCAGTAGCAGTAGCAGCATTTTCAATCATTTGTCAAATATTTCGAAAACCAATGGATGAATATAAATACTAATAAATTCCATGTCATTAGTCTTTTCTCTCTTCATTTCTTTCTTTTCCCTTCACTTTCTCTTCCTTTCATCTGTTATTTCATTTTTCCCTTTTTTTTTTTTTTTTTTTTTTTTTGTTTTCCTTTTTATTTCTGAAAAAAAAAAAAAATGAGCAAAACAAAAAGAGAAAAATGAAAGATTTGAAATGAAATGAAAAAAAAAAGTTGTTGAATTGATGGAAGAAAGAAAGAAAGAAAGCAAATGTAATTTATAGTTTGTTATTTATGTGAAATTATAAAAAACGAAATTGTCTCACATTTTTTTCCTACAATTCAATTTCTATTTTCTTTTTTTTTTTCTTTTGTAGGATAAATTTAAACTTTATAATATGCAAGTTTATTGCGCTAATAATCGATATGAAAGTTTTTTTTTTTCTTTTACAGATTTTTATATAATTTTATTACATTTAGTCTTCGAATTCAGATCCAAATGAATAATAATAATAATTTAGCTGATCGTTTATAGTGATCAAACACGCACGTCATTAATTTTATTTATTAATTACACCTTTCGTTAGTTTTAATTATTTTCTCTAATCAATCTCAGCTCTAACCAATTTCAGGCTAACAATTTGGAATTCCACCATTCCCATAATTAATAATTATCCTCCCAATACCACCAAAACCAATATTTTAACTGTAGCATTTAATTTTTAAAATATATATTTTCAAATTGACTTTAAGATGTTGTTGAGATATTGTGAATTTGATTCAAAAGATATACAGATGAGATTCCTCTTCTAGTTTCATTTTAGCAACAAATTTTTGTCACAAATGACATTAAGATACCCTCCGATAGCTGATATCCTGATATCAATTTTATGTTTCATCAACCAACAACAAATGTTTTCCATTGATTAATTTATGATCAAATACAATTCAAATAATTAACAGAACACAATCTTAATAAAATCTTTAAACATTAAATACAAATTTCAAACTATACAAAAAACGGAAATAAAAAACATGCAACAATAAATTCTAAGAAATTTGACACTTTTAGGAAATATATTTGAAAAAAAATCACCTTATGAAATGCCTGAAAAAAAAAAAACTTCAGTGTTATTTTTAGACAATTTATAACTTTTACAACGAAAACTTTAGTCAATGCATAGAATAACATTTAAGAATTAATCATACGGCAATATCATCAATTAATGAGCCAAGCTTTGCAAATAGACTGGAATCATTTATGTCTTCTTAAGTTTTCAGAAATAAAAAAGAAGGTTCATTAGACACTTATGCCTTCTTTGCTTTGTTCTATTTCCGCTTTGAAATCCATTCGTGGTTCGAAGACTTGTCCCTCAGAAAAGATATGCACGCATCAAAAACTTTGTGTATTTTTTAAAATCCACAAAAATCATTTGAATAATTAGTACTAATAAGAAGGCAAATATATATATAACGAAGAGATCGGCAATACAAATAAAAATAAATGGAAAACTTTATGTACAATGAAGAAGACGAAAGGGAAGAAAAAAATAGAATTGAAAATTTCATACAACTGATAAACAAGTAATATTATTGAAAGATTAATATTGATTATGAGAGATGAAAGGATCATTTTAAGTAGTAATAGAAATCAGCCACTCCCACTTCAGTATGTAGCTTAATTTCATGAATAAAACCACTACATCATTAATTATACAGAACTTCAATCATTTAGAAGAAATTATGTATAATCTCTTCATTCCTATAGATTAAGACGTATATTACTATAAAAATTCGGTAAATGATACTTCCAACACAACATCACACACATTCATGCATTCCTCATAAAACTGATTTGCAAAAAGAAAAAAAAAGAAATAATGAAAGTGCAAAAACCAGCGAAATGATGTCAAAAAATGCAACAAAATCGATATAATTTCTTATGAAAAGAGAAAACGAAAGTCTCTGAATTGCAAATAGGGGAAAATGTGAATTAATTGGTTATTATTACCTACAGAATTGCATAATTTCTGTCCTATTTGAAACAGCTTTATTTGTTATGCAATAACTAACAATTAATAAAATCAAACAAAACGAAAATTTCTGAAACAATCTTATCACTTTATTAAATTCCTCAATACACCGGGATTCATTTGAAAAAGACAAAAAATTCCAAAAATGCTTCAGTAAAATAAAAAAATACTAAAGCCAATCATATTGATAAATTTAAACGTTAAACATTAAAAGTTCATTGCAGTTTGACAGCGACGATAGAAAATTAAATTATACTCATCAAAGCTACGTCCACGTTGAGATTCATTCATATTGCATGATTCGGTACTATAGCCAATGCGAAATCGATATGCACTATGCACATAATTGCCAACTGGTAACTCATAGATTCCTTCTACTATCTGAAAAATTAAGGAGTTAAATAATTCGAAATGATAAGAAGCATAACATGACAAGCAATATTTGCCTGTAAACGATGATAAAAGTGATAAATTATTCCTTTTTTAAATATGAAATGGATAAATACTTACAAGGAGCAGTTTGTAATGATATACAAAGCAAAAATTTACGAGAAAAAAGAAATACAACCTCGAATAAAAAATACCTTTTGAACTACTGGTTGTTTTCCACGATCTGTCCTTATAGCATGTTCATCATTACACGGTTTTTGATCAAAATCTCGCAAACTACCACAATTATCAATATAAGTACCACTATCTCCAACACTAAAATTTAAAATTGAACAGTTCAAATCTATAGAAAATTATAGAATAATATAAATCTATACTATTTTATTTAGAAATAAGGAGAAAAAAGGATGATAGTGTATGGATATCATCCAGGCTGTCTATTTGCAACTAAACCAATATACCTAAATAAGAATTACAAAATATTTTTGAGATTAAAAAATTTCTTCTCTTATAATAAATTGACTAAAATTTAATCTCATTTTTTGCAATAAATACTTCATTGAATACTTAAGCTTACTCGTTGCACTAGACAAGAAGAAATGAACCTTTTTAATCTATCTAACCATGATCCATATGTCACATTATTCGTTGGTAAAAAAAGTTATGAGCAGCATTAGTAGTAACCTACTAACAATGTTCAAATGACTTAATAAAATAAAACACTTGACCTACTCCTCAGAAGCAATTTTTTTAATATATTATGGATGGTCTAAAAACAAAACAAAAGTACCTAAATTAAACGTTAAAAAAAAAAATCAAAAACCTTCAGCTACTATTTAATAATTATGTACTACATACGAAAAAAATTCCTAGTGTGAAACATACTCAAATTTAATTTCCAACGGAACTGTTGGCATAGTCGGTGAAATGGGTATGTAAAGGGTGTAGAGACCACGACGTGGTTCACAACTATCGTTTATACAATATCGACCATCGATCGTTACATTAAAATCCAATATTTCAATGATAATATCTGATGCTAATGATGAAAAAACGGCTCGTCTATCGAGAGACAATGGTCGATTTTCCGAACCATTTCTGACTTTTAAGAATGATTGTTGTTGCTGCGATAGAGTCAAAACTGTTTGCTGATTCTAAATTGTAAATGCTTGCAATCTTTTTTGTTAAAAAAAAAACTCAACAATGTCTTGAAATATATATATATATAAAATTCCAATACTCTTGTAAAACTTATTTACTTAAGCTGATATTTCTGTTTGTTTCGGCTAAAAAGATTAATTGGTCACGCAAATAAAGTTCTGTCAACAAATCTGACCAGTAAAAATTTAGCAGAATGAGACAGAAACTACCACCACTTCCCTCAGAGTTAACTTTTTTTTTTCTAGAAAAATGAGAACATCGTTTTTTTTTTTTTCTTTTTTTTGTGCTGAAAATGAAATCTCAATGGATCTATGGAATCAATTGGGAAAATTAATTTAAGAATTAAAAGTTAATACCTTATCAATAGAAATATCATTTGGTACGTTATATTCATCACGTTCCATGCAACAAAACATATGACAATACATATGATCGCATGAAACGCTTAAAGGTGGCGCATGTGGTTGAATTGGTGGCTTCCAAATATTATCTTTGACTTGAACAATTTGACCAATTTTACCACCCTGTTCCAACACTACTGGTCCATTAGTGCTACTACTTTCAAAAATATACGGCCGTTTCTGATATCCAAATGTTCGATTATGCCAGTCTAGCACATATAATGTTGACATTGCTATTAAGCTTAAAGGAAACCAAATTAATCTTCAATTTTATTAGTGAATTGGTAGTAACATTAAGTTCATATCTTTTATCAGTGAATTAATGTACGGACAAAACATGTTCTTGATGTGCTACCAGTTTTTAAATAATTTCGGGAAATCCTGGAATTTTATGATAAATCGAACAATTTCTGCATTCAGTTGTCCAATCTACCTTTATATTTACAAAAACAATATGACGTTAAAGAAATTACCAAATAGCCATTATTCCAACAAGAACGACAATTGTTCCCTGCGTTACTTTCGAACTACACAATGGAGGTTCCACACGATGACAAGATGGATTTCTGCAATGCCAGTGTTTTTCACGATTTCTGCCCCGTTCTTTATTACTCCTGTAAAATAATACTGATAATTGCAAAGATCTTTTTTGAAAAGCTTCAAAAAATGAAAAGTTTTGAATTAACAAAAGATATTAAATAAATAAAAATCGATATAAATGCTGTAATTTTTTTCATCCTCAGAATTCTCCAGGGCTTTCTAACATCGCACTCTTTTTCAGAAAAAAAAGAAATTCCAGAATTCTTTTAAAAAAAGCACTCACCTACGATGACATTTGTCCCGTGAAACACAGGATGGAGTAATTGAAGCAAGTGATGTATGCGATGACATAAAGCTTGCTTTATCAGAAAATCCAAGGTCACTAAGGCCGCTTGCTAAGCTGCCGACATCCTTATTTTTCCGCCGATGTAATCTGGCTAATTTGTGAGATAACTTTTCAACAGCTTCAATTTTGTGCTCCAAATTCCCTGTAAGGCGGCAAAGTTCAGTTGCTGCTGCAACTGTTTCATAGAATATCCGCGAGTCATCAACCTAAAATTTGGATCAGTCTAATTTGGCTACACGATTATTTAAGTCATAGCTTATCTGACAGTCCAGTTATTTGTTAAATTTTCAATTCAAGCCGATAAATATTATGACCAATATTTAAAATCGCTATTCTCACAAGCGATTACATTACACGACCTCTTGCACTGTAGAACGAGAAAAATCAAATAACTGAAGAATTTTTCAAGTTCCAAGAAATCTGCAGCTTTAAAGAAAATTATGCACCTGTAAGTAATCTCCATTATCGGTCACGGCATCTGGTAAAATCTCGGCTAACTCTTGAGCAATAACGCCGACCCTGTGACGATTTTCCTCCGACAAACCCCATTTTAGCGCTATTTCTGGTTTGTAGGAATAGCCAACAACACGAATTTGGGCAAGATGAGATAAAGCGATTTTGGTATCCACCTGTTAAATTTTCTTTAAATGTTTTATAGATTCTCTTTCAAAAAAAAATCTTTTCCAACTCTTAAAAATAGTAAAATTATTTAAAAAATATCGAAACTATAGGAGATGCATCTAAATTGAACCTCATGGATTTGTTCTTTCATTCGACGATCGGATGGGCGATGCACAACTCCAGAGCAATAGATGTCACCACCAACAGTCAACGGTGCAACAGCTCGATCCGTACCAATTGCCACCGAACCACTATTATAATATAGAGTGGAACCATTCTTCTGCCAAGTAGCATCTGAATCCGGTGGCTCAAACTGACCTGGATTTGAAGCCTGTAATAACAGAAACAATACTAAATTAATGGATATTAAACCAATCCTAGACATCTTATCAACTATCTCTGTTTTAGTAAAAAATTTATTTCCAATTATTGATTTTCTTGCTTATTGTAATTTATAAATAACTTCAGTTGCTATCAATGTTCTATAGACATCATCTTCTAGCTAACTAATATTTCATTTCGCATTTCATGCATATTTCCTTGTGATCGGTCGTAAGTTTAATGAAAAATTGACTGGAATTTCAGAAAACAATAGAAAACAACAGTAAAGCTTACTCGAACAATTACTTTCTCGGATTGATAGGCTTGAACAATTGCATCATGTCCATCGGCAGTACACGCAATCAAACGTACAACAAGTAGAAAGTATTTCTGATCAGGATTTGGACGACCGTTTTTTCGCTGATTATTCATCGTTGTTTCTGAGAAATGCAGCCTTGGTACAGTCACTTTTGTCATACGTCGTTCATGAATTTCAAGTCTGAAGTGCAGAATTAGAACCAAGAGTTTGAACAAATTTCGAATTTTGTTATTTAAGCTTTCATAAAGTAATGGAACAGTGCAGAAGAAAAATGAAAATCTTGAGAATTTAAGCGTATAATCATTTCAAAAGTAAGATTTTTATTCTTTAATAAAGATAATTTCGTGATATGAATAGCTGTCTAAGGCAATTCATTTTATCAGTTTTGTAAAAAAAAAGTAAGAAAATAAAAAAGGAAACTTACGACACAGGATCATGAGGTACTGGCCTTCTATCCGTTGTTGATTGCTTGATTTGTATCTCTGACGTTGGCATTTCACTTTTTACACCACAAAATGCTAACTTAAATTCTTTTACCATTTTCAATTCGTTACCTATTTTGACGAAATTTGGCGGATGATTATCAATTGCTTCGATGTGTACAGAAATCTGGAAAAAAAAATATATTCATTTTTCCCGTAACACTTTCGAACTATCCAGAAGACACTTTTAACAATCTAAATGTATAAATAGTTATCTGAAGTAAAGGTAACAGGTGTCGTCGCACGAAGTACAGTTATGGAAGTAATGTAAAGAACGAGATATGTAAGATGAAGCAGAAAGGAACTGTGAAAAGAAAAGTGGCAGCAACACTACGAATAATTATATGAAAAAAAGAATGAAAGCATGTAAATAGTAACTAATAGGTAATGAGCAAAAAAAAAAAAAAATTCATTCTCACAAAAAGAATGAGTTAAAATTCCTGCTAAAATATTGCTTTTGAGTAAATATTTCAGTAAACAACGAAATTCGTTTATTGTCATAATGGGAAAAATTAATACCTGAAAGTGATTTTTCTTCTGATTCACAAAGCAATTATCCATAGTACTGTAATTGAATCCTTTATCCGCTACAACATGCATTTCCAGTTGATGTAACGGTCTTTGATTGATATCATACAAAGTAGCCCAGTGTTCTTCATTGAATGCAGTGAATTTGATCGCTTGCTGGTGGAAACTATCATCAAAATCTTCTACTGTAGTTACCGGCGATGATATGACTGTAAGTTGACTGGGTAACGAGAATACCTGAAAGATCGTAGTGACCGGTCTTTTAAATATCATTACTTTTAAATATCATTACTAAATTTACAATAAAAATCCCAAATATTTCATGAAAATTAAATTACAAATTTCCAAAGAGCAAATATTTAATATAATCTAATCATCTCCAGTTATATTCGACTGAGTAAGGAAAAAAACTTCCGGAACAACAAGTGATGAGTTTTAGCACAATACTATTGACTGCATTCTGCTGTATCACTTACAGAAATCAAAATTAAAAAAAAAAAAAAAATGCATATGTTAGACAGACATTTATTCAACATTATATCATCTCAATATTTGCAACAATCTAAACGTCTGAAAAATTTCCAAAAATTTAGGAGTGAAAAAACCGTTCTAAGCAAACTTTTCTTCAACTTATACAAACGAATCAGGAAACAAATTTACCTTCTGTGGTTCACTTTTCACATTAGCTGATACCGGATTATGTGGTTGTTGTTGCTGTTGTGATGGTGGTGGTTGTTGCTGCTCTGATCGCATACGTTTACGACTTACTTGGCCATCGCTCTGAGAGCTCGAACCATCTCCATCACTAGCTGCGGAACTGATTACATTACTATAGGGATCCATCTGATAATCATTATTCTGGATCAAATAACCACTATTAACTGGTCTCATGTTGACAGCTGGAGGTGAAACCTGCAAGATTTTAATAATTCTAATAAAAAATTTCGAAATTTATAAATGCGTGAATTAAAATTAGACATTATTAATTTTTCTTCCTCACAATTCAAATATAATCAAAAAATGAACACCTGAGGTAATGCAGAAGGTGTTGACTGCGGCGGATATGCACCACTATTACCGATGAAGTCGGATTGTGGTGATGGTAAAACATGCTGCAATATACGATTACCAAGATGATTCTGTTGCAAAAGTTCCTGCGGTACTAACATATGTGTTGCTAGATCAGGCCGTACACCAAGGATCAGGCCACTGCCGTTCTGTTGAGTACCATGGATAACTGTAAATTTCATCATTTTAAAAAATGAATTTGTCGTCCTTTTTTTCTAAAAAAGTTACTGAATTTAAATTTAAAAAATTTGAAGAAAATGTAATATACTTTATGCTACAAATAAAGTTTTCTCTTCCAAAACTATATGCCTAAATTTACAAGAGATTATAAGAAAAATAAAGATACGTAACAAATTCATCCTAGAAAATAAGAAAATAATTTGATGCTTCCTTACAATATGCGATCCCCAATTATTTAAATATGAAAAAGGACAAATTTTTATTAAATTAAACACTGGTTATGGAAGAAAAATGTGAGTGAGTACGTCTGAGAGTAACTGTGTTTGTATATCCAATGTAATGTACATATACCAGTATATATACAAATGTTTATATTTTTGTATTGATATACTTTAACATACGTACATGAATATATTTTACAGAAAAAAACTCTTCTCTACGAAAATTGTCTCGTAATTCTTAGGTTACAAAAGAGGGAAAAGGTCATTTTGTGTATGAACTAGTGAAAGAAGTGAACTGAACGAAAGAAGGCCAGTTCATCATCCATTTCACGTTTTAAAAAATTTTCACCATTTATTTATAACAACTCTTTCAAAAATCGTGAATTGTAGTCGTATTTCCTCCACTACTTTTCAAGGTGGCATTTTAATTATAAAAAAAAAAAGTTCGTTTGGCCGAATCCCTGCCATTTCATTGCGTTTTTCTGACAATTTACCTTTTGTAATGTCCGAAACATTACTACACAATTCTTGTAGCATTACTACACAATTAGTCGAAATGTTACCGCTATACTTCGCAAACCCTAATGAACACTGCTCGGTTTTAGGCCGAAACAATTATCAATATTATCTTATTCAGTTGGATAATCAGATCGTATTTTTTCATGGCAGTATGTCATACTACATAGCCATAATATTCGAGGAATTAGAGATTAATCAAACTTCATTGGTTTGTTGAAAACATTTCAATTATTAACGGCAGTTCTCTCCATCACTCAGAAATCTGTCCGATAATTTCATTTGTTGTTAAAAATTCAAATTGAAAAAAAAAAAAGGACCAAAAGTTCATGAAAAAATGAACACAACTTACGTTGATAATTCTGGTAATTATCCGGTGAATAAGGTGAATCTGAAGTGGAGCTCGGTGAGCCCGATGAGCCAGCGCCTGAGATATCCGTGATTGGTGGACTATCAGGTAACCTAAAGTATGTATGGATGAACACTGTTTAAAATATGGAACGAAATCACAAATATACAAGAACTTTTAAAAACAACAAAACTTAAATTTAAGTCTTCTACAAAAATTTTAACTATTCAATTTCAACAAAAAAATTCCCAATTTATTAGGGCTTCAGTGCTTTCCAGAGCTATTTTACTTTATAAATTATCACAATAAACTGAGATTACTCAATTTACACTCACATTCAAGTAAGCGCAAATCAAAAAGAATAAGAAAGTTTAAGCGGAAGAATGTTTCTGAATTATTTTCATCATTTCATATGGATGCTTGTTTTTCAAATTTCACTAATATAAGACTTAAGTCTATAAAAAACATATTTTTATATCCAAACTTTAAAAAACATCTAAAAAACAAATCTAACAGTTGAAGTATATGGCCAATATATCAGCCTGCACTAATAATTTTTTTTTTTTTTTTTTATTTATGAAATTCAGTATTCTCAATTACTAAACTAGTTTTAATTTAAGAAAAATTAAACTTTATTTGAAAAATCATTAAAGTCATATAAAGTTTTAACAAGTGAATGATATAGGCAAGTTAGGCAAGTAACTTATCTACGAATTAATCAATGCAAACAAATAAACACGAAAATGAATGAAGAGATGATTTCGGTGCCAGGAACCATTCCTCTTCTTCCGAACAAAAAAAAAAAAAGTATGAATGAGAACAACGAGAGCGGTCATTTGATAAATTGAATGAATGCAACAGTTGCTATGCCAATTTAGCTCATTGCTTCGAAACATTTCAAATAAAGCAGTTAGCAGTAATGGTTAAAGAAACTTTTGAAGCTTGAAAAATGATAGAGAAAAAAAGAAAAAGATACAGTGGTATTTCCCATGAATTTACTAAATAAACCCTATCAGATAGCTTTATTTCGATGGTCTTTCTTCCTCCTTTTCGTTTTTCCTATTTCTTCTCATTTCTCGCTCAATAATTCTTTTTTGGATTTCTTTGAACAAGAGGATACAAAAGCAGAACAAAATTTTCGCAACATCTTTCCCGTCTTTACCATCAATCTATCTCTTCCATTTATTTTAAATTTTCATTGGTAGTAAGCATTACTAAATTAATTTGATAAAAAATGAATGAAACAAACTAGGCATTTTGAAAGATTCCTATTTTCTCGTAAATATTTTACAAAACCTAGAAGAAATTTATACTAGTTGAAATGAATGATCCGAAAAGTAATTGGATATCATTTGAATGCATGTTGAAATGACAACAGTGCTAAATTGATTAAAAATGTCACAGTTTTCCGTTTAATATCATTAAATCTTGAATTACAAATTCTGCACAATCTCAATAATTTTCATACAAATTTACTTTTTAAATTGCTAAGCTGATATAAACAACAATTCCATTACGGATGATTTTTATTGACAGATTCCATTTCTATAGCAAAAGAGTTACAGCTATCCTAAACTTGGTTAAATCAACAATCAAAGCGATTGGCAATATTATTTCTTTTTTTGCCTTACGAAGGAATTTAACCTTTGTTCATTAGTTTATATTTGATTCAGTTTTGTTTGAAACTATATAGAATATATGCTCATTTCCAATAATACAAATAGTTTGGTTAAAACAAAACTTTATGCAACAAATTTAAGTGATAACTCGTAATTACAAAAATTTCATTAACTTAATCCAGAACGATATCCATTAACCGGTTATAAAACAACAAACATATTACCTGGCTGGATTCTGATACATCATTTTGTTGGCCGCTTCGGAAATTGCAACAGTTGTGATGTTTTGGTGCGATTGCGGCAGTGGCGGGTGATGCTGCTGTTGTTGTTGCTGATAATGATGTTGCTGCGATTGTTGTTGTTGTTGATGTTGATGATGATGATGATGATGATGATGACCTTGTACGTGTTGCGAGATGAACCGAGTAGTATCTGCTACAGGACTATCAATCGGGGTGCTGCAAAACTACAGTCCTTTTTAATCCTAATGATGGCGGTGGTAACAATGACAGATGAAAAGTACAATTGTAAAATTAGTTTCAAATTGAAGGAAGCATATACTTCGAAATTTAGAAATTCTCAAGTATATCAGTTAATGAACTTTTATATTTGTAGATAAAAAAAAATTCCTCAACTTCATTCAATAGACCTAATGCTAAAGACCAATTGATGGAATAGCGAATGCAAATGTTTTACTACATATTCTTAATATTTAGATTTTTCATTAAGTTCGAAAAAAAGTCGAGAATGTGAGAAACCATTAATAAAAATGTGAAAGATCATTAATTAATATTACGAAAAGGTTTTATAATTTTTTTTCCTTTCTAATTAGCCGTATGATATTACATCAAGTCATTTCATGCTACTCTTACAAACTTCATTTCTCTACAGTTCAATACTGATATTAACAGATACACACACTTCGTTTCTGCTCTAAGAAAAGGTTTCCCTTTTCTGAATAGACAATCAAAAAACCTTGAACAATTCAAAGGTACATGTAAAAAATTATTTCCACCGTTATTGTAAGAATTACTCTATTTTTGTAAAGGTTAGAAGAAAAGTCTCATTTGAATCGTTTTTTTTTTTCTTTTCACAAAAATAGATGTTTAAAAAATTTCAATCATACCGTAATAATTATTTTTTAGTAAATCATGACATTTTCCCCATATAATATCTTTAAAAATAATAGTTTTCTTACCTTTTCTTTAATTTTTTTTTTTTTTTTTAGTTTTCTTACCTTTCTTTAAAAATAATAGTTTTATAATAGTTTTCTTACCTTTTCTTTAAACGTCTTCCTTAATTTGATATTTCTAAATTACTTTCTAATTCCAGTAAAGAACTGGAATTAGTTCCACATATTAATTCTTTAAATGGTATTAATAAAATAAAACAATAGTCTTTTACTAACATTTTAAAATCGTGATTATAATAAGAAACAGTTCAGATGTACTGCTAGTGATATCCAGTAGTTATTACAATAGAAAAAACTTTTGAAATGACCGGCAGTAATTTCTCTTATGAAATACTTTGGATCTAAGTTATCATCGAATTAAATTTTAGTAGATTACCACTACATTTTTTCTAGTTCATTATTCTCATATTTTCCAGTTCAAAATATCAAATTAGACTTATCATTCGAGTATGAACGGAACACAAACTCTTATATTCTGAATTTAGCAATTCCAAGATTTTTGTCTTTGGTAACTATTTATTTTCTGTCTTAATGTGCTTCCGTTACCTTTTATTCCATATCATCCTTTTTAATCACTATTACGAAGAATTAAACGAAAGAAACATACGATGAAAAAAAAAAGAAAATATCACCTGTTCTCGTCCAAAAATCGCACAATATCGAAATCACCCGTGTAATCGCTCAGTGGATCACTAAACGCCGTATCCTCTGCAAAAAAAAGAACAGAAGATAATAAATATGATATAACAAGGATAAAATGTTACAACATCCTCAATCACTTAAATGTACAACTTTAAAGAACAACTGATATCAACCATCGCCGCATCACAACCAAAACTATCTAGTCATCCATCACGCAGTTTTTACGATAATGATCTGATTAGAAGCTGAAAATAGTTAAACACTGAATTTCTGAACGACAATTTCGATACCAGTGGTCAGTTTAATCTATCTCATGATTAAGAGTAATTTGAATGCTACTATATTTCTATATCTTTTGAAATTATTTCAAAAACTTTCGTTCCCTAATTAATCTTCAGTTATCTCAATTGACAATAATCTCATATAAATCCAATTATCATTATCAAAAAAGAATAGATCCTAATAATCCGGAATTTATTTGTGTGCATCATAAAAATACTACAAATATTTTTTTTTTCTTTTTTTACTCTATCAGTTTCAAAAAACATATTGTTTGAAAAAGTGCTCTTTTATGGAATATGACAGTTTGTATGCGACTCATTCTTCCTACGTCAAAAAAATACTGATATTACCAAGAAAAAACTAAGAAAAAAACACATGTAATAATGATGATAACCTATTGATATGAATTATTTTCAGTCATCCAAAACAGACTAACAGAATTACTTAGTGTAAGATTCACCGCATTTGTAAGCAAACGGAAAAAGGGATGGAAGTAGGAATAGAAATATGGGAAGAAATAATAAATATAGCATTAAATAATGAATAATTTATTAAATTTTTAGTGCATTAAAAAAACTGAATATAATCCTTATTTTCTTGTCTCATTTTTATAATGCGCTCTTCTTTTTCTAAATTTCATTTAGCTTCTATTTGGAACTAGATACATCAGAAAAGAGCTGAAAAGTAATGATACGGGACCAGTATAAAAAGGAAAGACAAAACTAGCTCTGCTTTCTGTCCTTCCCTGCTCTATGCTTAAGTGTGACGTTTTGGTGCCAGGCGGTAACAACTTTAAAAAAACTCCAAAAAAAAAAAAAAAAAAAAGGAAAATCCTTTTTCTATTCTCTTATCCTGATCTAAAACTAATGCAGTACGGATAAACTTAGTTTACTTTGTATTTTGCCATATACGTATATGTGTCATAACATTTCACGCATGTATATAAATGTTACCAAAATTCACACATACAACTAATACACCTCAGTAAATTTACATTCCATTCAAAAATAACAATACGTATATAACACACATAACGTATCACTTAGCACATAGTTCTGAAATAGGAAAAAACTTTAATTTCATAAATCTTCCTTATTTATCACAAAAAATAATATTCGCTTCCCACATTTTAAATAGTTATCGCACTTTATGAATATTTCTAATTCTTCGAATAATACTTGTACTTTATTAGTTGGATGATTCCGTCTTCCACCTTTATTTCAGTTATCAGTAACGATATCAACTTGGTACATCATTTCTTCCTCTTTTACTTTTTTCATATAAATGAGTAATTTTATATGATAGAAAATACCGATGACAAATCTATGATATATTATATTATTTTAGGAACATCTTTAAATCATTGAAGAAAAACATAATATGTTATTGACATTAACTGTCTATGATAGGTTTTTATGATAGGCTACTATGAGTCAATAAAAAAAATATTCATTCAGTATTTTCATGATTATCAATATTTCCATAAACTATTTGCTCCTGAAATTATTACGATTTATTGCAACGATAAACAAATCTTTGGTAAGAAATCTAAGTTAAATCTACAGTTTAAAATTAAATTTACGTCAATGATACATTAATTTTATGATATATGATGTATATGAATGATATATAAATGATATTTATACAATTTCCGAGTCGTATCCTAAAAATTATCAGTTAATAGATAAATTAGTGTTATATAAAGAATAAAAAATAAAATTTCTTAACATTTTCAAACAATTAGCTCACAGATTGTTGAAAGAGCATGATTGTGCCCACTTCTCTATAATTTATTCAGGTCATACGTTACAATTCATGAAAGTCAACAATTTTCCTCCATCTTTCTTCTCACATTCAATCATTCATGTTCTAACAGCACATATCTTTAATCATATCTGCATTCCGGGAGAACAAAAATATAAAATATCTTTAAAAAATAAAATTTCTAGCAATAATTTCCATAATGTATTTGCCCACACTCTTCCAATCCATAATCACTCTTAGTTATTAGTCCATCCAATCTTCGGTTTCAATTAAAATCAATCATTCTTTCACCTTCATCATCTACACCTAAATTTGACGAAATTTTCGAAATCGACCAAGCGATGATGCGCTCCAACATTCTTCCATGACAATCTTCTCCATCTACTCCAACTATTACAAAAAAAAAAAAAAAATCGTCGAAAATATGGAAGGATTCGGTCAAAGTGGTGGTCATTGAACAAACTGGGTCACTTCTCCATTCATACGAGTTTACGATTAATTCATTCAAATTATCTTTTTGTTAATATTCACAAGGAAAAAAATTCTTTTTTTTAATCAAAATTACAAGAACTACAAATCTTTCGCTCAAACTGAAGTCCTGTCACACTGCTGAATCTATATCAATGAATCCAAAACATCCATAAATGAAAAGAGAAAAAAACAAAAAAAACACAAAGAAAGACCTGTTTAATATTAGAATAAATATTGATCCTAATCTTCTTATATTCTTTAAAAAATTGCAGTTTTTATGTTGCTACAGGAATTGATAATCCAAAAGATTTAGACATTTCTAAATGTTTTGTGAGAGCAATTTTTTTCGTAATCACTAATCATGACTATTACATTTAATGTTAATCCGAACAGTGCTTTACTTTTCTTATTCCCGCATACGTCATAATAATTTCGAAAACTATCATCAAATTCACAAATACTAAGTGATCTACCTAAGGATTTTATCATTCCTAATTCACTCTTCATTCCAATCAAATCAAATTAATTATCAATGAAAAAGTCAAATGAAGTGTGCAAGATCTTAGAATCAATTGTGTTTATACTTGAGAATCATATTTCATCCTCTTCCTTTCTTTCTTCCATCTTTGTAACCGAAGTAAATAATCAAAAACCTTCCATCTAATATTAGTGTTAACTGTCAGATAAAGTTGAATGACCAATAAAACACAAAACAATAAAATGGGAATCAGGAAGTTAGCTAAGAAAAAATGAAAAAAAAAAAAAGAAGGAAACTGATGATAAACTGCTGCTTCTTCCTTTATTCTATCTTTTCACCTAATCCATCGAATTAAGGAAAAATAGGAGAAATATCCGCCCCCTATCCTGATATGAAATATGAGATACTTATTTTTTTGAGGAAATAGAGTGATTAGGTGTTATTCAAATTAATCGATCTAATCCACTGATTATCAATCAGTCAACCAATCAATGTCCACCTTTTGAATAAACTGTCCGCCTTTTAGCCATGCAGTTGTTGTCGTTGTTGCTATTATTATTGTTGTTGTTGCTGTTGCTGTTCTTGCTATTGTAGTTGGTTGTTGAAGTTGTTCTTATCACTAGGAGCAATATTTCATGAGAAATAGTAGAAAATTGCGATGATAAGAAAGGCCGACAATTAGATGGATCAATTTAGAGAGTTTTTAATTTGTTACCAGTTGTAATGATAGTGGTAGTAATGGTAGCAATCGTGATAGTTGATCGTGGTCAGTTACAAGGATATCTGTCGATCGGTGGTAGTAATGATGGTGACGATGATTGTGATAGTCGTAGGAGTAGTAGGGTGGTAGTGCTGGGATGGATTTAGTATATCGTCAATGATGTCGTAGAAATAGCAGCAATAGCTTCGGTAATGATCAGTGCAGATTGGTAACGAACGATGGTGACAATGGCGGTTTGTGTCGCAAACGATAATAGGTTTCTTATTGGTTCCTCCTTTTCTTTCTTTACTTTTTCCCCTCTCTTTTTGTCACCACTATTGATGATACCTGCAGCTGCAGCAATTCCAGAGTTATTATTCTGAATACTTAATGGATAGATATCTTTACTTTAAGTGTATCACAAATTAAATAAAATACATTTTCAATATAAGAGTACCAATTATTTTTCTCAATTCAATCGTATCCCCCAAAATTACTCTAAAAAAAAAACACACACATACGTCGATATAACCAATTCGACAGTATCGTGGGAAACTTCCCAGTAAGTTTAATTGGAACTTCGCTAATATCTTGATGATTTCATAGTTATTTGAGAAGTTACCGATGATATCCAAGGAATTTTCAATGAGTTAGTTCCTCCGTATTCGCTATAGTTTGTAGTAAATACCCAAAACGAAATTAGTGTAGGTGTACGACTGTATGTGTGTGTATGCGTATGTGTATGTGTGTATGTGTACGTATCTATTTGTCTGTCTGTTCGTTTCTATGCAGAATTTTCATCTTAAGAGAGGATGATCAACGGTGATTGTTGGTGCTAAGTGGGTAGGGGTTTGTGCCGGTGTAGTTCAAAACATCGTCGAGAAAAGTCGATTTTACTATTTCATCCCAATCATCCTCCCTCTTCCTTCTTTAACTAATACAATTTGGAGGTCTCGTCCCTTTCCGCCGTACCAGCCTGTGATAATGTCGCCAATGCCTTACCAATAATACATACGCACACTCCTCAATCAACACATATATATACTACTTTACTAATATGTTTGAGCACTAAATACTATATGTAATGTATAATCGTAAGGCTATTTCAATTTCGATTCATTCATTCTGGCCCATTTTCACAATTTTTCCTATCGATATCGACACTTCAATCTGTCACTATACATTATATATATGTACAAAGTGATAGACCCAGAAAATGACAGACGCGAGTAGATGAATAGTTAATGAAATTCCCACCAAATCATTCATGACAACAAAGTACTTCTGTCAGAGAGGATAATTACCAAACATGTCACAATGAGGTTAAAAAAAATTGAAATAGAAAACTTCACGTTTAGAATGTTAAAATTGGTGACATACAATTTATCAATAGTCTATGTATATCTCCAAGGGCATTTTGTAAACGAATGATCAGTTTTTTGAACTCTTCTTAAAAATCTAATATAATTTTTACCCTGCTTATTCCTCACTCTCATCCTTCCTACTACTATCATGATTTTTTTATTTTCCACTTTTTCACATTAATTTTTTCAAAAAAAATTTTTTTTCGTTTAATTCTTAATTTAAAAAAATTGAAAATGGAAGTTTCTACAAGACACATATATGTCTTTCATGAAATTTTTCACCAAATGCAAATGAAAATCTATGTGCTTCCATATCTGTATCAGACTTTCGTCTTAAATCCCGACTATATTCTAGAATATCGATATTTATCCCAAAAATTAAAATATCGTGATTTACAGTTTTGCTGCCTTGAATATGCAAATTACGTTCAAGTAAATTTCTATTTCTCTCACAAGCGAACCTTCCATAATTTCGACGATCAGAAATATCGGTGCTGCTCCGAGCATTCATATTAGCCAAACAACCAGAACTACAGGAAATCAAACTTAAACATTCAGTGTAACATCTTTTCCATTCTCTTTCACATGTGGTGTAACTTATCCGCATATCATTTCCATAAGTTAGGATAAATTTAAAAAGTTAAATTCAAATTTTAGTCATTTATTTGCGAATAACAGAAAAAAATGGAACAGTTCCCGAAAATTATATTTAATCAGCTAGGTTGTTTGACTTTAATTATTTCTTTTTATAATAATACTACAGATTTTCTCTCAATAAATTTTTTGCTTCAAATTAGGAAAATTGAATAAACAGATGGAAAAAATGGAAATTTTCAAACAGTTTTAACGAAAAGAGAGGAAAAAATAAAGAACGGTTGAATTTGCACAGCTGACCTCAATTTTACAACCAAGAAAAAAAAAAAAAGGGTGAGGGTTCAGCGGAATAAAACGCGGGCAAGCAACACAATAACTAATTTATTTAAATCTTACACAACACTGAAGGTCATTTTTGCTCCAAAATTCCCAAAAATTTATTACCGAACAAATTTACCGTGGTTATTTGAATACTTTGTGAACACAACTTTATAACTTGTATTAAACCATCCATGGGAAAGAGGATAGTAACAATAACGCTTGTTTAACCAGCTCATTTTGTTGATTAAGTAATAAAATATGAAATTATCTCAATTATATTGCAAATATACAGGAGTAATTTCCGAGTATTTGACTCGATAATTTACCCATGTTAAGCTATGCTTATGAGATTGCTTATTCTATTTTGAAAATTTGTGGATGAGATACATTCGATATAGCATAATAAAACGACTACTTTTTTACACAATATCAACGATCTCTTGCCAAAAACTTACAGGCTTTACATCTTGATATCATGTGGAAATACTAAATGCCTCAGGTAATGTTGAAAAATGATAACGACGGAACATATCTTTGAAAGTTTCAAACAAGCGGAAATGAAATAAGTTGCAAGTTACTTTGATTAAAGTTAAAAGATTAAGTGGATTATACGGAAAGATTCATTCGTGAAAAAAGGCGAAATCCAAAATGCTATCAAAACTATTACTAAACAAAATACTTTACAACAACAGGTTGTAATGGTATGATGTTTAAAAAAAAATTACACGACTTTATAGAATCTTCTT
Source organism: Brugia malayi (assembly GCF_000002995.4). Lineage (NCBI taxonomy): Eukaryota > Metazoa > Nematoda > Chromadorea > Rhabditida > Onchocercidae > Brugia > Brugia malayi. The sequence continues at coordinate 5,689,958 of NW_025062477.1, forward strand.
CGGCAGCGTTACTAAATCTTTTCAAATGAAAAACTCAAGAAAATGGCTTTCAATTTTAATTTGTGCTTCAAGAGGACGTCAGATAATTTTGAACTAATTGCATATTTAATATATTAATTATCAAGGAAGAGAAGACCACATTTCAGAGCAAAGAATGCTAATTGCTACACTGAAATTGAAAGTATCGGTTTAGGATAAAACAAGAATATTACTACAAAACTTGAGAAATTTTATTTTCATCTCCAAAAAAATCTGCATAAAATAAAGAATAAGATCCAGACCTTCGAAGCAGCTGTCATCAATATCCCTGAATACCGAATCATCCATCGTCGAACATCATTTGTTTTCTATAAAATGCTGTAAAAAGCAAATAAAATTAGCTACGAAATTATCATTTATAACGAAACAAGCTATAATACATTCGTAAAAAGAAAAATGATCAGCGAAAAGATAATACGGAAAAAAATCAATCAACAATTGGATAAACTTAACAATAAAACTATTAAAAAAAAACTTAAATAGCTTGACTAAGCGCAGAAATCTTAACATTAAATCAAATTTCATTTTTCTGAAAAACTAATAAAAATAGTAATTCATTTTAAAACAGTTAAGTAGTTTCAAACTTATTTTTATGAGTTATTATTGACTTACTAAGCCAGTTCGTTGATATAAGTACGAGAAAGTGGTAGAACGAAGAAAAGAAAAGCTTTACAATACTCTCAAATGTATGTGTATTACATTGAGATTTAAGTGATTCTTAGTGATAAAACTCCGTCAACTATTTAAAATATTGCTTGAGAAATCGAAACAAAATTATTTGAAAGAGTTATTCCTGATTAATTAAGCAAGTAAATTACAAAATAATTCGAAAAAAGATCAATCAGAATGGTAAATTTGAAAAACACAAATACGAGTGTTTTTGTACAATGATGAAAAAATATCAATAAAGAATTACTTTAAATAACTGCTGCAATCATTAGCTTTTATTATTTCGAAACATTTTCATGCTTTTTTAGCACCATTTACTAACCTTATAATTATTATTAATCCTATCTCTTTGTGATTTATATTTTTTTCTTTTTACTTTGAACCATTTTCCCAAACATAAACAAACATAAGAAATACTGGCTAAATGTTTATTTTTCTAGCCTATATACTAGAATTTTATTTTTTTCTTAAATGACAATATTTTTTTTTTCATTTTTCATCCATTAGCTTCATTTGAGATTTCATAATTCATTCCTCAATTCACAGATAAATTTCAAACTATACAAATTCATTAAAATGAAAACAAAATACATTCCACGTTATCATATGATTGTTATCATTGTACTTTTTTCCGGATGGCATTACAGTGAAAATTCCGTGTACCGTACACGTAATCGTCTACGAGATAAGTAATAACTAGCGTTGAAAAGAAGAAATATCACGTATTCCTATCTTTATCGCTACCACAACGCTATACAATTAGCATTTCCACAAACCTGAAATGACAGACAAATGACAATGAAAAAAAAAAGAGTACGCACCAAGCACTTCACGCGTTGCGGATCCTCTATGACAAATGGTCTCACCATGCAAACATAAAAATCCCACAAGTATAGGGAGCATTTGTTACTTTTACATTTCTCTAATGTTATACTTATGATTGTATTTGTTTGTTAAGTCAATTAGCATTAGCTATTTCTATGCTAATACATATTTTGATTCAACAAAGATTGGAGAAGGAAAAGGGACAAATAACTTTTTTCGAAGCAAATAAATGTTTAAATTTATACAAAGAATTTAATTTTATTTTATATAATTTTAGCTTTAAAATTTAAAGCTTAAGATATCTACAATTGTTCAAATGCAACTTTACATGATTTCAACATTTAGGTTATTCTTATATAGTGTTAACATGAAATAATTTTCAAAAAAGATTCTTATACTGTTAACTGTTACAAATATTCCTTTAAATGCAACCGTTTAAATGTTGGATGTTAGATAGACTTCCGGTCATTCCGGATGTTTCTTTAATTAGCACACTTTGATAATAACATGCATTTTGAAAGTGTTAGACTGAAAGTGAAAAATATTCGATAGTTTTAAACTCAATCTTCGATAACTTTAAAATACGAAACCTTCTTATTTCTTATTTATCCTTTTTTCTCCCTCTCTCCCTCTCTCTCTCTCTTCCTCCCAATTATTAGCACAGTTTATCGAATATCCTAAATTAAAGTTGATAGAACTGTGTCGGTTTAAATTCCAATTTCATTTATTCTTGTTAACAAAATCTTTATCAAAATCGGTTTAATTAAATCATCAATTTTAACTATCAATTTAATCATTAACAAAGGAAAATTCATACTTTATAATTTTATAACCATTGAAATCAAAATGAATCATTTTTTTCTTAAATTCTTTAAATTTGCATAAGAATTTAGGCACTATTATTTATTCCAATACAAAAATATAACTTATAAGGTTATTTCAGTTTACTGTTAACTTAATATAATGTCAAATGAGGCGGTTGATACTAAACCAGTTATGCTACGATGTCCAATTTGTGAACGTTGGCAAATGGTTAATGAAATGCGTCAACTTTTACCTTGTTTACACCTGTTTTGTTCTACCTGTCTCAATAAGAAGAAAACAGATAAGGTTAGGTTAGATACTATAATTTACTTGGAATAATATTGATTATGAACGAAAGGAAAAGTTGGTTATTTCTTACAAAATCGATATTCATACAGTTTCATTTTTATTCCGGTTTTCTGAAATTAACCAAAATCAATAAAGTAGACAAAATTTAAAATTTTTGAAATATTAAATAGCTAAAGTTAAATTTGAAATTAAATAAGAATTGTTTTTAATAAATTTTGCGAAGTATTCAGATATGTCTAATGCTTCATTGTTTTTCCAATATTTGCACCGGAACTCTCACACTGAATAATTGTGATAACGATATGTGTCCTAGGTAAGAAAGCTTTTTAATTTAAATAATAGTTTAAAAGTTGTACAAAAATAAACTAAATTTTTCTTTTAATTAATAAATTTAAATGCTTAGTAACTCACAAAAATTCTTACTTTTATTATTGTTTTTCGTTAAAACATTATTTTTCAAAATTCTTATCACATAAATTCATTTCTTTTCTCATTTTTTATAAATGTCAATTCTACGTTGCATACTTCAGATTTAGCAGTATGATATTTACTTGAACAAATAAAAAATTGATCAAACTCGAGATGCAAAGATTGAGAGTAAAAGAGAGAACAACATGTAGAAGGGTTGCAAAGATTGAAAGTAAATAAAGAAAACAGTATATGAAGAGATAGTAGAGATTGGGAGTAAAGTAAGAAAACAATATCTGTAAGTACTGTAAAGACTGAGAGTAAAAATTAGAAATTAGTATTCGGAAATTTTATAGCAGTAAAATAATAAATGTGAAGAAAATTTTAAAAAAGGAAAATTAATGAGAATTATAGTGCGTAATATAGGATAAAAGTAATTATTTAATTATCTACAAATAATTGTTTGTCATGATGAAGCTCTCGAGATTATAAATAGTCTTTAAAAAAAAGTAGTAATATTAGCTATCAAATTTTTTTCTTCTGTTCAACGAATTTAAACTTGTATGCATTTTAAAAACTATAAAATAATCAACTGATGAACTTTGCAAAGTTTGTATTCCGTCCACATTTTTCCATTGATTTTAGAAAGATAATAGAAAATCTATTGACTTTTAAAAATAATTGATAATAATTGAAAGTTAAAATTTTAATGGAATTATCAAAATTTCAACTGAATCATTTTAGATGGCAAAAAAAAAAAAACTGATAATGAAATTTTTATTTTTAAAAATTTGAATTCATGTGTGCTACGGAAGTGAAATAATTTCATTTTATTTAAAAGTGGTTTACTTGAAAAATGTTTATTTACTGATAATTTAGAATGATGATAATGGTAAGTATACGCTTATTGTTATATTTACCACTTACATGCTTTAGTGAAATCAGTGGAGTTTAAAAAATAATTTGGATATAAACAAATAGATAAAAGTAATAATATTCAATACTAACAGAACTCGTAAAAAATTTGGGATAAAATTTGAAAATTAAAATTAAAAAAAAGCAAATGGAAAGAAAAAAAAATCTCTGTTATTATAGGAAATTATCATTTTATGACTCAAATCCTATAGGAAATTGCAAGCATGAATTGTGCAGTCCGTATCCAAAATTCAACCAGCAGGTTAAAAAAAATAATTTGAAAATTTTTTAGAAAAAGCAAAAAAGAATTAAATTAAAACTGTGTGGATAATTTATTAGAAAGAATTAATTATCAGTATAAAAAGGAAAGATTAAAGATTTAATATAATTTAGATAAAAAAAATTTTTTTTTGAAATTTCAAAGATTCATTATTAACTCCATCATTTATTATTGACAATAAATTTTATAATTAATTTTATGAAAAAATTTGTAATAATTTTTTTTAATAAACAAAATTATGGAAGGAAAAAAACATTGTTCTAAATATGAAAAAGAACATTTTTTATATATTTTGTTAATCTTTTAATAAAACAATCATTTGATATTGTATTATTTGTTTCAGTATGCCCAGTATCAGACTGCAATGAGCCATTAAGTGACAGTGACACTACTGAATTATGTGATGGTTGTAAAAAAATTTTATTAGATGTCAAATACATTGTCACCAAATGTTGCAATGCACGATACTGTCTTCAATGTGCAGTTAAAAAATCATTTCTCAGTTTAAATCGTTTGTTTTAATTTTTCAAAAACAAATAATTAATTATTTGTTAGCATTTTTTATATTTTAAAATATTGAAATATGGAAAGGATGATGAAAATTACATTAAAAAAAAAATACGGCAAATTAATTTATATCCAAAATATAAGTTTAAAAAATGGAATAAGTGTAACTAGGGTGAAAAAAAGCCAAAAACAAAAGTAAATGTAAGAATAAAAATAAGTTTTTTCTTTTTTTTTAAAAAAAAAAAAAAAGAAATTAGTATAATACGTGTTTTCACGTAATTAGTATCGTATAAATATTTGTAAAATAATTAATATCTTGCATACATTTTATATAAGTTAACATAAATTTTCTGTTTTCTTTCTGTATTAATAATTATGTAAAGCAGTAATTCGGTTAAGTGTTTATAGTTCAATCGTAAATTTGATTCTTATTCCGTACGTTTATGCATTAAATTTTTATTAAATGAAATTACAATATTTTATTTGATTTACTGAATTATATTTGGTCTAAATTTTTTTTTCTGATTTTAATAATAAATGTGTTACATATAACTTGAATGACTTACAAAATTTATTTTTAAAGATTTTTTTTTTTTTTTTTTTAAAGAATTTAACATTTTTGCACTAATAAACTAAACTAATATAACATTTATTTCAATAAAATATTATACCCAATGTAATGAGTATTTAGCGGAAGAGAGTTATGCAAATGTCACATGTCCAGAAGGTAAATGTCTCGAAAAAGATTCTCGAAATAGCAAAAATAATCGTCCTTCCCTTCAAGTTCGTTTTTCATTTCATATTTAATTTTTTAATTTTATTGTTTTTTGTCAAAGTAAAATATTATGTTAAAAAACAAAAAAAATATTACAAAGAAAAAAAAAGAAAATTACATTTAAAAATTTTTGAGAATTTCTTAACAATGTTTGATGATTAAAATAATAAAAATGATTCGTTAACCAATCAATCGATCAATAAACAAAAAAATTCATTAATCAATCAATCAATAATAGATTACTCAATATTACATATCTTAATAATCTAATAAAAACTTTTTGTTCATACTACATTTGATTCTTGAATAATTTTTGTTCTAACCATCAAATATTATTAAGACCACATGCTAGCATGTAAATAAATTAGCAATTGTTAGAAAAAAAGAGCAAAAGATTTGAAATAAATGAACTAAAAAGTATTAGTAAAGATGAGCAATGCAGTACATCTAAGTTAATCTTTGTGACAAAGCCAAAAAGATTAATATAATTTGACAATTTCATTCTCAATTTGTACGATTGTTATTGTCAGTTAGAATAAAAATAACCCAATTAAAACAAAATTTGTTTGAAAAAAATAAATATTTAAATAGAATTTAAAAATTTTAAAAAAAATTAAGAAAGATGAAAGAGAAAAAAAGCTAAAAAAGAAGGAAAAAATTAGTTGAAATAAATGAAATAAGAAAATTTTTAAGTGATGAACATAACGTAGCGTTATTGTACTGATTAAAATAAGTATTTGAGGATACAATTTTAAGATTTCACATTTTATTTTTTTTTTCATTCTCTTTTTACTCTTTAAAATACAAAATGTAAATTTTAAAGTTTAAGTAAATATGAAAAAAAGTGGGCGACAATTCTTCATTTTTTCTTCTTTTTTTTCTCGCTATTAAATATAATTGTTTGAGTATGAATAAGCAAGTATTTAGATATGAATAAGATAAGATGGCATGAATAAATTATTATTTAGCAAATATTCTCTCCGAAAATTTTTTTTCTGATTATTTCCGACTTACTCATTCAGTTTGACTATTTTACTTATTGTTTATTTTAAAGTAGGTTTAAAGTATTTGATTTGCTTAATGATACAGTTTACTAATTTATATATATATATATATGATTAAACATTCGACTGATTGATTTGCAAATTCTTAACTTATTCTGATTAACTTTGCAAAATTAAAATGAACAACTTTAATTTAAATCAATAGTTTGGTTCTATGTAAAATTGATTTAATCACATTTTAAATAATTAAGTCCTGAAATCTTTAAAAATTTAAATTTTAATGTTTGAAAAAATTTTAATTTTTTTTTTTAATAGATTTTTTTAAAATAAATCATTAAAAAATTGCACTACGGTTATTATTAATTATTTCCGGAAATATCATTTCATATAAAAACGATTAAAATTTATAATTTAAATTTTATCTAAATTCGAGCAAAATTTCATCATTATTTAAGTGATTACTTTTGATTTCATTGTTACAGTTGTTGAATTTAATAGTTTTTAATTTCTTATTTTGATATTCCAATCAAAATTTTCCATTGTAATCTCAAAATTTAAATTTGTTTCACTTTTTCATTAGCCTAATTTCTCTTTCCCTTTTTTTTAAAAGATAGCTCAATGTATGGGCCAAGATGGTTGTGAAGGCCAAGCACTTAATGGCTTCCCATCCAGCAATGAGTGTGACCACGAGATTTGCATCGATTGCTTGGACAAAATGCTTACTGAATGTGAAATTACCTGTAATTACATATTTCATTCATTCATTTTTTTTCTAAAATTAATGAAATAAAAAATTTCAAAACAAAAATAAAAATTTTGAAAATTTAAGCTTCACCGCCAGTATGTCCTAATGCATTATGTCATCAACCATATGCGATTGATTCAGTTATTGCGCTTAAAGCATTTTTCCCACAGCGCACCAAATATTTCAATCATTTTGCGCTTGAAAATCAAACTTATTTTCTCATTAAAGATGAATCAATTTCTGTTAGCGCTTTTTTTTAAATTTTTATTTAAAATATTATATTTATTATGAAAATACTAAAAAAAAAAATTAAAATTAACATGCATATATCTTTCAATGTAATTAATTTTATAAAATAATTTTTTAAATATAATTTAGAAATCCGAAATATCACCAAATTTTACGGTTAGTTCACGTCGAATGGAAGTGAAATGTGAACTTCAAGGACCAGATGAAAGTAATCAAACGACTGTTATTTTTGACCGAAAGGGTAATGTAGCAGATTTCATACGTGAAATACGTCGAGCATTGAAAATTTTACCACTTGATAAAGTGATTGTTTAAATTTTTTTTTTCATACTTCAACAGTTTTAGAAATTCAACATAAAATTTATATGTAAATGAATTTACAAAAAAAAAAGCTAAAAACGCTATGAATGATATTATCAATATAAATTTATCATACTGCTATTAACAATAAAATTTAATATCAGTTCTGTTAATTTTCCAAATTTTCCTGACAAAAAGTTTATTAAATTATTAAATATTCAATGATTTACTACTGCAATTGATAATAATTTAAATTAATTTAATTGTTAATTCATTTCATTATTTTCAGTTGTAATTTTTAAATTTGAACACTAATTTTAATGCACTAATTTTTTTTATGTACTGAGAAAAATATTTATTATCATTTTGATTAATATTTATTTATCATAAATAATCAATTTATACCAAAAAAAAAAAAAAAAATTTTTTTTTCATCAATTTTTTTAATTCCTTCATTAGTAGAAAAGTTAAATTTCTTTCTTTTTTGAATTGTTAAAATTTATTTTTTTCAAAAAAACAAAAAAGAAATAAAATTATGGCAAATATATTAATAATTAATTTAAGGTTTATGGATATTACATACGACGCGATTATAACAAAAACGACGAGAAATGCAATGATCGAGAAGAATTAGTGATGGATGCAAAATCGATCGATCGTTCAATTAGTGAATTAAATTTAACAACTGATAGTGTAGTGATCGTTGATACAAGCGGTATTGTACAAATGAAAACATTGTAAAATGTATCTCGAAAATGTTTTTATTAATTAATAATATTTTATTATTAATTAATAATATTATTTCATTTAATATTAATTTCTAATATATTAAATGGAATCTTAAAATTATAATTTTTTTAGAACAAAAAAAGAACGAAGAAAAAACGAAAAATAGAAAGAAAAAGTAGCCATTTTCTGTTTCTTTTTAATAAATAAATTTAATAATAGGTTTTTTTTTTTCTTTCTTTCTTTTCTTTTTTTAAAATATAAATTTTATTTTTGCAAAAAAACTTTAATAAATAAAAAAAAGAAAGAAGAAATTTTATTTTTTGTTGATTTTTCATAGAATTTTTTTCAGAATTACAAGTAATTTTTTTTTTTTTTTTTTGTTTAGAAAGACTGCGCAATTTTTTTTAATAAAAGTTAATAAGCAAAAATCAATTCTAAATTAAAATTAATTATGATAAAAAATAACACATTCCTATTATAATTATTTGTTGAACATTTATTTTAAAATTTTGTTTCTGCAAAAATTTCAATAATTTTTTTCGTAATAATAGTATATAACACAAAACTAAAAAATTGAGAGATAATGAAATATATAAAAGTATTATGTTGTAATAATATTATAAATAGTACGAAATATTAAAATAATAAAAGATAAAAATAAAAAAAATATAAGTTTGAATTCAAATTTTTGGTTTGAATATGAATTTTATTCCATCTGTTTACTTTTCACTTCTAATTTTTTCTTTTTTAAAATTAATTAATAAAGTATCCATACAAATAATAACAACACATAAAATTATTACACTTTAAAAAATTACTATCCAAAAAAAAAAAACGAAAAATAGGAGAATAAAAGTTTTTTTTTTTCATTTATTAATTTGATATAAAAAATTGTTAATAAATTAGATTTGAAATTATAATAGGAATTTAACGAATAACAAAAAAATTGATTGAAAAAAATTTCTTTTAATTGTTGCTGCTTGCTTTTTTACACGTTTTAAATTGAAATTTAATTTTCATCGTTAATTTTCATCGTGAAATATTTTGATATATTAAATTTAAATCATTTTTAATTTTCATTTTATATCAATAATTCTTATTATTCAGTCTGTCATCTTTTTACCATTTCAAACTTTTTTTTAAAAGATTGTTGATTATTTGTTCCATGATTCATTCTATATCATTTCTCCTCTTTACTATTATCATTTATCAGCAGGTTTAAGACTGTCATTCTCATTTCACTTATCATATCAGTGTTATCAAGTACTTTTTACTTTCTCTATTGATCTCTTTTTCATTTTTAAATTTGAAAATTTCTCTGCAATAATTTAAAAAAACAAAATTTAAATTCTACTACATATACATATAAACGTGAAGGAAATTTGTAGAAAAATCACGAAATATTTCAAATTTTAGAATTTTAATTACATCAGCGTTTCATTTAATTAAAATAATGACACTGCGCAATCATTTTTTATTGTTTGCATTTAATCAGTAAGTTTAAACTTTTTTCTATTGAAACACTGAAAATTTTCCACAAAAAACTTTAAAATTTTAAAACAAAAATTCAGAAAATTTTGCAATAAATTAATTAAACCATAAAATTTTAAAGTAATAATAACATCATTGTGTATAAATGCTTTTTTTTTCCTCTTTTTTCATTCTTTTGCATTCATTTCTCTCATTTTTTTTCTTTTTTTGAATATATAAAATTCTCTTTTTCTCTTTTTTTTTTTTACAAATATTTGCTATGAATTTATAAAAGAAAAAAAAATTGTTGTGATGCTAAAAAAGCCAGTTTGATTAATATTTTATAAACCTCTTTAATATTATCTTTCTTCTCACATTTTTGCTTAGTTAATAATCAGAATAGAAATTTAAACAAAAATTCAAATGTCATATTTTTCATATTTAAACAAAAAAAAAATGATTTAAACAAATCTAACGAATATATTTCGTTTCTTAATTTATTTTCTAATTTAAATTCCTCTGATATTGATCTTGTAAAGTCAATTATTAAAATACGTATTCACACACACTTTTGAAATTTAAAATAAGAAAATGAATTAGAATTTCAATTTAATTTTTTTCATTTCATATTATCATTTAAAAGTAAAAAAAAATTCTCTCATCAAAATAAGTGCAAATAGTATGAGTTATCCCATAGATTATAATTGAAATTTAATAGTATTTTAAAATAAATTATTCAAATTAGTACAAATATTTTATTCAGCAAAATTTCATCGAACCATACACTACGCCAATTTTCCTTTTTTTTCCTTTTTTTTAACAAATCTAAAAGTGTTTTTGTCAAATTACACATTACTTTTATGTTAGTGCTTTACTTTTTTTCATGCTAATATATTACTTACTTATAAGTAAATTTAAGTATACCAATAGAAATTCAAATTTATTTCACATTTCAAAAATAAAAAATTCATTTGCTGTAATTGTTGTAATACTAAAAATGCTAATATTTGCTTCATTATTTTAAAATTCATCAAAAGCTAATAAAGATTATTTGTTTTATAAGATTTATCTCCGAGAAATCTCGAGATTTTATTTTTTTTTCTAATATGCATAATTTGGTTTTAGTAGTAGCAAAAAAGAAAAAAAAAACTTTACAACTGTTAAAAAAATCAGTGATAAAAGAAGAAATTATCATTTATCCATTCTTGCTTATTACACTTTATTAAACGAACTTGCAAAGTGTCATCTATCATTCATTCCTGTTTTGCCGGATCGAATATCAATCAGTAATAAAAGTAAATTTATCTACCGGAAACAGTAAATACGGCAAAAAGATTGCTATCCATGAATTCATTAATTTCTGTCATGTAATAATCATCATCTCATTAACATTCATATAATAATAATTTCTGCTTCACATCAAAATTAAAATTTCTCTTCAGTAATTATCGTATTCTTAATTAATATAATAATTTTAAAAATGTCCATCCGTTTTGAATTTAAAGCAACTTTAAAATTAAGATTAAAAAATAATTATTGCTTATAAATTAAATATTTTACACAAAAAGTATCATTTGAAAAATTAACCGATGATAATTTATTATAAAAATCAAAATTAGAAAATCATCAGCAATTATTAGTATTTATTCACAATTTTAATTGTAGCATTTCTTTAAAATATTAAATTTTCGTATAATTTAATAAAAAAAGTCTGAAAAAAAGTCAAAAATTAAGTAATTTAAATTCATTAAAAAAAATATTTTTTTTTTCAATTTTCATTTAACTCTCAAAAAATATTTCAGGAAACAATTAGAAATTGAAAACGAAATTTAAATGAACAATAAGCAATGAATTGTTTTAAATATTATTGTTCAATTAATAATAAAAGAAAATGTGTAAGATATCTTTTTGTTTTGTTTTGCTGATAATTTCAATCATTTAATATTCATTTTTTTATTAATAATTACTTATTACCTTACTAGGATATTTATACTACAATCATTATTATATTATACTAATCATATTGTCATAAAATTTGTACGAAATAATTTTACTTCTCTTTATAAATTGTTCCAATCAAATTATTATTCGATGATAAAATACTGATAATATTCTAAATGGAAAATTATTTTGTGAGTTTCAAATAATGATAATATTCTAGTTTATGCATATCAGTAATGATATTTGAACTTACTTCAGCTAATATTAATTATTTCATTTAAATTTGTTTTGCTGATATACTGAAATTGCAGTAAGTTTTTCATATAAAAGTAAATTAACTTGCAAACTTTTCCTTTTTTTTTCTCTTCCTTATCATAATGATATCATTTTTGATTCATTCATTGCTTACTTTTTCTCGTTTAATTTTTCAAATTAGAAGAATTTCCTTTGATGTGTTAGATTAGTGGCAACCATTAATCAACCAGCCAACCAGCCAACTGGCCAACCAGCCAACTGGCCAACTAGCCAACTAGCTCACTGGCCAACTAGCCAGCTAGCAAACCAGCCAACTAATTAACCTTTAATCTGTAGCTAGCAGATACATCATTCATCCCTTTTGTTTCAAACGCAATTTTAAAACAAAAAATTGATAAGAATAATTTTAGAACTAAACGAAGTCAATAGATGTAAGTTTTGACTAAAGATTAAAAAAGGATTATTACACTAAGCTAATTTATATATTATCAACAATGATAAATGATCGCTTGATTGTTTTATTTTTTTTTTTTTTTCATCGTTTTAAAATATTTCGTTAAACGTTTCATTTACGTTATATTATGTTTATACACGTTTTTAATGATTTGCAGTACTATATATTACTGATAACACACGTAAACGTGTAAACTTGCGTCTTTTGTGTATTTATTATTTATCAATAACATTTTTTTTTTTTGAATATTTAAAAAAAAATTCTCACTTTATAATGTTTGAAGTGTAATACAGTGATATAATTTTGTTGAATTAAATTAGTTATTGCAAAAATTCCAAAAAAAAAAAATGGCTTAATTAATTGATTGTAAAGTTTGCATTATTTTTCTAAACATCAATCTGCAACGTTTATATTTCTCCAAAATTCATTAATTTACTAAAATCTTTTTTTTTCGAAATTTACTAAAAATTTTAAACTTACTGCAATATATGTGAGAAAAGAATTTTAATATTACAACTGAATATTACTTACACATTTATACATGCACTATGCATGCAAACAAGCAGTAAGTATACATATGCAAATTACGCTGACATTGCATAATGTCGTGAAGAAAATTAGCATATTTGTAAATAAACAATTAATTAGTTATCAGCATAATGTGGAATAGTCATTATATTTTAGAAAGATCTAACTATTTCTTTATTTATTCATTCTTTTATTTACTTATTTATTATTTGTTGATTTATTTATTCAGTTATTTATCCACTCTTTTATTTATCTTTCGTTTATTTATATATTAATTGATTTGTTTATCAAATTATTTATTTTCTGTTTGCCAACGTCTTTTTTTTTTCTTTTTTGCGAATTGATTAATTAAGCCTATTTATTTTTTGATTATTTATTTAGTTATTTATTAAAATATTCATTTATTTTGCATCCAATTATATAACTAATTCATTCATTTATTTATAGCTACAGATATGACCAAAAATAAATAAGCAAGCAAATAAACTAGTAAACAAATAACAAATATATCCAAATAAGAATTAATGTAGCATTAAATTCCTATTAGATATGTTTATATTGCAATATAGCGTTTAATTCTTATTTACTTATTGCTGTCATTTTTAGCGATATTAATTTTTTGCTTTAATTACTGACTTATTAACTTTTATTATATTTCAAACCAAATTTAATTTAATTTAGTTTTCATCATTCATTTCAATATTTTAATTAAACATTATAATAATTAATAATTAGTATTACTGAGCTTTAATCTCTCATTTCAAAAAAATATAATTTATTCGAAAAGAAAAAAGCATGCATACATATATTTATGCATACTTTATTCACTTCCTTTAAAATTTTCACAATTAAATATTTATTTGTTTATTTCTCTTCTCATTTCCTAGCACATCACTATTTCTTCTTTCATAATAATAATAATAATAGTAATTTTACTTTAAGTAATAAATTATCACATCTGCTAAGAATTAAAAGTTATAGTTTTCGTGATATCAATTTTCGGTTAGATGAAATTTCATCCTTTGCAATAGCAATGATTCAACCACCTGTTTCATTATCTATCTCAAAATGATCAATCAAAATGATTGGAAGAATTGTCGGGCAATTTTGATATCATTGGTTTGCTTGTCAATTTGTTTTATCATATCACTAGTGTCATTGCTATTATCAAGTAAGTATAATTTGTAGGTATCTTAAATATATTTTTGTTTTGCATTTAACTTTTACAAAAATTTTAATCAATTTTAACTTATTCAATTAGTATGGCAGTTCTTTAATAAGACTAGAATTGTGCTATTTTAATAACTAATAGATAAATGAATGCATTTGAAATGTAAAAAAGTATTAATTTAATCTCCTTTTTTTAAAAATAATAATTTCCGACTTTTTTTTTTTTTTTGTTTACAAATTAATCATATGATCTTCTATCATTACAAAAAGTTACATAATTACTAAGAAAAACAAATAGAAAAATTCATATATATAAGAAATGAAGGAAAGAAAATAAAACAAAAATAATTGCTAGCAGCAATTTAAGTACAATTCAGTTGAAATTTTAGTTAAATAGTTCAAAAAAAAAAAATCTTGAAATTGTCCAAATTCATAAATCAATCCTCTGAGGTAACCTAAAAAAATGAATGAAAGGTTTTTTGATAGATAAAAATGGATGGAACAATTATAAAAGTAATAGAATGGAATTCAATGTAATAACATTTACTTACTTACTTAATTACTCAATTTATGCATTTTTCGAAAATAAAAAAAAGAATTTTCAAAATTTTTTTCGTTTCAATTTCATAATAATGCAAATTTTTTTTTTTGCACACGCAGTTTTCTTCATTCGTCGATTCATTATTTCAGGTAAAAAATAATCACAGCAATTTTACATTAAATCAACTAAGCGATCGTTATAATCTTTATTTCGAGTAATCTAATTCTGATTTATATCCGTTTTATTCATTTATTTTTTTATTTTAATCTTTTTTTTTTTTTTTTGATTAATAAAATATCTGTCATATAATACCAAACATAATTAATGATAGTGATAACATTGCTACTTAAGGTTCATTTCCTAAAATTTTGCATCTTTCTCCTTAAAAAAGAAAAAATTAGCAATTGATTTAGGTGATATTCAAATTTTCAGTATTTAATTGCAATTGCCTATTCATTGGTCAAAATAATTCGATCAGTTTTTATCTTTTTCAGAATGAATTTATCTTATGGCAACATTTTTGCTATTGAAAAGTAATCCAATTTTCTTTTTATCCATTCTTTTTTAAGTTCTATTTAATAATTTTAATTAAAATATTCTGGAAATTTCAGAATGTCAAAACACTAAAAAAATTTATTGAATAGTAATTCTTTCACAAAAAAGTATTGCACAATCATAGAATTAAATTTTAAAATGACTGCTAGCCCTTACTATAACCATTGCCATCTGTAATAATCAATATTTACTATTTTATATCTAAAATGTTAACATATACAATATCCATTCCTAAAATTTATACCTGAAATGTGAATACTGAAATAGCCATTCTCACCTAAAATACAAAAATCTATAACAGTAATTGGTAGTGTAATTTCAGTGCAATATTTTTTAAATTAATTAAAATTTTTAATACAGACATTTTTATTAGTTCGATTTTATTTTATTTCATTTTTATTTTTCTGCAACTTATATTCATTCAATAAGTTTTTTTAACAAATCACTATGGTGATAGTTGTATATATTTGAAATTGGAAATTGAAATTGAATAATTCATAGAAATATCTTAAAATTATGACATATTGTTGAAGTTAATTATATGCATCGATAGATGAAAATAGTAATGAACTGAATATAATCGTTAAATTGAATTGAGGTTGACGGTGGCAGCTGGAATCGGTCTTGTAGATTACCTTGAACGATTCCTTTCAACAGGAAAGGAAGCATTCAGCACAATGCTCAATAAATTCACTTCTAACTGATCCACCCACCCACCCATCCATCTTACAGTTCAAAATTCAAAACTATCGGTCATATAGTAAATTGGAAAAAATCAGTTAGTAAAATGATTTCTAAAATAATTTAGGATAGTAATGATAATAATAATAATAATAATAATAAATTTAATAAAATGAAATTGATTGATTAAACTTTATTCTTAAAATTTAAATTTGAATTTCAAATTAACAAAAAAAAAAAATGGAAATTTCCATAGTATATTTGTTTTTATTTGAATTCTTTTTTTCCATCTATCTAAAAAAAAAAAAGAAAAGAAAAGCCAATTTCATTCTTTTTCTTTTATTGTATACATATTACTAATTTTATTTGTTTATTGTTTCGATCAGTTTATTTCAAAAAAAAAAAAAAAAAAAAAAAAAAAAAAAAACAATGAATAAATAATGAAGAAAGAGTGTTAAAATAGCTAAATAATTTTATTTTAAATTAGTTTACTTATCAGATAAGGTAAGCATTTCAACTGATTCATTGTACAAATATATCAGAATGCTATCTTTTATTTGATAATTATTACATTTTAAGGAAGTAAGAGATGATGAGATGATACGATTGAAGAGGGAATGATAAATACAGGTGGGGAATAATAATATGGGCAGGTAAGAAGAGATGATATGGGTAGGTAAGTAGGAAAGGAAGAGAGAGAGAGAGAGAAATACGACAAAAAGATTAGTGCTATTGAAAATGGAACAATTATCTTTCAATGAAAATTTCAAAAATTACAACCACTATTTTACCTACTATTATTGCAATATTTGACAATTCATATTTATCTTATTATTATTTTTTTTTTTTTCTTTTTTTTCAACAAAATAAGAAAAAAAAAGTGCCGAATTTTCAATAGAATTAATACTGGCTATTTTAATATAAATAGGTGAATAATTATCGGTTAATTATTATAATTTAGGATGAATAAAAAGTATGCAAAATTTTATTCCTTTTTTTATTTTTTTTTTTTTCAGATTATTTCAATGATAGTTTATGAGTTAAATTTCTTTAATGCAATTTAAAGTTATTATTAATTTTAAATCAAATTTAACTTTATTATTCGTAAGAATATTAATGGCAATTCAATTAATTCAAATTTGAAGCAAACATTAATGCATAATATATTTAATGAATAGATGTATCCGTAATTTCATTTACTCTTATTAACTTACAATGTTTAGATTAATTTATTTAAATCAAATGATTGATTACATGTGTAATTAATATAATTAGCATAGTTTTTCCATCTATCAATCTAATATTTGACGCAATGATATATTTCACTCACGTGTTTCATTCACGTAAACGTATACGTCTCCTTCACATCTTTTCTTTCTTCTTATTCGACTAATCTTAGTCACAATTTTTAAATGCAATCTTTTTTTCACTTCAAATTTTCAATTATTTTTTTTAATGCTTAATTTAAAACTTACATAAACACATATTTCCATTAGCTAATGTTACTATCTTTGCTAATTATTCATTAACGTTAATTAATTTAATCTAAATTCATTAAAATTAAAAAAAAATTTTTTTTTTAATATCGCTTTTATACGATAATAAAACAAAGAGAAAAAAGAAATATTTCTGATACAAAAGTCTTTCATCAACGAAGAAAAAATTTTCATTTATCATTAAGAAATGAAACAAAGGAAGAAAGAGAAGTATGTGTGTGCGAGAGAGAGAGAAAGAGAAAGAAAGGGAGGGAGAGAGAGAGAAAGAAAGTGGAATGTTACAATAATTTGAGTTTTGACTTTAAAAAGGAAATATTTTCTTATTTTTTTCTTACTTTAACTAAATATTATTTGATAGATTTGTTTTAATAAATAATGATATATTCTTTTTTAATTTATTATTATTATTTAAAATTAAATTTCTGTTTAGATTAATTTATTTGAATCAAATGATTGATTATATATGTAATTAATAAAATTATTAATCTAACCTAAAATTCATTAACGATAATATCGAATTGTTAATTGCAAGAAGTAAAGCTTTTTGTGTTATTTCAATAATTTCAGTAAGATAATCAAACATTAACTGTAATGTAATACAGACACGAACAAATAGGCAAGCACACATACACATACACACACACACACACACACATACGCACATACATACACATACGCACACGTACGTATATACGTACTAACATTTAGATATGTCTATACAAGCATATCTAAACATATTATTCATTAGATTGTTGACTACGATAATTGAAGCCTGCTAGCTTTAATAATTAAACTGTAATTTGAATCTAAATACACACACACACATACATACACACACATACACATACATAACACACACACAGAGAGAGAGAAGCATACAAACATACACGCACATATATACATAAATACATACACAACCATAAATATGCATAAATATTAATGGCAGAATATTTCAATTTTAATAATTTCAATGAACGATTAAACTACAACTTAAATTCAAACATACACACACAGTTATATAGACACGCACGAACACGTATGTATACGTAAGCTATATATTTTACGGATTACTGTACGGAACATATCACACATTAAATAATAATAACATTTCTAATATTAGTCTTAATTATTGTCGAATTTTTTTTCGTTAAATTTAAATTTTCTTACACTGATTTTTAGATATTAAAAGCATATGCATATATTCCTTATATTTAATTATATTTTGTTTATCGTTGCTATCTATTTGTCATTTATGCATTATTTACTGATTGAATAAATTATTTCTGTATGATTTATAATAGTAAAATACGATTTATTTTACTATCATTGGGTATTCATAAATTACTCTCATTTTATTCCCATCAATGTTAAATATTTATTAAATATATTAATTGTATGTGTTAATTTAATTAATTAGAAGTTTGTCGAATTATGAATTATTCATATATTAATAATAACTATTTAATTTGAGTAATTGATAAAATATTTGTAGTAAAAAGTGAATAATTTATGCATAAATTATACATCCTGATGTGATTTTCATAAATAATGCAAAAAGTTACAGTTATCAATAATTTGAAATAAAAGTTTGAACTATTATAGGAAAACTTTCTATGCATAAAAAAAAAAAATTTTGCTTATTGACGGTTAATTAACTATTCAAATTGCACCTATTCATTCCATTTTCATGAAAAAAGTTTCTTCAAAGTAAAAATTTTTGCAAAAATTAATGAATGATTTAGAAAATATTTCTTTTTCTTTTTTTAAAATTACGTTCATTAAACAGAATAGCTTAGATAATGCTGCAAACACAATTTTGAAGATTTTTCGATGAATTAAATTTTTTTAAACTCATTTTACATTAGCAACGAATCAAATCACTGAGTAATACAAATAAACTATGGCATAAAAAGTGCAAAAGTTGATAATAAAGGATTATTATTATTATTATTAATTATTATTACTATATTACTATAAAAACAATACTAATAATTATATAAATAATGATAATAGCAATAACAAATTTGCATAATTTTGATATTATTAAATTTGTCCTTCCCAAAAAGAAAAATACAAATAACTCTTTCATTTCATTTCTTACGTACTTTTCCACGTTCTTGTTTCGTTTTTAAAAAGTTAATCAATTTTACGATGCAATTATTTTCCATAAATAATTCCTAATTACTTATACATTTCGTAAAGTATATACTTATGTCATAAGTTATTGTTGTATTATATTTCAATTGTTATATTTGTTGTTATATTTCAATAATTTATTAATGTTCGTTAGTTAGTGAGCGAATTTGTGCTCCAATTGATATGAATAATATTTGTTTGTTTGTGCTGTGTTACCCGCAGAAGGATAGTGTGACAGACGGATTGGCGGGTAAAGATGCTAGTCAGTTGGTCGGGTAGGTAAGTTAGTGGGAAGTAAATGAAGGGAAAAGTATAAAAGTGCTGTGTTGATGATAGTTAATGATGAAGAAAGCATAAATTACCATAAATCGAAAAAATCGATAAGCAATAGCAACAATTTGCTGGATGAATTCGTCGAATCAAACTGATTGCATAATGTGTTTACTTTCTTTATAATGAATTATCTAAAGTAATAATTATTTGTATTTAGTAACTATCAGTAAGTGCGTTTTTGTTAATTATTACTGATATTTCTTAATTTATAGTTCAAATTATCATAAAGAGAAAAAATAAGACAATAAATTGCACAAATAGATCAACGTTTAATATATGTTAGTTAATTTATTCATTCATATAAAAAATTCATTAATGTTTCCATTCAATAAAAAACTTAATCGCTTTCTTTCAATAAAAATTTGATCGATTTAATAAATTCCATCTAATAAAAATATGAAATAAAAACTTTCACACAATAATATTTCTCTTTCCCTTTATCATTTTCCTATATGATTTTATCATGAAAAGAATTTAGTTTTGTATCCTTCAGAATCCCTAAATTTCTATCAGAAAAACTTAAGTGAAAAAAAATTTTCAGTTTCCTATTTTATTGAATTATTATGCATATTTAGACTGTCTTGATCGTTTGTTTTATTTTAATACAATAAAATTATATTAACCAAATATTTTCATTTTATGATTCTCAATTTTCAAATTCAATTAAACAAATAAATAAGTATAATTTCATCTCTCTGTCTTCATCTTTTCCTTCCCTTTTTTTCACTTCCAGTAATTTCATTCGCTTATTCCGGAACATTTTCAAATCACCAAAAAATTTTCATCAGAAAGTTTTTTGGTGATACATTAGTAATTTGTATTCATTAGATATAACATAATGATGAGAATGTAGGAATTGAACTGATGAAATCAAAAGGGATAAAATAGCGGAAGATAGAATATTTGAGATGAAAGATGACCAATTTCAGAATGCAGAAGAGGAAGGAGAAGAGATGACCAATACAAATTTCAGAATGCAGAAGAGGAAGGAGAAGAGATGACCAATACAAATTTCAGAATGCAGAAGAGGAAGGAGAAGAGATGACCAATACAAATTTCAGAATGCAGAAGAGGAAGGAGAAGAGATGACCAATACAAATTTCAGAATGCAGAAGAGGAAGGAAAAGAGATGACCAATACAAATTTCAGAATGCAGAAGAGGAAGGAAAAGAGATGACCAATACAAATTTCAGAATGCAGAAGAGGAAGGAGAGAGATGACCAATACAAATTTCAGAATGCAGAAGAGGAAGGAGAGAGGAATGAGTGACCATTATGAATTAACCGACTATGGCAAATCACTTCATCCTTCTCATTTCTCCCATCAAAATCCATCTCTAATAATTCCCACTTCAAAATATATAATGTCATAAAGTTGCTTACTTTTAAGCTTCTTTTCAATTATTTTCTAAAGCTTCTTAATGAATTATTAATTACTCTTTTATTTAGTAAAATAAAAAAATTTCTTTCCTACTTTTTCATTTGTTCATCTTTTTCGGCGAACTTTTAACACTCTTTCAATTTAATAAAATAAAGTTTTATTAATGAAACATTCAAATTTCTAAGTTCAAATTTTCAATTTTTGATATGTCATTAATTCCAATTAACCAATAATATTTCATTAGTGAGAAGAAATTTTCGATTTCTGATACGTAATTCATTCCGGTTGATCCAGTAATATCTTAATAATGATTCATTTTGATCATTGAATTTTCAGTTTACGATTTTCGATGGGTCATTTGTTTATTCTAACTGAATAACATTTAGTTAATGAAACATTTCAATCTCTGATTTCCAATTTACGATTTTCGATGGGTCATTTGTTCTAGCTAATCCATTAACATTCGCTTAATGAGACCTTTCGATCTTTGATTTCCAATTGTTAATTTTTGATGAGTGTTCCAAACTGATCCAAATATATTTGACCAATGAAGAATTTCGAAATTTAAAATGATTAATTTTTTTAAATTGAATTTAATTTTAAGTTTCTTTCATTTCAGTTTTTTTCTTCGCTATTTCCCTTCTAATTTTCCTATGTACTATCCCTTTTTCCCTCAGAATTCCCTCAACTTACACACACATTTCTACCACTTCCACTTTCACGTTTCTTTCTTTTTTTCGCAATTCGATCCACAACCACTTCGCTCGCGTGCAACGCATCCGTGTAGATACGTGTGTTACGTGATGGACTGTATCCTTTCAAATGCTACACGCATTATGTTTAAATTTACATATGATTGTATATGGTTATGTCTTTGTGCGCTACGTTTCAATCTTAAGAATTCGAGTTTTTTTCCTACTAAAATTTTAGATCTATGTATTCATATAATTTATCCTTATTCTTATCATACATTATTTCGAAAAGTGTTTGTCCGCAGTGCACAGTATCACGTTAAAACGTGAAACTTCACACGTGGAATTAAAGAGATTAGATAGAGTAAAGTTTCGTTATCATACGTATAGCATTTTGTTATTGTTGTAAAATTTTGGTAAACATTAATTCCTTAGTTTTATGCATTTCATTTTATGTATTGCTGATTTATCATTTTTTTTTTATATTTTTAATTTTTTAATAAGTTTATTCAAGTATTGGAATGGAATGAATAAATTATATAAATTAAATATTAATGTTATACTTATACATTTTTTTATTTCCAAAGCGATAAATCCATACATATATAATATTTTTTCGTTCTAAAACATTCTAAAACAATAAATCTTTATCTTATATATTTTTTTCTAATATTTGGCAAAATTTCAGTCCTTTGTAGAATTCCAAGTTTCTTTTGTCAAATATGAAGTAAATTAAAATAAGTGATTAGTAATTTTGATAATTCATCTGAAGTTTTCGTGTGTAAAGTTTTCGAAAAATTGTGTTTTTTTCAATTTTTAATTTTAATTAGTACATGTATTATATAATACTAGAAATGGAGCATAACATGTTATATCTTACATTTATATATTTTATTTTTTTTCCAAATGATTCGTTAAAGTTTGTAATCATAAATAGTTTACATAAATATATTTCAAGAAATGGATATTATATATTTACCAATAAGTTTCAGTGTTAATAATGGTCAGTTTGTTTTATCTCTTTTATTCTTTCTTATTAATCATTTTCGTGGTATTTATTTTATATTAATTATTCATGTTGTATTCTTATCATTTGATATTAATGATAATGATATTATTTATAGGACTATCAGCTCTGCTTGTATATCATTGTGCTAATCTTATTGTTGAAGTGATATAGCTAACAAATATTTTGGATCTTTTTCTTATTAATTTTGAACTTATATTTTGGCTACGAATTGCCTTAAGTTAAAATTACTAATACTAGTAGCACTGCTGGAAATTATTTATATTTAAGTATATTTTTATATGAATATATTGCCAATGATAAAGCATTTTCTTAATTTATGTAAAAACTTTGGGATATTCCAGTTCTGATATGTTGTGATCATTCGCAAGCTGATTTCTATTGGACAAAATTCTGAAAATTTTTTGGTGCAATTTTTTCTTGTGCAATTGGAGTAAAGATGAAGAGAAGAAAATGTTTTATTAAAATAAGAAAATAATGTTAACCAGTTCGTGGAATTTAATATGTATTGATATACCTATAATTTCTGTACTTATACTTCAAAGACAATTATCAGTTTTTTCATACTGAGAAATATTTGATGATGAATAATAGACTTCTATAGTTCTATTACCCATTATTATCCTAGATATGAGTTTTAGTAAATTGCAATAATTCATTTACCTGTCGAACATCGAAATGAAATAATCCATAAAGATGCAAAATTATCTGAAACTAAATTATCAATATTATGGATGAAATAAAATATTTTTTCGTATTTTTAGAATATTTTCTTCCTTTCTTTCTTTTTCTTTCTTTTTGGTTTCAGAAACAAATAAATCAACAGAAGTGAATAACAAAGATTTATCTTATAGAAATGTTAAAATTAAATTTAGAGAGTTAGTTTATTGGTATTAGATTGATGCAGTTTGGAAAAAAATGATTTGAATTTTAGGTTGCTTTCTTTTTCTTTTCTTTTCATTCTGCTTCAAATCACATTAGATGTTCCCACAATTGTAATGAACCATACGACCTATTTTCTTATGACATATTTATTCACAATTAAAATATCAGTAAATATTTGGATGTTTATTTATATTATCATGATAATTTGCAACATTTAAAACTATTATCGTTGGAGAAAACTCTTTCAATCTTTTCTTTTCTCATTTTTTATTTTTATCGATTTTAATATTGTTTTCATCTAACATAATTTAGGAAAAATCAAATTTTCAAAATTGTCAAAAAATTTGATACACTGAAGTTTTTATTTTTGTTTGAAAATTATATCTTACGATAATTTTTGCGTTTGTAAATGTTGAAATTTTATTTCAGTTTAATATTCGGTATCAATCGTTTTTGCTGCTTTTTTTTGCTTCATTTCTTCAAATAAAGATTCTTCATATATTGCAGGCGGCGGACGACGGTATCTTTAGGACCGTCAAGTTTTCGTAATGGTGGATGCTATTGATATATCAAGTCTACCATCTGACGTACGTGAACGCCTCGCCCAGCTTGATTTAGAGTTATCAGAAGGTGAAGATATTTGAAATTTAATCATATTGTTATCTTCATTGATAAAGTTTACGTTTTTCTTTTCTTTTACTTGAAATCAATAAAATTGTTCGATTTATTTCACGTAAACACTCCACAAAATGATGCATGCGTGATCGTATATGTATATATAGCATATATTAGCAGTGGTTAAATCTGTTTGTTTGATAAATGCTTTGATAATTGGATTATTGATAATGTTTTTTCAAAATGTTTAATAATTATTTGTTCATTTCAGGTGACATCACGCAAAAAGGATATGATAAGAAAAAACAGTTGTTATTAGGACCCTACTTACGAATTAAAAAAGATGGTATGATTGTTGTTGTTGTTTTTCTTTTTTTAAGCTACAAAAAAAATTTTTAAGAAAAAAATGAACGAATATCAGTTTGGTTTTTTCAGTAAAAAATTTATTTCTGCAACAGTTAACATTGTTATGAATATGCTGAATATGTGATATTTATGAAACAGAACATGTAAATAAGTTCAAAGTTATACTAAGCATTAATTTCCTGTGTTTGCAGGTAATAAAGTTGCTTCAAGTCCAAGTACAAAAGCACAAAGGAAACACCAGCGACGTCTTACGCGTGATGAATCACGTTTTCATTCTGGTATTCCTTGAATATATATACAAAACAGTTGACGAATTTTTGCATTATATTTATTCCATTAAACTTATTCCACTAACTTCACACATTCAATAACATTATTTACAAATAACTCTTTAGTTTTTGGAGAGGAAGATAAAACTCATTACGTGGAAACCTTTCGATCTTATTAATATTAGATTCATCTGCTTGATCTATCAGCCTGTATCATGCCTAAGATGCAGGACTGACTCATCAGTTACAACCTCAAATAATACCTAATTCCAAGCAGTATTTGGTCTTCTCTTGCTCATCCATTTCTTTTGACCTCATTTACGATCGCTATAAAGTTGTTTTGGCCAGCTAGTTCGACAGATTATTTATTGGTCAATCTAGTAAATTGAGTTGATGGTTTTCTTTCTTAATTAGCAGCGTGGAATTTATTTTATGAATGCTTGTATAAGATTATATCTAACTTGCATTCACGTCATATTAAAAGAATGACTTTAGTGAATAGCTTTCCAGACAATATTACAATTTTTTTTAATCATTTTATTATATCTTTGGATATTTGCATCATTTTTTTTTTCCTTTATTAATTGATTAGCAAATTATAAATACTTAAAAAATTTTAGAAATACATGCTGAAGCAGTGCAACAGGCATTAGCAGAATATTCGGAAGGTTTTGTTTTCATTGCCTTTTTTTAAAAAATTTTCGATAAAAAATAAAGCTATGAAGTAAATTAGTGAAATATAGAGTGAGGAAAAAAGATCGTAAGGAATTAATGGGTGTTGCTTTATCTCATTGATGTTTTATTTGCTACTAATAGTATTAATAGCGAAATATAGATGAAACATCTGTTCAAAGTTGGAAGAGGAAAAGATGAGCGAGAATATTGAATTAGCAAAGAATGCTTTTGTTTCAAAATTTTATAACTAACGAATCAATATTTGCAGGGAAAAAAGAAAAGCCGAATATTTTACCACCCTTAAAACGACGTGGTACTGAGATAAAACGAGAAAGGCATCGAGCATCTGGTAATTCTACAAATATTTTTGATAGTTTACTGAATATAAACTGTAATTATTACTATGAAAATTTACAAAGAAAAAAGTTTTCGATTGACAATTTAACTCCTTAAATCTTTTACCTGATATACAATGATTTTTGAGTCTAAAATCATATGTAGTTGAAATTTGCGATTATTCAAGAGTTCGTAATAATTTTCGAAATTCTAGTTTTATTAAAAAAAAAAAAAAAAAAGGAAAAGAAAAGATGAAATTGAAATCGGATTTGCTTTCACAAAATTGTTGTACAGATAGCAGTTCCGAAGATGATAGCATGTTTGGTAGTACTGATCGTAGCAAAGGTACATCATCAACGTTATCATTAAATGAACAACGAAAGAAAAATTTAGCTAATGGCTCACAAAAGCCAGGTAGAGCTTTTGATATCAATTTTTTTTCTTCCCATTATTTATATTTATAAATAACTGGAGGAGTAAGTTAAATTTTAAAGATTTTTTCTAAACCATAATTAATTTGATGACACCATTGTCAAATATTGTCAAATTTTGAGAGTAATAACAGTGATGAAAATTTTGGCTTATATTTTTCAAGTAAGGGATCAATTTTTTGAATTCCGAATTTTAGATGCTTCATCTCCACCTCCTGATATTACAGCAACTGCTTTGGCAAACGATGCTGTAATACGAAAGGTATTTCAGGATCGGAGAAAACAAGTAATATTTATGCGTCAAATAGTGCATTACTAGTTTGATTTTTTTTTTTTTTTTTCAGTTATTTTTATTGTCTCTGAAATGTCTGAAATAAGACTGCCCTACTATTGCATAATATAATTTTTGTTTCTATTACTTCTAGTAAATTTCCATCCATGTAATTCATTGTAGATTTAAACAATTTTATCATATTTATATATTTGTTTTCTTTCTTCAATATTTTGAGAGAGTATAGGATAACTAGAGAGTATAGCACACTTCAAATAGTTTGCCATAATTATCTATATATTAACTTCAAGTAAATTATTGATGCAAAAGTGTTCTTTGTTTTTAGGTGATAATTTTCAGGATAGGAATATTATAAGTGAAAATGAGCGGAATGCTATGAAGAAAGTGGCAGATGCTGATGAAACCGTATTGAAGACTGATATCATTTATGCAAATGACGTTGCAGGAAATGATATAGCTATAACAAATATAACTAACCAAGATTATCAAAACGCAGTTGTGCGTAAGTTAATTTAACATCTCTTATAAGATGGTTCATTTACTACTTCTAACGTTGATAGCATTTTAGCAAGCATAGAATTATATTCATTTTGCTTTTTGACTGACAAATGATTTAAAACTTTGTAACTTTTTGAAATCAATCAAATCTTTTAAATTCATATATAAGCTGATGCTATATAATTGCTATGCAGTTTTATTATCACTGTTTTTCTGTAATGCACTGATTTAACTAATAGTTTTTATGTTATGTTATATGCTTTCTTTAATTCGAATAATTTCTTTTCAATTTAGTTTCCTCGTTGTCAGCACTGAAACCGGTCAGAGTTTCGTTGAAAATTCAACAATTAGTGCATTCATTGCAAGTAAGTTAGTTTGTGTTTTCATTTCATTTTTCTTGTTTAATTAATAATTTCATATACTTTAACTTATGAATAGAAAAAAGAAATAAAGGAGAAAAATAGGATGGGAAAGGGATGAATAATCGTTACAAATTTTATTTGTAAACTTCTGTTTCTCAACTTATTTGCTCAATCATTTTAGTCAGTTTTGTTGCGCTTTGTTGAATTATCAAATTTGATTAACTTTTTTCTAAAAATCATTTGTAATGCATCAAATTTGATTGGAATACTAAATTGTGTTTATCAATTTTATCGATCATTGCTTTGATATTACATTTCATATTTTTTAGCAGAAAATTACTTATTTAATACTCTTAAAAAGCTTTATTTTCTTATTTATAGCAAGTTAACATTTAGGAGAAGAACCAGCATTATACTTATTGGTTTTGAAGTTTAAAAACTTAGTTATTATCAACCAAATTTAACGCCAAATAGAATAAGATTATAAAACATGGCTGAACATTTATCTGTTGTTTTTCCTTACTTATTTCAACTTAGTAAGTAAATTATTGCAAAGGTATATTTCCTATTTACATAAAGTAGAATTCTTCACCTAATATACTTTTTTCGGACATATAAAATGCTTAGAATTTGTAAAATTTTTGTGTTAGAAACTTTTAATGAAGAAGAGCTTTAATTTTACGCTGCAAATTTTAGTATTACTAATGAAATGAAATTGTTCTAAGTTTTCTTTTTCTCATATTAATATTACAGTGTAATATTTAGGAATAATTTATCATTAGGAAAATTTTCACAGCACATCATTTTATTTCTTTACAATCAAACATACTATGGTTTAATGATTAATGACTGATCTACGACCATAAATATGGTTTTCAATAATTTCATCTATTATTATATCTAAATAATCTAAAGCATTTTTATTAGAATGGAAATTTTTTATTAAAACTTTTTATTTATCATTTCTTAGCGATTTATTATCAGTCAACGTTTATTTCTATGATTTCTTCATCTTTTCCATGATTTTCATTCATTCTTATGGTTTTCCCAAAATTTCATTACCCTTAAATTGATTGCTATATTTTTATTTTAGCACAGCTCCTATATTCTTCTTAATTTTTATAAAATGCCTTCATTAACTGTTGCGACCGAGAAATTAATAATCTTGTGGACTGTTTTTTCCTAAGATTTCAATTGATGTACAATTACTGATAACAGCATAATTTAAAATTAATCATATATGTTACATTTTGTTATCCTTTTTCACATACTAATGTACTGATTTTTATTATTTAAATTTATTCGATTTATAATACCAAGGAAAAATTGGTAAATATGTGTATCCGAATTCTTTCCAGTCTATTCATTATAACATATTTTGAAAGCAAATCATAGCTCTGATAACCAAAAGTTCTCATCCATCCATCATCTCTTATCATATGTGATTATATACCGTGATGGTTTGTTTTATTTTCTCACGATCTTAATTTTTTTTTTTTTTAATTTGAAAAGAATAAAATTTTATATCTTATCATTTTAATAAATTCTTGAAAGGATATCACAAATATCATATAATACATTTATCAATTTGCTGTTTATCCACTAAATCTGCTTCATTAAATCTATTTATCAATTAATCTATATATGTATATATTTATTTATTTTATTTGTTACATACATATTTATTCATTTATTCATTCACTCATTAAAATTTATTAGAATTTTCAACTTTTTTATTACTCAAAAATGTTGTAAGCTTTGCTATTTTGTCATAAAATTGAGAAATAATTTTATTTTATATTTTATAAATCAAATATCATTACAAAATTAGTGTAACAAATAATATCAATTTTTATGTGTTACTAAAATAAATTGATAAATGCTATTTGTAATAAATAAATTATAGAAAAAATACGATCAATAATTTTGTTATTGTTATATTTGTTAGCTAAATTATTTAGAGCAAAGAATGAAGAATTACAATTTACACTTGATTTTCATTTTCTTCTTTTTTATTTTTTGTTTTGTTTTGGTTTTTATTTTTACGTTTTCTTTTTTCCTACTTTGTTTTGCCTTTCTTTTTTCTTAAAATTATATTTTTATTTGTCACACTTATTTTTTCTTTGCTCAATTTTTTTTTTCTTTTTGATTTTATTAATTAACATGAAGATGACATATTGTATTTTAATCTATGGAATACATCTCTATTGAAATCTTTGAAAATAAATACATTGTAATTTAAATGTACTATGATGTGAATTAGTTTAATCACTTCAACATTGTAAATAATCATTAATTATTTTGTGATTTTCATCTCTTATTTTCAAACATACGCATACATATATATAAGAAAAAAAGGAAAAAAAGATTTTTTAAAAGAAAGTTTTTTTTTTTTTGCTTTTGGAAGAAGAAAAAAGGAAGTGCAAGATGATGTGAAAGTGGAAAAATAATTATATCAATCTGTAACTTTTTTTTTTTAATTAGCTCTAAATCTTTAAATACATTTAAATTCTTAATTTATGCCATTTTTCTTTTTATTATTATATGACTAATACTTTTCTCATCAGTTATTTTTCTTTTTCTTTTCCCTTTTTTTTGTCTTTACTCAATCTTAAAACATTTGAATTGTTGTTACACCGTGTAAATTTATCTTAATGCATTTCAAAAAAGCTAGTCATTTTGCATTAGCTTCAATCATCAATTCATCTTAAATTATTGATTTTGAAATTAGATGACATAAAATGTTTCACATGATACAATCCTATCTGATATCTTTTCATTTCTAACAACGCTCTCCTCAATTTTTTCTCAAATTTAATTTATTATTTTATTACTATTAATCAGTATGTCTTTACTACTGATGAATATTTTTCATCCACAACAATCATCATTACTTCATACGCAGTCCAATCATCCGTTACACTTCACGTATCAGCTATCATCATCACGTAATATCACATCGAAATTTGTAGCTAAAATTTCGAAAAAAGCACATGAAGCTAGTAATATTCGAACAAATCTTCGTCATAAATTGGAGTCACATGATATTAGTAAAAGATCGAAACGATTTGGCATATGTAATATTTGGAAGAGAAAATTTTCATCGTTATTAAATGAAAATGATATTATTAAATTTAACACTGTTAATATATTGCTACAAAATTCCATTGCAACAGTAATGCTTCCTATAATGATATTGCAACATTTCTCTGAAAGAGATATGATGACGAATAATTGTAATAAGGTGTCAAGTGATTATCGTAATTATAATCATAATCATCATCATGCTATCAATGAATCAATAAGTAGTTGTCTGAATGATGGGAGTAAAATTGATGTTGCTACTGAAACAAAACCTGGATTATTTATTGTTCAAAATGCTACTACCAATTCATTATTCTCAAAATCTTATCATCTATCAATGAATAATACTGCTACATGTCGATTATCTAGTGATGCTACTACTAATTTAACATCAGCAGAATCTTTAAATGAAACATTTGAAGCTGTATTGGAATCATTACGACGTTCATTGAAAAAGCATCGTCCTCGAAATACATCATTTGAACGAACTTTATTAACACAAGGATTTTCAATTGCTGTCAAAAAATTTAATCCATTACATGCTTATAAAAAGTTATCATTGAAACGTTTCAAAGATGAGCGTAATTTTGTGGAACAGAAGTTAAATACATTTATAAGAATTTCGGATTTGGGTTTGGGTCGAAAATTCATCAAAGTATCTGATCTAAAATGTTGCAATTATTTCTATCAATTGCATATAATACATGAATGCCGATTAATGGGTTTACAGAGACCAAAGAAAAAACCTTTGCATGAATACTACAATGATGATGATGCGGAATTAGAAGGTTATTCTTTCTAAAAAAATAAAAAATTTCATTTTCAATTATTTTAATTAACGTGAGGAAATGAAATTATGTTAGAAAATTTAATTACCAGAAATTTCAAAATACGTTCCTTTAATTTTTTTTTTTATAGAAAGGATTTTTCTGAAAATTTACATCCTGAATTACGAATGAAATTACAGCATTAGCTAGGGTTGTTGATCCGTTAGCACCACGTCCGGAAGGTTCTATAATCTGTCCAGCACGTGGTGATCATGCGTCCGTATCTACAAGTTTACCACGTTCTATTGATTCCGCATTGCATAAGTATGGTACATCACAACCAAGAATGGTAGCTGCTGTTGTACTGGATCATTCTGCTCGACCGGCGTACTCACTTACTTATGGTATGTGTTTACTGGTGCAATTACTTTAGTATAAAAGAAGTATTTGGGATATCTCAAAAAAGAAAATAAAATGAAAGTGACACTAATGTGTAATATTATTTATCTTACATTTGTGTTATCGTTATGTTTCAATAATTATTATTTATTTTGTGAGATTGTCTTTAATGAGTTTTTTTTTTTCAACTTTTAGGTAAACTTCTAAATCGTGCTACAAAAGTTGCTCATATGTTGTTAACCAAGCTTATTCCTGGCGTAGTTGGCAAGGAAAAGGTTCAATTATGTAAAAGTGGTGATCGAGTAGCTTTGGTAAGTGTTTTTAATTAATAGTCATTGATATTGTACTGATTTGTTTTAAATTTGAAATTTATATGTATTTCTAAATGAGTTTATGAATAAATTCATAAAACATATTGTTAAGTGGAATAATTTTACAATGCATTTCAATTTTCGAAACATTGAAATTTTGCTTTTTTCTACAAATATATGCGGTATGATGACTGCGACAATTTAACACATAACTGAATATGTCACAGTTTATTTTAGTCTTAAAATTTGATTAAATTTATGATTTTCTTTTTTATCAGGTTTATCCGAATACGGAACCTCTTTCATTTTTGGTTGCTTTCTACGGGTGTATTCTTGCTGGAATCATTCCAGTACCAGTTGAAGTGCCGCTTACTAAACGGGTATTTTTTTTTTTTTGTTGAGTAAACAAACAATTTTACTTATTGTTAGCTATTTGACTAAGTAGCAGTTAGTCTATTTGACTAGTATTTTTAAATGTGTTTGTTCTCACTTTTATTGGAACTATACTTTTAATGTAGTAACCTATGAAATATACGTTTACTTATTTCAGGATGCGGGTATCCAGCAACTTGGCTTTTTGCTTGGAAGTTGTGGTGTGAAGGTAGCTCTTACATCTGATGCATGTTATAAGGGTTTACCGAAACGTTCATCAAACAATCAAAGCTATCCTAATTCGAATGTTTCATTATTACCTGGCAGTGAAATTATTGATTTCAAGGGATGGCCACGGCTTGTTTGGCTTACAACTGAACATTTGGTAAGTTTGGTAGAATTTATTTAAGACCATCACATAACTACTTAAAAATTTTAATTATGCATTATTTCCGCTGCTTTCCAATCCTAGTAATATGCTTTATTGAATTTTTAACAAATTATCATTGGATAATTACTGATGTAAATGAATTATTGTTTGAAAATACTACTCTGTGAGTGCCACATTTTATAAGAAGTTAAATTGTGCATTATCTTTTTAGATTTACAGATGTTTAGTTATCATATGAAAATAGTAATATCTTCAGTTTGTATTTGTATTGAAAAGCGAGAATAATCAAGTTCTTAGATATGGCAAATTTTACGTTTTTAACATTATCGGTCATTTCTTTCATAGCTTCTGTTTGTTTTATTGAATACCTAACACGAGTTTTGGCGTTTTGAAGAATTTTACACACCAGTGATTATTACTTGAAACTGGCAATTAATTTTTTAAATTCAAGAACTATTTGTTATGTGCTGGATTAAAATACTTATTAAGGTTACGAATCGACTGATGACTTACTGAGAAGTTAAAAAGAAGGTGTTAATTCATTCATTTTAAGTTAGGCATAGTTTTTTTGATTTAACTTACATTGATTGTGTAATTGGTTGCTTTAAAATACTTTAAAACTTATCTTCATTTCCCATGATTAGTTCTATATAATACTATCATTGCATGCGCTAAATTTATAGAATAAGCCGCCAAGAGATTGGTCAGTACCGCCACGGGTTACGGATGATTCTGTTGCATATATTGAATATACAACAGATAAGGAAGGTAGTGTAAAAGGTGTATGCATAACTCGACAGGCTTTACTTTCACATTGCAGGTATGTTAACCGGAATTATATGGCATAAATGAATGTTTATTTTTCGGGTTACATTTTCATGCTTCATCCATTATGCATTCCAGTTTAACTGAAGTATTTCAGGTCTTTAACAATAGCAATGAATTATTCAGAATCAGATACATTGGTATCAGTTCTTGATTTCAAACGTGAAGCAGGCTTATGGCATTCAATTTTAGCGGTACAATTCATTTATTAGTTTTTATTCTATAACTTTCTTTTTCTTCTTCTCGTCAGTTATTAGTAACTTGATTGCTTTACTCATTTAAAATATATGATCAATTTCAAATCTTTTGTATATTATATGAAATAGTTAATTTCAGAGTGTTTTTTCCGGTTTACGTGTTATTTTTGTTCCATATTCATTGATGAAAATCAATCCGGCATCATGGATGTTGATGGTCACAAAATATCAAGGTAAAAAAAAAAAAATACTTTTTCTTTTGTTAGGAAAAAATAAAAGAATTAGCTTTTATGCAGTTAAATCTTTTTAATTCATATTTTATTTCATTAGAAATATTTAGAAAAGAAAATTGACACCAATTAAGTTTACTTTTATATAATTTTATTTATATTTATGTCTTATCATTTCTCGTTTTTATAAGCAATCACGAAAATTCATTAAACATGATTAATTAATGCTATATGGTTTTTATTTTGCTTTAGCAAAAACAGCTTTGGTGAAATCACGTGATTTGCATTGGGGCTTGTTGGCAACTCGTGATCATAAAGAAATCAATTTATCATCGTTACGTTCAATCCTAGTAGCCGATGGAGCAAATCCATGGTCTTTATCATCATGTGATCAGTTTGCTTCCGTTTTCCAATCACGTGGCTTAAAACCTGATGCAGTTTGCCCGTGTGCAGGTTCTTCTGAAACTGGTACAGTATCACTACGAAGGTTTGCTTTGTTACATCGATTAATATACAAAAGATTTGAAATTGATCATATGTTTTAAATAAGCAAAGGTATGTTATAAATATGCTAATGAATATATTTGAAAAAAGAAAAGAATTAGCATAGGTACTTTATAATGCAACTTATCATTTTACTTGTTAGTTAGCCTTTTTACAAGCGTTTTGATGCAATTATATTTCATAGTAATATATGTCTAATATGAATAAATTTGACAGATTTACTTATATATCGTCTAAAGGTGACATTTTTGGTTTCTGTTGTAGACCTTATACAGAGGGAAGTGTTCATAATTCTGGTCGAGGTGTTCTGTCGATGTCTGCTTTAAGTCATTCGGTAGTCCGTGTGGATCAAGAAAATTCATTAACATCATTAACATTGCAGGTAAAAATAAACCTATTTAAATTTTATTTATTAGTCTTAATGCTGAATAGTTATTAAGAATATAAATTTTAAATTCTAGGATGCTGGTCAAGTTATTACTGGTGGTGTTGTTGTTGTTGTTAAACTTTCTGGACCACCACGATTATGTATGACTGATGAAGTTGGTGAAATTTGTTTGTATGCACACAGCACAGGTTCTGCTTATTGGGGTTTGGATGGTTTATCAGCTAATATTTTTAAGGTTAAACAGATTTTTTGATTTTCTTTTTGTTAATCTAAAGTATGGATGAATTATCATCAAGCTAATTTTCACTTTTCTAAAGTTATTTTAAATGATATGCCAAATTCCATTTTTTTTCCCTAATATTTTTTACTGATAATATTTATATTAGTTCGCATTATCGGACTGATGACTGATTTTGTACTTTTCTTTTTTTTTGCTTTGAAAGAATTTTTGTTATAGGTGGAACCCTTGGGTAACGATGACAAGCCATTGGGACCAGTGCCGTATGTTCGCAGCGGTTTGCTAGGATTTCTTGGACCGGTAATGTATTTTTTGTAAACTCGTTTGATGGTTCATTTATTTGTTGCAGTAGTATTAAATTTTCACTCAAATACTGAAGCTTTAAATTTTAGAACGGTTTGATTTTTGTGGTAGGTAATCGTAATTCACAAATGTATGTATCCGGTCGACAACATGGTGCTGATGATCTAATTGCTACAGCACTGGCTGTTGAACCAATGAAATTTATTTATCGCGGTGTGTTATTTGAATTTTTTTCAATATGAATTTGAAATCAAATTTAAATTAATTCTTCATGTCTTTAAAAATGCCTTATTGTCATGTATCAAAATATGTGAGGGAAGCTTATCAGCATTTAGTGAAATAAAAACAGCATATAAGCATTGATATTAGTTGTAAGAAAAATTATAATATTTGATATTTAATTAAAAGTAATTGTTGCTTGCAGGTAGGATTGCTGTATTTTCTGTGAATGTTCTCCGCGATGAACGAATATGCATCATAGCTGAGCAGAAACCTGGCGTATCTGAGGAAGATTCTTTTAGTGTAATGTATTTTATTACTTTTCTTTAAGAAACTGTTGGCATTTATTTGGATTTCAAAATAAATTTTGGGTAATATTACTTGATAGATAGAGTTATAATATAATGGGTATATTTTCAGATTTTTCAACTATTGTTAGAATTATGAGAGCGATAAATAATTAGACTACATATTTTATTTATTATAAAAAAAAGATACAGTTTTTTTTTTTTTTTTTTCATCTATCTTGCGCTATGCTTATTTTGAATTATCTTAAATCTAATTTCAGTGGATGAGTCGCGTACTGCAAGCAATAGATAGCATTCACCAAGTGGGCATTTACTGTTTGGCTCTTGTACCATCCAATCAGCTACCAAAAGTAAATTTTTGAAAAATTTCTTTTGTAGGATGCTTCACACAATTGTTATCAAATACATAAGTAAATTATTCTTTATTCCTGAACAGGATTTAGCACTCTACTGAGTGATATTAGTTACTTTTTCTTCACGAGCATATAAAATGTTGTAATTAATTTCAAAATCTTTTGAATATTATAATTTATATTCTGTAAACCAAACATCGAGGCATAACTAGAACTGTGTTAGATTTTTTCAAAAAAAAAAAAATTGTTGAGAATGAAATCTCGAAATATTTCAGACACCATTAGGTGGTATCCATGTGTCGGAAACACGGCAACGATTTATTGACGGTGTTTTGCATCCAACAACGCTTCTGATGTGTCCCCATACCTGTGTAATAAATTTACCGAAACCTCGCGAGCAACAATCAGATGTTGGACCAGCAGCTATGTTTGTTGGTAATATTGTTCAAGGTGTACGAATTGCTGCTGCTAAAGGGAGACAAATTAGTGCCGATGATGAAAAGGTTTGTTAATGTTTTGAAATCTGTTAATGTTACTTGTGTCAATTTTTAAGTTTCATTTTTTAATGAATAGCTAATAATACGTTACAGTTTTATTTGCTTGAATTATAATATATAGTATAATGTATTATTATAATATAGTTAAAAATTATAACAATTTAAAAATTTCGACTGTTTTGTGTTGATAATTATATTTCTCAGCAAAGTTTACAGTTTTTGTATGCACAGTATGGTTATTACAGGTGACTAGTTTGATGGAAGTCTTACGTCAACGTTCACAAACATCTCCTGATCACATATTGTTTACACTAATGAATTCACGTGGAACGGAGATAGAAAGTATAACTTGTGCACAATTGTTAAAAAGAGCAGAACGGATTGGTTCGATGTTAACTGATAAGGGAAGATTAAATCCAGGCGAACATGTTGCTTTGATTTTTCCACCTGGGATTGATTTGATTGCAGCATTTTATGGATGTCAAGCAGCAGGTGCGTTGATACTAATAATTTTATGTCAAAATTACTTAAGTTAGTTGTGATCTTTGACTCAATATGAAAGTATGAAATTCGGTCTCTGTACGAACTCTTTGGTATCGATGCTAAAATCCAGTGCTTGTCAAGTTATAAATTTAGTTATGATTTCAATAAGAAATTTGAAAATAATCGATCTTGCATAAGCATACAGTTTGGCGGAATGTTTTATCGGTCAGTTTTATGAGTTTCTTTTCAGAATTTGATATCAAGTTGTGACCACTATGTAGTAGTAACTTCATTGCTGGAATATATTACTCACTAGTGACAAAACTATTAAAAGTTTCATTTCCTAATGTCGTGATGATTTCCAATGCGCAGTGAAGTGTTTTAATTAGTATTAAATAAGTTGCATTAAAGGATTGGTACCCGTTTGTATACGACCACCACATCCACATAATCTGCAAATAACTCTACCGACAGTACGAATGATTGTAGATGTTTCAAAAGCAGTTGCAGTGATTTCGACTTCATCTTTAATTAAATTACTTAAATGCAAGGAAGCTTCTCTCAGAGTTGATGCAAAGGTAAGTTTTCTTTTGATGTCTGTTTACCTGTTTTATTAAAAAGACGTCGCGCTATAGCTCTAAATTAATCAAATGATATATGATAAATGATATGTGCAAAAAAAAAAAAAAAACACTGATATATGAGTTAGTTAAAAGAACGATATAAAGAACATTTCCAGGCATGGCCTACCATTTTAGATGTTGATGATCTTCCATCACTTAGCAGAAAAAAATGGGAATCTGAATGTTTTGAGAGAAAATCAACTGATGTTTGTTATCTGGTAAGATAGTACTACTGTTGGAGTAGTTCATAAATTTTTTAATTAGTTCCCATATTTTTTTATTAAGCTTATGAATTATTTTCATCATACTGCTTTGTATTTTGATCCAAATTAATCGAATTTATCACATAATGTCATTTTTGTTAATTGTAAATGAATGTTATTTGACAGTTTATGTAAAAATTTCAGGACTTCTCAGTGAGTACTACAGGACAATTAGCTGGGATCGTTGTTAGTATTGCTGGTGCTACAGCATTATGTAGGAGTTTAAAAGTAGCCTGTGAATTATATCCATCGCGACATATTACTTTGTGCCTTGATCCGTACTGCGGTCTTGGATTAACACTATGGTGTCTCTCTGGGTAACTTCATTTCCTTTAGTTATTTTCATCACTTTTTTCTCATTTCATTTGTCAAAGCGGCTAACTTGGGTGATATGCGTTCGTCCAATTGCATTTCCCTTTACCTACTCATAATGTTAAAGTATAATTTAGATAGAATATGTAGACATTGATATAACTGTCAATTTTATCATGACGATTATTTTTTGCTTATCTCCGTAATAATATTACTTGCAATATATTACATATTGACATCACAACATGCGTAAAAAAAATATATGATTATATAAGTTTCATTTCAGCGTTTATTCCGGTCATCACTCATTGTTAATTCCTCCAGCGGAAGTTGAGCAAAATGCTGCCTTATGGTTGACAGCAGTTTCACAACGAAAAGGTTTTTATCTCTTAGCTGTTCTTTTATACTTTTATGCATGGAACTAGATTTAAGTAAAGAAAAAATGTATTTTTATAATGGTTATATTGCGAAAAAATTTTTAAATTTAATGTTGGATAGATTGAAGAAGAAAGGAAAAACAAGATAGTTGATTATTAACACAGTAAATTTCCTTAATATATTA
The DNA here is from genome assembly GCF_000002995.4 of Brugia malayi. Lineage (NCBI taxonomy): Eukaryota > Metazoa > Nematoda > Chromadorea > Rhabditida > Onchocercidae > Brugia > Brugia malayi. Next base: position 5,729,533 of record NW_025062477.1, read on the forward strand.
AAATGTAATATTTAAATTACTTTTAGACAGTTCACGTTAGGAACGCGAGAATAGATGTAATAATTTAAAAGAAAAAGTTTTTGCTTCATTTTTATGATAATTATTAGACTTATTTTTATATTTAGTTCGTGACACGTTTTGTTCATATGGTGTAATGGAATTATGTGTCCGGGAATTAGCACCTCAAATTTCGCTTCTGAAAGAGAAAGGTGTTTCACTTGCATGGTAAGTATGTACTTTTTTTTTTGCAATCATTCTTTAGTTTTTTAAAATTTTATCTGATGTTATTATCGTATGATTGCTCCCTGTATTCCAAGTATATCAAATAATTTAAATTAGTTTGATTTCAGTAAACTATGACCTTTTGAATCATAAACTATATTCAATTACTAACGAAGTTTTACCTTTACTATGTGTATCACAGGAAAAAATGAATCATCACATAAGTAACACATTGTTGAAAAAAATACAAAATTTCAAGTCATTAATTTGTTTACGTGAAAAAATTTTTGTTGTAGCGTGCGTACGTGTGTTGTAGTTGCGGAGGAACGACCACGAGTTGCTTTATGTGCAGCATTTTCGAAGCTTTTTGCACCTTTAGGTCTTAATTCGCGTGCAGTGTCTACATCATTCGGTTGTCGGGTATTACACTTTATGCCATTTAATTTTAGACTTTTTCAGAGACAAATGAGATTTTGATCAAAAATGGATTAAATTATATTTCGGAAATATAGCTATCTTGTCTGCATATTTTGCTTTCTCTTTGTAGCTATTTGACAAAATTGCATTGAAATTCTTGGTTGTTCTGAAAATTTTAAGCTCCGGTATTGCTTTCGTAATGGTGATTGTTATTTTCTACTAAACACTGGAGCATTTCTATACTGGCAAATACTGGTTTTCTCTTGACCCCAGCATTTTTTCTAATTCAATGTTTTGAAAAGAAAAAAGTTTGTATATAAATTGATGCTATAGGTTAACACTGCAATTTGTATGCAAGGAGCAGCAAGTCCGGATCCGGCAACGGTATACGTTGATGCACGAGCACTACGTAATGATCGCGTAACGCTTGTTGAAAAGGGTGCACCACACAGCATAGCACTAATGGAAAGCGGAAAAGTATTCATTATTTGAAAGATATATTTTTAAAACTTGACATTTATTTGCATTCCGGTCATTTATTTTTCAGGTTATAAAAAATACTCCGTTATGGTAGTTAAAATGAAATAATTTTAGTTGTTACCTGGTGTTGAAGTGGTCATTGCAAATCCGGAAACTAGAGGTCAGTGTGCTGATTCACATTTGGGTGAAATTTGGGTTGCATGTTCACATAATGCAGTTGGTTATTTCACGTTGTACGGTGAAGAAGCATCGTTACATATTGATCACTTTAATGCAAGGTAATATTTGTATGGATAAACATTAATAGTTATTCACTAGTACACATTAATTTGACTATTTATATCGTCAGCTTTATTGTCATTTTATTTCTGTTTCATTATTTATTAGTTGGCTTGTTTTGAAATTGTATGTATTATTTGTATTAGTGTAACTTGTTTTAATTGTATCAAATGAATATTTTGACATTGAAAATTCTGCTTAATTAATTAGTAGTTATGAGTTTGTTGCCATTTTATTTTATTTTGAATAATATTATCTTTTTGTACTTTTATACTCGAAATTATTTCAACTTTAGATAACAGTTTTTAGTTAGCAACAAATTTATCGGTTAATGCGTGATACATTAGCAGAAGTAATGGAAGAAGATGCTTTCTCGTTGTTTTCAGTTGTTAGACACTTTTTATGTTTTGTTTTATATCGATCAAACTTACGTAACTTTGCTGACTGATATCTAACGTGCTATTTCAATATATGAAGCTACTTTTTATTATCATAAATTCATTTTTAGACTCTCAACTGGTGACACTCTTAAACGTTTTGCACGTACGGGTTATTTGGGCTTTCTTCGACGAACACAATCTATAACAGCTGATGGAGGTTATTTTTTTATACATTACTTTTTAATAATTGTAAATTTCACTGATATGTTAGAGTGTTCGTATCTTTTCGAAAATTTAGCTTCGTTTTGGTAAATTTTTAATTAGAAAAGTTTGTTATTTCAAAAAATTTTACGAAAAAATGACTTTTGTCGAAATTTTTTACAAAAACTAAGCGATTTCTGGACTTAGTCTGACTGTCAAATGTTATCCTTTTGGAGCCCCCTAACTTAGCTTCATTTTACTAAAAGTCATAAACTTGTTACTGATCGTAGTTTATTATAAAGAATATAAGTTGTGTTATTGCAGAGTTACATGATGCAGTGTTTGTCGTTGGTGCATTGGATGAAGCATTGATGTTGCGTGGAATGAGATACCATCCGGTGGATATTGAAGCAACTGTAATAAGAGCGCATCGGAAAATTTCTGAATGGTTAGTTAGTGCTGGTTGTTGAGCAACTTGTGAAGTTTGGCAATAAATTTAAATAATAAATACTTTTATTCTTTAAATGCTATGCATTAAATATATTTATTTAAGATTTGAAATATAATTGCACATACTACTTCAAATATATATAAACTATTAATAGCAGTAGTATGAGTGCTGGTTTTCATTATATTTAAAAATTTTTAATCTCAACACTTCAAAATGCATCATTTTCCTTTTCATCATATGCTATATATCGATGCTGAAAGGAAAACGGAAGCGAAAAGAGATATGTAATAATAAGCTTGATGATAACCTCTAACGACTTTAACACAATGACGAAACAAATTAGCTTGTTGTAAATCAATCATAGTAATTTGATTTTTGAGAAAAGAGATAATTTTTGACTTTTTTAATATTGATAATTTTATTATGAAAGAGATGGAAATGATTTATCTTTTATTGTTAATTTAAACTTGAGCAGCATGTTTTGGGAGAATAATGTCAAATTATTCAAATTATCAGCTTATTATTTATTTTTTGATTATAATGAATATAATTAAATTTTCAGTGCGGTATTTACATGGACACATCTTTTGGTTGTGGTTGCTGAAACGGAAAGTGCTGAATCAGAAGCATTAGATTTAGTACCAGCTATCACATCTGCTGTATTAGAAGAGCATTATTTGATTGTTGGTGTTGTGGTAATTGTTGATCCCGGCGTGGTACCTATAAATAGTCGAGGTGAAAAGCAACGGATGCATTTACGGGATGCTTTCCTAAAAGATATGCTTGATCCTATTTATGTTGCTTACAATATGTAGCTGATATATATGATAATTCGAAATTAAACTTAAACCAAATATAGAATTAGGAACAAAGGCGATAAAGTATAAGTAAGCGTTATTTTTATTTATTTATATTATGTCGAGAAAATTTTTCGGGAGATAAATCTTTCTGCATTTTTTATTTGTTTTAAAAAAAATAAAAAGTTTTGGGTGGGAAAATGAATATTTTAAGGATAGAAATTTTCAAATGATTTATTCTCAAAAATCGATTTTTTTGTTTTGGAAAAAATTTCAATGAATTTAGAATTTGAATAAAAATATTACATTAGGAATAATATAAAATTCTGTATATCAGTTTTGTGAAATAATGTTTATATAATTTTACATTGCTCATTTATTGATATATTACCTAAAAAAATTGTATGATAATAATATTGCCTCTTGATTTACTTCCAGTCTATACAATATTAGTTTCTACTACAAAATTGCTATTTTCTTTTCCCTCTTTCATTGGTTTCAACCTCAAAAATTATTCTTCTGTAATATAAAAAAAGGTTTTTTTAATTACATAAATTTTAATATTCTTAATAGATTTCGAATTATTGTTAATATTTAGATCTGAATTCTTTTAAACATTTTAATGTAAATTATGAGGAGAAATGTGAAATCAATATTAGTACGACTTATAAAATACTGGAAATTTCAATTTGAAATTGAATTCGCTTTGAAATTTTTGAAGTGATGAGGTTATTGCATAGAAAGATAAACGAAGAATATTTGATTAATTTTTGATAACATATAGATTAAAATGTTGTGCAAAAAATGATTTAGAATAAGTGGTTGAAAGTAATTTTTGGGATAAATAGCTACTAGCAATTATTTGTTTCATCATGAATATTTGAAAAATTAACTTTTAATTTGGATTTATTCTTTTTTAATTCAATTTCTTTCAAAATTTGCACAGCAATATTTTTTTCAGTTGTCGCTGTTTTCTGCCTCTATTGTTTACGCTTAATAAGAATATTTCCATGTTTATTATATTACTTATACTTTTTTGAAAATATGCATCATTTATTGATTAGATATTTAACAATCACATGTGATATGTCATTCTAAACTGATTTTATCATTATGAAAGCGATAATGGTATCAGTGATCGATAATGTTTGAATTTCATCTAGGTTATGTTATTCAGGAAATATAATATTAAAGTGTGAATTTTTGAGATAATTTGTGTAATATTATAATTTTGACTACTTTTCTAATTCTTTTAATTACAATTGTTGCAATTCCTGTGATTGCAGTATGATATGATATTTCATTTTATTATCATGTTTTCATTTTATTATCAATATTAATTTCATAAAATTCCAAATTATTTCCTAAGGAATAAATTATGTTAAAAAATAAGTACAAAAAATATTGTGGTTTTCAATTTTGATTGTTAAGCTATTTTGATTTCTTAAAATTAACAATCATTTAATTTTGTATATTTTAAATTTTTACTTATTTGAAAGGATGAAATTTCTCACCCTTTATTTTTTCATTGGAATTTTTTTTTTAATTTTAACTTTTTGACAAATATCTTTTGCGTTGAATAGGAAAAATAAAAAACAAAAGAAATTCGAAAATTTTTTAGTGCGCTCAATTTTACTATATTATTATTGTTTACTGTGTATGCTACGTCGATTTCATTTACTCATCGATTTTTCTTAATTTCAGTTTTTTTTTTTTTAGGAACTTTCAGTTAAAAAAAAATGTTTCTTTCATGATATTACTTTGAACGTTTCGTATGTATAATTTTTTTTTTGAAATTTATGATCTGTGCATATGATTGGAAGCTTTCTTTTTCCGCATCATTTTTGTGCGCAATTGTGACATATGTATAAATTTGTTGTCATTTGTGTAGGGATTCTCGTAGTAAACTTTTTTTGCAAAAAAAGAATAGAAAAAAATTTGATAATTTTTTACCAAATTAAGTTTGTGATTACGTGATTTGTTTTTCTTCGTCTAAATTATAATTGTTAAAGCAATTTATAAAAATTATACCATTAAAATAAAGACTCAACAAAGAAATAAGAAAAAAGAAAAAACATTATTGCGAGAAAAAGTTGGAATTTTTGATAATTTGCATGGAATAAGATATATCCATAAATTCTTGTACATTTCTATATTTTACATCAAAAATGCTAGCAGTGGGAATCTTTACTACCTTATTTAAACATCTAAATTTTCTCTCGGACGAAATTTAAATTTTGTTTTCGGTGGGACAAACTTTAATGTTTCACAGAGAAACGTGAGGATGGTTTTTTCTGCGTGGTTGGGTTTCGTACCTACGTGAGATTTTCTTTTGTTATGTTGCTAGATTTTATAATATTTAAATTTAACAAATTGAAGGAAAGAGAAGTGTTCAGCGTACATATACGTTAATTATCATATTTTTTTATTCGTGAAAAGGTATGTAAGAAGTGCTGAAAAATGCGTGGTACTAGCTCATAGATTTTCTGGTAATTCTCGAATTAATATTTTTTGCATTTCATTTCAATTCAAAAATTTTTGATATTTTATTAAAATTATTGATTTTACAATTCCAATATTTGAGTATATTGAAGGTGATAACATTTATTAAGATTTTCGTCAGAATAGTGCCATTACTGTTAAATGAATGAATTCGTATTGAAGGAAGAAAGATATTTGAAAAAGTTTAATGAAATTTTGACGAACTAAGAAATATGGTTGGTCGTTCAACATTACGTAATCGTCACCATGCTAGTAGATCTTTTGCTTCTGCTACGTCATCTACGCCTAGTACTCTTGCACGCGTCGATGCTAGAAAAAGGTATGGACTATTTTCATTTAATTTAAACGTTCAGTTAAATAAATTAGAGAATAAATTTTACGAGATATGCTAGATAACTTAGCTTTGTAAGAGAATATGAATTGATGGAGAATTTTAGCTGGATTCATCTTTGATAATAAAAGTTTTTAGAAAGAAGCTAATACCACCAGTACTAAAATTATAATTAGATTTGCATTACAGTTTATAAGTAAATAAAATATCAATTAAATTTCTACAGTTTGTTTACCGTAAAGTTTTTCAAGCTTCTCGTTAATTATTATCAGTAATAATAACTTCTTATCTATTTAAATATAAGTAAATGATAAGAATTCATTTGCAGAAATGAAGTATATGGTAGAGCCCAAATTCATCCAATTTGGCCAGAAATGCCTCAAGGACAAGGTGAATTATTCTTTGAATGTACGCTATTCCTTTATTCCGTATTAGCACTCTTCTTACAATATCTCAATTTGTACAAGACAATGTGGTGGTTACCAAAATCATATTGGCATTATTCATTGGTAACTTTTTTATAAATGTTTTATTACTTATTTTGTTTATTCCTAATAATTAATTAAACTTGTTGCTTATTGCTAATTATATTTATGATACAGAAAAAATACAAAGTGCGAGCATATTGCTTGATTAATTCTTTTTTTAACTTTTAATTTTATTTATTTCAGAAATTTCATTTAATTAATCCATATCTGCTATCATGTGTTGGTCTTTTACTTGGTGTACGAGTGACAAAATGCTTTTGGAAAACGGTAAATACAAATGACTTTGTTTGTTTGTTTCTTTTCTTTTTTTCCTTTTGCTTTAATAATTTTTGAAATAAAAATAATTAATTGTAAGTTTTTTTTAACTTAATTTAATAAAATCTTGGTTTAGATAACCGAATTAGCATCAAATGCTCGACAAGATGCATCAAAAACTCAGTGTTTGTTATGGGATATCATTGAGTGGGCGGCTGTTAAAACACCAATGTTTACAATGGTTGCTACATCATTTTTATTCAGTTTTTCACGTGTTTATTTTGATTTCCCCTTCAAATCATTGCTGTACTTTGGACATCCGTAAGTTTGTCATTAAAATTGAAATATACTTTTTTTAAAAAGCGAGTTGATAGAAATTATCAATAGATATCAAAAAATAATTTGAATGGGAAGAATTAGATATATAAAAAGCATTAGCAAAAATTATAAATAATATGGCAATTTTAATTTTTGGAAATGAATATTAAACGAAAGTGAATATATTTAATGCTTCAATATTTTTGAAAATCCTTCTTAATAGTTTGCACAGAAATATTGAGATGATTTTCTCTTTATTCCAATTAGAAGTATAAATTTCATCTCAAATGAAATTTAAATTGCATTTTCACTTTTTGAATGTAGTTTATTAAAAAAATAAAATAAAATAAACAATGGTAGTTTTAAATTTTTTTTTTTGTTTTTTTTTTGTTATCCGTAGTATCAGCCAATATCAACAGCTAATTTGATTCGTATTATAATTTGCAGTTTAATCTTCAATTACAAATTAATTTCTAGGATTCTTTTCTTCGTTTATTTATTCCATGATACCATATCATATAAAATACGCTGTTGTGTTACAAAGTTATGGTTTATTCTTAATGGACAATCATTATCAGAAATATCGAAAGTAAATGCTACCTATCGTAATATTATGCCTCCACCAGTGCTTATTGATGTTGATAGTGTTGTGCATATGTGTAGCACTAATCCACGTATGTAATGATTTTTTTTTTTTCTTTTTCCATGTCATTTATAAAAGTTATGAATTTTATTTGTTTCTTTTTTCAAAAAAAAAAAATAATAATAATAAAATGACTTATAAAATTTTCAGTACAAATACGTGAAGAAGTTTCTGTTTTGATGAAAGATTTTAATCTACGGATCAAACATTGCTTCTTTTCTGGCTTAACAACGGCATATCTTTCAATTTTTATTCCATGTGTATTTACACCTGTAAAATTTTGTTATTGTCATTTTTTTTTTTTTCATTTATAGATTTATACGGATTTGTTTTCTCAAGAATAGTCTTTTTAAAAATAATTGGTTGATAATGGTATATATCTTTTTTTTTTTTTAAACAAAAAGCATGAAATTAATAATTAGTAATTTATAATGTTTGTAACTTTTTATAGTTTTATTTCTTATTAATTTTTGAAAATTACAATTTGATAGATTTTCAAATTGCAATAATTTTAGCAACGATCACCATCTGGTTTACCACAACTAATGTATATTGATATTTTTTGGATTATGGAATTATTTTGTGTTGTATTTTTAACATCTTTTTCACTTTATGCAACCTATTTACTACCATTACAATACTGTGATTTAATACATCGTTGTGCAGCACATCTTGGAAAATGGGAACGATTAGATCGATTAACGATAGCTACAATTAATAGTAATAGTAATTGTTACTATAATAGTAATAATATTAATGGAATTAATTGTAGCAGTAGTAATAGTAGTAGCAATAGTAGTAGTAGTAGTAGTAGTGGTGTTATTGGTGGTGGCGATGGTAGTTTGACATCAACAACGATTTCTACCACAACAAATGCTACATCTGCAGAGTAAGTGTGTAATTTATTTAGTTTTTTTTATTCTAATCATTAAATTCAAAAGAATTAATCAGTTCCTAATTAGTAAATAAATTAAATGAAATGATTTTAAAGTAGAATTGATTGGTAAATATATTATTATTATTAGAGGGTTTTTTATAATGATTGATGATTGATTAATTTATAGCTTCCAAATTTTCAGCAATTCATTGCAGACTTTAAATAAAATTGTTTATTCCTTCTTTTTTCACTTTTTGGTAGTAAAATTTAATGTAATAATATTTAAAAAGAAAGTTTCTTTTGGAGTAGAAAAAAATAGGAACAAAATTAAATATTTCAAGAAAGTTTTTAAAATGGTATTATAGCAATTAAATCTTTAGGGTTAATGTTTGCAGTTGGTCTGAGAATGATGATCTTTATGCACATGGTTCTATTGTTCGTCATCATGGACAGCTTTACAAAGCTGTTTCTAAAATTGGTACATTAGGTGTAGCTGCTGAACCTGGAGATTCGGATCATTCTCGCTTTTATGTGAGTTTATTTTGCTAAGCAAAAAAAAGTTAATTTGAATATTGAAATAACTTTGGTAAAATTTATTTTGTCATGTTCTTACGATATAATATCTCAGTTGTATATGCAGAAGTTGTATAGTAGAAGCTTTGTTAATTAACTTTTGTTTGTGCAGCAGATAGCAATGATCAAATAGTTTCAATCACTAACAAATGTTAAAAATAGAATACTTTAATTTCTTTAATATCATAAAACTTTTTGAGATGTTATTACCGGAGCATTTATAAGATGGATCGTGTATAAAAATTATTTTACTATCAAATTGATAAACGATATAGATTAAAAATCTAAGTTTGTAATTTCTTTCTATATTCAGCGAATTGGTGGTGATCCGATTACTTTGACTAGTACAATGGTAATTTTTCAAGTTATTCTAATTGGTATCCAATTTTGGATGCTGATACTGACAACAGATTGGCAACATATTGTTACTCTCGTACTACTTATATTTGCAAATTATCTCTTACTAGCAAAGGTTACTTTGGAAACTAATTTTTTTTTTTTTTGTTTTTTTGTTACTTTGAAAACTAATGTCTATGATCATAATTGCTTAATTGTGATATCTTTCCTCCTGACAACTATTTGATGATATGATACGAAATAAAGTAGTACTAGATACATTATTAGAATAGTCATTATCAGACAAGTGTATCGAATATTCTAGTTAACTTATTTCACTGTGTGAATGCAATATGAAATATGGTTTAGTCATTTCAAATTATAAATAAATTTCGAATTCAGTAACTCAAATTTTCTGTCAGTTAAATTTTATGTTGGCTATAATCTGTTTATTAGAATTATTTTTGCTTTTCCTTATTTAATTGGAACTTTTTAGACATTTAAAGATCGTGTAATTATTGGAAGAATTTATAAGCCTTCGCCTGAAGATCTACAATTAATTAAGCAGATGCAACAATATGAATAACAGAAAATATCCACAGTGATTTACTTCAAACTGTTATTTATAAGTAATGATAATGCTGAAAGTATGTCTTCCTTATTTGTACACTTATTGTAATGATAACGTGTGATATTTTCTACGAGTTTGAATATTTTAATTTATGCAAGTGTGCTTTATATCCATATGATGTTAAAAGAATTAGTATAAATTGTTCATATATGTAGTGTATTCTGAGTGATTTCGCATGTTTTACTTATTGTTTTATGCCAGTTACTGTTTCCTTTCCTTAAGTAAGTTTTTAAAAAAATTCTAGCAATCTTAGCAAAATTTGTAGTCGATGATAAATTATTATGAGATTTGAAGATTGATTTTAGTTGCTAGATTGGTCATTCCATTTAGCATTTTACTATATATGGAAAGGGTGATAGTTTTGGATATTGTCAAATATGCTAGTTAAATTACTCTTAAATATACCAGTTACGCTAGTTAGTTACTCTTGGATTTGGTTTCGATATCACAACTATTTGTAGATAGCTATTACATTTTTTTTAGTAGCAACTAAACTTTGAAAGTAAGTCATTGAGCAAGCAGGTGAGTAGTTTTCCGGTAAATAATTTGAAGCAAAATTCGAAAATGATGCAGAAATAGTCAATATGGCGGGAGAATTTATTCTCCAGATGGATGTAGTATGGGAAATAATCATTTTCCGGTCATATAATTTTTCTCTTTCTTTTTTTCTTTTATTCCTTAAAAGAAAAGAAAGAAAGAATTAAATGAGTAGAAAATTATGCCTTAATTTTTTTAGGTCTTTACAAACATGAAACAATACAAGTATGTTTCACTTGCGGAGTTGGATGAATTATCAGATACAACTAACGAGAATTTCAAGGTAAATTTTATGACGACATAATTTTCAACAGTGCTTGATGCAGAAATAGTCAAATGATTAATAGGAAAATAAAATGATAAGTGATTAGTGATAAAAGAATGCTTATAAGTACATTTTCATTTATTGTTCAACCAAAAAAGAAGAATGAAGAATTTTATGTCTAAAAGAATTTCTAAAGTGTTGTAAAGTAATCCAGAAATTGTTTTATTTATGCGGTCGATCAATGGTTGATTGTTAAGCTGTTATAATTGATCATATCAGAGACTTTTATCTGAAATATAACATAAATTGTATGATAAGGAACAAAAGTATTTGTTAGTAATTATATAAATAAAAGTGAACATATAAATTTAAATGAATATATGAATTTAAGTGAAAACGAATATATAAGTTTAAAGGGATATATTTAAAAGTCTTTATCGTTTTAATATTTGAAGAAAGAAATATTTAAACTGTTTGTTGTAGGTTAACATATATGCACTTGTAGTCGATGTGAAAATACGTTCACAACCAACAAGCGCGTCAGAAGATAGTAAGATCGTTTATATTTTCATTATTTATTTTGAAATGTGTAAGACAAAAGAAAAGAAAAAAGCTTTGCAATTATAGTTATAATTAAATTATTTGTCGTAATTACAACAGTTTTATTGATGAAAATTAATTAAGAATTTTTATTTTTATTCGTTCAGCTCCTGTTATTACGCAATTGGAATTACGTGATCGTAGCTCGGATATCAGTACAACTTGTGTCATTTATAGTGATTCAGTAGAAGGTTTCTCGGATCAGATACAAAATGGTCAAATCATTCGAATGCATCGTGCAAAAGTGCTGCATTTATCGATCTTATTAATTAATATGAATTAAATTAACTTTGGGATATTTTATTTCTTAATATTGTTTTTGATCTTATTCATTTTGAATATTTTTTAATTCCTTATTTCTCCGTAATTCTGTTTCCATAACTTTTAAAGTGGGATAGTTTTGCAATGTTTATTTTATATTTTTATTTTCATTTGTCATCGTTCAATACTTTCTCGGAAATACCTAGTTCTCTACAATTATGCTATTATTGAATCAATATTAGGTACTAAAAGGATAAATAGTTCTAATGGTACTTCTGATGTGAACTAGTTATCATTAGAGAATTTTATCAGTGCTCATTATCTTTAAATCTATTTCAGATCAAAAAAAATACAGATGGAAAGTTAGTTGTCTATGGAAAGCTTAAAGTGACCGGTTTTGCTGTTCTTCTCTTCAGTGGAGAGCTTGGCGATACTTTTGCTCCTGTCTATCAGTCATCAGCAACGTTTACTTTAGTATCAAATTACGAAGAGATGGTTGGTTTGATAATTTTAAAATCACTGTTGTTCAGCGCAAAGAAATATTTGGTAAATGTTTTATTAATTGACATTATAAGACATTTCTTAAAGATTAAGAATAGAACCGATTGTTAGTTTGTTTTCATTGAGAAAAATTGTGGAATTAATTGAGATTACTGTTTGATAATGATTTGATAAAATATAAGCTAAATTCAAATGGACTAATTTTTGGAAGTGATCAAGAAGAAGAAGAAGCATTTCTGACCCTTTATATAGCTAAACAATAAAGCGTAATTCTTTTGTATGACAGATGATGCTAACTGAACGGAGAGAAGTATGTGAAAGAATAGTTGTTTATAATAATTTAACTATTAAATATAAGCTTAATTATCAAATCGAAATTAATTAAGGTATACTCCGGATGAAGTAATCTTTATAATTTAAACTTCTATATCTTAAAGTTATTTAGTCATTCCAAGATATTTTCACAGTACAAAAGTACCTTTTTATTTCGACATAATTTGTAAAAAAAACATTTCGGTTTCTTCGATAAGATCCAAGACTCTTTTGAATTGATCTATAAAAGTAAAAATATCATATAAATTTTAATAATATTTTGAATTACATTTAAATCCGTCAATCAAATGATGTACTGTTGAAGGTAGCAATAGAGAAGATAAAGAAATAGAGATGCCTTTGTTTCAGATAAGTTCGTTGCGGATGTTATCAGTAAGTAACCAACTGATGACAATACCAATAGCACCGCTGAATTCAAATTTAGGACATATCAATGAGGGGGAAATAAATGAAATAATTAAAAATGTGAACGTTCTTCGCTTGAATGAGCTTGTTTTGGGTGGTTATGGTGATATTGTCGTCCAGGTAATTTTTACTGACAGTTTTAATATTTAAAAATAACTTTTGTTCATCCTTTAAACTGCTGGAAAAAAAAAAGAATGACAAACAGAGGTGTCGTAGAATGTATTGACTGCCAGATATTTTATTTTGCCTCAAACTTGGGTAATTAAACCAACAAATCAACATTATAACAACGAGTAACGAAAGATATGATATAATTATAAAACATTAAAATGATATCAAAAACCACTCCAAAATGTAGAACGAATAACTGTAATGGAGGTGGTTGGTTTATAAAGAGAAACTGAACTGACCAGATATTTGGCAGAGGGCATTTAACTGATGTGAAACAAAGATTGCTAACAAAGAGTTTTTTATTGTGTGAGAAAAAGGAATTAGCATAATGGCTTAAATGATCTACACATAGATTAGTTATAAATGCGAATTTCGCATTTGGACAATGAGTTATCAGACATTTGTCAAAAGTATTAGAATTTGAATGCAGTTGAAATGTATCGTTTTTTACGACAAGAGGAATATAAATATTGCATTATTCTTCTCCATCTTATCTCGTATTAAAATGCAAACATTTTAATCGTACACATCTTTTGGTAATTTATTTATTTTCAGGCAGTATCTCTATTTATTGATGATCGAAACTGTGTGATATTGCGTTGTTGGGATACCACTTTACCATCAAAGTATTATTCCATTGATAACAAATTTTTTATAGAAATACGAAAACTAAAATATTAAATACATAGTATTTGTTAATAATATAATAGTTACATTTGCTATAGAGAATCATTCAAATGTTACATTACTGAATTTTATTATCAGATTATGAAGTTGGAATTTTAATTTATATATATTATTATTCAATCATTCTTGCCACTTTAATTTACATACATTATTCAATCATATGCATAGTTAAGTTGTTATAAAATTAAAATGATTGAAGGAAAATATTTATGTTTAATGATGATGTGATTACCGAAGTAATATATCAAGATGAAAAAATGGAAATGATACCGATAGACTATTGTTGTGATATAGTGTTATATGAAGAGCATGCTAATTTCGCTCGAAATAGTGTAAAGGTAACAAATTAAAGTGTTTATTTATGCATGATTTCAACGAATAAACAAAACAGAATAATAAGTAGATTGGTTTTACCTTAAATTATTAATCAGCATTTTTTTTTCACTATCTTCATATGATTAACTTTAATTATAAAGTCTTTGATGTGTTGTTGCTTAAGTAATCACAAAAGTTTCTTAAATTTATACCGAGAGAATTTTGTTTATGAGCAAATAATGAAGTATACTTGTAATGTTCGGTGATAATTTTTTTTTTTTTTTTTATGAAAATTGAAATTCTGACAAATAATTTTCTACTTTTTTATTGTTGCATATTGATAGTGTGGTGATGTCCTACTGCTTATCAACACTCATTTATACTACTCAAAGGATAATGTTACTCTAGTAATGCATAATGGTGGTCAACATTACAATAGGTCAATTGTCATTCTTGACGCTAATAGCAATTTGAAGCGTGACCTTTTGCGGTTGGTTAATTGTTTATTATCAAACTTAGAGATTTGTCTTGTAAATATGTCTAAGACTGTTAGCTCCTTTTTAGTGTTAATCAGTTCAATTTAACGATTTTTTTTCTCTTCTTTTAAGTAAAGTTCAAAAAAGAAATTCTTTTTGAGCCATATTTCTACATTAGCGAAAAATATGAAAAATATGGTAAATATTTAATGAAGATTTTTTCTATGTAACGGCAAAGCAATTTTTAGTAATATTGATGACTTCAATACACAAATTGATACTGAAGATAGAAGAAATGTCGAAGACATAGAACAACATCCATATACGAGCTTACAGGTAATTCTTGCCGTTTACTAAATTTATTTTTATGTCTTATATATATATAATTAGGGTATTTTTCATTTAATTTTTCAGGTTCAAATTAATATAAGTCTTGATTTCAATTTCAAATTATGAAAAGTTATTTCAATGTTGGCATTTCAATTTCTTTTACTACTATTATTGTTTTTATTATTATTATTATTGTTGTTATTGCTGCCATTATTGTTATTATTACTATTATTGTCAGTAATTATTGCTACTATTATTTTTATTTATTGATTTTTTAGAAACAAAAGTTTTTAGCAAGTCATTCCAACACCATCACTTGACGAATTGAATGATTTTGAGAATGAACAAAGAGAACTGTGGAAATATTGGGCTGGAGAACGAATGCGACAAATTCACGCTTTACAGTTAGCATGGATTTATGCTTATGCTTGCAAAAAAAAAGAGAATAAGAATGCGCAACTTCAGCGACCGTTTCATTTAGCAACGACGGCAGTGCAATTCATTGTTCAACAAACTCTTAAACGTCTTTTTAGATATAATAAAGGTAAATAGTTATTTCTTTTTAATAATAGTTAACAATTTTTTTTTTCATTTCTACTTAACTAGGATTAATAGGTTCCATTGTATTTAACACATATGAAATGAATTTTATTAGCATGCGTGATGCTATCACCGTTTCAATTATTAGAACTGATAATGGAATAGCATAGTGTATTGGTTGATTGAAAACTAAATAACAAATTATCGAAATAAACTTTATTCTTTCGGTTATGACGCACTCCATTTCGTATTGTAGCAAACTGTTGGAACTTAATCGAATTGTTAATTACTTTTTTTTTTTTAACTTGTTCCTTAATAGTTCGAAACCATTTAAATCACAAATATTAGTGCTAAAAAGTATTAATTAAAATGTTTTGAAGATCTCTTCGTAAATTTCACGAAGTTATCACGTAACCAACGGAATACCATACTTAAGAATTTCTTGCTGACATATATGGAGGGAGTATACGACGACGGAATAATTTTGAAGCTAACAAATGTAAGTGGTTTATATAAAATCATTGTAAGAGTATAAACACTATGATATTGTTTCTTATCCTTCTTCAGTGTTTTTCATCTCTTTCACATTCAGAATTATACGGCACCGAAATTTTGAATACCAATAATAATTTTTGTTGAAAGTTATACGATAGTTGATGAAATCCACTTTTTGTCTTATGTTGTGCTAATCGTCTTTTGCATTTCTCTCCATATAAATTCTATGTAGCTCAGGTGATTCTATAAAATGATTACAATAGCATTCTATCTACTGCACTGATATTTGTCTTCATTTTTTAATTATGCCATTTTTTTCATACATTTTATGCTTAATGATTTTTTTTTTTTTCAATTTTAATCTATTTTAGTCTGTTCAGGAAACAACTGGCGAAGATAAACAATCGGATAACAAAGATTTAAAAGTGATAGGGGATGAAAATTCAAGTGATGATTATGCATGGAATTTGTTGTGCAATTTATTGCCTGGAACAATTTTGAAGTTTTCAAGGTTCTGTTTGTTTTTTTTTTTTTTTTTATTTTTTTTTTTTATTATTTTTTTTTCTTTTTATTATATCGTTAATCAAATTTGTTGTTGAGTTTAATGAACTAATTCAATTAACTGGTTTTTAAAAATGTCTACATAGTTGTTAAAATTGATTATATTTATCGTGTAGTGGGAGTATTGAATGCATTTTATTAAATAATCATTTGTAATTTTTTGTCGTAAGCATGTTTTTTTTTTTCCTAGAGATATCATTTTGCGTATTTAAATAATAATATAAAGTGTAATATATTAAAGAGTACTAAAAGGGTTATGTAATTTTATTAATTTCATAGATATGAAAAAATATTTGGTTCATCTTTTAAAAAATTTTCAGTTGGCAAGTTACTTTCTCGTACAATGAAAAGACGAAGATATTGTTTGTATTGATATGTCATAGATGTAATCTGTGGTGCACAACATCAGCTAAAAATTTTGATATGACGCCATTATGTCCAGTTTGCTTTAAACGTACGCCAATTTTTCCAGTGCTATCTTTAATTTTTGATATTTATTTTAGCTATATGTTAAAGAATTCTGAAAGTATTGTTCTAATTTAAATGAATTACTATTCTATAACTATTATCGTGTACTGTTTCCATGTGTTCTCTATATACTAATAAGTGCAGAAACTTTTAAACATTTATTTCAGGTGGAATTACTGACTCTCATTTATTCCTTCAGTGCTACTTCCTTTTCAGTGGGATACCACGTACTGGGGTATGACATTTGAATTTGAATTAAAGAAAAAAAATCTTAAAAAGAGAGAGAGTAGGAAAGAACTGTGAGCATATTATTTAGAAGTGGTAATAGCTTAGTTGAAAAAATTGATGTGAAGTCGTCATTTTTGTATTTATTCCTTTAACACATTGTTCGCTTTCATATCATTGATAAATGAATTTATGAGGTTTATCGTTCAAGCTGACATCACTGTCCCAACATATAATGAAAAATTTTTAAAAAATTACATATTTTTTTTTTTTTGGCGGAAAAAATCTTTGTTTCATAAGAAATGTAGAAATTTTGAATTAACATTAGTTTCAAGAACAAATCATGTTCCTTCTAACTGAGCAAGCAAGTTGAATGAAATAATTTAAAGTGGAATCTGAATTGCACTTATATCAGAGTCATTTATCTTTAGGATGTTCAAAGCAAAAAGTATTATTTTCTGTTGCCGATTCAACTATTGGTAATAATTAATATTTTGACTTAATTTTTTATTGCAAGCGACCGTAATTAACAATTAAAATTTACTTAAAACGTTGTTCTCCAATTACTGTTTTCAAGGAATTCATGTAAACACATAGGAAGAAATTCTAGTTAATATAAAATTATTCATTTTCCAAAATTTTGGATTTCTTTGCATAACAAATATTACATTTGAGGACATTTCCTGAAATGACAGTCATTCCAGAATTTTTTTCTTGTTGATGTACCAGAGAGTCCGCTGAAAGCTGCTCGAAATTACAGAAAAGGTATCTCTAGCGATCAGAAAAAGGCTTTGACTGCATCAATTCAGGTCTACTACTATATTCCATTGTTCAAAGCTGATTTAAACTTTATTCATTTAAAGAAAAGTAGTTTAAGAAAATACTGTCATAAGGTGTTCAATAAAATTTAAATTGAACATTTTTTTTTTTTTTATTCATCAAACCTCAGTAATCGCTTTATATCAAAAAAATTTTTTTTTCTTTTTTGCATCTCATTTTTCTGTATATTCATTATTTCAAAGGAAAAATTCTGCAAAATTATTTCAGTATCGTTATATTGATTAAATAAATTGCATTAAATATTAAAGTTTGAAAACAAATTTCCTAAAAAAGTACAAATACATTTTGCAGTCGTCTTTCTGTCGACTTCTTTTTTTCGTTTTAAAATGTTCACTTGCGAGTTTTTTGGATGATACTTTTAAAAAGATTTAACTTTTTTTTTTTTTGATTTACTTAAATAATGAAAAATATGATGAATTTTTCAGGAAAAAATGTTGTCCAAATATTCCTTTGCTTTGAATGAAGTTATCGTTCGGATAATTAAGGCAGATGTAGCAATTCTTGAAGTTGGAAAACTTACATTTGCAGATCGATGAAATTGATCAAAAAATAGCATTGTTTTAGTCTCCTTTTGTTTTTAAAATTTTCCTTTTGGAATAAATTTCTGACTTGATTTCAAGTTTAAATTTCAATTACATTGTGTATTATTGCCAATTTTCGTTTTATTTTTGTTGCTACTTTGCAAAACTTGTCCATTTGTTTATTGTGAATATTACAAATCATTAATGAAATGGATTAATGTTGTAACCATTGTTCCAAAAATTGAAATTTTATTATTAATTGAATTTATAGAAGTAATTTATCATATGATATCAACTAAACTTTTCAACTATTATCAGTTATGATAACACATGAAATTTTGTAATTCTAGTCTTTCACATTTTATTGCCCATATAGCAATAGTTGAAAGAGAATTTTTTTTTTTTATATTTCTTGCTTTAAGGTGAACATCATATCTGATTATTCATTTCACTACAAAATTTCACTTTAAAATGACTGCAAATATTTGTTTTGATGTCTTGTTATCATGAAGTCGCTGAAAGGAAGAAAAGTTTTACAACTCCTATTACTGTTGACAAGAAATGTATGATCATTTATAGTATATGTTCTTTTTCCTTTTTTTTTTTTGTTTTCATTTCTGTAGAAAAAATTATGTTAGAAATATATGTTGCACGAATTCGTGCATGCATGCATGCATGCTTTTTTTGTCTTTAAATATTTTCAAGAGAAACCGTTTCTTCAAAATATTACAATTGATTGATATTCAAAAAATCTTCATATCTAATGTCTTATTTTAAAAAAGACAAAAAGGAAATAGTGCAATGCCCTTATTTTATAATTTTATACGGAATATAAAGCACACATCAATTTATCATAATTAAATTTGCTGATTAAATGATATCAGATGGTACTAATGGATAACAGGCATAAAATCCTATTCCGCACATATTTTCCTGGTTTCGAGCTAATTTAAGATATCCACCGATTCCCCAACGTTTACTCCAACTGAAATTTCCAAAATCGTATAAGAAAAAAGAATTATATATTTGACTAAATGCCAATTAACATTATTTTTCACAAATAACAGACCTATTCTTAAGAAGCCAATAGTCAACTGATTTTTTGGTTCCATTTTGAAGTTTCACTTCTTCCGTTCCATAGCCAACAGCAAGTAAAGCATGGCCCATTCTTGTTGTGCATTTCGAGGTTGAAAAAATACCTAAATTGTTTATCGTTATAAATCTTTTATCAAAAAGTAAACTTAAAACGATTGAATCTAAAACTTATTAATATGGATTATCTTAAATGATACATACATGCAAATTAGTTGGAATTTTTTTGATTTTTCTTTTCTTTTCTGAATGATAATTTTAAATATAATCTTATATAATTTTATTTGTATTTTTTTTTATTCGTATAATTTGTTAATAAATAATTTTGTTTACATAATTTGTGCTTAAAATATAATTTTATTTGAGAAAAAAAAAAAAAAAGAAATAATTGAAATATGTATTTCTGACATATTCTATCATATATTCCCTACCTCTTCTGTAAAATTTCATAAGTTTTGCATCAACGGCGACAGATATTGGTCCAATAGTTGCAATCGCTGCTTGCAATTGTAATTCATCACCTTCCGGTAATAATTTACCGGCATAAGCTGTTGTACCGCGGGTTGAATTTGAGTAACGACAGGTATTTTGATAACCCTGATAAGGATATGATTTCTCCGTATCAATCCCATCATTTTTTACTACATATTCAAAAGCCTAAAATAAAAGTTTCAATAATAATTAAAATGTATGGAAATGATGCTCATTTGAGTGACGCATTATTTTTTAAAATTTATCTATCGTTTTTTATTTACACTCTTTTAAAGCCAATTTTTTCTTTTTTTTTTTTTTAAATTACACAAATATGCCAAATATGCCATTCAATTGTTTTATAATTGATGTAAAGAATAAAATAGCATTGGAAGAGAAAAGTCTAATTAAAAAATATTTGAATAAAATGAAATAACATTGAAGAAATTAACTAACTTCCATCATTAGACCACCATCGCATCCATAATTACCGTAAGTGTCATCGCTACAGTCAAGAAGATTTTGCATCGAAAGTTCAACCAATTTACCTGTTTGTAAAAAATGTTGTCCTTCTAATGCGCCCACTGCGCTAAATGTCCAACAGCTTCCACAGTAACCCTTTAAAAATAAATAATTTAATTAGAATAAATAAAAGAGAAATGTAATACTTTTTTTTCTCAACTTTTTTCTTCCATTTTTTAGCTTTTAAAAGCTAAAAGATTTTTCCAGGAATTGTCGGCATTTTTTTTTTCTTTGTTAAAAAAATGCTAATTATTTTTTTAATCAGTAAATTCTACGTACCTGATCTTTTACTTTGGTTACAGCACCTGAAGTACGCCAATCAATACTTTTTGGTAGTGGTCCATTAATTTTCATGCGAATAGTATTTTTGAAGTTATTTTTTGAAGTTATCTTTCTTGATTGAAAGCCGTGAAGTTTACGAAATTCTTCAGGAAGCTTCAGATTTTACAAATTACATTAATTTTGTTCAAGAAGGTGAAAAAGAATTACAAAACAAATGGATAAAGCAAGAAGTATATAAAAATCAGTTATCCCTTTTCATATTTATTCTTAAATTAAATACATAATTAAAATTTAATGCTCTCATTATGTATTACTCTCTTAAATTAATACTTTTTAACTTGCTTGTATTATATCTATAATAATATAATAATTTTTTATAATAAAAATATATGGATATAATTGAATGAAACTAAATGATATAATAAGTAAATAATGTATAATTTAATGCTTACAAAGTGATCTTTATACGAATATATTTGAATGAAATTAAAAATTTCAAAAAGTGATAATCTATCTCATTCTTCTTTCTATTTCAAATGAGAATTAATGCTATATTAATTACTAAAAAATGATAATAAAGGAATAATAATTAATATTTGTAATCAAATTTACCATATCAGCTAAATGATTGATAGCTAATTCGTACGTTTCTTCATTACGTTCATAACGTTCATTATGTTTTTCAATTTCTTTCACATTTTTAAGATATGTCATAAATCGACGATGTTCCAAATTTATTTCTTCATCACGCTTATCTTTAATAGATTATATTAATTATATGCAATGTTAAGATTAATTAATGTATGAGAAATATTAACCTCTAAGGAAAAAGAAAAATATTAATACATTTTCTAATTTTAAAAATTTTATATTTATTAAACTTACTATATTTTCGCTTATAAAGTCTGTAGCTAGCATATTGTTTTATTAGACGCTTACTGCCTAATTTTTTTTCCATCAATTTGATATATCTAAAATAAAAAAATTATTTTTGTTTCAAATGTAATTTACTATTTATCACGTAATTTAATTTCATTTTCTTAAACATATATATATATATATATACGAACAAAATTGAAAATGTCAAAAATTTACAACCTACCACTTGCTTATTTCTATTTTAAGCAATAATTAAGACTATATGAATTGTTAAAAACTTAAACTTTTTTTAGATTACAACTTTAAGCAAAAAAATTTTTTAATGATTAATCATTAAAAAATATTCTTATATTTAGTAAACTGATTATTTTGTTTAAAAGTAGTAGAAATTACAATTATACTTACTTTGTATCATTTATCACCAAAAAAGGCTGAATGATTATAAAAAACGATGATAAAATGATGAGATGAAGAAGGATGAAGTAACTTTTCATTGCTATCATTTTTTTGATAATACTTTTTAGCTATTACTTCATTGCCTTTTTATACTAAAGAAATTACTGATAACAATGATATTAATATGTTGTCATATCATATGAAGAAACCCAATTTTGTTCTCTTCCTTTGACAATAATCATTTGTAATAGTTTAAGTGTCAAATATTAAAATCTGAATGTAAAGATGTAACTTTTACTTATAAGCTTCTCATCATTATAATACTTTGTAAATATTATAATATTGTCGTCATATTAATAAAAAACTTTTTTCCCTTTCTTTCAGTTTTCTATGCCTTCCGCTTTATTCATTTTTTTTTATTTTTGGTAAACATTTTGTAACAATTTGGGATTATATTAGCAAAAATTTACATCTTATAATACTTTTCTTTTCTTTTTGATTAAATATTAAAAATTGTTAAGCTTAACTGTAAAGATATAACTTTCATTTATAATCTTTTAACCATTATCATTATAACAGGTGTCAACGAAAAATTACTGATAATACCAATTACAATCTTTCCCTTATATTTTTTTTCTTTCCTACAATTAAATGTGCGATGACAAATAATTCCATTCCTTTTTCTCACCAATAAAAAAAGAAAAAAAAATTTGTCAACAAACGTTAGTTAGTTAGTTTGTTGACAAATTTTCATTTCAATTTTGCACATCAAATGCCCTTATCTCAATAATAACTTGTCATACATAATCAGTTTTAAAAATGGAACAGGGCGTATTGTAAAAGAAAAAATTACATTGATTCTTAAAAAAGAAAAAAGGAAAAAATCAATCTAAATTTCTTTGTAACTAATTACTCAAATCTATTTACTCATCAAAATAATTCATTTAAAATTCTTGATTCAAGGATTGTTATTAAATTAGATGATTAACAATATTATTATAAAATGATAGAATTTGGATAGTTTGTTAGTACGAAAGACTAAAAAATCATGCAAACAATTCTGCTTTATTGTTTTCCTTTTTTTTTTTTTTTGAATGACATACCCAGAAAAAAATATATATGAGGTTATCATTTAATATCAATAAATATGAAGGAAATTCTGAAATTTTGTGCAAATCAAATGGACATTACCGCCCAACAATAACACCGTAATATAAGTTCATTTTGTTTGTCAAAGAGTTTATTTTTTTTTTTTTTTTTCACTGAATTTAATTCATTGTAAATTTGTGGCACATCAGCTTAACTGAGGTCATATAATTTACTTTTTAAGAGATAATAATATCAGTGAATGAAAAATGATATTCATCATCCATTTTATTTAATTATCAAAAAATACTTTGGAGCGCTGTTAAAATCATCGACCAAACAAAACCAAAAATTCAATTTACAACTTTTTGAAAATTTCAAATGTGATGCATTCTTCACTTTAATGACTTGAAACATTTTTTTCAGGAATTATAAATTACGAGATTTTTTTCAATTTCCTTTTAATGCTTTTATAAAAACAAAAGAAACAAAAATTTCGTAAACATTGCAAAAATTTAGTCCAAATAATATTACAATTAAGCATTGAAAAGATATTTGGAAAAAAAAAACATTAATGCATTGTAGATAATATAACTAATCAGATATTATCATATTATTATCAATGTTAAGATACTGGTGATGTACGAAAAGAAAATATAATATATTATAGTAACATAAGTTATGCTGATTATCAGTACTATTTTCCCACTTATGCTAATTTCTTCGTCAAACACAATGTTAACACAAAGATTATTTAGTTAATAAGTTCTGCAACAAAATGGAATATTTACACAGTTAATCATAAATAATCGAGTTTTCTAACAAAATACTAATATTTGAACTTTATGCTAATTATTAATACTACTATTTTACCACTTCAATTCTTTGCCAAATATAATCCCATGTACCAATTTCTAGTAAAGTCGTACTCGAAACAGAAGGTTTTCATACTGGTCTCACCAGAAATATTCAAAAAGTCATCATTGTCATGCAGCGATTGGTCTGCGTTTTAGTAAAGTGGAAGAGGGATGAACAATTTCGTAGCGTCTATTTCTTTCCGTGTTGTTCCATCACATGTTGTCGTCGTTGTCTTCAAGTGGGCATTTTAAGTATTCCATTTCTAGTTTTCATGTTTTTCATTATTAGTTCCTGTAATGTGAGAATGCAGAAATTGATTGAATGGAAAAGGTTTGCAGCGGTTACGCACTGATTGCTACTGGATAGTTGTTTACAATCTCAATTTCCTGTCTAAGTCTAGCGAAAAGAAAAACGAATTAATTAATTGGCATATGTTAATTGATTGGGCCATAACAAGCTTCGATAGGTCGAACAAAGTTCTGGAAAGTATGTTTTTTGGAGTTTTCGTTGAAGATTTGCAGTGTATATTTTCACTGTCTCAGTATTTTCATCGCAATTAATTTTTCTTTACTGCTTTATATTATCTAGTGTTTCATAGATGTCACAGCTGTTCTAAAATTTCTTTTTTTCCAAGTGATTTTAATACGTTTTATGACGTGTTTTACTTTTTTCTAAAACTGTGGGACTTAAAGTCAGATGTCTCGGCTTACATTATTGCATCATTTAGTTTTCATTGAAATTTGATTATTTTCTGAATATAGTGGTTATGACCAAACAATTTGATTATGCTTTTCTTGATTCATGTATTGTAAATATATATATACAAAGTTAATAGTGATACAATAATCAAGTTTACGAAATTTCGACGTGATTCTCTTTCCAGTCGTTTAACACACATTTCAATTCACTTACGGGAAATGAACCATGATAATATGGAAGAAGCGTGTACATCATCAGTATTGAATTTATCTGTGTCCTCAATGTACCTTTTATGTGGTCAACCGGTAGCTGTCGATTTGGTCAATAATAAAACTGTGTGTGGGAATATATTCACGTTTGATCCGATCACTCACTCAGTTGTAATTATTGCTTTCGCATGTAACGCAGGTATGGCCTTTAATGTCGGTTGCTTAATTCTGATTAAGTTAATGCTACTGATGAATGAATTCTTATAACGAATATCTTTCGTAATATCTGTAGGAAATGTGGTAGATTTAATTATGAAATGTAGTTATTTGTAGATTATTTTGCGCATAATATTGTATATTTAAGAACCAAAGACAGTGAGAGTTGTTCCTGGTGCTTCGATAAAACATTTGAGAAAATTGGATGATGACCATTTACCGGATGGATGCATTAAAAAAACGCCGGAACTGGAATGTTGGCTTGGAAAGTTGTTGAGAGGTGCACCGCAATCATCCAAACAACAAGTTGCGGAGAGGTATTTTTTATAGATTTCGAAGTTCAGTGCAATTCCTTTCATCATCCAGTCTTTTATAAGGCTTTAAATTGGTTTCATCAGCCTCTTTAATTATATTCAGCCTTCTTTGTCCCAACTAATCTCTTGCATTTTTATTTCTTGTATTTTGAGGATTTGTCTTTCCTTTAATTATTTGGGAAGATGTGTTGTACAGTAACGTTGGTGATGAAAAGTGACGCATACTTTCTGAAAATTTTCAGCCATCAAATATTTGATTCAGTTCATGTAATTTCTTGTCTGTGCACTTAACTACTCCATCTAAGGGAAATTCGATCACCTGATCTATACACCAATTTTTAGACGAAAAAGATTGATTGAATGGTTGGAACAGAACCAAATTCGAGTGAAAAGCAATAATGACGGATCAATTACTGTATTTGATGCTGTACGAATCGTCGCACCTTTTACTGCAGACGATTGTTTTTGTGATAATACTATCATTTTATCGAGAATGAAAAGACTGATTTCAAAAGTCCCCGAAATGAGCTGTTCATTGGAAATTAATCCATCTGTATAGTTTGTTGGGAATTGCTGCATTTGCTGCCTTTGTTTTTTTTTTATTGAAATTGTGTGTGTAAACTTATTAATAAATGCGGAAGATATGAATGTTGTTTTGATGATTTGCTGTTTTATGGTGCAGTTTAAATAATATTTGCAGAAATATTCCCTGCTTTTGCTATTTTATCGGAAAACTTCAGCTTCATAAAGATGTTTTTCATGTTTAGATATTTTTTAAAGTATTTCCGTAGTTTTTAGTTCCAAAATTTTATTTCTATATTACGGATCGAACATTCATTTATTAGTTAGTTAATTTGAAGTGAAAATGGATATACTAGCGTCAATAAAAAATTACCTTTTAAGAAATGGTTCTTCAATTTATTAAAGAATTTTTTTTTTGTCTGGATACTTATTTGTGATAGGTTTTCCGCACTACTTTTTTCGCGCTAAACAGGTTACGAAAACTTCGATAAATAACGGTTTGTAATTTTTGTCTATTTGTATTGTAAATACTTATTCGAGTAATTTGAATTGCATAAATATTTTAGGAAGGAATAACGCGATCGGAAGTAAGGAAATGGAAATGCTTTACAATGAAAACAAAGTAGCTGCAGTGGTAAGAATCGAACAAGGTAGTGAAGGAAATACTGACAATCGAGTGGTGATCAATGAAGAGCTCTCAACGGAGGGTCGGAATTTTAAGAAAAGATTTTTAGACAGTAATCAAATAGAAGTAATTGACAAAGAACATGAAGATAGCAAATGTGACAATAGTGGAGCTGTGGAAGATGCATTAGAGAGGACGATAAACGAAGTTGCAGAGGTATATGATTTAGTTGTATTTACATTAGTTTCATTTGATGATCTTTATTATGATAGAGCGACAAATCAATCCTTATAATTTTCGTTATTATCTTTAGTTATATTTTGCAGACAAGTTTGCAGAGTGCTGCTGTTGAAGGGGAGGATCTGACGAGCGAAGGTTCGAGGTGTGTTGAATTTAGATATGAAAATCGATATTCTAAAAAATCTTCCGTGTTTCAACATTTCAAGACTAAATTAACACGATTAATAAATTTGACTGAGCTTATTTTGATGTGTTTATATCATTGTTTGAGATAGACCTGAAGAGTATAACGAATAAAGTTCACAGTATCGGTGATAAAATAATACATTCATTGGTTAGGCTACAATTCATTGAAGTAGCTAGGTTGCAGAAGATCGATTACTCTTCAAATGAAAGATTATTTCCTGTATCTTTGATTAAGGAGGAATAGAGCTCTTACTATATGAGTATTTGTTTTTAAATTGAAAAAAAAGAAAAAAATTAAGAAAGAGAAGCAAATACGACTGGGATGCACCCATCGTTAAGGACATTGTTCGACGAGTTAAAAATCATCGTTTATCTCATGCCAAAGCAGCTGAACAGCTTTCTCTACTAATGGATGCAAAAGTAACATCTATTGGAGTTCGGTTGCAAGTTGTTAAAATGGCAAATGATGAAGCACTTGCGGTGAGAGTTTTGAAATTGTAACTGAGTTGCCTTATGCATGTTATTTTCTGTATATAATGTGACATTCACTGAAATATGTTATGTGCATGTAGGCACTCTCAAATATACGAGAAGTACGTATAAACTGTTTGTATGCATACTTAAAAAGCATTTACATGAAGAGAATATACTTGTAATATGATTTTTTTTTTCAGTGATTTTCTGGTTTAATGGAAATTAAAAATGGCATGAAATTACTTCATTAGTGATTTTTAGAAGCAGGATCAGCGGAGTAGCTGCTCAAAAACATTCAAGAATGGCAGTTCCTCCCCAAGCAAAGTTGAGAACAAAACAGCAGGTGTAATGAGAGAACGTGAAAGTAAATCACCTGTTTCTTATCGTACCAGAAGCAAAACTGGTGTAAAACAAAATGCAAACACTTTACAAACTAGTAAATCGGAAAATGGTATGGAAGTTCACGTTACACGATCAAATATGGACGAGACTAGCAGTCAATGTACAGGAAATATCAGCAATGGAATTAGGTAATAATTTTTGTTTTAATATTTGGCTTAGCAACGTTTCTTTAAAAAATTGCTTAGAACTAGCTGAATTTATTCGTGCACAAAATTTTAAAATATTTTCAAGTAAAAAAAGAATTGATCGATGGAAAAGAGATTTTTTTGCTTCTTAAATTTTAATTTGATAATTCATTTCTAAGTAGCCAGTTTTTGGAATACAGCTTCTCTAATCTAATTGTTAGTTATCAAATGCTTAGTTAGTAATTTTTTTTCAATCGCATTGACGGTAGTGATTTTAGCTAGCTAATCCATTTAGAAAAACGAAAAAGAACGAAACGTTTGCAGTTTGTCTGTAGCAGCAATGCAGAGTGATGCAACAAACAATCAGCTTTATTTGCCTATCATCATTTCACAGCCACCAACCACAACATCAGTGGCCACGAAAATGGTACCACCAGTTATTCGGCTTTTGGATAATGAAGGAAAATTGACACATATTGCGGTTGCTGAAAATGGCAGCTACAAATTATACCGTGTGAATGAAGGAGGTACAAATGCTGAACATATGCAGATGGTTAATCAAGCTGTGTCGACTGGCAATGCATCATGTATGTATTGAGAATGCATTCACTCTTTCTGAATATTTGAAGAAATTTCTTGCTAGTTTCTGTCGTAGCTTTAATATAGGGAGTAAATTAAACTAGGATTAGAGAATGGTTTTTAATGAACTTTGAGATGATTAGCAATATTTTGTTTGGTGCTGCGCTGATTCAAAAAGGAAGATACTCGTCATGTTTCGGTATTCATGTTTCCGGTTTCAACTAAAGGTATTTAACTATCTTAGCTCGTTACCGATATGATTTTTTACTGCTTACTTTTTTCTTTTCTCCATTATCTTCAGCAAAAAGGTTTCCAGTGCTGTATTATTATACTGAAATGCGATATCGTCCTATGGTACTTGGTTTATATCGCTATTTTCATCAAATGTTAGCCAGAGCGGTAACGGTTGAATTTCGTCCTATTGATTAATATTTTTATTTAGCAAATACTGAACCTTCTACAAATAATATAACCGTGCCGGATACCCAGGAGACGACGAAATTGGAAAAAAGTATGACTCCTAGCTGTAGTGCAAATTATTACATCGAAAGTGTTCCAGCGCAACAAACTTTGGGAGCCCTGGTGGGTATACCGAAATTCGTCAATCCGCAACGGTATGGTGGAAGTAATGTATACACCAGGACAATTGGACCTGTATGTTATCCGTTTAAATGCCTTAATATTTTTTCTTTCTTTCCTTTGTTATTTTATAAAATCTTGTCAAAGTTGAATCTCCAGCGATTCATGGTGCTCAAATTTAATTGGTTATGAAATAAACAAAATGTGCTTGCTTGAATGTCTTAGTGTTGACTTAAATATGATTAAAAATGTCCTTTTCAGGTAGGCACAACTAGTACAATTCCATGCACAGGCGGCATACGGTGACTTTTTTTTTTTTCAATATAAAAAGTTTTCTTCAAAGATATCACGTTTAGTTCATAAATTAAGAACTAGAATTAAAACTGTCGATCCAGTT
Source organism: Brugia malayi (assembly GCF_000002995.4). Taxonomy (NCBI): domain Eukaryota; kingdom Metazoa; phylum Nematoda; class Chromadorea; order Rhabditida; family Onchocercidae; genus Brugia; species Brugia malayi. The sequence continues at coordinate 5,759,398 of NW_025062477.1, forward strand.
ATTGCAACACATTTTCAGGTACTGATAATGCGAATGAACGTTAGTTCATTTTTATTATAAGATACGATGTGGTGTGTTTGTTTTAGATCTCGAAACGAAATAAAAGAAGAAGTTAAAAGATTGATTCATTGTTTGAAGTCTCAACATATTACTTGTGAAGAAGCTATGAAACAGTTATTCGAATATGTTGCACTGAATCCATCAAACCTTACTTTACCTATGGAAAAGGTAAGTTTTTTTTTGTGAAATATAAAGGTTTCTGTTTTGTATTTTACGAGTATTAATTTTTACATAGTGTGTAGAATTTTCAACAGAATTTCTGCTAAAATATTATTGTAGGGATCCCACTGCTATTTGTAAAAACCATATATGTTTAGTGATGTTTTGATTAAGCAAAATAATTAACATTTTGTGCAAGTGGCCTTCTTTTTCAACACATCGAAAACAGTTTATTTATAGCAAGTGAACGATGTAGACGAAAACAAGCAGAAACCGGACAACAGGTCAGATTTGTTTACTTGCAGAATGGGTGTTTATATAAAAGAATGGTCTTTCGGATAGGATCGAATTGATTGTTTTGGTTTATGAAGCCTGTTGGTTTATGTTTTAGGAAAATGTTACACATGCGCATGAAAAATTAGCTAATGGTTAGATGAAATAAGAAATACCTTAGCTTTGTTGTTTCACCATTACAAGGCACTTACGTTCCAGCGTGCGTGTGTTTCATTAGTTAATTGTGATATGAGGAGCTTTAGGGAGAAATTTGTTAGGCGGCAAAAAAATGTTGAAAATGAAAAATGTAGAGCTGACATATTGGTATTTATTACAGTGTAGATTATGAGGTACCACCGCAGCGGGAATGTAGTGCTGAAGATGGAAACGAACCGTATACAAGGCTAGTTGATGAGCAGGGAAATATGAACATTGCCGTTGTAGAAGGCGAAGGTTATCGGGTCTATCGGTTGAATAAAACAGCGCAAAATCGCGAATTATATAAATGCGCCGATTGTGATTTATTACATAAAACCAAAAAAGATCCAGTAAGTGATACATGACAAATGCGGTGATCTCTTGATTCACTCACATAAAAATGCTTATTACACAACAAACAGATTCTTTTTAGAACAAAGATAAGTAGATAATAAACAATATCTGCATAATGTCAATAATGACTGTTAGTAATTGTTTTGGGACATAAATAATTTGTTGTTGACAAGTTAAATTTATTTCTCTGGTAATTGGCTTAAATATATATATATATATATATATGCTTAGTTGTCGAACAATTTATCAGGCAATGTAAAAAATTAAAAATTCATGTCCTTTTTCCTGATCTATATTCTTGACAAAAATCTAATTCAGAAAAAAAAATTATTGGTTATCAAAAAATTTTTTTCTTTAAGATTGCGCAAGTTGAAATTGTCGATGGCATATTGATTGGTGACATCCATCCTTCACATCATCCAAGATGTCCCTTGCAAACACTATCAGTAAAAGATTGTGAACAAAATTCGGTTAATGACGAACGAGAGTCTTTGTTATTTCCTGAAGCGACTACGGCACGTTGTTTTCATCGATTCTTCTACACTTACTTTGAAAGAGAAGAAGTTAATTGTAGCACAGCATATCTTAAGCATTTTTTGTGCTAATATCCGTATTTGTCTTTAGGATGTTGAAGAAGGTCGAAGAGGAGATGAAGCGGGAAAAAGTACTAGTGCAAAGCGTACACCAAAACAAAGTGGTCGTAGAAGTCGACAAACGACTAAATCACCAGTCAGAAAAAGACCTCATGTTGTACCGGAACGAAGTTTGGGAATGACATTGAGAAAACGAAGAGCGAGGACGTTAACAAGTCCGGGAATTTATGACTCTGAAGTAATGAGTTAAAAGTAAATTTTTTTCACTTTAGGTTTGTATGTTGTGATATGAAAATGTATTCTCATATGTGTTATGTATTCTCACTTCTTAGGTACTTGTTGCGTTTGAGAATAGCAGAATTTCTAATGCATTAGAATAAAGTAGAAGTAAACTTAGTGTGGAATTTAATCTTCACTCATGGATGCTGTTTATTGAGTATTTTTGAGAATTGATAGAATTTGTATGAATAGTTCATAACTATAAAGTAACTCCTATCAAAAAATGTTTTAATTTCCAATTCACCATATGATTTTGGTTTCTGCCATTTTCTAGCAGAAGAAAAGAGAAATATTTGTGAGAATAAATAGGGGATAAATTCGATATTATGTAATCTACCACAAATATAGTGGGAAATAAGTATCGAAGTCATTATAATGCTGTTCGATATTCTTTTCATGTTTTATATTTGAAACAGCCACCGCAATGAATTGTTTTATGTTTTTCCTTGCATATCCTCAAGTTTTGCTTTTGTAAGGGCATGGTTCAATATTATTGCTTAGAGTTTTTTTTTTTTGATTACATTTTTCAGAATTCCCTGAATATTTCTGTCTGAAACATTTCCTTTGCACCCTTTTTATATGTGCAAAAAATATTTGCAACCCATTCATCCGGTATCTTTTATTTTGTCAGTGTTAATATTATGATTTGCAAGTACAAAGCATAAAAAAAGTTTGGCAATTTGAGGAGTAAGAAAAATAGAATAAATGATTGCCATTGCTCCATAATTATCTCTGATAGTGTTCTTTCGAAAAGATTGTGGTGACGGGATTATTTCACGGGATTACTTCACCAAACCAGCTCAGCTAATCTGGTCAAAAAAGATTAAAATGAAAACTATCTGATATATACCTGGCAGTGGTTAAAGCACTTTGATTTATTAGTGGCTCCTTTACATGATAGTTTATGAAAAATGATGTGCAATGATTTAGAATCATAATAGAAGTGTTTCAGAATACCATTCGTTATATTGAATTATTCTCCATATTGATTCGTTTTCATTCTGCCTGATGTATTTTTATTTCTCATAGTTATCAATAAACCAATAAATCGGCTAAAACAAACTTATGTAACGCAAGAAATTCTCCCACAATAACTGAATACTTCATCATTCCAATAGAATTAATATTAATGAGAATTTTGACAGTTGAAAAATTCCGGCAATAAAAAAAGAAAATAATTGTACTTGGATTCGTTTTAGCCGTTATTTATGAAATTCAAATCAGTAATATTTAGGAAGGTAAATAAGCGGATAAAATAGTGTTTAACATATTATCTTTTATTCTTAGTAATGAAAATGTCGGATTTTGGTTATACAATGATAGAAAGATAGAAGGAGGAAGAGTGAATGTTAGAGAAGATTCGTGAAAATTGGGTTACCATTGTAGTATGCAAAAATTTAGCTTCGTATTGATCTACATTAAATTCGAGATAGCGCATGAAAAAAAAAAATTCTTTTTCATCTCTTCCATTTTCTCTTATAACATTTAATATGTTTCATTCATATTAGAGAAATTTCTCAGTTTGTTAAGAAATTTTTTTAAAAGATTCTTTGAATAGCATTAAATTTTACATTTCGATTAATTTTGTGGATACAGCAACTCTCGATGAATTCAATATGCACCGAATATATCATAAATGTAGCGACTCTTTTGAATGAATCATTGTATGATCAATATGAATTATATTATTGTATTTCTTTTGCTTGAATATATCTTACAATCTCGATTCATTTCAAATTCTCGACATAAATTCTATCATCCAATGAGGGTAATTATCTCAAGCATAACAACAAATGTGAAAAATGGAAATTTTGAGAGAGCTTCTCCTTTCAAGAGCGAAAGAGACAGAGAGGGAGAGAGAGTCCTGATTCCTCGTAAAAAGGTAGCAAAAGTGGGATCGTATCTGCAAATATACATTTTTCAAAAAACTTATCACTCATCACTTTATTGGTTATGTGTAGCGAAGCGAAAGAGAGTGTGATTTGTGGAGAGTGCGAACGGTGGTAGAATGGAAGAGAGTGTATTTGAGATGGTAAGTGAGATTAGTGGTTTGAAGTTGGTTTGTCTCAAAGAGCACTTTAGAAAACTGTAGGGATGGATTGGGATGTGGTGTGTGTGGGTTAGTCTCGATGATTGATGAAAGTCTGGGTATTTCTGTGACTCCCATATTAGTAGCAGTAATTTGTAGGACGTATGAAAGAACAATGGAATGTGTCAGAATTGATCTTTGCTTGTCTAGAACTATCTAACAAGTTATCATCCAGAAGTATCAATTTGCTCAGCTAAGTGACAAATCTGATAGGAAGTAAACTTTATGATAGGCAGACTTGAAATACATTACTCTCAAATATATTTATCATTTTTATGTTCTACATAATTTTTGAACTTTCCTAATGAGTTCATTCAGATTCTTTTCATTACTCGGTCATTTTTGAATTTCATTCACTTTTTCTATATTCAATAATAGATTGATGGTCTAATTGCTGAGATATCTATTAATACACTATTAGTGCATATATTTTTCATTTTTTTGATGATTAACAGAATTACATGTCAAGATTTTATCAGTTGAGCTCTATTTGCTAGTTCCTTCCTAACTTTGCTTTTTTTCCTTTTTTTTTTTATTTATCTGTGTGATAATTCAGTGGTATTTCTAGCTTCAAACTTGTGAATTTTTGAATTAATTCTTCACATTCACTCTTTCCATACCAAAATGATGAAAACAGTATTCCATATCCTTTTCAGAAATTTTTGGGATAACTATTTAATTGTGGACACTAATTAGTCCTTGTTCCATTTATTATTGCAATCTATCTATACTTGATTGCAATCTATACTAGATTGCAATCTATCTTTATTACTTTGCCTTCCTTTTTTTTTTTATACTGTCTTTCTCATTCTTCTTTTGTCTCCTATTTCATTAAACCGTATGGTAAATATATCGTCACATATTCTATATTATCATGAAACGCAAAGGTGTAGTTGTGTTAAGTTGAAGGTGATTATAACGTTGATATTTATTTGATTTCTTTTTTGTACCTAACGATGTAATTATCAGTTTGATTAAAATTCAACCTAAAACTTCCCTGAATTGAAGAATACACGTGGAAATCCATGAGATCAAGTGATATATTGTTAGTTCATGAAAATGGCAGAAAATAACGCGAAGTGGTTGGATGCATCCTATTATCAAAATATACCGAATTCAGAAGGTAAGTATGGCATGACCAATTAAATCAGTTTGAGATGTAACGAAAAGTTGAAATTTGAAAATCACGGACAAAGTACACACAGGTGAAGTTAAAAAACTCATTTCCATCTTTTCTCTACTAATTCTTTCTGGACTTGATCAACTTGGGCATTAAAAACACTGATATGATAATGGTGGGAAAATAAGGATAATGATCTCTTTTATCGCACTGTCTTCTTTCGTAATCATCCATTATGAATTTATTGAATTGATTTCGGATGATTAGAAATCTATGCTTTATGCTTTGGGAATTTGGCACTATGTCGATATCAGAAGCGCTTTCAGATAATAAAGTAGATTTAAACAACAAAAATTCAAAAAAATTTTTGTACTGCATTTATTTTTGGAGTTAACAGTTCATGTTTATCCATAAACTGCAGTAAATTGGGCGCAATTAGCACAAAAATGGATGCAAATGCGCGATGCCGGAGAAGTTCCTCCAGTAACATCTGATGATTCTATACCGCCACCGCCAAGCAAGGAGCCGCCACCACCGCATCCGCCACCGGCATCCGATGGACTACCGGTAAATGGGTCTTTTTTGCCACCTGGTGGGTATTTGCCTACTATGCCTGTTGGTACGTTTTCGAATTGTATTGTTTGCTTCAGTATAACTTAAAAACTTTAGTGAAACTGTATGCATTTATATGATATTGCCTGGTTATTTGCTCTTGCTTGATCTCCATATACTTATTTTATCTATGAAAGTTTCAGATGCTAATTTTGCTGCACCATCGCCTTGTTGGATACCACCCTTACCGCCAAGTAATTTCGGACCTCCAGCTGCCGGCGCATTTCCTCCTTTTATGCCACCAGTTCCGCCATGGATGGGCGCCACACCGATGCCACCTGGTCCCTTTCCGCCAGCGCCTCCTTACGGTGAAGCAAAGATAGGAATTGACGATGAGGAAGGGGGTGAGGCAAGTTTTTTTGTACCATTTTTGACACACGTTATTAATGCATTTTATGTTACTCTAACCTATTTATATTTTCCAACTGTTGCTTCGTGATGTAGGACAGATATCATCTCGTTGAAATAACTCAAATAATAGTTTATGGAGATAAGCTAAATGTCTGTATATACTGTAAGCCAGCTACAAGCCAAGTTTATAAATGAATAAGTGGACATTATTTATTTTTTAAATGATTATTTTTCAGTATTCACATTATTATAAAGAATGGGACGAGAAACAGAAAAGTGGTAGGCGTGATAATGATTCGGATGACTCAGAAACAGTTCCAGAAGGTGCTATGGCTCATTGGCTTAAGCCAGGTCCTGGTTGGGCGCCACCACCAAATTGGTATCATCCTTCACGTCGTGATTCACCTTCGAACTCTCATCCTTTGCCTTTCATCGGTTGGTTTTAGCAGTGTGACTTATTACTTTTGTTCTTCATGGTTGTAGTTTCAAATGACAGTGGCATAGGTACAGCAGCAGCGTACTGTTTTCCGATACTGTTAAAATCATGTTTTTCAGATCAGCAGACACGAAAAGCTTTACCAGCCTGGATCCGTGAAGGTTTAGAAAAAGCTGAGCAAGAAAGGCAAAAAAAACAAACTAAAGAAGCCAAGTTACGAGCTGCTGAAGAAGCAGCAAAAGCTCGTCGTGCTGCTAAAGGATTGGGAAAATTTGTAGGATTATGATTTTTGATTGTTGCACAATGTATTTGAAATTTATATTAGAGAATAGTTTTTATTAATACATGATGATGACATCGTTCTGGACGAGTTTCAGGATTCTGATAGTAGCGAAGACGAGAACGGGAACGAAGATGCAAAAGAAAGAGCCAAACTTGATCAAGAACCAGTGTTCCTCCAGAAAAAGAAATTAGAGAAGCAACAGGAACAGCCGTCTAAGGACACAACGGAAATTGATTGTAGAACCGAAGAAGAGACACGAGAAGATGCAGTAAGTATCTAGACATTTTTACGCTTATTCTTACATTGTCTTCGAAGAGAATTAGATAGGAAGTTGAGAAGTATTTGCTATTGAATCGTAAATCATGGTGGCACTTATGTGTAATTAATTGTTCTATATCTTATATTTGTTACATTGTTGAATGCTTTATACTTACTTTACTGCCGTACTGCATAATTTTCTTTATTATTTAACAGAAGAGTTGCTATTTCGCGAATTGTTATATCCCACTGTATTTAATACTATCTTAAAGTTAGTCACTTCAAGTTGGATATATCTCATTTCGCGACATAGTATTCTTTTGTAGTAAAGGTTTGAGATTGATTCTCATTCAGATGCTTGGGATTGTTTGAAAATATAAAATTAAATTTCTGACAAAGTAAAAGACAAATCTTCATGATTATTTGTACATCCATTACCCAACGATTTATGCTAATCTAACTTGTTTGCAGCTGATGCTTTTGCGACGTTTCATGACTGAAATTTTGCTGGAAACAACGGATGATGAGTTGAATCGTATTGCTAGGGAACACATTGAACTTGCTAAACGTTCTGGTACATATTTTCAATTTTAAAATTTAACGTTCAACAAGTGGTTGACAGCTTTTTTTTCGGCCATTCGTCACTTGAAATTGTTCCTGCAACAATTTCTGCTTTTTTCTGGCATCGGTGATCAGAATAAAAATATCCCAGTTTCCAAGGTAGCAGGTTAAATTATTAATGTTCATTTTAAAACTTACAAACAAGTCGCTTTCTTCTGTGACTTCCACATTGTAACGTCGCAATTTCGATTTTGAAAACGATCGATTAATGAAGTTGAATATATGTTTAGCCCAGCCAAAAGTTCTCGCCCAAAGTTCGGCTCTCGCCGCTTTGTGTACACTTGGTAAGCTTTTATTACATTTTGTGTCGCCTTTTTGTTCTTTTTGACTAAACTGTTTAATTATTTATTCTGACCATATTCCGGTATTTCTGTTCTGAGAGTTCGTGTTTTGCACTGTTCAATACGTATTTTCCAAATTGTTGCCAGTCGAAATTAAATTTGCGTCCTGTTGAATGTCTGTATTTTATGATTAGGACGCTGTTCTCCATTCCACATCTTAAGTCTTTTTATGAATGAAATAACGTACTCAGTTTGAGTAGATCAAGTCCTTGTTTCAACCTTGAGCATACATCCAGCTAGTGTGACGGTTCGAGTTTGTTTGTTTGTCATTTGTTTTCATTTGGTACGACTTATGACCTTCGTCAAGCTCAATCGTCCTAGCTTTCAGTCCTCTTGCAAAATATGATAATTTAGATTTAGCCACATTTCTGACATTGCCTCTAATTACAATTCATTTGCCGATCCCTAACTTAACATCATATACGAATCTTTTATTTCATTCATTAGTTCAAAAATACGATTATTTCAGGTGCTGAAAGCGATGATGAATCGAGCGAAGAAACTGATATGAAGCAGTCGGACGAATCCAATAGTAATACGAAAGGCGAAGAATTCTCGAAGTCAAATATTAGTGGTGATGGTAATGAAGGTAGCAATGAGGATGATGCTTTGTTCAGTGTGCCACTTCTTCCAGTACTATCATCGGGTGCTAAGAGTAAGGCCAAGTTAAGTAGCAATGATGGATTCTCTTCTACAGAATCCTCCCAAGGTATTACTATGCATCTCAGCCCATGTGACACACCTCACTAATACATATACATCTTCAGTTCGAAACGAAGGATAAACCAATCACCTACCGTGGGTGCCATCTTTTCAATTTTCAAACAAAAATAAAAAAAGAAGTTACCCCACGGAAATGAATAAACTTAAGGACCTTTTGAGAAATATGCGGTTTCCTTTTCAATAAGAGTAATATTTTAAGGGGTTTAGGTTTTTTCGTTTATGCTTATTTCAGAAGGCTTGGCACCCATGGAATTTCTGGGTATGGATTAACTTCCGAATTACTTCCACGTGTTTGTGGCAGCATTTATAAGTATGGCTAAACTGAGAATTTTTATTTTCAGGTGTTGAAAAGAAAAAAACTGCTGTCCAGGAAAAGAAGAATGGCGATGATGCGTCGTCACGTGTTGCGATTACGAAGAATGAAATTGATGCATACAAGGAAATAGGTTGAGTTTCAATGCAGTCGGTTTTTTCAAAAATTTTCTCTTTCGTGGCAGTGGTCATTGTCTTGAGAATTATAGGCTGGAGTGCTGGAGGTTCATTTTATGTGCATTCTGTACTGCTCGATCAGGCATCATCTCTTGCATTATATATATGTGTATGTATGTATGTATGTGTATGTGTGTGTGTGTGTGTGTGTGTGTGTGTGTGTGTGTGTATGTATGTATGTATGTATGTATGTATGTGTGTGTGTGTGTGTGTGTGTGTGTGTGTGTGTGTGTGTGTGTGTGGTGTGTGTGTGTGTGTGTGTGTGTGTGTGTGTGTGTGTGTGTGTGTGTGTGTGTGTGTGTGTGTGTGTGTGTGTGTGTGTGTTGTGTGTATGTGTGTGTGTTGTGTGTGTGTGTGTGTGTTGTGTGTGTGTGTTGTGTGTGTGTGTGTGTGTTGTGTGTGTGTGTGTGTGTGTGTGTGTGTGTGTGTGTGTGTGTGTGTTGTGTGTGTGTGTGTGTGTGTGTGTGTGTGTGTGTGTGTGTGTGTGTGTGTGGTGTGTGTGTGTGTGTGTGTGTGTGTGTGTGTGTGTGTGTGTGTGTGTGTGTGTGTGTGTGTGTGTGTGTGTGTGTGTGTGTGTGTGTGTGTGTGTGTGTGTGTGTGTGTGTGTGTGTGTGTGTGTGTGTGTGTGTGTGTGTGTGTGTGTGTGTGTGTGTGTGTGTGTGTGTGTGTGTGTGTTACAAAAGCATGGAACAATTTTAACAAAATTTAGGAACTTTTTTGGTTTAATTTTATGTAATATAGCATTTGTTACATAATCTGGCTTACTTTCTTTTAGGGATTTGTCTATTAAAAAGTACTCGGAAAGTAATGCGTGCTAGATTTCACCATGTTTTAACTACGGCTGTCTTACCAATGTTACATTTTGTATTTTCTACACACGTGATCTCCAATGTTCAGTTAAACGTTTCCAGATGAAAAGAAATTAGGCTCCAATATTGATGAAGGCAATAAAAGAAACAAGAAGGAAAAGCATACTAGCGAGTCAAAGAAGCAACAACAACGGAAGAAATCACGAAGTAGGGAGCGTCTAAAGAAACGGTAACGGGGTTTTTTCTTTGAAATTTCCACAGGAGATGTTTGATATATATTACTACCTTCTTTATGGAACTTCGTCATTCTAACTTTATAAATTCCCCCCATGATCATTTGATCATTTGCCTTCTTTTTTAAAGAAACAAATTCAGTGTAAGGGCACTGAGTTTTAATTATAAAATTTATTGTTATTTTCAATTTCTTACATATTTCTTTCAGACGACGTGGTAGGAGTAGGGAAGATTCGACGAAAAAAGGCACTGGCCATGCGTAAGTTCAAAAAATTTGATTCCCATGTTTATCTTTATTAAATTATCAAGATAAGTATTTTAGATCGGATAGTGATAGAAGTGAATCCCAAACTCCCGAACGTTATCGTCGAAGGTCAAGCAGTGGAGAGTCTTATCACAAACGACGTCGTTCAAGAAGTCACAAAAGGTTGAGATCACGCTCTCGATCACGTACTAAAAGAAGCCGAAGGTATTGTTTTAATAGTTTGCTTGAAATATACGAGCAGAACATTTACATCGATGATAATATGAGCTCAGTTTGTCAAATGCATGTTATGATATGTTCTAATTTTTAGGTTTGAGGAACGACATAATTCACGTTCACGAAGCCGTGAAAGGAGACGATCAGACGAAAGACATCACCGAGACAGGCATTCCAGAAGATCACATTCATAAGCAATGCCTGTGTTCTACATATATATGTGTAATTATGTAGGAGAAGCATTATTATTGATTGGTTTGCCACAGGAGTTCAAAGCATTTTGTCACTGTTTCTCAGCCAGGTCTTTGAATTAGCATAAACGTGTGTTTACAATTCCAAGCACTCATACACGGGTAAACGTGAATAATTGGTAAAAAATGCTTAAAACAGTCTGCGTAGAACTAATGTGTTCAGAATTTTAATTGGATGTATTTGTTTTTAGTTGTTATCTGCTTAGAATCAGTTAACTCATCGTGTTTTTCTCAATGTCAGCTCTTTTTTTTTTTTTCTTGTATTTATGTAAGGATATCATCTTTTTTTTTTTTTTCGAATTGTCATTTGGATATGATTGTTACGTAGACTAGTTTGAAGCCCTACCATATTAGCCGGTGGTTGTTTAACATCTTTGCGATAGATAAAATGAAGTGATACGATTGATATTGGAAATTATGATTGCAAGAATACATGTATGATGGTTGTATTCAGCGTTGACTACGTAATTACACTGTTTTTGAAAGATGAATCATATATTAATAACCGTTGATGGATATTAAAATGAATGACAATAGTCGTTAATTATTGTACTGTTTACAATTTTTTCTGAAATCTATCGTAATATCCTTTCAGGGATTCATTTGAAAGGTAGTGTAAAGTAGCGCTTATTGCATTATTCATTTCATTAATGTACAAGTTAACAACTGAGGCATATATTTAAAAGATTTAAACTGAGTCATATATTTAGAAGATGCTGGAATTTTCGATTAAATTATTCATAAGAATTTCAGCTTTTGTTGTTTTCTATTCATGTTATCCTTCTCTTTATTGTATTAAACCAGGAACTTACATCATTAAAGGAATATCTCAAATTGATCAGCTAAAATACTCCTTGCATCCCTATTTCTTTTTTTTTTTTTTTGCATCTATTTGTTTAAATGCTATTGGAAAGTTTGCAACAGAATTTTCCAGTCTTCCATTCGAATTTCTTTTTTTGAAATCACTCGAGCAAGAAATTCTTATTTATGCATGAAATACTGCACTAATAGTTTAGTACAGAAAAGAATATGAATGCAAGATATCAATTTTCTAACAGACGAAGAAGTAGAACATGTGTATTTTGTTGATTCATATTGTTGTTTTTTATGTAAAGTTCAGAATTTTTCATAATATTTGTAATTACATTTTTAAACTTTTTTCGTCATTTCTTAAAAATTAGTCTCTTTTTTATTGGTGGTTGAGTATTAAAAAAAAAAAAAAAAAAAAATTACGTTTGTGTTATCAATCTACCTTAGCCATCTCTTATTTGTTTACATGCTGATCCTACTATGTGCGTAAAACGTTGGAACAATTTGAACTACACTTTTGCTTTGTAAAGTTGGCTTTTTTTTAAATTCTTTTTTTCTTTTAACCTAAATTATTTTATCCTTTTCCTTTCTTTTTCGAATTCTACCTCGGAATATAGTTAAAACGGTTGAATGAATTTACAAAAACTCATTTTACTTTTAATACAAATCCACTAAGCTAATTTGATGTTTTATTACTATATTGAGATAATTTCTTGTTTTCATTTATTTTCTTACAAATGTTTGCAGAACTATTTTACATTTTACATTAAAAGGAAAATGTAGCATGCCAGTCGTATTGTAACTTCAATCTGTACACTTATTTCCAATACCATAGCATTACGAATTTGGAGTGGATCTCCATCCTTTGGTTTATCTTTTTTCCTTAAATCATTTCCTTATTTTCTTTTCTTTTTTTTTTCGTTTTAAATTTATAGTGCTAATTAAATTGGTTTTCTCTTCCCTAATTCATATCTCTATAAAACTTTTTTTGCTTAGTATCCATTGTTGTCACATTAAATGTCATAAAATTACCCAAGTATCAGGCATGCTTAAGTTATAATTGGCATCATCAGTGTTTAATGTTAATTCATGATAGCACAAGCATGCACAGGAAATACTTCCTTTTCTTATTTATCTGTTGTTTCCTGTCCCTATGCTATCTTTTTTTTTTCTTTTTTGCTGCGTTAAAATTGGCGAAGAATTTCTTATTCATTAAATTTCGATTTTTTTTTAAATTGAAAACGAGCTGTTCTTTTATATTCGTGGTTTCTCCTTTCTTTTTTCCTCTTCGTTTTTTTTTTTTTCCTACACATTCTACTTATTACTTTGTTGTATATTTCAGCTTTTCAATCTATGATTTATTGATTTCTTCGATGAAGTACTGAACAGAAGTACTTGTTTACATTTGCCACGAACAATTCTACAAATTTAAATGATTCAAGCAAGGATGAGATTGCTTTTGCATACTTCCACCCACATACATATATGTGAAATGAACCAAATATATATAAGTTGAACATCGATTGGCCTGCAGCCTTTTTTGATTTGAACAAATAAATAAGAAGTGGTTTTACACTTAGTACCGCTTGCAACTACAATGTATTTTTGTAACACATTTGCATAAATGACATAATCATAAATTGCTATTAAATATACCATTAAACTCATATCTGTATCATTTTATATAATAATTATTCCAAAGATACTTTCATGACAATTGCATAGTTGGCTTAATATTTTGCATTTACTAAGCTGATTTGTCATGTAATTTTATATTTATATCGTTTTTTTTTTACCTTACAAAAAGATGTTTAATTAATAAATTATCAAACTTAATTGATCATAATTTACATCACAAATACACAAAAAATGAGAAAAAAAAAAGAAAAATGATTTTTTAAAACCAATAAAACATGATGTTATTATTTAATATTCATCAGTCATTAATTTGCTAAATATTTCATTATTTTTTTTTAGTTTCCATACGATGTAAATTAATCAGTTTCATGCGAATTAGAATTATAAAAAAAGTAGAGAGAAGGGAGGTCAGATAGAAATGTTTTATTATTTTAAGTAAACCAAAGGTTTTAAATAATAATTTCTTGCTATTTCAGACATAATATTATATATATGACAGAATTCGTCCACGCCTAAATTATTCAAATTTCAATTTAAAATCTTCGCTTATCTTTCCAGATTTATTTTGCAATAATAAATATAGTATGAAATTTAAATTGCAAAATGTGAAATTTAAACCAATATAAAATTTAAATTAAAACCTAAACATAATACAAAAAATTTCTTTTCCTGCTATTTCCTGTTACTTCAGACATAATATGATAGCAACACAACAATAATTTAACAAACAAAAAATCCTATTTCAATTTCATAAGCTTCCATTACAAAGAGTCTTGAAATTGAATGAAATTTTTGAAATTTGAGAAAAAGTGGAAGGGAGGAAAGATTTTAAATGTAACATTTGGTAGAAACATAAGTAATGATTACCTTCTCAGACAAACTGCTAATTTTGTATTTATTTTTAACATTATCACATTTGATATTTTTTCTAAGCAAGAAAAAAAATAACAGAAGAAATCGTTTGAATATTTTAAATTATTTCTTATGAAAAATTTCGTATCCTTATATTTTAACAAAATAACACAGAATTTAGACTAAAAGGGGAGAAAAAGAGAGAGAAGAAGAAGAAAAATTTCTTCTCTTCATTCAATTTTCAATAATAAAATTTCACTCTCATTTTATTGCTAATGAACAAAATATAATAATAATATTTTATTCTTACGATTATGATGTTATTCTTGAAAGAGTAATGATTTTTATCATTTTCAATTTGTTTTTTTATCACTAATTATTCATTCATTTTTCTTTCATATAACTCCCCATCCTCCTCCCCATCCCCCTCCTTTTCCTCCTCCTCTTCCTTTTCCTCCTCTCCATCCCCCTCCTCTTCCTCCTCCTCTTCCTTTTCCTCCTCCCCATCCCCCTCCTCTTCCTCCTCCTCTTCCTCCTCCTCTTCCTTTTCCTCCTCCCCATCCCCCTCCCCATCCCCCTCCTCTTCCTCTTCCTCTTCCTTTTCCTCCTCCCCATCCTCCTCCTATTCATTATATTCATTTTCATGTTTGTCTTATGAAAGAAACATTATGATATTGTTAAAATAACAAGTTTAATTAAATCTTATTGGTTCGAAAGAGAGAGAAATGAGTGAAGTAAAAAAAACATTTACAAGTTTAGTTCAAAAATTGTAAATATTAGAAAAGCTTATTACTTAGCTTTAAAAAAAGCAATGACATTTGCTATGAGGAAAATTTACACAAACTTTCTTTTCCTTTTTTTTCTTCTTTTTCCACCCTTTCCATCTCAATCTAAGTGATATAACTCATCCATTTTATCTATCTATCTATCTATCTATCTATCTATCTATCTATCTATCTATCTATCTATCTATCTATCTATCTATCTATCTATCTATCTATCTATCTATCTATCTATCTATCTATCTATCTATCTATCTATCTATCTATCTATCTATCTATCTATCTATCTATCTATCTATCTATCTATCTATCTATCTATCTATCTATCTATCTATCTATCTATCTATCTATCTATCTATCTATCTATCTATCTATCTATCTATCTATCTATCTATCTATCTATCTATCTATCTATCTATCTATCTATCTATCTATCTATCTATCTATCTATCTATCTATCTATCTATCTATCTATCTATCTATCTATCTATCTATCTATCTATCTATCTATCTACCTCCCCTGTATCACACTAATGAACAATCTTAAATTTTAAGAACTTCCCCTTCATCTTTCATTTGTCAAGCAAAAATACCATCAAACTCTTTTTATCTTGCTTTCTATATGTTATCATTGTTACAAAGATATTTAACAACAATACACACACACACACACACACATATATACACACCTATTACATCTTCAATTTGCTTTATTTTCCAACAATATTTTGCCAAAACGATTGAGGAAAGAAAAGTTATTTCATTCCGAATTTAAAATATAAATACTTACTTCTATTTTTTGTATTATTTCATTACTTCCATACGACTTATTCTTCATTTTGTTTGTTTATTCTATGATTAATTCTTTAATTCTACACATTCGATTTATTCTTATCTTACGTATATAAAAAAAACTAAAAAAAAATATCTATTACGTAGTGTATTGTAAACACATTCAAATTTCTATCCTTCTATTGTTATTAATTAAATAAACAAATTCCTTTTTTATGAATAATAACAATAGTAATAATAATAATTATTATTATTATTGTTATTATTATTATTAGTATTATATACATATATAAGAGAGAATTTAAATATTATATTACAATGAATTACTATTCTTCATTATTAATTCTACTGTTGTCATCATTATGTGTATTGGATGCAAAACGAGGTAAATCATCAAAATCAGATGAAACACATAAAGAACAACAACAATCTCATTCTAATAATAATAATAATGCTAAACATAAGGTAAACTTATTGTTAATTTTAATTGTTATGCAATCAATTGCTATTCTTTTCTTTTGATTAAATATTTAGTTTAATAGTTAAAATGGGGTTAAAATGAGTTAAAATGAGTTAAAACTTAATTATTTTTAGTTAAATTCAGAACAAAAAAAGGTTATTGTAATAATTTGTAAAATCAAGATACAATATTAAAAATAGAAACTTCTGAATCGCTAAACTTAAAGAAGGGAGAAATATTAGTAGAATAAATTACAGGATTAAAAACAGATATAAAATATTCATCAAATTGGTTACTTTGATAGGGACATTTAAATAATGCTTTTAAAAATAATTAATAAAACAACTAAAACGAAATGTTAGTTGCATTAATTATTTCATATATATTATTTATAGAAGGAAGCACGTCGGATAACGCCATCACGTCAAGAATTTACGCAAGATGAAGCTAATACGATAGAAGACGTTGATGAGGATAAAATTGATGAAATTATTCGTGATGCAACCAAAAATCTTGTCATATTTTTTTGTTCGTTCTCCTCGCTTTTCATTTTAAATTAAGACAATATTTAAAAAAAAAAAAACTTGTTAAATGTCTTCAAATAATAATAATAATGAATAAAAACGAATAATAACAATAGTTTTAATAGCAAATGCAACAACAATAATAAGAAATAATAGTAATTAATTAATAATAATTTCTTTTAATAAAAAGAAAATAAGTGTATTTCTGGGGCACTGATTGGAAACTATGATAATTTTTATAAATTTTGTTTAATTCGATGACTGGAAATCAATTTTATCATTATCCTAAATTGATATTCCTAGTATAGATGATGGATATGCGAAATGTCCAAGTTGTGGTGAAGCACTTGCTGTGGTGGAGGAGATCGATGATGATATTGAAGCAACTGGATATATTGAAGTTTGCTTCAAATTCTTTTTTTTTTTTATTTTCCATTTTTATGAAAAAAAGAAATGCAATTTTTTTTCACATTAAAGAATCGTTATAAATACTTAAATTCTCATTTATTTAGGTTGAAATCCCAATAATTTGAATTGTTTTTTTCTCATAAAATTTTGTTGTTCGCGTATTTAAGTGAACAAATAAAATATAAAAATGTAATTTCTTTCAAATATTATTGCGTTCGAAAAGTATGCATTAATGTTTGTTTTTATTTTCTTTGAATATAAAAAAAAATCATTTAGTTATTATTGAATTTTAATTCCAAATAATCAATTCTGTGAAATTGTTTAAAGGTCGTTAAAACGGATGATCGAAGTGTTGCACGTGAACTTGGTGTTGCCACATTTCCAGCCTTAGTTTACTTTAGGCGGAAAAATCCTGTTACATATGATGGTGAGTGCATGTACATTTATTCATTATTAGAACATTTGAAATTTATATTTTTGTCAAATTTGCTAGTTTTAAAATAAAATTTAACAATTTTAAGTTCTATTTTCTTCTCTTAGGCGATTTCAAGGAATCGGAAGCAATACTACGATGGCTACGATCTCATGATGAAGTAGTTACATGGGTTCTTACTGATGATAACTTTGAATATTACACTGATAGCTATTCACCTGATGAAGGTGCACTGGATTGGTTTGTTATGTTGTAAGTATTTCATATTTCATTTACTATTAATAATTAAGACAACAAAAAATTTAAATATTAACCATTTAAATGTTTAAGAAGCAATTATTAAGCTTTTTATCATTGTAAAATTTAAACATTTGTAAATTATTTTAAATTTTCTTAAATTTTGAAATATGTAATTAAGAAATTTTCTAATTTTTATAGTTATAAATCAGAAGCACCGGATTGTAATGCATTTGTTTCATTATGGGAATCAGTGGCACATAAGTAAGTAACAGTTTTCTTTTCTTTTTTTTTTTTTTTTAAATCAAATTCTAAAAGTTTATGAATGAGAAGTTCATAATTTTTGTTCATTAATTAATTTTTTTTTTTTAGATTACGTGGTTTAGTCAATGTCGGCAAGGTTGACATGTCAATCAATGATGATGTGACAGATCGTTTCCGTCTAGATGATGCTCAATGTCCAGTATTCTTGCTGTAAGTAAATAAAAATAGATACTTATTGTTCATATAAATTAAAAATTTTAACTTTCAAATTTCAATTTAGTTTCTAGTTTTAATGTTTTCCCATTTTTTTCCATCGATTATTGTATGAAGGCAATCACTTCGACTTTTAAAAAGAAATTTTATTTTTTTAAAGTTTTAATTTTATAGCTTTCATCGAGGAAAAATGTATCGCTATAAAGATGCAGCCAAAAATATTCGTAGTTTGACAGAATTTGCAATGTACAAATTCAAAGATTTACGTGGTTATCACGTACCTGAACCACCAACAGCACTTGAAAATTTTTACGAGCACGTTAAGGAACGAATTGCTGATATTTTGGTATACTTTTTCATTTTCTAATTCAACATTTTATGACTTTGATTCAATTTATCACATTGTTTTCTTTATCAGAAGAGCTCAGTATTATGCATAGATTCTTTCTTTTTTTTTTTCTAATTAAGAATCTTGCATTTCTCAGTTTTATTACTTTATTAGAATAGTTATCATTTGTTCGATTTTATCAATTTCATTAGCTATAAAATCTACATGTGACTGTTTGTGATATGCAATCATAAGATGTACAATATAAAGGTTTAATGTAAACTTTCAAAATTCATTCCCAAATTTGATGAATTAGTTTAAGTGATGGTATCTGTTAATGATACATTTAATATTTGGTATATAATTTCATTAAGCGATAATTAACTTAAAATAATTCATAGTAATAATTTCATCCAATTTCATCTTTCATTCATTTCTTCCTTTTTCTTTTCTTTTTACCTGTACAAACATTTCAGGAAGATAGTCAAGCACTTACCGTAATTGGTATCGGTGGATTAATTGCAATTGTTGCTGCAACAATTTATGCAAATGCTAGGAGAAAACAACAAATGATAACTATAACTGATAATAATAAATCAAAAACTAACTAATAATTGATATTATTCAGGATTGCTTCTTATGATCAAAAAGAAGCAAACATCGTTGCTAATTAAGTATTAATGAGAATTTTAGGCTAATAAAAATTGACTATTTTGCTTTTGCTTTTGCTTTTTTTTGATTAAAATCTTAATCTAAAATTTAAAAATTTAATTTTGAATTGAAAGTTGATTTTAATGATCGGTTTTAAGAGTTGAAAAACTTTAGGTAAATACATAATTTTATTTTATTTACATATTATTTTCGTAAATGATATAATTTATATGATTGCTGAGTGATTTAATTGTACCCGATAGTTTATTATGTCTGACTGGAATATTAATCTAAGATTAGTTTATCGCATATCGGATACTCAATTAATCTTGATATTACTACTTTAATTTTATGAAGTTTTCGACGGATTGTAACTTTTATCAACAGTTTGCAATTTATTATATTCATTTCCATTTGTGGATACATCAATGCATTCTTTTTCTTATTCAATTTTTTCCTTTTTCTTGTCTTATAATTTGAATAGTGAGCAGATCCAAGAATAATTGTGTAATCAAAGATTGAAGATAAATATTGAAAGTAAGTCAATCATAAATGATTGAGTGAAATTTTGAAGATTTCTGAGCTATTTCAAATTATCGTTACTATTGCATTGCATGCAATTTTGTTTCCCTTTTTTTTCATAATACAAAATTGCGTTATTTCAATATCACAAATTATCAATTAAGCTTTCTTTTTTTATCTTCAACATAAGCGAATTATTAGTTAATTTCATTTGTTTTTTTTTTACCTCAACAAATTATTAATTAAGCCTCTTTCTTCTACTTTAGAATAAGCAAATTATGAATTAAACAATACTTTTTTTTTGGAGATGAAGTACCTTTTAAATATTTCTTCACCAATTTAAAGTACAATTTAATACAATACTTCTTTTCGTTTATTCTCATACTTAACAAATAATAAAGTGAATTTAATGAAAAAATTGGAATTAATCAAATAAATTGTTGGGAAATTTTTTTAATTAAATAATACTTTCAGTTTTATCGTAAGTAATAAATAATTCCATTTGTGCAATTCATTGATGAATCAGTCTTGATGGATAATATAATTCAGCGATTTTTCTTGACTGTTCTTTTTCTTTTCACTCTTTGCTTTTTTTTCTTTTTTTTGTATGGAAAAAAAGATTTGAAAGATAAAATAACACGTTTGTGTAAATAAATCATCTTAATTATTATTTCAGATTATAAATGACATTGCTATTATTATTATTAATTATTAATTGTTGTTAATTACTTCATATAATTAACATAACTATGGTTTATGATGAAAATCAGCAATGAAGTGAAATGTGATGATTAAAGAAAGTAACGGTATAATAATAAGAGAGTGAAATTTTCATAAAATTCTTGTCTTGGTAAAAGAGAAAGAGAAAAAATCTGATGATTCATTCAAATGCAAATTATCCATAATGGCAATTTTTCTCTTTTAATAATAGAAATAATATTAGTTTTTTTTTCTTCGTATGATGCCATTGATGTACAAGTAGTACTGATTGCTTGTTTATTATTATCACATTATTTAAATTTTTTTTTCCGAAATTTAAATTGAAATTTTGAATGCGAAGCTTTATTTGATTCGTATACATAAGTGAGAAATATTAATTTCTTGTAATGGTAATAATTTGTATTATTCCAAAAATACATTATCTAATATAAGATATAAACATTATACATATATGTGAATGATACTTGATATCATTTAAATTGCCTCATAATAATCAATGATTATCGCATACTTCGTAAATCATAATCACTTATAAGAAGAACTATAATTTCTCTTATACATTCAAAAATAAATCAAATCACTATTCCTACCTGAATTCTTAACTTAAAAACTCAGTAATTGAAAATATCAGAAAGAATGAATTCAGTAAAGTTATCATTTATCTATTCAAAAGTTTCAATAAATTGCTTCCTGCTAAAAGGAAAGTAATAAATTACAGAATTCCTTTTCTTTTTCTTTGCATTTTCTTTATCTCTTTCTCTGGAATTTAAACTGATAATTTGTAAGAGACATATTTCAGTCTATAGAAGTTAATTTTTTTTAATTGTAGAAATAAAAGACTAAATTCCCCGCAAACAATATAATCATCTTAACAGAATGATAATTACAGTAAGCACATATCAGTGGATTGTAAAAAGAAGATAAAAATTAAAATACCTCACATGTTTACCCAATTATCTTCATATTACTATGAAAAAAAAAAATGGATTTTCCATATCATCAATGATACTAGAACATATCACAACTCTAATCATTATGAATTTCTCTGTGAATCAGTCTCTCCTCGTTCCATTTATCAACTACATATTAATTTTCAATATAAATTCGGAAAAATAAACGGTTGTATTTCACTACCTCACCTTTAGCACTAAACAAAGAATAGCTCCTAACTTATCTTTTGTTTTGATTTTTTAATTAGTAATATCCGCTTTCATAATACATTATAATTTTATAATTTCGAAACTACAATTTCCTTCATCCAGTTATTTACTTTTCAATTTAACTATTTAAATTAGAAATTCCTACAAGCATACTTTTGTAATGATTGTCTAATTTATGGACAAACATATTTTTTGTAATTACGAGATAATAGATACTTACTACTTAACATTTAATTACTTTCGCCTATTTAGATTACTTATTTCAAGTACTTATATTCTTTTTGTCCATTCCATCCACAACTCAACTGCTTTTCCAAATTAAGATCATAAACTTATCAACCACAATTACATTAAATTAAAAGTCAAGAATCAATGGATCCTTCTAAACTTTTACTTCAACTGACACAGAATATGGTAAATTATTTGAAGCATTACTAAAATACATGTCTCACATGCTCTGAATATACAGCGAAAATTGACAAAACCCAAAAATCCTTATAATCATTACCTCCTTCGTATAATATTATTTGTTATACATTTACATATTGACAAGTACCTAAAATAAGATAAAGAAATCCCTAAAATCATAACAATACTATCTTACAACCGGAACACAACAGCGTTAACGATTTCTAAATAACAGTTTTTCCGTTATTCACTCCTACACAATTCCCTGCATTCATCATCAAAATATTCGAAATCTAATAATATGGTGGATGTTACGGATCGAAGATTGGAGATGTAACCTGTCGAATTTCATTTGCTGATTCTGTGGGTGGATGATAGGCAACAAAAATAGATTGGGCCTCTACTGTTTTAAGCAAATGCCGTGCAACTGCTACCTTTGAATTCTGTGTTAAGAGTGTCGATAATCGGTTCCAATCACCAATACTTGCGGCTAATAATGAGCACAAATTCTGAAATGATGTTTAAGACAATGAAAAGGAGACAATAATGAAAAGGAGTGATAAACAACTTGCCTTTTGCGATTTTGATGTTGCTAAATGTTCCACCCATTTGTTGCCAACATCTTTCCAATCATCAAAACCAAGCTTAAATAGTATTAAATAGTACTGGAAATTGAAAATTTTATTAATTTAAAAAATATGCAACATCATGAATACTTCAGCTCAGGTAAGTTTCTCCCTTGTAACATTTGGTAATTTTCATGTTTGGTAATTCCTTTCAACTTAAAGCAATGAAATCCTATGCGAGTTTCATTACTAGACCAAAAATTCTCATAATATATATATATATATATATTTTCCCATTTATTTACTCACTGAATATATCTCATGAATATATCTTTTGCGAAATGTAGTAGAGGTCTGACGAATATAAAGATGATGCTTTTCTAGAAAAAAAAAATGGTGCTAATATAATGTAAACAGGCAATTATGAGAACTTCCACTTCTCTCAATTTTTACAACATTTAAGAGGAATAAAATCTCTTAATGAAGCGCCGAATTATGATGGAGAAGACTATTATATTCCAGTAATTAAGACATATCCTAAAGTTAAATTTAATAGCGTAGAATAAATGACTTTAGCAAAATGAAAGCTTTTGCTCCAGAAGCCATGAGCCTGTAGATAACGACAAGCATCATCACCATGTCCAATTAAAAATAACATTTGTACACCATCTGCAAGAGATCTTTACAAAATAAATTTAAAACCAATAAAACCAGAAAAAAAAATACAGGAAAAAGTATTAATAGACATGTAGTAGAATGTTTACGCACAATTTATGGAAAAAACAGATTTTCAAATTTTCACCAATTTATTTTAACAATAAAGAAATTTTCATACCTGTCATGCACTCATTTGCAATAAGATTAGTTGCAACAAGTTTGATGATACTTTGAGCTCCTTCCGAAGAAACATCTGAAGCAAGAAGGCAAGCGCGCAAGGCGCTAGTACGATATTCATCATGTGAACCAAGTAATAATTGCATCGCCCAATCACGCTTAAAAAGATATCAGTTTCTTGCCAAAAATTTATCAAAATCAAAGAAAAAAATTTTTTTTCTAATTTCATGCCACCAAGTGAAGAAAGTTTCGTTTTTTCTAATTTCATGCTATTAAGTCAACAGAACTTCGCGAACAAAACTCAAATAGTTAACCAACCTTTTGTAAGACAACTGCAAGATGAACTAAAGTGTCGACTTGAACAGAATTTAAATTGGATAAGCTCATCAGACATGCAAGGAGCTGCTCAACTCTTCGCTGAAGCGCATTAAACAATTAATGTAAATAAGTAGAGAACGAAAAAAAAAAAAAAACACTGGATTGTAGATGAAAAAAGTTACTTTTGAATGGCATGGATTCCAAAACATTTGCAGTCGTGATGGAAGTGTTGTACCATGAAGTGTAGATATTACCACTGACCATAGATCATACAACCATCGTTCGCCGAAAAGTCGATGTACTGCAGGATACCGATGAAGGCTATCAGAATCAAATGGAATCCTTTCATTTCGTCTTAAAAGTCCGTGCAAGAACATAATTTTCGAATCATCGTTCAAAATTGTTGTTAAAAGTTGCGAGGAATCAACCTCAAGTAATAGAGGAAGATCTGTAAAATATTTATAATGAGGATAACAAGTAACAGTAATGCATTACAGCAACTTTAAGCGATCCGAAAAGTAATTAAAAAGTCATGAAATTCAGAATTCTATGGAATACCTAAGTTTCAAACCTGAATGATGTCGAATTTCTGAAGGAACGATCGATAAACAACGGAACGAATTATCCGAACAAATTACTAGCGGACATACACCATACAAATCGATATCTAGGAATGAAACTGAAGTACCGATACTATTGCACTGCTGAAAAATGAATAACATTTAAACGCTCATGAGAGTAATCTTTGAAGACAACTCAAGTTGAAGGTTTTTGCAAATTATGCTCGCCATAATTGAAGAGGAGAATTTTTGAAAGGTTGGAGAATTTGAAACAATCAAATGTGTTTGCTTTAAATACAATATTGTCATCATCATATGCGACCTAAATTAAGTGGAACAATGATCACTTTAAGCTACAACAAAGACATGCTAAAACATGACAATAAAATTCTTGACAAGTGAGAGAAGCAAGAAAACAAACTAATTAGCTTCTTGTTGAACTAGATTTTATCCTGCATACCTGAAGTACGACAAGCTGTTCGGAATCCCACAGAACAACGGTATGCTGGTGTAGTACTGCAAGCGTATGATCACCTGTAATTCGTGAGAAAACAAGTTTAAGAATTGGTCCTCTTGTAGTGCTACGTGTTTGATGACATTGCCGCCGTCCTAGATCCCATACACCTAAACGTCCCCAAGCATCACCCATTGCCAATAAATCATCTTTCCACACCAAACATTTTACTGCTGCGCCACTTTTCCACTGCAAAAATCATTTAAGGAAATGTTCAGTTGGAAATTTTAAAATCCTCATTTCAGTGCTTTTCGTAAATTAAGAATAGTTAAAATCAATAAACGAGTGAACGAAACCGAAAAATTTGCACAGTTCACAAAATATATGGAAATTTCAACTACAACAACGTACATTGCCAAACACACAAAATGATCATCTTTTTAAAATCCTTAACAGTGAAATTCAAAAAATTTAGAAAAGTTTCTACGTAAGAAAAAAATACCTACATATAATATATTCAAGATGAGACCATGTAAATTTGTGTTTAATACCTGTGAATTCACTTCTTTTCCATCCCTCACATGTAAACCTTTCACTACTACATGGTATAGATGGCATTCCTCATCTAAAACGACAAGATTCTCTCGGAAGACAGGTTCATCTCCATGTGAAATCTGTTTTGCCGCATGATGCTTTCCAGACCAAGCCTGTAAATCAATTTTGAAAATTTAGTCTCAGAAGCACAATGAGCTTCAAATAAAGAAGTCGAAATGGATTTAATTGGAACTTTAAACGAAAGTACCAACAAAAAAGTACCATGTCAACAATAATAGGGCATGAACGAGACATTCTTCTTAACAAACGCATCGATTTCAGATGCCAAATCTCCAACGGTTCATTACGGAAACCAATTGCAACGTAGCAACTAAACACGTCATAGAAGATTACATTTCAGAAGACTGAAAATATACAACCTTAACACAATAATTCAAGAATTAGAACAATAAGTTGCGCAAATTTTAAGAAAAAGAGGCTAAAATGGAGAATTTGATTACAGTAAGAAAATATCCCTAACGGTCTAATTGCATCGAATGATACCGATAAGGAATCAAAATAAACAAGGAATTAAATTACTGGTAAAACGATACTCGCAACATTTCCACAGCAGTCTCCTCCACTTCTGGTCGCAATCTCCTACTTTCACCTGCAAAAAGAAAAAAAAATATATTCACAAGTTGTGAAAATTTTTAGCCAGCATCGAAATATTATACCTGTTCGAATATCCGTAATAAAAATATCATTTTTAACTAGTGATGAAGTGCTCAAAGAATGAACATATGCAGCCGAGATAAGTTTATGTGGTCCACACCAATCCATGCATCTGTAACTGCTTTACATAGTTTTTTTCAATTAGGAAACTTGAAATTCCATTTCAAAATACAAAATTTTTGACTTATGAAGTTGACACACCTCATCGTTATTACAATGGAATACATAAGATATAGGCCAAATGTAGTCACTAAGTGTGAGTTTTGAAGATGAAAAAATTACATCAGAAAACATCAGAAAAATGACTGCACCGAATATGAATAAATACTGGAATTAAATGAAATATAATAAATTACTTAATAGGACATGTATGGATATGTAACTCTCGGAAGATTATTCCTGTTGAAATGTCAACCAAACGTACAATTCCCTGATTATTTCCCACAGCAGTTAATTGTATTATTTTACTATTTTCATCAGCATGTCCTGGTTGCATACGTACTGTCGTTATTCCTTGACCCAGTGAAAACATCTGTGCTATGTTTGACATCCTGAATTTGATATATTAAATGAAAAGAATCAATTGATTTGAATAAGAAGGAATAAACGAAATATCACTTACTTCAAGTGACCATTTACTGAGCAGCACAAATCTTCATCAACACTAATTATATCTGTAATATAGCATGCTCGATAAGGCAGTACCATCTCATCTTCTTCCAAACTCTACAAATCAAAAAAAAAAAAAAAATCTAACAACAGAAATCATCGATATCCCAAACAATGGTAGAATTAAGGAAATGAAGACCACGCTTTTAAGTAAGAGATACTTACCAACTGGTAAATAGAAATATTCCCTGAATTATACAGTAAAGCAACAGTAGTTTGCGTAATAGGGCATAATGCTGCGGCGGATATTCGACAATGTTGTGTTTGCCGTTGTGTTTCACCCGAATACAGCAACTCATAACTCAGTATCGTTTTGATCTTTTCATCCTCCACTATTTTGCAAGCTCGCCATTCAATGGTACCATTGGAATGTATGGTTACGATAATGTCACGTTCACTACAAGTCATCAGGCGCAGTAACGGTGCGTGAGATAAGTATCGCCAAATAATACAACAACATTCCAGTTCAATACATGCAATCTGGAACATCAATAATTTGAAAGTTAATTTTAAATTTAAATTTATATAATTTATACTTTATAAACAACAAATTACAGAGACAGTTGAGGCTATGATCATATACAGATTTAAACAATCCTCATCGAAAGTGGTCATTAATAGGTAACATAAACATGACCTATTTCAATAAGTTTAGAATAATAACCATCAAACAGTTACATTTAACCAGCTCTTCAACCTATTGTACTACTTTTCTGTTCTGCTTAAAATAAGTCTCGAAAACTATTTCTCTGTTCAAAAACTATATCTTCGTCTTTTTAAGGTAAATTTCAAAAATGAGACAATCATACTAATAAAGCAATTTTGTCCTATGCAGAAATTTTAACAACTTTCAAATTTCATTTCTCCATTCCTCCTACTGATAGAAAAAAGAGATTTCAAAATTCAAATTCGAATCATAAATTTCGTCATCTCTTTAAACTTTTATCTTTTTACGAATTGAAATAAATTTTGTTATCTTAATTTTTAACAGAGTAGTACTGCTTAAAATTTTTAGAAAATTTTATAACGGGAATATTTAGAGCAAACATGATGATCAGACCTCATTCTGAGTTGCTGCAAAAAGAATATTTGGAAAAGCATTGTGATATTCGATTTGTATAATCGGTATTGCAGTTGATACAGTACCGAATACCAGTAGCGAAGTACCTCTTCCTAATGGAGCTTTATGAAGTACAACATTATCAACGAACATCAAGGAGCCAACATTGACTAGACTAACTGCAAATCAACGACTTTAATCTAATGTGGGAGAATTTTTAAAAGAAAAAACTTATTATTGAGAAAACTCTGCAAAGCTCTGGAACACATAACTATTGCCTAAAAAGAAAGAATGAAGCTTAACAAATCAAATTACGAAAGAAAACGATAGCTCGAATAGTTAAAGAAAACTAATCATTTTCTTTAACTAATCTAGTGAATTTTTCTTCAAGTTCCATATTTTTGTTACATCTTAAGCTGTAAATTTAACCGAACAAGATTTATATTTAAAAAATTGCACCAACAAGTAATATTGCGTGGATCGAATGGATCAATTGAAAAAGCATTAAAAGTTTGTGAATATGTAACACTCCAAATTCGATCCCCAGTCACTATATTCCATAAAATTAAATTATTCGGAGAATGTAATACTAAAAGAAAATCACGACTTGTGTCTTCCCAAGGAAACCAAGCAAGACCTGAAAAACTTTGTAGGCAAAAGAAACCAAAGAGCAGTATCGGCAAATGTAATACCAAGAGAAAATCATATTTCAATTGATCTTTTCTCTCTGATAAGCAGTAAATACGACAATACTCTGATCTTTAAGTCTGAAATTTGATTCAACAGTGGGAAACCAAAAAAAAAAAACAGACATACTTATTTGCTTAAAATTGATTTTTGTTAATTAAAATTAATGTCACGATTGTATTAAAAACTAAGTCCATTCTATAAAACCAACATGCCACAATTTCAATTCCATTAAAGATGGATAATTTTAGTTAAAAATACATAATTCTTAATTCAAAAAAGCCAAAACTCACTCAAAACTGCACTATTCGGAACAGAAAAAGACGACAGTTCGACACCTTCCACAATATCCCATACAACCACCGTACCGCCAACATCAGCAGATGCACATCGCAATCGTACTTCGGCCGAGAAACCTACTTCTTCCTCTGATGAGCAGCAAATCTGAAAGTATTCCTAACATTATTGATTGAATATTTAAACGACTATCACTTCAGAAAAACTATTAGATTATATATGAGATTTTATAGATTTTCCAAAAAAAAAAAAAGACAGTTCCACTAGCTGCTATTACCTTACTACATATTCCAATATGCTATAAATTTAGTGATCGTAACAAAATTAATGACATCGCTGTATTGTCATCATCAACAAATAACAAAAGCGAAATTCAACGGAAAAAAAATCAACTCAAGAAAGTTTTAATTATGTTAGGAAACTTATGCTGAGCCTTAATGGCTTACTATGTGCTAACATTTCTGAATGGAGACAAAAAAGAACCAACATGTGTAACAGCTAAAGCATGCCGCTCGAGAGTGTGGATGATTTTATTTCGAAGTACATCAAATACTACAACGGTACAATGAGCTCCATATACGAGTAAACCTTTTTCATTCCTGAAACAGATAATGAAATCGCAACAAATAACATTCATCATTACAAATTTAATTACTCACAAATCATTTTTAAAATAGTATAATACTCATAAGAATATAGTGTTTCAAAATTCAAACATCCAAATTTCCTTCTGTTATCAGTCCAAAAGTTATGTATTAAAGACTTCGGATATTTAGCTATTATTATTTTCCAAGAAATTTTTCAGTTTCAAATTCATTAAATTAAAGAAACAGAAAGTTTTATAATATTACTTTCTGGAATGAAAGAAGAAAGAAACTACCGTTATTTTTTACTTCATCCTACTGTTTGTTTTCTGCTTAATGCTACGGCAGCTTCGACCGGCTTACAACCCCGCAGTCAACTGATTCAGTTAATTCATTTCTCAATGAGAAAAAGAAATGCAAGTGACCAAACAAAGACAAAATTTCATTTGTCATCATACTGACGAACTATAAGAATTATTTTTAACTGACCACGAGAATGCGTCTTTATTGCTAGGATGTAAGGAACCAGGTAACGTCATCGTCAACATTCTCCTTCGTTTTAACGGATGATTATGATATCGCTACTGCATCATGAAATTATGTAGGTAAGCCAATTTCCCTTTTTGTCCATTATAAATTAACCGCATTAGTGGCCCTGGAAGAAACATCCATCCTGTACAATGGTATTTGCTTCAGACGAATCCGGTCAGGATATGTTGCAACATAGCACGATTAATTATGAGCATATCGCCAAGGGCACAAATGAATTTCTCTTTTTGTCCATTCTAAATTAACCACATTAGTGGCCCTCGCAAAGGTTATAGTAGGAAGAACAACTTGGTGAGTATCTGCTTCAAATTTCTAACATTATTGAAAATGATATATCCATTTTACACAAGAAAAAAAAAAATACGGATGTATAAGATGGCAGTGCTCTTTACTATTGAATTACACCTCACATCTTGAATCGTTGGTAGGAAGCTCCCCACAGTACAGAAACAAAATTCTTGAATTAAAACAATGTTATTTCCAGGATAAATATTTTCGGGATATTTTCTATGTAATTTTTTTATGATGCAATAGCAATAATGTCAAAAAGGAACAAGCCATATGAAAAAATTACTTTATGACAAAGAAAACATGAATTATCTTCAAAAATATCTTCCCACATTAAACAACAGAATCATTCAAATTCTTCAAAAAAATCTTTCTCTTCATCAAAATCAACCATAAATTTACGACTCGAATGAATGCTTTGTATTCTGACGCAACTGTGACGCAATACGATCCAAATCTTTACGACCCTGGAATAAAAGACAAAACTGGAACTAGCAATACGGAATGCAATTGATAATTAAACTATACACCTTTTTAAAGCACATAATTTTTTAGAGATGATAATATATAGCAAAAAAAGAAAGGATTGATAGTGATTATACAACAAAGATGAAAGTTATAAAAACAACCACAAACATAAGGAGATATCATCGACTTTGACAGTACTAATAAAGAAAAAACAACAAAATAAGTTATGTTGAAATTAAATTTAATGATTATCCGAATAAATTAACCACAAACCTGCTTAGTCAATATGCGTCCCTTACCATCAGGATCTTTTTCTACCCATTTGATGGCTTCCAATGTTTGCAGAGCTTTACGTATGACCGAACCAGATGACCTCACAAAATGATTCGGTGTAACACCATGTCGCTTATTACCACCATATACACGTCTCAATGCACCAACACCTAAACGGTATTTAAACTATTGAGGGAAATCGTCCCAGCTCTTTCAGCGTTGTTTGTTGGTATTGGCCTGAAGTTACTGTTCATAGGAAAATCAAATATGAAGTTAAATACAATTTTGCTCAAATTCATAATTTACAAAAAAGTGATAAAACATTATGTTAAATAAATCCTCGATTACCAGAAATGATCGTTTGATATGACACCATTCCCAATGCTAGTAGAAAATCAAACGTGAAATAACGAACAGCCATGTAAGCTGAACTTAAATAATGGTAAAAAAATACAACATTAAACTTTTACCGGTAGGTGAACGAATGTACAAACGACGTGCAATGCTTGCTGTTCGGATGTAATACCAGTCGTTATCAACCGGTGCTAATTCCTTATTTTGACCCAATTTGACGACATCAGACCAATCTGGCACTCTTACTTTGCCACTTTTCTTCAGGAAACCCGCAATTTGACGTACAATTTCATGCTGATCAACGTCCTTAACGCTTGTCGGTTTCACCATATTCCTTAAATGTATGTACAGACTTGATGTCTAATGTCTTGTTTTAAATTTAATTTCAAGATAACGAACAAATGAAGTAATATAAATCAACTTCATCAAATTCACATAAATCTCACAATTTATGTTTACTCGTAAAGTATATTAAGATCTTATCCATCATCGAAGTCCTATTCAAATATTACATTTTATTCCTTACTTCACTTACGCTTACTCAAATATTTCACTCAAAGTTAATGAACACTTCCATATTTTAAAACTTCTAGTATTCAGCAAACCATATAGAAGAAAATTTATCATTAATATACAAATTCTCTGAATTTTCCCATTTTTACTTTTTTTTTTCACTAAAATTATCTGTGTTAAATACTTCAGTAGTAAAAATACTTATCCTGTTTGATAAAGATTTCAATAGTTCCGAATGAGTAATAAATTTTCTCTTAGATTGTTTGATGTTAAAATGCTAAAGGTTTTAAATTTAGAGATAATTATTAAATAAGCTTGGATAAGATATTCAAGTAAGTAAGAGGCATTAAAAAGGTAAGTGTTAATTAAGTAACAAGTGCATAAGTGAGAGTAATTAAGCGATAGAAACGGAATGAAAATTTGCACTATCTCCCTAACATATTTTAAGCAATAGATGAGGCCGTATAATATTCAATCCGCTTGCTTGTTTGTTTATTGTTTCGTATATATTTGAGTGTTTACTATCGTTGAGTTGAATTACAGGGTTGTTAGCTAATTAGCCGAGTAATTATCTGAGTGATTAAATTAACATACAAATACGAAATCATCTAACCGGAAATATAAAAATTTTGAATGGATTGGAAATAAAACAGAGCTTTTAGTTATGAACTTAATTCATGCTAATTTCATAATCAATGAACAACTTCTACTTCCTTTTAATTTTTCTCCAGTTCGAGTACTGTTTTTATCTGATAATATAATTTCTTAATTTTATATCGAGTAGTTAATTTGTTGTTTACACATACTCTCAAATTTGTTTTGCAGTTTCCTGCGTGAAAATTGAAATTGTGATGATTTTTTAGCAAAACAATTGCTATGAAAATTTTCACATTTTATCTAGAATAAAGTTAGGGTGTTTCAGCAATGGCAACCAACTATCGGCAAGATATGCCACCTGTAGGTGGATATAGCAAATTTAATTGGTCGCGAACCTTTCCAAAAGTTTTTTGGAGAGGTAAATATTATCTTTAAGTTTTATTCACTTCAATACTGGGTTCATTAATTCCATTTGAACACACATGTATTTGCGAATTTTCACTCTGAAATATTTTTTTTTTTTATATTTCAATGTATTGGAAATGACTTACAGCATTCTTAATTATTTAAATATAATTGCCGAATTGATTTACAGTTTCAAATTTCCCTTTGAATTTTAACGCATAATAGTGTCAGTAATAAGTAGGATTTAGTTTTAATTGTGAAGTATGTTATTAGTAATTATGCAATGAAGAAGATTAATGATTAAAATAAAATTGCTTTATTGAAGATAAAAAATGAATTGTAGGAGGGACTGCAGAATTGCTAATTCAGAAAAAGTTTTTTTTTATTTTTGTTATAATTTAATTGATAATGATTGACAATAAAAAAATCTCGAAGTGAGAAGAAAATATGCTATGGAAGTTTACGAAAACCAATAAATTGCATTTTTCCTTTTTTTTTTTCAGCTGAAAAGCTATTGGGTGTTGTTATTTTCTTATTTGGATATGGTCTTTTCCAGGCTCGAGCTCTTAAACGTGCCATCCTGTAAGTTTCATTTTCCATTATATCTCATTTATAGGTTATTCATTGAGAAATTTTAATTGAAAATCTGCATGCGTTAGAATTCTTGTTGGATATGATAACGAAATATCTGCCTTCCATTATTAAGTGAAGTACTACTAAAATTTCGGTAGATGTATTATAAGTTCATACATATCGCACTACATATAACATATCTTATTGATTTGTTTCCTTGGGTAGTCTCCTTAAGTATTTTTTTTTTTCTCTCTCTCTAGTAAAATGCTCAAATATTATATTTTAATTGAAATCTGAACCAGAATGATCCATACATTATGTTACAGTACGGAAAGATTTGAAGATAAGGATTTATACGTTGCGATGACGCCATTTTTATACGCTGAACGAGATCGAAGGTTTCTTTTTCTCATTTCCTTTCTGTGCAAGTAACTGTCACACTAGTTAATCATCCATAATTTAATTTCCTTAAACTTTCGTATGAAATTCTTTTCTTATACAATGGCCTTATACAATTTAGTTCGACCTCATTCAAGAATTACTGCACAGGTATTCTAAAAAGTTATGATCAAATACACCATTTAGCTCACTACATAAAGGAACTATTAGTAATTTATGCTGTCTGGGAATTAAGAAACTTCTTTTTTCCTTAGCTAATAGTTCGGATAACTAGTTCTGTTGTGTCTGGAAGGCTGTATCATAACCTTATAATTGAAGTCCTTTGTTTTGCCAGCTTCACTTACAACTTCTAAATTGATTTTTCGAAACGATATGCTAAAACGCTTTCTCAAAATTTTCGAGTATTTATCATCTTTTCCTG
Source organism: Brugia malayi (assembly GCF_000002995.4). Taxonomy (NCBI): domain Eukaryota; kingdom Metazoa; phylum Nematoda; class Chromadorea; order Rhabditida; family Onchocercidae; genus Brugia; species Brugia malayi. The sequence goes on from NW_025062477.1 coordinate 5,793,752, forward strand.
ACTTTAGATTAACGCAGTATGGACGAATAAGTAATAGATTTTGAATTTCATTCAGAATAAACAAATTTTGTAGATGGCTGAAACTTCTGAAGCAAAATCGCGATTACGAAATGAAATTGGCGGAAATTAGTGATGATAAAGCATGGAGAGTTGGAACCTGGTATGGCGAACCTGTGTATTTCACATTACAAGATCGATGGTGGGATCCAACACCTCATGTCGGTTCTTTTCGTTAGAAAAGTTGAAGTTTATTTTTTGGTGGTCACAAATATGGCTACATCAAATAAAGCTATAATTTCAGAAAACGGTTATAGCTTTACTTGATATATTACTTAACTGCTATTTTAAGACCTAAAGTTTTCCAATCAGTAGAAGTTGAGATCATTATTCGATGACCAAATATGCTTTGAATAATAACATTTCTTCCACTTATGTTTCCTGTCTGAAAACAACGTAAGATTAGGCGGATCAGATGTGTGAACGTATATCTCATTTTTTTTTTAATTCAGTGAATCTTTTTTCGATGACGAGTCATGTACCTGAGATGTTACTTATCATTCTGTCATATATTCAGGATTTCGAAAAAGATGAAGTCCATACAAACCAAAGTAAAATTATTCTATTTGTAGGAGGCTTATGCCCATTCTCCGATGAAGAATATCTACGACGACTTTGAGTTTATTCATCGTGCAGATCATGTTTAATGATGAAAGCTAGTATAAATTTTAGATACATTAAAATATGTAGTGTGTGATATATTCTGTTCATCTTTTGTTATTTATACGAATTAGCTTCGTCATTATTAGCCAGGAATTGTAATTGCTTCATATTTTGGTGGACATTTGAAAGAACTTCAAACTCCAATTATGTAATTGTTGGATCTTATGCATTATGCTACTATGCATATTTCTTTAATATGCATGTTGCAGTTTGTTGTTGCCGTGAGCCATTTAGAAACACATATAAATACTTTGTTTCATATACGATGCATTGGGAAAAGAAGTGCTGAGATAATTTTGATGATGGTGCGCTTCTAGAATTTTTTGTATGCCTCTTTATCATGACTGATATGCAGTATTAGAATGTTATTTAGAAGTTTGAAGTTACGGTCAAATTTTGCAAGCTGCAAAAAATGAATTGTTTTAATTAACGCTTTAATGAAACACTATTCACAAATGAAGCATTATAATATGGAATACGGCTAAACAAATATCGAATATTACTGTTCTCTCTATGATCGCTTTATCTATTAAACATGCGACTTTTCCTGCTTTTGTATAGAGAATAATATCAATACCACATGTATCTTAATGGAGTAAGTATCATCATATGCTGACTTATTATCAGAAAGTAAATGACACATGTCTACGACTTTAGCGAGAACAATCAATAGTACAGTATAGCCATCATTATAAAAGAACATCAAAATTATTGTGCAAAACATGATGCCCATAAAAATAAAAACTCATGTGACTGAGAAGTATCTGGAATTAGCATAATAAGTTGCAGGTGCCGCATCATTCGTTAATAAGTCGAGACTGTAATTTAACGAGAACTCAGCTCAACATAAGAAAGGTTTCTGTTTCTTATGGAAATGAACTTATGTAGCTTCAAAATGAGAAATGGAACATAAAATTGACCAGGATATAAGCAAAAAGCATCATTTTTTCATATTTATCGAATATCCTCCACCAGGTTGTTGCACCATTTCGAAGTTATCCGTTGATAAACCAAAAGGTTTCAAGCACATATTTCCAAAATCTTTCAGTTTCGAAATCATTTCCTGAAATACTTCTATTACTGTTTCAAAGCTCACGTGAACGTCGAACGTCATCAATCTTTTAAAAGCGCCAATAGTTGAACATTAGCCACATGAATCTAAGTTGTTAATGAATACTATGTAAAAGGATTAAAGGGAGATCCATCCGAGAAAGTGAAGTGTGCCGGAGAAACAATCTTGCATTTTAGGCAGGTTAACTGGTATTTGCAAAAAATTATATCCTTTTATTATTTGCTTATCTCTTAGTTAATTTTAAGCGGCATGACCTGAGGATCATAAAGTTTTGATGCTTTTTAATCATAGAGTTTTAATGCTTTTCCTTGAATTTGGTCTTTCTTAAAATTTAAAATTCGAAATCAGATCTTTCATTAGAAAATACCACACCTTCTTCATCCTTTCATTCCGTTCATCAATTGCCTGTTTTAAATCAGCAATTCTCTTGGCATAATCCTTCCTTCTTTCAGGATACATTTTTAATAACGATTCAAAGTCTTCAACGGCTTGTTCATATTTCTCTTCCAATTGAGCATAACAGTGAGCACGTCTTTCTAAGGGCTTATCATTTGGTGCACCTAAAAAGACAAAATAAATCCTAATAGTATAGCTAAGTTAAAAAGACTACAAGATTAAATTTCAATTTTATTTCCTGTTTTATATAAGCAACAAAACAAATTGGAATTTTAAGAGCAATGACCGAAACTGACCAATTTCCAACGCTTCACTACAATCTTCAATAGCTTTTTCCCAGTCCCTGAGTTTCATATGTGCAGCAGCTCGATTGCTCAAATATGTTGCTCTGAAGGGAAAAAATTTTTTTTGTTCTCATTTATTGTTTAAATTGTGTAGAGAAAGCGCATGACAGTTAAAGTAATAAAAGTTATTTAACATTTGTCTTTGAAAAGGAGCTAAAAATTAAGAAACAAAACATAAAAACCTATCACTAGTGTATATGAGTGGACAAGTATCCAAAGATTTTGTGTAAAAATGTGCTGCTTCGTACCAAAATCCTTGGCCAAAATAATCATTCCCCTGAAAATCTAAGAAATATGAACATTCTTAACTAAATATTCTCCACTAAGATAAATAAATAATCTCGACTAGCTGAGTTGAGATTCGAGTCAGGCGATTTGGAAGAATGAAAAAATATAATCACACTCATAACATATATTAGCATAGTTCCAGAACGGAAAGAATCCATGAATGTCACAAAAAGGATTCGTCATAATTACATTATAAATTTAAGATTTCCTGGATGTACCTGTGAAACCGGAACTTAAATTAATATACGACAGTTGAAGAAATTTACCTGAGTTTTTAAAGCTTTAGACTTTTCTCGAAGCTTGTTTAATTCCTCCTCGGTCAATGCTGCTTCTCGTTCTTTACGCTTCTCCAATTCTTCTTTTTTCGTTTCACCTATTTTTTTGTCGTTTTGCTGCGTATTACTTCCATCTGCAAATTGCATATAATTCATAGAAATACTAGATCAAAGTTGTTCCATCGTAGTTCTATGTAAGACACAAGAAACACTGTAGACAATTACTTATCGATTCTATCATTCCCACAGAAATTTCAGCCTAATTTCTATCGTAAACACCAAAAAAAGCAGAACCTGTTAATTCGCATAATGAAGTTAAGTCAAAAGAAGGAGTGAAGAAAAACTTCGCACCTATAAAGTTTGAAGGAATTCGAAAAAATAAAATAAACCACCTTTATTACTTCTGTCTTGAATACCGTCATTAAGCGCTTTGTGCACAATATCATCGCCACCAATATCTTCCACCTTCGCATTAATGCCAGTCATATCATTTTTCGCAGATGAATCAAGTGATTTAGTGAAATCACCACCATCATCAGCTTTACTCGTGCCAGCCATCATTGACAACGCTTGTAAAACCTATGATAAGATCAGCAATGTTTTATATGAATTAGTTCAGAGTATCATCTGATAACGTTACACCCTTATGTCGCGAATGATTCTTCATGAAACTTCGGGCTACAAAACTGAATTACTGTTACTGGTTCGCCAAAAAGTCCATCCACAAAACTAGTCAATATTCTGCTGTTTATATTCTATCTTGAACGTTAATCTTCATATTACCACTGAAAAACGACCCCATATTAATACAAAAACCTATCCAGAGTAACTAACTCTGGGAAATAAACTTGAGAAATATAGACATTTAAAGATGAGACATATTAATTGGTTATAGTTAACCAAACAAATAAGTGACTCAGATCATAAATCTATTTTCACATTCACATATATTTACAGAATATACCATAAAATTACACATATATTTACAGAATATACCATAAAATTACATTCCCACAAATATAAATATAATTTTCACAGTATAATAGATAAACTGGAACTGATTAAAGGATTTAAGTGTTACCAGGTAATGATTTTGGTAAAGTTATTTCAAATTTCAGATATCGTCATATTTCAACATTATCATAAAGTTATTTCTTTCTAACAATAGTTTGATTTTTTGAAAGAGATCATTATAATATATACTAGGACTAAACCAGTACGTTCAAGTTGGCTATGACATATAATTTCAAATCTTATTCAAGATAAATTATTAAGGATTATGTTAAGTAAGGAAAATGTTGCGTAAGAAAGAATCCTTCAGACGTATAAAATGTAAAACCAGAAGTTTCCCGTCTCCGATCAACTCATCCGCTTCGTAAGATTGAGATTAACTTATTATTAAGGTGATAATAACATAACATTACAGTACTTATCAAGATCAGAACTACGTGTATTTAATACCGCAGTAGAACGAGAAAGTAGTAAATGTAAGCATTGTATAAATTTTTTTATATCTTTACGAATTAATCATTTCTAGCATTGCCCATATTACAGTAAACCTTCACAATAGCACATAATTTAAAAAAAATGATAAAAGAGTCATCTTTAATTTATGTAACCGAATTATTATTACTACTTTTTGTTAATGTTAACTAAGCATGTTTTCTTCAAAATTTTTAAAAAAAGAATAATAACCGACAAACTAATTTAATAATATTAAATGAAAAATCTTATAAGCAAAATTGGAAAGATTTATTGGTTGTTGCCAAGTTCTTCGTTTATTTGATCTTTGTCAAATGGATCTGTCGACTTAGGAATGCACAGATTTTGCTATATTCCAGTTGTAGAAATATAAGGAAAAAAAATGCTCGATGTCAAATAAAAACGTAGAACTTGGTTCAGTTATCCTGCGTTTCAAATGCAAATACGAGTAATAATGATTTGATGAGTTAATGAGTAAAACCATCGTTTATATAAAGCATTAAACATAAAAATATTCATAATGAGGAAAAACAATTTACTGGCTGTCAACAACCAAACACAAAAAAGAATTAAGGTAAAGAGATACTTAAGAAATAATAGTCACTTTCATGTTCTTTCATCCAGAATCCATTTTCAAAACTATTTTCAGTCGTATATTTTCGATCATTGTCATCTTGAAATCCTTGCTCAATCCTTTTCGATAATTTTTCAATCATGAAAGGCCTCGAACATTTACCGAACGAATTGTTTGAAAGCATAAATCCATAAATGGGAAATAATGACACCTATATTTCGTTTTCGAATGCAGCAAGACGCCATTTGATATCACGTTTCGCTTCAACTCTAGGATCTACTTTTACTTCACATTTTTGCTGACCATCTAAAATCTCTTGACATTCCAGCATTGCGCTGCGTAATTTATCAATACAGTCAGCCATGTTCAGCTGCTCCGAATAAGTTCGACATGATTCAATCACCAAAAAACCGTTCCTGAAAAGGATAAAAGTGACTTTATTCAAACCGGCTTCAACTGATTTCACATCATTTGTGATCAATTACATAATATTCTTATCCTAATAACAAGGAACAAATTCGATATTTTGAAACAAATAACACTATTGCAATTTTAAGCATTTATATAACAAATCGTGAAAAATAGAAAAAGAAATGAGCAGATCTAATCACTGTATTATACACTTTTACGTTGCAAAAAATCACCAGTTCAATAAATTTAATTTCTTTGAAATTGAAGCGATAAAAATCTACTTGAAACAATTTATGTATGTGAGGTCTCTTTTTGAACGCATCTTACATCGACGCTTTAACCACTTGATATCGCGTACTTTGTTTTTATCCTCGTCCTTCCCACATGTTATCTTTCAAGGAAATTTTATTCCAAATTTATTCATAATAGGAAAAGATTTATAAACAGTGCACTGTTTAATGTACCGCAAATCTTAAAGTATTGCTAAATGAACTTCAAAGTTTGAATTCAAAATTTAAAACTAACCGATCAATTCTGTGTGAATATCGTGCTCTCATATCATCCGCTATTGCTGTTGGGATCCAATCAGCTTTAAGGGGAATACGAAGTTCAACTTGAGGAGCTTGCTGATCCTCCCGAAAGGTGACTGTCTTTTGCAAACATTCCAAAGGAATTCTGCCATCAAATCTTGTTGTGGAGAAGTGACGACGTAAAAGTGAGCACCGTAAAAATAATTGAAATCTCATAGCTGAATTCAAAATTATTATTGTATCAATCAACTAAATAAAAACATGATATAATAGAAAATCTTCGAAATGTTAGGACGCTTCATGAGACTCCTCCAAGATATGCTTATTTATTTAAACCAAAGTGCAGACTGTAAAAGAATAAACTTTCTCAGTCCCTTCAATACATCAAAGGTCAATTCAAATGAGGAGACCTAGGAAAATTACACTTGCCTATGCATGACAATAATTTTAAAATATGGCTAAAAAATGAATCTTGAAGCGACACGATTTTAGCAAATTTTATATCTGCATTTTTATTGCGAATGATATTTTTCAAACGCATACCACAAAACAACATTATCAAGATGTCGAACATGGCGTGCAAAATTACTCTACGTTATTGAATATTCGTCATTTTAAGTACATATGATCATCATGAACAATCAAAATCTTAAGTGATGAATACTCTAAAATCATAATTCTATGGAATGAAATTGCCAAAATCCTCAATCGTCCTTTTTGTTTTCTTTTTGCTACGAATACAGTTATGCTTTTGGTTTTAAAATATTAGGTGTAACTCTAGCAAAAGATCAGTAAAAAATGAAGGAGAAAGAAAAATTACCTACAAAACGATAAATGTGCACTGAGATATAAAATACAGGAGTGATATTTCTAATCAAAATTTGATAGACTTTTTTCAAGAGTTTTTTATTTTTAATAAACATTGTGGAAGTAGTAAAAGTTCAAATCATATAAGCGTGAAAAAGAAATGCACAATTAATCATGGAAATATCAGCTAATAAACATAACAAATTATTAATTTCGGAATATGATGTCGTATATTTGGTCGTAATGCGAAACAAAATGTACATCCACATCTTTTCGGATAAAGTCTGGCAAGTCGGAGAAATCTTTCCGATTTTCTTCCGGTAATATAATACAATTCACTCCAGCTCTTTTAGCCTGAATGAATCAACAGATTAACTACAGGAAAACATTAAGTCTGCAACGTATAAAAGCAATCGACTCACAATGAGTGCAAAAAAAGATAAAAAAGAAGAGAAACATCCCTTTACCTTGAGCCATATCTACAGGCAATAAAAACCGCTCATAGACCTTTTTTTAATAACAAAATTTTTAAAATATCTACACTTGAATAAACAACATTTGATTTGCGCAGAAATCCAACATTCCAAGGTTAGAAACCTATTGTACATAACTAATAGTCAAACAATTTTTACAAAAATTTTCGTGCTCTTTTAATAAAATAAAATGCTGGAAAATTTCAAATAACGTACAGCAATAACTTTTTCTTTAATTCCACCAACTGGTAATATTCTTCCAGTAAGAGAAATTTCACCGGTCATTGCAACATTTTGCCGAGCCGGCTGATTCAAAGCCAGCGACAATAAAGCCGATGTTATTGTACAACCTGCAGATGGACCATCTTTCGGTGTTGCACCCTACAAAAACAAATGAACGACTGTTAGCTAGAAAATATCCCAATCTCGAAACTTGTACATAAGATAATATTCCCGTAAAATTGAAACATCAAAAGAAAAAGAAGAAATTGAGACAAACCTCTGGGACATGAACATGTATATGCGCCTTATCGAGAAAATCGTTATTCGGAAAATGATTCCTAAGGATATTTTTAGCGACCGTATAAGCAATACGCATACTCTCTTTCATAACATCACCTAGATGTCCAGTTGTTTCTAAACTACCGAATGGAACGGTTGCATCGGATTTCGATGAGTTGTCTGTATCATTCAATGAATCATTTGAAAATCCACTATCAGTACTTGGATTTCGCGATAATGAAGTTTTAGATATAATTAAACTCCGACGTAAACATGCTTCAATGTATAACGATGAACCACCTGAAAATTTTTGGTATGCTTAAATGTAAAACTATACTATTAACATACTAACAGTATCAGTGGAAAAGAACCATTTAAATACAATTTTAGTAGCTCTTCTTATATTGCTTTTTCTTGGAAAACTGGCAAACTTACCCATAGCTGTCCATGCAAGACCCATTATTACGCCAACCGGTGTTGAATCGTATAGACGATCGCTGGTAAATTTAGGTCTTCCGACGAAGTCTTCGATATTCTGATTGTCAACAACTACTTGAGCAATTTCTTGACTAATTCCACCAGCTATTTTGAAAGCTGCTTTACGAAATATCTGGAAAGTAAACCACACGATATGCATGGATTGCATGACAATAAAAATTAATGAAGATTTAAAAACATCCTGTGATTCACACTGCAAGATACAAAAATTTCATGCAATAAATTCTAACCATTCGCTGACCAATACCTACATCTTAATCTAGCGGATGAATTATCTGTTAAAAATGTAAATGTTAAATCAGGTGAAGATGAACAAATACTGATCTCATCACATTTAATAGTTGTCGACACATAAACCCATAAAGAAAATCGACCTATAAAATCTCAATCTTTCGTCAAAAAACACGGAAATTTTTATATTTACCTTTTCAATATGCTTCTGAAGATTTCGAACACCAGATTCTCGGCAGTAGTGTTTGATAAGTGTTTGTAATGCTTCCGGAGTTATCTGAAGCTGGTTTTCTTCCAATGAGCTGGAAAAGAAAGTTTTTTTGGACATGTGCTAGTTGCACAAACATACCTAGCAAATATCCCTATTTATTTCAATACTAGGAGATAATTTGATGTCACTGACTTTTTATTGCTTGCTTTTTCAAATTCTCATTTTTTTTAATCTCTATGCTGAATTTAAATTTGGTAATGTTTTCAGTCTATCAAAACCACGTCGTCTAAATAAAACACAGGTGTCTTGTACATCAGAAATAATATTAACCTATCCTTTCGACACTGAGGCACCAAATAACTCTGTGCAATATTTAATTTCTCTTCTGCAACATAACCCGATACTTCGATCATTTCCATGCGATCTTTTAGTGGACCAGGAATAGTATCCGTAATGTTTGCAGTGCAAATAAATAATACCTGGAAATACAAGTTTATCTCAATCCAGAAATCAATTATCTAACAAGTTCCATTTATGAATCGATTCACTGAGTTACCTGAGTTACAGGTATGAGCTAAGCAATTCGGTAACCAATTCTTAGGACATTTTCTAGCAAAATAGGCTATCGGACCAACCTTTGACAAATCGACAGGGACATCGAGAAAGTGATCACTAAAATTGGTGTTTTGTTCTGGATCTAACAGTTCTAATAACGCTGATGATGGATCGCCATGATAACTTGTGCCACCAATTTTATCCACTTCATCAATTAAAACTAATGGATTTTCAGTTTGTACCTTTAAAAAAATTAAGAATTTACCAAAAATTTCTAGTTGGAAAACGGAACATACTAAGGTCAAGGCAGAAGCCAGTCATAAAAAATCCAACTTTTTTCAGACACTGAATCATTTTTCCAGGCATCGCGCCAACATATGTACGGCGATGTCCTTTGATTTCTGCAACATCTGTCATTCCACCAACCGAAAATCGAAAGTACTGAAAATTTTCAAAAATTATGAAATTTAACTTGATACAAATATGTTTGGCGATAAATCTGATAAAAAATCCTACCTCCCTATTTAATGCTCTGGCAATTGATCGTGCAATACTCGTTTTACCGGTGCCTGGCGGTCCATGTAAGCATAAAATTTTACCACTTACTTTCTTTTTAAGTATACCAATTGCAATGAATTCCTAAATAGTACAAGATAAAGGATAAAAGTCACTTTTATTTTCTAACAAAATGTTGGAGTTATTCACATATGAAAGAGTAAAATCAGAAAGGAGAAAAAAGGGACAGAGATAGAGGTTCTAAATTTATTCACTTTTAACAACATACCAAAATTCGATCTTTCACATCTTTCATTCCATAATGGTCTTCATCTAGGACAGCAATCGCTCTATCCAAATCAAGCACATCCTCGGATGTCTTACCCCATGGCATATTTGTTAACCAATCCAAATAATTTCTAGATGATAAAGAAGCTCAAAAAAAAAAAATCGAAATTCATTAGAAAAGAAACAGCGTCACGTAAATCCATACCTTGCAACTGAAAATTCACTGGAATGTGGATCCAGAAAAGACAGTTTGGTTTGTTCTTCCTTAATTACTTTCATTACATATTCAGGAACATTAAGGTTTTTTATGCGATCTTGCATTTTTTCCGTCAAGGCTTCTTTGTCATCCTTTTCTAATCCAAGTTCTTTTTTGATTGCTTTCAGCTAAAATTTTTCAAATGAAAGAATTTGAAAACTCTAATCATAAAAAAAAAATCAAAAACGTTCCTAAGTTACTTCAAATTCCAGGAATGGTATAGGTTTGCCGGAATAATCAAAACCTGGGCAGATAATCCTTACTAAAGAGTTAGAAAAAAAAACTGATTTACCACCTCAGGCTTACAAAATCTTTGCATCACTGTTTTTACTGAATATATAATATTTGAACAACTGTAAACAAAATCAAATCTCAAACCATATCCAATACATTAAAAATCACCTGTTCATTCAAAAGGAATTTACGATGTTGATCATGAACTTTCTTTTCCACATCCTTATTAATATCATGTTTCAGTTTTGCGACTGTTTTTTCCTTTTCAATCAATAGCAATGCTAACTTCAAACGATTTTCAATCTAAACCAAAAAAATTACAGATCTCAAATCTCTAAATACAAATCCGTACATAAAATCCAATATAATGAGAAACCCAGGAAACTTACAACTTCTTCATCCATCAAATTTTGTAAATCGCTTGGATCAGCGCTTACAAGCGACCCAACTAAATCACATAGATATACAGGATTGTCAACCACATTCCTTGATGGATTTGCCGTTAAGCCAAGTTGCTGTGCAAACAATGTATTATATTGCATTACATCACGAATCGTACTAACTATAGCTTGCATTGTTGCCTGAAAAATTTTAAATACCGTTTTAATAAAAATGAAAAAAGAAATCATTCAACTCTAACTCAAATTGACCAACTAAAATTGAAATACAGTTCTTCGCTACTTTTATCTGTCATCATAGGTAAATTTCAGTTTCAAAGTATAAAAAAGTTTGCCAATAAGGATATAAAATAAAGTGTATGCCTAAGATTTGAAAAACCAAATCATTTTTAGTCATAACGACATTTCACATAATCAATTAAAAATAGAACAGTCTATATCAACTGTAAAGATAAAATTTACTTTAACTTCTGTTGTCCTTTCAATAGGTTGCGAAACAACATTTTCGGTCCGAGCTAAAGTAACTGCTGAAGATGCAGTTAACGAAATTTGATCTTTTCCCTTTTCCTTCAGTAGTTTACGACGCTCTTGACGTGCCCTTCTGCCGTTGATTTTTCCAATATTTTCACTGAACAGGGCAAAAAATTTCATTGAAAAATTTTGGGAAGCTGGAAGCAAGATATTTTTCAGTTATTATATTAAAATCAAGAAAAATTCCCTATAAAATGTAAATGATAGACGAAAATCTACAGAATCAAGCTTACTATGAATCAACATCATCAGCAACCGGTTCTAAAATGCGTATGCGCCTTTCAGCAACCAGAACCAATTCTATTTTGTCACCATTATCACCCATAACATTGATTTGTGCGAATGATCCCACTGAATGAAGTTCAGACAAGGATTCTACTGTTTCCGATTCATTCCTGAAACTGGTTCAAAACAATGACAAAGTCGGCTGAATAATCATAATAACGGAAATCATTTAACCACAAACACCGGCTTTATACCTCTCAAACTTTCATCTAAAAAACTTAAACCAATGTTTAAATTACAATGATGGGTTTTCCTATATTTGTTTGTATTATGAACATCCCCTCTCAATTAACTGAATATGATATTCCAGCAAATTAGCTAGGTTTATGTCTCAGTTAATAAATCTCTGCATTAGCCCAGCCTCAATACACATACAGATAACCTACAAACTTATCATCCTTATAATCTTCCTTCGATTTAGATTGTAGGTTTTTAATTCCAAGCTTCACAACAGCAACCATTTCCAAATGTTCCAAATTTATAAGCCAGTTCCTCCTATTCAAATTATGCAACACCGTGATTTCGTCACTACTTGTTGTTAAACCTGCGTCATAAAGAAAAGTTAATCGAAAAGAAAAAACTGACAAACAACTTACTCAGGATCTTTTTTCATGAAAACTCCAACATACGGTTGACGCATTCGTACCTTCCTTCTTAACAATTCTTTTAGTATTTCGTCTTTAGCGACCTTAATGAAATTTTCAAGATCATAGTATATTCTCTTTCAATGCTTCAGTACTACACTACCTTAGTTTAAATTAATTGACATTCAGAACATATCTTTTTTCCTTTTTTTAGGACTGTTAACTTTGCTTTATATATTTGTTTCTTTAGAAACTAGACGAGTGATATTTTTTGCTGACTTCAGGAAATACACCAGAGATGTAAACTTTATTACTGAGTGACTAGTTACTGTCCTTCGTTTATAGAACTTCTTAAGATATTTCGAAAACCTTAGAAGTATAAAAATGCTTTGTAAAAAGCTGAAATGTACTTACAGTAACCCGTGTGATAAAGCCAGGAAAAAGTGGTTTTCTTGAGATGGCAATAATTGGTACAATAGGCCAAACTTCCGGAACTGTTATCGTACTCATTGGCTGAAAACGCATAATTTATATCCTTAAAATCCTCTCGAAGAAAAAAAATTTTTTCAAAAATGAAGTTATACTTCGAAATCAATCTTAGGTTCCCTGAAAGCTAATTGCGTCTGCAATTAAAACCAAAACTACTTACTCCCCCTAACATATCTTCAACCTGTTCCACGATTGCCGTATCCTTATTTTTTGTATCACTCGAAATTTTATCATCATCATCATCATCTTTCCCACTTTCATTGGGACTAAAAAGAAAAAAGTACAAAAAAAAAAAAAAAATTGTTATAGTAATGGCAATTTTGTAGTAGTCTTTTACTTTTTAAGTCAAACAAATAATAAATAACTTTGTTAAGACAAAAAAAAATTTCTTTACTTGCTGTAAAACCGATGGGATGTAATAATTGGTCGTCGGTCTCCGCAAGAAGCTAAAAGATGTCGCCCTGAACAGCTATAGCTTCTAGATACTGCAACGTGATAAGGTTGAATCGAAAGCGGTCTTAACTGTTGATAAAAACGACTACATCGTTCGAAATTTCTCAAGCATCGTGTCGTTGCTTGCAAAGATAGGCGCATATATATCCTACAACGATGAACAGTTTTCCAATTAGTAAGAAAAAATATGGATTTCCGTTCTAAGGATCTTTAATTAGCAAAACTTACAATAAATTATATCAAAACATTTAAACAGCTGACCACTCTCAAGAATAAAATTGACGATCTCTTGATCTCCCTCAAGACTAAAATCGTTTATTGAATTTATTTTCGATTTAAGGCAGAATGCAACACAGAAGGTTATGGGAAGTATAAAGCCATAAAAACAAGGATATTTAAAAATGTGGAGTTCCTAATTAAAATCAGAATCACCAATACTTTACTCGCAATTCTGACTCATTTCTGAGTATTCTATCTGATATGGAAATAAATCCATCTCGAAAATAAGTATATCAAGCCATGATTAGACTATAAAACAGCTATTAAATAAACACAGCTAAGAGAAGTAAATTTTATTGATCTTCTCTTGGAAAAAAGCAACCAATCAAAAAATAGCCACGATACAAAAACAAAAAACAAAAAAGTTAATGATTAAAGAGGAAAACAAATAAGTGGAAAAAAATCTAAAACAAAAGACTACAAACTATTCCATTTATTTTGTTTTCTTTTTTTCTTTCGATGAAGCATTTGCAGACGATGGTGTAACTGTTTGAACGGGTTGCCACTGTAAATTGGTAGATCGAAATTAGAAATAGAAAACTTAAAGTAATCGCTAAAGTAAGCAATGAAATATCTAAGAGAACAATTTATGTCGAAAATTTTCATGAATTACGAAAAAATCTGAAGTACAAAAGTTCGGTCATTATATGCTGTGGATATAAATGATAGAAAGATAGCACTTACATGTATTGGATTACGTCTCAAATATGGCCATGGTGGTATAACAAGAATACATGATATAATAAAGCCACAGCATAATGTATAGATGGCGTATGATAGTTGCTCCGTAACATAGCCAATACCATATCCAATCACAGCCGTTAACACTAATATCAACTATAAATGGTAATTTAAAATAAAATTTCATAGAATTTATAGTTGCCAAGGATAAAAATTCAGAGATTTTAGCGATGGAATCTACAATTTATGTATTTGAAAGTTAAACATGATTATAATTATGCAATAATTAAATATATTTTCAAATAATTCCAACGGAATAATTCCTTATCATAAAAACTTTAATCCGTTTTGATAGCATGAATGGTATCCAATTCTTCAAACCATATCTCATATAAGTACCGAGATAAAAAATTCCACTGGATTTCTCCTGAACTATGAGAAACTATAAAATTCATCTATTAAATAAAACGATTAATGAGTATATTACCTGAAAAATTCGTTCCGCTCTTCGCTGTCCAACAAAATCAATATATGTGGAAAATTTTCTTAACGATGGCGGTAACATTTGTATTAGCCCATCCATTTTTCCACTACCTTAAATTTATATGACCCATTTTTTGCCATATTTGCATACGGCATAGTATAAAAATTGAAGACAAAGAAAGAAAACAAATCAAACGGTTTTCTCAAACTTCAAAAATCGTTTAATCATAAGAAAGATACAAAATTGAAATCACCACTGTCATCATCATCGTCATTAACGGAGAATGTTTTAGTTAAGCATCTGAGAACAATACGCGATGTAACAAAAAATAACACAAGAAAAATAAGCAACTGTTAAGTATAGCATTCCAAAAAATACAAAATAATAACAATAAAAGAAAATATTGCAGAAGGAGAAAGGGAGGGAAACGGAGAGAGAGAAAGAGGAAAAGTGTGAAAAACTACAACTGATTCCGTACGATATTTATAAAGATATCTCACATCTAAATACATCTAAGTGGATTTTCAATAATCAAACCCCTAAATTCACTTCCTTTCTTTCATATTTGATATTGAAACGAAAAAAAAGTTATTTATTTTTGAAATGAATCCGCACCAAAGTTTTTTGAAAATTATTCTTGGAGAAAGAAAAAAACACCGTTATTAACTACATAAATAATGAAGATCCAAGTTAAGTGGATCGCCTATTGCTAATAAATTATTGCAAGCAAAATGTCAAATATCATTTTGCTGCGAAAATTTCACCAAACATTGCAATAAAGCTTACGATTACGTAAAATTTTAATAAGAAATTTTAAATTTTCATAAATCTTAATACAAATTCTAACATAATAAAATGATATTTGACACGAAACGACATATGATATTCTTACGTAAACAAAGTCATACCATTCGAATTTTAACTTCAAGCCTACTTAATTGATCAATGCAAGATATAAACCAAATACGTAATGTGTAAACCTTTAAAAGAACACACAGAAGTCCGAAGTTTGACTTTTGTAAAATTCGCACTATTCCCGTTCATCGTTCGATAATTGTTTGGAGCAATACGCTTACGTGAAACGTGTTCGTACGTCGTTGCTCATTAATTTTTATATCCCATTTATTGTTGTTTTTTATATTTCACTTATTGTTACAATACAATAAAGATTAATTTTTATATATTTCATTTATTGATGTTTGGTTTTGTGCTTCTTTTCTTTCTCTTAAAAATTTGATTGTCTCTAAATCATGAAAAAAATTGTAATAAAAAGATTGTACTTTCATACGACTTACTTTTTTCTTTCTAAAAAAAAAACTTGTGGTTTAGTTATATTTTTCAAAAGATTAATAGACTAATGTCTGGTAACAATGAAGAAGAAAGTGATTCGGAAGATGACGAAGAATATGTACCATCCGATCCCGACGATAATGAACAGAATGAAAGTGGTGGAAGTACTGGCGGTGATGGTGTTACAGTGAACAGCAATGCAATGTTAGCATTACAAGAATTAAAGTAAGCAGTTATAATTTTAATTAAATTTTGATGTTTTGAGTGATTTCTTGGCTGATAAGTAATGATCTCCGATAATTTGGCTTCTTTTTTTTATGGAAATGAAGTTTATAGATTCCGAAATTTACGAATTTAGTGGAGTAGTTATAAGAAGATATAAGTCATTGTTTGATCTTTTGTTGGAGCTTTGTCTCTTTAATTTCAAAACTTCTTGCATGATAGATGACATATATGATTTTTAATGATTTCACTATGCTTTCTTTCTAGATGTCTTTCATCTGCTATTTTCCTTTTTTGCTGTTAACTTTATTACAGCAAATAGGTGTGAAGTTTACTTTCGGAATTTATGCCAAAAGTAAGTCAAATAGCCAAATTTGACTCTTTTGAAAACGTTTTTTTTTAATTTATCATTTGAAGAGAAATGAATAAATCAGAGGAAACGGAAGATGAGCGAGCGCGAAGGTTAAAATTATTGTTTGAAGAATTCATCGGAGGAAACGATGCTATACCAAAACCGTCAACTAATGAAACTTTACCTACGTAAGATTTTTATGTGACTTGGAAACGATTTCTTTATTTTCATATTCTATGTGTTTAAAATTTAGTTCAACTGCTGATAGTGAACGAGTACCGATGAAGATATGTGAAATTCCGAAATTAGCTGCAGAAACGGTTGACAATATTTTTGATGGCGTACTGGACAAGGGAAATGTTTCGTAAGTTCCATTTCGAGATTTATAGTTAATCAATTCTTGGTAAATGAAGTAGCTAAACTAGTGATTAGTTGGAAATGAGTCATATTGTTTTGAAAGGCTAGTGCTTTGGTTGATGGGATATTGTGGCACTGGAAGTATACAGTAATTAATGTAGGTCTTTTTGTTGTGTCTTATTGATCTGTCAGTTTTCAGATCGCATTCATAATTTGATCACGGCTCTTATTTTATTTTTTTATTTCAGATTGAAAAATAAACCAGAACTTTGTAAAACGGAGGAGAAGCTGTCCGGACCATTACAATGTGAAAAGTTAGTGCTTACGAATGAAATGAGGTAGGCAAGATTTTGAAAAGTTAACGCTGATTATTACCAAACATTTAGGAGAAAAGCTTCGGATGGATTAACAAGCGCAATCAGTGCCTTGTCGAAGAAATCAAAAGTGAGTGTGCTTGAAAAAACAGCGCAAGATTGGAGAGCTTTCAAAAATGAAACAGGAATTCAGGTATCTGCATTATTATTGTTTTTGTTTAACAATACTCTTGGTTGCATTCTAGGCTAATGTTCCAATTGTTATTATTATTTTTTTTTTTGAGTGAAATTCGTCTCAGAATGATGAGAATCTTAGAAGGGTGTACTGCGTTCATGAAGGAAGGTATGAATTTGAAATTCACTGCAAAAATTAAAAATTACAGGAAGAATTAACCAGTCATAATAGAGGAAAACAGGGTTACGTTGATCGTGTGGAATTTTTATCTCGAACAGATTATCGGCAGTTTGAAATGGAACGTGATGCTCGTAATGCTGCTCGTGAGAAGAAATAATCTGCTCTACCATATATTATTGGCTTTAGTTTTCTTCACAGGTTTTTGTGATCTCATGAGCGAGGAAAGCAATCAGTCTTCACGATTTCTGTGGCAGCGATGATCCTTTCGAGTTGATCTGTTTAGCTGGTTGCGTCGTAAATGGTCACTCATCAGGAAACTTGGATCATTTCATTGTTTATGGTATAATAAAACGACTCGAAGTTATAAATCAAGAGAGAACGACTTCATAAATTGTTCTTGATTTTACTGCTAATGAAAACTTGTCATAGATTGCATTACTTAGATTTACCTGGCAATTCTATGCTTAGGCCTAACATTAGCCACTAATTTGTGAATATTATGAGGCCAAATATGATTGCTGTCCATCACTGCGTGACACTTATATTACTCATAAAAATTTAATTTTCAAATCTTTCAAAAATTTTTTTTGATTTTTATTCATTTAAATATGTATCAATAAAGCTGATTTATGCATTGTTCTTTCATTTTATCTCCATTTAGAAATCTTTTTCCTCTTTTTTGAAAGCCTATTAATACCTTTACTTTTTTTCTAAAGCGCATCCGAATGATGTACTATAAATTAATCTACCGAATTTCATATTTATCGATCATTCCCTTTGCGAGAAATACCTGTCATCGAAATAAAATTAAAGTATTTTACATATTTTAATTTTTTATTTAAATACCCGTAATTAAAATAAAATTCTACGCTAGGTCGGAAATATAATGATCATCGTTTTTTTTTTTTTTTCAGTGAATAAGAACGTTGAGTTTCTCTTTAAAGTGCGCGTAATATCATAGTTGAAAGGCTGAAAAGATCAAGAGATAACAAAAAAAAAATACTGATAAGCGGTAAACAAAAGGGCTTCAGTTTTCATTATATTTTTAACGAAAACAAAAACTACAAATATACTTTGGTGAATTTTATTGAGGAGCAACACAATAAACATTTTACAAGAAGTAAGGTGTCATGCTTAGGAGGCGGCATATGCATTTATAATTCTAGCATGAAAATGCGTTGGAAAGAGGACAGGCGTAGAGAAGAAAGAATTAAAATAAAGAGAAAAAAAATACGGAGTTCTGACAGGCGGAAGTTGTGCTTTATAAAAGGATGAATGGAGGACAGACCGAAAAAGCAAAAAGGAATGAGAAAAGAGCACAAAAATTTGCTGAGTGAAGAGAATTTCTCTCATTTTCAGTTTTGATAAAGTACATACAAAGCAAGGCTTTCCATAAAAGTTTTACATATTTTCGTGACTAATTAGATCAAACTATTTGTCTACCAATTCCTTCAACTTTTCTCTCTTTTTTTTTTTCTCAATGCTAAACATTCCATAGTAATCAAATGACTGCACATTACATGTCCAATTTCACTTCAGTTTCAGTTCGGTTTCACATGTGTCTCAAATTCTTGACGCACTGCTGAAAAAATGAGAATTATTTCTTAAATTTTTCACATTGATATAGGTATCTCTGATTATTCTAAAATTTACACTTTCTTTTTGTTCATATCTCTACTGCAAACATTTTCCAGTCTAAATTGCAAAATAAAAAATCTGCTTGAATTTTCAGATCAATCTTTTTCTACTGTAAAATCTTTGAACACTATCTGATAAATATATCTGCTTCATACATCCATTATTGCTAAATGCATATACTCTTTGAAGAATAATGTGCTTGAAGAAATGACTTATTCTGCATTCAAATTATTAGTAAAGTTTTATCAGTCATTAAAGTAACCCAAATTATGGGCAGAATAATTGGTGAAATAACAGCTGGCACACTCTTTAAAACCGTTAGCGGAATGGTCATTGAAGTAACTGTTACTACAACTACAATTGCTGATATAGAATATTGCAAAATCCCATAGCTAATTTGCCTTATTTCCAATATTTTTCAAAATCTTTTTTGGGAGAAAGTAATTTAAAATCTTGTTCAAATAATTCAAAAACACTAATTTATCTCTCATCCTTTCAATTAAAGAAAGAAGAATGATAGTATTATTAAATGAAAAAGAAAGAGCAAACCATCAAGTTTATTTGTCAAATTTTCAGTCATACGACCCATTTGTTTCTCAATAGCTGATTGATGTTTTTGCATAAATGACTGTATGAAGCGATAGTAAACTTTCTGCGCACCTCTTGTCATTGGCAAATACAAATATAACATGAAGACGCACTATAATTAAAGAAAATTTTGCTTTATTTAAATTTTTTTGAAAACAAAATAAAAAAACCTGAGAAAAAATCTTTTCAATCTCTTGAAAAAGAAGAAACTGAAGTACTAAAAGATATAAATTAACATATACTCAATCTATAAAGCGAATCAGCTATCAAATGGAAATAGTTCCATTACAAATCTTTTCATTGCACTTCCAAACATCACAGCATTGTAATAAAAGTAAAATTTGACAAAAAACAATTTTTCTAAAAACGCATGTTTTTTCCCTAAATAAAACAAGAAATTTACTCTAACAAAAGTAATTAAGTGCAGAACAAGCTGTGGCAAATGATTAATTACATACGGGATAGAACTTTAGTCGTTATGCATATTTTTCTAAATCGGTACTTTTCATGATGTCTCAGATGTTAAACAAAGGATAACCTAACAATATATTATATTAGGATTATTACCATGTGCCAAATCAAACAGACAGCTTCTATATTTTAAAACCTAATGTAACGAACATGAATTAACCTAACATCATTTTAGAAATGCATAAAAAGTCAAATAGTTATCTCGAATTAATCTAATACTATTTTGATATCATAAGCACAACAAGTCTAGAATCTTTAAAAATGTCAAATAACTTAATGGTTGGTAACACCAGCTTTTTATCAGTTAAATATCTTAATAGTCACTTTCATATTTTTAAATTTTTTTAAAATACATCTCCTATCTAATATCACTCAAATATCTAATTTCCACACAGCAAAACCAAAGAAAAAACGATTTTTATATAAGAAATCAGTAACAGAAAACAGTTTTTAAAAATTGGAATAAAAAATATACCTTGAGAAGCCAATAGATCGGGAAATATACTACGAACGTTTCCGAAAAGTGTTCTACGATGCTGAACAATGCAAAGAGAACCCAATAGGTCAGCCATTGTGCGCCGTCATCCTTATGATAAGCTTCGATTGATCTGATTCTAAAAAAATCAATTTGTTGATGACACTATAGCTACCTCAATTTCTCGCTTTACATACACTTTACAAAATAAAAAAGCTCAATATCATCCGATATTTAAACCGATATTTGATAAAACTTAGTTGTTCACTTTCTTCAAACTATATAATTCTATTCCACATAAGCAATCCCAAAATTATTTTACAAATTAGCCTACAAGCAGTTCCGCTTATATTTCTTTCTTTCTCCCTCTCTTTTTCCCTCAAAAAATAAGCAAATGCAATAAATTTAATTTTAAACAAGGCAAAAAGGACAAAAAGAATATCGTTGGATGTAGAAAACTAAACGATCAGAATTACGGATAATCTAAATTAAAAGTGATTAAACTGGAATATTTGACAACAAATATTCTATCGTTTTACGTCAGTTAGTGTAAAGGCTACATCCAATAGTGTCAAATAATAGAAGATTTGTTACACTAATAGCAGTTAGCATATGTATCATTGTATTAGTATATGAAATGACTAATAGTATAAACTGATTTGTTAAAATAATCCTCTTAGCAAAGTTATTTGAATAAGTCAGCTTGCCTAGCAGTCATTTCACAAATTCTAAACATCATTATTGTCTTATTCATTTATAATAAGAAATGAAAGCACGGAGATACACTTACGAGATATATGTCGGATAGACAAAGCCAATAATATTGCACAAAAGTTCAGCAAAAGCTCCAAATATCAAATACAGAGCATGAATTCCGACAAAACCTAAAGAAATTTCTTCTTTTTTTTTTTTTTTGTTTGATAAATATCGTGTTAACATATATAGCACAAGGTTAATCTTAATCAGTTTCTAAAAAAAAGAAGTTGGGAGCATTTTTTGAGATTATCGTAATCAGATAAGAATTATGACATAAAAATTAAAATTTTTAATATAAATTAAAAAAATATAGAGAATTCTCAGACACTGAATTTGGAAATGAAACTTATCACTGGTAAACGAAATAATGGAAGAAAGAAAAAAGATTTTAGTCATATAATGATTATTTTAATACAAAATAAACTTTATTATTTAAGCATTTAATGTGTTTCCTTCTCGACAACATTTTAAATAATAAATCATCAACAAAATATCATCAAGACAACAATAAAATTTTCCTTATAAGCACTTTTAACTAAAACTAACCAAGTACAAGAATATATATAAACTAACCAAGTACAAGATGTAATCGCTTAATTCCTGCTTTTGCTTCAATTTGCGCCAACAAATTCGTCACAGCATTGTCCTCATGCAATTTTTTATCCACATCTTGTAATAATTTATCGACCGCAGGTGGAAGCGGCATTTTCGTTCACTTTACAATACAGTTATTCTGAAAAAAAAAAGTTATAAAGTTTATTTATTAAGAAAAAAAAGCAAAATAACAATAGGCAATAATAAATGGCATATACTATCAATGTTAAATTATAAAAAAATACATAATTTGAGTCATTATCAAAGAAAAAATATGCTGCGATAGACGCAGTTAAGCAATTAATACAGTTAACCACTATTTAATTGAACATAATTAATATTATATATACATTTATTTATAAAAAATTTTTGCAAATATTTAATAAATATTTTAAGAAAGAATTAAACATAGAAGTTATTAGAAAAAATTAATTAAATGCTAAGCAAACTATTGTTTACATAATGTAAGAAACTAATTAAGAAATAGCTTAGGAAACGTACAATTCATCGGCTCGTAATTAATCATCCACATGCTTATTGTGGATATTATTTGTTACAAATGATTAACAGTTAGTGATAATAACTTATCAAATAACATACTTTTTTCATAGCTTATAAAAAGAATTCAAAATATACCGATAATAAGTTTATAAGTGACAATAAGAATTGTATGGTATCTTATTATCAACTAAATGACTTATAAAACATGTATAACAACTGAAATTGATCTATGATACTGAAATGTTCTTCTGAATTTACCAAGCAATTTTGTTAAAATTTGTTAATCAAACACCGATAAAAGCGCACATACACAGAGTTGATTATGAGGCTAATTTTAAAATTAGGCATAACATTGGAAACTTTAAACTTTTCAATATTCTTTTTAATAATAAATTAATCATTATTCTTAACCATAATTATTAGAAATTGTAAATCTTTTAGTTAAAAACGACTTTAAAAAACCAAAAATGATGAAAAGATATATAAACTATAATGAGAAAGAAAAAGTTGGAAAAAAAGAAAAAGATAACAGTAGAATGATGATGGAATACATGTCGGAAAAAAACAAATAGATAATGTATACTTAACTTAGATACTTGAAACACTCCAACTTAAACTACTCCCGTAATATCTCAACTTAAGTAATACTCAAATTTAATTTACCTATATATTTGATAGCTTACTTTTGTTTATGAGTTGAAAAACGGAAATGGAAGGGATGTGTAGGCACTATCCGTATTGTCGCAAAAAGGAAGAATAAAAAAAGTTAACACATGATTTTATAAAAAAAAAAAAAAGTAAAATAAAATGTAGAAAAACTTCCTTTTTCCTCAATAACTATCTGAAATTTAGAAAAAAAAGAAGAAAAGAAAAGAAGAAAACGATTCAATTTTTTTAGCCAGACAGATTTACGAGTAATTTCTTCAGCTTTCTTTATTATTGTCTCTCTCTTCCTATTTCGTAAAAGGAAAATGAGACTATACTACAATAACTATCAATTTGCATAGAGATAAACCATTGTTTAATAATTTATCAATAGCTAAAAATCATTCATAAATAACTTTTTATACATTTCATTCAAAAACAATCATAAAAACGAATAAAAATTTTCCCCTTAAAAAAGTGCATAATAAATGAAAAGCTAATATAATATCTAAGTTTTATAGAAAAAACAAAAGAAAAAAAGAAGGAAAAAAGAACTATAAATAATTCTTAATTAGAAGATTTAAAATTATCGATATAATTAGTTGAATGCAATAAAATAACTCGTTACATTAAATGATAATTTTAAATTTTAACAAAACGATATGATACAATATGTCTGATTAACGATGAAGTTAGACAAGAAATAATGATGAAAAAGATAACAGCAAATGATGAAACATGAGGAAAAACGAGAAAAAAAGAAAGAAAAAAAAGTGACAGAGAAAAGTTTAAAAATACAATACTTCGTCTTCTCTTCCTACCAAATTTCATCGTCTTTTAAGCTATTCATAATAATTACATGCCATTCAGTAAGCGATGAATTATGCTAATGAAGGAAAAAAAAGTATTTCAAATATAACAACTGAAATATTTTCAAATCCCATATACTATACTTCATACATTTTGATAGGTTCAAAAAATTATTTATAAATATTAATGAAAACGATAAGAACGATTGAATATAGAACTGTACAGAAGATGTTATAATAATGGAATTATATTTAAGTATTACAAAATTACTTAAATTTCGCTTTCAGTATTACATATTTTATTCAAATTTCCATGTATACACCTTATTTTATTATTTGTTTATTGTTGTCATTTTTAAAAATTTAAGATTAACTTTAAAAAATCTAAAAACATAACCTTTTCCCCATGAAAGATTTTTCCTTTTTGGAAACTTACTTCAAATTCTATTAAAAAGTAACTAATCACATTCTTAAATCTAAATTCATTTCATAACTTTTACATTTTAAATCAAAATAAATCTTAAAAAAGAAAATTCCTATTTCGTACCAAAAAAGAAAAAAAAATTTTTTTTCTTTTTTTTTTTTTGGTTTTTCAACAAATATTAGAAATAAAACAATTTTTTTATCAAAAAGAGAGAGGGAAAGAGAGAGAAAGAGAAGAAAAAGAGATAAGAAGAATGTAAATATAATTAATATTTGTACACACACAATTATACAGTAATAAAATAAAATTGAAATGAATCAAAGAAAAAAAAGATGAGGACACAATGATAAAACCCATCATAATTTATTAAAAAAAAAAACAATAATTCTACAATATATACAAGAAAAAGACAAATATATACTATCATATAGCATAACTTCATTGGAAAATATTGAAAGAAGCTTGAAATCAAATAAAATAAAATGAAATGAAATACTTCATTTTATTTCAGGCAGCTGTTTAAAATGGATCGAAAAATAAATAAAGAGATGCCTGCCATCAGTGCTCTTCCTTTCATTCATCAACTATATACTGCTTATAACTAGCTAGCAGTTCAGCATTCCTATCAACTTTAACACTAATATTTTGTAATTCACAAACACATACACATACACATACACACACACATATGCACATACATAAATTTAAATTGATCCAACTAATAATCAAGCTAGCTAAAAAATGAACAAAGCTATAACTCAACGTAAGTGTTATCTTATCAACAATGAACATTATGTAACAAAAACTATTTTAATTCATTTTGCACAAACAGACAGAGACAGACAAACGAACGGACATATACAATCACATCTCAATATGTGTATAAGATATAAGTAAAATGAATGAATAAATGAATGTTTCATTTTATATACAATGAAATGAAACAAAATCAATCTTTAACACATTTTATTTAAAAAAAATTGTCGATGAATGGAAGATACTTGAAAGAAATATCGAAATCAACATAAAATCGATGAGAAATAACAATATGGAATAAACAATACGTTCAAGCAAAAAAAAAAAAAAAAAATTCAGAAAAGAGTGGAAAATTAAAGATTTAAAAGAGAAGATGGATTTGTCAGAGGAACAGCGTGTAATAAAGTAAACAGAATTGCAACAGATATGACTGATCTATGATTTTTGTGACAAAAAAAATCGATTGGAAATGATGACCTTTGCTGGTAA
The DNA here is from genome assembly GCF_000002995.4 of Brugia malayi. Lineage (NCBI taxonomy): Eukaryota > Metazoa > Nematoda > Chromadorea > Rhabditida > Onchocercidae > Brugia > Brugia malayi. Next base: position 5,819,613 of record NW_025062477.1, read on the forward strand.
TCAATAAAATCACTTAGCGAATTATCTATGCTTATTTGTGTGAATTAATAAGAAAGAAATGAAACGAAGAATTAAACTTGGATTTATACAGAAAATACTTATAGATAATGAAATTTTAAAATTCTATTCAAACAAACAGTTACACACACATAATTGACATACGAATAATGAATGAATGAAATGATTTCTACTTCGTTTGTTTTTTGCACAAAAATTTATCGTACATAAAAAAAAAAAAGGTTACTGATTTTTTTCTCAAAGAAATAATGAAACAATTTAAAACATCTAATTAGATTAAAATCTTCGTCATCCAAAATCATTTTCCTCATTTCATTTGATGATAAGCACTCATATACTAACCATTCAGTAAAGTACCTCTAATTCTTCATCCTATTCTGCAAAACCTTTCAACATCACCTTCTCTTCACCTCAGACACCAATGTAATTACTGTCACATAAAGGTCACATACACATATAATGAGTTCACCCCTCCTTTTTTCTCTTTCTCCCTCCCTTTCGCTCTCTTTCTCTCTCTTTTCCTTATAATAAAAAGTTCAAAAGAGATAAACTAGCATTGCAATTATTGACTAATAAAGAAGGAATCAAACATGAGGATTCCTATCAATTCAACATAAAAATGATCTATAATCTTTGGATAAAATGGAACAATACAGAGATGAATTTTGCAAAATTTTTTAAATAAGAAGTTGGGAATAAGAAATGATCGATTCATTTAATATCGTATTTTGCTAAATATTAAATGATTTTAGGATTTAATTCTAACAATCATATCATTAGTCGTTTGATTCAGAATTAGAAATAAATATCAGTTATTGTTGTATTAGGGACACTATTATCAAACTTTTGGAATCAGACTAACAATCAATAGGTAATAAACTAACAGATTATGGTAGCACATTCCTGAAAGTCCTGAAAATTTTTGAAATATTTAAAAATTTAAAAACAATGAAGAAATAAAAATACGTTATAACCAAATGAATAATGCTCAACACCATTCTTTATATATGTAAATATAAACGACTTCTATCTATAAATATATGCGCAAAGTACAGAAAGAATATTTAATCAGATGTTCTTTCAAAACATAAAACTATGCAAATGGGGAAATAAGATGAATCACTGATCTCAAAACGTTACATTTGCATAATATATTAAATATATGAAAATAACATTTTGATGAATGAAACCAAAATATGTACCAAATCAAGCAAATATCAAAATTATATTAAGTAAATAATAATCACTCTAATCAAAAATTTAGAATTTTTGCAGATGTGAAGGCTGATTCGGAGAGCCAAGAATACAGATATTGTATGCATGGATGCGTTTGTGTCAAAATATTTTTTTTTCACTAAAACCTAAATTAGAAATCGTAATGTCTATGATGGTCGAAAATTTCATTTTATTTCGTTAACTGTAAGTTCTTTAATTCACTTATAATGTTCATTCCGTTCAATGCTTATAATAGCAAAATTATTCAAATATTTACAATTTTCAGAAAATAACGATAATTTCCTAGCAGTTCAGTACAAAAAAAGGACCCGTAGAAATAGTAAAAATAGTAAATCACAGATCAAGTGCTTGGGTTTTACAATGCAACAAAAATCAAATTTTAGAAAAGAGATTTAAAAATTCAGTAAATCATCCTGATGAATAAACAAAATCCAGAAATAACAATCATTTAATGGAATTTAAAATAAAAACCAAAATACCTCAAATTTTTATTCTCTTCATATTCAGACTCATTATTGTGATTGCCCAACAACTGAGCAATACATTAAAATGTATCATGCACATTTTTCAGCACTCATTTATCTAAAGGTCAATGTCGCACTAATCTATGCATTATGATAAATTTAAAAAGGTTACAAATTTTGGGATGAAAATTCGAAAATTTTTCGAAAATCTAAACGGATCAAGCTATTTTCATATGAGATATAAAACCTGCAAAAAAAAAAAGTAAGATTTTTTCTTTTTTTGATAAATTCCACAGAAGTGCTTATGACAAGAATAAACGAATTTCAGAAATATTCAGAATCGGTTATAAAAACATCTTTAAGTTTAAATCATATTCATCCGGTTTTTTTCGTAACAAATAAAATAGCAGCATAATAAATGACATCTGTGCAAATAAAGAACAAAAATAGCTACTGAATCATTGTTATAAGTTTTTCGAAATCACGAGCAAGGCAATCAGTTTTAACTGCTTGATCACTCAACTGCACACGATCTAAACATATTCTTACTTGGAGCATTAGCTGCTTAATATCATCCGGCGGCACCAGAACAACTTCCATTTTTGATTCACGGATATATTTCATCATCCTAAAAAAAAATTTTCAAAAACAAATTTGAATTTCAAAGCTTCGGCTTGGATATATTAAATCAGTTGAAGAGCTCTTCAATTCGTAGCATGACAAAAGGTGCCTATTTGATCCTCATCTCAATATAAACTCAAGTTTTCAAGATCTGCTTTAACATATACGATATCTTCGCGAATCTGTGCTCCATTGAACACAATAAAGAAACTGAAATTTTCAATCACTCTTTGATAGCAAGTACAATAACTATTAAAAATATCTTACAATTAAGATTAAATTATCTGTTTTAATGAATCCATTTACCGATTATCCATACATGACATTCTTAAACCACGCATCATAAGATCTTCCTTTTCATTTGTATCAAACCATTTCCGAACACGCGCAACAGCTACGTCGAAAAGCTCATAAGGCAGAAGTTCCATATTTTCCATAACTCTTAAGACATCTTTTGCTTCACTATCAAGGCCTTTTTGAAATAAAGCAATAACTTCCTGAAATGATGGAAATCTGAAAATCTTGCAGTGATTTTATCTCAAAGGAATTTTCATTAAAAGATTTCATTAAAAGACAGCAAGTTTTCTGAGTTCGCTTCGGAAAACTTGTAAAACTGACATAAATTAATAATCATGCTTCAACACTTTTGGATTTTCTCTTACTTAAAACATTTCCAAAGCTCGAAACTATACCTTGCTCTTGATTTCGTCAGCACTAAGCGTCCAATCATTAGCTAAGTCATAAACATGAAAACGTAAGTGACGGGTAAATTCTGGTGAACCATTGTGCGAGACACATTTCTTTAAGAATTCCATTCTCTTTTCTCTAATACTCTCTGTAACACTCTCCATTGGAATTAATGGATGAGCATAAAATGATTCAAAAAATGCCCGTTCACTAATTGAATCGAACAAATATTTTGGTCCTGGAGGCCATTCTTCCAGAGTAACCTGCAGATTTTATAGATTGAAACTTCAAGTTCAGCGACTAACAATTATCTCCTTTATCACTGATTAAATCAAATTATTTCGATGTATTAGGAGAAATATTTTACTGAATTAATGATATCAAAAATCAGAATGTTTTGAAGATCTTTCACTTTAGAAAAATTCTAAAAATACTAAAAAAAAAAGAAGAATTTACTTACCCAAAATTATACATCCTCTGTGTTCTGCTCTTATTTTACTCAAGTGCTACAACTAAATAATTGTAATAAAACAAGTAAAACTCTTAACGTTGAACTCTTCAACTGTGTTATCACTCATTATAAAACTATATAAGTAAATATACCTGCAACTCGATCACCATAGCAAGATCATGATGATGACAAACGAGCGGATAATTCACCGGTTTTTGAAGTCCAGCCATGAGACTTAACGGTTTTCTGAAAAATGTATAAACAGCGAAATGTCTGAAAATAATATCTTTGATATTTCAAATTGTATAAATGTTCTTTTTCTATTCAGAATGACACACCTGCATTCCAAAAGGACGAAATTTGCACATGTGGATAAATTTGTGGGGTGTTCATCGTATCATGTTAAACATGTTCTATTTATTTGTACTTAAAATTAGCTTAATGCAACAAATATCTATTGGCAGATTATAAATCCCTATGACTAGATAGCAAAAATTCTAGAACCGAAAAATCCAATATACCAAAAAATGAATGACATCAAGGCTTTTCATCCTTCTTCTGAAAGTTTATATTTGAACTATTTACCTAGCAACAATTTCAGAAAACGCATTAGCAATTCATTTACTCAGTAGATAATTGAATTACGTATAATTACGCAAATTCATAGCAGCATACTTTGGTTTTGTTTGTTTACGCCGCTGAAATTCAAACACTGCCTCAATAAAATCTTCAAATAAATTATAGACTGTCGAAGCACTTGATGAATCCTCATTTGCATCCAATGCTTCTGCAAATTTTACAGAATTTCGCAACAATCGCAAAATCTTTGTACAGCAGTAAGGAAAATGCTCCTGAAACGCAACACATTTATTTTTTCAAAGAACTTTTTATGCAATTTAATTACATGAAGAAAAAAGAAAAGAAGTAGATAGATAAAAAGTTAAATTTTACAGTCAGTATGACAGAGTCTAACACGCACAAAGAAATTCAAAGATGGGAAGATCATTTTTTCGGAGTCAAAGACAGTATATCAAAAGAACATGATATGTCACACATGTTATGTTTTTGCTGACTTCATAACTATTCATATATGCGTTTCCCAAAACTTATGTTGCTTAGCTACGGTTTTTAAACATACTTTAAAAATTCAGAAACTTTTACAAATAAATACTTGCCAGATCTATTCGGCAATCTTCCAATTTTTTGAACCTCGACGATTTCCGATTTAGAAAGTCGTAAATATATCGAAAAGGATGACGAAGAAATGTATCCCATAACATAAAACAGATACCGTGTTGCAATACACCTTTTTCACCCAAAAGTTCAACAAATTTCATCGCTTTCTGAAAAGAACAAACACATAAGGAAAATATAAAAATATTACTTGATTTTATCAACAGAATTAGTAAGCATATACATATAGTCGCTAATATAACTGAACAGAATAAGAAAAAAGTAATGAGAAGTATAGAAAGATAACGGTTAAGTAAAGCAAGATATAGTTATGAAAACAAAATATCTACATTAAGGTTAAAAAAAAAAAATTAAAACAAAAATGCATTTGTTGTTTTGTAATCTACTCAAAAGGAAAAAAAGAAAAAGAGATGATAGAAAAGGAAATACATAACAAAGCTATATAGAGAATTCATACTTCTAACAATTTGTAAGCTTCATTCTTCTCCTTTTGGCGCCTCCATGCACCAACACATTCCCAAGCGCAATCAGATACGACAAGTTCAGGTGAAAGACTTATTGGAAACAATTTACGCAATTCAGCAATTGTAACTTCCCACTTTACTTTAGAATTTACTACCGTCGGATTATCAAAAATATCATAAAGATGTTCCGGATCTAAGTTGAATCCTGCTGACCAGCTACCAATCTGGAATTTTAAAATCAATTAGAGTTTGCAAAAAAAAAGTCATAATCTAGGAACTGTTTCATACACGGATTCTTTTTTTTTTCCTCTACTAATTACCCACCTGTTAGACACGTCTTTTTCATCACCGATCCAAATTATCATTAAACAACACAGCAAATTAGAATTTTAATTTTGAAAAATTTTTATATTTCTTTAATGAATTTTTAAAGATTAAAACGAAATACCTGTTCTCTATAATAAGCTGGACCACCATTAATTAAATCAGAAAGACAGATTGGTAAGTTACCAGGTAATGCTTTAAGAATAATCATGCAGTGCAAATGTCTTAAAAGCAGATCCCACCATTCCAACGTTAATTCCACCTTATCCCAATCCTCATGATATGATTCGTCATTCAATTCACTGTTAGTGCTCATCTAAAATATCAGATTTATTATTAAATAACATGTAAAATTCATGGTAGCATGTTTTCTTCCATACATAATTTGTTCCATACTTTTTCCTTTTTTTTTTTCTCACTTTTGTATTAAATTATTCCCGTCAAATCGTTTCCTAATCGATTTTCAACCAGTTCTACACATATTTTTATTTATAAATATAGAGCACAAAACACTAACTTCGTTTGATGATACGTGCTTTTGAGTGTGTGCGACTGCTCGTGCAACCAAACATAATGTCAAAGCTGCACCAAGTTCTTGGCTGAAAATATTATGTAAAAATTTACCAATGAAAAATTACTTTTATACACTGCTCATAATAGTGATATATTATCATTCTGCGAATAAATTGTAACAAACCTGATTGAGAAAATGATAATCCAAAAAATAAAAAATGAGAACCTGTTAAGAATATTTCGTTCCACTTTGTTTAACCAAGAACGTCCATAAGAATCAAATTTAGGTAAATGCTTACAGAGAATTAGAACACGTGGTAAATGATGAACGAAATCATCACATGGATTCAGCCAATACGCACAAAATGCATCCGCAAAATCCTCCTGAAGTACACACATTACCATTTGATTAGTAGGAAAACTAAAAAAGTGCTATGTTTTAACATCTAATGATCAAATTACATTGTCGCATAATCCTATCATGCTTGATTAATACAGATGAGCGGTGGAAAAATTCATGGGATCATTATGTTATTTCGGAAGTATTTTAATTATAACGATTATCAATGAAGAGTAATTTAAAAAAACACAAAGATTATTCACCTCATATGCAATGAGAACTTACTTCTGATAAGCCAAGTAGTGGTATTATATGGTTTACAAAGTGCTGAATTGTACAACGTCCCGTCAATACACCATTAAAAAGAAGATCGCCGAATGCAACAGTTTTCTTGACCAATCTGAAACTGATCCATCATCTATCACTTTTAATAAATTTATTCAATCGGTTTCAAATGATCGATGCAAAAAAACTACTTGTTTTTCAATCTTTTTTGATTTGATGATGCCATACTTGTTTGATTCAAATCAAAATGTGATATGAATGCAGCAAATGTGAGGTTTCTTTCTTTTGTAGAATCATTCTCAGTACGGTACCTGAAGGAAATTTAATTACAGTTATCCATATAATATTTGCTATACTTCTTGTAAAATATAATATATGGAAATCTATCTTGCAACCTGATTGTTAAGTAAAAAAGGATAATATTTAATTCTTTTTAGAAAACTGAAATCATTGATCATTTCAGTGGTCAAGTCAATTAATCAGAACATAGAGAATCATTATATCCAACGAAGAAATAAAGCTGTTAGTCATAATTCTATAAAATTTTAACAGTTATAAAATTTAACAGTTATTTTTTTGTAAGTTCTACAATAACACAGACTTAGTGTAAACATACTCGGAAATTCGCTGCAGACATAAATTCAGCATTTCTTTATCAATGAAGAGCATTTCAGCAATATCAAAATTTTCACATTCTTCACTGGTCGTGTTCGGCTCTTCATTGTCTATTTTAAGCAAATATATATAAACATCAAGCAACTGTGAAACTGCAGCAGCATAAGTCACCAAATTATCACTATCCGGAGATTTCTTCTGAAAATAAAAAATGCTAACAATTCTATTAAATAAATTTATTAAATAAAGCTAACAATTCTAGTCGTTACTAATTTTCTAGCAGTTATTATCCATAAATATACGATAAAATATACGATAGATAGAAACAAGGAAAGTCTCTGAAGAATCAAAATTTTCAAAATTTTTAATTACATATGTGAAAAAAAAAAAAAAGAAATTAGATTATAAAACTTTTAAAAAATTCAAAGCTTTACATAAAAAACGTATTTCCTTTAAAAAAAAAAAAAAAAAAAAAAAAAGCTGAAAAATGGAAGCTATTTGTTAAATTGTAAGAAAAACGACAAATGATGATCAAAATAAAGCAAACATCTAAAAATAGAAAAGAATAAAACATTAAAGTTATAAATAGTGCAAAATCCAAACCACAGCATGATAACTCTCCACATGTTGTAAAACGGAAGCCATAATAAGGCCAAGTTTGTAACAGTCGACGTCACAATCTCGGCATAGAATATCAATACTTTCTCTCATTGCAGAAGTAGTCTTTAGGGCTCGGAAAAACTGCAACCAAGTTGAAAAATCTTCCACAATGCCATCTTTCATCATTTGATTAATCTGAAATTCATCTGCATCGCATATCAGGATTTTCAATCTTTTCGAGATTTCTCCTGTTTTTTCATGCTTTCGCGTCATTTTTTCAGATACCAATAAATCTTATCAGAGTTGCCAAGATTTAATCATAGTTCAATCTTCATTCCTCATCTAATAGAGGAGATGGAAATTATGTTTGTCCAGTTTTTAACTTTTCAGTTCCCGTCATTTCAACTTCAGTCGTTTCAAGTCAACTTTTCAATTTCAGTCATCTTCCACACCGGCGATTGAGATAGCAGTTAAAAAAAAAAAAAAAAAAGGTAAATTAAAATAGCATACCTTCATCTTCATGAAATAACAGTATGCTTGGAAACAGATTTACAGTATGTACTAACCTCTTTGATAATGCTTGAATCATGAATAGCAGAATCAGTTTCGTCTGATAAAGCACGATGAAAGGGAATCCGCAGATGCTTAAAATATATGGTATTGCATTTTAAATTTAATTGCATTAAAATAAGTTATGTGTCAAATATGTCTTACATAAATCATTCCATTCGACGATAGAAAAAAAACGGAGGGCAAATGTGATGAAGCCCGTTCATCGAAACCTAATAAATGGTCGCTGAGCCGAGGTATACCAATTAATCGGCCATGTCGATCCACTGTAGATGCAAAAACTCGCCTTCCATTCTGAATTTTTTTGAAAAAAGTTGGAAAAAAAACAACAGATGCAATTTAACATATTACTTTAGCCGAAAATAAAGGACGAAATTACTACATCAGATACATAAAAGTTTCCTGAAATAAATCGGTAAAGGAAAAATCAAAAAGTCAAATTAGTAATCTATCTCGATTTGAAATAAAGTCATAAATCCAATCAAGCTATAATAAAGACAGGTTTGAGAGATAAATTTTGCCTTTCCTAAAAAATATATCTCGTGAGATTTCTTACAGAATGAAAAAAATCATCAAAAATTTGCAAACTGAACAATACCTGCATGCTCCATGCTTCAAGCAAACCACGCCGTGGTGCAAATATTACCAGGAATAAAGTCGTCGACGGTTGTACTTCAAGTTCATATCTACTTTTCTTCCGGTCTAATGTGGACATACCTTCCAACCAAGCACAACGTGCATCACGATATCCCTTCCACATCCGTACCATATGACGAGTCCTAATCTATAAATCGTTCACAAATCCTTACATTTCTGTGATCTATTCACTTCCACACATAAATTCCTTTTACAATTTATGGAAATAATTCGGTAAAATGATTAAGAGCAATTTTTGTAAATTAAACACTTTTATGAAGAGTTGAATGATAAGCGACATCACTAACATCAATTAAGGCTACACGAGCTAACGAATCCGTAACTGCAGCAAGTTTATACTTTCCTGGTGCCATATATATGCGTTCACCTTCACGCTTGCCATCAACAATTGATGAGCGCATTGGTATCACCGCACTGGGTTTAATTTCGACAATCGGTTGACGATCTTTCCGGGATGTGCCTATACCCAGAAATGAACGTATGCCAAACGATGGTATGCTCGATGCAACAGACGATGTAAGCTTAAAATATGCTTTTTTCCAAAGTTCAATGTCTTCAGTTCAAAACTGTATAGTAGCAAAAAATAAAAAAGAAAAAGAAAACAAAAAAGACTGTTCCATAAAAAGTCTCTTCAGTTTTTGATTCCTTCATTTTCCATTCACCAGAAAAAATTGAAATTTTATATACCTGATTTCCAAGAGCATATAAAGCATCACTTAAAACATTTTGCGAAGCGCCTGGTGTATGCCATCCAAAACCCACATAGGGTGATCGGCCAACAAAAACATACGTCGAATAAACCGGAAGTGATGAGCGTTCTATTTTAGCCTGAAAGTCTCAAGATCACTAAAATAAATCAAGCACCTGACACTTAACATTAGGCATCAATTATTATATTAAATTAATAGAATTTCAAAGAAGCAATTTCAAAAAATTTTAGCGAACTAAATAAATTATTAGAAAATATCCAAAATTACGCCACTGCCGACAAATGCAAAATAAGTTCAACATGTTTCAGTCTCTACCTTGTAACCCTGAGGCGAAAGTGTTGCGGCACTGTGAAGATCAAACCAAGTTGCTTTCAAAGGACCCGAAATACCGAAATCGACCACATTTATTCCAGATTCAAACTTCAATTTTTCAACGTTTAACTTTGCATGAGCTGCTACTTTCCCGACGTCCATCTCACCGCAGGCAAGCTAAAAGAAAGGAAAATTGATTTGTTAAGTCTTTATCCAACATCAGAAATAGATTCATTTGAAAACTGTATCAGAAACACATTCATTTAAAAACTGTATCCTTTCCTTTAGTATCATTAATTAAATGGCGAATAACCAAAGACAATCAACAAACAAGTGATACCAAATTACATGAATAAATCTCAAGAAAATTAATAACGAGGATACCGATGAGATGGGCTGCCCTGCGCAAATAAAATGCTACAAAGTTATCTACTAAATGACCTAACGAAGAATAAAACTAATGACATATAAGCAGAAAAGAAACCGCGTCTTACTAAAAAATAAAAACAGCTACAAAAAAATTTGAAACCATACTTGATTTTTCGCTGCCTTTAATGCTGCATATAGTGAAAGACCTTCAATACATGTCAAATCAGTTTGCGACAATATCGCTAATTCCTGATTTCCAGCCATCACCGATCTCCCAAGACGAATTTCTTCGATGGGGCTGTAAATCGACAGCTTATATGAAGATGGAGAAATAAGTCGGCACATAAATTCCTTAAATTCATTTCACTGCAGTATTCAAAGAAATATTTACTACTCCTGAAATGTTCAAGTCCAAAAATATCTACAATTTTTTTCCGTTCAAGAATACAGGTTATTGTTCATCAGCCATAGATTTCTTCTATAATTTTCATATTCATCTTATGTATAAATGCTAAATAATTACCTATCTGATACGTAATCCGAGCGTAGCAGTAAGCCTTTTTCTGTAAAAAAACGGACATATCCATTGCTCATTCCAACAACAATTGCCGACCAATCATACAATGATGTTTCCGTTTTTCTTGTACAACTCAGGGGTAAAACACATAAACAACGAATATAAGCCTTAAAAAAAAAAAAAAAAAAAAATTTGCATTCACTGGAAACTTCGAATTCATGGAAGTTGATTGCATCCAGTCTAAGTTAAAGTATACAAAGCTTAAATTAATATACCGGAGGAGACCACGATGAATCAACCGTGTTAAACTGAGCAATTATTTGAAATGTATTGTCTGAAGGATTTTTTTCAATTGAAACAACCTTTTGCGCATGAGCAAAAACTAGTAAATCCATATTTCCTGCAATTAAATGTAGTTAAAACCAGTAATAACTAATAGCTGAGAATACTAAGTTCTTTTCCAAAATCATGGCGGAGGGATGAAGAAATAAATCTAATAATTATTCTGATCGAAGTCTAACCAAAAACAACTTCTTCAGAGATGTGAAAGCAGAAAAATCACACTAATTTTCAATCGTGACAAGTAAAGAATAGTTTTTTGAGAATTACAAAAACTTCCTAATTAATTAAAAAATATAAATAATTTCTGACGATATTTTTCTCTTATCTTTACACTCACCTACGGCTGAAATCAACGATCCTTGTAACCACTTAGAATTTTTGGCAGTTTTTTTGAAATCTTTACTTTCCTTTCGGATGAGGGCAGGGCGTGGATCGTCAGTGTCAACCTTAAATTGTAGCACAAGTAGTGAAATAAAAAAAGACATCATGTTTAGGGAATAATTTTGCTAGATAAAATTCAGAATCCATTTCAGGAACTGTGATGAATAAATTAGTATAAAAGAATCACATCAAATGAACCGAAATCCGTCCAATCAGCAATTCCGGCTTCATCCTCAGTATCTATCCCAGCATTGGAATCATTTTCATCGTCACTTATCCATTCTTCGATAGCTAAAGAAGCAAAATTTCTGTTATTAAAGCAAAAATAGCGTCATTTCTTCATGCCAACATAATTTTCAGCAATTGGCTATTGTAAAAACTATTACTCCTTCATTTCAAAAAATTAATTTTTGCTTGCAAAATAATCACAAAAAATATGTTACCATTCACAATTGTTTACTTGAATGTCTACTTGTTAAACAAAATTCCTCAAAAAAGCAAAATTCATTTACTCTAGTTATACAGTACATTTTAGGAGGCAGACACTTAAACTGGAAAAGCGTGATAAAAATGAACTTTTTTTTTATAAATACCAGCAAAAAAAAAAGATGTAAAACAGAGAAATATTTTTCTTTTTTTTTTTTTTTCAAATATGCATTGTTCGAATATTCATTTCAGAGAAAAAGTTTTGTACAAATCCACATATTTCATATTCTGCAAACAGATGAAAAAAGCTCTGTGCAAATAAAATTAAATCTTCACCCAATATATGCTCTACACTGCGCATATATTGGATGAAAATTAAATTTCAGTCAGACCTTACATACTAGTTAAAAAGTCCAACGTGATAAATTTCAACAATTTCACTTTTTTAGATCGATTTGTGAAAGTGGTTTAAAGGCAATATTTGATTCTAAAATTCTTCATAATATAGCAACGCTGTATATGATTTATGACGAAGAATGCATCAAATATCTTATATTTTATACATAAAATAAACACTCATTAGTAAAAGTAGATAAAAAACTTTACATACGAATAAAATAATTTGCATACCGCTTTTAATGACATAATCAGATGTATCGGACATAAAATAGCGTTGAATTAACAGAAGTTGTTGTTCTGTAAGTGCATATATCTCTTTTAGATCTTTACTCATTTTATGTCTGAAAACTGAAAGCTTTTCATAAACTAACATTTAATTTATTTTCATAATTTATTCGTGTGCAATTAGGGCTTCTCGCACGTAAGTCGTCTGACCGAAGTCAACTTTTCCAAACATAAATTTAGTTATCCTCATTATTAATTCATTTCTGATGTTTTTAATATATGTCCTTTTTTGTATCCATTCAAAATAATTATTTAAATTTCCCTGTGAATATCTGAATGATATTGGAAAATTCACAGAAATTGTTTTTGTCTATGGCATACATTTCTTTCAATTAATTAATTATTTTAATAAAACATCTCAAACCATTCTTTTGCATTCTAAATTTCGATTTAGCCTTATTATTAATCGATTTCGGTGCAAATAAAGCGTATGAAAAGTGAACAAGTAAACAAAATGATTGCAATACATACTGTAACATGAATGTTACATTTTTAAAATATGCTAATTATGTAGATGTTTCGAATTGCATCAGACGTATTTCTATTGAATAAAAAATGTTTGCTGTAACACAAACTAAGCACAAACTAAAATACATTCATTCGGAATAATTCCAGTACACATACACATACACGTGGATACACACGGATACGTACGTGCATGTACACACGCACACGCAGACAAATATTAGGCTTTTATTACATCATTGGCTATCTGGTTCTCGACCGTTGGTGTTCCGATGTTTAAAATAGTTGGTCTGAGGTTAGATTAAACTAAATCAAGCTAAGTTCTCGAGAAATTGCAGCAATCAAGAGAGACAGAGACTGATAAATTTAGAGAAACATGTTGGAAAAGGAGAGACGAAGATTGTTAGGAAGCGGAGAATCTTTTGTATAATGTAGGACGCCGCTATTGTGTTTCTGATTAATTAGTTAAATTAACAGTGGTAGTTTTGGGCTGTTTTGTTGTTGTTAAGGTTGCTTTAATAAATTAGAAATGAAAAAGTGGAAATAATTGCCATTTTCGTATTCTTTTCATTATGGAAATAAAGAGTGATAAGAGAATGATAAGAGTTGCTAGATAATTTTTTGCCAGGAAATGACAAAAGTTTCTTCTAATTCCATTTCGTATAATATTTGCTGTAAGATTTTTGAAAAATTATCGAAATTGCTTGAATTTGATGTCTATCAAATTATGACATTGTTAGTTTTACTTTTCTTTTCACTTACAGGTGAAAAGAAAAGTAAATTCCCAGAGATCATTTTGACTATTCATAATCGACACATGTTTTTATATCACTTTTCCAAAAAAAAAAAAAAAAAGGAAAAAGCTCTTACTATATAATCACTTCTTTTTTTATAAAATTCGAATCATTTGTAACTGTTTAATTATAAGAATTAATTGTGAAAATAATTTAATCTTTAAATATTTTCTGATTTGACATGAAGTACGTGTATTATAGTAAACTACAAAATTCGAAATCATTTTTCGTTTCTAAATATGCATATCATTATAATCATTAAATAAGCTACTAGCATTCATATTTTTCTGTAATTTGAGACTACCTCATTTCTGGTTTCACCTAACTGTTTAATCTTACTTTTTTATCGTATCAGTTAATCGTGCAAGTGCTTCTTCATTAAAATTGACTGAAATCTTTTTAGGTGAGGTCATTATGATCGAACTATTTACAATTTTTGGTAAAGGTGGTATTGTGTTATGGTGCTTCCAAGAAGGAGGACAGCTGTTCACTGATTCAATCAATCAGCTGATCAGGGAAGTTCTGATGCAGGTGTATCCTTATTACTTTGATATAATCAGTAGTATGAATGAGAAAAACGTAAGTATATTCTGAAAGAAAAATAAGTGCATTATCATTTCAATATCAAATTAGATCTTTGTTATTTCGCCAAGAAAGAAGTGGCTAGGTGGACAGTACGAACAAATAAATTTATGTATGTATTTTGTAAAAGATTGGGTTAAAATGAGGTATTTCATGAAAAAGACTAGATGAAATATTTAGTTAACTGCAACTTCATGTTGCCAAAAATGAAAAGAAGTGCAATCGTAGATCACATATCAGCTTGATTTTGTAGAGTGTTTTTGTATTTAGTTAGCTTAGTTTTTAACATCAGCTTGTATTTCTCTTGATATGCGTTTTGCAAAAAATTTATAAATAACATTAGAATCATATTTAGAAATGATTTGAAATTTCAATGAAGGTAGTAGATGCTAAATGAGTGAATTTATTCCATTATCGTTTTTGATTTTATGTCCACTAGCTAAACAGTGATAAAATTTGTAGTGATTTGTAGTTTTGTTATTATTACTTATGCTTCAAATAATTTGTGATGAAGCTTTTAAGCTAACTCATTGGAAAATGGATCCAGAAATTTGATAGATTTAAAAACATTGTTGAAAACACCCTCAAGTAGCTGTTTTTTAGGAATTATTTGTGAAATATGAAAAATCCATTAAGATGATTTGTTTTTCTTCTTCTTTTTTGTAGCTTAACTGCATGGAATATAATTGGTTGTTGAAGTATATGTTTGAACTGTATAACTGCCCAGTTCTAGTAAACGTCTCATTTCAGGAACGTGGTAATACAACAGTTTTCAAGCACAATGATTTAACTATTAAATATAAATTGGACAATGAATTCGAACTTGTTTTTATTGTACGCTCATTTTACTCTCAGTGATACTATTTTATTGAAATCCATTACTCGTAACATATAAACCGAGAAGGAAGAAAATTTTTTTCAAATGGTTTGGAAAAACTGAAGCTTTAAAAGGAAAGATAAAGAATTGTTTCAAATGACCTAGAAATCCTGAAGGAAAAACAAGTGTGTTCCTTAGTAGTTTAGAAGAAATAAGAATTTTCCATAACAGGGGAAATCCTGTAGTTTTTGTAAATGATTTGTAGTAAGTGAGAAGTGATCTGTAAAGGATTTGGAGAATACAAAGGAAAAATATCTTTTGAAACTCTGTGAGACGAAGCTGGATATTGTCGAGTTGGATAAACCATTTTCAAACTGAATAATCCTTTCCATCTTATTTTTGTTTTTGATAGATGGGATAAAAAGGGTATAACAATAGGATGGGAAATGGAAACTAAACAGGTCTCGTATTTCAGGTCGTTTATCAAAGCGCTATTCAGCTTGCCTATACAGATCAGCTTTTATCAGATGTGCACAAAAAATTCCGGGACATGTACAAAAATGTCCTTTCTGATAACAAATTACTTTTCTCATCAACTTTTCGTACATTTAGGCAATTCAGCGATGTTTTTCAGCGGTAAGATTATTTTCTTTATTTCCTGCTAAGAAGTACTAAGTAAACTGTTGCTGCAACTGAAGCGTGCTTATTGTAATAAATATGATTTAATATTTGATTACATGATTACAAGCTGATTATATGCAAGAAGATTACTTATGTTAATGGTTATCTTTGAGTTACATTAGAACGATTTTTTTGAGAAGAAAAAGAGATAAGAGAAGAGACAATTCCAGGCATAGTGTGTAGGCGTGCGGAATTTCAATGGGCGATATATGCTGCTAGCACCCTTTTGTTAATGACTTGTAAAACAGTGGTTAAGTCCTTTTCCCATGTTGATTAAATTGAAACTGTTATTTTCAGATTATATCGTGAAGCTCAAATTTTATCAACCAAGCAACCTGATAAAGTAATGCGGAAATTTGAGGTTCGTTATTTTTGTTCAGTAAATTTCCATAGTTATATGTTTTCTAAATTTTCGAAATGCAGTTACGTGGTCTACTTATATCTTTTACACTTGATAACAAAACTTAACGGATTTTGTAGAAATATTATATCTTGTTCAGGAAAGCGAGAAATCTAAAAAAACAATAGCTTCTATAATCGAACGCCCCAACGAAAAGTCAGCCAAGCTCTTGAAAGAGAAAGAAGAGCAACAGAAACGGCTAAAGCATAAAAACAAAGAAAAAGTTATATCTTCTAAAACAAATGGGTCGAAACTGGCGAACGGTTATGACGTTAGGTTGGTTAGAGATATAGCAACATTTATTTCTTTATAGATTACAGCCATATAAACTTTTGTTGGAGGTCATTTAAAAAAATTAACTTTAATCCACTAAATTAGCTTTAATTCACTTTCTGACTAATCGGATTTTTTCTAAGTGAAATGAAGAAAGAATCACCTCAATCAGATGTTACATCTGATTCGCCGAAAAGTGATACTGAAAAAGAGGAAATGCAACGTCGACGAGTGGAGTTTTTCAAAAAGAAGGGAGCAAAAAAGTTGGATTGTTTTGTTCTAACTTGTTTTAATTGAAACAAATCGACTTAAATACAATAAAATTTAATTTGAAATTTTAAAAGTTAGGATTTTTTATTATCGATTGTTGTATCTGATCATTTTTTAGCTATGCATAAGTTGTTACTCAACTTGAGTTATTTAGTATTTGCATCATAATTTAACTTAATTTTGTTTAATTTAGGTTACTCTTTCGGTCGCTTTCATTGCGAAACATTTTGGTAATCTGCGAGGGTTAATTTTCAAAATTATTTAGAAGTGAGCTGGAAAAACAGAATAATCTTTCGGTTGAATCGAAAAAAGGTAAACAGGCGCGTGTTTGGGATCTTTCTGGAAATGTCAAGGCGGATATTGATTCTTTGGATTACAGCAAGGGAAAAAGTGATAACGCTGTGAACATGACCGAGCAAGAAGATAGAAAGTTTGTGGAGGAACAGGTAATTATTTTATACCAATAAAAACTCATCTAAAACGATGAAAAAAATAAACGCCGAACACTTCCACTAAATTGGCGATCTCATAGTGTTGATCCAATTAGTAGTTATTGTATTTTAAGATGCAGTTTGTTGGTCATTTCAAAGGAGAGCTACCAGGACTAATCGATGAGCAGAATGAAGATTTGGACGTTAATGAAGACATGTAAGTTAATTTCAAAATTTGGGAACTAATTAAACTAGATTTTTAGCTAGAAGTTTCCTTAAATTAATCTAAGACAGTTTGGATGTAACTGGAAATTTTTCTTCATCTAAACTGCCATTTGATTATTGGACAACTGCTATCATTATTCTTAGAATACTTAAAATTTCAGTATTTATTTATATTTTTATCCGTTGATCAAATATATTAATCTGTGTTAACTCATTGATTAGTGACGATGCTTATCTCGTTTGCTTGTTTCGTTGGATGCCTTCAATCTTTCACTATCGCTGCTATTACTTAGGCTGATTTTCTAGAAAGATTTAAGCATATTTTGATTCATTTCTAAGTTTAATGAATTCTTTGCATTTCTGGATGAAAATCTATTTACCCTACTTTTTAGGAATGATGAAGTGAATGAGGAGAATGGTCATGATGGTTGGTTTTCGGCTTTCCGTTCACTTGTTGGAAACAAGAAGTTAACGGTTGAAGATATCAAACCTGTACTGGATAAAATGCGGGAAACTTTAATTGGTGAGTTATTCAATGAATACTTTGGAACGTGTGTTTGAAGCTAGGAATTGTCTTTTGATAAATGTTGATGTCATGTGATATGGGCGTTAAAGAATGGAGCTTATGAGGAAGATCAGGACTATGTAATAGTTTTTCGAATTTTTTTTTTTTGTTTTTTGGAATAGTTTCAGCTACGAAAATATATTGATAATGAAATCAAGAAGTGTCAAAGTTAAAATTTGTAGAAATGAAAAATTGCAGAAGGGTTTTTTTTTTTTTTAAAGATTTATTTTGGTATTGCGTTTGACAATGGACATTAATTAGATTATATTGTTTTAAGCAAAAAACGTTGCTGCTGATCCAGCAGAAAAACTCTGTCAGTCGGTAGAGGTAAAACTGGAAGGTAAGGTGGTGGGGACATTCAGCCGTGTTGCAAGTATTGTGAAAGAATCCGTTCGTGATGCTCTTGTGCAGGTATAATAACACGTTTTTTGTGTATACAACAAATGTATCGAAATTGCTCGGAATGTAGTGCTCTTTTAACATATTATTAGATAATAAGCAAAATTGCAATAAATTTAACACGGATTCTCGCAAATTTTTTCAAATTATTTATATAATTCTATATTGTTTGGATTATTATCACATATTTATAGCTACTTACACCCAAACGACGCGTGGATATATTGCGTGATATTCTTGAAGCGAAACGTGAGAAACGTCCATACATAATTGTCTTTTGTGGTGTTAATGGTGTGGGAAAGTCAACAAATCTTGCAAAAATCACTTTTTGGTTAAATGAAAATGGTTAAGATTTGGTCTTTTACTGAGCAAGGTCTAATTAGAAGGTATTTCTAACATTACAAATATTTCTGTGCATTCAGGGCATAAAGTATTAATTGCGGCAGCTGATACATTTCGAGCAGGAGCTGTGGAACAACTGCGAACTCATACAAAGCATCTTAATGCTTTGCATCCTAATAGTGTTCAGTTGTACGAACAAGGTTATGGGAAGGACCCTGCTGGCCTTGCTGCTGCTGCTATTTCTATCGGTTCATTTTTAATCATTTGCTGAAGTGAATTTGATGTGAAGTTTCCACTGAATTGTCAATTGTGATATCGCGATATGTTTCAAAATTGCCACTTTTCTTTTCGAACCGATAACTCATTCAGCGAATGCTTCATCATGTTCGCTCATGAGCATGTTCTGCAGTCAAGATTTCAGTTTGTAATGAATGAAGTTTCCAAGTCTTAGTTTTCGAAGATATTTGCAGCAGTGGAGCGTGGAACTGACGTAGTGTTGGTTGACACAGCTGGTCGCATGCAAGACAATGAGCCACTTATGCGTTCTCTGGCTAAGGTTTTTGTTTTAATTTTTCTTTGGAAACATTTTTGATCAGAAAGCTTCTGGTCATTGTTTGAATATAGGCCGAAAGATAAAATCGATTTTTGAAAAAATGTTGAGACTGATGTTTTATTACAGTTGATTCAAGTGAATCAGCCGGATTTAGTACTATTCGTGGGTGAAGCACTGGTTGGAAATGAAGCTGTCGATCAGTTGGTGAAATTCAATCAGTCATTAGCAGACCATGCGGCTTTAGGTGATGAGGGCCGACTCATTGATGGTATCGTATTAACAAAGTTCGATACCATCGATGATAAAGTAAGTGCAAACTCATGTGCCAGTTATAGGAAGCTCACTTACTTTCTTCGTTATGCTCCAAAATTTATTTTAACTGATTGCTTATATCAGTCATTCGAAACAGCTGCGGAGTAATTCTATGGCAATTTTTTTTTTTCTAAATGCCAATAAAATTTTCCCAGACCGTTTAATCAACTTTATAATGTGTTGGACGAGAAATATTAAAAGAAATTTTCAGGTTGGCGCTGCAATTTCAATGACATACATTACCGGACAACCAATTGTATTTGTTGGTACTGGACAGACTTATAAAGATCTAAAAAGTTTGAATGCTAGTGCTGTTGTTCATTCATTGCTTAAATAAACTGTCGAAATAATTATTTCAGTTGTGCGATTTTCTTCGATAACATCCAGAAATTTATTGGTGGTATTTTGTTCTTTGTAGCTGTTTTAGTTGTTTTCACTTGTCATTTTCTGCACTTACACGCAACGCGCAGCGATTTATTTATGAGCAGTTTGGAATTAGCTTTACTTCAAAATCTGCAATATAAGTTTTATGCATAGAACATTTTTTTTTTTTCATAAGAATTGGCAGATTATTTAATTTAAAAATCAATAGGATATTTTTTAATGAAACAGAAGAAAAGTAATGGAATTTAATGGAAAAGGAAAAAGGAGGAAGGAGACAAAAGGTAACATTACTATCAAAAACATCATATTTTTTAATATTTCTTATTCATCTGTGATATTTTTGTTTTTGCTTTCATTGTTAAAATACTCTTTAAATGAAATAAGAATTTTTAGCCCACCCTTGTTACTGTTATAATTATTGATTGCATATTTCTGAACGTCTGAAAAGGGAATTTTCAATTGCGACTCCTAATCTATATGATTGTTCTAAACAATGCATATTATTCGAATAACGTAATCTTTTGTCGAATAAAAAGTAAACTTTTGTCTCGCTAAAAAAGTTTAGAATTCTAGACATGAAACTAAACTGCGTAATTTATTCCGCTACTTCTTGCTAGGTTGCCAATTGCGGTATTTCGTACTTGTAGTTTTTGGATGTAAATTCTTAGATTTTGATTATTGTATTGATAAGCGTTATCCAGATTCAGATTAAATTATAACTATATAATATGTTCTCCATAAATGAAATTAGAAAAATTCAGAGTACTATTTTTGTTTGTCTTAAGAACTGGTACAAGTTATACTAGTGTTTTGTCTTAGAAACTAGTACAGTTGTATTAAATTACAGTTCTGCAACGTATCCTATTGTAGGTATGGATGAAGTTTGAAAGTTTCAAGGATTACAACTATTTCGATAATAATTATTTTGACTATAAAAATTAGAACCATAAGTAGTGTTTTGTTGGGTGACGACATTTTTTATCTGGAAAGCTGTGGAAGTATAATATTTGGGTAGAGTAACGTAATTAATCATTTATGTATTTTAATTAAAATTTTCGAACACTTGAATTCGATAGATGCTTTTATCATATATAAACTTAAAAAATAAATGTCTTAATTGTCAAGTTTTTCATTAAGTGAATTTATCGGAGGTATGAGAACATGTGCAACATAGTTAAAAAACGATGGGTGAGGAAATAATCGGAAAAGTGGAAGAAGAAACTAAGCCAGAGAAGAGTACACTGATAGGAGTACTAGTAATGTAAGGTAATGTAATAAAGTTCAATCTTAGAATTTATTCCTTTTGCGCTAACTTTTGTTATGTGTTATGTAGTTTAGTAGGAGAGGTTAAGCTTCAACGTAACGGCAAATTATCTATTTCAGAAAAGTATACATATATACCATATACTTGTACTTCTTGCATATCAAACTTCTTTTGCATCAAGATCTCTTCTAAATAAGACTAAGTCAATGATATATAACATGAAAAAATAATCTTTTTATATCGAACAAAAAATATTTACTCCTTTACTTTCATGAATTATTATGCAAAAAATTGGGCTTACATTTTGCCTCATTTAATTATCACCTACGAAATCTCGGTCTTCGTCTTTTTTTTTTCTTAATTTAAAAGTGAAATTTCATTCATTATTGGTATTTTATTTCATGCGAAATAATAACAGACCAAACAGATCGAAGCTCTTACATTCCAGTTAAATATGTGCTGTTACATAAGTTATATGTCGGTTTCTCTCCCGGATAAATATACTTCCCAGTGTTCCCTCTTATGTAAATGACCTTATAGTAACACCTGAGCTTCGCGTCCTAATCCGGAAAGCGAGCGCGGAATAAGGCTGTAATTTTGTGTAGCTGTTTGTCTATTGCAACTCATTTCCATCTTTCTAATGTTTGTTTCATTTGTACGTGAATCATTGCACGTGTCATTTCTTTTCCCAAACATATTTATGCTTATTTGTATGCAGTTATAATTCCTTTTAGATGCTAACAGTAATTTATGTATGTTACATTTCGTATATATTTTATTATTTGTATTTCTTTAATGTATGCGTTTTACTTATTGCATGTATTTGTAATGGCTAAAAAGTATTATGAAAGTTTAATTGTTTGTTAATTGATATAACAGTTAACTTATAATGTACGAAATTCATGAAAAAAACGTACGTTACTAAATAGTTACAGTCAATATAAGTTTTTTTTTTTTTCAGCACTTAAAAATACTTTATTTATACTGAATTATTGCTTTGGATAAATGCCAACTACGGATTGTTTTTCTCATGAAAATGGTATGTTATTTTCATAGCAGTGATTCTGAGCTATTGTTTGCAAAGTGTATGATAGCTGAAATTATAGCTCGATTTTGATCTGCATATTAGCTTTTCATTATTTACTAAATATGCAAGATAATGATGATAAAGGCTGTGCTAAGTGCTTTTTTCTTCGTTATATGGGAATTTTTTTTTTTTTTTTGTTTCCACATGTTAATAGCTTTTTTACAGATGCAACAGATAAAAATGGGTCATGCACACAGTCAACAACACATCAGTAAGCTGTTTTAATTTAATATATAGAAATGACTCTTAAAATTAGAATTGAAGGACTACTTGTTGTGAGTGTGTTTTAGCCGTTCATATTTTGATTTTATAGAAACTGAAGGATTTGTCACTGCTTATTTCGTGCATTCATTCATAGTTTGGAAGAAGGGCTTATAATCATTTTTTGTGCTCTAACCATTTTTGTTAATGAAGCTAAAAGAGCTGCAGCTGTATGCGAGGTTTTGAACGTGTGTCACAATCCCGTTTTTGAACGAGTTTAATAATTAGTTTAAAATATCGAAGTAATTCTGTTCTTTCATACACGTCATGTCTCTCAAATATGAGCTGTATCCATTGCGAAATTCTTATTACATTTGGGAATTTTCGCTTAAAAAAAAAAAAAAAACTTTTCAAGACCAGTTTTATCCTGGAAGGATTATATTTAAATATTACAAACTTCGATTGAATTCCAGAGATTTACGTAGTGAATCGCAGGGAGATCCATTGTACAAGATGAGAAGAGGACTTTTTGGGCGAAGTGCTTCATATTTGCAGGTAAACAAATTTGTACTAATTACAAAATCGATACTGTAAAAGTTTTAGTGTTGACTTATTTTGTTAATTTTTTTCTCGTAAAGCATGATACTCGTGTGAGGCTGAAAGCAGTTGGCTAGTTATCTGAACACTTGTTTTCTATAGTCAAATATATGTTGATAAGACTTGTCTTGCTGTTTGAACCATCGTTTACCGTATCTGCTGATAGAAGAAATAAGTTTTATGTTTGATTGTTTATAAGCCTTGTGCAGAGAGATTCGGTGTGCTTCATATTCGATGCATCGACGGTGTTGTCTAAAAACTAAACATTTCCTGTAAATTATTTTAGGGTGACTCAGAAAGCAGTCAAAAAAATGGAGCAAATGAGGAGTCGTCAGGTATCATTTTCAGAATTCAGAAAGAAAAACTAACGCATCCAGAGCATTTTCTTTTGCCACTGTCAAAGCGGCAGATGTTATTAGATTATTGCAGGAAGTAAGGAGAAAGTGAGCGAATCAGACAATAATAGTTTGCATGGACCGATGGAAGTGGACATTGAAAATGCAGGAACGACGATCAGTGTAGGCAAGGATGTAGTATGTATTCATTTCAAATTGCAATAAATAGTTATTTATTCGATGGGAGTTGCATTATTTTTCGTATTGAATTCGTTTTCTAAAGTCGTCTTTGACTACCATAACTTTATGTTATATGAGCTTTCTTTGACTTAAAAAGATATAAAGATAAATATTATTGCTTTAAAAACATAATAAATGTAGAATTAATGCTGGTCTAATGTTTTATCGAATTTAAGAATTTAAACAATTCTTCTTTAAGACTGAACCAAGCAGTTCGGTTGTCAATGAACAGAAAACAGATGATGTAGATATAACTAGAGATCAAAAACATCTCTCAGACGCTACAGAGCGAAATCAAAAGAAGGACATTGAATTCGAGAAGGGGTACTAGTTCTTTCCCGTGGACATTTGTCATTTTTGTTTTCTTCTTGTTTAGTTATTCCTGTCGTCAATTATTTCTTATTTAATTATTCAATTTAGGCGAAATGACACAGACCAAACTCAGATGGGCACAGTAACAACTATAACAACAAATACGGAGGTAAATGATGAACTTTTTAGTAATTAATTGAGGTTTCTATAATTTTTTTTTCTATTAAAGTTTTGCAACCGTTAATTAATTTCTATAATTTTTGTAACCAATTGAAAAATGTTATTTTATGGATTTATTGTCATTTTGAAATTGGAATACCTTATCTCAGTTCAGCTCACTATCTCATTTCAGTTTTTCATACCTGCACTTTATTTATAAGAAAATTCATTTTGATTATTCTTTATCGCTTAGTCTTTTAGTGCATATTTGAATTGAAAGGAGAGTCCATTGAAGAAAGTCATATTAAAATTCATAAAGAAGAGAGCAGTGTTTCCGTTGTAACTGGAACTGATGGCGGTATAGAACATAATGTAAGTGAAAGGAACTTCATATGTTGTGATATTTTTATAGTCTGTAGCAAAACAAATACTGTTTCATATAATTCTTAGCCTATTTCTACTTTATATGAAGACGGATTATGAAAACAGCTAGCATATTATGATTGAAATATCAATGATTCCATATATTTTTTATCTGTTTTATTCAGCAGAAATTGTAATTAAGGAAGGAAAAAATGACAGTTCAATTCCGGATGAAGTGACAACACCAGTCACTGAAACAGATGGTTCAAATGGACCAGAAGGTACATCTGATGCTGAGGCAAATGATGCAATTGCTGAAGAAGCTGGAAAAGTGAAATTAATTGGGAAACTCCCAAAAAGTAGAAGCAAGGAACAAAAGGATGTTGGGATTGCTCAAGAGGTAGAATCGCTTATGTTTACTTAATGGAATACATGTTTCTAGTGAATATAAATGAAAATTATTAACTGCCATCTCTCATTTGCGATAATTTAACAATTATTGAGTATGTTTCAGACCCCAACCAGGAAATCTGCACGAAGTTGCAAAAGACCTAATTCTCACACTGTTGCTGTTGCTAATCAAGCAAATGCAGAAACTAAAGAATCAGAAGAAGGTAGTGACGGTAATTCTGCCAACGAACGACGTAAAAGTTTGCGTACTCGTAAAACTGATGTTTCTAATGAAACAGTTGCTGTGAAGAATGAACCAGGGGCAGCGGAGCGACGGAAAAGTTTGCGTACACCTAAGAAAGTAGTTGCTACGTAAGTTTTATGAAGTTTTTTACCTAAGAAAAAATGTTGAAATCGTCAAGGCAATCAAATGTTGTAGTTATGATTTGAAATTGCGGATATCTCACCACTTTTCATGTGCATTATAAAATAGCGGTTAGAGATTTTCATAGCTCGTTTGATGACCCAAAGGTAATGCTTTCTTATTTCATGATAGTACTGCATTATCGCAATACAGCTATGACAACATTAATTCCTGAAGTATTTGTTTTAATAGAAAACTAATTGATTTATTTAAATTTTAAGTAGCCAAATTTCATGAAGGATGGCTGAAATGCTTGTGTTCTCAATAAAACTGTGTAACGCAATCTTTTATTTTTCATTAGTAAGGAAGAAAATGTTTTAATCAGTTCTTCTGCAGGTCAACTCCTACTGTTAAAGTCATACGTCGTGATAAGAAGATAGAGAAGGTGAGCTATTTATTGATAGATCATCGATTTTGTTAGCAAGTAATAATTAGAAGCAAAGTTTGTGAATCCGGTATTTCATTTTCAGCATAGGAATATGTTGTTATGCCCTATAGATTTAAATTTTTGTGGAAGATGGTAAGGTATTAATTATTAGTTTCCAGAATATATCGGGATCAGAATCAACTGATGAAAAAACTACGACATCTGGAAGAAATGGCAAAAAAAACGGTATGGAGAAAACTTTATGATTTTGAATTTAATTAAGAAGGTGCTATAAGGGAAACTGGAAGTTCTTTAACGGCGATTCTCTTAAACAAAAAAAAATTGTACATGATTTCTAGCTCCAAGTACAATAGTTGGATCGAGATCCGCTCAAAAATCTACAAAAAAAGAAACAGGGAAGAAACATGATCGTACAAGTGAATCGGATAAGGATCCATTCAGTATTGATAACAATTTTGATAATCATCCAGAACCGCTACGAAATATTCAGGTGAAAATTTTACACTTGTTGTTTTATTTATATCTAAAAATCATCAGCTGATAATTATATTTTCAAGAATTTATGTTACCCATGCTTCAAAAATACTAACTACATTACTGATCAAACTATTCCACTTTAGCAACCACTATTTTGGCTTACCAGTTGTTTAACTTTTGCTTTAACTGATCGGTATCCCTCTCTTTTATTGAATTTCCACTTCCAATTTTGATTACTCTCTGATGTTTTGTTCTTTGATAAGCTGTCGAGCTAATATTTTTAGAAAGCAGTGTATGAATGCTACAGTTTATAATTTTTTGTTTGTACGTTTATATGTGGATGCGTGCACCATGTCAGTTACCTAAAGGTTTTGTTCTAGTCCTTCTTTATGGTAAATTTTCAGATGGAACGTCAGTCTTTTGGAGGATATAAATTCACGAAATCTCCGGAAAAAACGCCTGCATTGTTAGTTTATTTGTTTTGTTGTTTAGAAGGAGATGAGAAAACCGTATGAAATAGCTTGATATACCTTCTTCATCTCTCTTTCATAACAAAATCTTTTAGACGTTATCAGAAAACCGAACAAACAGCTAATGAACGGCGATCCAATCTTATTGGCTTGCTCCCACATCAAGAGGTATTTTTAGCGCAATATCCGTGATGGTTTAGACCATTTTTTAGCTTGTTTCATTTCTATAGGATTTTGCTGGATTTATTTTGCTTCTTATTGATTGATTCGGTATTGCAAGAAACTAGTGAATATATTGCTGCCAAATTATGCTCAGCCTCCTGACTTCTCTTTACAAGATTCATTTCAAATAATTGTCATTTCTTCATTTGTCATATTTTATCACTTTTGGACCTTCGTCCCGACCATTACACCATTACTGCAATTTTTCTTTACGAACCATAAAATATTGCTGTATTTTTTTTTATCTTTTTATATTTTAATAGTATATTTTAATTTTAGGTCACTACTCATAAGTCACTTTCTGAATTGACACTAAGCTCAGGTCGAGTTGCAATGACTTCCTCATTAAAGAGGTTGTTGTTCTTTGAAACCGTTTTTTTCGTAGTCTTTTTTTTTTTTTTCTTTCATTAGTTGTTTTCTATGGTTTTTTGATTGGTGTATTATTATTGATTCTATTGCTTACATTAAACGAAGCTTTTTTCACAAATTAAGGACATATAAAGAGTTGTATTTGCAGAAAGACGAAATCTATGGGCGGTGAAGTTTCAGAACCAGCTGGAAGTTCGAACGTAGATGGATCAATGAAACAGGATGATAATAAAGTAAGACTTTCATATTGAGGGATTTATAAGAACGAGAATTGGTATAAAAGTGTTAAAGGAATCCTGGAAATTTAGAGTAACCCAACTGTAGAAAAAACGAAGATATTCAAGGCTCATTTCTTTTGAAAAAAACTTGACACATGATCAATGAAAATATGAGGATTTAGATCAGAAATTGAGGCTAGAGCAAGGGCGCTATAACCTTTTTAGTTTTAGTTCAGTGGTATCACTAAAATATTAAATCACTAGCGAAGATCAAATGCTATGTAGAATTTCAACTTCTGCAGAGTCTGCAGAATTTGAAATTATCCGAAGGGTTCCTTGATTTTATCGTATTTAAGCAGCGGCCCAAAACCGGAAACCGATCGGAAGAGAAACAAGCAAACTCAGCATACAATTTTCAGTCATCACCGAAACAACGGAAACGTAAAATGTCGGTTTTTTTTATCGTTATTACACAGTAATGGTGATTTTGATGTACTGTGATAAGTTACCGTTGTGCGAAAAATGTCAGATTGTACTAAGTTACGAAGCTACATGGATTAGTGCGCTTCTGTCATAAATCTAGTACCGAACTTTTTATTAGATATCGCGTTATGTAATCAGCAAAAGTTTATTGTTTGCCCATTGTTTTGTCTGTTTCCTGTTATCTCCAATGCAGTTTGTTTTTGTCATACCAGCTAGCAGTATAATTCATAGTTTAAAGAAATTCAAGTAAGTTACGGAATTATTGCTATTGAACAATCATGGTTGTATGCTGGACAAGGCAAACGAATGTTAAGTTTTATCATCTGCAAACAAATAAGTCCTTAATATTTCATTGTATGGAGGATGGTATCTTACATCAAAGTTATCCAGTTGATATTCGAGTAACTGCGATTATGCCAACTGAATTCAAGCTGAGTTTTCGGTTCGATGTTGACCTAAGGTCATCTCATGATATGACGAGTCTGAAAGTTCATTTTCTAAATGTAATTTTTTTAGAACTGACACATCTCCAGCAATAACACCAAAAAGACCGCCGAAAATGATATTGCCGGAATTGTCAGCATTGGAACAGCTTGAAGCAGATCACCGTCCCAATGAACATGCTGCATATAATGTCGGTACACGGATATATGCACTATGGGATCGCTTGTATTATCCGGCTCGAATATCGGCGTTAGTACTTCAATTTCGGAACAGTGGGAAAATTTGCATTAGTTGTCCAATTTGAATACAAATTAGTTGTAATTAAAATATTTGAAAATGCGCATATGTTTGAACTGGTTTCGATTGTATGCAATTGTAATGTTAGATATTTATAAACTAATTGAAAGTCTCAAGAATTGCTAAATTCTTTTTAAGCAAAAAATATAACTTTTATCAGTTTCTACCATTTGTAGTGAACCGGATGCAAGTGGTCGTTATGAAGTAGTCTTTGCTGAAGATGGTGCCATACGTAAACTAGTAACAACGGGCATTATCCCGTTATGTAACCTTGTTGCTGGCCGAAAGGTGATGTGTTAATCTTTATATTTTTTTTAGTATTTTAAGGGAGTTTTGGATTATGAAATTATAATTCACCGTGTTGTTGTTCTTATTAGTGTTTAAATTAGACCTCCAAAAAGATGCGCGTTGTATTTCTAAAACTTCCAATTTTTTGAGAAAGCACGATTATACAGTAGTGGACGTATGTTCGTAACGCGTATGTTCGTATAATTAAATGAAAACTATTGTGAGTGGGATTTAGATTTTGTTCTAATTATCACGATGACTTTTGTAGTGTTTGACAAGAAACGTGAAAGATGATGAAGAGGTGCTCGAAGAAGTGGAAATCGTTGAGGCACCTTCAAGTAATGATGCACAAAACTGGATGGAAGCTATATTCACTATTAGAGATACCAACAATGAAAATACAAGCAAGTAGGTGTCATTCTAGTTTCAACCAAAATAATGAGAGATACTGTTACTTTGTTTTTGGTCTTTGGTCGCATCATATCAGTATCACCTATTGTACTGTAGGTTATGGTTGATGCGATAAGGGTATGGGTAATGTGATAACGAGATGTTTTGTTGCTATAGTAATAAAGAAGGGCACAAATTGGTTAATGAAGATTAGGCTGTGCAAACTGTCGACATACTAACAACTAATTTATTAAGCAAGGTGATATGATAATATCATTATTATTCTTTCTAGGAAGGATGCAGTTATAATAATAAGATGCAGATGTAATAGTAATATTTATTGTTATTAGCTGATGTCGAATGAATCATAATAAAACGGCTATTATCTGTTTGCTGTGTGAAAAGCGAATAACATCCTTCGTTTGCAGATCATCATGGCAAAAGTTAGTGGTAGATAGTAATCAAGCGAAAGCATTGCAAGTAACAACAGTTAATACGGTGCGTGATGTCAATGCCGGTATGTTTTAACTTTCTGTCGAATTTTAATATGGCCTCTCTTGCAGGATGTCGTTGCTGGTTGTAAAAATCTTACGAACTTTGGATAGATGAATGAGTTTTTGTATCTTGTATTTTTTAATTGGAGCTTCAAATTTGGTTTTTCATTATTTCTTTATGTAAAGTATATTAAATTTCAAAATATACAATTTGGCTGTATGAAACTTTGGTCTTAATTTTTCAGTTGATTTTTGGAGTTTTGAATGGAATTTTAAAGTATTTAAAATAATTCAGATAATATCGCATCAACTGAAGGACGACGTAGTCGAGCCGCTCGCCACACTGCTGTTTATAGTACCAACGTCACTCCCGTTATGCCAACAAGAACTGCTCGTCGACATTCCTCTACAAGTATCTATTAGTATAAATTATTTAGTTTAAAAAAATTTTAAAAATTTAGTTTAAAAAATTAATTTCATGTTAATAGATTTTGCATAGGAATATTCGATATATGTATTGCATTATTTTACAGCTGGAAAAGAGACCCCAAAACAGCATACCATTCCATCAAAGACGTCGTCATTGAAGGGCGATGAAGCACTTCTTGAACCAGAAGAGTTGCAGGAGCAACAACATGAATCTTCATCTACGAATGGATCAGCTAAAAAAGGTAACTTCAGAAGTGGGATGCAGATATTGTGCTGTATTACTATCTTTTTTAATATTTGCAAACAGAGAAAAATGAAAAAAAAAAAAAGGAAGAAATAAATATTGTTCTGCAATTACAATTTGTTAAGTATAATTTAAATAGTAGCATAAACAAACATATGAATGAGAATTTTTGTATCCGTTTTGTTATTTCCTGATTACTGAATTTGTTTTTCAAGCACTGGATAAAATTTTTGACGGTATAACATTCGTGGTAACGTCAGCGTTACGTAAAAACCGTGAAGGTGAACAGGGATTTAGCAAAAAAGAAATACGTTGCATGATCGAAAATGGTGGTGGAAAAGTGATCGATGATGTTATGGTTTGTTAATTGTTATTTTTATTTTGAAATGTATAAAATAGTGCTATATTTCATAATATCCAGTATTTTTTGAGCCAGTTCTAGAAATTTCAGAAATTACCTCAGGGTAAACCGATATATCTGATCGCTGATACCCACTATCGTACCCATAAATACCTCACAGCATTGGCACGCTCCATTCCTTGTGTCAGTAATCAATGGATCAGTGACTGTGCTAAAGAAGTAATAATTTAAAATTTAATTTATCCAATTTCCTGATTTCTCACTGTGAACTATATTATATTGTGTCCTTGATGTACAGTTCCTGCTTAGTTTTTTGTCAAATTATGAGCTGATCAATTCTACGGCTATTTACCTATTAGGTGATTAACCAATATTTATTTTTTTATACTCAAATTTATTTTATACTCAATTCTTTATTTATTTTATACTCAATATTGTTGAGCCTTCACTTTGTTAAGAAGGCTAAAGAACTGCCATCATTAATGAACTTTATTTCGTGTTATGATTATAATCACTTCATCACTTTTCTTTTTTTCCAGAATAAGTTACTGGATCATATGAAATATATGTTGCCTGCAGGAGTATCTCTTCTTACTGGCGATATGAGACCATGGTGAGTTTTTTTTTTTTTCTTTTTTGAAATTTTTATGTGTTGTTGACATTTTCTGTGTATTTTAGGCACTCAAATAACGGCACTTTGTTATCAGGAAAGCGTGTTTTCATTTCTTCAAATAACGTATTCTACGATATGCCAAACTTTTCACAAATTTGGACACCTATTATCAATCATATGGGCGGCACCGTTGTACCGGTAATTCCAGAAGGTAATTTCAAGTTTTTTTTTTTTTTTTTTTTTTAAATATTATCGAAGAAGAGAGGGACAGTTCACATCATATTTAATAAAAGGAAAAACTGATGCTACTAACATTGCTTTTAGAAGGGTTGGATATTTTATTGACGGATGCTAGTTGCACTGAGGAAATTTTGAATGTTGCTCGATCGCAGGGAGCTACAGTCGTTTCATCGGAATGGATTATCCAAGTAAGCTAATAAATTATGGTCTTATTAAATCTATAGCAATCTCAGTAAATCTATAGAATCTTATTTTAAATTCTTAATAATATTCTTAAATTTTTAGTATTAAATCTTTTTCGTTTCTAGGCAATCATTCATGGAAGCTTGCCAGCACCCGAAGCACATGAACGTTTTCAGTACGATTACAATGACGCATGCTCTTGAAATGTTCCTGATTGTAGTTTCGTTCCTCATTTGTGTTGTTGCAGTGGATGTTTTAAACTTTTAATGTCTAAGATAAGTTTTAAAGAATTCATATGTGGCAACTAATAAAGTAAGACATTTTTAATTGCTAAAGAAAAATTTGAAAATATTTTCGTTCATTTCTTTTTATAATGATCTTTACAGTTCTTGGTGGCATTGCCACATTTGCATATTTAGCTACTATCCTTTTTGTCGCTAATGTTAATATGTTTCAGTAAGTTTTATTTAGCTGAAACTTAGCGAAATATATATATGATTGTTGTGATTTTTCGTCTTTTTCTTTCTTAAATTTTTGTTCATCGACTTTCAAATTCTAAATTTATTTCTGGTTTTTTGAAAAGCAGTAAAGATTATTGCAATTTGCATTGTTCGGTAAGGATTATATTTTATGCCCTCATTATTATTTGATTTGGCATAGCGTTGATCAGTAAGTCGTTTTGTATGAAAATTATTTATATGCGTTTTTCTAATCCGTAATTTTAATAGAAATATTTTTTTGTAGATTTTAGCGGAAATGTTATCCTTTGGCATTGTATTGGTCATCGCCAATTTTGCGCTTATTTCACAATGCATTAATTTCATGTTTACATCTACATTAATGCTATACTAACGTGTTTTAAAATATGCTATGAAGAAAAGGAAAAAATGTTATTCCAACGGTGCACATGCAATGTCTACCTGTTGTCTTCTAACATTTTTTTCCTAAAGTTAATTTTATCGATATGATTGATTCATTGTTTTGTAATCTTAAAGAGTGTACACTGTGGGATTTGTTTACAGTAGAATGGAATCTTTTAGGCTTTTAAGCTATATTAAGTTCGTTGTTTTGTGTCAAAACAACAACCACAACGCTTTATGTAGTCTGCGGGCAGAGTAAGCTGTTAAAATTCTAAATAGAAATTGCTAATAGTTGGTGTTTTTCGGTTATTCTAAAGCAGAGACAAACAATGAAAAACTATTATATTGAGCTACTATTTTCAAGGTGTTTGCATAATATTTTTATTTAAAATAAGAAGGTTCATTAGTTGGCAAATATTCATTGCTGAATGATGTAAGTGATATATCTGTGAATCCGTTAATATGTTTTATCTTCAGAAATTTCCGATTCTTGTTTTTCATCTCTTTCATTCATTGTATTTCACGATAAAAATCTATTGTCATCATCGAGTGTTTGTTTCTTTTCTGACTTACCGGTTTCATTTTTCGGTTGCAAACTGATGTTTTGTCTAAATTTCTCTCATCGCTTTGAACGAAATGAGAGAGAATCGCTTTACCAAAGAGGAAAAAAAATGACATAGTTTATTTTTTTGTTTCTTGATGCTTCATTGCTATCAAGAATTATTATGTGTGGGAGAAAGTGATAAACTGGTAAACTATCATTTGAACAAGTCATTATAGAGGGGAATATACAAGGTGAGCCATGAAATGAATGTTTCAATCGATGTGACAATTTTAGGGTTTTGATGTGAAATGTGGGTTTAGTTTAAATTTGTTAGTATGGTGGGTAATTATCGCTAGGCGTTTGGGAACAATAAGATAACGAAATGGCAATAAAATCATTTCCATCTCCATTACCTTTGACACTTTACATTTCCCGATTGCTTGTTTATCTTTATTGACGAGTACGGTTGCAATGAATTGCATCAAGTTTTGATAGTTTGGTATTTTGTTTTATATATTTGGGATAGTATTACTGATTAAATGTGATTGTATTTCAGATACTTCTTAATCATGATGGCGCATGCGACAGTGGCGCACACATGATTTTGGTTTTAAGATATAGCAAGTAATGGTAGATATGATTTCTATTTTTCGATATGTTTTTACAAGATTCTTGACAAATAGTTCGTCGTTTTCCATTATTGCTTCATATGATTTGGTTATAATGTTAAAACGGAAAGTTTTCTCCTGTAATTTTTCATGTTTTAAATTTTGAAATTTCCAAAAAGAAAAGAAAAAGAAAACGGCCATTGCTTGAATTACTTTATGTGTAGCCAAAATTTTTAAAGATTCTTAATTTTTTTCTTGTGAAAATTAGCAGAAATTCCGTTTGTTTTTTGTTTTTTACTTATGTTCTTTATACATTCTTTACTATTATTGATTGTGTTGTGAAAAAATAGATGAACAAAGCATTTCTTTCATTTCACTGTGAGATGTTGATGAGATGAAAACGGGTACATTTCTCGAGTAATTTATTTTTTTTGTTTTTAATATCTTTGTTGTTGTTATTCAAGTTTAAATTTATCGTTTAATTTAACTATTTTCATTTTATCGTTGTTTGTTTGTTTATTTTACCAATTGTTAGATAATTTTTGTCTTCTAAGATTATTAATAATTCATGTTCTTTACATTTAATCAATGATTAGTTTTATTTTTCTTTTTCTTCCAAAGATTATCCATTTCCCGTTCATATTAATTTCTTTTTTATTTGCTTAATGTATAATGTATTGGGATAAAAGCTTGCTCGTCGCTCTTCTTTTTTTTTTTCCTTTTTTTGTTTAAATATGATTGGATTTTCCAGCATATTTACTTTCTGATATGGGAAGAGATATATTGATGTCCAAGGTGACCTAGATATTTTTTCTTTTATTTATTAATTTTTTTTTTTTTAATTCATCTTATAGTTTTATGAAGAAAGACAGATTGATGAAAAGATTTGCAGATTTACTATGAATTAATTACGCTAAAGGTTGCAGTTGCCCGATTGAATTTTGCTTTAATTTAGTAGATTTATTGTAAATATAGAAAGAAATACTATAATAGGGAGGATAACGAAATAGTACAGTTTTAAATGTGATCTTTAATATTATCATATATTGCCGTTCTTATCATATTTATGCTAACGACATTCCAACTGTAATTAAACTGTTCGTCTGCAATTAACCAAATCGATATATGGTAGAATATATTCTGTTAAGTTTTAAACAATCTAAGATAACCATTCAATATGATTTCTCTTGATTAGTGGTTGAATTGTGATGTTGTATATTGGAAGGTTTTTCGAGAAGCAATGTTTCCATAATTAAAAGGTCTGGCATATTGACTCATTGAAGATTTTTTATTTTTGTGATTCTGAGTTGAAATTCCACTAAACAAATTAGTCATATATTTAAATTATCATTTTGATTTGGGACTTATTATTTTTCTCATTAGTTTCTGAAATAATTTCTTGTTATTGGAACTATTTGATTATCTGTTTGCATTGGACTGTTTTGGTACTAACGAAAGGATATACCTGAACGATAGATGTTTACTGTAGTTCTAGGTATTATCTTTTAACATTCGGTAGTATTTCTTTGCTATTTTTCGTTTTGTTTCTGTTTTACGTTTGCATATGACTTTACATTAATTCTAACTAAAACTTTACATTAATTTTAACTAGACGAAATAATGTGAGGATTTTAGGATAGCGATGCAAAACATTCATTAACAAGAATAAGCACTTCGGGATAAGATGAATTCATTAATTGGAGGACTTCATCAAGTCGCCAAACAAGATATAAGTTAACAA
Source organism: Brugia malayi (assembly GCF_000002995.4). NCBI lineage: Eukaryota > Metazoa > Nematoda > Chromadorea > Rhabditida > Onchocercidae > Brugia > Brugia malayi. The sequence goes on from NW_025062477.1 coordinate 5,855,621, forward strand.
CAATTGGATGATGAAAGTGGATTCATTGTATGGAAAATATGGAGTTGTAAATGAGGATGTGGTGAAATACATTGAGTGGAAGTGTATACTGTTGAAGGAAGGCGATAAAGGAGCCAAAATGATGTGAGGTCAAACAACATCTTAGGATATGGATGTGAAGGTCAAGTGAGTCAACGCCTGTTCAGGAAATTGATCGTTTTGTTTACAAGTGATAGGAATCGATTATAATATAGTAAAACGACAGGGATGGAAAGTTGGTAAGAATTTGATAAATATGAAATCGGGGAGAAACGAAAATGTGGAAATATTAGGAAAGTTAGTGGAATGGAATATTGAAGCTATAATTGTGATAGAAATGCAAGGAATAGTAGGAATGGAAAGAAAAAGGCATTGTGGAAACTGTTAAGTATGAAAAAGATTTCACTGAAATGATCAGCTCCAAAATATTTTGTTGTGAAAGAATGGATGTGAATGAAATGCAAAGAGAAGAAAGTAACCAACATGTGGTAATGGAAGAAGAATACTACATAGAATGTTATTCGATCAAAATATATGCTAGACGAGGAAAAAATATATGGGAATGCGAAGGAAATTTGTATATTTTTATTTAAATATGACTCATTGGAAAAACTTAAAATACGAAAATTCAAAGAGCTAATGTTAAAATGTCAAATGGAAATAACAAATAAAAGAAAGGAAAAAGAAAAGAAGCACTTACAGTTAGTTGTGGAAACGATGAATTAAATGCAGAACGATTACAATAAGAAGAATGAAAATTGATATTTGGCATATATGAATATAATTTAGAAGCAAAATATATTTATCGTTAACGATCCTTTTTTTTTAATAAAAAGTTTAAATGTCTAAATGCTGAGAATGAATGATACATATAATAAAATCAGAGATGAAAATCTTCGATTTAATTGGAAAACGATGAAAGCATGGAATTATTTATTGATTAAACTCGTCCTTGGTGGTGTCGATGATGATAATGATAAACGAAATAAACAACAATTAAATCAGCTTCATATTATTTGGTTGCAATGGATTGTGATTTACAAATTATGGGAGCTTGTTCTTGATGGCGTGATAATGATGATGATAATGATGGATGTTTATCATAAAACACAGGGATATTCAATTAAGAAATTATTTCAAGAAGAAAAAGGATTACTGAGATTTTATGCGAAATACCATAGCTATTTGTTAGTTAATAAAACAGTAATCAAAAATTTCACGATAAAGTAGGCTAGATATGATATGATATGATTTGTGATAAAAAAAGCTACGATATGACATGATATGATACAAAAATATGGAATGAACTACACTCTAATATTACATGTACAAAAATTTTTTGAGAATCATTTGCAATTTTACTTTAAAAAATGTAATGAAGTAGAAATTGATTCTATTTAGTACGTAATAATAAAATTAAAAAAAGTAGGGTTTATTGTTAATAATTTTTGTGAATAATTACAAATTAATACAATGAATTGGAAGAAGGGAGAGGATCGATTATTATACATTTAATAAGATTATTTATCAGCATTATTGAGGAAAAATGATCGTTGTTAATAATTTTTATGAATATGAGATATGTTTTTAATTATTCATTTATCATCAGATTAATCGCTAAAGTAGAACAATTAATTATTTGGTATGGAATTTTGTGGTGATATTGATTGTGTTGGGTTGATGAATCATTCATTACTAGTGAGTGAGTGGACTTGGTGAATAGGAGTGGACGAGAATGAAAGTGGACTTAAAGATGACGAATGCATGGGCAGTGGACGAATAATTATATTGATTTAAGGGAAATAAGAAAAGATTTTAGATGGTTTGAGCTAAAGTAATAAAAAGTGAAGATTAAATATAATAGAGGGAAGATTATTAAATGAATTTCTTTAAGTAGAAATAAACCTAAAATATAGCTAAGATATTATTAGTGCAATTTTGGACCAATCTCATTATTTGAATAAAAAAATTGTTTTGATGCAATTTTAGTATAAATATTAAATATGGAATAAGGAGAAACAGCAATGGTTATTATTAGCAGCTGTAATTAATTATTAACAATCGATCGAGATTCTAGCTATTTTATGTGAAATACTTGATAATACAAATGATATTTTAATTTATTTTTAAAATTTCGACATATCGTCTCACTCATTTTTAATTGATTTTGTAGAGAAAGGTGCGGAAATTGAATGCTTTAATTATATTTGATTTACATTATTTTAACTTTTACTATTACTACTTTCTATTACTTTACACATTACTTTCTTTCCTTTATTACCACTATTCTATACTTTACTCTCCTTACTTTTCATGTTTGATAATACTTCGCTGCATTAGACAATATAAGACTACAAGAAATTTTGTAGTTTTGTGGTATATATACGCTGAAAATTTGAGATGCTACGGTTTACTACTCTATTAACTTTATAATTCACGAACATATCAATATTTTTGGAATATTACTTCGAAAAACGATTATTAATTTTATCAGTTTTTGAGCAACCAATGTTACGATATATTATACATTCAGTGATTGAGTTCATTTTCGGAATCATTTATAATTTAAATGTTAATTCATAACTTAAAAGTGATTTATCGAGCGTGAAAAATCAAAAATTAACAAATTTACTATCGCATATTTATAACATTAAAATTGTCGGAATGTAAACATTGGAATTATATCAGTTTTTTTTTTTTTCAGATATAATAGATATATTTAATTTGTTTAAAAACGAAAATGTTATAACATCGTATGTGTTCTAATTCCATCACCTGTGAATACAATCAGAAAAACGATCCTGTAAAAACGTTTGCGGATTACGGGAAGACTCTGTTTATAAAAAACGTTGCACAACTTTTTACATTGCATAGAAGAAATCAGGTATATTTATTTATTTGTTAATTAATTTCCTCTGATTATCTATCTGTTTGTTTCTTTTACAGTAACAAAAGTTAATTAATATAAAAATTGGACATACCACTTTTTTGAATCCAGACAGTTTTTTATGATAAAAAATCTAATTATTATTTTAATTAGGATTCTTGTTGCATTTTGTGAAAGTAAGTGAAAGAGAAGGATGAAGATTAAGGGAAAAAAGTGCAGAAATTATTCTCATTTCATTTTTGCATTGTTTCATATCTAATTTATTTGGAATTTGTAATTATTATTTGAAATTGTTTACTTTTATTAAGACAGACTTTTTTTATAATAGAATTAATTAGTTTTGGCAGAAGTAGTCGTCAATACATTTCTTTTCTCCAAAATTTTACCTCTTTCTAACATGATTTTTCTTATTTAGTATATTTTATTCTCTGATACAAAAGAAAAAGAAACTAAAAAAGGAAGGGATATTTTAAGTAGGAAAAAAGTAAAAACTTTTTATTAACTATTATTGCAACGATTTTCATCTTTATAAGATTATGAAGAACGTTTGTCAATTCTTTTCAAATTTTCATTTAATTTCATAAAATAAATTTTTTTTTTTTTAAGGCAAAATTCATTTCAGTCTTTTTTCTACTAGAATAGAAAGAATTAATTGTTGTTGTTGTTGCATTAAATCTTATGAATAATTTCAATTTTGAACGATTGATTTGATTGCAAAATGAAGAAAAAAAAGAAATGGGAAGGATAGAAAGAGGTGGTAAATTCATTTTTTTTTAAACCATTTATGAAGCATAATGGTTAGTAAATATATGTTTTTGTTGAAATAATTGTAGAATATTATCTAAATAACTTTCGATGAATGCTTTTAATCTAAAAATGGCTTATTTGAACACTTTCTATATGCTTATGGAGGGGAGAAAATTAAATTTCCTAACAGCTTTGTTGAAATTTTTTTCTTTTAAATATATTTTATTGATCACATTCATTCATTCATTTTAGTTATAAAATTGTCTTTACTTTGTCTGATAAGGTTTCATTTTTTAATCATACCGTTTAGTTAATCCTTTTTTTATGCTAAAAATTTTCATCTCATAATGTTTAAATCTCCTTAGCTTCGAACCATATGAATTGTTGGTGATTTTTTTCTTTTGATTTAAATGTTTTCTTTAATATGTTTCGCTTAAAATTATTTGAAATAAATTGCATTTCAACATACCTACCTTAATTCAAAAAATTTTAGACGAATAATGAAACTTGTTTATTGAATTAAAGCTTAACTTATTTTAATATTAAAAATAGAAAATCAAGCAGCCAAATAATTGTTTAATGGTTAAAAAAGGGGATTAAAGCGAATCTTTTTTGTCTTTATTAGTGAAGTAATTTAACTTTCTAACGTTGGTGATTTTTCTTAATAATGTTTTAAAATTGATAGAAATGAGACTAGAAAAAATTAGGGCAAGTCAAATATCAGTTTGGTAATATTATTACAATAATGTATGGATCGTTTGCATCCTGACTTTTTTCTTACATGGTTTAATTTAATTAAGTTATTTTAATTTTCCTATCGCTATTTATCTCTGTGAAACTATTTTTGAGTAATTATTTTAGATGATTCAGATGATCTTATATTGTTTCTTCCATGATATTGTCATGAAAATGGAAAATTACTATGTATTATAAAAATGTAATTTTTACTTTTTTCATTTTTAATTCACTCCAATACATATTATTTTGTATAGTTTATTTTTTGTATTTAGGAAATGTTTCCATGTTCCGATGTTAACTTTATTACGTTTACATGGATTTAATTAATTAATTAACTAAAAAAACATTTGGATAGCTAAGCGCCTCTAATTATGGTAATATTTTATGCAGAACGAAGAATAAAATAGCTTAGACGATATCTAACTTCCACGATTTAAAATTTCAAAACATACATTTATTTAGTTATCTGTATTTTTCTTTTTTCTTTTTATAATGAAGTTTGTAATTATTAAACTATTTTAGATAAATGTGATAAAATGATTCATTTTTCTTTTTCCATTTCTTTCTCTATTTTTGCTATGTATTAAATTGATCTATGTTTCATCATACAATATTTAATTTCACAGTGATAAAATTTAATAAATCATCTGAAGAGGACAGTTTATTTCATCTGAACAGATAGATGAACAAAAAGAAGAAATTGGAGAGAATGGATAAAATTATATGAGTAAATTTTCTTCTCTCTCCTTTTTTTAACTTCATTATTTTCTTTACAAAGTTCATAATGAAATTGTCATCACACTCTGTGACATGACATTGGAATTTTGTCATATCGTCATTATTCATGAATTCTTGTTAATTCGTGTTCAATTTCATTTACAAATATAATTTTCCCACAAGCTAATTGCTATCTTTCATTTTATCAGTTTTCTTTTTTCTTTTTCTCCTTTTTTGTTTATTTTACAAATATTTCTTTTTTTATTTTTTTTTTATATTTACATGTTTCCTCATAATTATTTTACTTTCATAAATTTTTAGTTTTTTTTTTCTTTTTAAAAGTATCTTTTCTATTTTTCTTCTTCCATTCGTCTTAAAAAAAATATTTCTTTTATAATAAGAAGTTAAAACTTAAAATATTCTTTTCTTCTTTATTGCTATTTACGGTTATTATTATCTAAAATTTCATTTTGGTTACATTTCTTATCACGTTAAAGTATATGTCTATATATGTGTGTGTGTGTGTGTGTGTGTGTGTGTGTGTGTGTGTGTGTGTGTGTGTGTGTGTGTGTGTGTGTGTGTGTGTGTGTGTGTGTGTGTGTGTGTGTGTGTGTTGTGTGTGTGTGTGTGTGTTGTGTGTGTGTGTGTGTGTGTGTGTGTGTGTGTGTGTGTGTGTGTGTGTGTGTGTGTGTGTGTGTGTGTGTGTGTGTGTGTGTGTGTGTGTGTGTGTGTGTTCATTGATAATTTCTAAACATTAGTATATATAGTATTAATGCAATGATTGCAAAAACTGATAAGACAGAGATAATATGTTAGATAGAGAAGAATGGAAAATATGTAACATTTGGTTGTTAGATTTATTTTAAAAATTGTTTCTTATAAAGATTCTATAAATTTATTTGTTTAATTATTGCTATCAGTAAAAAATGCGGCAATTAAATTAAAATAAGAATATATGTGTATTAGGATGATATTTGAGATCTTTTAGATAAATTTATACTCTGTCACTTTAATTTGATTATTTTTAATACAATTCCTTTGAACTATTTATTTTTATCCATACTCTTATTTTAGTTTTCATTTTTTCAATTTGACGATGATAATTTGTTTTAAATTATCATTTAATCATTTAAGGTAGAAATATTATTTTAAAATAAGCAACATGTGAAATTTCTAAATTATTTATTTTTGTCTAGTTTTTAATTTTGTCTTAAATTATTTTAACTCTATTTTTTTCTACTAAAATCAATTTTTTTCCATGAAATTATTTGGAAATTAATTATGAAAACACAACAACTAACTAATATTTCAATGATAATGAATTATTCTATCATATGATTGCTTTGCTTCGGCTACTTCTATTGATTTTTAATTATTTATTTCTATCATTTTCGATCTTTCAAAGTGTTACTGTATTTTGGGAAGTTTAACTACTATTATCAGAGTAAGCCATATCGATGCTAACTATCAATGTTATTGAATTAGTCAAAAGAAGAGGACGATGGTTTGAGAATGCAGTTAGTTTTATTTTGATGAAAAGATAATTATTATTTTTGTTTTATTTTTTTATTTCATTATTTTAAAGGTTATTTGATGGTTTAAATTTATGGAATAATTTCCTAACGTATCACTGTGACATAAATTTTTCAATTAATTCAATTTAAATTGATTAACTCATCGAATTTTTACTGGAATAAATTGCAGGGTTAAAGTTATTTATTTTTTGTAAGTTCCGTTGATTTAATATAAAATAAAATTTTATTTTATTCATTTTTAATATGAGTATCGTAAAAAATGCATTATATATGTATTATATATATTTTTTTGCGCTGAAACAAAAAACGAAAAATTTTTCGCGATTTTTTTTCTTTCAAAATAAAATTTCAGTGAACTTTCTCTTTTTTTGCTATCTGAAATGAAGTTATTTTGGTCAGAACGAGTGAGAGAAGGAGAGGGAGAGAGAGAAGAAGAGATTACTAAAGTGTAATGACAATGAATTTATTAATTATAAATAATTATTGAAAAATTATTCATTTTTTTCTAATTCTCATGTTTTTTTCTTTATTATCTTACTTTTTGTTTTCCAGTCGAATGTTTTGAAAATTTTTTGTTTGTTTATTTCTTTTAAAAAAAAAAAAAAAAACTTTAAAAAGAATTTTTTTTTTTTTTGTTTTCATCATAATTCTTTACAATTCAAAATATTTTTGCATGTATTGTTAATTTAGACTTCTACAATATCTTCGTGCACTGTAACAGTGAAGTATTTATGTTTTATAATAAAATATTAATTAAGAACTCCAAATTCTAATCAGTCATTCCTGGGTATTTGTGAATTTTCTATAAATACTTATGGTTTTTTTTTTTTTTTTTTTTTGCTAAAAATTTAATTATTGGGTTTAGTTTTTATTGGCGTTATCATTCCTTTTGCTGTATTTTGTTACTCTTTAGTATCCAATAATTGATAAATCTTCATCACTTTTTGTTTCAATTTTCATGAAATGTATTCATTTTTTTTAAATTTATTTCAGTATATACTTAATGGATTAAAAAAAATATAAGTTGATGGATGCTATCGATGGTATATCGTGGGATATTAAAAAGTTTTTATTTTTTTAATTTTTGAGTCGTCGGAATTTTTGCTAACAGGATGTGAAAGATAGAAACGTTAAATTAATAATGTATTATTATTCTCAGGCATTACTCGTTTATACTTTTGGATGCAAATTAAATAAACAAATAAATGATTATTGCATGTAATTGTCAAATATTTATACACAATTTAGTACTTCAGATTTGATTATTCCTTTTATTTGTATTTGTATTTGCATGTTTTTTTTTTTTTTTTTTTTTTTTTTAATTTACTTTAAGTTTACTTTTTAATTTCTTTTCCATTTACTTCTTTTTTTATTATGTTATCTTTCATTTGAACCTACAATTTGAGGTATTTTTAAAATTTTTAGTTTTTCATAAATTTTTGAAAACATTCTAAATTTTAAAATATTTTAGATTTCAATAAGTTTTAAAATTTATTGAAATTTTCACTATTGCTTAAATTTAATTTGATTGAATTTAAAACAAAAATTTTTTCAAGTTCTTTATGTAAATTATTTTTAATTATGATAATTTAAATTTATTAATATCTGTATATATATATATATATATTTTTTTTTTGGTTTTTAATTTAATAATAATTCGCTTTTATCCTTAATTATCAATTCAACTGTATTACTCATCAATTGATGCATCTCGTAATTAAGTTTATACTGGTTTATGTTTACGATTGATTTTCTAAATTGGAAGTAGATAGTTAGGAATAAAAGTTTGCGCCTTTAGTGTTTTCCTGCCGAAAGCGCCATTTTTTTTTTCTTACACATTCTCCAATGAAATAATTGTTGAATGAGAAAAAAATTCTATCTAGCATTATGTTTTCAAAAGTAACAAATGGTAGTTTTCTCTTTTACTCTGTGCCTCATCTGTTTTCATTTATCTTTTTTTTCAATCAATTTTGAACTTAAACTGTTAAAATTTAATGTTTTTAATTGTTTAAGACGTTTCACTATAGGAATGTAAAAATATAATTTCTAAACTTTAATTCTTCATTTTTTTTTTTTTTTTAAGAATAATATTTTTACTAATAATATTTCAAATGAACTATCAAATATTTCAACTTATTTGAAAAAATTTCATACAACAAAAATGAATGCTAATAGGCATATTATACGGTGAGAAATTGAGTTACAATTGAGAAATAATAAGTCAACAAATATCTCAGGTTGAATTCATTACTCTGAATGTGATTAGTAAATTCTTTCTATAAGGAAATGAGTTAGTAAGTCGAATAAACACTTAATTTTAATTGTTAATTATTGTTATTAATTGCAGGATTTATCATAATTAATGTTAAATATTAGATTTGTTTGGTATTTCGATAAATAATTAAGGTTTATATATATATATATATATGTAAATATGATAAAAGTACTAACTACTCTTTTATATCAGTTTAATATTTTATGTTTTTGAGTTAGCGAAACATTCCAGCAACATGAAATCTTCCAAATATAATTTTAAGTTATTATATATTGTTTAAAAATAGTAATAATATATGAATAAATAGATAATAATTACTTATTAGCTGGGATATTTTAATATTTGGATTCTAATTTTATTCAGCAATACTTAATATTTCGGTCAATATTTTATGAATATGCTTGTATATTGATTGAAGCATTGCAAAAAGACATCTGAAAATTTTTATTCAAAAAAAAAGGAAAGAAATTACGTTTTGAAATTTTAGCTAAAAATCGAATTAAATGCATGAAGCATCTGTTATTGTTAAAGCTTTTAAAATGAATAGCAGTCGAAATTAGTTGTGTTGTTTAACTAATTTTAGTTTTATTGATTTCACTTTTTTTTTTTGTATTCTCCTCAAAAGCGATACGAAAGTGCTAATTTAACAGTATTGTAAATGCTCAAATTGCTAAAATTGAAGAAATTTTGATCATTTCGATGAGTTTTTTTTTTTTGATTTTCTTTATATATTTTTCTTTGCTTCTTTTTGCAACATAGAACCTTTTTTATTCGTATTTCTTTTTGCCTTTAACATCACAGCAACTGTTATCGTGTTAAATATGCATTAATCTGTTATTTTGTCTTTTCTTGCAACATTATAGCTCTTGAAATTATATTGAGATATATATATATATATATATATATATATATATATATATTGAAAAAAATAAAATAATGTGCTAAAATATCGATTTAAATATTCAGTTAATATAATTTATTAATAATTGTTATAAAGTGAAAAAGAATGGCCAGAATTTTACAAACTTCTCTATTTTGTAAAAAATATCATGCGGGTATCATCAATTAGTTGATACCATGATTTGCAGATATTTGATGACGGCATCAATTTTATGTTATTCATATTTTAATTGTTATCTGTTTATTTCCTTATTTATTTATTTTTTTGTTTAAAATATATGAATTTGATAATCGAGAAAAAGGAAGATGACAGCAGAAACAGATGTCAATATTATCAATTCAATTATTACTGCTATTCCTGCTACAGCAACTTTTACTACTGCAACAACAACAACAGCAATTGAAACAGCTATTAATGCCATTTCTACAACAACAACAGCAACTACTACTACTACTACTGCTACTGTTGTTTATACTACTGATAATAACGTTCTTGTCACCTCTCCACTATGTGAAATAGGAACAACATTGGACACAGTTATTCCCGAATCGTTTATGACATCAACTAATGTCGTATTATCATCAATAACAAATGATTATGCAACACGAATTGAATCATTTTTACATAATGTAACGTATTGTTACAATTTTTCTTTCATATTGTTGAAAAGTAATTAAAATTGTTAACAGAAATATGTAGATTATAATGTATTACTGCTATTATAATTATAATGTTGAAATTATTATTACATTATAATTTTTATTCTTAATAGGTAGAATATGTTTATTATTGTTGTCATACAATGGGTATTAATTTTTAAGATAAATACAGATTTTAATGTTTGTTTGTTTGCTTATTTAATTTTCTCTTAATTTTTTGTTACAAATATGCTAATGAGAAAAAGGTATGTTTGAAAGAATGAAAGTGATTTATTACTGAATAAATTACATGTTTGTTAGATTATTTATGGTAATATTTGTTAAATCATAATGGATTAACTATCCATTTTGAATTATTGATATTAGATATTCTAGAAATTTCTTTTTCGATTTTCGATAATCATATTAACTATTAATTATTAGGCTCGATTCACTGGAAAAAAGGGATTGAAATGGAAGGAAAAATGAAGAAATATTTTATTATTTTAGTTTAATTAACACTCAAAATTAATTTCTTGGTATATTTAGTTAAAATTATACTTAATTATCAGTTAACGAATGTGAAGGAAATGATAGATAATTTATTATTGTTAAATATCGAAATATTTTAAATTGTTATATCATTTCTCACCATTTATAATTTGTTATTCTTTGAGAGAAATGGTGGAAATTTTAAACATAAATCAAATTCGAACAATTTATTATTGTTAAGTGGTATTTCCTAGGAATAACAAAATGAGATAAATAGGAATTGGAATTTTTGCTTCATATAATATGAAATTAGTTTGTATAATATATTGGTAACTTGTATTTCCTGAATAATAGTGGAATAAGGATGATGGAGATTAGTTGGTTCTTTAATGTTTAAAAAAATAATTAATTAGGTTTTTAGTTAACTGCAAAAGCAATTATACCAAGTAGATATGATAGGGAATCCGGAATATTATTTTATCTAATCAAGAGACGTTACATCATACATCCGGATAATTTGATCTGTAGATGCTTTTTTAGAATATAAAAAGTAAAGAATGGAAAAAAGTTGATTTTTTTTATTGAATTAACTGTTTATTACTAGATTGATTGATTGAAAGATAAATAAGTATTATACTGTAACGATTAATATGCTGTCTTTGTAGGAAGAAGAATTGGAACGATGTCAAAATGTTAGTTTAAGTGAAAGTGATATAATAATTGGTACTGGTGGATTAAAACGTGATATTATGATACAGTCAATTAGTGCTTTGCAAGCATCCACTCTTTCTTATGTGGTATAGATTCTATTTCTAGCATTTATTTGCAAAAATATTTGTGTTGTATATTTACTGAAATGTACAGCAATCAGTTTAATTTAAACTGTTATTGACTTTTAGATACTTCAAAATTCAAATAAAACTCCATATTGCTGTTGTTTTACATTTAAGTTTAAAGCTAATATTTTCATGCATAATTTCAGGAATGCGCGAATTCGTTACGAACTGATATTAAGCAAGGATTATCATCAGCTGAAGTGGTTAGGCGACAAAAGTATAATGGTTATAATGAATTTGAGATCCAAGATCATTATCCTATATGGAAGAAGTACCTTGATCAGGTTCTCAAAACTTTTTATTTTCTAGTCCTTATGTTAAAATTTTATCTGAGAATGATATGATGATAATTTGATTATGTTTAGCTAAGTTTGTCTCTTTTGTCTCATTATTATCAAACTAATTTGAGGCGTTTTTGTTTAGCTTACAATTATATTCTAACAGTAATAATAGTTGTAATAAAAACAAATATTATTATTATTATTATTATAAATACTACATTGAAACATTAAACTACCTTATTAATTGATCAAAAGACTCGAACAGTTTAATTTAATTTTTTCAGAAATTAAAAAAAAAAAAAAAAAAAAAACTTCCTTTATTCTTTTCAGTTCAATAATCCGTTAATCATTTTATTACTTACAAGTGCTGCAATATCATTATTAATGGGACGAGGTGAAGATGCAATAAGTATTACAGTAGCAATTGTTATTGTTGTAACAGTGGGATTTGTACAAGAATATCGATCCGAGAAAACATTAGAACATCTCAATAAACTTGTTCCACCAATGTGTCACACGTAAGTTTAACTTATTTTGCTTTTATTTTATTTTATCTATTTATATCATTTAAGAAATAATATGCCATTTTTAATCTTTTCACTTTAGAATACGTGATGGACATGAAGTACAATTTTTGGCACGACAATTAGTACCGGGTGATATTGTATTGTTAAATGTTGGTGATCGTATACCAGCTGATTTACGATTATTTGAGGTAAAAATTCAATTAAGCTTTAAAAATTGTGAAGTGTGATAAAATATTTACTGATTTATTTAATTTGATTAAAAAGAATTGTTGCTGTATTGTGATAACTTAATAATATTATACAATTTCATAATGACTTGTAACGTTTTTGATTTTATGTTTATAATTTTGAAGCAATCGTTTAACTTAATCATTACATTTTCTTCATATGTTCATTTCACATAACCTAGATACTTGATGGTTAATTTCATTTATTTATATTTTATATATGAAACGTGATCTGTCTAGCTCTATTTGACTATTTTAACTATTCATTTCTTTGAAGTGTATGATATGTTTGTTTATATGATATGTCGCTGAGCAGTTTGTTTATATATCTTTGCTTATAATATATTACAATTTGATTGAACTAAACAAAACAACTGATTCTAAATTTTCGAAATAGCTTTCAATGTATGCATGAAATTTATTGAAATTTCAGGCGTATGATTTACAAGTGGATGAATCTTCATTCACTGGTGAATTGGAACCACGACATAAGTATGTTAAATCATTAACAACTGATGGTGGAAATTTTGATCATACTGATAATATTGTATATATGGGTACATTGGTTAGAGGTGGTCATGGCAAGGTATTACATTTTGATAAAATTTTTTGTTAAAAAAAAATTATTGAAATTGAAAAAAGATTGAAAGCCACAGGTTGTTAGAAGGACTGTTATGATAGTCAAAAAATGATGAATTTAGTCATAAAAATTGGATTAATAATACAATTAAACTAGTTGGAATAATTTTGAACTAAAACTTGAAGAGAATTGAAATTTGTTTTTTTCTGAGCCATTTGAATTGCGACTACTTAAAATATTAAAACATTATATAGTTGATTCATTGAAGATGACCAATCACTATGGTAAAGTTACATGTATAAGTGATAATATTTGGAAGTATCAATATTTTGAATTATTTTTACTCATATAGAGTTATTTTTATTTGTGAATGATTTCTAAATTATGTAAGCATTGAAAATTGTCTTTCATTAATGTAATTATTTTTTAAAATTTTTTAGGGAATTGTAATTGGTACGGGAGCACATACACGTTTTGGTGAAGTCTTCAAAATGATGCAGGCTGAAGAAGTTAGTCAATTTTGGAGGGAAATAATATTTTTTCTTTTTCACCAATTTTTTAATAACTTTCAATTCCTAAATGATTGCATTTTTATAAATGCGAACAGCAGAAGTGTATTTGTCAGATTTGGGATTTTAGAACTTACCAACTTCGTAAACCAATTTAATATAATAGTATTAATTTAATATCGTAATACCAGTTTTATATGGTTTCATTATAATATATATTTCAAAAACATTGTCATTAGAACATAGTTGACATTTAAAGAAAATTTTCTTGCTGTAGCAAAGAATTTGATCGTATAGTTGAAGAGGTCTTCGAGATTTATCAATTAGGGGCATCATATATTTTGATGACTCACTGGTAGCATTAAATTATCAAAAAAAAAAAAAAAAAAAAAAAAAAAAGGAAAAAAAAGTGGCGAAACAAAATAAAAAAGCGAAAAAGAACGGCAAAGATTGTTCGTTATAAATTATTGTAAAGCTAAATGCTTTATAAGCATTTGATTTATAAAATATTCATTACATTAACTTAACTTAATTGGGCTGTTAATGATTAATTTTAATCTGTTACCTATTTATTTCTAATTCCCATATTTCCTGTTTTATTTATTTGAGCATGAAAAAATATAGATTAATTAATAAATACTGAAGAAATAATATTAATTAAAGCTAAATTTGTAATTATCATTATATTCATTTACGATAATAATTACTGTATTTTCTTTTATTGGTTTTTGAAACAACGAAACCTTTTTTATTTTTCTTTTCTTTCAGGCACCAAAAACACCACTACAAAATAGTATGGACTATTTAGGGAAGCAGTTATCACTGTATTCATTTGCAATAATAATTATCATATTTTTTATTGGTTTATTTCAAGGACGTAATACATTAGATATGTTTAGGATTGCTGTAAGGTAAGTTCAATTTGATTTGTATTTAATTGATTTTGTTGATAACTATGATAACTTGTGATTTGTAAAATATGTTAAATTGTGGTATATATAATATATGAATAGATGAATGCCACCAGACTGTTATCTTCATATAGAATATTTTGGAGGATAAGAAAAAAGGAAAACAAATATTTTAATATCAGTTATATAAATTTTAATGTCAGTTATATAAATTTCTTTTTTTTTTAATTCTATCGGATAATTTGAATTTCACTTTTACCTTTATTTCGATTTTTTTTTTTTATATATGGATAATAAATTTATGTTTCAAGTAATTAAATTAAATGGTGAGATAATGTATTATGATGAAATGTACACGTTAAGTTTCATTTTTAATTTTTAGTTTGGCAGTGGCAGCAATTCCAGAAGGTCTTCCTATAGTGGTAGCCGTTACACTTGCAATCGGTGTAATACGTATGGCATCTCGTCGAGCAGTCGTGAAAAAGTTACCAGCGGTTGAAGCTCTTGGATGTGTTACGGTAATATGCTCAGATAAAACGGGAACATTAACGAAGAATGAAATGACCGCCGTTGTTGTAGTTTCTGCTGATGGACAAATAGCCGATGTTAGTTCATAATTTATTAAATTGAATTCCAAACGAAAGAAGAATGAAATTTGGAAGGAAGATGATTGAAATAACAAATTAATGGTTGAGTAACAAATTAAAACGAGTGGCAATGAACGTAAAGTTTTTTTATATATTATTTATATTATTTCAATGTATAGATGGTTTACATTAATTGGACGATGAAGATTAATTTAATAACTGATAATGGTGGTTTTTTTTCTTCTTATTTTTGCTGGATTTTTGAAATAGTTTGTGAAATGATGTTTGAAATTTTCGCTGCAAGTAAATATGCAAGGAAATGAAAAATAATTATTACGAATTGTTAACAGTTTTTAATCTTCTCTAACATTAACAGAAAGTATTTCTAACAGAATTCTTTGAAAATTTTATTATTTTAATCGAAATTTATGGTTTTGTTTTTTTTTTTTCTAATTTCTAGGTATTAGGTGTTGGATATTCATTAGAAGGTGGATTATGTACAGTTGGCAGTGAACGCGTTGTCGGTTATTCACATCCATCGATAAGTCGTGTAATTGAAATTGGTTGCATTTGCAATAATGCAATTATATCAGATGGGATATTGATTGGACAGCCAACAGAAGGTGCTCTTCTAGTTCTCGGAATGAAGGTTATTGATTTTTGGATGAGATTAATTTGCTTACTTCATTCATATTTTTAGTTTAAGATTTTAATATTATTCATCTACAGTTCCAATTCAATAAATAGATTCAGATATGAATATAAATTAGCATTTTTTATATTTCATTACTTCTTCAAGTACAGATTTGAGTATGATTTATATGTGAATTTAGAATAATAATTACTACTTTTTAATTTTTGAAATTGCTTAAATTGTTATGTTACAGTTAGCTTTACGGTTACTATTTTATGTACGAGTATGTGGTTATTGTTTATACAGGTTGCATAATTTTAGTTTCGAAATATTAGTATGAATTTTATCTTTCAGACGGAATTGAATGAACAAGTGAAAAATTACAAGCTAATCAAAGAGATACCATTCACATCAGAAACAAAATTTATGGCTGTACAATGTGAACATATTCGAGTTAGTCTTAATTCTAATTTCATTTCAACATGTCTGATAAGTGTTCCTTTTTCAAATAATGTTATACTGAATAATCTTAATTCAATTTACCTAATTTTCGGCCAAGAGACACATTTGAGATAGTTTTTGTTGATTTTTCAAAACAGTCTCCAAAATTTTAGTCTAACGGACAAAGTGAGCTATTTGTAAAAGGTGCTTTGGACCGTATACTGGAAATGTGTACCGGATATTTGGAAGGCGATAAAAATCCGGTTAAACTGAATGATGCCGCAAAGGAACGTTTCATGGAAACAAGTCGATCTCTAGGTTCACGCGGTTTGCGAGGTAATTTGCAAAAATTTGTCCTTCATGTAATTTCATATTATGCGTTAATTATCCTTGTTAGTGACAATGGTACATGTAAATTATAAATCTTTGAAATTAAAAAAGTTCAAATTCTTGGTTTAAATTTGCTTTACTTACACTTCTCACTGTTTTATTCTCTATCTTACCTTAAATTATGCTTCACTGTATAAATTTCATTAAATTAGAGCTTTAAGTAAGATGAAATATATAAGAAGGATTGGAAAAGAATAATTCATTTTCGTTCTTCTTTTATATTAAAAATTTTTTCTATTACAGTAATAGCTTTGGCTTATGGCTACAATGAACGAGAATTGTGCTATGCTGGAATGGTAGGTATTGTGGATCCACCAAGGCCAGGTGTTGCAGAAAGCATTGAAATTGTCCAGTCAGCTGGTGTTAAAGTTAAGATGGTTACCGGTGACGCTCTGGAAACAGCCTGTAGCATTGGTATAATTCGGAGTTTTTGAAATATTTTTTTCTTAGATGACTTAAATAATTTATTCATTATTGATTATTCAGTTTTAGCTTCCAAGTTTTATAGTAGAAAATTTTCCTTCTGAAACTTTTAAAGATTTTGTTTTTTTTTTTTTTTCAGTTAAACTTATAATCCTTTTATATAAAAATGACTGCATACAGTGTTATTACAGGTGCTCATTTAAAATTGTTCACTGAGGGTGATGCATGCTTATCCGGTTTTGAAATGGACCGGATGACAGATTTGGATTTGGAACGAGTAATTAAATCCGTAACAATATTTTATCGTTCTTCTCCGAAGCATAAATTACGAATTGTCAAAGTTTGTTTGCTTCCTAATCATTTTTTACAGGAAATTAATGGCTTATTCCAAGTAATCAATTTTTATTTCGCATTTAAATCTAAGGATTAAATTTACTGAAATTTTCGCTTTGACATCATGTAGTTCGTCTTTTATGACAAATATTTACTTTAAATAAATTTTATAACTTACTGATTGTGATTCAAAAACTTTAATGTTATCTCAAATTTATCATTTTTCACTATACCATAACTAATAATTTTCTTTTAATTTTACCAAATTTTAGTTTTAATCTAATTTTTAAGGCATTACAAAATTTGGGTGAAGTAGTAGCAATGACTGGTGATGGTGTTAATGATGTTGTTGCATTGAAAAAAGCCGACATTGGTATTGCAATGGGTTCTACTGGTACTGATGTGTGCAAGGTTGTGATGGTCTTTGTGAAAATTTTATCATTTTAGATCATTGAAATGATTGAAATAGCATACGCATATGTTTTCATATAAATTTCATAAACTCAATAATCAATTTTTATCTTTAAATTTAAATAACTAAAAGGATTGATTTTGTATGAACTGCATTCATTTAATTAATTGGAATTCTTTTGCGAGATAGTATTCAAAAAGAAGAACAGTACAATTAATTGGTTGAACAAATTTTTTTAATAATTTACCTAAACACTAGAAAAAGTATACATATACATTCTGTTAGATATAAAAGTATTTAGCTATTACATTACAGTAGCTTAGCTTTTTTATCTTTGTTGTATTTCAGGAAGCAGCTGACATGATACTTACGGATGATGATTTCTACACAATTCAGGCAGCTGTTGAAGAAGGCAAGGGCATTTATCACAATATCACTAATTTTGTACGATTTCAATTAAGCACGTTAGTTTTTTATTACTTTTTTTTTTCATTCATTTCAGTAATTTTTTATTTTTTAAATAAAGAAATCAAAATTTTGTTTTTCCAAAGTATCATTTTTTATGACTTTTCCTGAAAACATTAATTTTTTTTGAGGATTTTTTTAAATTAATTTTCAATGTACTGTTGATAATTCAGAAGTGTAGCAGCTTTATCATTGATTGCAATTTCGACATTATTTGAATTTGAAAATCCGTTAAATGCAATGCAGATACTTTGGATTAATATCATTATGGATGGACCACCAGCGCAAAGTCTTGGTGTTGAACCTGTTGATAGAGTAAAATTTAACTTAGATAAAGCATATCAATTTTTTTTTTTCATTTCAAAAAACTTTCTTTTCTACTCATTTGATTCGATGCTTGTTTTTCCTTGATGAAAACTTTTGAATATATTTTGGAAATATAGGTATTTCTTTTCATTTTATTTTCTAAATTCAATGGATTTTCTCGCGGGAGATAGATTATTTTCATTTTCCCAACAGACAATATCATAATATAAAATCAATTGACTTGACGAAATTATTGTAAGCAGAAGCAATGCATCAATAAGTTAGATTGATTTATTATTTATTTTCGAATTTTAGGATATAATTCGGCAACCTTCACGAGATGTACGACAACCGATGATAAATAATGCATTCATAACTAATATTTTTATATCTGCAGCGATTATAATTGCTGGAACACTTTCCGTTTTTTATAAAGAGGTGAATAATTTGCTGAAATTCCAGATCAAAAAAATTTTTTCCTAAAAACAATTTTTTTCCTTTTATTTTTTCTTTCTTACTTTCAATCCAACTTTTATCATCAAAGGAATTAAGATTACTAGTGTTATTATCACCTATTAATTACTGTTAACCACTACCATTGATTATTAATTGTACCTCATATTACTGTTGTGACTGATTATTAATCATTACTTGAATTCCAGAAGTTATTATTAATCGTTAATTAATTTTAACTTATTAATTGTTAAGAATTAGTTATGATTATTTCTCGTATATATATAATTATTTCTGTCGATCATATTTATGGTCTTAAATATTGAATATTGAATAGTGTTACTTTGTTCTTTATCTTGATATTTTCTCGGCTGTAAGTTTTTTACAAATAATACAAATTGATCTATATTTTAAATGTAAACTGGCTTTGTTTTTTTTCTCTTTTAGAATCTTATGAATTTAAGAAAAATTTGGCTAAAAAAAGCTATGACATCTAAAAAGCTTTTAGATGTCGGCAGATAACGAAGTGACACCACGTGATACAACAATGACGTTTACGTGTTTCGTTTTATTTGATATGTGGAATGCACTTGCTTGCCGCTCAAGTAGGAAATTAATTTGGGAAATTGGTTTATTGAGGTAAGCTTATATTATTAATTTCTATATATGAAAAGAAAGATAAATCCAAATTCTAGACTTCTTTCTGATTTCAAAACTTTTTATTTTATTTAAAAAAAATGGAGTGTGAGTTTTCCATAGAGTGAATTCAAGAATTTGTTTTTTTTTATTTATGTAGAAATAAGTACAAATGTGAGAAATTTGATTATTTAAAAAAAAAAAAAACATTTTAATGCATTTTTATCTTCCTTTATAACGTTAAACTGTAATTGAATATTATTAAAAAAGGGAAATTATAATTTTGTAGATGTTTCTTTTTTTTTTTTCTTTTTCAGAAATCGTATGTTTTGTTTTGCTGTATTTGGATCTATTTTTTGTCAATTAGCGGTAATATATTTTCCTCCGCTACAAAAAATTTTCCAAACTGAAGCATTGAGTTTGTATGGTAACTTATTTTTCTTCATTTTTTCTTTTACTTACAAAGCTATTCCTATATTAAAATACGAGCAAAAAAATAATTAACAATATTAGATTAGCTTAAATTTAGGTAATTAAATTCTGGGGTTTTAAGCATTTAAATCTTTTTTTCGGATATATTTAATCCTTTTTTTTTGGCTGTTGCTTTTTTTCTCTTATTCTTATCTCTTAGTTCATTGAAGTCTTGCTCATATAGTTTCTTCCTTTTTTCTTATTATCTTCTACATTTGAATTTATTCCTTCCTGCTATTATTATTAAATTTTCGAACTTTAAAGTGGAAATAAAAAAATTTTTCAAAATAAAAAACGTAAAATTTTATAAAATACATATGAAAGATCAATTTTCTACGTTTTCTTTTGTTTATTTATTTGTCTAGACGGCGGGAAAGTGTTTTTTATATCAGATAATTAATTTATTATTAGCAAATAAAAATATAGGAACTGAAATGTATGATATATAAAAATATAGGAACTTTTATATAGGAGCTGAATGATGTAATATTTTACAGTAATATAAAGCAAATTCATTCAATTCACTATACCATTCCATTAGCCTTATAACATTTGTGTTTATCACTGATTATTATAGATTTAATCTTTCTCACAGTGCTTACATCAACAGTTTTTATTGTTGCTGAAACAAGGAAATATTTGGAATTAAAAATGAAGAAAACGCCATATATGATTATCGATGAACCAACAAATTTTTGAAACTTATCAATTTATGTGTTATATTGAATAAAATTTAGTTGAAAGTTTTATATCATAAAAAAAAAGTTGAAGAGAAATTCTAATGGTCTTTTTCTTCTTGATCTATCGTCACCGATCGGAATAAAATGATTATGTAAGCTGATAATATAAACTTCATTATATCCAGATATCACTGTTACACTTAGGTACCTTGATCATTATAGTAACAGAACTTTAATAACATCTCTATTTATGCAGGTTTTTTTTTTTCTCTCTCTCTCTCTTTTACAATGGAAAAATGTATAATTTAGGAATTTGTTGAAATTTTAGAAAACCATTTCTTTCTAATTTTCTATAATATTTATTTATCTTCTTCATTGAATATTTCTTCTGTATTTTTTTATTTTGTACAAATTTGTAGTATTATGTAGGTTATGAACGTTAGGTCCTAAAGTAATTAATAATTGTTCTACAAAATTTTCTATTTGAAAAAAAAATCTCAAATTTCTTTTGAATTTGCAAAGTTATACAATGAAATCAGCATCAATTTATTCAAGTTTATTTAAGGGAACTTCAGGGTTTTTTTTTCAGATCGATTATTTTATTTCATTATCTTCTCTTGTATGTAATCGAATTACATGTTTATTTTCAAATATTTCATGTCAGAAAAAAAATTATTTCCGAATATGAACATTTTCATTTTAAACATATCAGTGTAATTAAATTAGATTATGAATAGGTAACGGCTAATTTTACTATATATATGTATACAAGTTTGATATTTTTAAAAACAAGAAGCTTCTTTCAGTTTTTTTCAAAGAAACAAAAATAAAGGCCTCTCACTTATTTCATTCTTGTGTTTAGTTTTTTTTATTAACTTGCTTATATAAGCACATTGCAATTTTTGTTATCTTTATATATATATATATATATTTTATTTTTTATTTTTTGAATTAAAAACTGCTAACAGCTGGGAATTGTACATTTATCATTTTATCTATATATTTGTAGTGATGTATGCAAAAGTGGGCAAATATTTGATTCGAAAAAATCATGATAATGATAGCAATCTTCTCTAATTCTTAAAAAAAAAAACTCCCATTCTCACCAAATACCATCAAAGCCTGACAAAACACACACAATAGATAATTTTGTTTTCCAATAATATAAATTTGTTGTTAACTATTTTCCACTTCATTTATCCAATTTTTCATTTATGAAAATAAGTAGAAAAGTAGAAATTGAAAAACAAAAAATGAACGATACAAAGCATTAACAAATTAGAAAAATATCTGCTAAAAATGGATATTAACGAGAATAAGAAAGATTTTCATTTTCTTTCCTGTCTAAGCAAATAATTTTTATCTAATTTTCAATTTTTGTTAACGATAAGAAACAATAAGAGATCAAAATTAAGAAACTGAGATGAGTGCTATCGTTTGTTAACAATTTTCCGCATAAATAATCAATGTGAAAACACACTAGAGTTTCGCTGTTCTTCGCTTTTCTATCATTAACGCTTTTGTGTACTGATATAAAGTACTGAAATTGAGTATGCCAAAAATTATCATTTTAAATGGAATTATAAGATGATGAAAATTTCGTTTGTTATTACTATGTATAACACCTCAATATAAAGGAATAGTTTTATTTATAATTTTGTATTTCCTTACTCTTTTTCCTTCGTTTAATTTATTTAAAATTTAAATTCAAAAATAAACCATTATTTCCCCGAATGAATGCATCGCCATATTTGTTTTTCAGCTGTCCATTTGAGTATTCCTCCGTTTGCTCCAATGCTATATTCATGAAACCGTCCAAACATGATAAAATACCTGATAATAATAATTATAACTTTTTTTTTTTTGATAGGATTAGGTTATATTGCATACCAAAAAGATCTGCTTTACACTCTATCCGATTTGTCATGTTAAACTTTCGGAATGTATTTTTTCTTTTTCCTGATAAAATCATAGTTGCTCTTAAAATTATATAAAGTGTTTCAAATTAGAAAGCTAAATCTTGACCTATATCAGATGCCAAATTTGCTCAACATTTTAACAAGTGAATTTCCACAAATACTACCACTATTTTTACTGCTGTTCCATAAACTTTCATATTACAATAAGACTTCTTAAAGCAGTACAGTGATATAAATAATGTTCAGAAACATCAAGTTCAAAAAAAAAAAAATTTCAAAAATCAGTAAAATCCTCGCGTATACCTCGGTAATCGATGCCAGAATTTAGCTTCACTACGACAGGTTTTCCAATAATTTGCTTCAAAAACTCACTTGGATTTTGTCGCCGACTCATCTGAAATTAAAAAGTGAAAAGTAAAAATGAACATAAAAATTTTCATGAGAAATTATCTTTTCATGATGAATTAAATATTTTAATCAATCGATGAGTTTATATTCTTTCACGTGTTGCCTACCGTATTGCGTGCTACAACCATTTCCGTTATCAAGTTCCAGTTATAAGGATGAGGAACGGTTTAGACACATATCAATGCAATAACATTTAACTTCGGAAGTTTCAATAGTTGAAGCAACAATCCGTATGCTGAATGTTAAATGATTATAAGTAATGGGAAGACTGAACATCTTAACGGTCAATGAATTAAACCAAATCATCAATTCATCTATCAGAAGATCCGTTACTTCCAATTATCACTAATTAATTATAACCATTCCGGAATCTTCACTAAATCCTTGATGGAAAACTGGTACTGATTTCCAGTTAGCGTTAATTATTTATTTCATTTCGGAACTTTATCAAATTGTTGACAAAGCAATCAATACTTATTTCTATTTATCACTAATTAATCATATTGATTTCAAAACCTTCACCAAATACTTGATAAAGGAAACTGGTATCTTGCATTGATATATCAATATATCATCATCATCATCATCCATATTTTCAGCTAATCACAACTGCTTAACTATTTTTTGAACAGTAAATACAATTTAATCCGAAAAGAATCAAATTTCAACCTCCATTTATTTATATAAATATTTTAATTAAAAATGAATAAAACAACTATACCGTTTTCAACTTGTTCTTTGATGTATTGTAAATATTTTGGCTGAATGAGAACTCGACTCAATCCAATATTATCCTTCCAATTGTTAAAATTTTCCAATCTAAACGATTAGTAAAAGCTTACATAACAGCAATTAATCCAACTGTAATTAAATATGTGTGCCAAATCAAAATCCTTATTTTAATCTCATTAGAACAACTCTTTCTCATTATTCTAAGACTTAAATTACTCAGGTATCTAAAAAAAAAAAAAAAAAAGAATTCATCTGCATTACATTATCATAAGGACTAAAAATAATCATATTAAAATTGAGATGAAATCACAAATTATACTACTTCTATTAAAAGAAAAGGCAAAATGATTTCGATAATTTAAAATAATCATTTTACAGACTACAATAATCAGAAGAAACCTCTCCTTCAGACTCTCTACCTCACTAATTACTCCAACTTATTTATCTATCATTAATTACTAAGTATTTTAGAAAGTGTTAATTAGCATTGATAATGATAAGAATCGCTTATAAGAAATGTCAATGCCTTATTGTTTGGAACAACATGGAAACTATTCTTATTAACCATCTCACACTCAGTTTTCCTCTATGCTAAAATTTGAAGATAAAGAAAATGAAAATTAGCTTAGTAAAATAAGACAGTCTTTTTGTTTTCTTCCTGTTACATATACATATTTCTCAATCAACCAATCGATCAATGAATTAGCCAATCAGCCAATCAATCAGTTTTCATCCACCTGTAGTTCGTCTGTAGTGTTAGTTAACCATTTAAATATAATGATAAAAAGAATTCCAAAAAAATGGAAATGAGCCCTTCTTTTGTTACAATTCATGATCTCTTTTACATACATTTTTTCAAAAATTACAATTTCCACTGCATATGAAAAAAGAAACATTTGAAACATACAGGTAGACAGACCGATACATACATGCACATACACACACATGCACGCGCATACATACACATAAATTTCAATTTTCAATTTATTTTCTAAACCAAATCACATAAAGACATAGATTTAAAAGATGATAATAGAGCACTAAAAAGGAGTAAAAAGGCGAAAAAAAGATCCTGAAACAAAATTTGATTCCACATTTTTCTACAAATGAAATAATTTGACACAAAATATTGATTGGATCACATTAATATTACATCACAACATATCATAGATATAATAATCTCCTCGTTCAATTCTTCTCTTTCATTTAACATTCAATAATTTCTTTTTCCTCTCTATTATCCATTCCCTTTATATCTTTCAATGAACAGCATTTACCGCCACAGAAAATAATCACATTTATTTTTATTTGATCAAGTTTGGCACAAGCAATTCAATCACTAGTCAAAAGTCAGATGATACAATAAATGATAAATTAATTAATTGGTGAAAGAATGGATGAATCGATATCTACTTGTGCCAAAATTTCTTCCAACGACAATTTGTCTATTGAAATTATTTGACATTATCAGGCAGAAAAAAAAAAGAAAAGTTTTGATTAGTAAAATGGAAAAATTGAAGAGAAGGGGATGAAGGAAGACATTTGAAACTTTCCATTCTTTTGAAAAAAGAGAAACAGTTGCGATGCAAAGTAGCAGATGATGATAATTTACGAAAACTAAGCTTATAAATTTCAAAACAAATAAAAGGATGGAGTTTAAGTTCCAAAAAAAAGTTCAAAATTATCCAAAATTCATGCAAAACTTTATAAATTTAGAAATACCTCAAGCAAATAATTTTCTGAAGCCTTCCGTTTAGGAAGAAATGAAAAACAAATGAACTCCAATTTTAAATCTATTACGACTTTTGTAATTGTTTAAATTTATTCGAAGCTTTCTGTTCAAGTGAAAAAATTTCCTGGAAGGGAATTTCGAAATTCGATGAACAAAAAGAAAGTCTTTTGGGCTTATATAAAAGAAATAAAAATGATTTTTCTACTGTTTTTTTTTTTTTTTTTTTTAAGTCTGAACTTTTCAAGGAAGAGGAAAACATTATGGAAATTTTGATAATATAATACTTCACAGTTGTCATCACCCCGTTTTCTTTGATAGATCAGAAAACAAATCAATTTTGCGAGAAAAGTGCTGGGCGAACAAATGAAGAATAGAAGAAAAAAGTGACAAAAGGAAAAAAAAAACAGCACTTTGCTTCGCAAAAGAAATTTTGAGCGGTAACGAAGTCATTTTTTTTATTTTTGTTTTCTGAAAATTTCCATTTTCATATTTAAATTAACCAATTTCAAATTCTAGTATCAATTCTCGCCTTGTCCACTATCTTCCGCATTTTCTTCATATTCTTCTTCATCATCTAAAAATACGAATATTTTAATTTATCACACGTTCTTAACCAAATTTATCAACTTCTGTTACAAAAGATTAATTGCAAAAAGAACTGAAAAGCTCTAAGCATACATGTATAATATATTGCTATGTGTTGGCTAGCAATAATTAAGCGATCTATCAAGAATCTAATCAATCAATCAACAAAATCCCTGCTATCATTTTTCTCTTTCTTTGAAAAAATGATGAAATAATAGCAATATTCCCACACTCCATTCCATATCAATTAGTCATTTCCTTCATTCCTTTCTTTTTTTTTTTCTTTTGAGAAATTTCGAGAAATAGCTTCGAAAAACAATTTAATTATCCTTATTTCATTAATTTCTTTCAGAAATCTTTCAGAATATAAAGTTAACATATCAGATAGGTATAAAGCATCGAATAGAAAGCAATCGATGATGATAATAATTAAATATTTCACATACCACTCTCATCACCATAATCATAATAATCTTCATCGAGATCGAAGGCATCTGTACAATCATCATTTGGTTTAGGCGCTGTTTTAATGCAATATTCTTCTAATGTTTCCGGCACAACGACTCCATCCTTTTCAGCATCGAGACGGGATGCTTCCACTTGTTTTCTGAAAAACAAATAATTAGTTATTTGGAAATTAGTCGCATAAAATTTTTGATAGATGAAAAGATAATTCCGGATAATGTTTTCACATTTTATTATTTCACAGAAATAATTGGAGAAAAGAATGATTTAAAAAAGAAAATCCAAAAATGTCTCGATAATTATTATAGTCTATAATGACTCGAATTTCAAAACGTTTTGTTCATTTCACGAACATAATTGTTCCATACACATTTCGCTTCTCTCCTAGCAATATTAGAATGAAGTCACGGTATAGCTATATGTAAAATTCGATATCTATCACAAATGTATTGCAATTGTGAAAAATCGTTCGAATCCCAAAAATTTTTTCCAGACAATTCTCCATAAATGCTACAAAGAGATGGAAAATTTTGTGAGATTCCTAAAGATATATTATATGATTTAAGAAAAATTCCAAAATCTCTAATAAAGTTCATAAATTTACCTTACAAGACGTGCATATTCATCATTTTCACCACCTGATTCTTTCCATTTTCTATACATAACTGATGCATCCACATTTGCCGGCGATGAAGTATTTGGTTCATTTAACAGTGATATTACCGAAAGTAAAATTGTCCTAAAATGATATTATATTTTGTTTATTTTCTTTTCATTCTCGTTCCTCTTCTATTTTTTTCTCGAAAAATATAGTTAAAAATGAAAATATAGTATCGACTTCTAAGAATTTAATACTCTAATAAACTTATCTTCAACATCCTTTCTATATTCTTCAAAGTTTGAATTCATATATAACAACTCAATAACTTTTGAATTTTTAATGTACTTCACAGTATAATATATATCATTTAAAATGTTATCTACAATGAAAAATATTTAGCTGCAACAAAAGTATGAAGCACTTAAATATTGTTTAAATATTAAAACAAAATCATTTGAAAAGAAAACTGCTGCAGAAGTCATGATATGCATCAACTGTTTCAAAAATTTCTCCATTATTTGATTTACCTAACATTTTGCGTCGGATTCCAACGTTCGCAAGCAAGTTCACCACTATGAGGATCATCAACAGGTGGATGTAAAATACTGATACAGAGATCACCGTTCTGAAAATAAAACTTCAATTTTAAGATTTTATATTTTCTTTCAAAAAGTTGAGAAGCAACAAGTCTCATACCTCATATACATTTGGATGCCAAACTTTGTTGAGGAATTTGATCGATGGAGGAGCATATGGATAATTAGATGGAAATTTCAAGATTGCTTTGAAATAGCCACCCTGAAAGCGAGGTCAATCAGTTATTACTGGAATTTCAATTTATGAAAATTAGGAAAAAACGAAATATTCAAATTTCGTGATAGCTATTCCTAAGACTTGAACAAAAGCAAAAGGGTAATAAAACAAAATTGAGAATTATAATTTTTCCGGTAAAAATGATAGTTTAACTTTCTTTAACAACATCAGGAATTATTTTCCAACGTTTCTACCAAACATGAATGTAACCTAAGACACAGTATGTACTTGGTAAAAATATTCCCATCTTATACCAGCAAATATTAATGTATTTTACAAATATTAATTGTGAAAAATAGGTAGAGATTAGACGAATGATACAATCTAAACAAAATTTTAAATTTTTATTAGAAAACAAACATATCAGATAGAACTGTAGCTAAGGAAATTTGACCGTTATTGCATTCAAGGTAAGCATGTGACAAACAACAGCAACTGAATAACACAATAAGACCGTATCCGCTTACTTTGAGCATCATAGATAATTTTAGTAAAGGAATAAAAAAGTAAACTACACTCAATCTAAATTTCTATTCATTATTCCACTTAGCCAAATGTCAATTTTTTCGATCTAAAATCCATTAATCTCTAATCTCAGATTGTTTTCCTTATCAACTGACTGATATTACAATTACATACCTGATATAGTGTTCCAGGTGGACCATACAATGCGACAGTCCACACGAACATATTGTCCTCATTGGCCGTCACCGTAAAACCTTCAACAGGTGATGTCTGCAAGCCTTTTAGCTCCAATGTTAAAGCCCGGATGGCCCCTAAAATAAAAATACAGCCTATTTATTTAAATAAACAACAGCAGAAATGCAAGTAATTTCAGACTAGCATAAGTGACTTTTTCAGTTAATTGCAAAAAACTAAAAATATCATCAAATTTCTGTTACTGGACTGTCCGTACAATGGACTGTTTATTCAATACAACCAAACAATCCATGTTTAGCATAAAAGTGATAAGTCAGAAGAAATTCATGATGCTAACTGTCGCATTAGCTGACGTCATCAGTTATATTTTATGACAAACACAGATGAATGTTTTTTTCAATTTTTTTTTTTTTTTTAATATTCCAAAACATAAACAACCAAATAAAAAAAAAAAAATATATTTACCTGCGCATGAACCACTTGTACCCTGAGAACCCATCAAAGATGAAGCACTACTCATTTCGTTTTTTGTAATTAAATGTTTTTGCAAACACAACAATATACTGGCAGGATGGAAATAAGAAGTATCACAGGTAAAACGCGACAGGAACACGCCACGACACTTATATGCCTCGGAACTAAAAAATATAATTATACATATAAACTTGTTTCGTAACAACTCAATCGTAATAACCACGTATACACAATAAATATTTACAACTTATAAAGACGTATAACGAATCTGATTAATATTAATTCAGTAAATAAGCTTTAATGCAATATATTGCTTAAATTAATAAACTATTTAACTCCTATATTACTTATTTTAATTATAATAATACAAAATGTATTTATTCATACATCTAAATCATTTCAATTCATTTAAAACTATATTTACCAAATTGATAAAACGACCGTTTATCTAATTCAACAAATTTTTGTGACACAAATACAATTATCCGATATGCATGCACACATGTATGCTTGGATGTGTGTGTGTGTGTGTGTTTGTTTGTACGTTTCAACTACATCGATTGACAAATCAGGAAAGAAATTAATCAATCAAACGACAAAAATTACGTTAAAGATAGTATAACAGAATGTGACACGGTATTTACATAAAAATACTTCGAATTTAACCGGAAGAAATATTCAACCAACCGGAATAATGAACGAATGTAATTGATACTATATGCTGATAAAGGATTGTTATAAATGGTATTTGCCTTAGCATTTACAATTATTGTTTACAAACAATCTATCTTCACTAAGCTAAAAAAAATTTCACAAAGGTTAATAAAGCTTCCCATTAGGAATAACTTGAAAATTAAATTTCTCCCATATAAAAACGATTCTTTATAACTAACAACTACTTACCACTAATAATTTCCATCTAAGATTTTTAATCATCTAATTTGTTACCTACATTTTATATAATTTCATTTTAATTCACTAACATATTAAGAAAAAACAGTTTGCTATGCTAAAATGGAAAACTAACAATTGCGGATTTTTTCATCGAATTAAAAATAAAAGAAATTATAAAATATCTTTGAGCTGACTGCTAGTAAACTTGCTGAAACAATATAAAGATTAATTGCGTATAATATGCAAACGGCTTTTAAACTAATAGAAGAGATCAAATTTCTTCCTATCAATAAGAATCATTTGCTACCAATTATACAAACATTTCGACAAATATTTCTCATTCCTCGTTTTAGTATCAGGAAAAAATTGGATATTCTTTATAAAAAAATGAGAAGTTAGCTTCAAAAAACATTCTTTATGGATATTAAAAAATTGCATTCTTCCTTCTCTATCGAAATTACATGGAAATTAAAATAGTTTTTGGACATTTCGGAAAAACGATAATAATTATTATTATTACAATCACAATAATATAAGTATTATGATTACTATTACTATTACCAACACTGCTATTAAACCCTTACTTTCTCACTATATTTCGTCCAGTATTTTATGAATAACTTAAATGACAACAGAGACGATTAATTCTTTGTCCAAGCTACTTTTTTCTTCTTACTACCATATCTAAGATCATTTACAAACAAAAAACTCCTGAAAGAAACAAAATGTAAGTTGAAAAGTTCTGAAAAACGGATCTATTAATAAAAGCTAAATGATAATCAAATTAAAAGAAGAAAGATGTTCCAGTATTAGATTTGAAGATGATATTGGAATATTCCTAATCAATTAACTCATTTCATTTTTTACTTACTTCAATTGAAATGACTAAACTCAAGCATATTATCAATACAAATTAACAAAATTGTTGATATTGAATTATCATTTAAAATACCATCGAATATTTTCTCAATAATGAAACAAAATTAATTACAAGAATGAAACAAGAAAGAAGCTCCTACAATTTACTATTTTAATAATTTTTACAATATATCATAACATTTTTCAACTTTATCATTTTAATCATAATATATTTCCTAATATTCCATCTACTACAAAATGATATATAACCTTATTGCAGTATGAATTAGAAAATAAACAAAGAAGAGAGAAAAAAAAAGTGAGAAATAAATTAAACAAACCTTACATAAAAAATACACCAAAACTGAAATATCAATGAAAGCTATCAGTTTAGGCTTGAAACATCTCTCATACATACTATTCTTCATTAAAGTTTCTGTCTTCATTGCAATATATATACATACACGTATAAGCGTGTGTGTGCATGTGTGCATGTGTGTACGCGTATGTATGTATGTGGCTGTCCATATGTTTATTAGTTAAGACAGCTGTTTTTTACTTCTATTTGTAAAGAAAAAAAGAATTAGTCGATTATGCATAAACGTAATGTAAACGTTTAAAATAACGAGCATTATACATCAGACATTCAAAAAAAGAAGAGGAAAATGAAGAAAAGCAAAAAAAAAAAAAAATTCGAAATAGGTCAAAAAGAGCAAAAAATATTGTAATATTATCATTTAAATTTTAATGAAATGAAAAAGATAAATAAAAGAGGAACAATTGCTGTATAAAGAAGTATGAAAAAAGAAAAAAACATTTTTTTTTTTTTTTTTTTTTTTTGTGAAGAGAACAAAAAAGAAGGAAAAATAAAAATGACACACGTTTGCATTTTTTTTCTGATCAATTACCAATCAAACGAATGTGAAGTTTAAAACAAATTATGCGATTGCAAATATTTATCTTATGCAAAAAAAATCCTAAAAAAGAAAAATTGAAAATCAATTGATTTTAAAATTAAAAAATTTTATAATCTTTTTAATGAAATCTTTAATATCAAGATTTTCTTACATTTTTAAAAGTTCAGAAATTACACAAATGATATCATATCATATATCAACATTTAACCAAATACAAATATAATCTTGAAATGTTAATCTTTCCGCATTTAGTCCTTTTTTTTAATTTATTTATATTATTTTTTTTTTAAAAGAATCTTTATCGCATAAATGTGAAAAAAGTACTTTACAATTGAGATTTGTTCATAAAAAAACATCAAGCACAAATGAGATTTGTTAATAAAAAACATCAAGCACATACATCATGTTTATCCTAGTTCTGTTATCCTCTGTTCACAAAAAAAAACTGAAAAAAATGCTTGAATTATATTGACGAGTACTACTACAAGCAAGCAAAAAAAAAAACCAGTTTTCGAACACTAATTCAAAGAAAAAAATTTATTCGCCTGAAATAGTATGAATTACGATTCCTTAAAAGAGGATAACTTTTAAAATTAAACTCAATTTTTTTAATCTACTTACTGAATCGTAAATTTCATGCTAACGCCTCAACAGATGTTTTGTAGAGATGATAAATATTACAACGAGAAGTAGTAATATGTCTCAGCTTTATATTTAAAAAAATAAATAAAAATGAGAATAAAGGACACGAAGTGTAAAATCAATTGAAATATTAAAACATTGTTGTAATGTATGTATAAATAAAGGTCAAAAAGAAGTAGGAAGAAATGAATAACAAGAGTTAATCAAGTGAATATACAAAATTAAACTTTTCATAGTTTTTTTTTCATTTGTCCTAGCAAAATTGTTTACTTCACATTTGTTAATATTTAGTTAAATTTATTTTCATTGAAGCGATAAAATTCTTTCCTCCCTTTTTCTTTTTTTCTCTACTTTTTGTAACACAAGCTAATTAATGTTTAAATGATAGTTTGATAAATTTGGTTCCTTTTATTTATAGCATTTATTTATCGTAATTTACTGTCTAGTATCTCAATTAGATTACATTCCGAAAGTTTTCGTGAAGGGATTTACAAATGATGTTAAAGAAAAAAGTCAATTTAAAGAAAAATTCTGAAACCATTTTAGAATCTAACAAGTCTCACTTACAGTTATTTCGCTGAAAATTGAAGTAAATATTTCCTGCCTGTAAAAGTCCTGAAAAACACCGAAATTTAGAAGGAAACCTTTTAAAAATTTTTTCAAAACATCCTTCAATATCTTTCGATAATAATTTACTATTTTACTGCTTAATAGGAATTGTACAAAGCTTCTATTCGTTTCACATTTCAATAATAATATGTTGTTAGGCTGATTGTATGAAACACATTGAAAGATTTTATTTCCCTCCATTATTCATTTTACCTGAAAGAATAAGCAAAAAAGGCACTCACCGAAGAAATCATTAAGATAGTTTGCAAGTTATGTCAGCAAATTAAGCTTAAATTGCTCATAACACTACTTAAATTATGAAATTACTTCCATGTATTACACCAACAATATGGTAAAGATATTGCATTTCATTGAAATTCTGATCAATAAAAACATTATACTTCCGATGACATTATTATGGTAGCAAGGTTTCCTATGACCTTTAATGATACCGCGAGAATGAAATCATATCTTCTCTTTTTCTTTTTCTCTCGTCCTTTATCAAATTCAAAAAATTTTACAAATACAAATAAACTATGAAACTCTACTTTCTGATCTCAGCAACAACTGCTCAATTATATTTGTTTTTCAATCTTTTTTACTTATTCATGTAGAAGGAGGATGGTCAGTGGATAATACAGTGTTAAAAAAAATAATGGTTGTTAATATAATTAATATAACTGTCTAGTTTGAAATTTTTAATCTATTATGTATGTTCGGAAAATTTTCTTCATATAACAAATCTATTCATTCTAAGTTATTTATTTAATGTAATACAAATACTGCCATTCTGACAATTGTTGCAACTAAGGTTTTAGTTGTTACAGCTATAAGCAAGCAAAAAAAATTTCAAAAAAAAAAAACTTTTCAATACGTTGAAATATATGCCACAAAGCGATCCAGTACCATTTCAAGACCACATTACTGTTCCACCAAAAGGCTTCTGTCACGTCAACGTTAAATGATAAATTAGCAATAGTTAAAAACTATATTAAAACTCTATCTAGAAGAACAGAGCTTTTAACATAACACTGCATGATTAAAGCAGCGAAATCTTAAACTAACTCATATGTCGAAATACACAAATACTGATGAAAGCTTATTAAAAACAAAGTAAAAGTAGAAGTAATGTATAGCGGGAAGTAAAAGGAGGGTACTCGAAAGTACAAAACATGTTGAACAATCTATTTATAAAAATTATACCTGTTTTAAACGAATGAAAATTTATACAGTCGAATGAAAGAAATAATACTGAGCTGCACAATGTTACGTAAGACATGTTATTTATAATCATTATAAAATTTGGAATAATCTTAACAAAACAAAAATTTTATTATTATAAATAACTTATGATAGCGAGGATAAATGTTAGGTTGGTCTGATCAAAAATTACCTCTGATCCTTTCATCTCTGCTACATAATTCATCGTCTCAGTTTTATTTCTTTCAAAATTTGTCAACAAACATAATATATTCCAAATTCCACATAAACCAATTATCGATTAACCACAAATTTCCTGAATGATTGATCAATCAGTTACTGACAAATGATAGCTTATCAATTATAAAATGATAAATTATCAATTATAAATTAGTCAGATATCAATGATCATTTGAACGAGAAAGTGAATTCCGAAAAATTTATTACATTTAATGACATAACTGATTATGTGGAACAGTATTTTTCTTAATAATATTTCATTACGTATTAAATTTTTAGAATATAACTATTACGAAAAAGCCATCAATGAAATGAAATCTTTTGCATTTATTTGCTAAAC
Organism: Brugia malayi; assembly: GCF_000002995.4. Taxonomy (NCBI): domain Eukaryota; kingdom Metazoa; phylum Nematoda; class Chromadorea; order Rhabditida; family Onchocercidae; genus Brugia; species Brugia malayi. Next base: position 5,890,760 of record NW_025062477.1, read on the forward strand.
AATCTCAAACAAACTAATGTGTTTAAATATTCATAAAGAGAAAAGGGAAGCAAACGTATCTCTACACGCATCAATATAAACAATCTTGAACAAACGTCACTATACATGAGAATACCACGTAAAGTACACGTGACCCATATTTATGGCTACACTTTGATACCAAAAAAAATCATCGAAAAAAGAAAAGCCAAGTCTTAGATTCATGTGTGTATGAATAGTGTGTTGAGCTGTGCACCAATATTAAGGACACGTATATACACGCACGTACACGTATACCTAATCACATATGTATGTGCACACGTACGAACTGACACGTACCCCCAATACATACAATACCTCTTAACCAACCAACCAGTCAGACGTTATAACAATCTTCGAACACACTGCATCCAATCAATACATATTGGGCAGACAGACAGACGGACAGACACTGAATAGACAGACGTATCGTCTGCATGTGTGTGTGTGTGTGTGTGTGTGTGTGTATGTGTGTGTGTATGTGTTGTATGTATGTGTGTATGTGTGTGTGTGTGAGAGTATTTTGTCGGTTTATCTTTCCGCATGTAACACTTGAGGTTGACAGTAATACTTGGATGAATTTTCTGATCATAAGATTTACTAATTAGATTTTCATTGATTAAAAATTTTAAGCGTTTCAAATTAGTAAAAAATAAAGAAAAAGAAAATTATAAATTAGGAATTAATTAGAAATTTAAAGATGGATATAAATATAATAAGTTTATATGTATATATGATTTAACTAATAAGAACATCATTTATATGCTAAATATGAAATAATGTATTCCAAAATTGATTTAATTTCATTTCAAATATCGATTAAAAGACTTCTGGGATATTTTTACGGTTTTTTTTTTTTTTTTTTATTCAAAATTTGATATTTATCATCGCATGTGATTATTACCTATTAATATTAAGCAAAAAAATGGCGATATTTCGCATTTCTAGTATCTCGAAATAATGATGTAACAAGGAGCTTTTAATAATTAGATTTACATGTACGTAACCCTTTATAAAATGATACGTAACCCTTTATGAAATGATACGTAACCCTTCATAAAATGATACGTAACCCTTTATAAAATGATACGTAACCCTTTATAAAATGATACGTAACCCTTTATGAAATGATACGTAACCCTTCATAAAATGATACGTAACCCTTTATAAAATGATACGTAACCCTTCATAAAATGATACGTAACCCTTTATAAAATGATACGTAACCCTTCATAAAATGATACGTAACCCTTTATAAAATGATACGTAACCCTTTATAAAATGATACGTAACCCTTTATAAAATGATACGTAACCCTTTATAAAATGATACGTAATCCTTCATAAAATGACGCGTGATCTTTCACGAAATGGTACGTCTTTCTTCATAACATGATGCATAGCCATACGTGACCTTCCACGAAATAATGCATAGCTTTCATAAAATGATATGCAACCTTCCAAGAAAGGATACGTCACTTTTTACGAAATGATAACGAAATAAAAACAGTGATATAGCAGTTAACATGCGTAATCTAAATTATATACTAGAACATGACAAATTCACTTACGTAATCGAAATCTTGCGTAACCTTTCTGGGTCAATAAAATATTTATTTAATTGAAATATCTGCCAACAATATTTTGGTCAGTGATGAAAAACAAAAAGTTCTTTTTTCTTCTCATTTTGTAAGTAAATAAAAAAAAGAATGCGATGGAACTGATTTCAGCATAAATGATTGAAATTAAAATTGTGTTGTTTAAATTTATGAAATGACCTAATTTGTTGATTTATTTCACTCAATGAAAGCCGGTCAAATGCTTTCCCATATTATATTTATGAAAAGTTTAACGAGTACAATTTAATTGAGATACAATAATTGGCATTTAATTTTAATGTTGTTGATGATAATAATGATAATGGTGATAAACTTGATAATGGTGCTAATGGTCAATGATGAAGAAATTATTTCGAAGAGAAGATTGGACAACATTTGAAGATATGAAATCAATAGAAAGATTTTTCGATGATTTTAAAAATTTCAAAATTTATTCATCTTATCATACATGTAAACGAAGAAAATAATAATTCGATCATTTTAATAATAAGTTGGTATGATTTAATAATGTAATCAAAGTTATAGTAAAAAAATGGAATAATTGAATTAAAAAGATGTTGTGCTGTTTTTAAAAGCTGGCGAAAAAAAATAAACTAAAACGAAATGAATAATCTGATATAATTTATAGTACTTTTATATGATGTATTTCCTATCTAAACCATTAAATTATCATAATCAGTTATTTTTTCTTTCCAGTTGACAAACTTTCCGAATTTTTGTTTTATTCAATGAAATTACTAATTATACTTTGTAAATGTATCATTTTAATAAAAATTGTAAAGATATATAATAAGAAAGGATTTAATCATCGATCGACTTCCAATACAACATTTACGATATTAATTAATTATTATTCATTTGTTGTCGATTCAGCAGCAATTGCTGGCCATCTGGACATTATCGCTGGTCAGTTCAAATGTTCAGCCTACTGTTTCTAATTCAAGCTTCTATTATGATAAGATAATCTTTTTTTAATACTTTTGCTATTCTATTATGTTGTAAAAAATAATTCCTAAGTTATTACTAGCCAAAATAGGTCATAAATCAAAGTAACTAATTGAATTTAATAAAAATCTTCAAACTTTCAGCAAATTTAATCATTAATTTAAATAATTGAAATATGCTTCCATTTTGATAACGATAAACATTTTGAAGATTAGTTAATAATTTTTATTAGGAATAATCAAAGTTTGAGATTTTCTTGTTTTTTTTTTTTTTTTTTTTTAAATCTTGATAACTGCAACAACAGAGTTTGACGCAAAAAGAAAAAAATGTGACATAAAAAATATCTGATAAAAGTAATTGAAAGAAGAAAATAGATAAAATCTGACAGAATTTTTTTCCAACTTTTAATTTTGAAAAAAAAAAAAACAAATTTTAGGAAGAAAAAAGATTCTGCTGGAAGAAATGAGATTTTAGGAAAATGAAAAATTATATCTTAATATATTATCGGTAAAACATACCCAAATAATTACAAAAGGAAAGATAATTAATTATTAATATTAATTAGAAACAAGCGAAAATATTTAATATTACAAAAAAAGCAATAAGCTATTGCATTAAGATTATGAAATTATTTTAAGAAAAACGAAACAGTTTGTTTTTACAATTTTTCCATTATCATTTAAATGGACAACAAGCAGAAGGATTTGAATGAGAATTGATAAATTAAATTTAAAAGTTACAAAAAAGGAAAAACTAAGAATTAAATTTGTGAAAAAGATCTTTTGGAAGTGAAAAGTTCTTTTTTCTCCTTTCTCTCTTCCCTCTTCTATTTTTAATTTTTTTAAACAAGTGTGTTGTATGTAAGAGAAAAAAGTAAGAGAGAGAGAGAGAGGAAGAGAGGGAAAGGAAAGATAAAATGAAAAAAATTAGAGGGTTAATTAACTTACTGTTAATGCAATTGATCTTTTTAAGAATTACGGAAGAGAAATTTTTCATCCTACTTCCTTTTTATCTTTTTTCTTTTCCTTTTTATTATTTGTTTATTTATTTATTTATTTCTTTGTTTGTTTGTTTATTTATTTGACCAATTGTTTATTTCTTCTTATTAGTCAAACAAGCGGCAACAATTTTGTAATAAAAGCTTTTTTCATCAGTAATGATTTCTTCAAATATTTCTTCCTTTTTCAAATCGTTTTTTTTTAAATATTTGTCTTTTTTTGATCTTAGTAATATTTTAGGTCAAATTAGATATCTTATTTCAGCCAAAAAAAAATCACAGTCATTAAAGTATTCTTCATTAGCATAACTACTAAATAATGAAAGTGCAATATTTTTAAATCTTTTCAATTTTAAATTTAAAGGTTTTTTTTTTTCTTTCGAAGAAATATTTAAAAAAATAATATAATGATAGAAAATATTGATAATTATCCAAAGCATCATCAAAACACGCATAATTTCATACACTAATAGGAATCGATAATGAGTATAGCTAATCTGATCTGAATCAATATGTAATTAACCTGAAATCGACATGTACATGTATAAATGATATATCAGTTATTCTGTTTTCTTTCTCATTTCAGTTCCTTAAACAATAAATTCTCCGTGAAATATTAATTATTTCGTTTTTCTCTTCGTAGTTCACTTTAATTCGTATTTTATCCAATTTATCTATAATTTATGAATAATTTATGCACATTAATTTATTTGTAACAATAATTTATGCAAATGAGTGAGAATGGAAAAAACAGACGAACAAAGGAACTGTTTAAAACTTTTTAATTATTTCAAATAATCTATCGAATTAATTGTTTCTCAACTTTTTGCTAGAAATAGGTCTAGCGTGATTCAACTGATTTCAATCTTAGTGTAATGAATTTGTCACAATTTAAAAGACCAAAGATTGTAAAGGTTGTAAAATTTGAAATTTGTTCTATCTTAAAGTTTCAACATCAAATGATTTGATCAGTTTTCTCACATCATATCCTAACTAATTCATACTAATTTATAAAAAAAAAAAAAAAACTGATAATTGTCTCTAACAATTTTAGTAACAATTTTGGCTTGAAACGACGATCAGTACTGGATGAATAATTTGAAAATGTAGAATTTTTTTGATAAATTTAAAAATTTTTTAAAAAATTCAAAAAGATTTGAATTAAATTTTAAAAAAAAAAAACTAAAAAATTTCGGTTAAGGAAATTGTTTCATTTTAAAATTGTATAAATACATATAATATATGTTATATTTCTATACTGTTAAATGAATCTTTTTTAAAAAAATGATTATGAAAATAAAAAATGATTATGAAAATAAAACAATATTTTATTAAAACATGAAAATATTGATTAATTTGTGAAGGTTAATTTTAACTTATTTTAATCTTAAAAGGAATAAATCTTAGAATATTTTAAATCAGAACAATTTCAACAAATTATAGAAAGGAAACAATCACAGCATGTTGTAAACCGGAACATTCCTAATATGCCATAAACCGGAAACAAACTATACAATCCTCTATGATCATCCATATTTATTCACTTTTGTTATGAACAGGAAATGAACAATTGTTGTTCAATTGCGCTCAATGACTTATTATTGGAACAGTGTACAAATTCGTACACAATTTGTTCCATTTATTAAATTATTTAATTTGGAAGAATGAAATTGTCTTTAACGAATTACTTAAATTATAATTATTATATATAAATTATATGATGAAATTAAATGGAAGTGAGTAAATTATTGTAAAAATTGTGCAGAAATGATGAAAAAAATTATTTCTTATACATTCATTTTAACATAGTTTGAAGATATTTTAAAGATTATTTTATAATTATAATTTAGCTTTCAATATAAAAATTAATAATTCGAAAACAAAAGAGAGGGAGAGAGAAGCAGAGAAAGGGACTGGAAGGAAATTTGTTTTCATAAGATTTGATTTAAAAATAACTACAGATTGATTTTTTTATGATAAACTAAAATGATATATTTCAAATTCATTAATTTCTTTTTCTTTTTCAAACATCATGACACAAAAGTTCAGTATTTTTAAACTAAACTTTCACAATTTTTTAATCTCACACTTAATTAGACTATCGATAATTAGCTTTAGGTAATTAAATTATTTTAGAAGAAAAATAAAATAATTATAAGACTATTTTTTAAAAAAATAATAATTACTAAATTATTTTGGTAAATTTTTTTTTAAAAAATAAAAAAATAGTCATTAAATTACTTTTTTAGAAAAAATTTTTGAAAAGAATAATGGATATTAAATTATTTTATCAAATTTTTTTTAGAAATTATTTTAGCACATAATTGCAAGTTTGTCATGAACAATTAATTTTATCGCTTAATGTTAAGCTTTTATTTAATAATGTGTTATAAATTATAATAGAAGAAATTGAATCTAAATAATACTTCAAAAAAAGAAAAAGAAAGAAAGAAAGCGATAGAAAAAGACGAAATTTGCACTTAATTACCAAAAAACAGTTAGTCATTAATAAAATGATATCAAAAAGAAAATTTAGCAAGAAAATTAATTATACTAGGAACTTAAAAGCAAAATAAATGATAAAGTGAATGAGAAGGCATATAAAATAAATTAATTAATAATAAAAATTAATAATAAAAATTAAATAATTAATATTTGCGCAAATGTGATAATTTTATATGTGATTTATATGTGATAATTTAATTTCTTAATATTAAGATTTATACTTAATATATTAATTAACATCCTAATATTTTTATCTGCTAATTACTTACGCCTAGTATGTGCATTTTTTAATCACTATTAAATTACTTCAATTGAATAACTGTTAACAATTAAAATAATGTTAGATGTAATTAATTACACAGAATAAGTTCTACTTAACGAACATTGCTATTTACTCTATCACTTATATATATATATATATATTTACTTAAATACTTATACTTAATGAGTTTATGCATCTAATAATTAATCGTAATAATTAGTACGCATCGTTGGCAATTAATTATACCTAATGAATGTATTTAATTATTTCTATACTTTATATTCATTTCTTGTCTAATATATGTGTGAAGTAATTATGTATGCTTAATATATCTTAATGTCGATTTAATAACTTAATTTAATTCATTAATATTAAGATTTATACTTAATGTGTTAATTAACATCTTAATATATGTAGGTGTTCATTATTTACATCTAGTATGTATATTCGCTAATCACTTATATTTTTATATTTTAAACCAAAACGAACTTCTAAATGCAACAATTCTTACGTTCACTTTTTCCATGCCATTTTTAATTTTTAACCAAATATTTATCTGATTCCGATTCCGGTTTTCATTCCATAATAATAATAATAATAATAAACCTTTCTTCAGTATTAAAACCTTCACTTTCTCTAAATAATAAAATTTTTAGTATTCAGAAAGCATCTTTTTTTAAATAAATATTTTTCTCTTGTTTCAAAATTTGTTTTTCTTCTTTTTTCAAATTTTATAAAAATTTAAAAAATAATAAAATTTCCATCCACTCTTTTCTTAGCTATTCTAATGATGCATATATGTTTATCAATTTAGTAAGAAATTTTAGATTATCAATGATGATGCACTTCACTATTTTGAAATATAAATGTATTGGTCAAAAGAACGAACAAAGTGAATTAAATTAATTGACCTAATCTTTAAATCATTAAATTTATTACTTGAACTGACAGCAAAATTTGCATTTAACTGATATTTTATGAAGAAATAAAGTCCTTTGATGTTCAAATAAATTTACGTTAAGAATATTTTTTGATATTAGTATGAAAATTATTGAATCAGTCCATCTCAAAATCTCATATGAGAATTATAGAATCGAGCCAAAATCCTTGGATTAATTCCTGAAGCAATCGATAATTATATAAAAATTATAAAATCAAATTCTTGAATCAATTCCTTATCTGCGGCTGTCATATGAGAATTATTCTTCGAATCAACTGATCTCACATGGGAATTGTAATTTTGGATCAATCGATCTCATATGAGAATTATGTCCTCAGATCAATCGATCTATATGTTATTGATTTTTTAAGAAATAAATCTCAAAACTACACCAAACAATCATTTATCACACTCTTATCATATGGCCTTATCAAATATATTAATTACATTATCACATTAAACGGCAGCTTATCATTCTTTCGTTCTTTTTCCTTTGCTTCATTCTAAAATGAACAAAAAAAGAATGCGTTAACACGCGGAAAGATAAGTGAGTGAGTGGAAGGAAGGAGCGAAAGTGAAAAGAAACTGTAAAACAAATTAAAAGAAAATCAATCAAATAATCAATAAATCAATCAATCAGCCAATCAATCAATCAACCAATCATACAATACGAATCGCATTAACATTGCATCTTTTGAATAATAATAAGATAAAAGAGAAAGACTGAAAAAGAAAGATAAAGTGATAACATATACACAATAAATGCACATTAAACAAAGTTGAGCAGAATTAAGCAAATTTCATTTCTGTTTCACTTTTCTTTTGCTCAATTACCTTTTTTGAGGTAAAAATACGTTTACGTTTGCGTAAGTTACGTCTAATCATGTAACTAATATATGAATGATTGAAAGAATGAATGAATGAATGGATATGATAAAAGTGATAAGATAATTCTGAGACATTAAATAGCTTTTAATAATGATTAAATAAGGCTAGGAAATATTCATTTAATATTCAAAAATGCAAGAGGCACTAAAATTAAAATCAAAATCAGAATCAAATATTAATTTTCTTTTACTTTTATAAATTTTAAGTAAAATTCGCATATTGAGTAAAATACAAATTTTAATTATGAATTTCAAAAATGATAGAAATCAAAGAATTTATAGAAAAGAAAAATAACCCGCAAAAGTCTTATAAAATTTGGTTCCTTAATAATAAGGAAAAAAGATGAAAAATGAGGTGCGAATAATTATGAATTTTAATAAAGTGAAATTTACTTATTTCTATTCTATCCTTTTTCCGTTCACATATGCTTTTCTTCCTGTTTCTTCCTATTTCCGTCTTTTCTTTTCTTTTTTTTTTTTTTTGCATTTCTTATTAACATATAAAAATGCATAACATAATTACAATATTATCACCAAATTCACACATCCGTAATTATTTCTGATACTTTAAAATATGTGTCATTTCGCATCAAGCAATTTCACCGATTCATTCAACCAATTCATAATTGCATTAATTGCAGCTAATATAGCAGGTGAACCGAATCCATGGGTAACCTGAAAATGATTTAAATTCTGATTTACATGTAATTAATATTACAAAAGAGAAAAATTTTTCATCATAAGAATGATACCGTAATGTGATCTGCGCGATATCACAAGATAATTTTATTAAATACGATCATTTATTACTATCATTATTACTATTATTATTGTTATTATTATTTATTGTTATTATTATTATAGCTATTATTATTATTGTTATCGTTATTTTATTATTATTATTATTATTATTATTATTACTATTATTATTACTATTATTATTGTTATTATTATTTATTGTTATTATTATAGCTATTATTATTATTGTTATCGCTATTATTATTATTATTATTACTATTATTATTATTATTATTATCGTTATTACTATTATTATTACTATTATTATTATCGTTATTATTATTATTATTATTGCTATTATTAACAATATAAATTATTATTATGTTGTTAATGTAGCAACAATTGTTATATTATTGCATTTAATAATAATGCAATAGTAATAAAAATTATTATTACTACTGCTATTTATTATCATCCATTAATATTAAATCATAAAAATACATAATGCTTCAATAAATTTTATTTATCCCAAGGAAAAGAAAGTAAAAGAGAACGAAACATATGATAGCAATATTAAGTTATTTGTAATTAGTAATATATAGCTGAAGCAAGTATAAAATAACTAGATTCCAATAAGCATTACAATTTCCAGTGAATTCAATTCAAATTTTTCTAAATCATTTTTAAATAAATGAAACGAATTACTTGAATAATAGAATGTTAAGTGAATTCAAAAAATTAATGAGTGAAATTAATTGTGATGCCAAAGAAAACCAAGAATTAAGACAATTTCTTTTTCTTTCAAATGTAATGAATCTGGGATTTAAAATTTGGATCAAAAGTAAGTTCAAATAATTTTCTGTCTTTATCAAATTAATAATATAAATTTAACGCTAAGCCATTTGCTATATTAAATTATAGCAATTATTAATTAAACAAGTGAAATTAATTATTGCAATTGTGAAATTCAAAGATAAAACATAATTTTTCTTCTTTTCCTTCCCCCTTTTCCTCTTCCTCTTCCTTCTCCTCCTCTTCATCCTCTTTAACTACTCACATTATAACTTAATTATATGCAACTTTCAACAAATGATTAAATGATAACATTATCACAAATGATAGAGTAATATTAAAAATAATAGAAGAAGAAGGAAACCACCAACATATTAATTAATTAGAAAAAGAAAAAAGAAACCATTGAGAAATGTGTTAGTCGACTTTGCACAATTGGTTCTAAAATTGGTTGTGGCCTTGAGGAACATATTGGACTTCGATCATTGCTTAATAATTCTTTCAATTCGGCTAATGTTGCTTTTGTTGCTAATAGCATATTCTTCCGTCGTTGCATATCTAATGACTCCATTGAACAATTTGCGCGTGTCAAATGTTCAGCAATCGCACGGGCGGGGAATTCATTCTCACAAACAGCGTTGAAATCTTTCGCCAAATGCATCGCTTCAACTGTCAATGAACAAATATTCATTTATTTGTTAACATTTCTTTTTTCACTCTATATATATATAAGCTAGTAATCATTTGGAAATAAAATTTACATAAAGAAAGCGATTAAAAATAATTATTCGTTATTCTTAAATATATTTAAAAAATATTTATTATTCTTAGACATATATTTATTAATTTTGGATATACTTAAATAAATATATAAAGTACTTTTAATAATAAACAGTAACATTAATCATTTTGAAACGTAAAGATGACAGTAGTTACAATAAAATCTCTAATTTGATTAGATATGATACGATAAATGAAACTGATAATTATTGATAAAATAATATTATATTTTTTATCCTTTTTTTTGTACTTATAACATATAGTCATATTTATGCAAAGTTACGTTTAGATAAGTCAACAAAAAAAAAAATTTTTTTTTTGTTTAATAAATAAAAAATAATTCCAAAACTATTCCCTAAAAATTAGATAAAATAACAATCAAATTTTTTTTTAAAATTTATAAAAAAAACAACTAACATTCAACAAGCGCTGTAAGTGAATTAACATTTGTCGCTTTCCGTCTTCCGGCTGGTAACTGTAAGCCAACACGTTTCAATTGATCACGTAAAGATTTACCACCATCTTTAGATTTGGCTCTGGAAAAAATGACATAGCCTAATTTTCCCCAATTATTCCAATTTTCAAATAAATTTTTTTTTTCAAATACAAATAGATTTTCAAAACTAGCATTACTAGAAGAAATATTTGAGAATTAAACTGATTGTTAAACGTAAATTAAATTAAAATTCAAATTAGAATTGGAATTTAGAGAAAGAGCAGAATATTATTGGTTTATTAAGCAATAATTATTAAAATATCATTGAATTCCATTCTAACAATTACTAATTTTAATTTCATATATTTAAAATTTGTAAAACTTTAAAAAAATGTTTAAAGTAACATGAAAAAAAGAAGGAGAGAGAGAGAGAGAAATGGAAAATGATGAGAGAAAAAAAGAGGGAGAGAAAGACAAAAAGACCAAATGAAAGAATAAAAAATGAATTTTAAAAGAATATTAATAATTCATGGTGAAAATATTAAATCCAAATCATTGTCAGTTCTTTCGATTTTTTTTTTGACTACCTGCGAAGAATTCCACCCAAAACTGATGCATTAAGACATTCCGGCGGTGAAAGTCGTCGATGAATTTCACCTACTGTCACTTTGTACTTCGCCGCACTGCTGAGCAAACTTAGCCGACCTTCAACATAATTAATTAATTTACTTATTTACTCATTTATCGTTCATAATTTCTTTTAATGATCATTAGCTGCAGATATTATTTGATTGAATTTTAGCAAAAAAAGAAAAATATGAATAATTAATATTATATTTCATATAAATAAATATTGCCTAATTAAGTGTTAATAGAAGTGATTAATTAATTTCCATCTTTGCTCTAATTGCTAAAAGAATGAATTTTTAAAATTATAAAAAGTACTTGATAATTTTTTACGTTTTTGTTTATCAAAAAGTTGAACAAACATTATGTTTTTATATTTACAAATTATATATATGAAAAAAAAAGAAAAAATTGTTAATGTGAAAGGTTTTAGCTTTATCACAAAATTTTTTTTTGTCAATAGATTCTATCACTGAAAAAATATACACGGGATATTTATCATAAATTAACCTTTAGCTAACTTATTCTAATTTTTGAAACCTACCGTTTCATTTTTATCATTTTCTATTTAATTATCAACATTAAAGATTATATTATAATATTTTAAGGAGGTTTATTAAGTATTTTAGTGCTATTATTAGATTAAATAATGAATGATACATTAAATCAAAAATTTATTATCATTTGTTCATATATCATCAATTACACTTAGTTTTGCTGATATTTTCATATCTAATCACTGCTACTATTTTCACATTTTAATTATTGCTAGTATACGTTAATCATTGTTACTAGCTTTAAAATTTCTCGAAATCTTTGAAAAAAAAAAAGAAAATTCCTCAAATTTTACAAAATCTAAACAATTTACCGTTTAGTCAATAAGTTTGGATGAAATTAAAATTGTCATTAAAACAAATAAATTTTCAAATAAAAATAAACCTGGCACAGAACAGAAGACATCAAGATAATTAACAGTATGAGAAGTTTGATTACTGCTGTGGATCAATTGTCCATTCATTGGACATGTCGTTATCATTGGTTTAGGTCTTGAACATGCTGCTTAAAAGTAGAAAAAGTAATAAATTAAAGTAACAATAGAAGAAAGAGAAAGGAATTTGTAAATAACACGAATGTATGTTATCATTTTTTTTTCTAAAGTAGAAATCAACAAATATTTGATTATTTTTCATTCGTTCATTTCTTTTTTTTTTTTCATCGCCAAAAATAATTAGAACAAGTGATTTTAGATATTGATTAAAAGCATGTATATTAATTAAAATTAAGTAAATATTGTATTACATTTACCTTTACGAATAACACCACGTTGCTCAGTTATATTTGCTGGTGCTCTTGGTGGTGATGTACCCATTTCCTGGAAATAAAAAAAAAAAGGAAAAAAGTTGGTAAATGGAAATAAATAATTTTAGCACCTTTTGAAGCATAATATTGCATTTTTTTGAGCTGAATTTCTTTCTTTTCAGTCAAAATTTGTGTTAAAAATTAATAGCAAAAGGTGAAAATTTTTAACATGCTATTTTTTTTATGTTTAAAATTTTAATATCAGAGATAATTTGTTTTATCGCATATTTAAAAAAAAAAAATCAAAGATTTACAGTATCAACATTTCCAGTATCTGTAACCATGTTATGATGCTGTTGTTGCTGCTGTTGTTGTTGTTGTTGTTGTCGCTGTTGTTGCTGTTGTTGTTGTTGTTGTTGTTGTTGTCGTTGTTGTTGCTGTTGTTGTTGCTGTTGTTGTTGTTGTTGCTGATGTTGTTGCTGATGTTGTTGATGTTGCAAGGAAGCAGTAGAAGGAATATGCTGTTGAGATAGATGTTGCATAAAAACCGGTTGTGGTCGACCGGTAACCATCAGGTATTCTCGTCCATTTGGTACGTGAACCTAAAAATTAAAAACATTTACTGTTTATTTCTACAATATCAAAAATATAATTAACTGAAAAATATTTATTCCTATTTTTCACACAAAATTTTCTAACGAATAAAGTTATTTTTTTTTATGATTGCTAATTACACTTATATATGCTAAAATATTATAAATATCAATTATAAATACTAATTATATAATTCATTTTTTTAATATTAAAAAAATTGTTAAATTTTCTAAATTACTTCCTAAATCTAAATTCGAAACTAAATTACTCAAAAAGAATGAGAAAAAAAATGACGCTGTAATGGACATTAGCTTGCTGTTGATAACAGGTAACACGCGTAAGTTCATTAGTTTGTTCACGGAATTGTTCCGATGTAGCACTCGCAATACTATACGGTTGTAACTGAAAACAAAAATATTTAAAAAAATTTTTCGCAAGAAATTAACAATTTTTTTCTTTACACTTAGAAAATAAAAGTAAAACAAAAGATATCATTAAAATAAATTTACAGAAGTTTTATTTAGAAAATATAAAAGTTTAATTAATTCAATTACAGGTGATAAATAATTCCGAAACACCATTACTGAAATGTTATTGATATTTCAACAGGAATATTTTCAAATTTTCATATGTTTTATTTTAATAAATCTGAAAAAATTTAACAAAGTGTAATGTTTATAAGATTAATTAAATTACTTGATTAAATTACCTGTTCAGCTTGTGCATAAGGACCTGGATTATAAGCAAAAGCGTAAGCTGGAGATGGAAATCCGATATGTTGTTGCTCTAATAATGATTGTTGTTGTTCGTTGGAGATAGGTTGGGCTCCGATACCTTCAAGTTGAAGGCTCTAAAAAAAGACAGAGGGAGAGAGAGAGAGAGAGAAAGAAAGAAAGAAAAAAAGAAAGAAGGAAATAGTGGGAAAAAGTAATTCGTTGTTTTTTTTAACAATTTTAATTTGTTCAAATATTATTTAAAAAATAACATTTATTAGCATAGCAATATTTCAAATTGCTATATTTTTTGTTGCAATTATATTTAACAATTCTTTTTAACACTATTACTTATTTTAATTGCATAAAAATAATAGTCGATAATATATTCAAAATTATAAATTCTAAAACTTAATTCACAATTTCGTTTCTTCTTTAAAACAAAAATTTTGTTTTAAATAAATAAAATTTTTTTTTTAAAAAAATTTTCGTTATCTTTAAATAAAAGATAACAAAAAAAAAATGAAAATTTTGTAAAATTTTGTTGAATCATTTTTTTCGGCAAAATGAAAAGAAAAAAATTGATCAATAAATTTAAATGAATTCAATGCTGATATGATCACAATGAAAAAAAAGAAACTATGATAATAGTGATAATTAATGATAAGGACTTTGTCTATTCTTTCTCTTCATTTATTTATTCTTTTTTCTTCTTTTCTCTTCCTCTTTCTCTCTCTTTCTCCCTTTCATTTATTTCATTATTCACTTCTCTATTACTGTCTCATATTTTTATCTCATTTTCTTTTTTTTTTTTTTTTCTTTTTAAAAAGCTAAGGAAAGTTAAAAATTTTTTCATTTTCATAAAATTGATAATTGATTATTGCTAACTGATCGCATATAATACTTTTACATAAGAAAAGATTTCCGTTCGTCGTTCCTTTCAATAAATTGGATTAGACAAGAAAGAAAATGATAGTTGAAAAGAATGAAAAATGGAGAAGAGGTCAAGAAAAAAAAAGGTCACCTTCAATAACTATTTAAATACCAATTGTTATTATCCAATTTTCTTCTATTTTCTCTCTTTCTTTCTCTCTCTCTCTCTCACACTCACACTTTCTTTCTCCTTTCCTCCATTTTTTTCTTTTTCTCCTTCCTTTTATGATTTATTTTCCTTTTTTTTGATCTTTTTTTTATTTTTTTCTTTCTTTCCTACTTTTCAATCAAAAAGATTTAATTTACTATCAAATTAACTGAATAAAAAAGAAAAAATTTTGAAAAAATCGTTAAAAAGTTGTAAAATTTGATGACAGTAAAAGGAATTCATCTTCTCATACATTTTTATTGCGAGAGGTGATGAAAAATCCTTTTAAGGATTACTTTGCCAGTTGAATTTTCAGAGAAAACAGGAATTTTGATCAACAAATTAAATAGGGGCAAATTTTCAAGCTTCCATGAAAACAATTATCGTAGAAGTCTTCTATCTTCGTTCACAAATTAATTAATTAATCATTTTATAAGATTGAATTTATGCCATTAACAATTATTGTGAATACAATGAAGAATTCCTTTTAGTTTACCTAAAATGATAACATATTGAATTTATGAAATTCAATAAAAGAACTGCTTATAATTTTAATTAATTGCTTCGTATGATTGTCATTATCTAATTATTTTACTCTGAAAGCAATCATTTCAATACCCTTTCTTTTTTTTCAAGGTTGACTTTTTTATTTGTAATTTTAATTTAAATTACATTTCTTCTCTAACCAATAAAAATATATTTAACAGATTGAAGTTAGTAAATATTCAAAATTAATATTTCATCATTTGCTATTTCTATCATTTTTCATTTGGCTCAATATTACTAACATAAATTTCGATTTTGATTTTAATTATGCTTTCAGCTTATTATTTTATCATCTAAAATGTATTATAATAATTATTTCGAATATTTACTTCCATTATTACAAACATTTATATATTGCAATTAAAAGAAGAAAAATCAATGAGTTAAGAGAAATAAAATATAGCATAAACTTCTATTCAATTAATCTTAAATAACGATGCATTAGCACTGCTTGTTATCACTATTTACCACTGTGTTATTATTTATTATTTGCATACTCACTTATTTATCATTATTGCTTAATATTTGTTTACTTATTGTTATTTATTATTGTTATTGTCGTTTAATATATGTTATCTATTATTGTTATTATTATTATTGTCACTATTATTACTAAATAACAACTATTATTATTATATAATATATTCTATATATCTTTAATTGATTTGAGATATATGGTACATTTTTCTAAACGAAGGCTACAGATTTTTTAATTAGCGTTGGTTAATACAAGAAATGAAAATTTAAAACAAATTTTAACAAAATTTGGAAAATTTCAATTGAAACATTTCGATTAAAAAGCAAGGTACTTATTAGTACATACATTTTAAAATCAGAATTTTATATTTTAAATTATCGAAATCATAACTCATTTATTAAACAAAATTTTTTTCCCATAAAAGCTTATTGAAAATCCTAGAAAAAAAATAAAAGTAACGGTCAGTAAATTCCAGTCAATTTTTGATATCTAAAATGCTACAGAATGCTACAATTTATAATTGGTATAATTGTTTTTTAATTAATTTAATAATAGCTAAAATCTAAACCGATACTGTTGATCTTGAAATTCTTCCAACAAATATGATTTATGCAATAGCTAATTATAATATTATTTCATAATATTATTAATACTGTAAAAAAGTAAGTGCAAAAAAACTAAAAAGGAGAGAGAGAGAGAGAGAGAGGTGAACAAGAGAGAGTTTGAAACTGCATTAGTTTTAATATGACTCACTTGCATTACGTTTCTTCGACGTTCACAGCTAATACCAGTAATTTGTTGCCTCAGGCCACAATCGTCCAAATACTCTCAGATAACTTGCTTTCCCTCAGGTATAACTTTCGGTGATAAAAACGAGCACAAATTGCAACAGTGATAACCTTTAAGGTGACCGGTATATTCCTTGGAAAAATTGTTGATAACGTTTGTAGCATCGGTTGATTAGTAATAGTGATAGTAACACTGGGTTATGGAGCAAAAAAAAAGGAAGAAACAAGAAAAAGAGATGAAATGATAAATTATAAAATTGAAGAGAAAATTAAAAATGTGAAAGAAAAAGAGAAGAAGATGGCTATAAATAAGATCAAAAAAGTATCTTATTACTTCTAAATTAATGCAATACGAAAATGCAAGAAAGAAAAAAAGGAAAAAATTCAATTCTTTTTTTTGTTAAAAAAAAAGTTTTCTTTTCCTTTTTTTTGGTGTCGAAAAATAATTGCAAATTAATTACAAAATTTATATTCTTTTACTTAAATGAGAAAAAAGAGATAATTTTGACCTTTTCAACTCGTTGCCTTTTTTTTCTTTTCCTTTTCGCTTTTTTTTTCTTTTGCTTAAGGATTAATATTCAAATTGTTTTCGTTTTATTTTCGAAGTTATGTCAATTTTGTCTCATCTTTTCTCTTCATTTCACCTCTTTCACTCTTTTATTCATCTTTAGACTCTTATAAGTTTTACCTCATAATTATGCCTTAAAGATTTCTGTCATATTTCCAATGCTGTTGCCATATCATTTAAAAGAAAAAAACTATATCAAAAATTATTTGTCACGACCAAATGTCACATTTTTCCTTGTTCCCACTGACACCTTCGTTAACTTGTGACCCAGGGCAAACTAGCCTGAGGATATATATACAAATATATAGATGTCTGTGTGTGTTCTGTACCAAACGAGGTACACCACCTACTAGATCTATTTCCTAAAGAAAAATGATTCTGTTAACCTTTATTCCCAATTCTAAGAAAAAGAAGAAAAATATGCCGTTGGCGCTTTCACGACAAAATATCCCGAAAGCGTTTCGCTTCATCCACATACCTACCCGTCGGTCACATCCATAAATCGGAAAATGATGTAAATAAAGAAACCCCCGGGGAATGGGTGGGACAATAGTGATACCGGTCGAACATTAAATTTTTACATTTCAGATATACTAAACCCAAATACAACCCATATTTACTAACTACTACAAAACCACTCATTTGGTATATGATTATCAATTGAATTCATTGAACCATCTTCATATAAAAGAGGGTTACAAAAGTGATTGAAAAAGGAAGAAGGGTTATGGTAGGGTGGAGAGGAAAGGTGGATGAAAATGGGTAAAGGTGAAAGGGTAAAGGGAAAAATGAAGGAATAGGAAGAGAGGTAGAAAAGGGAGTATATAGGAAGAGGAATAGCGGGATAGAACTGGGGATAAAAACGGAAAATGTGAACAAGGAAGAAGGAGGAAAGATAAGAGGAAAGTTGAAATTTGAAAGAATTTCAAACTAGTAGTAGGACTGCAAAATTGACGATCAAAAAAGGAGTCCACCTCCGCTCATTCTTTTCCCCTATCTGTGCCTTTTTGTGAAAAATTAAAACCGTTTACCTAATATCACCATCATTCTAGTTTCTGCCATTTGTTGAGTTTTATGAAATGAATGCAAGAAGAGGTGGAATTCAAAAGGCGGGGAAAGGGTACGGATAGTGGACCACGGGAGATGAATATATATATATATACACATATATATAAATAGATGTATGTGTGTATGTGTATGCATGTGTCTGTACTTGTATGTGTATGCATGTGTACATGTAAATGTGTATTGTATTTTTGGTATTTATGTTTTCTGGTATTGTTGGATTGATGAAAAATATTTCAGATTTTGGATAATAAAAGTTAATAAGAAAAAGCATTTTTATCTAATATAAAATAATTCAAAATTAAAAAAAAACACATTTATAAAAAAAAGTAAATTTTTTTTTTTATAACTAATTGCTAAATTTTTAGTGAAAATATATAAAATAATAATTGAACCATTTTTCTTTTCCTTTTTTTTTCTTTTCATTTCCTTTTCTAATTACGAGTAATATATTTATCGGATCATTAACGATGTTATCCGGTTAAGAAATTCGTGTTGTCATTTTCCATACCACCAGAAGAAAAGAAAGAAGAAAATTACAGATAGATACAGATACGTAGACATACACGCACGTATATACGTACACAGAGCATGCATATACGTGTACAAATATTAAATTGATCCATATTTCCGCTATCGATTGATTAATTCCATCATCTAATTAACATAATTAATAGTGACAAATTTTTAAATAGAGGAGTAAAAATTTTCCCAATTTTCACTCATTCATTTTATTCATTCATTCATTCATTCATTCATTCATTCATTCATTCATTCATTCATTCATTCATTCATTCATTCCATTCATTCATTCACTCATTCCATTCATTCATTCATTCATTCCATTCATTCATTCATTCATTCCATTCATTCATTCATTCATTCCATTCATTCATTCATTCATTCCATTCATTCATTCATTCATTCCATTCATTCATTCATTCATTCCATTCATTCATTCATTCATTCCATTCATTCATTCATTCATTCCATTCATTCATTCATTCATTCATTCATTCATTCATTCCATTCATTCATTCACTCATTCCATTCATTCATTCATTCATTCATTCATTCATTCATTCCATTCATTCATTCATTCATTCATTCCATTCATTCATTCATTCATTCCATTCATTCATTCATTCATTCCATTCATTCATTCCATTCATTCATTCATTCATTCATTCCATTCATTCATTCATTCATTCCATTCATTCATTCATTCATTCCATTCATTCATTCATTCATTCCATTCATTCATTCATTCATTCATTCATTCATTCATTCCATTCATTCATTCATTCATTCATTCATTCATTCATTCATTCATTCCATTCATTCATTCATTCATTCCATTCATTCATTCATTCATTCATTCATTCCATTCATTCATTCATTCATTCCATTCATTCATTCATTCATTCCATTCATTCATTCATTCATTCATTCCATTCATTCATTCATTCATTCATTCATTCATTCCATTCATTCATTCATTCATTCCATTCATTCATTCATTCATTCATTCATTCATTCCATTCATTCATTCATTCATTCCATTCATTCATTCATTCATTCATTCCATTCATTCATTCATTCCATTCATTCATTCATTCATTCCATTCATTCATTCATTCATTCCATTCATTCATTCATTCATTCATTCCATTCATTCATTCATTCATTCATTTCATTCATTCATTCCATTCATTCATTCCATTCATTCATTCATTCATTCCATTCATTCATTCATTCATTCCATTCATTCATTCATTCATTCCATTCATTCATTCATTCATTCATTCCATTCATTCCATTCATTCATTCATTCATTCCATTCATTCATTCATTCATTCATTCATTCCATTCATTCATTCATTCATTCCATTCATTCATTCATTCATTCATTCATTCATTCATTCATTCATTCATTCATTCATTCATTCATTCATTCCATTCATTCATTCATTCATTCATTCATTCATTCATTCATTCATTCATTCATTCATTCATTCATTCATTCATTCATTCATTCATTCCATTCATTCATTCATTCATTCATTTCCGATGTTAATTTTCTTGTCAGTGTCAATATACGTAGAACATTTTGTCACCCATTTATTTCATTTGATCAAGATCAAATATTGTTGATAACAAGGATATAAAATTGAGATAATGAATTAGAAGGAATTATTATTTATTATTATTTACTATTATTATTATTGTTACTATTGTTTCCCTCAAAACTTGTTTTTAGAAATAGTTACTGCATTAGAAGTAACAATTCTTGCTGATCAATCTAATAGCTCTTTCATTTGTGATATTACATTACTGGACAATGATTTTCATCATTATCGATGCCAATGTTAACGTTGACGCCATTGTTGTTTGCTAAATTGTCATTATGATCGTTATTGTCATTGTTATCGCCGATATCTTCATCTTTACCATCTATTAATTCATCTTTTTTCTATGAAAAGATTCATAAAATTCTTTGAATAAAAATTAATTAAAAGATTTATATTAATTTATAAACTTTTAATTTTCAGAAATTGTGAAAATTTGGAAAAAACAAACAAACAAATAGCAAATTAAATGAAATATCATCAATAAAATAACAATTGCCATTGTTGAATTTAAAAAAATTGGAGTAATTTATTAATACAAATTGTAATAAAGTAATATTTACTATTTTAGCTAATTAATATTTCGAGACTTTATAGAATAAACAAGTATTAATAACGTTAAGTTCATTAAAAATGGATGAAATTTATGTAAATTAAAAAGTATGAAAAAGTATTAAATAACATTAAAAAGAAAGATATGATTTGAATATCATTCCAATTATTATTTGTACATGTAAACTTCGTGTAGGTGTCGTTTTAACCAAATTTCATTAAACAGTAGTTTCGATAAACAACCACCTGATAGAAACTAAATTGTCTTATTGGTAAACATATGATATTGTCATTTTATCATCTTTCTTGAAAATTTCAAAATTTAACATTTGATGAATTGATCAGATCAATGACGTAATGAAATATAAACGAAAGAAGTATATAAAACTATGAAATCAAAAAATAATTAAAATAATAATTTAACTAAATGACTTCTTATCACTGATAAAAAAACATCAAAATTCTTATGATAATAGACATCCTTAAGCATTATTTTAAGCAATTAATCAGTTGACACGTACATTAATTTTAAATTATATTTATAAAGAGGGACATTTTTCAATCTTTCTCTACTTTTGAAAATTTTAACTTTTCAAAATTTTTTTGATTTCAAAAAATTCTAATTACCGCTAAATTACCACTGAAAAATGCTGCATTCTCAAATATTAAATATCAATTACTCACTTGTTTCAATATTGAATTTTTTTTATTTACATAACTTTTTTTTTTAATATTTTAATTTGCATAAGATTGTGATTTCTAGTATGAATATCCTAAAAATGAACCAATAATTAAAAATGAACCAATAATAATTATAATCAATAATTTCGGCTTTAATTAAATTTCTAATAAGAAATATAACACTACGAGTCAAATATGTAATATTATTTAAAAAAGAAGGTGAAAATGATAAGTATAAACTTCGGATTTCACCCCATACCTTTTGAAGCTATTTTAAAAAAAGAAATATATTTGCGAATTTTTTCTTTCTCTTACCTTTTTACGAGGTATCATTTTAAATCGTCGAAAGTCCGGTTTTAATCAAAAAAAAAAAAAAAAAAAATGAAAACGATGAAAATCCATTTCATTCATTTTGAAAGATACTAATAATTTGTTTATGTTACTTCCTGTTTTCTCTATTTTATTTTAGAAAAAAATAACTTTTTTACTACAATATTATGAATAATTCCTCGTTATATTCTTTTCTTTTATATTCGATTTTATTTATATTTTACAAAAATAATCTAAACCCTGTAAAACAATTCATAATTAAATCTAATCACATTAATTAATTTTTTAAGAATTTAAATAGTTTTTAAGTGAATAATTTCATTTGAACAACTTTTTATCACTGATGAATAGCACAAAAAAGCAATCATTTGATTTTCATATCATTTAAGTTAACAATTATTGAGTATACCTTACCTCCATTTCATTCAATCAAATCCATAACTTACTTTTTAATCATAAACTTATAATCTTTTCATTCTAATTAAATTCATTTCAATTCGATTTTAAATTCTTTTTATTTTGATTTTACATAAATCTATAGCTTTTGTAATCAATAAAATGCATAATTACTTGGTATAAAAATAGAATACTCAAAACATACATTTGTTATTGTCACACTAATTAATTATTTCTTTTTTTTTACTAAATTAAAATTGAGTATATTTTGCGTTCATTACATTTAATCGAATTTTCGGAAAAATTATTTCAACATTCTTTTTATATAATCTTGTTCGAAAAAAAAAATGCAACTTTAATTACGATGATAAATGCGCCTAACATTACTATCAAAAATTTTTTTTCACTTTCATTATTGTGACTGAACATTTTTTTTCTTTTCATTATAATTTAAAATTTGATATTACCGAAAAAAAAAAAATGTTCAGATGTGTTAGAGGGAAAAGCTATCGAGTTTTAAAATGAAAATGAGAATATGTATTTGAATTATGATGACAAATACGCCTTGTATTGTTATCAGATAAACGCCTTACACTTTTTTTGTTTCATTGTCGTACAATGAATGAACTTTTTTCTTCATTATGATAAAAATTTGAAAAAAAAAAAAGGAAAATGAAATAAAATAAAAATGAAAATGTTTGGATACGTTTGACAAAAAAAGAGAGTTTTTTTTCCACTAAATTTTTTTTAAAAGAAAAAAATGAAAGTGAAGAAACTGGTATTTGCAAACAGTATTTAATAATATTTAAAAGATAATATATAACTGAAAATTTGGAAAAAAATTGGCAAACATTTATTCAAATCTTTAATAATAATTACAAAGTTTGTTAATAATGGAAAGGAATCAAAAAAAAAAAAAAAAAAAAAAGAACAAAATGATATGAAATGATTGAAAATGATGGATGGAATGAATGAAAAACATGAAATGATGGATAAGAAAATGAGAATAATAGAATGAAAATAATGTAATTTCATTCTCTAAAGTTATTATTAAAAAATTTTCTTCTTTTACCCTTAATTTAAAGAAAAAGAAGAAAAACAAATTTTTTTAGGGATAAATTTTAGAGATTTTTTATTTATCTAAATTAAAAACAAATATATTTAAAAAGTTTTTTTTTGAAATTCATTATCAATCTAAGCTATACTTGTTTTTTACTTTTTCATTTCAAAATTTTAACACACTTTTTAAGGTAATATAAATTTGTAATTTCGACTTCCGCGGTATAAAAATTTGATCAAAAGATGATAAACAAATCATTCTGATTATAGTAAAGTCTTAAAATTTGAGAAAAAAGTAGCAGTTAAATTTGTTATGATTTGATAAAAGATAAACGGAATTAAATTTTTACACATCAAATTTCTCTTTCGCTTTTGCATATTTCAGTCAACAATGAGTTAAGAAAAAGGAATTAGAAAAATTCTTTTTAAATTTATTTATGAAATTTTTGATAAATGAAAAAAAGACTTAGTGTGAAATATTGAAATGTATAAAATAACCGGAAATTCAAGTTTGTCCCTTTCTCCTCCTTCTTCTTCAATAAATATGCGAAGTAGTCGAAAATTCAAATATAATCTCCTCAAAAAAACAAAAAAAAAAGAAACTACCAATAAAACTTTTCTTTCCCGTAAATTAATGAAGAGAATTTCATTTCCTTCTCTGTTTTTTTAAATTCCACCTATTAGGTATTCATCATTGATGTTTACAAATGCTTTAACATTAAAATTGCTTAAATTATTTCATTTGTTTTATCTGGGATTTGGAAAAAAAATTAAATTTTAATTATGCAATTAATGATAATATAGAAAACTGAGCTTTTAAAATAATATGCAAAAATATGAGATTAATGTGACATCAAAATGAGAAGAAAAATATTAAATGGATAAGGTATTAAATTTGAAAATATTTAAAATATCAAACGGATAAAATTTGAAGAGATAGGAAAACAAAAATGGAAGCTCATTAAAATGGAAACACAAATAGTTTTTTTTTTTTTATTACTTTCTGTACTTCTAATCAATGCAATAACTAGACAAACTGAAATTAAATTTCTAAAATTTCGATTTAAACTACATTTTTTTTGAAATTATTTTTACAAATGTATGATACTATTATCTGATATGACAAATCTAATGATATTATTTTTGATAGCAATTGACAGCTTCACTTAACATTACGACAATTAACATTAAGAAAAATCAAAAAATAAATTGAAGCCGGAATTTTAAAATTTTAGTTTAAATTATATCATTATTAGATTAACCTATGTTATCTTACCATCCATTAAATACTTCAGAATAATTCAAATTTCGGAATGTATCTCACACTGATGTAAACCGTAAAAGTTTAAGAAGTTAAAATAAAGGATAAGAACCAGAAAATTTTGAAAATATATTAAAATAAAAGTTAAATTAAAAGCAAAAAACGCGAAAAAATAATACACAGAAAAATCATTTCAAATTTAATCAAAAATTAACATTATCTTACCTATAAGTGACACCTTACGAACAAATGAATAAATCCTATCATGCATATCAGTTTATGACAATTCGGCTGTCAAAATGATAAGAGAAAGGTACAGCTACTGCCGAAAACTTACACAACATAGAGCATAGAGCAGTCAATTTAAATTTTGCTATGATTATTTAAGTGAACTTATAAATGAGTAAAAAATCATGGTTCATTGTAATTTCTTATGTCCTTGAAACTTTATTATTATACTTGCATTTGGACCATACTTTTTCAGTAAGAGTAACCCTACCAATGCTGTAAACATTTATTGATTTAAAATGCTTACACACATTAAATTTACACTTAAAATTACCAAATTTGAAATATGGAATGCGATACAATATGCTAAAACAAAAATTATCATCTCAGCTTTTTGAAAACATTAAATAAAAAAACACATTTGGAGAAAAAATTTTTCTCTTTCTTTTTATTATTACCAAACTTTAAAATGACATTCAGGCCAAATTTTTGTAAATTTTCTGATAATTTTTTGAAAATGGCTAATAAATAAAATTCATTTTGGATAATCTGAAATGTATCCAACGCAATGAAATTTTATTTCTTGCAGTTTAAATAATTGCAATTTCATTTCTTCTTTCGCTTAATTTCCTTTCAATCACTTTTTTTGTTTTTCTTAATTTTTTTCGATTTGAAAAAAGAAAAACAAAAGAAGAAAAAATTTCAATTTATCAGCTTGCAAGATATTTTCTTAACAAATCTAGAACATAATTTAAAATTTGAATTCCATTTATCAGTATTGATAAAAGTTAAAAGCTTCAAATTTCTAAGTATATCAAATTTTCCATATGTACTGATATTTGCATTATTTGATAGATTCACTTAATTCGTTCGTTTTTTTTTTTTTTTTTGATTAACAATTTTCTAATTTTTTTCAATCACTTCAATGTTCTCACTTGTATTAATTATTATTAATTTTCCGGAAAATATCGATTAATCTATAAAGAATGATTTAACTAGCAAAACAAATGTAATAGTAAAATTTGCGATAAAAAGTACAAGTTAATAAGCAAGAATTGCAAATTGAGAAATAAAAATTTTTCAAAGAAATCGTAAGCGAAATGTCAAGAATTACTTCAAAAAAACCGACTCGAAAAATTGAGAACTGAAATATTTTTTGAAAATATATTTTCCATTTTTTTCTACTCACTAATAGTATTGAAATTTTATGATATTTTTACTGAATAATTGCAAATTTTTGGCATCAAACTCAATTGGCACAAATTTTTAAAATTTTTATTTCTAAATTTAGCAAAATTCCAAAGTTTTTTTCATTTTAATTTATTCATCTCTACAAAATGATTCGACAACTAAATATGATAATTGAATAAAATTTTAAAAGTTTGAATGAAATGATTTTGTATAAAATTCTGAAGCAGAATCAAAAAAAGAAAAAGAAAAAAGGAAAAGAGAAATTGATTTCGATCCTATTATTACCATATTCAAGATTTTGTAAATATTTTAAAATTAAAAAGCGACCAAGCATTTGAATTGTATTTATAATTTTATGCAAATCGTTTTATTTTTATTCAGGAAACCGGAAATGAGGAGAGAATTGAATTTCAAAGTTATGTTGACTGCATTATCTGTTATGTTTCCATGAAGATATATTTTTCAACCTACTAATTAAGTTAAATAAAAGTGTGTGACTTAGTTATATGCTCAATATTATTTGTTGTCAAATCTAATAATTTATTTTTTAATTTGGAGGTTTTTTTTTTTTTTTTTTTCTTTTATTCAATTATTTGTACGTTCATTTATTTCTGTGTTTACCAATAAATATTTAATTGCTATTGAATATAATCATAGAAACCGTTATCAAAATGAGTGCGTGAAATTAGTTTCACAGTTTTAGTAATTTTATCACTTTAAAAGAAAACAGAAAAAGAAATCTCGGTCTTTTTTCTACCTTTTTTCCTTTCTCTGTTCGCATTTGTTACTCAAAAAGTATTTATTCACTTCGGAAGAATCATTTTCTTTTTTTCCTTTTTTTCTATTAAGTACAACATTTCGATCTTTTTTAAGTGATGCAAAATTGCAGTTTAAACAAATTTTGTTTTAATGTCTCATAAATTATCACAATTTTTTCTTATTTTTATTTTTGTCCAATCTAAATTAAATTTGTAATATCATTAATAACTGAACAAAAAGACGGAGAGAATTGTGTTTAATATATTCTTCGTATGATTATTGTTATCATTGATTATCGTTTTTGATGTTATTGTTATTACTATTATTATTTATTACTTTATTACTACTATTAATTATTATTATTATTACTTATCTAAAATATACATTCATAAGGCGTAATTATTGTAACAAATAAAACTAAACCATATAATTGTACCATAACAATGGAGTAGTTTGTTTTTATAAGAAATGGAAAATTACTAATCTTTGAAATGTTATAGTTACACGGCAATTACCGATAAAAACTAAAAATATGCTCAATTCTAAATGTCACTTAAACGAAATAATACTATAAATATTTTCGTTTTTAGTTATGAGTGAAACATGTTAAAGATCAAATGACTGGATTGAAGTTTTATTCCATTTAAATCAATCTTGAACTTGATGTAATTTAATGGCCCAGTATTTTTCTTGATGTAGAAAGCATAGATGAAGCATCTACTCCCGTGTTTCTAACAAATTTGAAGATTAGAAAAATATTTTAAAGAGAAAATTTTGTTTACTTTTTCATTATTGTTTTAACCTTTTTCATCCCTTCTTATCTCTCCTTTATAAGTTCCTTCCTGATCACTAACTCAAGAAAAATGACAGAAAGCGCCCAAAGCTTTGAAATTTCAAAAGATCCTCTATGTATGCTATTTGTTACCAACAATATTAGTCATACTGAAATTAAATATTTACAGCAACCCAACTGAGAATTCTACTCGAGTAGTCTGCCTTAAATTTCCCAAATATCACACGAAGACATTACCACATGGAAGTACTTCCCCTCTTCCTCGCACACGTAACTCAGACGTACACTTTCATTTACACTTATACCACGCAAGTTAACTTATCTAAACTGACGTACGGATGCCAACATATTTCCAGTTTTATCATTTATGTAGAACCCGCAACCGCTCAATATTAATTTTATTGTTCTACGATTTAGATACGAAGTGTCTGTTGACACTAACTTTATTCACCACAGTAAAGCAAAACTAATAAGCAAACATTGATAGACGAGTCACTGCTAATAAAAAACAACAACGCATGAAGGCGCAAGTGTCACCCTCATAATTTTTGTTTTTTGTGATCCGTTGATGATATCACAATAATGTGGTTGATGGCAATTATTTAATGACTAAATTCCATTTCACATTTTCATATGTTCTGATGTACTTACCTATCCCTCAGAGATTTATAGAGGTGAAATAAAAAGTGGAACTGAAAGAATCGTTTTCATTTTCTTGAACAAAACATGATGTCCCAAATATCACACCCCAAAATGACCATTTTTTTTTTGACTCATTTCTCAATATTTCATAGATTTAAAATCTAGATGACAACAAAATGAAGACTGCACGTAAGTGGCCATGTCCTCACCTCCACCAAAATTATTAATTCATTTGAAAGACTGAACGAAGAGATACTAAAAAGAATTATGTCATATCGATGATGTTGCTATCACAAAAGAATATTATCTCGAAAACTGTCAATTGATTACCAATTGTTGTTATTCGTCACTTCCACAAATTCAAATGTAATATGATAGTACTTTCATTGAATGTCTTCCATTTCAGAAAGATTTGGTCAAAACTTTTTTCAAATTGACAAGAAAATCTGAAACATAGTAGGATGGGAAAATCTTGAGAAAAGAATTTGAGAAGTTTTTTTTCCTGAAACTTTCGTTCTTCAAACTCTTCAAACAATAGGACTGTTCAATTTAATAAACTTTCATTTCATAACTAACAAATGATAGAATTTGGAAAACCTGGTAAATAAAATTGGTAAACAATATGACTTGGATAAATGGCAGAAATGGTAAATTTAACCAGAAAAGGAATAATAATGAAAGGTGTAAACGGATGACAGATAAGGATGAATGAACCAATGGTGGATCCAAATGAATTAAGAGTGACAAAGGGAAGGTAAATGAACCAATCAAATTTTTTTATTGCCATTTTATTAAACAAAAAAACTTTTTTAAGAGAATAAATAGCCTCATTTCCAGCGTGATCCATTGTATGATACCGCCTCGAATGACATCGTTATGACTAAGCACCTCCATCATATGGTACCATCATAACCGACATCGCTGCAACCGAGCACCTTCATTATGTGATATCGCTGATATCCAGAATGCAAATTTAGGAACAGTAAATAAACCCTTCTTATTGAAAGCCATCATTTGCGCCAACAGGGATAATGAAACTGTGATCTCTCATTCAATAAGTAGGACAATCTTAAACATTAAATTCTTTTATACAAATATCTATTTGAGCTAGATATATCGATTGGAATACTAAGCATAATTCACGATCTCCTTTTTTCTTGTCACTGATTCGATTTGTTGAGTTATTGAACTTTGATTTGCTGAATTTGTTATTGTAATCATTTTATTAAAATATAGGTTTTAATTAACCAAGTTAGAGAAATCGAGAAAGAACTAAAGAGACAGCATTAACCATCTCAGTTTTGTCACGACAGAAAGAAATTGTCGATGTGGAACCGTTGTAACTAAGATCGTTGTAAGTATTATATGGTATCATCGTATCATCGACTGATGTGTTCATTTTTTCGCTGATTCATTCAAAGCAGTTCTCGAGCAAATGAAAAAATAGTGAAAATACAACAGTGAAATTGACAGTAAAATTGTAATTAATATTGAACTATGTAAACAAAATATGCAAACAACAAGACATACTGTAAAACAGAATTAAAAATTTCTAATTTAGGAACTAACTTTAAAAAAATCTAGTGAACTAATTGGAAATACAATATAATCTCATCACATTGCCTTTCCAATTAAAAAGCAAATTTAGCAGCGCTAGTTCAACCGTCAAAATAAAATACTTTAAAAATGAAATATCTTACTCATATCATTTAAGTTGTAACTTTGATTCTCAGCAGTTTAATTGAAATTCAGATTTGCTGTACAAAGCTTTAATAGTTATTTCGTAAATCCATAATTGCACTATTTATGTCGAAAACTGTCTTTAATAATGAAGTGAGTAACAAAAACTGATAAATACGATTATTGTAAGAATTCTAATACTTTTTGATTCAATGAATGAAATGGACCTTTTATCAAAACATCCATACGAATATTGCACAAAACAGTTAGCGTCATTAACTGACAAAGTGACGTTGTCAAACCAAAAATGAATTCAAATTATGAATCAATGTATCACGAATTTCGATTGTCGCAAATCTCGAAATCAATACAATAATAAAATAATTTCGTATAAAAATCGTTCAAACTTTATTACATGTACCCATAAAGGGGTCAAAATCAAGATAAATAAATCATTTAACTAATTTCTCATTTCTCACTTAGTCATTTTCTCATCTTCTTTCTTTATTTACCTTAAATTTAATTAAATTCCCATCGTTGTCCATACCGAGAGTTTTTTGTCGATTATATCAGATTTCAATCTTAGCATAATTTTTGTTCACATAGCTATTTCTGCATTCGATTGGGTGAATAAAAATATTGTAAACCACTCGCATTTTACATAAACACAACCAATGACTATTATCCAAAAAACATATGCTAGTTCCACAAAAAAACAAATACTTTTTTACTAGTCCTCTTTGTTGACTTTCTGCTACAATAAATCTTTGTATTTCTTCGTAATAAAAAAAGCCCAATAATCCTGTGCCGAAACCTGTCAAATCAGTAATTTCTCAATACAAATTTTTTGATGCCAAAAGTACTCCAGTGGCTCAAACGAGCAAAACAAAAGAACTAATCCAAATAATTCATTACCCAACAATTAACCTATCCCAATTATCAATGCCTGAATTTAATGGTAATGCAGAATCTGCAGTTCATTTGCGAAATACCTAAATACCCAAAAATTGAATTATTTAATTGCATATCTCAAGGAGATTTCATTAGAAGTTATGAAATTGCTCTAGGAAATTGTGATGTCATACGAAAGGTCTTTGTCTAAAAATCTGGATAGTCGCACATCATCAAAGAATTCTCTCTAATGAGTTACATTTATTAAGAAGAATGATAGCGAATGGAAATTGACAGTCTGAATATTGAAGCTTTTAAATCTTAAGCAATGAAATTATCATTGAAAATGAACTGCCCAGCAAAGAGAGGAACAAGAAGTATTTTAAGTCTCTAAATCAAGACAATTCTTGGCAAAACTGATTTAAAGAAATGATGTTGCAAGAAGCCAATCTCTTATTTAATATTATGAAAAATAAAAGCTAATCAAAAATAAGTTCAATCATAATTCAATTTCTTTTACTAACTTTTTTCGATATGTTACAGAAAAAATTCGGTCCTATCTACAATGACTCTCCAGGCATATTATTACAAAATAAAAGCAAATACAAATAAAATTAGTAGATTTTGTGTCTCTGCTTGTTCTACTAACTTTTTTTCTTTTTCCGTTAATTTGTCGCCACTGTATTTCACCTCTTTTTTGGTGAAATACTGGATTAATACTTCTTGGTTGTAAGCCAATAGTCCCAATTTTGCATTAAAATTCGTCCAATCTTAAATTTATTGTTCCTCCATTGAATTTGATAGTCTCTGGTTTGAA
Organism: Brugia malayi; assembly: GCF_000002995.4. Classification (NCBI taxonomy): domain Eukaryota; kingdom Metazoa; phylum Nematoda; class Chromadorea; order Rhabditida; family Onchocercidae; genus Brugia; species Brugia malayi. Next base: position 5,922,846 of record NW_025062477.1, read on the forward strand.
AATGTTGGTAACATTAAAAATAGTCAAAGTTTTACGAATCTGATTAAAGTAATAGTCGCATGTACTTTTTGATAATTTCATCAGTTTTACTGTGATCCTAATAGTACAGTGCATGTGTAGACAATGTGAATATAACGAATTATTTGTAAAACTAAGACTGCTTTTAATGTTACCAAAAATATTTCAATTTAACTACTGTTTGTATTAAATAGATGTTTCTGATTTTTTTTTTTCGATAAATATTATTTTTTTTAAAAAAATAGATGAAACAAACTTTTCTGATAAAGCCACATACTATTATTAAATGTGCAAATTTAGTAAAGCTAACTGTTAAATCTATAGGTCTAATCTTATTTGAATATTCCTTAGACATGTATAAAACTATTTCAATTTTAAATGCCAAGTATAAATAGCTGAGTTCATTTACGTCAAAGAATATGTGTGCTCCTTAATATGTCGAAAATTGTTCCCATAAGATCTTCCGATCTTACAGCTAAACATAAATTCGATTGTTAGAAAGTTGTCAACTGTTTGTTCACTAACCTTCTTTGTCCTAAACCAAATGTATTGTGTTAACTGGCGTAATGTTACAAATCAATTTCCATAATATAAGGTGACAAACAGCTTTTCTATTTCCTTTTTATCTAACTAAATCACTATTGATAGTCTCCAGATTTTTGTTTTTAATTTTTTACTTCGCCCTTATAACTCAATTCCCACTGCTTAGGTCATTGCTTCAATTATTATGTCTAATATTTTAATAATCAGTTTCTTTCTTATGTAAACGGTTTTCTTTTTATTGGTAATTTAATATAAATGACTTAATTGTTCTGCTTGAATTTTTTATACATAACAGTTATTTCCCTAGTTTCACTTATTTTTGTTAGCATTAGTCATGCTTTGGTGCACATTTTGAAAAGATATATGTATATATATACGTAATGTATACACATTCAATTGATCATTCCCTTGACAAGTGATTCTATTTGCTAATGACCTTTAATTTTACTTCTTTCTCCTCGTTTACCATCCTTTATATACATTCTTTTTATGTGTATCTGTTAATAAAGATACATTAAAATTTGTAGAGTCAGAGAAAATAATACTTTAAATTTTACTACACTGTATTATTTCATCCAGTTGTTGGATATATTATTTTTTAATTTAAAATTTGGTTAACTTAAAGCATGGTATTTGGGATTTTCTTTTCTGCTAAGTTGGAAAATAGATTAGAAAATTTAAATTTTGTAAAACATTGAATAGTTTAGATTTCTTAGTAATCAAATTTTGCTAAAATTGATGTAATAACAATATTAGTCTATCCACTGCAGTGGTTTCAATAGAGCAAAAGAAATTATTCGATTATTCAAATCTTTAATTTTCTGTAGAAACAGGAAAATTTGTCAAATTTTAATATTCTCTTCCAATTAATTCTCAAATCCCATTTAAATAAAATCTAGTTTTTATATGACTTCTGACATATGCATACCAGCCACTGCGAAATAGTCATCTTGGCTACCATTCTTCTCTTCGATTAACTTCACACCTGATCTTTCATTTTTTTAATTTTAAAAAGTCTTCAAAATCAGTAGTGTCATTTTTATTTTTCTGTCGAGCATTATGACGGTTTATTGGGCTACGGGGTGTTTTGGAATAAAATTTTCCAAAAATTACAACTGTTTGGTAGCTTCAAAAAAAGGGAAAGCACCCCCAACAGCTATATATTTGCACTTGCATTTGAACAGGCCGATTGGAATCGTACAAACATGAAATTCATTTGAATCAGGGAGAAATTTAAACATTGTTAACATGTTTTCGCTTGATATGATATTCAAATAAGTGAATGCAACTCTTCATACTGCATGCAATCGTGAAGATACTTGAAAATTTCTTCTCCTTTCAATATTTCTTTCATTGCGTGTACGATACCTCACATGGCTCGTCCATTCCCGTCAAGCTCATCGACTGATCAGACATACACCTCCCAGTAATTCAAACTCCAAACACTTGATCATAATTTCAGTTGTATATTAAACAATAAGAAAGATTTATTCATATTTGGTATTTGAATTGAAACAAAACAAAAACAAAAAAAGCACTTCGGAACTATAAAAAACTTCATTACCTGATGGAAAAGAAGTTATTTTAAACTTAGTTTCTATTATGGCAAAAAAAAAATTATTCATACATTATGATCAGAAATTCAAATCTTTATCGAAATATTTCACTGTAGTATGAAAACACTGATAACTTACATATTCAAGTTAACTAAGAATTGAATAATATTTTACAAATATTAAAAATGAGCCAAAAAACTGTTGTAAACTATTCTCGATTCAAAACGAAAATCACAAGAACACTTATCGAATATTCCAACACATATACATTATTAAACAATGTAAACAAACACTGCAGCCAACTTAATCATGAGAATAATTTCAACTGCTAATCAATTGCTCAAGAAAACAACAATCAAGTGCACAATTGTTCACAATTTTAATGACAGAAGAGAAAAATAAACAAAACATCCGTTTTGATTGCATATTTCTTCTTTCCGCCAATGCTTCATACTCAGAGGATTTCTCTCTTTTCAAAACAATCCCATATAAATTTTAAAAGTTTATCTTTCGTTTCTTTTAAAGTAAGCACAAGCAAAGAGAAACAGAAATCCTAGCCGAGACTATTTAATCGATTTAAGAAATAGATTTTTTAAATCTTAATCAGACCCAATTAAGTGTTGAATTTAATAATAATAATTGTCAAGATGAATGGAATTTGATAATTTATGTAGTTTGCATCTATACTGAATATTCACTAGAAAATATTCCATGATAATACGGATGAGCAAACTTAGCTGACCGAATGATGCATTAAAAATACTTTTTCGCCGTATTTCGTTGCGGAAGCTCCAAAACTATCTCATGACCATTTCTGTTCAGATCTGCCCGCTTTGTATCCACAACTTATATAATTAACCGTCAGTGATTTAATAGAACATCATATAAGACCTATTTATCCATTACCTAGTGCATTACAAAACGGCGTGACAAATGAAACAGCTGTAGAATCAATTTTTCAAAGAAATGCGAAATCACTTAATCAAATGTTCTATTGATTTTTAAATGCAAATCAGGCGGTAGTCAAACATGAAAAACAAATTATTTAATTAAATACCCTGTAGTAATTTAACTGTAACCACAGGTATTCAAAATGAAATGAAAATCAATTGAAACATTCAACATATTAAAAACAATTTTTCACTTTCATCGATCATAAATCAATTAAGCATTTATTGATTTATGATCGACAAGAGATTAACCGTATTCAATAAGAAATTTATCGTATATACACCCCATTTTTTTATTGAATGGTTCATTTTATTGAAGTAATCATGCTGCTATTATTACTTGCATTTCTTTGAAAGGAAAGACTGAAAAGATTTCCAGAAAGATTACTGTTGAAAATATGAGATCATTGAGTTTGATACATTCGAAAGAGATCGTAATGAAAAGTAGAGAAACTGAACGGTGTTAGAAATTAGGAACGATTGCTGGGTGTCATACATATACCCCATTCTTCCATTAAATGCTTCATTAAAACAATAATCATGCTGCTGTTACTGTTTGCATTTTCATTAATACATAGTTGTCGCCAATCAATTAATTTCAATTCTATGCATTGATTTGTAGCATTATGATAGTAGAAACTAAAATGAACAAGTCTTTTTTTTTTTTTTTTTTTCATTTTCCGATTTTTCGAAACAGAATACTGCATGTATCGTACAGATTATAACTTTTTATGAAATTATTTTGGTTAAACCTGACAAAAAGTAAAGGTTTTAAAAAAATACTTTTTCCAAGTTGCATCCCAACTTTGAACCAATTCTGTAATTGCACTATTGTAAAAACTACATTTCATTTCCGCATCAGAATCGTTTCTCTAAAATTTAAATATGGGCATCTTCCACCAAAGATTCTTATTAATATTTTATTTAAATTACTTTATTGGAAACTTTTTTTGATATAAGATACTATCAACAACACGAAAGATCTTTTAATTTATTTCAATTTATTTTTTCCCGTCTCGCATATTTTAGATTGTAAGTTATGAAAAAGCAAGAAAAGATGGAAAACTTGCTGTAGGAATTGTGAATAATATAATAGTTGGCATTTCGACAAAGGCATAATCACTTTTGATTTTTTCTAAATCATCCGTGAATTCCACTTCTTTTGTACGCTCTAGCGTGTACTGCTTAACATATAGCCCGTGTAAAACATTCTGAAAACATGGGAATAAGTTTTGATAATTTTCAATAGAAGAAAATGGATTAATTAGACGTCGAATGTTTCAAAGGTTCCAAGACATTGAAAACTTTCATATTACAACGTATACAGAGTTCTATATCATTTCCGATCTAAGCTAAGTGAAATAATGGAAATAAACTAAATTTATTTAAGAGAAAAGTATTTACACAAATCCTTACACGTTAGGTTAATTTAAGAAACAAATGAAATAAATAAAAACAGAATAAGAAGAATAGCCTTACGGCAAATTTTCTTATAAATGATGTAAACTCCTCGGGCATTATTGACTTTTTTACAACCCAATCCTCACCAACAGCCAAGAAAATTTTCAGTCCAGCAACGTCGATAGAAATACGTGTCAAAGCGTCAGACAAAATTCTAAATTGATCAGCTTTAATCAGATAATAATTATCAACCAATACTTTGCGACAGCACAATATATTACAGTAATAAAACAAAAAACTATCGAAGTACTTGCCAATTCTATAAGGTAACAAAAAATAACTTGAAATGGACTGGAGGATAATTGGCACGAGATAGATGGGTTTTCGGACAACCACTTTTCTTCACACCAAAAACACTCCCATTCAAACGTTCAAACCTTGAACCAACAATAAACCTGAATAGAAAAAGAGAAAAAAAGTGATTTAAAGTATTATACGAAAAATGTATTTTTCATCATAAAAGCAGAGAAACTAACCAGTTACGTATATTACCACGTGTAAATTCGCAGCTTTCACAGAAAGAACGTGCATTAACGATATCAACTGGTCGTGATGTAGTTGACTTAAGCTGTAAAAGAAACGCTAAAGAGAAATAATATTTCATGAAGCACTCTTTCAAAATGCATTGCTCTTCTTATCACTCATCACTTATCAGCAAAAAAATAATATAATTTTGGAAATTTCCCATTGTACTACATTCTAATTAGCTTTCCAGACGTTAAAAGCTTTTTTTTTTTTTCTTTTTTCTGTATTAATGATAAAGAAAAGAACATCCCGAAGATTATAAAAAAAGAAAAAACGATCAGAAAATACCGGTACTGCATGAATATTTGAAGTCTAAATATAACCATTTATTCTTTTCGTATCTTTCCTTAACATATCTTTATTTTATCATCCAATCAATAACAAACTTACGAAAAAATCGTATTCACGAGGAGGTAGGTTTTCCACTCTCTTTCTTTTCTCTTCCTGAAATATATGCAGTAAGAAATATAGAGCGAAAAATTATTGGCTTATTCCACTAAAATCTTGAAATTGGTCAAAAAATGTCTGCTTCCCGATTCAATTTCAAGATTGTTAAAGAATACTGCTTCTAGTAAACCCAATAAAAGAACAATGAGAACATTGCTCTAACGCTTTACGAATCTTACCCTTGTTTCGGTGTTGCATAATACTTAGAATGATTAAAGTATTATCCACCAAAGATGTTCTGAATAATCCTTGTACGATGTACATGACCAATATTCTAATTTATTAATGATGCACTTTTTTTTTTTTTCTATACGATAAAGAGAATAATGATGAAAAACAGAAGGGAATCAAAATAAAACGAAAGGGTAAAGTGACCATTATCAGTCAGATTTCCTAAATATAAGTGTTAGAATCTTATTGTTATTTTCCTACCTTCATTTAAGGAACCTAAAGTTAAAGAAACGGTATTTCTTATTAATGTTTCCTACACAAAGCATGAAAGAATTTGCATGTATCTAAACTATTTAGCATAAGCTTTTCGAGGAAAAAATACTTCAGTCATTTACATCTGGCATAATTGCTGATCCCCGTGGATACTTCTTGCGATAGTCATGAAATCCGATAATATTCATACCATCCTGAAATGGATTTGAGAAAAGTGATTTCTAAAAATACAACACTAGTGGTCATAACATGGAGAAACGTACCGTTGTTGAATTTGGATTATTCGATACTTGAATTATAGAATATTTATCCTCGCCAACAAAAAACACACTTCTAAAACAAATCGTCTTATGTATTAATCAGATATACCCTAATACATTCAGTATTCATATCATACAAAACAGGAATAGCTCAAGTGAGAAAGAGACTAAATTTCTTTAATTGAATTTTTAATTTTCCAATACACATGAACAAGAAAAGCTAAACTGTAGAGTGAACAAACTTTTTCACTGATTGCAATTTTTTGTTGGTATTATCATTTGTCTTTGCACCAACTTTCCGAATTTTTACAAAACTCACATTATCATATTTTTGAGCAGACTGAGTTACAGCTCTAAAATTTCATGCATTGTACTACAAGAAAAAACATTTTTTTGGAAAAAATAACAGCAGAATCTGAAAATAATAAAAAAAAATTAAGCATTATCCATGAAGCATGACTAGGAAGGTTCTGACATAGTTGCTGATTGGACCTACTTTGTTTTAACTGGATTCGTAGTACTTGCTGAATTGATATCTAGCTGAGATATTCCAGCTGGGCTTGAGATATTGACAGCATTTGACAAGTATGGAGATGTCATTGACTGATTTGGAATTTTATTGGTGGAATTCGGACGGTTAATTTTTCCAATTACAGAAAACTAAAAAAATGCTTTCTTCAAGACCAAAACAATAATATATCTCCTGAATTAGCAAGATTCTAATTCATCCCCTAGATGTAAAAAAAAAAAAAAAAAAAAAAAAAAGAATTACAATTTTGAAGTAAAAGACCTCAGTCCATGAAAAAAACTTTATAATAAGTTAACTAATAACAAGTTTTTAATAATAAGTTAAGCAAAACCTTAGTAATTAATAATAATAAACTTTATAATAAGTTAAGTAAAACTTTAATAATTAATCAAAACTACTCCTGAGATTTACATCAATTAAGAGATATTTGTGCAAAAAAATTCAATTATTAGATGAATAAGTAACCGACATATAACAGTCTCTAAAAATTGGTATAAAAACAGCTACCAGATCGAAACAAACGAAGTTGAGATGAAATATGGTTCTTAAAGAAATTTTAGAATTAAACGACAATAAATACGGTTAGCGATAAAGAGTTGACAAAGAATTTCAGAATAAATTATGAATAAGCAGTTATAAGGCACATTAATTAAAAGAATCGCTAACATTATTTCGAATGTGACTTGATATATGACGGTTCCTAGGCTCTCCTTTTGCCAATAATACAAACGAATGTGGTTGTTGTATACAGTGTTGATTACCAGCTTCTTGCACCTTTAACGATGTTCGTATTTAGTAATGTATGATTCAAAATTCTTAACTTCATTGACATGGCTTTCAATCGCTCATTTTAAACCAAATTTCTTGACTGAATGTTCATCAGTCAGCATGAAAACAAAAGAAAAAATTTTCCGTACCGGAACTTATGAAGTCCAAGGGAAAGAAATAAAGCTAAATAACAGTTCAGTGTCACTTAAGCCACTGTGATTTGTTGCGTCTTATCTAGAATAAAGTCAACTGCACATTTAAGAAAAAATCTTAATTTTTAATAAAAATAACGACATCAAATAAATATTTACAACAAACCGGAAATGATGGTAAAGTAATTGAATTGCTCAAATCAGACTCTTCGCATTCCATTAAAGCTTCTGCACTTATTGGACCAGTGGAGCTCCTAGCATCAGGCAAGTTAGGTATGACTAAAATATTAATTCAATTTATAGCAAAAACCTGGTTTTTAGTTAAAACGTGATTGATAAGTATCTGGATTATTCAATTACTGTTCTAGAATGTCTTCAAGCTTATTTTCCAAATGTTTCACTCGAATCCATTACAAAAAAAAAAGCGGAAAACTAAAAGACCAAACTAGTGACAATCTGCTACTATCGAGTTATGATTGAAAAGTTCTACCACATACTAGTTTTCCGCATTCTTTGTAATAGATTAAAAAGGAATATCAACTGTCATGACTAAATTTTGTTGCAATATTTGAAAACCACTGATAACTTGAAGATTCGTATGTAAAACATTTGACTGAGATGATCTGCACTCATCATTGGCCTGAGATTTCCTTTCAATTTGTTTTTGTCGTTCTTCCTTACGAAGTTTATATTTATTTGCAGCCATTATCAATATAGCATCACTAGCTTGCTGGAAATATTTAATTAACGTAAAAACAATTTCAAACAAGTTATACTTGAATTTGTTCAAATTAGTATTATGCGAAAATGTATATTACACAGAAGAAAATAAAGACAGCTATGGCCATTTTTAAACAAATTTAAACAATAAAATTCTTTAATGATTGCATCGGAAGTTTCTGTGTATTGATAAGTTATTGAAGGAGTTAAAACAGAGTGTGCTTCAGTTTGTTGCATCGCGTGACGACGTTTGCGCATTTCGTTGGCTTCTTCTTGTTTTCTTGTAAGCACAGCATCCAGTTTTCGTTTTCTCCTTTCCTTCGCCAGCTAAATCATACATAGATTTGTCAAGAAAATCAAAAACAACAAATCTTAACAATTTTTGTAATGTAAAGTTATTTTACAAAGTAATGTAAATATAGCTAAGATATCGAAAAATGACATTATGCTATCATCTAACCACACTGTCGTGGAATGTATTGACTTCCAGATATTTTATTTTGCCTCAAACTTGGGTAATTAAACCAACAAATCAACATTATAACAACGAGTAACGAAAGATATGATATAATTATAAAACATTAAAATGATATCAAAAACCACTCCAAAATGTAGAACGAATAACTGTAATGGAGGTGGTTGGTTTATAAAGAGAAACTGAACTGACCAGATATTTGGCAGAGGGCATTTAACTGATGTGAAACAAAGATTGCTAACAAAGAGTTTTTTATTGTGTGAGAAAAAGGAATTAGCATAATAGCTTAAATGATCTACACATAGATTAGTTATAAATGCGAATTTCGCATTTGGACAATGAGTTATCAGAATCTGACAAAGGTATTCGAATTTGAATGTAATTTAAACGTTCGTTTTTTACGACATACACTAACCAACTATCGCCCTTCTACTAGTTTTAAGATAGCTTACTGTAGCACGATAGCTCAGAGACGTTTTAATAGAAAGCCTATTCAGAGGACATTGCCACAAAGTTCTAACAAGGCTAGATATGTTTACAAAGTATTACAAGAGAACTTCGTCTTCTTCGAAATTTTTCCCGAAAACAAAACGAATGAAAGTGTAAGATTTAATAAATTGTTTTCGCTATACTAATTGGAAAGCAAAAGTAGATAAACTTGATAAATAAACCTTCGCTGCAAGCTCTTTTTTATCCAATTTTTTTTCTGCCTCACTTATCATTTTCAGTTGTCCCACATCATCCAAATCTGCGCTTTTTATCCGTACTTCATCGATGAGTGCATGAATACTTCCCGCACATAATATCAAACTTTCCCATTCATTCGATCCTTTACTCATTGATGCTTTTACTGCTTCTAATATCAAACTCCCAACATGTATGCATTCTAAACAAAGAACATCTGCGTAATTTCAAACTCCAATAGCACAATCCTAACCAACCAAAAACCTCATTTTTCCAATCACAATCATTGAACTTTCATTCTGTAGTAATAGGAATGAAAAGAAACCATTTAACTGCAGCAATTCCATCACTTTCGCAATCAGGTTCATAATCGAGAAACCAACGGTACTCAATGCATTCGCTTCTATGATATTACCTTCCAGGCGAAGTTTCTGCTCACGTTTCATACACAAATCCATTACAATCACTGCAACATAATCAACTTATCAATTTATAACAGTTCAAATATTACGAATAAACTATCTTACATGGAAGATAATTAACTTAACTAACTTATTGTAATACCAACTACTTCGAACAACATGGTCTAAAATACTTTCAATTTAATTGACGAATATGTTAAACTGAATGATTCAGCACACTTTTTCATAACATCCTTGAATAGTTACAGTGAAAAATAACTCGACGACCCCTCATAATAGAATTATCAAAAGTAGGGTGACAAAAGTGAGGCTAATTTATTCATTAAAAAGATTTATAAGTGGTAAAGTGTGATACATTCTTGAAGATTACTTTTCCAGTTGGTTACGGGAACCACTGCATTGTACGATTCCCGAAATTCATTATATGCAATTAATGAAATAAAGGTTTTTAGTTCTTTCCTAATTTAACGCAAACGAAAACTGACTGCTTGATACAGTACCCTGCACTTGTTTCTTCGGATGCACGGTATCCTGCGTTCTTTGAATTAATGAAAGTATCCCTGAATTATCAGCGGATGCGTCGGAATTCGTTGAGGAATAGGCGGTGCTGAAACAAACATCTTCAGATAATACAAAAAAAGTCCAAATTAAAGACATTTAATATCACTTCACCTTATTTTTTCCAAAATACAAACGTTCCAATTCGTTATTTTGTAAAAGATTCTATCGAAGGATTATCAAAAAGGAGAATTTATGAACTTATTAAAATAATTCAAACAAGCCCTAGGTTTACATGAAACTGCATACCGTTGGGAATAAACTGTTGCAGTTTCAAAGCTGTTGTTGTTTGTTGATACCATTTCAGCTGTATTATCTAGCTCACCATTCTGGCTTGACTTCAAGTCTTTCGTATCGTCTACTTCATCTTCTTTACCAAAAATTACTTCCCAGTCATCACTGTTAAATGTTGGAGTACTGCTTATTTCACTCTCCCCATACATACTGTTGACAATCTAAACTTTCTAATAGTAATGTACATTTGAAAGTCTTATTAACATAATGCAATTAAATGTAAATAAAGGAAAGTCTTAACAACCGATTTTGCATCTGCTACACAGAGAACGCAAAAAACTCAAATCTGCTACCATTTTTCACTATCATACATCTATTAACGATGATTGATATCAATAATTTTCATAAATGTGTGAAATTGTAGATTTTAGAATAATTTGCTTTCCATAAAAGCATATCAGCTTGATATGGTAAAAAAGTGGGCATCAAGAAATTTCCTACCTACCTTGACTATACTATAGATATGATAAACGATAAAGACCATAATAAATACTATAAAGTTGAAATAACCGAAGTATTTTTAGAATACAGAAATATATCGAAATAATTTACGTTACATTGTAGAAATATCACGGAATAACTAAGTTCCTAATATAGAAATTTGCATTACAGAGACTGTTTTATTTCGAATATTTTCCAATCAAACATTTCATTCCAAAAACAAAAAATAAAATAAATTTATGGTCAACAATATAATGAATCATTTACTCCATTCATATGCAGATTTTTTCAGCTTATATTTAATAGTCAAAACGTCACAAGCATTTGGTAAATTCATATGTAAATTCATCCCGTCTTATAACTAAGCTTACATTCAGTATTAAAATATTTTTAAGAAAATTTCTAACTATATAAGGAGTATGGATCTTCACTAAACAATGGTCGACTCGGTTCAATTCATTACAACTATCTACAAGCTCACCAGATCCACACATAATCTAATGGATACTAGTGATCGACTCTACCCGTAATATTTTTGGATAATAATCTTTTAACATATACGAAAAATAAACCATCAGTAAAAATTTTATCATCACTATTCGTGCTAAATGTCAGACACATCAATAATCAGATTATAAAATTTACTGTGATAAATATAATATTAAAAGAAAAACAAAAAAGTGAAATATTTGTAAAAGATAAACAGAACTTCCTTAGCACAGATCTACCATTATTAATCACCAATCCTACTACTATTAATATTAATCTTTTCAGTAAGATAATTCTGAAGTGCTGAATAATTATAGTTGTTAACAATATGTAATCATTTGCGATAACATACTTTTTGCTAAATATAAAAATAACAAATATCAAATGAAATAAGAAATTAACAATTAAATGAAATTGCACTCTTCATATTGTCGAAAATATTTCACTCATAAAATTTACCCCACAATAATTACTTGCAACCAACTGAGAACTGGAATGTATCAATGAATAATGAGCGGATATGGTTATATATACGTACTTCCTTGCATGGGTGCCTGTGTCTGTGTGCGCATGCATGTGTGTTATAATCATCGCTGCAAACAGTAGAGTGAATATTGCATAATGTGTAAAGAAAAACGATAAGCTTATAGATCAACCTCGTTCTTTCCCTAAGGATAAGTGAAAGATGAGGAATAATTACAGTACATATGTAATACATAGAAAAGAAAGAAGGTTGTTAGCAGATACAGAAGTGTCGCAAATTTTAATTTCGCTAAACTCTAGTCAGAGTAATAAAATAAATTTAAAGGAAAACTAGTGATTCATTTTTAAATCGTAAACAATCTTGCGGCATCATAAATCTATTTGTCAGAATTTTGATTCCTTAGAGTATTTTTCATGTGATTCCTTATCATTTTATCCAACTCATAATTTTGTTTATTTCAGAACTGGTACCTAATAATAATGTCTTATTTCAAATTCATCGTAAGATCTTATTGTAAACACACCCAATTCTTAACACATATATAAACACAACATTAACAAACAAGGATTCATTATTACTATTATTACTACCAACTTAATAACTCCAGAAAAGAATAATTATCCTTTTTTTATTTCTATTTCTACAACTCAGATTATTGGTATTGTACGTTTCATAAAAATAAAGATACGACAATCTCACTGATGTATCATAAAAGTTAGCATAATTTACGCCATTTTACTTGATTCCACGACAAAATCAGCAGCCTTCTTAATATATTAATTGAACGACTTATTCTACAATCAAATTAAGTCCTTCAAATTCTTGTAATTCCCTGATCAACGACAAACCTTTCACGACATTTTTTGTACCATGAGCCGAGACCCATGTCTAGCAACATTATCGCAAGCATCCAACTGGCAAAGGAAAGGTTAGTCAATCTTCTTACAGAAATAAATTTAATGGAGTTTAAATCACCGGAACCAAATATCATATTAGAACAAAAGGAAGATTTCTATATAACAAGGAAAAGATTACTCGAAGACAAACTTCAAAGAATTCAATTATGCGTCACTGTGCTTAAATCTACCAATGATAAGCAGTTCAAATACACCCAACAAATTGTCACAATAAAAAGAAAAATATGAAGACTTTATTATTAATAGCTGTGATATCGTTAATATTAAAACAGATGATAGCTATTAACAACTGCTACTGGATTTCCGGTATACCGTTTTGTATTCCTAAAAAATGAAAATGTGAAGTTGTTAATAAGAATGCCACACTTCGTAAGCTGCATGTGCACACACGCACTCACATAAGAATATCTATAAAACATTACACGAGCAATATGTATCAAAGTCTTTTTCAGATTATCACTATCGATAGTATCAGATCATGTAGCTACTACCGCAGCATGCAAATATCTGAATGTTAGAAAACAAATGAATGGAACCGCATTGATTTCAATCTTCTCCTAAAAGACAGACAAGAACTGAAACACAATACTTCTATGGATGGTTAGAAGTAAATGCCAATCAACATCAAATTTCGCATTGACTGAAGGAGAAATATTCTTGCACAATGGAAAAAGACTAGTTTCTCAACTTGATAATGTAGAATTGTATGGTATAAAAAAGAAAGCGTATAATAAATATTATTGTTTTATGGAAGAAGTCAAAGAAATGGATCTAACGCTGTCGTGAAAGACGAAATATTTAAATTATTATACCCAAAACTAACAAATTCCTCTTATCTAATTCCTAAATCTAATTTACATTTGCAAAATTCTTCTCACACTTGATGATTCAATTTCCGAATATTTTTACCTTTGTAATTCAGCTATGTTTCATACTAATCTATTTCTTCCTTTCACACACTAAAACTAATCTTGTTAACAATCTTGTTTTTTCATCCATGAGAAATTCTTCCATCTAATTTCCATTCGTTAAATCAGTCTTATATATAAACCAACCAATCCTTCTATAATCATTTACTTTATGTTTTGGGTGGTTTGGGATGCGTCTAATACTTTATAATTTTGTATTATTTCACCATTTTTATATTATTGCATTTATATAGTTTACGCGTTTGTTAAACGGTGTAGCATCCGTACGATATGTATAAAGCGCTATTATTTGCTTCATGTTAAATAAAGGTTTAATTACCCAAGTTTGAGGTTTCACGACAAACGCCACTGGGTCAAATGCTATCCAAAGAAGAAACACATCAACAGCACGAAGCCAGAAAAAGAATTATTGAAGAAAAAATACTGCGTATCGAGCTATATGCAAGCACTCTCTAAACTGCTAATGCAAAATGGATTGAACATGTTCAACAGTCATCACCATCAAAGAAACAAGAAAAAGGGAAATAGGCCAAAATGGTTTATGGTTAAAAAGGTATTTCAAACCTAATAAATAAAGATAAAGAAATTGTTAGAACTCTAATTATGTACAAAAATGATTCAGAGTTAACCTTCCAACGCTTAAAACAAGGTGAAATAAAACAGGAACTAATCCAAAAAACCTTCAGTCCAAAGTTAATTTATCTCAAACACCATTACCTGTATTTATGGTAACCGAGGGTCTTAGAGTAGTTTTGAAGCCCCAGTTCACTTATAAAATATACCAGATATCCAAAAGTTGAACTATTTGGTGTTATAAAGGTGAAGTTATGCTGGCTATCAGGGTTATGGCATAACTCCTGAGAATTATAAAATTATAAGAAAGGTCCTTATTGAGAAATCCCCATAGTCATACATTATCAAGAAATCGCTCTACAACGAATTGCAGAGAATGGAAAGCAACAACTGAAGCTATCGAAAGATTACCCCGACAGTTTGAAGCAGTGAGCAAAAATCTTGAACAAGGAAGTATCAAGATTATTATTGAAACTAAACTGCCAGTTTTGATCCTGGATAAAATATAACAACAAAAGAAGGGTCCAGTCGTTAAACAATTCTTAGCGAAATTGATTCAAAGAAGTGGAGAAATTAAACGAAGTCAAACTTTCGATAATACGAGGGCAACTAAAATTAAAGTTAATCCACGATTTTCTCCAAAAAAAAACCTTAAGCTTTAACCATAACAGATTTATCTCTGACACCCAATTACAAATGAAGGTAGAATGTAAAGGAAACTGGTAAAACTAAAAGATCCTGTACCTCCTGCAACTAGGATCATTGAGACAACGAATGTCCAATCTACCAATCTTCAAACAAAGAATACAACGACTGAAGGAGCTCAGCGATCGAAACTGGGACATACAGCAACCAATTGTAAAGGAATAAAGTGAATATGTTTCTATTGCAAGAGTATTCATAAGATGGCATTACGTCAAGACAGATATAACAGTCAAGAAGATAAATTCGATAAAAGTGATCAGTCCAATATTACAACAACGGATACCAAATAACAAGGAAGTGTTTTTTTTTTGTAAAGTTGAAATTACTAACTTAAATATGCCTGATATCCCAAATAAGGTTGTAGTTTTATTTGATAGTGTACACAAGCAACTTGTATATCAAAGACGATTAAACTTACAAATAATTTATTACGAGAATGTGAAGTTTGCAAGGTTCAGTGAAAGAAATCCTCAAATCTCATTCCGTGTCAAAGTATGATTTGTAACAATTTCCTAAATTGTACCAATTACCGTGGTCGATTATTTAGCAGGTAAAGTAAGGATAATATCAATAAAACATGATACTCAGACATTTTGAAACAGTGTCCACTTAGAGAAGAAAATAGAAGTTGGAAACAACCGATTAAATTATTGGTATTGACTACTTCTTTAAATTTATTTCACTCGAGAAGGTTCAAGTTACAAATTGAGTTCTCATTTATACAATAATGAGTCCAGTGACTGCGAGATGTGTCGTGGAATGTATTGACTTCCAGATATTTTATTTTGCCTCAAACTTGGGTAATTAAACCAACAAATCAACATTATAACAACGAGTAACGAAAGATATGATATAATTATAAAACATTAAAATGATATCAAAAACCACTCCAAAATGTAGAACGAATAACTGTAATGGAGGTGGTTGGTTTATAAAGAGAAACTGAACTGACCAGATATTTGGCAGAGGGCATTTAACTGATGTGAAACAAAGATTGCTAACAAAGAGTTTTTTATTGTGTGAGAAAAAGGAATTAGCATAATGGCTTAAATGATCTACACATAGATTAGTTATAAATGCGAATTTCGCATTTGGACAATGAGTTATCAGACATTTGTCAAAAGTATTAGAATTTGAATGCAGTTGAAATGTATCGTTTTTACGACAGGAAGAGGATATAATGGAAGGAAATCTAATCAGTTCGATGTGAAACTGGAGGATCCTAACGAAACATTAAGCACACAAGGTGTTGCACTATTCAAAATAAAGATCAGACTAATGTAGTGCCTATTAATGACGACAATCCGAAATCGATTGATTTTGAAAAAATAGGTACACAAGAACAGCCTAATTAAAATGATGAAGAAGCCTTAAAACAATTTCGGGGAAATATAAACAAATCTAATGGAAGACACCAAGTAGCTTGGCCGTGGAAAGAATCGAGAATCAAGTTAAACAATAACTATGGATTGTGTCTAAGGACGCTTACAATGTCTATTAAGAGACTCCAAAACAACGAACTTTTTACGTATTGCTATGAAATTATAAAAAATTTTTCTTACGGAAAGAGTTGTTTGGTTAGGCATAGTCGAAATCTTTATGGTAAATTGGTGGATTTGTTCAGAGAATTTCGTTTTATTAATTCCCGAGTAGTTTTTGTAATGGATATTTTGTAGCGAGAAGTCAACGAATATGGTTTTATTCCTTTATTCGTGACTTACAATATAATATAATAATAATACTGAAATTAAGTATAAAGTAGGAAGAATAATGAAGGGTGATCCGTGGACAGTTGAAGTTTTGAGTGTTTCGTCCAGAGTGTCCTCCTTTGTATTAGTATATGGTTTATATATGTTAAGACGTGAAAATGGTTTACAGACAGACATTACACCGTCTATACATTACTTCGCCTTACATTTGCATACGTGTTTATAATATAGGGATTTTAATAAGATGAAAGATTAGTTAAACGATTGCAACATTGTTAACAAGTATTTTTTTGGTGCTTTGCGATATTGAAATTCGCGACAATGAAAAGTACATACTTAAGAGAAACTTGTCAAATATTGGGCGAGTACAACAGAAACTCTGGATACATTTTGGAAAATATGGAGAGATCAGCACTTAATTAGTTTGAGAAACGTACACAAGGAGAACATAAATCTCCGAAAAGCGCAGAGATTAGCATTAGAGCCCTTATTGAAGGAGGAATTGTGAAATTTAAAAAAAAAAAAAAAAAAAAAAACGATGTAGTAGAATTAATAAACTGCACGAAAATATTTACAACGAAGACGACAATAAAAGTAAAATAATTTTAAAACGAATACTACGAAAGGCAAAAAAACTAGTAGTAAAAATGGCCTGATCTTAAGAAGTTCTCGGGAAGTAGAAATTATATCGTGATATTGATGGTGACGAGAAGACTCTGGGAAGACTTGGACCGTTGCTATCAAAATCAACGCAATTCCCGTAGATAAAGAATTACCAGCTGATAATAAAGAAGTAATATGAAAGTTCCACACCTCTGCCAATTTCACTTGGTCAAGCTTCGGTAGACATACTGGATATATTATGGATAAGCATATGTTAAATTGATTCCTGGAAAACTTTGTAAACGATGTAACATTATACTTTTTGAATAGTCAGGATTTCCATCATCCATCAAAAAGAATGAAGGTGACCGGACCATTCAAGAGAATCCTTTCGCTCCCATGTGAGTAAAGGAAAACAATATGGGCTCAAACGTTGAGTGGCTATATTCACGTGTTTCGTCACAAGAGTCATTCACATGGAAGTCATGAAATACATGAATGTTGAGGTTTTTATGCAAGGTTTATCAGCCGGAAGCGACGTCTAAAATTTGATATCTAAAATCTGTGGCGTCCATAACGCCAAGAATCTTGTAGCTTCTTAGTACAAGAGAATAGCAATCAAGAATTAGAGAAACTAAGGTAGAAATTCATTACATCAATAGCAAAGAGGTGTTTATGAATGGTTGAAGTAGTAAAAAGAACTTTATAAAGAACAGCAAAGAAAAACCTCATGGGAAAAGAATTCAACGTTATTATAGCCGAAATTAAATGCATAGTAAACAAAAAACACTGGAAGAAACATTATAAAAGGGAAAAATAGTACTAAGTCCAGGGATTTTCTGTGATCTAAAGATGTGAAGAATTCATTGGAGTATGAGAACAATTTACATGAGAATGAGGAAACGAAAACTTCAAATGTCTCACTCGTCAAGAATTGATCAACCATTATTAGAGTACTAGGAAAGATTGCAACGTTTGCGAAAATATGGCAAGAGGAATATTTGGAAGAATTAAGAAAAAATAACGCAAAAATTGCATAAAATTCCTCGCATCATGTATGCCGTAGATCGATCAATGGCGAAATATTATTACTGGAAGGGGAAGGTGGTTCTAGAAATTCTTGAAAAAAGGGTAGAAAAATTCGAGTAGAAAAACTGATCGAGAGAAGACGAATTTGTTGATCTGTTATCGCGGGATATCGAACGGTACACAGTTAAATCGTACTGTGGTAAATTTGTATTCATTAGAGATCCACTCTGCAAGCCCAGACACAATAACTTCTCTCCTCCCGAGAATGTTGTTCCTAACGAAGTGGAAATGAAGAAACAGTATCCTTTTTGTCTAAGGCCAGCATTCTCCTGCTTCAAATCACACATATTGCTTATACATTGCACTACAAAACGCTATACCAATGTACAGGTCCTGAAGACGCTATTCCTTGTGATCTCGTATGAAGACTGTGCTCTCACTTGTTAAAACATATGATCCTATCGTCATCAGATTCATTTTATAAAATCCTTCGGCTAGATTGGTTATAATAACGAAATGGTGTTGGCCAGTGAGTCAGTGAATTAGCAGGAATAAAGGCAATTAAGAGAGGCAGAGATGAAAGAGACAGTAATAGAGCTGTTTACAAGGAAGAGTTCTCTCAATCGGTCAATAAATATGCTGTACTCTCTGGACATAGACGATGAAGAGAAGTAGAGAAATTAATCAATAACGTTTGACTGGTACGGGAAGTTGATAGATAGGAGCTTAATGTTCTCTGAATTAGGATTTCTACATGATGAAGAGATGAAGCGGTGATATCGAATAGGTTTTTGAATAAAAGGAGGGAATTACGAGTTGATTATGATAAGAGTAAATTTTGTTGATTAATATTGTATTTATATATGCAAGAATTGGGCGTGACTATAATAAGATGTTATGATGAATTTAAAGCAAGAAATTATGACAGGTATCAACAAATCCTGTAAATAAAATCATGGATTGGACAAGAAATCACAGTTCTGACAATGATTTATAATACTTTGAGATTGTTTACTATGATTTTGTTCTCAAAATTCTATCAAATGATTTGTGATACTGTAAGATTATTTATAATAATTGGTTAGTTTTTTGTTTATATTATTATTTTGGTTAGAGTTTCGCGAAATTATAATTCGCGACACCTTGGATTCATTTCTTATGTGATTACGTTTGTTATTTTTTTTTTCTTTTTTTTTTGAGATTTAGAAATTTGATTCCTTAGAGTATTTTTCATGTGATTCCTTATCATTTTATCTAACTCATAATTTTGTTTATTTCAGAACTCTAATTTGTTTATTTCAGAAACCTAATAATAATGTCTTATTTCAAATTCATCGTAAGATCTTATTGTAAACACACCCAATTCTTAACACATATATAAACACAACATTAACAAACAAGGATTCATTATTACTATTATTACTACCAACTTAATAACTCCAGAAAAGAATAATTATCCTTTTTTTATTTCTATTTCTACAACTCAGATTATTGGTATTGTACGTTTCATAAAAATAAAGATACGACAATCTCACTGATGTATCATAAAAGTTAGCATAATTTACGCCATTTTACTTGATTCCACGACAAAATCAGCAGCCTTCTTAATATATTAATTGAACGACTTATTCTACAATCAAATTAAGTCCTTCAAATTCTTGTAATTCCCTGATCAACGACAAACCTTTCACGACATTTTTTGTACCATGAGCCGAGACCCATGTCTAGCAACATTATCGCAAGCATCCAACTGGCAAAGGAAAGGTTAGTCAATCTTCTTACAGAAATAAATTTAATGGAGTTTAAATCACTGGAACCAAGTATGATATCCAGCCTACTGGTTTTTGCGTGATTTATTTTCACTTCATTTTCTCAATAGCTTTCTTCATCCCCCTCTTTTCTAAAACATGCTTCTTCGAAAAAAAAAACCATTTATAACATGTAAAAATAAAATTGTATTAAATCCATAGAACTAAAGATTGTCTTATTTGAGCATTCCTTAGACAAATGTCCCAATGATCACATAAGAATCATTTAATATTCATCTTCGGCTTATTTACATTGTTACTTATGTGCATTGTTTATTAACAAAGAATAAGTTTTGAATTTGTTTATAATTATCAGTTCCTTATTTAGTTGATTTCTTTTATTGTTGTTCCTTACCAACTGTAAATTATATTAGAATTTGACAAAGTTAATAACACTTTGTTTAGCTGACCTCTTCTGCCTTTATTGCGATTAAGTTTTCTGAATCTGGCATCCACTACCTTTTTGCAATTACTTCTTCAAGCTTTCTAATATTGTTCGATAACTACGACCAGCAACAATCTTTATTTCAATAAAATAAGGATTAACAAGACGTGGCCTTCTCTCCAAAACTCCACAATCTACTCGAATCAGCCCTATTTCACGACACCCTAGTCTTTTGGTTAATTCAAGTTTTTAGGTAACTTTCTATTACTGCATGCCTTTTTGTTGACTTATTTATTAAATGTCATTTTGATTACTCTATTTATTGCATGTACAACAAGTATCGGCAAATGAAATCCAGTGTAAACAGTGTATATGAACTGCTAGTTGAATTCCCGAATTATTAATCCACTGGTAATTAACAACCTTATTCAATGAATTAATTTTTCAAGTTTAAGTTGATTTAACTAAATTCTTAAACAAGAGAGAGGAAAAATTATCGGATTAAAGATGATTTTTCCACTACGTAGTGCACAATGAGTAAAATGTAACAGTGCGCACAATTATATAATAACATCAAAAAAAAAAAAAACAATTCACGAGATTCTATGAGTTTTTCATCAATTAAGCGTCTAGTTAAATAAGCGTACATTTCAATGACCTTTAAAAAGCATTGCTCGAAGAAGACTCGAAAATAGAATGACTGTTTGCTACAAAGGACTGATGGTGACATGTGTTCACGACGAAATGTCTCACACACAATAAGGCTCACTCAGTGCTGAATACGCAGTACAGTTGTGAGTTACCTTTATAGCTTGTTTACAGGGACAGGTAAGCTTTCAGCAAATCAACGAATTCCATGAGAACATTATGCCTTATGGTACTTCGCGGTTGGTCAATCTTTCTCTTCTGCAGTAATTTCCTTGTTTGGAATTTTTTATGCTGGAGTTGAGATGCCTAAATTTCTGGTTCACCTTTTTATGTATTTTTTGGCTTACTTGTCTTTACATTTATCATTTTCTGATTATCTTCTTTGGTAGCACACTGAAGTGGCTGAGTTGTTGTAAACTTTCATTTTTACTTTTACAATTAAATTTTTACTATTAAATGATTTCAATTTTATTGCCAGATGCTACTGTTAATTCACATTTGTTCATTAATTCATTTGATCGGATAATGTGTAGTGATATTACTTATTCGATATCTCATCACTAGACACAAAAGTTAAAGGAATTAAGCGCATGAATGAAAATTTTTTTCTTGATAGCACGATATGTGTTCATTGTTAATTTCAGAAATTGAAAGATGTCTCGACATCGCAATATTCGTAATATGAATTACGACGAGGGTTAGTATTGTTGCTGTTGCCTTTATTAGTAATAAATAGATTAATGACAGTTTTTAACATAGATTATTTCTGAAATATCCTACCTTTCTCGTACATTCATATCAGTCTTGCGCTGTGATGCATGCCTTTCTATCACATTATAGTAGAGCTTCTGGCGTGCTTTTGGATATATCTATAAGAACATTATATCCTATGAAAATATTCTGGAGGAATAGATAATGGGTGAATGGAGAATTCTCATTACGTAATTTCATACTTAAGAGCGAGATGACGAAGATGATGAAGAATTCCATCGATACAGTATCTCAACAGATGATGAAGTTGCTTCAGGTGCAGGTATTTCTTTCTTTACTATTTTTATTTTTTGCTATACAATGCAGTAGTAATTTTTTAGGACACTGATATGCTTGCCACATGATTTTTTTGCTTAACATATATTTGTCACTTCACGAAATTTATAATTACTATTCTTCCGTAGCATTGTTTGCTTTTTTGTCGCTGGAATTACAAATTTGGCCCTCAGGAACTTTTCTATGGAGTAATATGTTCGTTCTTATTTGTTCTGCGTAGCAACTTGTCATTTGTTGTTTCAATGAAACTTAATGAACTCACATTATTTGTTTACATAAGTACATTATGATATAGTGCATACTTACACTTTCTGGTTTTTATCATCTTAACTCTATAAAATACAACGATTGATTTTTCTCATAGTTTTATTTCAGCGTAGATTTTGCAGTTTATTTAGTATGCTGTCTTCTTTTATAGAAGAATATTTATATAAGCGAACGCATACGAACTCTCTCAATAATAACAAGGCTGGTTGTTGCATCGGAGATTTCATTCCGGAAGAAGGTCTTCCAGAATTAATGAATGATGTAGTCGATGATTCTGGAGATTTTTGCTCCGCAACAATAAATGTTGAGAGACTTCACAGAGATGGTAATTACTTCATTTTCACTTCTTTTCCTTCATGTTCTTTTCTTTATAATGAGGAATACAGCTGTCTTTAACTTCTAATATTTTTCATACTTGGTATTGAACAGACTGAAGTTTAGAGTTAGCAGGAGACAGTGCGGCAAAAGATCATCAGTCAGTTAGAAGTAGAATTAAAGAAATTCAACTTCGGAAGCAGGTGATAAAGCGGGAAGCAGAAAAAGTGGACACGGTAAATTTCTTCTTGAATAATCTGATATTACCTCCCAAATATTCATTTGTTTCGCTTCAACCAACTTCCTGAAGGAAAATAAATATAAGTAGCGATTCTTTTTACAGTCTAGCATTCAATAAAAAGCGTTGTTAGGAATTCTGAACAGCGGTAGTGTACGTAAATATATATCGGTATTAATAATTCATACAGCTGATATATTATGTTATAGCAGAATGGCAATAATAAGCACTTATCAGAGATATCTCAAATGGAGAACTTGCAACTGTCAGAAAACAAAGAAAAGAAAAAAAAATCCTCGGACCAAGTATTAAGAACAAGTGCTAGCAGCAAAAGACTGGCTGCTCTTGATGCCGCATTAAATGCTGTTATACAGCCATCTAAGTTAGTTTATCATTATTTAGTTCTTTAGCTATATATACACCATTCTTTGGTTTACAAGCAGCATTCAACTATTAGAAGGGCTATTTTAAGAAATAACGAATGCTGGTTTTTGAGCAGTACCGCTATAATAAAGGATATTTCAGAGTGAAGCAGCTCTTTCAAGAAAATAAGCCAATGGTTAATTTAGTCATTGTTGGCCATGTAGATGCTGGTAAAAGTACACTAATAGGACATCTTCTATATCAAGTATACTTTTAAGTCTCAAAACATATGGGTTAGGAATAGCTAAAGTCATTCATTCGGTATAGTGGTGAGAATCCCACTTATTTGGTATAATGGCTAAGCTGAAAGTATGCAGAATGTATCAGACCAGAAACTAATTATGTTTCACCACACAGTCTCACCAACTGAAATTATGTAAATGATCAAAAAATATCGACCTTAAACTTTATATGAAAAAAGATTGTTGCAATCATTGCATTCCAGCAAATAAGATCATAATTTATTCATGAGGATGATTGAAATTCTTTATGTCCTTGTGAAAGATATAATTTTACAGTTGGGTAGTGTTGATGAACGGACTATGCATAAATATAAACAAGAATCAGCTAAAACTGGCAAAGCATCCTTTGCATATGCTTGGATTCTTGACGATACACAGGTGTGCTACCATTTCAATTTAATGTTTTTTTTTATTAGAATTTGTGACATGAGGGATATTTTGAACATGAGTTTAGTATTTCCTTGTTGAGTTTCATATGGATAAATAGATTCAGCTTAGGAAGAAAGGCAACGAGGTATAACAATGGATATTGCACGGACAACGTTCGAAACTGAGCATCGGAAAATTTTCGTTCTAGATGCACCAGGTCACAAGGATTTCATTCCCAACATGATTATGGGTATTCGTACTTTATTTACCTTACAATTGTTCTTTTTTAAAGCTTTTTTAATTTTTTCAATATTGTTGAGGCTAAAAGGTATTCTAAACACCACACAGAAATTGCAATGCTTAATATAACAGTAATTCCGTATTAAGTAGAATTTCTGTATGGTGTTTTCAATATGAAGTTTACATTTTTAGAGTGATTATTTGTTCATAGAATGTTATATCTTATGGCTTTAGGTGCCGCTGAAGCAGATGCTGGTATATTAGTTATCAATGCAACTCGTGGAGAATTTGAAACTGGGTTTGATCAGGGAGGTCAGACGAGGGAACATGCTGTCTTACTCAGATCTCTGGGTAAACCTTGTTGTTTAGTTAACTTATATAACGGCTACCCTTTCAAGAGATACGATGTATGCAGATTTGATTACTTTCCTTATAGCTTCAAAACTTTCAACTATTTGTTCATTTGATACTGGAGAGGAGATAGTACTTATTATTTTGCAGGGGTAGGTGAACTAATAGTTGCCATAAATAAGATGGATACGGTGAACTGGTGTCAACAACGTTACGATGAACTTTGTGCCACTTTAAAGGTTTTCCTTAGAAAGCAGGCTTCCTATTCAGCAGTTAAATTTGTTCCGCTTTCTGGATTGGATGGAACAAATTTGACAAAAGCTCCACCTGATGGTCACTCTTTGTGCACATGGTATCAAGGACCAACACTTTTGCAAGTAATGGGTGAGAATAATATTGTGTTTCCTAGGAATATATAGTTTTAGATTTGCTTGAGAGGAAAAAGACATTATTCTAGTTTGGAGAGTTTGTATCAACACTACTAGTAAAAGAGCTGAAATGTGAAAGAATGTAAAACAGATTAACTGTATTATCTTTTTAGATGAAATGCAAGTTCCAGTACGGTCACAGGATCGCCATTTCCGAGCTGTTATTAATGATATATACAAAGCCTCAACGTCAGCGCTTTCAGTAGGCATCAAAATTGAGGCTGGTTTTATAGAAAATGACGAGAAAGTGTACATAATGCCAAATGCTGATCCTGTAATTGTTAAAGGTATCTTAATCGTCTCTTTCATTCTTGTGCTTATCACTGAAAAACACATAACTTGAGGACTAGTTCCACCATTTGACTTTTTGAAAAAATAAAGAATAATGATTTTTATTTACTTTACACATGAAATCTGCATGCAGGGATAGTTGTGGAGGCCAATTCGAGGAAAGACATTGGCTTTGCTGGCGATCAAGCTACGGTGACTCTAACACCTGTTTTAAATATCGAACCCAATTCCATGAGCATTGGATACGTTCTTTGTCGTGGTGGACAAGTTATTTTCCTATATTTTTCGCTCAATTTTTATTTCTTAATTACTCCAAATTAGAAAAGCAGGAGTGAAATTTTTTTACTTCCATCGGATAATAAAGAACCAAGAATCTTACATTAAATTCGGCTTGCAAAGCTATACAGCCATAGGTTTGACGTATTGCATAGTTTGGAACCGCATGAATGCTTGAAGTGTTTTTATCTTTTTAAATCGATGTGTTGTAGGAATGTCTCATCCCTGGAAAGAAATATCTGGTGCGTATTGTTGTTTTCGATATTGTTATTCCGATCATAAAAGGCACTAAAGCTGAACTTTTCGCACATTCGTTGTGCGAACCTTGCACCATCACATTGTTGAAGGCAGAACTAAATAAATCTACAGGCGAAGTGATAAGGCAAAAACCTAGGTTTTTTTCTTTGATTTGTTTTATTTTCTCATTTATGATATCGTTATTTCTGGATGTGAAGCAACCTCGCTGGCATTTTATTACTTATCAACATTAACCTTTTTTCCGTTTTCTAATATTTTGAATTTCTTAGTGTCAGCATTCTTTATGTTGATGTTCACAGGTTAAACTGAAAAAAAAGTAGAGGATCAAAAAATATCGCGTTGTATGTGGTCGTATGTATTAAGTTGATAAAGATGACACATTATAGCTCTCCGGTCAATTGATAACAGTTGTGAATTTTAGAGCACTAACAAAACATATGAGTGGAACAATTGAAATTCAAACTGAACGAGCTGTGAGCTTAGAACGGTATTCGGAATGTAAAGCACTTGGTCGTGTGACACTTCGCTGTGTGGGACGAACTGTTGCAGCAGGCATTATTGAACAGAGATTGGATTAACTGAATGCTTTTTTTATATGCTTTTCATAATAAATGATTCCATTTTCAATGGCACCATCACTATGTAAATAATGTTAACTATCTTCAAATATTCTTTATATTAAAGTTCACAGATTAAACTGGAATGACTATCCCGAAGCTATAGGTTAGCCTTCCAAATCATGCTCATGTTTTAATTTAAAAGACCAGTCTCTTCTTTTTCTTGAATTTTTCTTTTTTTATATTTATTTATATTGCTCAGTAGTCTATTGTCAACAGCCAATATCATTTTTATTAAGCAATTATCTGAATAAAATTCGTGAACAATAAATTGTCTACAATATTTCATATGAGAGATGAAGTACCCGAATCACAGACTTTATCGCCACAATCTGATTTTCATGTTAGACGCCAACATCACGTTGGATGTCGATTTTTAAGTATGTATCTCACTTAAGCCACACTCCTCCCAATGAGTCCTCAATAGCTGGCCACACTTAACAAAACCACCTCTACAAGATTTTTATAAAATATTTGCTGGGATATTTCAGGCTTTGGATCGTGGGAAGAAGATCGTCATCTCAATACTCATCTGTTTTCATTGGTAGTATACATCGTCTGTGTGTGCATTAAAAACAATTATGTATGGTGCAATAAGTTAGTATTGCCTTCAACTAAAGTTGATTTTGTAATGTTGAAAGTCTTGATATGAGGAGTTGGTTGATCACAAAACCCATTTTAGGTTGTTTGAAGTTTCCGCTGTTTTTTGTTTGAACTTATCCGCTCTAATCCCGTTTCTAAGGTATGATACTGAATTCAGGAATTGGCGGTCGATCCATTTTTAAGTCTGGTTGGTGTCCATTGATTCCTTGCATTTCTGCTGTCTTAGCCATTCGCTTCCTGATTTGTTTCAATCGCTTATTCACAGCACGCTCAGCTGGCGTACTATAGGTTTTATTCTGGTCAAATCGACCTCTAACCCGATGAACTATTGACAGTATAGCTGGCAGAACCACAAGACCGTGTAAATTGCATAATATAACAGAAGTAACCATTGTTTTCACAAAGACCTAAATGTAGTGATTAGTGTATCTCATAAAGAATTATTCTAAAAGACATAGTATTAGGTTTCAAATATTTTAAATTCATATAAAAAAGAAGATGGAGTAGTTTTTGATAGAGATACCTGCGACATATAAATCCCAGCAAACCATAAGCTGTAAACACACAGTATAGTAGATAATGCTGCCTGCACAGCTGGAAATCCTACCGAGGTAAGACAGTTGCCAAGTTTAGCTTGGGGTGTCGATTGCTCGTCTAAATATAGGAAAATTTTAAAAAATATAGGAAATATAAGTATGAAATTTAGTTTATAGTGGCCAAAAATATACAATCCTCTCTTAGGACACTGGTGATAAAACAGCAAAAAGTAATAGAGTATGGAGTATTAGGCTTGTTTGGCAGACAAATGCTTACTGGCTTTGCAGTAATGATAAGCAACATGTGCTGGAATATCAACACTAAAGCCAGTGGATATTATCATCGCGGCCATTGAAATCGGATCTAATTCAACATTCCACCAAGACATTATGCCTAAGATACCTAAAAAGTAAACCTTTATAGAAATCATTCATAATTAATGTTCAAGTCAATCAACCTAAGTTCTTTTCAAATAGAGTCATTTATTAAAGATATCTCATTCTGATTGAATAAGCATTAAAAATCTTCGTAAATTTCATGTTTAATTTAATGATGAGTTTAGACTATAGTTCTGAGCTATTTAATCTTTTCATTGCTGTTTGCTTTGTTTGATATGGTTAATAAATCAGGTTCGCTTACCAATAGACACAGAGAGGACAGAGGCAGTTGCAATAATCACCGTAAGCATATTCCGAAGAAACAGAAAGCATACCGCAGCCATACAAATCAGTGTACCAGCTATCGATTGCCACGTATCCGTCGGCATATTATCGATCAGATCAAGAAAGATGGCGTCTTCATGGAATACGGAAGCAT
Source organism: Brugia malayi (assembly GCF_000002995.4). Taxonomy (NCBI): domain Eukaryota; kingdom Metazoa; phylum Nematoda; class Chromadorea; order Rhabditida; family Onchocercidae; genus Brugia; species Brugia malayi. The sequence goes on from NW_025062477.1 coordinate 5,951,690, forward strand.
GGAATGATTCGCTTCAATAATGAAAGCTGATTAGGAAGAAATCATCATATTATCATTCAAGAAAATGAACAAAGTTTGACAAAATTACAGCAACGATGGTCAGTTATTAACTTATGTAATGATATTTTCTCCTTTTCTCGTCATCATTTCCTCTCGTCTATCATTCTAAGTCATTATTTTTTAAACTACAAAACTTACTACATAGCTTTGTCTACGATAGCACGCCATCGTTTAAGTAATTTCCCTCGTGTCGTCCATACTTTCAAATTTTCATCATGATAGGCTGTGGTGAAAAAGAATCTTTTCAGTTTTTTTTTCCTGAAATAACTCGTCATGCCTTATTAAAGTCAAATACTCCTGATATATCTGAGCTAATCGATAAATGCATTTATGAATGCGCATAAAACATAATTTTACCGCATTCTACTGACGTATCTCTCTAATGGTTGTTAGGTATGGAATTTGAATGAAAGTCAAATATTACAAACTTTCCATCGGTGCTTAAATTTTGCAACTGGACGAAGCCAGACCAAAAGTCATATTCTGGCCATGTCAAAAAATTTGCTAAATCATCATTATTGAACTTGAGAGCGTCTTCCGGATTTATTGTTGTGGTGCTAACATCATCCAAAGAGTCAAAATCATAATCATGTTCTGCTGAAATGAATGAATACGGAAATAGAATTGTGTTTAAAGTCTTTTTGCTAGTTAGTTATACTCCCTATAAGAATAATGTTCCCGTAAATCAGGATACAGTCAATAATAATAAATAAAAATAAAAACAAACATTGCAAAAAACTCTGGAATAAAGCAAAATCGCGCACGAAATACATGGTACCAGTAGGTCCCCAGCTACCGTCAAGGTTCTCGAAATCCTGAACCATATTATTCATCAGAAGAAGGGGCAGTTTCTGAGACAAATCTCCTGGTGTCTCCACAAATACCGATGCCATCGTAAAAAACGGTATCTGATATTTTACGCGTAACTTATCGAGCTATAAAGGACATAAAGTTAGATTTGTAATAGACATCTAATAATAACTACAATCTATCAAAATGTTTGAAAACAGTCTGTGGCAGAAACCTTTATCAGTGGTGAATCTGCTGCAAATAGTTTCTGAGGCGTTAAACTGATATTCATCCGTGTTATCCCCTCAAATGATAATTTATATTGGTGTATCTAATTACATCTATGAGAGCATAAATATAGAATTAGATGAAAAGATAAAAATGTTGCTAGAAATCAAAAATGGTTGATAAATTACAAGTTTCTAAGTAAATTATTGAAACAATATGAGATTAAGATGAACTATTGATCATCTAAATGAATATCTTCTGAGGAGCAATGCATAAATGAGAAAGATAAACAACAAGAAAACATACCCATACTGATATGATAATGTAAGTAATATATAGAACAATGATTAGAGTAGCTATCGAAGCATGAGCAATGATATTCACATATACTCGCATGTATTTACTGATGTACAACTTTGATTTATCGTGAAATCTCGAATTTTTACGCTGAAAGATATGAAATCATTAACGATAGAATCAGAAGAATGGCCCAATCAATCAATGACATAACAAGTGGATCGGTTAACGGATATCCAGTTGATATCAGTGAAATATAATCATATTCCAATAACAGAATGAAGCGATATTAGTTTGTAAAGATTAAACTTTTCAATTTTATTTTTTAAAATAAGCTCTAAAGAAATAAATTTTTCCTGATATGATAATATAAGGATAATGACAAGCGTTACTATTGCAAAATGGGAGATAATATTATTTGGAAAATTAATAGAGAAAAACTTGCAGTAATCTCGCTATATTTTCTGATATTCACTTGAGTTTTCTGTATTGTAATATTTGTGATATTATCTTCATTTTTCTCTGCTGCAATCTCGAATTTTCCAACAACGGACATCAGACCGGAATAAAATAACATCTAAAATAGGAAGTGAATAAAGTTATTGCAGAAAGAAAAAGGAATATTTTCAAATGTATCACTTACCTGATACAAATACGCCATAAACATGGAGAATAAATTTCCAATGCATAATAGACGAATTTCAGGAGAAGATGTAAAACAACCAACAGCATCAGCTAATATATTAGTTATTGCGGAGATTAATATAGCGGGGCCAACTTCACTGAGTACCTGAAATATCACATCAAACTGACAATCTACGTAAAATGTAATATGCTTAATTAATAATTAATAAAATTTGAAGAAAAATCAGACCTCAGACATTCGATGTCCAACAGTTCCACTCTTTTTCTCACCATCCCGTATCTCCTTTGTTACTCGCTGCCATTCATGGATCATTAAGTACGAACTATCAATACCTGAATTATTCTTAGTACTTAACACTTAGTACTATTAATACTTAAATTGTACTTACTTGGTACTTGACATTATCAATACCTGAATTGCTCTAACTCAATGTCTAGTACTACAAGTACTTGAACTATTGATACCCAATATAAATTAAAACTTTTTAATCAGGTACAGTCTTTTTCACTTCATATGATTTAAAAAGATTCATTTACTCTCTTACCAATAGATAGAACCAGAAAAGGTATGACGCAAAGTATTGAGGAGAATCTCATACCACACAAAAAGAGTATTGCTAACGCTGTAGAACATGCTAGTAATGGTGTGGCGCAAGCCATTACCGCCAGAAAAACCTGAAATCCATGAGTATATTACGCTGGAAGTATATCACAAGAAAACTAACGATGTTAGCATGAAAGATGAAGATGAAAGAGTAAATAAATAAGTCAGATAAGAAAGCAAAAAGTTAAACAAAAAATCAGCTAACCTTGAATACATTATTTTGATGCATATAAGCAGCTCGAACCATTACTGTAATTACAGAGCAGGTGCACATGATAATAAAGCCTGCAGTTAGATACGGTAGTAGTGATATTCCGGCACGAACCATTTCTTCTTCAATGTAAGTGGTGGAAGCGACATAAATTGTCAAATGTTCTGATTGATAGTTCCTATAAGATTTAAAAAGTAGGTAGTAAAAAAGACACTTTAGCATATATTTTAATTATCTGTCCTATTCTTCAAAACATTCCAAAACAAATTGATCACTTCTAGTAAATCAGGAAAAATCAGAAATACTCGAAGAAATGGACGACATTCATTTCCCATTGTTTCATATCATCTTTACTCCATTGAGGATTTTGCAGGGCGCGAAGTTGAAGTGAAATCATTTTAACTGATTTCATATTTGTTACTGCTGGATGTGTTTCATTCCAGGCTACTAATAGATCAATATTTGTATCATTTCCAAAAAGTTGATGCACTCCTTCCCTTTCTTCATCGATATCCTCTTTTGTTTCATTCCCGTTGTATAGTTCTACACCAAAAAAGTAGGGCTAAAATTGTACTATTAATATGTATCATATGATGCCACAATTTATTCCTATTGGCGCTTTTGGGTAAAATAAGGTGAAAATTTAATAATTAATTAGAGTTGTAATTTGCTCCAGGAGGTAGTAGTTAGCTGGTTTATAAAAATGATTTGAATTTTAAGCATAAACATAGTGTAGAAGTTCAGAATTTAGTCATTTATTAGCAAATGCTAGGGAAAATTCATATCTTCCTAATTCATAACCAGCAGTAGATATGAACTTTTATCATCTTGATAAGAGCAACTTACATAATTATTGCATTGCTCATCCTTAGTCTTTCCATAAATTCAAATAATCGTATATATTGATTAAAATTAAAAGTAAACAATACCTGAATACTTATTTCACGGCCAAACAGGGTACTAATAGGATAACGAAGTCGTAGATATGGATTTGGACGATCACCGTTGTCAACATTCCATTTCTGTACCATATATGCATTCTGAAATTCTCCTCAATGATATTATCATCCAAATAATTGTAAACATCAATAAATTAAACTGTGAAAAAGGGGAAAAAAAAACATTGAACGTATTTCATGATAATCGTCAAACAATCCAAGTACAAATAATCAACTGACAATCGATATAGCTCTGTGGATCATATCATTATCATCGAATTAGATATGTAATACTATTTATTCGTCAAACTCTTTAAATAAGACAGTATAGCTATTCTATTTTTATATTGTTTATTGTGCATCGCTATTTTCCAACAATACGAATGAGCGCTTGAATCATCAAATTTTTGCAATCTATCAATTATCTTATCAGTTCAGATAACAGATTTGTTTATTTTCTTTTTTTCTCTCTTTTTTTTTTGCAAAATGAAAAAATGCTTTATACATAATTCAAACTGACAAAAACGCTTTTAATACCTATCTAATTATCAATAAGCAAACTAGATTGTCAACTATAAAGGTCAAATAAGTTAGACTGAGTTAAGGTGGATGAATGCATTAACTTACATAAAATTGTAATACGGGTTCGTTTATATTGCAAAACTCTCTGCAGAATTGATTGAAGGATTGATTGTTACGAGTAATTGGATCGTACAGTGTGATATTGTTAGCGGCTAAATGTAGCACCTAAAAATGCATTATATCTAAGGTTATCATTTGTTATATTACGTTTGTTCATATATTCATATCTGATGTCAGTTACGGTATTAATATAAAATGTTATCGACTAGAATGTCATCATAAAATGGGACACTGTAACGATATGGGGACACACCTTTATGGTATCGTTGAGATGACTTTGTCGAAGCATAGAATTACCGTCTTTGGCGGTGATATACAGATACGTGGATATTGCTAAGCCACGTCCCGAGAAGAAGTTTAAATACTTGTCGTATTCAATGCGTGAACGTGCTTCGAATGGTGAGTAACCTTCTAGATCATTACGTTGTCTATAATAATAGCATCATTGCTTGAAATTCGTCAAAGCATCTCATATGACATTTTGACTTTCATATCATTTGCTTTTAATTAAATTTAATGAATTTTTCCGTTTAATAACAGCTTTTTCTCCAGTAGAGTATAAAATAAAGAAGAACAAACGGTGTATAAGATATCTTGATGAGTGCTAGTAGTGAAATCAGTATACAGGAGATCATAGCAGGCCAAGCAAAACGAGTAATCCAGAAACCCCATTTATTGTATATCTTAATTATAAACTTAACAAATCTGAAATAAAAATCAATTATTTATACTTGATATTTATATTGATACTATAAATTAATACAACTTATCATTTTATTATCAATGCAATAATAAATTAGATGATAAAATGAAATGAAACAAACTTTGGCTCTTTCTCTCCGAATTCTTCAAGAAGTTGCATGGAACGCTTTCCTACTAGAACACTTGATCGTCGATGTCCATGAAGAGATTGTGATGACAAATCTTCGTATGCTTGAGAATGCATCCATGAATTACCATAATCAATACCGGAATATTTTGGTACATTGTTACTTCTCTCCGTATTCCATGAAAAATCTACAAATAAATTAGATATAGCATAACTTTTCTTCTTTTTTTTTATAAAGAATAATTTTAAAACAAAATTGTATGCAAGAAATGTTCAAATATGAATTCTATGTAGTAATAAATGAAAAATTACCGTCTTTTGGATTTTTTTCCCCTTGATTCTTGGATTTTTCCCAGTGAACTGATGTAGCTGTTTCTTTAGGATGTTTCGTTTCCTGCGACATCGCAGGAATGATTGGAATGTAACTTTTCCTGTTTCTATTGGTGCAGAGATCCGTTTATGGATCTTTTCAATGATTTTGTTTTGATCACCGTTTTTTTTTTCGATATCTGAGGATTATATTTTTTCTTGTTGAAAGAAATCATAATAGATTGTAAGTTATATTAAGATTGGCAATATAATATAACAAAGAATAAGTAAAAGATATTTGTCTGAAAGTAATTTAGAAAGTGTAACAAATCAGTAGCAAATTATTTAAGTGATATTTGCTTTATTGTCACAAGTGAAATCCTTAGGACAAAATTAGATTCAGAAGGATATATTAGTTAATCATTTTATAAGATAATATTCAAATAAACATAAGGAAACGATTTTTCATTAGTTAATCTGAAATAAATTCTATAACTTATGTATATTTTAAAAAATATTGAAAATATGAGGGGAATTATCAAACAGTCTTGAAATGCACTGCTTTCTGACGATGAAAATTATGCGAAATAAAATTAAGAGAGAAAAAGGAACAATAAAGAGATATGAGTTATGGGAACTTATCAAAGATTTTTAAAAAAAAGAATAATTACATTAGGTTAGCTAAAATATTTTTGGAGAGTCGAATTATCGGTAAGAAATACGAAAGCTGGTTAATAGCAACTGAAAGTGTTAAACAACAAAATAACATTTGTTGACTGATTTTAAATTCCAAAAAGAAAATTCTAATATTATTTTTAAGAAATAAAGAAGAAAGAGAGAGAAGGAGGGAAAGAGTGAGAAAGAGAGGTATGATTTAATGTCCTTAGAACTATCTGATTCGCGAATCGGTGCTACAATGCTTATAAAAAGCAGGTTCTTTTAATGAAAACCAAAAAATGAAATATTGGAATGGGCGGCGATGATGATGAGTAATTTTAGTATGATTGGAAGCATAGGTAAAGAGGTATGCATATGTAAAGAACAGGTAAAGAAGTATTTATCATCACAAAATAAAATAGTGATTGACCTCTTGATAACCTATTCCTTTTAATATCAAATTAATAACTAATCAGATTAGATGACAGATTAAAAGAGTATTATTATTCCAACTGAAGTAGACAATGATTGACAATAGCATACCTGACCTTTCAAATTCATTTAACTAATTAAACTATCCCTAATTCACTAGAATACTTTAGCTATTCATTTATTTTCAGATTTTCAGATTTCAGATAATTTTCGAGTAATAAATTGAGAGCAAATAAGTGAATATTTTTTTGTGCAGAATTTTCATCATCTAATCGTCATGTCGAAGGAAACTTGCTCATTCCTTTTAATATCAATTTACATTTTATAACTGTTTCATCTATTCAACACATGCAGTAATCGAACAATAATGACATTTTTTCATAGCCGCTTCTCGTTACTTATAAAATTATATTTCAGCATTTTATACTTGAAATTTTCTAGGAAAATTAACTTAGAGATTTAGGTCTTTTACATTACTCTTAAATTTAAATTGTTTGAATGGGATTTTGATTTAATTTAAAATTAAACCTTACAATTTATTCAAACCTCAGCTGAAATTTTTGCTTTCCAATTTTAATTTGAATCTGCTATTATGTTTAAGTTTATGCTTGTTACATTAGAATCTAAGCTTACATAATATTATATAATTCATTTGCACTCTGCATCGTCTTAAAATTACTCTTGCATTCTTATTCAATGGATGATGTTAATTTGATCGTATAAATTATTCATTATAATTTTGATTTTGCTTGCTTTGTTGTAATTGCTTTGTTGTAAATTTAACATTAATTGGCTGGAAAAATATTCAGGAAAATTAATGGAAATTCAATAGAGATATAAAATAAATTTTGATAGCTATTGGTATGAATCAGTAATAGAATTATTAAATCTAATTTAAATCAGTTATTTTCTTTTTTCGTTCTTTTTTTTCTTATTGCAATTAAGTGGTAATTAGATGTGGTAAAAAAAAATTATAATAAAAGTAAAAGGAATGGAAATAATATGAGAAATGGAACAGTTGTAGAACAGCCATATTTAAAAAATAATGAAAGAACATTTTGAACAACTCTTCGTCTTCATTTTATATTGTCACATACTTTATTTTAATAGATGACAGATGTTATGTAATAGTGAAGCAGATCGTACTGCACTGCCAAAATTACCATTCGATACAAATCGATGTATAACAATTCTAAAGAAATTCGATAAAAAAAAGACGCTGTTTTTTAAATTCATGCTAGTTTATCGATCAACCGGTATGTAGAATCAGGAATCATCAATCATGTTCATTGCATACTTCAGTAATTATTTCAAAATTAGTCGTCTGTTACAAATAATTTGGAAAAAATAACTGTAACGAGCTTTTTTTTAATTATCTATTTTTATTTTTATTATGAAATTATTTTTGTTGGTAAAAAAGAAAGGTTTAAATCAATTTAAAAAATCATCTCTGACTTTGGAAAGAAAAACAAAAAGAAAGAGCAGAAAGCTATTCTTTTTGAAATTAGCAAATTGATAATAGCAGTAAATGTTATTACTGAAATAATGAAATAAATAATTGATTATTTTGAGAGTATTTTGATTGTTTCAGAATTAATTGTTATTATTGAATAGTTGTTAGATTTTCAATAAAAAGACGTAAATATTTGCAGTTGTTTTCCAGGATAACGAAATAATTTTATCTTCAAATTCACTGACTGTAATTTGTTAATGGAAGTTGAACTAAGATGAAATTTTAATCATAGCAATATAACATTATATTATATTTAAATTTAAATTAAGTCAAACTTTCTAGAATAATTTTTACTCTTAAAATAAGGTAATGTGTGACATTTGTTTATGTACAAAATTTTATTTAAGCTAATTATTGCTAATTATGGTCATCAAGCATCAGCCAAATATTCGTTTCTTATCATAACTTTTTACAATTTATTTACATGACTGTTATTTCTAGTAATCGTTGAAAAAAGCAGGTTGTAAAATAAAGACCCTCCGGTGTGAAGGAGAGAAGATGAGGGGGTGATGAATTGTTGCTTTATATAGTATAAAAAACTGTTGACATTTAAGAAAATTTTTGTTTTGAAAATCAAAGTCAAATCGTTGAAAGTCAATCGTATCCTATGTAGTTTTTAGGATAAAGTTTGTAAATGATCTTTCATGGAAAAAGAATGAAGCACGGAATTTTAAATTGCCAGAAGCAAATTTTTTTGAAAAGTCTGTGAATGAACGATAACATGGAATTGTACACTATGTGAAGCAAAAAAGTAAAAAAATTTCCAATTTTTAAAGTTAACATGAGAAATTTTACATTATACTCAGAAGGGTACGAATAATGTTCAACTGATATGTGAGAAATTAAATTCAACTTTGAGACATTTTTCATTCTAAATAAAATAGCAAATAATAAAATTACACGTTGAAATGATGAGATCACATGGTAGAAGACTGTCCGATCGCATGATGTATCTCTACGAAAGCTTTTTAATCGAGATTTATCTGTCGATATTTATTTCTTTTAAGTTTCGCCGATGACTTTTGTCGAATTCATTTCCAATGAAAAAGAATTGTTATTTTTCGCATCGTTAGCCGTACAATTTTGCCTTTTACTGCTGCTTCGTACCCTATTTATGGCTTTACATTGAGTTTTTAAGATGGCTTTTTCTTGCAAATGGAAAAAACATCGAAAAACAGTAATAAGCATCCATATCTATAATTAAAACTTTTTTAATTTTTACTGTAAGATTAGTTAAGTTCATCTGATTTAATAATTATTAAAGGTTACTTCACTGGTTTTTGTTATTTACTGAATAATTTGCTCGATCATTTTTCAAAAAAAAAATTTTGATTTTCAAATTTTATTGAATTTTTGAATTGAAAACAAATCTTAAACCTGCACTAAACCGAACAAAAACAGAAATATGCAAATGAATGATAAGATTAAAGCAAATGCTCGAGAAATGTAAATTAGCTCATAGGTTGATTTGCCTGCCATAATTAATGCCAAATCATTAGCGGCACCATCTTCAGCATTAACAATCCTGAAATTTAAATAGTGTTTTATTTATAATTACAAAAAGAAGCCTTTTCTAAAGTTTCGCTTGTTTTTTTTTTTCGAAAACTGTAAAATGTGTCATTACTTGGATTGTCAAAATTTGACTGATGTTTAGATTTTTTTTAATTAGCAAAATTTCTTCCATCATTTTCAGAGTTAATTAATTAATGAGTGTAAGTAAACTTTGTATATGTCAAACGAATAAAAGTAATGAATAGAGAATGATTTCAAACGATGGAATTTTTAAAAGTTTTGATAGTGACTGTATAAAAAGAAAAGACTGTGCAACCAGCATTTGAAGTCATGCTTGAAAGCCTATCTGATACATAGTGTGTTTACTGATCTAATCTGATCAAAAAATATTGATAGAAAGTCGTGAAGTTTAATCAAATGAATTGCAGATAATGTTAATTATTTTGAGCTTATTTATGAATAAAAAATATTTCTATGAAAATAGTTTTTTTGGGGTAGAAATTTTATTTAAGTGATAAATTCGCTATATAAATGAATTAGCGCTTTTTTTTCCGCTTTTCAAATTAATAGATAATAGCACACCTGAAATCCAAGCTCGTTCCAGCTATTAGAGCAAACAAACAAAATAAACAAATAAGTAATAGAATACATATTGCTGCAGCCTGAAAGTTTTCAAAAATTTAGAAAATAAACATGTACAAAAACCCTTTCATTCATCTTTTATAAAAAGTAGTCACAATACTGGAAATTATGAATGAATATCAGATCGAATTAATTAAAAAAATGTTTTAGGCCAGTTATTAGGCCATGTTTCCAATTTCTTTTTCACTGCTAACAATAAAAAGGGATCAGGAAAAGAGAGTATATTTAAAAGGAGATAGATAATAAGATAGGTATTGGTCATATTTTAAAGTTTTGTTATGAAATATGGCCTAATAACTTGGCCATAAATTATTGCTACATATACAGCGTGTTTTCTGGCTAGCTTGCAGAAAAAAGAAATTGGAGATTTGATTTTAGGATGAAATTTGAATATTACCTGCATTAGTAAATGTGGTACCAGTAAATATGGTGTTGATGTCTTGATGGCAACAAAAAGTAAGACAGAAGCAATGAGCGCAAGAAGTATACCGAATAGCGATATGGATAATGAAAGAAGATACTGTTCACCCGTTTGGATAAAATAGTGTACTGTTGAAAAAATCTAAATTATTGCTCAAAATATGATAAAAAATTTTTTTCCAATCAATCAATAATTACAATTAGAGAGGGCTCAATTAATTATTTATTCTGTTATCATTAAAATCTTATACCTCATATGAAAAATAACATAATTCCAAACAACCGATAAGCAATGTAGCCGTAGTTACGTGTAGTAAACTGCAACAGCATCTATTACGTCGTTTTACCGTCTTTACTATTGTTGTAGAATCCGTCATTCCGTTTCCTTGATTTGGTTCCGTCATTTCTTTGTTCATTACCTGAAATTTACATCTTCAAACTTAAGAGAAAAATTATCTCTCCTAATAGTGCATATTTTCTTTTAACCTAAATTTTACATTAGACATTTTGACACATTAAGGAAATAAAAAAAAACAAACATATTAATAAGCATTTCGATTAGTACGATGGATACTGGAGGTACTAAGAATAGTGAAATATTGTTATATTTTAATTTTCATTTTTGGGACATAAAATATCTCTTTTTTCTAAAAGGACTTTTTTTCTTCTAAATTAATAAATTTTAGTGAAAAAAAATAGTTTAGTTGAAAAACTCGTTTTTCTATTTTCCTTTCTTAACATAGATAAACGAACTAACTGTTTTTTTTTTTTTTTTTTTTCTTTTCTTTTTGCGCATTTTAAATAAAGAGAAATTTTCGGGTAAAGAAACAATAAAAATTAGATAAAAATGAACGGAAATTTTATAAAAAATGCACACGCCGGATAGAATACAAAGAAATTCGAAATGTGTCAGTCATTCTTTAATTGGAATTAATTCCAAGTATAAAATGAAAACATAAAACGAAAAAAGAAAATGTTTTGAATTATAATTTTGTTAAAATTTGAGTTTCGATGGAAAGTTTTGCCATTTTTGTTAAAAGCATTGAAGAAAGATTTTTATAAAAAGCTCTAAAAGATCCTTTTCTTTTTCTGTTGAATGAGATTCCATCTTAATTGTACATTTAGCAATTCATTTTCCATCTATTTCTGAACTAATTCTTTGTTAATCTTTTGCTCATTCTCTATTTACGATCCTATCAAGCATTAAGAAAGAAAATAAACAAGTGAATTAAAAATGAATAAATTTTATTTCAGTTCGATTTGATATTCTATCAAATATTATAGGAAGCAAATAAATGAATGAATGAATGAATAAAAAAATAAATAATTTTGTTTTTATTTGATTCATTCTTCTGTTAAGAACCGAAGGAGAAAGTAAACAGATTAAGCAGATAAGCAAGTAAATAAATAAATAAATAATTTTATTTCCCTTAATTCAAGTAAGTAAACAAGAAATAAAAGAGCGAGTAAGTAAGTGAGTAAATAAGTGATTAAATAATTTGACTTAATAGTTGGTATGGAAAATATCAGCAATAATGAAAGAGCAAAAGATGAATGTGAAGTGAGGTGGAAAAGAGAAGATTCGAAATGGGCGAATGAAGTGGGTAAATTTGACTGAAGGAATAGAGGAAATGAAGAGGTGAAAAACAGAGAAGTGGCAAATTTCCTACATCCACTAACAAAAAAAAAAAAAAAAAAATTAAACTCTATTGACCTTTACAGAGAGGCCAATCAGAGAATTTGATTAAAAGAAATGATAGGAGAAGTGTCGAAACCAATGACGACAATTTTCTTCAAACAAAACTTGACAGCAATTATCAATGAGCTGCATGAAAAAGTGATTTTCTAAAATAGCCAATATTAAAACAAGATTGTCAAATATGATTGTTGCATTTATGAATACCGATGCAGTGTATTCGTCGTATTTTTGATTAGAAAGAATGATATTATAGATGTGAATGAAATTTATTATAATGAAGCATCAGTCAGTACTTTGTAATTTCAGAAAAGATATTATTCAATTCTAAAATTAAAGATTTCAGAAGTTATTTTCCTTTTTTTTCACTCCATGCATACTTTCTTTTTAATTTTCATTTCGCGTAGTTTTATTAATGAAACTTCAGTTTATTCAAAGTCTTTGTTTTGTTACTTAACGTACAGTTAAGAGTTAGTTTTAATTAATAGGAATATAATGATATACATAACAAGTTATTTCGAAATTTCAGGTATTTAAATTTAAACCATCAAAATTATCTTATTTTAACTACTCACTAAATTTACAAACTTTATCATTTACCGGAATTGTCCGCATTGACTCTTTGTTATGCATATTATCATCTTATTCCTATTAAAAAAAAAAAAAAAAAAAAACTAACCGTTAACTGTATGTTAAGTAGCAAAATAAAAACTCAGTTTGAGCTATTGCATTGAATTTACATCGTAGCGGACAGAAGAATCTCTTCCAAAAATTTAATAACAAGAAAAGTTATGTAAAACTTATTTAAATCGAAATTCTTATTATATTTATACTTTTTTTTGAACTTTTTTTTCCATTTCCAGATGAAAATTCTTCATGTGATATTCAAGCAAAATAGGATATAAATACAAAATAACAGAAAAGCGATATAAATAAGATTTCATGTGATTATAGCAATGACTTCTATTATCATTTGTAGTTATAACAATTTGTGGGAAACTTTATCAAATAATTAAATTATTTTTACTAACTAATAACTATGTGATCTTTTTTAAATTACATTTATCAAAGTGATAAGAGTAATAGATTTTAGCATATTCTACTTTGAACTACCAAAAGTTTTAATTCGAAAAATTATATTGATATGAAGTAAAATATGACGAATTATATTTCTTTTTAAAGATATAATTAAGAATGAATAGAAATATTACTATAACAGGAATGACCTGAAGAAATGCAAGAGTCTACTAGGTGAAAAATTATTCACATAATTTTACAATAAAAGTATATAAAATAAGCTAACACTAAGTAATAGTTTTAAAAAAAAAAAGTTGCTTTATTTAATGTGCCAACATCCATATTTAATTGTCACATTGTTTGATGCATTCCGATTTGGCTATCCGGTTTGTTAAAATCATAATTCAAGCAGTATTGTTAACTTAAATGTATTCAGTTCTACATGACCACTACAAAAAGCCACAAAAATGACTGAAACGGATGGATGATGTTAAATTGGAATTAATTTAAATGAAATCTTAAGTCACATTCTTTATCTTCGAACAAACAATGCCTTTAATTAATGTGTAATAACATCCATTGCAAATGACCTTATTTTGAATTTTTTTTTTTCTTGTTTGTAAAAAAAATGAAGTAATAGTAGAAGGAAAACTATCGATCAAGTCTTCTCTTCCTTCTTCCTTTCCAATAAAAAAAATCAAGAAATGCTAAGAACAACGACAATTTCTGTAAAAATTTATCAAATTGAAAATTGAACTTTGAAGCGCCTAAAAACGAATGCTAAGTAATGTTTTATTTTGAAAAGCTTTTAAAAAACTAAAATTAAAATAAAATGGTAGACAAAATGTATTTTTGGTAAACTATAGAAAAAAAATGTGACAATTTATAATTGTATAATTGTAATTAAAAATAACAACTAATTTGAATGAAGATTTTATTGAAAAAAGCTGCAAGCGAAAAATAGAAAAATTGATGGAAAATAAACAAAATATGAAATGAATGAAGGAAGGAGGTGTATTGTTGTTTACCTAAACAGCTTCCTCATCTTAAGAAACGTGTTTTATGCTTAACCCTATTATGTAAACAAGAATATAATTTGATTTCTTCTTAATTCAGTTATGACTCCTTCTCTTTCTCTTTCTTTCTCTTCTAAATGTTATCATTAATAGCGCATATTTCATTATAGCTTCATTATACTTAATTAAATTTCAAAAAAAAACTTGAAGTAATGGAAATAATGGAATTAAAAAGTTTAATGATCATTACAGCTACATCAGTAATTAGCTCTTGACTGTTTATCTTTATTGATGTAGCTATACTGGTCACTAACTTACCAGTATAGCAACACATATATACAACAGGTATATGTTATAACAAAGTGGAATTAAATAATCTTAGTACATAGGTAGCAATGGTATGAGATATAAATCATTTTAATTTCACATTGGTTAAATTAATTGCAACATGTCATATGAAAAAGAAAGGAAAGCAATATAACAGGTAATATAAGAAGGATAATATAAGTAAATATAATAGTAATAGTAATAATAACTAAGAATAATAATAAACAAATGTAGTGTAAGGATTAATAATGAAGTGATGAAGTGCAGTATTTTATTTTGTGATGAAATAGTTATACACAATTGTTAAGGAATTTTTATTGTTATTTTTCCGCTTCGACTTTTTTATAACTTTCTAAAAGTAACATGTTGAGCTCAGTTTGAGAATCTTTTTAAAGAAATGAAAAGAAGAAGAAGGATGAGAATAGAAAGGACGAAAAAACAAGTTTCATGGCAATTTCATCGCATAAATTTTATTCATAGCGCTACGGTTTTTCTCTAAAAGGGACAAAATTATAATTTTGAATTAAATTTGCTATGAAAATTACCTATCAATAAATCTTCCTAAATTCTTATCTGTGAATAATTCACAGCTCTTATAATCATTATTTGTTTCGCTCATTCTCTTTATGATCATTGTCATTGTCATCACATAATCATCAACATTATATAATCATTATCGTTATCAATATCACCAACATCGTCAATATCATTACCAAATTGCTCGAAAGAGGAAATGAATTGGCGATGAAATATTTAGTTGATTCAATTTTATGCTAGTAATTAGCAATTTTCATATGAACTATGGTTTAAAAATTTTATAGACTAATTAATTACAAAACAAATGAAGATAAATGATAATACATTTGTTTGAATTCAAATTTGCATCCCATGTAAAGAATACACAACTAGAAGTACAGTCTTTAATATTAATTTATTGATAAGTAAACATAAATGTACTGCAATGAATGCACATTTTAGAAAACTTGTGTCAAAGGTGTCAAAAAATAGATCGCGGCGGAAAATGTTCCTATGGAATACGAAAGGCGCATTAGATAAATAAACGTTATACAATTGATACAGAATTTCTAAAATTGACAAAAAAGAAGGGAAAAGAGAAAGAAAAAAGAAAATATAAATTAAAAAATGCCAAAAAATTAGGTCATTTTTTCCGCTTTATAGAATTGGATGAAGAATAGATAAAAAATCTAGAAGAGATAGATACTTCTACTTTTGCGCTACCTATAAAAGGACATTACATTTCTTTTGCGCCATTCTCATTTCCTTCAAACTATCAATTTACTCTTCAACAAAAAATTCCTGTGTAAAATTTTATTTTGTTAACACACAAGGACAATTCAATCTTATGAGATGCATTTTGTGAGACTGCGTAAAGTAACCAACAATCAGTTTTTTTGAAAAATCCATCTCTCTCTCTCTCTGTCTTTCTCTTTTTTCTTTCTTTCTTTTCCCTTCCCCTTTTTCTTAGCATTTTTAAAGAAAATATATCCAATGAAAGGTTTATTTCTTTAAAAATTGAAATAATTACAGGTAATGTAAATAACCGTTTTTTTTTTCTTTTTTTTTCAAAACAATACACACAGAGTGTGTGAAGTGGAACGAGCGAATAACAATTGCGATTATCTAAAATTTAGTTTAAAACTTCTTTTTCTAGAATAGCTAAACTAATCGACATTTTTGTTCTTTTTGAACATTTTAAAAATTCACATAAAATATTAATGATGCAAGACAAAAAAAAAAGACTCAGCTATGTCAAAATTAGCCTATTAAATATAGCTAAGTTTAAAATTCGTACAAGATATGTGATAAACCACTATACAAATGATTATCATAATATGTAAATCACATACATAAATTGCTCAAAACAAAGCAAAGAGATCAATAAATAAAATAAGCAATAAAATAGAAGAAGAAAAACTTTTATAATTTCATGACAAGAAATGAATTTAATAATTTTTACTACTAAAATAATACTATATGAATTTTGTACATTTAAATGATAATTTTAAAGAAAGTAATCAATTGTGAAGACAATTGTTGGAACAAAAATTTAAAAATGACAATGAAATATTTGACGAGAAATTTATATGAAAGGAGGAGTTGCTGTAATAGTATGCCATTTGGAGTGACCTTGCGCATTTCTGTATTCGATGTTTGTAAAAGGGAAATGAGATTTATACCACTGATAAATGTGATCTGTTAAATAAAATGATAGTGACACCATTATCTATCTATCTGTCATATGGCTATGCTAACAAGGTTAATTTATTTGATAGATAAGATTTAATGAATTGGTTTTGATATGATATCTTTTATTAAAGAAATTAAAATTTGCTGTTTCGCTTAAACATTGTTTCTGCTTTTTTCCTTGCTTTTTTTCAGCCATTTTAAAAAATTATGGAAATATTATAATCCGAGTAGAATTTGTAAGCTAAAACAATTAAATTATTTAAATGAGATTTTTACGTTAAAAGAATTTCTACTATGTAGTATAAAGCGAATAAATTAATGCAATTATCTTTCACAGTTAATTGGAATGTTTTACTTCATTTTTGTTAATCATAAAATCAATCATACAAATTATAAAATGTTCATTTATCAATTCAACTATGAACTTTGAAAGGACAAATAATTACTGTAAATCAAAACAAAATTATGAGTAAAAACATTATTGCTACTAATAATACTAAAAAAGTAAAATCAAATCAGTAATATCACTAAAACAGTTAAGCCATCCATTTTTAAAACAAAAAGAATTTAAAATAAAATGAAACAAACGAGCTACACTATGAATATGAAAAAACTGTAAAAAGATATTCATAAAAGAACCAAAAATAAATAAATAAATCTCAAAATTATGAGTGGAAGCAAAACTAAAACAATTTTAAAACTCAGATACATAAACCTACTTATCATCGAGTAAAAAAAAAAAAAAAAAACAGAAAATTAAAATAAAAAGAATAAAGCATATCAAACAAAAAAAGCTTTTTACCGTAAATAAAAAATTCTAATAAGAAACTAAAAAGCTAAAAAAAACGACAAATTCAATCAGTAGATATAGATCATATTAAAAATATACTAAATCTTTAAAAATAAATTGAGAAAAAGTAACTAAAAGCTCTATAAATTTTATTTTAAAAGTTAAAGACACAACTAAAAAAAAGTTTTCAAATTTCAAAAAAAAAAAAAAAATTCAAAGCCAAAAAAAGTAAAGTGATTTACAATCAAACATATTAAAAATTATGCTAAAAGCATACTAACTTACTAAATTTAAAAAAATGAGAAAAAAAAAAACATATCTCATTTAAAAAATGAGAAAAAAAAACAAAAATATTATTCAAAAGGATAAAAATATCACAAAAAATTACCAAATTAACTAAAATGTTACTTTATAAATAATATTTTGCATTGAAATTAAAAATAACATTTAAAAAATGAGAAAAAAAAAAAACAAAAATATTACAAAAATCCTTTTGAATCAAAATAGCAAAAATAATAACTTCTAATTTGAAGTAACAAATATCAAAACAATAGAGAAAGACAGTAATAAGAATTTAAATATCGAGATAATTTTTAAAACTAAAAATAATATAAAAATTTCATTAAATTCAAAAAAAAATTATTTAAATTATTTATTATTTAATAGTTCCCATTTTTTGGTAAGCAAAGTAAGTAATAAAAAATAAAATTTCTTCTTGATATTTAAATAATGCTAAAAAATATTATCTTATAAGCAGTAAAACAATTGAAATGGGAAAGAATGGAAACGGAAACGGAGATGGATGCATCCGGAAAATGTTATTGATAACAATTAAGGGAAAATTATTTGGATTTTTTTGACTTTTTCAAAAGAAAAAATAATAATCTTTTACAAAAGAAGAAAAGGAAATTATTGCTTAATCATCAAAATGAATGAATTTTTTCTTCTGTAACAAATTTTTGTTTCATTTTGAACTTTAAATTAATTTCATTCAAAAACATATAAACCTCAATTTTTGTCATTATATATATATATATATATATATTTTTTGCTGCTGCTGCAATACAATCAACAAATTATTGGAGAATTTGTCTACCAGAAGTTATTAATTTTAAAAATTTGCAGTTAATTGTGTGACAATACCAAAGATTTCTAACTTGAAAGTTGTTGAAGAAATGGGAAATTACAAATTTATCATATTGATAATTTGCTTATTTATCACTGTTTGCTGCATTCCAACACTCAATTTTTCTAAGGTAGTAATTATTCATTTCTTGAAAAGGTATTTTATGAAAAAAAAATTTTCGAAATTTGTCGATTTATCAAAAATGACATTTACATTTTTTTTTTTCTTTTGAACAAAATCGATAGGAATTTGAAATGACTGAAAGAAAGCTTCATTTGTTTTAAAAATTCTAATTAGTATTAGTATAATGTGTTTATTATTGCTGTGTAATATATTAATTAACAATACATGGTAAGACGATTTCATTTCATCGATAAATTTAACAGTGTTCCAAATCATTAAATGACAAAAGTCTTATTTTATTCAGTCATAAAAGTTTATCTGATTGCCACTAATTATTAGGTGGTTGATCAACAGATTAAATTATAAACATTTTATTTACCAGGTCGATAAAAGAGAGAAATATTGATTAGAAGAGAGAAAAATGGACAGAAACATTAAAGCTTATTAATAATTTGTTCAAATTTAAATTAGATATTTTTCTTTAAATTCACTGAAATTTAAATTACACTTCCTTAAGCTATATAAGCTGAATTATTTGGACTAAAATTTAAGTAAGTTAGAATTCAACTCCAGAAAAAACTGTGTAGAATTAATTATAATACAATGCTTATCATAAAGATAATGATGCTAAGTGTTTTGTTATAATCAACAATAAGTTAAAAATTAGATTAAATTCGAGATAATGAAATGAAGGAAAATTCGACCATTTGATAAGAAGTGAAAGTGTCATTTCAAGGACTACATTCATATCAGTCTCATTTCAATCATTTTTTTTTAAAGAAAATTTAATAAGACGTGACTTGTTTTAGAAAAGAATTTCATGGAATCGAGTACAAACAATTGCACATCAAATGAATATATATGATAATTTGATAAGTTTTCTTTAAAATCATTTAGCTTATCACCTTACATTGTTACTTGCATTTCTCATCTGAATTCTAACATTTTTTACGAACCTAACGATCCAGAACGCATCATCTTTGAACAAATTTGTGATGGACATTCATTGATTTCACTTGGCGCTTGTAGCAATGCTTATATTCGATGTTTCTATAATTCAACTGGTCATTCCATATTGGCTATTCTTGAGGAATGTCCAATTGGAAAAGTTCGTCAAATTATACTATGCCATTTTTACACTATTATTTAATCAATTTTGTAATAAATAATGAAAATTTGAACCTTTTAATATATCGTCAACAAATATTAATGAAAAAAAGTTGAAATTAGAAATTGTGTAAATTTTTTTTTATGTAGATTTTTAATGGAGCATTTTGTGAAATTCCACGAAATAATTGTATAAACATATGGAGCCAACGAATGGGAAAAATTAATTCTGAAACAGAAATGCTTTTTGAGGTATTTTAAATAATTGCTACAACAATAATTAAATAAATTTTTAATGAAATTTTCCATTTACTGTAATGGTTGTTTTTAAATAAAATAGAGACAAATTTGATTTAAATCAAAAATAAATGGAATTTTTTTTTTGTAGCTGATTAAGTGCAATGTCTTCTTCTGTCATTCATCAACAACTTTTCTCTTTGCAGGAAATGAATTTTTGTTATGATGGTGGTTCTGGAATATATATGTTTCCAAAGATTATATGCTCTCGACAAGCATATGTCTGCAAAAATCAAAACGAAGGATTTGCAATCACATGTCTACCAGGTAAGCATAAAATTTTACTAGCTTATATACTTATATTTATGTTTAAATTTGTCGCTTACAATACCTGTAATTCTTTACCGAATAGGTGCAAATTTTCTTGCTAACTTATAAACAACTTTTCATGTAAGTAATTTTTCGCGAAATTATTTGTTTTTGTTCGTTTTCTATGTTTAATTTTGGTTTGTAATTTAAGAATAAACAAATTGAAGCATTTTTTTCATTTATTTATCTTTACTGAACTATTCTATAGGAATGATAATGTTAAGACGACCATTCGGTTGCTTTGTTTATCCTCCAAGTTGTGCATCCGATAAAATTTCAATGAAACAATCTGCTCCTCTAAGACAACATGCCATTGAAATATACTGTGATCAGCAATACTTAACAAAACGGAATAACAGAGTAATGATGCTTCCGAAGATACAATGCACCAGTTGGTGAATTTCATTATTTTGGTTTAATCATATTACTTTTGTTTCTTTAAATTTGAAAGTTTTTGAACTTGTAAAGCATTGAAAGTTAAGTGCTCAATTTTTGAAAATTTCGTTGAAAACAATGACTTATTAGAATAAAGAATTTAAAGCATTCTAAATTTATATCAGTTAAGTAAAGTACTAATTGAACAATTTAATATCGAAATTATCATATGTTATTCGACAAATTTCTGACACGACAAATTTTCGAATTTTGCATTAATAAATCGCCTTATTTAAATAAATATAACTGGCATTTATTTAAAAAAGAAAATATTCAAATTAGAAAAAAAACTTAGCAAAAGTACTAACTGCTATCATTGATAGTAAATCCCAATGCCATATCATTATTGAAGTAGTAATTGAAATTTGCTAAGTAAAACAAGAGAGTAGGAGATTTTTTCCTGAAGAATGTTTGCAATTTATTAAAATTACTAGTTATGCCAGGAAAATTTAGGTATGTTGGGTGTGGCAAATTAATTAAAGATATTATTTATTGTGAAAATGGATTCATTTATGATGTAAAATTGCGAAAATGTAGACAACGAAACAACAAAGATCATTGCATAATGCCAGATTTATGCAAGTAGTTTTAATTTTAAAAATATAAATTTAAAAAATAACTTCCCACATGTTTTTTTGTAATATATAGAAAAAGAGTTTTGAGAAATTATAATCCTAGATATTACGTATATTTAGTAGCTTACTCTTTCTATTTTAGTAATGATATAATTTTATGCTAATGAAAAATTTTGTGAAATTTGCAATCCATTACTACATTGTTTTTTTTTTTTTTTTTCACGGTTCATTTATTTCACTAATCTTTCGTGGATTTATGATTATATTTAAGAGAAATGAGAATACATTCACGAATATCAAGCATAAATTGGTTTTAGAAATCGAAAATGGCGAACGATATCGTTGGGTAATTGTGACAGACAATTCGTATATTGTCGAGACCAAGTACCAGAGAAATTCGTTTGCTCCGAAGGTTTCATCTTCTTTAACGATCGCTGCGTACCAATGTATCAGACTAGTAGTGAGTGCTGGAAGTGTCAAAATGGCCAGAAACGACATATCTCACTTCATTCATGCAATGAAGTGATTAATTCGATTTTCTCTTACCATCTTTATTTTAAATTCTTTTTGGTGTAACAAATTTGATCGTATAGTTAGGGTAAATATTTAAAAAGTCTGACAGGAATGACAATTTTTTCTTTTTTTCTATTACAATCAGGATTAAAAATATTATCAAATTTGAAAGAATTACTGCGAAATTTCATTAATTAATAAAATTTTATTTTTTAGTATTCTGTTTGTCAGAATGGTCATTGGGAGGATCGTACCTGCCCAACTGGAATGATCTATTTTGAAGCTAATCAAATGTGTCAAGCAGATCCATCCTGTGCTCATCCATTTGTTAGTATTTGTTGTTATCTAAATCAAAATGTTTATATATTTACTACTATCAACAATTTCTAAATTGAACTACTTTTATTTCTACAACTTTCTAAATTCATGTATTTTTAATTTTACAAATATAAAACAGTAATGTTATCTTTCACCTTTCAATTATTTTATTTCCATGCTTTGCATAATTTGATAGGAATTTTTGGATAGAAATTGAAATTTAAATCAAATAGCAAGATTTTATAAGAAATGAAATGATGTTTTGTAATATCTTTAGTCAGTTGTAGAAATGTAAAGTGGGCACGTCGTTTCAATTGAAATGCAACGAATATTTGATCTGTTCGTCGAATGGTATCGTTGAGCATCGTTTCTGTCCACCATTTTATCGATGGGACAATCGAGCGCTATTGTGCATTCCCGATAACAATTGCTTATCTTCATCGGTTTTTTTTTTCTTTGTGAAAGATTGAAATCGAAGAAGATAGATCAAAAGAAGTGAAATTGCTGATCAGATTGCAATAGATATAAAGTGATAAAAAATCTGATAGTGTCATGAATTATCATGAAAAATCGAAATTCAATAACACAAAACCATATTTAGTAATTGTTCAAATGAATTCAAATTTGTAATTCATTTAGTAGAGATTCGATAAAACGTTTCTCATATATCTTTATAATACATTTCTTTATAGAATAAACCATGTAGAGAGGGCGCAGTTATTGACAGTTTTGATTGTAAATTTTATTATCAATGTTCTGGTGGCAAATGGCATAAAATGTCATGTGTGGCGTATCCGGCTGGTAATTATTCTATCATTAATAATTTATTTCCTTTTTTAAGATTTTGAATAAAATTTGGTTTAGATTTTCAGTTGCTATTTGTGCAGAAATCTTTTAGTTGATGAATTTCCCAAATAATCTATATGAATAAATTTAGTTAATCTAAGTTAATTCGAATATATCATTCATTGATATTTTGTAGGTGCAATATTTTATTCTAATTATAGATTAACTTTGGTGATAAATAGTATTATTACCGAGGATGTAATTTAATATCAAATAATGAATATTATAGCAGAATTGTGTAAAGTATGCCGCCATCATAGTGACAATGTCGCATGGCAAGCGGAAGAGAGATGTGACGAAGGTGATACGGTAGCTAATCCGCAAGACTGCAGAAATTATGCGATATGCAACGGAAGAAGGTGGACGAGTATGTGGTGTGAAGTTGGCACTTTTTGGAATCAAAATTTAAAACGTTGTTATCATATCACTGATTGTAAAGCATTCAAGCGTGTAGAATGCAATCATGGACAGGTCAAGGGTCATTCTTCAGTTCCATTTACATTTGTTCAATATATTTTGAAAAAACATAATTTTTAAAAATATGCTAGAATAAAAGAATAAAGTACGTTTGTTGCTGCTTGAAAATTTATCTGAGATGTTTGGCAAAATGATTGATTGATTTAGTTTAGTAAATTACTATTTTTTAAAATAGTAATTTATTAAAACAACAAAACAAAAAACAAAACATTAAATTTTAGTATTTGATTGGTGATATATGCAATGAATATTTGAAATGTCTGCAAGGTTCTTGGATAACAATGAAATGCCTCCCGGGATATGCTTTTGGTAAATTTTTTAAAAATGAAAATTCTCTTTTTTTAAACATCCAATATCTTATTTTAATAAAACTTAACGAAAGAAGAAATAGAAAGAGAGGAAGAGAAACAGATAGAAAGGGAAAGACTGAGCTATTAATCTTCGTTTAATTATTTCAATGTTAAGCCGAATAGCTATATTTTTAACATATATGAATTAAAGAAAGTACAATAACTACTAATTATGGAAAACCTTAAGTTTTTTATTGTTTTTGGAATTAAATTAATGTTTTTTTTTTAATTTAAAGTCTTTTTTCAACTTTTAGAAATAAATTAAAATTCAACAAGAAAAAAAACTGATCAAAAATTGAGGTTTCACATAAAAAATTATTATAGTTAACGTTATATTTTTACAAGCGTAAAAGTAAGTGAATTGTTAATTTACTTATTATTTAGACGTAATTACGAAGAAGTGTGTTATTTCGAATGAATGCTTATCATCGAACAATAATAATTATCTAAGTGTAATAGATAACGATATTACTGATCCATCAGTATCACTTTTTCAATTAGAAACAATGTTGGAAGAGAATCAACAGCTACATAGGGTAATTTAATTAAAATTAATTATTCATAACAGAATTAATAAATTCATAATTTACAACCTTCTAATCATATTTCTTATAAAATAACGGAAGCACAGTTGTAGCCTTGTCAGTTTGGTAGTAAAATTCGTAATGAATATGACTGTAATCGATATTTTGAATGTACAATGGATGAATATAAGGATCGATATTGTAATGGTAATCATGAATTTAATGATGAAAGTGGAAAATGTGAAAAAGAGTAAGAAATTTAAACTATTATTATTACTTATCAGGAAAAACATTGTATAATAATACAGTTTTTTTTTTTTTTTTTCTACTTTTTCTTTCATAAATTTTAAACATTTGAAATTAAATTGAGTGATTAGGATTTAGTATTGCACTTAAAAAAAGACAATTAAGAATGAATTTTTTTTTTTTTTTAATTCATATTTAGATATCATTGTGATTTATCACGTTGTCGTAATGGAAGAATAATTGAAAGTGAAATATGTGGTCATTATCAAATTTGTATCAATGGTACATGGCAGAGGAAAGTATGTGAAAATAATCGACAATTCATTGATGGATATTGTCAAACAGTACATTGTAACAACGATAATAATGGTTCGTAAAAGTTTTCTTTTCTTTTTTTCTTCTTAATTTCTTATTTTTAATTATTTTCCCTTAATTCATGCTATTAAAATGGTGTAACATTCACGTGCTATGTGACAAACGAATATTGCAATCATTACTGCAGCAATCAATATCATTTGAGATAGTATCATTGTATGGTTATTGTTATGAAAATTTACTCCAACTACTTTATTCAGAGATTAAATGAAAATGCTACAGAAACGACAAATTTATGACAATCTTTTTCAGCAATCTTATCAGCACTATCGTCATCATGCAAAGAGGGCAGTGTCCTGGCTGATAATATCAACTGTAAGCGTTACTTTATTTGTAGACAGGGTCGATTTCAACAGCAATTTTGCTGGAATGGTGCAATATTTGATAAAAAGGTCTCGTATCCATTCATTTAAGCATCCTACAGACATTCATTCTTATTGTTGACTGTAACAGTTTCTTTGCACAAATGCAAATATCAATCTATTCTATTAATTTTAAACTCTTTATAAAATTTAAATTATTTTGAAATACTCCTCCATTCCTTTCTTGTACTTTTATTCCTTCTTATTATTTTTAGCAAAAGAAAATTTTAAGCGTGGCTATTGCGTACGAGATACAATTTGCATGTCAGAAGGAAGCTGCACCGAAGATACTATACAGGCTGATAAACAGGACCGCACTGCTTATCAAATTTGCAGTGATGGTAAATTCGAATCATATTCCTGTCCTTATGGCCTAGTTTATATTCCTAGCAAAAGAAGATGTGAAAGAGATAGTGTTATTGATGGCGAAAGGTACGAAACTTGCAAGGTGCGAATTCTCCCTAAAAAAATTTTTAAAAATTTAGTTTTTAAAATCTTCATTAATTACCGATGCATAATTACTCTCTTAAAGAGGAGTGTATAATCCATTTAGGTATTTTTGTATTATTTGCGTTTAGCAATGAAAAAAAAAAAGGAATTTCAGGAAAGCGGTGGTCCTACTGGTTATAGAGCAGACCCAAACGACTGTCACAAATTTTACCAATGTGCTCATGGGAAATGGGTCTCCAAAGCTTGTCCAGATAAATTATACTGGAATATGGAAAAAACGACATGCGACTGGCTTCCTGATGATGACTCCTGCAAAAATCGTATTACTCATGTCTTACTGTAATCATTAAAATTCTTTTCGCTCGCAAAAATGGATTTCAGATTCAAATTGATTCTGAAAACTCCAAGTATTTTCCGATTTTTGACATTGACATTTAGCATATTGTATGTGAAATTCTTTTGCTTATTTCATATTTTATTATTTATGCTAGAAACTGAAAATTCTTTCCATTTCAGAAAAAAAAAATCCTATTTAGATTTTTTCTGGACGGCTTTTCCTACAGAAAGAAGCAAGGAAGTGATGCACAGGATGAAAAAGATCCTATATAAATAAGTCACACAAGCACAAAGCCAGTGAAAATGAGGCAAAACAAAGAATCGTGGTGAATTTAAGACAAATGCCATTAAGGCTTCTACAACATAAATGATCCGTACGTATTATAGTCACAAGAATATAACCAGAACTGCTGGTAAAATACTGGGATTCACAAATTTTAACTTTTAATAATGCAATTTGGGTAAAGTCATACGAACCAAAAGTAGGCCGGTATGACTTCATATATTTGGCATTTGCTGCTCATAGGTTCGTGTGATATATATTTTGCCCATATGCACCATTCATTTTATACAAACATAGGAATGAATTTTTTTTTCAGAAAATGTAAGAACCACAATGAATAATTTCTTTAATCAGAAAATTCTACTCTAAGCAATTTAAATTTTCCCTGATATACATAATAAAACCACGTTGAAAAAGAAACTTGAATACATAGACCGAAGAAAAGAGAGAAAGGATGCAGCAAAGAAAGAAATAAGCTAACAAAGGAATTTCTGATAAAATATGAATTTCTCCTCCTGCATAAACAAAAAATGATGGAGAAATAAAATAAGAGAAACAGAAATGGCAAATTATCACAGCGAATAATATAATCAGTGGGAAAGTTATATTTTGGCAATCTGAAAAGGTTAGCAATTCACGAAAACTAACATTTCTACCGGGAAAATGAAATAGAGAAAAAATGGAAAGATGAAACAAAACAAGGGAGAAAGATGAAAATAAATAATAGTAAAATCGGTTAATAGTAAAACGGCAGGCGCAGCAAATATTACACGTAAATATTGTTCCCTTATGTAAGTCTTTCCTATATTAGTGTGAAACTAGCGATTAATAAACTAACTGGTCAGAAATTAATTAATCAATTAATTCGATATAAAATCATCTTTATATATATATATATATATATATAGATGATTAATTTTCAATGTACACCTGCATACAGCATATATGACATGTATAATGAATGTACAAAATCCGTTGGTTCAATAAGATAAAGAAAAATTATACTGAAAAAAGCAGTATAATTAGAGCCCTGGTTTTATTCGACACAAAAAAAAAGTCAAAATTATACTTTAAAAAATCACAAAAAACACACAAAAAATCGAAAAATGAAAAGGAACCCCTGAAAATCACATTCGAGATGGAAATTAATAATACATACGGAAATTAATAATGAACACAATAATACATACATACATATATACCTATGGTGGGTGCTAGAGCAAAAGATTGAAAAAACGAGAGAATTTTTTCAAAATTACCACTTCTTCTCATTGCTGCTGAAAAAAGCAGCCATATTATAGAATGTTTTTTCCTACTACAACATCAGTTAATAATGTTTTCATAAACCAATAGCACTATCATCTATCTGTTGCTACTACTACCATTACCAATCCTACTACTAATAGAAATATTACAGTAACTATCACAAAGAAAATTATAAAGTTCAGCTGTGAAATGGAACGACACAAAGAATGAAGTCGAACAGAAATTACATTGGCATAAATTATTCCAAAACTGTTCGACAGTTGAGTGTGCATACCCCGAAAAGGTATACAATACCAACTATCTTTTAAGCATTTATACTAGATCACCCGCTAATCGCATTATTGGAAAAAATAAATCGATACATATTGCTTTAACAGATAGAACGTTACAAGGGATTCTTCTACTATACTTGCTACCTACAATCGAAAAACTGAACATAATTTCACTCGGAAGTTCGATGTGCCTATATTTTTTTTTAAAGTGCTCTCAAATGAAAAAAAGACTAATCCTTATAGAAATTTAAATGCCTATATAACAAACCCGAGTTGTAAATAAAAATATATTATTTCCTACTTGTAAAATTGTTTTCTCTGATTTGTTTTTAAAAGCTTTTATCCTTCTTTGTCCTAACTTATTTCTCTGCAACATATGCATTGCAGGCAATGCCTTTAGTTGGGTTTAACCCAAAATGATCATGAAATTCTCTTCTCTTCATAAGTGAATGCTAAAGAATTCAAACATATACACACGACAAACTATGTGCGCATTATTACCTATATTGGAGAAGATTAAAATGACAATGAAAAAGGCAGCAACTAAACAAATCTAATAATTCTAACCGTGGAAATACCGTTTTTGGAAATGAAAATATGCTTCTCCCAAATACTCACAAAAATTCAGTGTTTCAGAAATCTCACTAAACTTTTGAAGTCGTATTTCTCCTCTTATTTCAGATTCATGTACTGTCATCCTTCTGCTAGCAAAAAAGATGCAAAAAAGTAACCCGATACGAAAATTAAAAAACCTAACCAGACATAAGATCCTCGAAAGAAGAAATACAAACTCAGCTTGTTCAATGAAAGCAAAATGATAGAGTATTGTCCGCTATCTTTAATTCCCTGAAGGCGCATGAACCCCAAATCCCGCTAAATACACTACCCAAACATGAACACGGTAAGGCTATTTTTCTGAAAAGCTACTTAAAATGAAATACCATTCGATATTTTCGAAAATTGTTCAAAAAGTAATGAAAGACAGAATGGATTCGACAGAGAAGCAAATTTTGCTTTCTTGTAGGTTTTCCAAAAAAAAAAAAGAAAAAAAAATATTATGTTGAGTAAGGATGAATACCCAATTTTTAAAATTTTTGGAATTTCTGTTACTATTCCTCACAAATTTTTACATGCAGATAAGCAGATAGTATGCTCAATAATTTCATATGAACAACTATCGACTTTTGTTCATAAAACCTGGAACTAATAATATTTCTCTAATTAATTTCTGTTAGGAATCTATTTCTTTCAGAATAGAATTCGTCCCTTACAATATATCAGAACATTCTTAAGATAAATTTTTTAAATTTGTCATTAGATAAACACCTAACTGAAAAGAAAGCTTATAAAGGTAATCAATTAGTTCTAATCTATTAGTGGAATTTCTAATCTAAGCAAAATTTGTACTAAACAAAAAAATGAATAAGATAAATAATAAAAATGATCGAAAAATAAAAAGAGATGAAAGGAAAGTTTTATGACAATTTTGACTAATGTTATTAACAGTTATCAATTATCGTACAAAAATCTTATACAAATACATGCACGATTTCTAAAAAACAGCAGAAAAGACAAAATGATAAGAGCGGTAGAGCAATAATAATAAATAATACCCTCTTTTATTACTTGCCACAACAAATGTTTCCAGAAGTCCTCTGCAAAAACTAGAAGCAAATAACCAACCCTGTGACTGTTCGATCTTTAATCTCGCATTACAGCAAATGATTTAGAAGCCAAACGATGTGACAGAAACACTGCAAAATAAATGGTATTAAACTTTTCGCAAATTTTTTTATTCTCTAATAATGCTTTAGATTTTTATACTTTAAAATTTTCCACACCTATCTGCTTTCTTCAGAGGTAAAAAGAATATCTATGTCAATTTGAATTAAGTAATTGAAAAAAAAAAAAAACTTGAATTCTTTAAAAATTCATTAAGAGGAACAGCTGAAAACTGAATTTGCTCAGTCTTCTACATTGCTGAATCTTACTGTTTTAAATTAGCACAGATCGTTCTAAAATAAAAATATCCATTTTCACTTCACTTTGACACTTATCTCTTTCTTAGGTGTTTGTTGATAACTTCCTACTGTGATTTCTCTCTGACTTACTCAAAATCAATTAAATGATTTATAAAAAACAAATTAGTGAGGTTTTCTTGAGTTCCAAATATCAGATTAGAATTTCAAGAGATATTATTTGAGTCAAAAATGTCTATTTTGAATTTCAAGAGAGATCAAGTATGTACTGCAATGATCTTTGAAAAGTGAGCAAGAGCGTTAATGGGGAATGCTACATTCTTAAGAGATGAGATTATAAATTTTTGGATTAATAAAAACTGATTAATCAAAATACTTGGATTAACAAAAATTTGCTCAAACTAGTTATAACGGTTTTAAATACACGATTCAAAGTGCAATTATTTTTATGGCAACCTTTTATTCTTAATAAAGAAAAAAGATGCACAGTTTCAAATTCACAAATTATTTAAAATGGTTTTGGGGAAATTCAGAGATTTCATAGCTGCTAATAAAATCTGAGTACTTTGAATCATCATTCAAATGTTCAAAACAAAAAAAATGCATTCATTGAATGGAATTTTCGCTTGTATTAAATTATATCAAATCTAATTTATAACCTAAGATAAAAATTGTAGCTGTACAAACCGACTATCACAACGCTGATTTATGTCTACGTCGCTTTAGACGTCGACGTATGTCAAGCAATGCCAGCTCCTCGGTCGGAATTTCATGCGACGGTGCGGATCGAACACCAGGCCTTCTTTCAGCACGAATAACAGGTGGT
The DNA here is from genome assembly GCF_000002995.4 of Brugia malayi. Lineage (NCBI taxonomy): Eukaryota > Metazoa > Nematoda > Chromadorea > Rhabditida > Onchocercidae > Brugia > Brugia malayi. Next base: position 5,982,867 of record NW_025062477.1, read on the forward strand.
AAACGTTGACGAGTTGCTTGTACTAACGATGCAGGTCGCGAAAATTGCTGTATGCCAGATGTACCTGGTACTGATCCTCCTCTACTGCTACTATGAGGACGAATGGTACTCCTGACACTTGTTCCGCTTGTTTCACCACCTTCCACATGACGTAATGTTATACATACATCACCCACCTGCAAAATATGTTTTGATGACACGACTAAACGAGTTCCCAAGTGCTTATTTAAGATACAAAACGATCGCCCTATTGTTGTCAAAAAACCAATTCAGTTCTCATTGCAGTGATCTCTTTCACGAGTATGAATAAAAATATTATGTTCATCAAAGCTAAGAAAATAAAGTGCGAAACCTAATCACTCAAAAGCCTTGTCTAGCTTTCATCGCTTCAAACATATTAACGAATACCTTGATATAACTGTATTAAAATAAGTTTAAGTATCAGTACTTCCTTTCCCGTGAGTTTGACATTAAAATTTCTTGAGTCAGTTGGGTAATGTACAGCGGTGATGCATTGCAATAACAATATAATTTTTGTAATACGTATCATACCGGTTTTCACCCTTTTTCACGGTGCTTTCATTATAATAAAAACTTACATTTAACTGTCTGCAAATTAATCCGTATGTAACACGCGTCCTTTCCGGGCTGCATGATGCCCAACCTTGGTTAACCACAAAGTAGGGATGCTCGATTTCTGCCTCTATTGTTACCTAAAGTATGCCTTACTTTATTAGACTTGCGAACAGAACTGTTACCAGAATAGAAGAAATACTTTTTGAACAGTAATGAAATACAACGAAACTGGCATGGAAAAGCAGCTTAAGACGTAAAAGATTCCACTGATTTTTTTTGAAAACTAATTTTTAAATGTGTTCCTTCAAAGACATTTTCAAAATCATCCAAACCCTTTTAAAGATTGAGTATCCAAAAAAAACATAATATTAAGAAATCGATGTCTAAGAACATAAATTTTTAATGGTACAGGTAAGATTATTTATGACTGCACCAGGTAATAATTGATCAGGTCTGAAAACCGTCAAAAAAAACTCAACGTGTAAAATAGGAAGAGTGTGTCTACAGCAAAACAACGACAAACGTTCATTTTTCATTTATTAATCTCGGAAAAAAACATAAGTGATTAAAATATATTAAGTTTCGGAAAAAAGGATAAGTGATTAAAATATCAACTGAAGTTCTTCAACGAACTTAGAGAAATATACTTTTTCAAAATCTGATTATTTTGGGAAAAAAACGTTTTAATGTTAGTCTGCGCCATAAGATGCACTTTCATAAAATTCAAACCTATTATTATGCTAATCAAATTTATGGAAAATATATTATCAAAATATGCTAAGCAAATCATTATTTGACCTAAGAAGCAAGAATTATAACATCTGAAGGTGGAAAAAATCACTTTCTTTGCAGATAACTTTTTCATCTTCAAATGGGCTGATCTAATACCCAGATTTGAATCAAATCTTGAAATATCCGTCCACAAATGATACCGAAATGAACAATAATTATCGGTCTCAGGAAAGTAAAATCACTGGCCATTCAGTGTAACTGGTTTCCGGTAATGGCGACTGTATTTCCCGTCACTCTTGTAAAAACTAATGCCATGACAATCTGTTCTTCAATATATTATTAGAAATTTCCTGAAAATCTTACCAAAATTCTTTGCTCTCCAACAGCAAAAGTAACGAGGACCTGACGATCTTTTTCAGTTTCTTGAATTCGGATGACCCTACTATTGCAAAGTACGAGATCCGTTTTCATTGCTGCAGATAGAACAAAGTCTTCTGTGCTCATTTCTTCAACTCTTTTCAACTGGCCCGACTGTAGCCGTATTACTGTACCTGCAATAATGACAGCTATCGGCTGAATTCTAGACAAAAGCTTTATTGACGAATTCGAAAAAATCAAACATTTTAAATTAGTTTTAAGACATCCATGATGGCTAAATGCACAAAAAAGCAGATGCAAATGATGTATTTGCCGTTTTAATTTTAAATTATATAAAAATTTTTTTCGTTAAGAAGGATCTTAAGAACTCGCAGGAGTTCTGTTTAATTTGATTTTCCTTTTCATAAGAGAAATTTTAAAGTGAATTACTGCATACTTTACCTACTCCTTTTGTACGTTCTTATTATAAACACATTATCCTTCTTACGTCAACCTGTAACGGATAATTTATACCTTGTTCGGAGCGGCAATAGAATCCAATCTCGTCCACTTAACTTTTCTATGTAAAATTTTCCGTACAAAATTTTGCAAAGAAAGAAAACAACTTATTTGAATCAGAAACAGGATATTATAAAACCAACTAACTAATAATTTTCAAACGTATAAAATGAATGCAGAGAGGTGAATCAGAAACAGGATATTATAAAACCAACTAACTAATAATTTTCAAACGTATAAAATGAATGCAGAGAGGCCTTTTTTTTTTTTTTTTTTTTTTTTTTTTTTAATATGGATGAGATAAATCCAGTAATATGTTTTTAAGAAATTTATAAAAGCTAAAACTGAATTCCATCAGCTATGATAAAAGAAAGTATTATTAAATGATACACCCAGTTTAAATTTAAATATAGTAAGGCATGATTAGAACTTTATACATACACTCTCTTTGACAATCACAAGTGTAGGGATTAAGTAATACACTCAATTTAATTACCGATCCAGAGCTTAGACTAAATAATTAAATTTCAGTTGGAAAATCTCTGTATTGAAAAAATTTTATTCCAGTACACCAGAAATATAAAACGAGTCAACATGGTAGTAACATTATTGGTTGACCTTGTAAAAGGTAAAAGCAACGTGTCGACAAAAGTTTGAAAATAACTTTGAAACACAAAAGAGTTTAAGCCAACCACGCATAAAGTGAGAAGGATAATAAGGTTGTGACGGCAATGTTCCCACTTGGAAAGACGATGGTTCCGGAACACCGGTAGAAGCAGCAACTGACGGAGCACTGGCCAGCGGAATAGCGGGCGTGGGACGTTGATAAGGAGCATATCTATAAAGTGACTTCGTAATTAATCAAAAAGTACGCAGAATTTTAAATAACGTGTTTTGTTCCGCACATATATTTCGACGTAAACGTTTCACAATTTCACAGAAGACTATTTCAGTGCATAAATCTGTTTGGAGAAAGCAAAGGGAAATGAAAAATGGCAGAAATAAGGTGATGGTAAGGAGAAAACTGTTACAATTTTATCGAGAAATATAGAGCTGAAACTGACAAATTGGACTTATATAATTGAATGTACATATTATAAAATATGCAGTAATACAAAAGAAGAATGAAGAATCATGATTTTGCAAGAAAGACCAGCAAACAGATTAGGTAATCAATAACAAACTGATATATCGCTAAAATACTTCATCTAATGCCATTCTTTACTTTATCAACTATTAAGATTCAAAAGACTTCAATTTTCCTGCACTTCGTGTGAATCATTTATTATCTATTAAACAAACAAGTTTTCATAGATTAATGCAATACAATTACCTGCGACGTTCCTGAGTTAAGACATGACGAACACGAGGCAGTGGAGGCGGCGGCATCATTACAATACGACCAAGAGCTATAAAAAATATTATGCAAGCGCTATTTTTGTTGTGCCATTTACTAAATTCCAATACTTTAAATTGAGAATTACATATCGCAGGATAAAAGTAAGCTCAAACAAAAGTAAACTTAGAAATTTAATCCCTTATCTCATAAACAAATGAAAGTGACGGTATTTTGGGACTGGGAGATCGTGCCAGGATGCATGCCAAAACAAAACGCAACAGCGTCGGTAACTTTCTTCGCCCGCAGTATAACGGAGGAATATCACCTCTGCGATAATATTTGCAATGAACTAGGCTTTATAACTACCAAAGAATGATCTCACAACAACACTTATGATTACTGATATTTTAATTAACCAATCATATACATTCACGAAGTATGTTTCTGCGCTTTCATATCTTATCTATCATTACTAAAAAATTCTTATTACTCAAAGATTTTAATTTACTGACTTCACTAGCCATAACATCCTGTCACTTTCTTCAAGTGACATTGATTTTATAATACACATTTCAATTTGCTATTCCTAGTAAGATAAACTATTAACCATTTTTAAAAAAAACATAGAAAATGTAACAAAAAAACCTTGGGAGTATGGTTGTGATGTAGAGAGTTGCAATGAAGATGCTGAAGGTGTGGGAATAGTGGTGACAGTTGCAGCAGCAACAGCAGCATGAGAAGTAGAAGCAAGTAATAAAGCTTGTCGCGCAGTTGCAACAGCAGCGCGCGAGAGAAGTGGTTGAGGCTGTATGAATTCAACCCGTGATGGACGTGAACTTATTTCGGCACTTAACGATGGCATTGACTGAGTTACGGCAGCTGGTGTTACACGTGGATGTGTAGGTTGAGCAGTTGTATGAGTCGGCAAGGCCTGCGGAGGTTGTGGTAATACTCCAACAGCAGCTAATGCAGCATGCATTTGCGTCATTAAAGTTGTACCATGCAGTGGTGATGACGGCAGTAAATGGATGGCAGTACCCGAAGCTGCAAGTTGCTGCTGTTGTTGTAACTGTAATAAATGTCGCTGTAAATTCTGCTCAAAAGATAATGCAGGCGTCGAAGGTTGACCTACACGCGATCCTGAAAATTGCAGAAGTTGAAATGATCATATTATGTTGATTTTGGAAATGTACTGTTATTTGATTTCAAAAATGCAAAGCAAGTCTTTTATATATGTTTTGTTAAAAATAAATGTCGCTGTACTGACTGAACTATTTCAACCATAAAAGCCATATTTTTAGCAGTATGTTGTTAATCCGAACCATTTTGCTGGCCATTGATTGTAAAAATAGGTTGAATAAACTAATACATAACTCAAATTAGCTGCGGACTTAACTCACGCTATGATATTAACGTAAATAAAAAATATCTCATGCCAGGACTTTATGTTTGAAAACATGCTAATATGCGACATGATTTAAATACGTCGTCGTAGTTTAGAGTACTGAGAGATGAAGAATATAATCTACGTGAATGACAGAAGCAACATATCCAAAAAATGATATACAAACAATGTACTGTTTAATAGCGAGAATGAAACTTACCAATTTGTGGTGAACGTCCACCAGATACAGCAGCTAATGTTGCAGCTGCCGCTACAGCAGCTTGGTGCTGTTGTGCAGCAGCAGCTAGAATGACCTGATATTGTGCCAAAAGAGCTGGATTCATTGCACCCAACATTTGAAGTGGTGATTGCCCAGATGAGCCAGGATCAGGACCAGAACTAGAACTAGGACCAGAAACAGGACCGGAGCCTGGGCTTAAACCAATACCCGTTAATAATGAGGCACTGGAAATGGAAGGAGAAGGTAGAGAGGAAAGTGGTGATACACCCACTGTTATATCTGTTCCAGATGGCGGTTGCTGGCTCGTTGATGGCTGAGAGTAGCGTAACCCAGCAGCAACTTGTGAAGAGGCGGACTGCAGTAGCTACAATATGTATTTGAATAAATTCTAAGAAATGAAATATGTCAAAGAAATAAAACTTTAGAATGGATCTCAATGAAGTAAATATGAAGAGAATCAGCCAGATGCTGCAATGGAAAATTATTAGACGGAAACTGAAAAAGGAGAAGGGACGAAAGCTAGAAAAACGGAAAACTACAAGTTATTTTTTGAGGTAGGGAACATTTAAAAATTAAAATTTAATATGAAACAGTGATAATAAAGAATAAAACTATGAAAATAAAGAATAAAACAGTGAATACAAAACATAACTTAAATAACTGCTCTGTTCAAAACCATTTCGAGTGTAAGAAAACACTATTAGTTTACATAAAAAGTAATCAAAGAATAATCAAATATGAAATTTTCCATCTCAGTCATTTTGTCTCATACTTTCAGAGAGCAACGCTACGAATGAAATTTCAAACAACTGTATCAATATACTAGAATCCGTTATTCAAAATAATACATACAAAATGTGCAAGATTATACATGCATCCATTGCTTATTATAATGCTAATTTTGAATTTTAAAACTGCTAAGCGCACCCTCTTTATATTTACCAAATAACTAATTTCCAATATAGCTTGCGATTACCTGCATTTCAAATTGTGGCGGCCAACCCATCGGATGCTGGACAGCGGGTGAATGTAGCACTGGAAACGATTCCCTCAATGCGGCCGATTGTTGCACGATACTAGGAAATGCCTGCGATGACGTAACAGTGCTGGGCTAAAATCATAAAAGTTATATAAAAATATTAGAAAAAGCTCAAGGCGATTCATAGTCCTCAAGAAAATGATAAAAAAAGACCTGACAGCTAGGGCCAGCTTCATTCTGTTGCGGAAAAAAAGCCACCGAAACAGCAGGTTGTTGTTGTGTAGGGGCACGAACAGTAGCAGATTGGCGGATAGGACCGCCTTCCGGCGGTGCTTTCTGCGATTGCCGAGAGCCCCCTGGCGCACCATTCATAGAAATTGCATAGAAACGATCGTACAACTATTGTTTTGGCCCCAGTATAATGTTTGTCCACCTTTCCTTTCAGCTATTTTCACTATAATCCTGCAACATATAAGCAACATTGCAATATTTCATATATTAGTTGTGATTCATACAAGGATCACGATTCATGCAAATAAATAAAAAAAAAAAAAAAAAAAAAAAAACGAAGCATTAGAATAAATATGTTAATTGTATGCCGCCAAACAATAGACTAAACTAAGCATATTCCAAAAAAAACTTTAATCTATTCACACCACTACGGTCCTGGTAATAGTAGGATTTTGGTATCAGAAATATCAAATAAATTACGATGCTATATCTAATTTAATCTTTCTGACTCCTAATTCAAATTCACTTCAATCAAGTTAAAAAAAAAACCATAAAAGAGAAAGACTTTTTTGAAGCGTTAATGAATATTTCTGACCTAAAAGCATCTGGAATGCCTGAAATTATCCAGCAAAGTACAAATAGTTTGATTTTCCGCGTAAATTAAAATGATCATCCCTTATTCTTCTCTCTTTCCCTCCTCTCTCTCTCTGCAAGATATAACAAAATATTCCCAGCTTGTCCAGTTTGAAACACCCTACCCCCTCCCACTCATCTCCTCTCCTCATTCAATAAGATGATAACTAGAAACAAATATTAGAAAGAAACCGAGCCGTGTTGTTTCTTTTACAAAACGGCTGGCCGGAGTGTTAAATTCGAAATTCCTTTATGGTGACAGGTGACAGTGAGCTGTCATCGTGCTATTGAACAGGTTGTTTCATTCTTTTAGTTGTTCATAAGAAGTAGGCGTAGCATATGCACGTTTATTTACACATATGTGATGTGCGTACACGTATCGTGCATAACTGCACGCAAAAAGCTGCTCGTGCAATATCAAAATTTAAAAGATATGAGCTTCAGTTTATATTAAAGTTGCTTTTTTCTCTATTTTAAAAAGATATGAAATATATATTGAAATTAGGTTTAGAAGAAACGATTAGCACAGAAGAATTGCAGCAATATAGTAGTAGCAGTAGTAGTAGTAGTAGTAGTAGTAGTAGCAGTAGTAGTAGTAATGAAAATGGTAATTTGAATGTTGGAAGAGAAATGATGTAATTTTTATCGATAACGCTGGTCTTCTTAGCCACTGCGCCATCGATCTAAAATTAAAACTGACTTACTTATCAGGTCGGGTTCTTTCCTCTCTCTCGCTTTCCCTGCCTCCCTCTCTTTTTCTCTCTACGTGTATGTGTTTAAAGTCGAGCTTCAAGTTCATTTTCAATTGCTATTGCTTTGGATTTCGACAGATCAATTTATGAATGCTGGATTTGCTTGCTATAGGAAAGATTATAACAATTGTTTCTTATAAAAATTTACAAAATTTACTATTTTTTATTGTCATACAAACAGATGTGATTTCTGACATTCACATCTTTCCTTCTTTTTTGTTCTTTTGTTTGTTTGATTTTATTTACAAATGGTGGTCATGTTGAATAGATCAAAAAAGTGGCTTAATAAATTTCAAACGAAAAAAAAAGAATCGAATGAAAAAGCAAAGACCGGTTGACCGGAAGATTAAGACAGACAATGATAGCCTACATAATGTGTCGATGATTACTAATGGTCCGCATCCATCAAAAGTTACTTCAAATCATTTTTATTTCAATTCTCATTGAATTGAAATGGTTTTCTCCTTTTTTTTTTTCTTTTATCAATAGTAACATATAATAACAATTATGCATTTCATATTTTAGTCAATATCTCCATGGATATTTCCTAGGCACAGTTGTTTCTTATGAAAATATGATATAAAATAATTTGGGCAAACAATATTTGGGTTAATAAAACAGGATTGAAATTTCTTATTTATTTCATTTCGTTTAATATGATAAATTTCCAAAATAATGCTGTTTATAATTTTAACCGACACCTTTCGCGAATATTTCATGCAGATTACCTTTGACGATATGATATTTGTATGTTAGACGAAATCGTATTCTGGATTTTCTACAAAGAAATTCACAAAATAATATGCACCACTAAATCTGCCAGTTTGATCTGGTTAATTGGTTACGCTTTTGATTATTAATCATGAATTCATAGTTATATCTCGATTAGATATTAGTTATACATTTAAAATGATGTAAAAGAATTGTTCCTGATTCTATGTTTATTCGCATGGAAATATTATATATTTCCAGCTAGCAAAACTATATGGGTATAATTATATTAGTTTGGTATCATTGCTTCACGGAATTCTTGCACCTGTAGTTATATTTGGATTTAATGGTAAAAAAGAATTAGTGAACTGAAATTAGTGAAAAAAAATAAAAAAGAAAAACTGAAAGATTTTAAAAAATGGAACTCAAAATTATAAATAGAAGGAATAAATGATTCAATACGAAAGTTATAAACTAATTGACTTGATTTCACTATTTATACAATATTTATCATACACATAACAATGAGAAATAAAAAGAAACAAGGTAATATTAATGAGTTATTAGAAAGGAAGATATGTGATGAGTGTAGTATGAATGATGAAAAGTTTCTTCAGTATCATTCATTGCTTTGCAAAATATTTTTCAATACAAGAAGTTGTTGTTATTGTTATTGTTGTTGTTGTTGTTGTTGTTGTTGTTGTTTAAGAAAAGGAGGAGGGGAGAAGCATTGAAAGTGTAAGGATCAAAAATAGTGTAACTTATGATGTGAAATGGACGTTCAGGATTAAAAAAAAAAGTGGGAAGAGTTTTTCTCATGCTGAAGCGTTCTTGGTGGTATTCTGCTTCTTTCTCTCTTATCACTACACCTTTTTTGCATAGTGCACCTGCACTATGTGCAACATACATAGACACACATATACATACATACATACATACACACACACACACATATATATATATATGTATGTATACACACACATACGTTGGCTGCGAAATAAAAATGCATAACGTTGTAGTAGCACAGAGAAATGCTTCGGAATAAAATTAGAAGGAAAAAGATGTATGCATTCATCACCAAAGGTTTAATTTAGTCTTTTTTTTGCTCAACATATAAATAAAAAAGCTACGCATGGTCATGGTGGAAGAATGGGCGTCTTAGCAAAGTGTAACAATCATGAAGAGAACAACACTAGCACTATAATCATCATGATTGCTTCGCTTGATGTCCTCGTACCTTTTCCGCCCAGTTACTATATCCATTAAGCGCAAAAGAGAAAGGAAATGAAAAATGAGAAATAAAATGTTCCAATTTTTTTTGTTTTAAAATAATGACAAATAGGTGATCATTTATCGCATTGATAGCATAGAAATAGAAACGAGCAAATATTTGGAAATAGGACTTTGAAATGAATCCTAATAGTTCAATTTTATTAAGATTAGTAACTTAAGCTGGATGAGTGGAAGGATGAACTAAATATCATTTTGGATGAATGGATGGATATCGTATTATCAAATATGCATTGATCAACTTATAAGTAACATGCAGAAAAAGAATTCATAGAAATGGGTTTTCTTTTCTTTTACAATATTTGAGAAAGCAAAAGAATGACAGTTCTTTTCATTTATTGTTTTTCTTTTTCCTCCCAGAAATGAAAATAAGTTTATGAGGGATATATTACAGACAGCAGCAGTTACGAATACATATTCTTACGATCTTGTTAGAAGAGATGTTACTTGAACTGTATGATTACTACATTGAAAATATTTTAGTATTATCATCATTTCGATTCAATCCGAACATTAAGCATTCTGTTGGCATCTGATCATCAGGTATTCCGTTTTATCCTAATGATCATAACCGTCATACACCGGATCATCTTGTTGCAATGATCACTGCTTCTTCAGCTACAATTAATTTCTCACTAAGTTTTCCATAAATATTATTAAGTCCTAAACAACAAATTATGTCATATCGAGAAGTAAACAAAATTTACGAAAGATTGATAGGTATTAACATCGTATCATCTATAATGATTAGTGATAATGACAATGAACCAATCTTCCATCCTACTTGTCGTGAAGTGTGCAACTGTGAAATATGAATGAAATAATAATATGTCTCTCTGTTGGCTTGTATATGAAATTACACAAGATGCTTTTTCTTCTGATATCTTTTTCCAACAAAGATTCAGTCAGTAATAGTTTATGCTTAGGAGATGTCGAATTTACGCAGATATATGTCTATTACTAGAAAGGAGAGAGAAATGAAGAGAGGGAGAGAGAAGAAGAAAGAGAAAGAGCCTTTTCCTTGTTTGAGAGAGTGAATAATGAAAAGGCATTCTCTCTTACTGAGGTAAAAAGACTTTCTTTTTCAGATGAAAAGGATACTCAAATGCACCTTTTCCTCCTATCTCACAAGCAAATGATCAAAGTAAAAAAAAAAAAAAAATCATGGAGACATTTAAAATTCACGTTAGCAACATTGTATAATCTAAAATCAATTTTGTTACATTGAGATGAGTGTGCTGCGTAGACAGTCTGCTCTCCTCTTTTCACACTTTTAAATGCCCTTTTTTTTTCTCTCTCTTTGAAATACTTTTATGCAAGTTACGTTTGAAATGAGATTCTTTTTGAGAGGACTAATAGCCAGGTAAATATCTTCTCATTTCTCACTAATAATCCATAACATTTCTCTTTCTCTTCTCTCTCTAGACATAGTAGTTAATTGAATGGGAATGAAATGAATGAGAATTTTTTATCCGCGAAAGTTCTTTGTTGAAATATCGTTAGCTTTCCCAAAATTTTATGCATCATACTCATACAATTCTAAATTTCTTTCTTTTTGTATCCTTTCTCTCTTTCCCTTTCTTTCTCTCTCTTCCACCTTCTCTCGAATTACTTTCTCCTAACTAGTATCGCCAAGTTTTGGAGGATACTACTTCATGAGTTTAAATAATAGCTCTAAAAATTAGTAAAACCTCACCTTGCTTTATCATACCTTATCTATTATCACTTTTATCAATGCTTGAATATAAGATTAGCGCAATGATTCGTTTAACTTCCTCCATACTTTACTTTTGTTGAATATGCGCTTATTGCTGTTACTAGATATCTCAAAAATATCAAACAACTCAACGTTTCTTTTACTAGACTAACTATAGTTTTGTCATTAAGTAACGTTACTTCTACTTCTATTTTAACCTTGCTTACTAATTAGTATATCCTCTCTATCGCTTTCGGCGAGGTCATATGAAAGGTGGAAATGGCACCAAGTATTATGTACAAAAGTGAATATATTTGTTCCTTACTAATTAAAACAATTTATAAATTACTTCCGAGATGTAGTTACTGATTCTCAAAGAAGGGATAATTTGTGAAGTAAAGTTGCTTGAAGATCAAATTATATTTAGTTTGTTTCTTTTGCTGATATAATCAAGGATGTTTCATTTTGTCTCGATAATGATAACGAATGATGTGAGGAAGAAAATTTCAAGTCTTTTAATGAATGCTTCATTTTTGTTTGATAGAATGAAACTAAATAAGTATATATCATTTAATTCCTCTCAATTGATACATATCTTAGCAAGCCATTAATATTAAGTGTTCATTTTCAAACTTTATTCTTTCAATTAAGAGTTGGAAAAGACAAGTTGTAATTAGATGAAAAATAGAGATGATGGGATTGAAGAGAAACGAAGGTGAGAAAATTTTTTGAACAAAACGAGAGAAGAAAAACAAGTTTTTAAAATTTTCTGCTACCTCCATCACTGAACTTTCTAAAAACTTTGATTCAATTAAAGCAATTTTGAATATTGAGTTTTTTTTTTCTTTTTATCTCAACTTGACTTGATATTAACGAATGCACAGCGCTCTTTATTATTAGTGAAAAAATTTCCAAAATTATCTTGTACCACTTAAATGTTCTCTGAATATATAGTCAATCGTTTATTTCTTTTTTTCGGCTAGTATACAGTTAATTTTTTTAGCATCTGATGATAATTTTTCTCTTCCGTTTTCCTCATGAATAGAAAGTATAACAGTGATAAATCGCATCATCTAAAATGATCATCATTCCGCCCAGCAAGGCTATACTGTTGCGGATAATCGATAGTTTGGATTTAAGATGGAATACTGTTAAAAAGATTATTATGTATGATTATTTTAACTTGGATATGGTTATGATATTGATATTCTTGTAGAATAGCACCTTATACTGTAAATGAAAATGACAGACAACACGTGTTCTACGTGTTTTTTGGATCTGACTGCTAGTGAAATTATGACTTTTATATTTTAATGCTACTAGCTTTAGTTAATATATGCTATAATTAGCTAGCTTAACTGGTACTTTTTTCCTAAAATTGTCATTACTAGACCAAAATTTAATGAACTATTAGATGATCACATGAAACATTAAATGATACATATAAAGATACATAGTTAGTTATTACTTATCGAATTGCCATTGGAGTTTAAATTTCTTATTCTCAGATTTGAACGATAGTTAATAAGCACATCATAAATGCATTATCCTGAGACCATCGAATAGCAGTAATCTTAGCAATAGGAAAATAAGAATGTCTCAAGTGAAAAAAAAAAAAAACTGAAAGAAGATTTAACACTAATACTTACCATATATTGAGTTAGGTGACTGAAGAGAATTAAAAAATTAAAGAGTCTAGTACAAGATTTGAATGAAGCAAATGAAATCGTAGTTCAGAAATTTTATTAATTTTTAATTTAGAACAACAGAATAGTTCAATACCTTTGCTGTTTAGATGGGGAATGAAGTGAGAGGACAATGTCCACTGTCCAAATTTACTGCACATATTCCAATTCTTATTTCTAATATTGCCAGAGATCTCATCAAGTTCGAATTTCTTTGGAATCCACGTACATTGTAAGAAATCTACGCTTCCTTATATTCACGTCACCAGTGAGTTTAGCTTTCGATCTAACATAATTATTTTTCTTTTCGACTGAAAATAAATTTCTGGAAATAAAAACATTTAAAGTACAATACATGAAAATAAATTATCAGCTAATGATTGTTTGATATTTTGTGCCCGATGTTTTTCGGACAGATATGGAATATTTGAAAGAGAAGCACTGCTCTTATCAGAATACTGAAGGTAAAAGTGAGTAAAGAGAGATGGAAAAGATGGGTGAAAGTATTTAGCAGTAATATATCAGTTGGGAATGAAAGTAGAAAAATGTGTAACATTGTCAAAAAAATAAAAAATAAAACAACGCACTGTGATAGGATCAAACAACAAAAAGACATCAGCAAAAAAGATTGGACTACAAAGAATGTTATAAATATCCTCGCGGTTGTTTTAAATATTGACATATATTATAGTAGAAGAGTGCAGCAAAAAGAAGGATCTTTTGCGGGGCATTTTGAAAATGAATTGGAAAAATAACAAAATCAAAAGTAAGTAGGAAGTAGTGCCATTCGTGCAATAAAATGTTGATGCAAAAATGAGAAATTTGACGTTTGATACTTGGAATACATTATTAAACAAATATTACTTTTACATTATTTTAATGTACATTGCGCACTTTATGTTTTTTTTTTTTTCCTCTCTCTTTTATTAATGAATTACTTATTTTATATATAAATGATAGAAAGAAAAAAAAATTTAAATAATTTTCTTATTTTAGTTTGGAAAAAAAATAATTTTTAGAAAATGAGGCATGATTGATAAATGGAAAATTGGGAGAACTACTGAAATTAATCAGTATTTTAATAATTATATAGAAAAAAATCCTTCAAAAAAAACTCAACGTAAGCTATTCATTCTACGGTAATTTGTCATTCGAAGTAAGAAAATGAAAGGATGAAAAGTTCTCCAAATGGACATCTCATCAGCTGGTCAACAATCAAAAAACTTTGTTATTTTATGTAGCATTTAAAATCTTTTGTTGTATGATAGATCTGATATGAGATAAGCAGCTTAGTGTGATTCAATTGAGACACTAAAAAATTTTTAACATTTTACTGCCGCTATAGCTTTCCAGGAGAAAGTATTACATTTGAGATTGAATCTTGTCAACTGACAGTGGTCAATAGATAGAGGGCATTCATTTCTTTCTCTAAGTTAGTGCGCTTTATGACAGCATTGGACAACCAATATTTCAGAGACAAAAGAATTGAGAAGAGAAAAATTTCCTTATTTTTTCTGAACTTCTCACTATCAATTATCAGTTATTCTGTTAATTATCTTCAAAATAATCTTTTCAAGTGGCATTCATAAAATCAGCCTTTTTTTAAAGTTTTGAAATTTCAAAGTTTTGAATTTATCTAGATTTCAATTCCTCACTGATATCATCATTCCTCTTTTAATTAACAACAACATCACTAAGTATAATTATAGAATTTAAAACTGACATAAATGTAAAAATTTCTCTATCCACCTAATATATGCAATTCCAATAATTTTTTTTTTCCTTTTTTTTTTTAAATTTTTTATCTAGCAAGCACTAATAACATACGAAAGAGATAGCAACAATATGAATGGAACAAATTTATTTCAGGTAAATAATAGAAGGTATTTATTGATATCAAGTAATGAACCATAAAGCTACACGAGAAAGAGGCATTATTCAATGATTAGAATTATAACGAAGAACAGAGATGGTATAATTAGCAATGGAAGATGAGAAGTAATCCATCATTTATAGCAACTTAATATGTTTAGGTTATTTTTATAACTCTGACAAAAGCGCCGATGATTTTATCAATAACTCTAGCAAAGCATATACCAACTTAAAATATATCCAAGTACGTTGCTACTCTGATTCTTTCTCACAATATATGCAATATCTGGAAGCTATCCATATATCATCGTGGCCAAAAAGAAGAACAATATTCATAAATGTGTCTAAGAAATTTGAAAAAAAAATTAAAATCCACAGATGAGCATAAAATTAGTTATATGAAATAATAAATACTAGTGGTTAAAATTAATAATAATAAATGATTATACTATATTCCGCATCACATAGCTCAACTGATAACTGTTAGATTAGACTAAACTAAATATATACATGTATATGTGATGAATATAATACGAGTAATATTGACAATAAAAATAAATAATAAATGTAAGAGAGTGAAAGAGATGAAATTGAGAGTGTAAAATAAATGAGTACAAAAATTCCTTTTTAAACAATCTAAGCTATTTTAGCTGGCTAAATGAATGGATAGAGTCATACATGAATTCTTTCAGAGAGCAATTATCTCTCAAGCAGACATACATGATAGACATACGTCGACATGCATGCAAGCAAATTGCTTGCATTTACGTGAACACATACACATACACACATATACGTTTGTGTACGTGTTACGTTGGAGAAACTGAAGAATAGTGATGAGTAGAAATGAAATGCATGTGATATGATTGCTAGCATCACTTATCATACTAATACTAAATTGATAGCATACGATTGCTATAGGTTCAATTCCGCCTGTTTCCTTCTATTTGTAGCAAATATTTCTCTGTCAGCTCTAAAGCAACAACCAACACCCACCAAACACTTTCACTTTCTGTCCACTTTTTTATCGTTTCACGCATTTTCCACTAATACACCATCCTACAATACATTTTTATATGTACGCAATACTCATATCATACTAATACACAGACATACAGACGGACGGATGCAGACGATGTCTGTCAAAGATATATATGTATGTGTGTGTGTGTGTGTGTGTGTATCGATCGCTTATAAATAAATGTATATCGTAGTTCTTGTTGTCTTCTAGGTGCAACTTTCTGTCTGCTTTGCCCTTTTCCGGCAGTGTTGCGGTGATGAATGGACAGACGTTGAGTGCGATGGATGAACGGATGAATGGATGAATAAACGGACCGAATGGAGGAGTGAAACGGATAAATGGAAGAATGATGCATGGATGGATGAATTGTTTATGAGAGATCCACGAGTATTGCAATTTAATTGAAGACGGATGTCTTACTATTAAAAAAGAAAAAGAAAAATTCAGACTTTTGAATGTAAATTATGTTACATCTTTTAACTTTTATATCGCATTCACTGAAATTTGAGTAATGAATTGTTTAATGAAGTAATTTGAGAAGCAAATCAGATTAACAAATATAAGTATTCCCGAAAAAGAAAACAAAAAGATTAATAAATTTAATATTAAAATTTTAGATATAAATATTTGGTGAAGTAATGAATTTACTAGAATAATATATTAAAAAGAAGATAAGCCAAAGCAAAGCAAAGGAATTTTTTGGACGAAATATGATAATGATGGTACGAGTTTGGAGAGGAAATCAGTTGTCTAAATATTCATCAGAAAGAAAATTGACAACTTTTTTGAAATGACTTAAAGATATATGTATGAGAATGAATTTGTAAATTTGATTTTCCTCTTTCGTTTTCTTTTTTTTTTTCTCAAATACAAATGAATAATGATTAGAAACTACGATTTGTAGTAAGCGTTTTCTGTATGTAACACAGAGAGTGAAGGAAAGTTTTTTTTTTTTTTTTTTTTTTTTTTTTTTGTAAAATTCGAAATACAAACTGTTATTTTCCACTTTTTTGACGAGTTACAACTCAAAAAATTAACATTCATATCCATCGAAGTTATCTTATCTTGCAATTTATACTATCAAATTTTCACTCCATTATCAGAATTTATTTGCTTGCTATCATCGTAAGTTTAAATTGAAGTTTTGAACTCTGAAATTATTGCACATTTATTGCATAAATTATAATTCAAAAATGAAAATGTCAAGAATGAATGAGAATATTTTGACTGAGAAACTAGAATAATGGGAGAAAAAAAAGAAGCAATAAGGAAAGAAGAGAATGTAAATGAAAGATGAAGACGAAAAAGTAGACAATGCAAAAATGATGCAATTTTTAAATGAGTACTGAAGAATTTTTTAAATGTGCTAAGAAGAAAAAAATAATTTTTGGTTATGATAGCATAAATGGGATAAAATTTTAGGCTACGAGGAAAAGTAAATAAACAAAAACAAAAAAAAAAAGGAAAAGAAATATTCGGATCGTTTTTCATTATTATAATTTCTGAAGATCAAAGTTATTTCCTTTTCTGACAGATCACATTTTTATTGAACCAGTTCCTCTTGCAATTAATTTTTTCGTCAAAAAATAAAAAATAAAAAAAAAATAATAAAAATGAAACCCGTTTAAGAGGGAAACGAGCAATCATGGCTATCTCATAAATGATGAATTGAAACTTGTTTTTCCATATGAGAAAATCATGTAAAAATAATAATTTCATATTTCGAATAAATTCAAAATAAAACATTTGATGGGGAAGAATAATGTATAATATAAAATGTTTTCGTTTTTTCTTCTACATTTTACATAATTAAATAATTAATTAATTAATATTCTTCTGAAAATATAAACAAACATATAATAATTATTTTTATACTTTTGTTGTTTCATAAATAATTTGTATGAATGAATGAATGAAAAAATTTGGTTGAAAATCTCTTACATGTTGTATTATTTCAATTTTTTTTCCTGTACTTCCATTTTTCTTTTTTTTTTCTCTTGAAAAAACAATGAAAGAAGGGAAAAGGAGAGAAGAGAAGAAGGTTTGTGATTTAATATAATGACGACATGACAAGTTAATGATAGATAGATGCTAAAAAATTCCCATATTTTTTGACGTAAATATAATTAACAACTAAAATTTGCATTTTGTTTGTTTGTTTGTTAACTTTTTATACTTTTTCTAGGCTTTTTTCTTTTTACTTAAGAACGAAATATTTGAAGTTAATAAATTTTATTCATTACCTAAACTTTTAAAATGAAATCATGATCAAAGATTGAATTCATGTGGATATGCAATTAGTAAAAAATGATATATTTGAAAATGCCTGAAAGTGAAAATCTTGCATCAATTTTATTCTTTTTTCAAAATAAAATCAAAAAATATAACATAAAAAAAACTTGATTATCTAAAACAAACAAAAGTATTTAATTTGATTAATTTCAGTTTAACTTTATAAAATTTACAATACTAATGATGAAATATTTAATATTCATTAAATTAAAAAACTCTCAGTGATTTGTAATTATTGTGTTATATTAATTAATAAATTATTGTGTTATGATGAATGAGTAAGTTTATTATTTTTTTTTTTTCATTTACATTTTTTTTTCAATCACTATTACAATTTATATGTTCAGTGAAAGTATGTATGAAAAGTAATCAACCAATCGTGTTCCACTTCCACATCAACACCAGTCTGATAAAGAAAATAGATTGCAATACGATGGCTTACATATCATATTGGTTCCTATCTTTATTATCGTAAATATTCAACAATAAATTTTCTTTAGCTTCTTTTAAAATGATTTAGAAAATTTTCTTTCCTTTTAATTTGAAATCTTTCAATGATAATTTGTATATAACACAAATTATAAAAAAGTAAAAAATAAAGCAAACAACTGGCGAAAGAATTATTACAATTATAGCAGTAATAATTTAATTTTTATATAAAAAATCAATTTCAACTAATAGATATAATATCAGGTAAAGTAAAAATAGCATAAAATTTATTCTATTAGGATGCAATCAATAGCATATTGAATACCGTAGAATGAATAATTGTGATTTTCTTTTTAAATATATTTTCATATAAAAATAAAAATGATATGGAATTAATGATTAGTTTCTTTGTTAAGTTTAATTCAGTTATCATTTAAAAAAAATTAGATAAACAAAAACAGATAAGTAAGAAAAGAATGATTTCAAAATGAATGATCTTTATTACGAACAGATTGTTACATTCTTCTTGTGCTTTGTTTTGTTTTTCCAACCATTTATAATTTAAAATTTTTTACATTTTATGTATTTGTTAGCAACTGAAATATAAAATTAGCTTACTACGAGCATTGTGAAGAGTATTTTTGATTTAATATTCAGAAAATTGATAAGTTGTGTTTGATAGCTAATTTTGCTAAATTTTCCATATTAATATGTCCTGTATATTAATTAGTATTGAAATCCCAACTACCAAATCCGGAATACGAAAACTTATATTACATCGATTATTGACTCAAATGAACATTATTATGTCATAAATATTAAGATGAAGTGAAAAAGAAGCCAAAATTTATGTAGAATAAGGTTAAAATAACTAATACTGATATTGAAAAATTATTCTTCCGGAAAAATTATTACTTTATTGGTAACATTAATTTCAACATCACTACTGAAATAATGACCAAATGAAAAAAATTTTGAAACTGGTCAGCTTTAACAGTTTCCGGAAGGACTGTATTTAAACCGATATTCATTAACTTCAGTCATATTTTTGAGAATGCGCATACAAATAGAATATCCCGGAAAAACTTGAAACAAGTTGGAGTTAATTTGAATTACTGTGATATTTTATCAATAATAATCGCTCTTTTATTAACTGTTAAGCATTAAAAGGAAACTTTAAATAGTAAATTGATAAATATAAAAAGATGATAAAATAAATGGAAGAATGGATTAATGGTGGTAAAATTATTAGCAAAAGCAATGAAAGACTATGAAATTAAATGAATACATATCATTTGTGTTAACAAACTCAACCAACCACGATGGCAAAGGTCAACATTGTGTGCAATATTTTGGATGAATAAAATAGAATGACGTAACATGCATACACATACAACTTGTCAACTTCTTAATTATTTGAATCCTTATCATCTGTGGATAATAATTTTAACAAATATGAAAAGTGCAGATATGAGATCTCACAGATTAATTTTAAAAGGTTTTTTTTTCTTAAAGTTTAATAAAGTAATACTAAATTCTATCACTACACAAATTACTATAATTGTAATGTAAAATGTAGTAAATAGGCACGTATCACAAGTATGAATTAATTTTAAAGAAAAGTTTTATAAAAAACGTGACGTTTTGCTTTATAAGATCTCATTGTCATTTGTTTCACTGCAAATATAAATGAATGTTGACAGTGCTTAGAAAGTAACACCCTTTTATTTCATTTGCTTTTTTTAAAATTATTTCATCCATTTATCACAATCAGTGTTCCATCTGAATATACAATTACAAAAATTCTCAGTTTTTCGATTCGTAAAATTAACAAAATTTTCAGAGGAAATAAAAAAGAACATTCCGCAACCAGCGATGACAAAACACTGCTAATTGATTCTTTCAAAATCAGCAAAAGAAATGGGTGATTACTGCCAATATTACCTGCTTTTAGTTCCAAACTTCTTGAAGTAAAAAGGATTCAAATTTAAAGGAAAAGTCTCATACTTATCACTACACTTCAGCATGCATAAATATGACTTTAGTGTGTGCTATAAAAGTATTCTACGTCCGTTTACTAATTCATTTGCACAAAATGCAACGCAACTTGCTAATTATTTATTTAATTAGTATTTATTATGCACATTACAGCTCGTCATAAAAACTTTTCACAGAGAATAACTTCTTATGGAATGATTTCGTCTTTTGAATGTTCATAATAGTTGCTTAAATGTTATGAGCGTAAAAAACGTGAAGCTGGATAAGTGAATATTCTTTCAGTTGACCTCCTTCCCTCAGAACTCTTTTCGAAATAAATTAACAAACCATTTCTTTCTATAACTAATGATGACGTATTTTTGGTCTCATCAAAATTTTTTTGATCGCATAAGGACGTTTCCTGCAATTTTTTCGTTGATATTTGAAAGACTAATGTACATGTATAAATACAAGAGTATCATAAATAAAACTAACCTTTTCGGACCTTCAAAATTAAACGTCTTCCATTTTTGTATCTAAAATTTATTTTAATTTTATTTTGCAAAAATTAAAGTTGCATAGTTTTTTTTTTTTTTTGTAACAGTCATTCAAGTTAACTATTTCGATCAAGTTAAACATATCAATAACCAATGTTATGTAATTCATATACTATAATGCTCCTCACAAGTGAGTTAATTAATTAAAAATAGTCTTCGATTGATTTAAGCAAGAAAGCAAAAAGTCATTACTCCTAGCCAAACCGAAAAAAAAATGCATACACGATTGAAAACTCACCGGATTTATACTTTGTAGTTGAACTGGAGATGTTGATCTGAAATAAAACGTGAAGATAACTGAAACCTACTTTGCTCCATTAGGATTTAAAAAATTATCAGGTACTAATATTTTAGCGACTAATATTAGACTATGACCTCTCTAGCTACAAAAACTTTTCGATGATAAACATAATATTGAAATGATTTTCAGCTTCACAGAACAATAGCCATGCCCAACCACTGTCTTCTCACAGTTATTCATTAAATGGATTTACTTGCTGCAATGAAAACTTTACGTTATTACACCTTTAAAGAACATTCATAAACACTAACTTTTTTGCAGAAAGTAATACACTATCTGGGAAAAACTCTTCATTGAGCATATTCAAATCAATGGTGGAAAGCGTAGCACTATTATGAAAATCTTTACTATCGCTGCAAAATGGAAAGACCGAAAAGTAAACAAATATTGCAATATTTCAAATTTTTGATTCAAATCTTTCAACCAAAAAATCATACAGCTTCAAATAATTTTTAATTTAAAATCAGAGAATATCTGAGCTATGACTTATGCATGAAGAAAGTATATGAACTATGCTTTCTGTTTGTTTGAAGAATATGTTTCTGAGCTATGATTTCTGTTTGAAAAAAAAATAAGCAGTATTTTTGAACTTAAAAAGAATCAGTAAAATAACATACTGATTAAAAATTGCGTTCTTTCGTCCTTTTATCATTGTCTAACACTGATAACGAAATAAATACTGTAAGATAATCAATAACTTACAAGTCTAATAAATTTTTTATATGATAATTTGTTATTTGTCGGCTATCAACTTGCTGAACAGCAGTCACATTTTCAGGCCATTCGTAAGTTTCCAAGTCTTCTGGTATTGCTGAAACATAAATCATCCGTTCTTTAACAAATTCAGAAGAGTCTTCTAACAGTCAAAGCGTCCTCAAGTTAAGCAAGCAATCTTGCAACAAAATAATATTCATCAAATTACAACAAATTATAATGCAACCAATAAATATCAAATAAAAACAATGTCAAAATTAACCCTCAACAGATTCTCCTTCAATCGAAGAATCTAACGCTTTTTGCAGACTCAACAAGAAATCTTTTGAACAATTTGATTTTGTTAATTTATTTTTCAGTCGCACTAAAGGATGCTGCTCGGAATTGATGGAAGAATGCCACTTCATTGCAACAAATTTAACTGAATCCTGGAAGTTTTTTTTTTAAAAAAAAGACAAATTTTTAAAGAAATTTGAAAAAATAATTAGATTATGAACCTCATAGAATGGATTTAAGATCAAAATTTACGTTAAGAAAGAGTCAAATATCTGAACTTGTAATCTTGGTTGGCGGAAATGTAACAGTCGCTTTTTAATTTATTTTAGTTTTGATCTGCAAACATGAACAACTCACAATAAATTTAAAAAAGCATTTCATATATTATGTCTTAAATGAACTAGAATTAAAAAAAAGCAAATACATTCTAACATAATTAAATTCAAAATCCACCGATAACAATTGTTTCACTTACTTTTTTTAAAATATTTTCAAAAAGATCGACGAGCTGAGCTGCGACCTCAAGAAGTAATTCGTCGATTGGTTCTCCCATCAAAAAACGATCCGTAAAATATAGCAGAGCACCCTCGTTACTAATTAAAGCATTGTTAACCTATATAAAAATATTTAAGCTTTGCAAATTTATAAAGTTGAGGATTTTCTAATTGGCCAGAAAATAACAACAGAAATTTTGACAAGGCAACCCATTTGACCATTCTGTGTTAAGATTTTATAGATTTAAAAATAAAAAAGACCTTATAAAAGGATTCATTATAACAGTTCAGTGATTTGAACAATCGTTTATTGATTAATTACTGGTGTGTCTGTAGACTCTATATGGACCTTCACAGAATGTGAAAAATCGAAAAAAAAAAAAAAAATTCCAAATAGTTGAAAAAATCTTAAATCTTACTACAGCACGACCAAATGCTGAAGAACGTCCTATGCTGCAAATACTTTCCAATGCCAGCATCATCGTTTCTATATTATGCTGCACGTTTCCAAAATGTTCCACAAGACTGTCACATATTTTGATATAGACATCACTAGGCAAACAATCGATTTTACCATCAATATTTTTGTCAGCAACACAAAGATTACGAAAAATTTTCTAAAAAGATATTCAAAAATTAATAAACCAGTACAAAAAACAAATAAAAAGCCATAAGATAATTGTCATTCAAAAAGAACTGTTTATATAATGCAAAAAAATATTACGTTACTAAAGATTTGAAGAAGAAATTTATATTTTCATAAAGATGAAAATTGAACTAATAAGTAACCAACTAGGCACATAGTCTATATTCTTTATTACGACAAAAAAAAAAAAAATGGAAATTTGAGAACTTACAATGACGTATGTTTGGAACGAGACGTGAGGTAAAGTTTTCGGGCTAGCTAGTTTGAAGAACATCAGCAATGTAGTAATATAACTTTTGCGCTGGGAAATTATGATAACCATAAAATTTCGAAGTACAAATTCTGTGGAACAGATAGCCAAGAATGCATAAAATGAGGCTGTCACAAGATCAACAGCATTGCCAAAACGAACATTTGACTCTTCCTCAACAATATCGTCGTCAAAAGCATCAACGATAGCCGTATGTGCCGAAGACGTTAACATTCGTAAGCTCTGCTTTATAAGAATACTATAATAAAGAAATAATTTCCATGATTGATTGCGTCAGAAAAGTGAGATATTTAAGAAGATAAAAATATACGTAAATGATGAGTAAATAAAAGGAAAGAATAAATAAATAAATTTCAAACATAAAATGTATTTCAAAAAACCCACTGTAATAAAACTGAAGAGTTGAAAAAATCATATAATAAGATAATCAAACAAAGTCTCTTAAAAAAACTTAATATGAACTTATTATATATATAAGTCTATCGATCCATATTTAAGTTTTTTAAAGAGATTTGATTACAAATTATATCATACAAAAGACGCATTTGTGCCAATTTATTTGATGAAATCAATCTTGAAAACAACAAAAAATAACAATTTATTAGTTCTTAAAAAAAATTTGCTTACTCAATTAAACGCAATGCATTACCCTCGGAACAATATGCCAAACGTTTACACAGGTCGAATATACGTCGCTTCAGTCGCTGCGAAGATGAGATACCTAACTGCAAAAAAAAAAAAAAGAAAAAACATAGCATTAATATTTCAAATTAGAAAACGCTTCACTCAAAAATCTCATAAATCCAATACATTAAACTTAAACAATAACCATAATCGCGAACTGCAACTGTTTCCCGTTTTCTAAAATACGATCGCTCAGCAATTTTTCCATTGAAGTTACCTCCTGCATATTAATACCAACAACGTTTGCCAGCATATCCGACGGAAGCGGGAATAATTTTAACAAAATATCCAACGTAGCAAAGAAATTTGAAGGTTTATCGAAACCGGAATTCAAAAAAAGCTTTAGAAATGACTGCTGACCAGTTTTCCGCAATCCCTGTCGATCTGACAGAGTTGAAAAAATAAATAATGAAAATGAATTTATAATAATTTCTCTAATTATGCGATCGCCAGATGCTTCATCCATACAACAGAGTGTATACGTCCTTAACAAGGTATCTATCACCAGCTTATCAGGATTTTGGTTGATAGTTTGTAAGGATAATAATAGCTTGCATATAATGCTCGTTGCTGAACGAACAAACTGACAATAAATGTATGAATCACCGGTAAGTGCGGTGCATCGATAACGCACTCGTTTGCTCTGTTGACAATTTGCTATCTACAAAACTTTTTTCAAATTAAAATGAATTTTTAGAAAAACTTGGAAGTTTTTCATCCTGAAAGTCATATAAAATGATTCACCTCAAAAAAAGCTTACATCTAATACGTGTGTAATTTTTTCTAATCCACCATCCCCATAAAATTTTGCGTAGTAATCGAAATGAATTTCATCGGGTGGAACATCAAATAATGTTACATTTTCCGGTTCATTCAGTATTGCATCTATTAGACGTAGTAGAGTTACCAATGCTAACGGCGGATCACCTTCCACATATTTTTCACTGTGATAAGTTAATCTAAAATAATGATTATGCCAACAAAACATTAATATTTTTGAAAAGAAAATTTGGTTGAAATTTATAATTTCTACAATTTTACGGTTGACGACAAGTACCATGAATTTGTATTCCTTCTTCATTTAAATTCCACTTGTCCTATCACATTAAACATAGTTCTACATAGTCGCCTAATTCTAATCTTTTAGATAAATAATTTAATAATCTAGTTTCTATCCTGGCAAACTAATTTTGCATAAATTTTTGAGATTTCAAACCTCGTCGTTAGGAAATCTAACGTATTTATATTTCTGCCAAGTGCTAATTCCTCCCGAAATGGTTCCAGCCAGTGTTTCAATGATGTTGCAGCTGAGATGAGGTTACAATCGATTAGTTTAATAATTTCTGGACCATGCCTTCTCCAAAATATTCCACTAGACTGATTTCGTGCTAAGGCAAATAGAATTTCACACAAATATCCGTAAGTAGCAGTTTGCCTAAACCTCGTTTTGATGTCATCATCGATATGGCTTTCGAGTATTAATACTGATTTTTGAAGATCACATATATGTAACAAATGTTTCAGATTATCTCCAAATGATAGTGCGGAAATCATCGCAAGACGTCCTTCTTCGACTAATAACATATGCAACATATTTTGTAGAACAGTTACACGCTCAGGTGCATCGATTACTGAAATACACCTGAAATTATTGAAATGAGATATTTTTTAAACTGAAGTTCCAGGAAGAATCAAGGTGTTAAAGAAATATCTAAATGCTTAAATTTAATCTAATTTTAAATTGAAGACAAATTCAAATACGAAAAAACCAAAACTTACTTCTCATCGGCAGCAATAAACTGATCAACTAATACGATTGCTCGCAATGCGTAAGGTAATAATGACTTTTCTTTGCTATCTTCCTTAAAAATAAATTTCCTTACGCCATAATTTTAGGAAGCCGATTTATAAATATTGAGATGAAATTCAAATGCAAATGAAATTAATAACAATAGAGTTACAGAAACTACTTTGCTTTGTAAATGTTTTATTTTAAAAATATTTTCAAAGAATCTGAAAGGTTCAAAAGGTTGTAGTGTGTGCATGAACCAGTTTTTAAACCGATAAAAATAAGTTTATGTAGAAAGAAAAAAACCAAAACTACCGAAATTTGATGTAATAATCGTCCAACTAATGATACTGTTTGTGTGCCCATATATGAGAGAAAAATCGCTCCAGTAATATCAGTACCATCGAAATCGCACAGCAATCGGAGACAACGAACTGCCAAATACCTTATTCTCGTATCTTGATTAGGTGATATAGCATGCACACAAATATGCGGAATTAAACAACTGAAAAAAGGAATATCATGCCAGGGAATAAAATTTAAAAAAAATCAGATCCAAATTTTTTAATCGAATGATAAATTAAAATTTGAAGCAAAAGACCATTATGCCATAGAACTGTGTATTAACGGTCGACCCTTTGATTTCAATAATCATAAACTCTTTATGTCAGAAATACTTTATTGAATAAATCTATCAACTAAGGAATAAAAACAAATCCGGTAAATCTTCGAACATAAAATGCATCACATTAGAATGTGAAGTAAAACTACCTAACATATTACTACTGATATATGCCGAAAGTTCGTTGGAGATATGAAGAACTTACGAAACTGCGGTGTTCGTAGGATTCTGGAAAATTTCTAAACTCATAACAATTGCATTAAAGTGCTAACATTAATTTTTACACGCCTTACTTTTTCACAATGGTCCGATGTGCAGAGCATGACATGTAGCTGAAATCATTTCTTATTTTCGAAAAGAAGTTGTTCAGAATGTTGAAGGATGAGAACAGCTGAGAAGTATCAACATCATCACAATCTTCCTCCATAAAAAACCTTCGTGCATGGTTTCTTACAATATCAATATTGTATTTAAATACAAAATAACTTGCGATTTTTTGAAGTACTCCTAACAAATCCAGCGAAACATCCTGCAAAATTCTAAGGGTAAAGGAAAATAATGATGATGGCTTATCTGTTTATGTATCTTCAGTGTACAATATAACCTTTATCCAAATCAAAATTTGTTCTCTTAGCTCTTTTCAAAAAATCATTGCGAGACAAGAACAGTGAAAGTTGTTATATATTTCCTAAGTACACTGAAAAATAAAACAATCACTTCTGAAATGATAAATGCAAACCTCTGGTTTCATGAAAAGATGTATGACTTGCTCGTATGGTGTATATTTATTCCCTTCAATTTTTGTCACCATGAATTTCCAGGATATTGATGGATGAAAAAGAATGTCTAGAAGTGCTTGCGCAGCTTCACATCGGATTGATGAACAGTATTGCTTGGAGGATATGATATTCATAATATAATTTAAATATTGGGGAGCCTGAAGACAGTTCCGTTTTTTACCACTTTCCTTTCTCACGAAATATTATAAATATGTTTCCACGATACTAATCAATCTTGACAATAAATTTAAGAGACTAGATTATGTGAGATCAATTAGTTCGACTAGTTAAATAAATCAATGTAATTCAATAAGCATACACAAAATGTCACGCTCAAATCCTTTTCATGCATAGCTGATAGCTGTTTGGTTAGACTACAACCGATCATAGCCATTTGACTGCTTCCTGCATACGATGTAGAACGACTTGAGCTAAGTCCAAATTCAACCCATCTTGCTAATTCAACATCCATCTCATGTACCTTTTCTGTAAGTTGTTTTAATTAAATAAAAAAAGTTAGCAATTATCAAGATAACAAAGCATTGAGTGCTTCAGAAAAATAAATCCTATAAACGCTGAAGTTTATTTGATGCTCAAGGTTTCTAAATTTGAGAGTTAATATTAAGTTACAAATAAAATTTGTTGCAAACACATGCCTTCACAGGATGCAGCTTTGGTATAAATTCGTATACTGCTTCGAATAGTTGGTAAGATAGTTTCCATAGAAATTGTCCAGTCGTCACTGGAAATTGAGAAAGCTTATACTGCTGACAAAAAAAAGTGTGCTGTCTTGATAATAAAGGCATGCAGTGGTACAGTGCGCATCAAATTTTATGAACAAATCAAACTAATTAAAAATGACTTACATAAGCTCAATCAGTGGTTTGGAACAAAATGATTCCAAAGCACCGCAAAAAAGTTCGTACTCCAAATCTGTCGGTTTCATATCTTCCATATCTTTCCATGGATATTCCAAATTCTAAATATCATTAATTTTAAAATCAAAATTTTGATCTGGACAAAAAGCGTAGAAATCAGAAAGAACCAGACATATCGCAAAAAAAAAAAAAAGAAAAATACAGTTTTGAGATATTGAACCATCAACAATTCGTCAATAAATTAAATGCTTAGAGATTTCATATGTGTCCTAGCAAATGCAAATAATTAAATGTGCAAGCTAGTTTCGAAACCCATCCATCAAATAATCCGTCTATCCTACTAATGGAAACATATAAAACAATGAACACCTCCTAATTCCAGTCACTTGTTTTAGATAATACAAAACTGTAACATATGAAAGCAGTGCATACTTACCTGAATAAGAACATTATCAATTTGCTGCAGAGGAGATGAGGCCAGTTCGTTTTGTATCGGTGCCTTCTCTAAACTCTCCATAAAATTCTCGTTATGTTTTTCCATCACTGTATATTACTTATCATATTGGAAATAAAATACATCTCTATTCTGTATTCAAAACCTAAACATTAGTTGAACCCATTACACCTGGAAACCTTTGACAATTAGTTCTTATGCTTTCATACGAGATTATATGCGTGGAAATACGTATATGGATGGATGAATGAATGTATGCATCACATTTACAGAACTAAATTAAATTATTTCTTGATTTTTATCATCAGCCGACTGTTGCCTAGTTGGAAATAGAATTGTTACACGTGTCCATGACAACAGTACGCCGTTAGGAAGGAAAATACCCGGCAGATAGATGCAAACACAAACGAAACTAGCAATGAGTTTCCTTTCCCAATATAAGATAACTTTCATCACGTTACCACGCTCATCTGATTACGTACGCAAACTTTTCCAGTAACACAAGAACGATTTCAAAATTTTCATAACGTCCTGAACTGAGTGATACGCAGACGTAATAATATAATTTGGCTGGTGATTTTGATTTGTCTTATTGATAGTTTAAAACCGGAGCTGGAAATCGGTTCTCTGAGTATAAGCGGAGGATTTCCGTAAAACACTTGTTACATACGGATTTGAGGTCAATATTTTTGAGTTGTTGTTAATAATTGACTTCTACGGCAAATTTTTAACAGCTGGCAAACCTCCAGTCAACGTTAGTGACGTCATTTATCTAATTTGAATTGTGGTAGTCCGCACTTTTTTTTTTTTTTTTTTTCTTTAAATATAGTCATTCCCATAGTTTCACTTCAGTTATTTCTTCAGTAAGTTAACGACATGTAAGTATTTATAAGTATTTTGGGAACAATTTGTTGTAGTGAGTAGTAGTATTTGATTGTATTGTATGGAAGAGCAATGATTTTTTTGTTGCTCTATTGCTATAATGGCACAACAGTTAATGAGATTTTTTCAATCATATGGAAGGTCGCAGTTAATTTTTTCACTTTTTCCAACTATAGTTATTGCTTAGATGATAACTGTTAGATTACATGAAAAGCTATATAACAGATGAATAGTTTATTTTTTATTTGTATTTATTTAAGTGTAATCACTGCGTGAAGGTTAGATTGGAATTGAGAATAATGAGTTGCTTTGCATATTCGTACAGTTTTGCTTTCTCACTCTTCATACATTTCATACTTTTGTTTTTCTTATCCGTTATTATCATGCAGATTATAGATGGATTGGATTAAGTAGTATGTCTGGTACAGTGACGCTTAATTGAGATATTATTGATAATGAGAAAGAGAAAGAAGGCGATATTTTCTACAGACGTTATTATCATTAAAACGTTCCAGTTAGTCTCAAGTTGTACATTAAATTCGAGAGAGATTGATGGGAAGCGTTGACAATAGTTCAACTAATGCTCCACTGAATCCCGTTGCTGGCACTTCAGAAATGGTGGACGATGGCGAAACTACTGGTTATTTTTTATTTTTTTTCTCTCCAAAAATTTTTCTACAAATCTTTTCTGAAAAAGAGCGAAAGTCTGTGAGCAGAAAAAAAATTTTTGCATCGTAATCAACAGTAATTTTCTCGAGAACATTGGTTGTCAAATATAAAGTTTCTTAAATATTAACATTGTTAAAAATTTGTGGTGCTTTCTTGATGCTTCATAAACATTTCGGAAAATGCTTTAGATTGAATAAACATTTTGCTTGAAAAGTGCTGTTTATCGAATTGCTGGGATAATCAGAAGAATAATGTAATGAATTAATGAGTGTAGTATCAGTGAAAGTATTGATGGCAAATGAAATGCATGTTTGTTAATTTCAGACATATGCCGAGTTTGCAGAAGTGCCGGCGATAGTGCGTTATATTATCCGTGTCTATGCACGGGAAGCATTAAATATGTTCATCAGGATTGTCTTCTAGAATGGCTGAAATACAGCAAGAAGGAAGTTTGTGAATTATGTAGCCACAAATATTCTTTTCAACCCATTTATCGATCAGATATGCCTCAAACATTGCCACTTTCTGAAATAATACGAGGTCCATTCTAATATTTCAAATGTTTTAAAAATATTGAGTCTCATGAAAAGTTTTGCTTACTTTTTTATAGTATATCTATTAAAATTCAATCCAGTTCTAGCTAGAATATGTATCCTCTTCATTTGAAATAAAATTTTTCCGAGTTTTAAGAATGCGTTATCCTGAGTCTTGTGGGAATTAAATGCGGTCGAGCATTAACAAAGTCTCGAACAATATCTTCCATATAGAAGGAAGATATTTTTTTTATTACAAAATGCATCATTTTCCCCTCTGTACTGCATTTTGCTACATCTATCGAATTGTTTTAGGCATTTTGCTTAATATGGGTCGTATATTACGCTGTTGGGCTATTTACACGCTTGTGTTGGTTGCTTGGTTAGGTATTGTACCAATAACAGCCTGTCGCATTTACAGAATAGTTTTTTCCGCTTCTTTATCCAATATGTTATCATTGCCTTTTCAACTGTTCTCACCAGACAATTTGCTGGTCGATTGTCTTAAAGTAAGTTGTCACAAGAAATGCGATTTTTAACCTAAAAAACTATGAGAAAATGTTTTACCCAACTACTACTGATATCATAATATAGAAATTGAGTTGAATAAGTTTGAAATTTCTATTTTAAAAGTTATACCTCTCTTTTCATCTGGTGGAATGGGTAGTGGAATAAGTGAGTCTTTCCTAGCTCGTTGCTTTAAGTGACTGAGATTTTTGCATTAATGTACGAAAAACTGTGGGTGTGACAGTACAGATGTTTCAGTTCTTTATGATTTTTGGCTTTTTTCCAGATAAAAGTTTATTGCAAAATTAGTATATTTAGAATTTGCAGTATTCATGAAAAGATGTGGAGGACACGGAACCGACATATTTGGAGTGTGAATTGTTTTGTAATGTTTGTAATGTTAATGTAGTTAATATGTGCTTCATATAACCATTTAATAATTCATTATCGTCGTATCTTCAGGGTTGCTTTATTGTTTCGATTTTTCTATGCGCTTTTATATCCCTTGTTTGGTTACGCGAACAAATTATTCATGGTGGTCCACAGGAATGGCTTAATTTAGAAGATGTTGCTAGAGGTGCGAATGCAGAAAATGCGTTGGATGATAATGTTGATGCCGTGGTTAGTTAAATGATTTTTTGTTGAATACAGTGTTCCGTTTTCAATGCATGAATTTGTGATTTTCGGTAGATGATTAAGCAGTTGAAGAGTTGACTCGGACCACGTTAATAAAGTTTTATATCCTCTAAAAAATTGTAACGTTTTTAAGAAGCTTTTAGGTTGCTGAAGCAAGGGTTGAAATTGCTGGTAACGATATCGAAGGAGGAGAAGTAGAAGAGCGAGGAGATGATGTGGAACAAGGCCAAGAAGATGTTGCAGTTCAGGATCAAGCAGATAATGACAACTGGAGAGAATGGGAAAGAGTAGCGGATGAGTTAACTTGGCAAAGGCTCCTTGGCCTAGATGGATCACTTTTGTTTCTTGAACATGTTTTCTGGGTTATTTCACTGAATACCTTATTTACCGTACTATTCGGTATGTGTTTCATGTTTTTTTATTATTATTATTATGTTGGAACGCTTATTTGAATTATCAAAAGGATAAGAGGACTCGGAACTGGTGTGTCTGCAATATTGTGTTTATATATGTATTGCATTTTTTATGACATTTCCAGCATTCTTGCCTTATCAGCTTGGTCATTTTTTTCTGAAAGCTATTGGATTATCATCTCGAGTCGCTTATTTTCCGACGCTTACATCTGTGTTACTCGGATATTTTATTCTTAGTTTAATTGTTCGCTGTCTTCATGTTACAGCGAAAATCTCCAGATTAGCTCCGTAAGTTGCTCTTAAATATTTCGGAAAAGAGGAGATCCTAGAAGAATTTTTTTTAACTCAATTTCTTTTCTTCAGAATGTATCGAATATTGGGAATGTGTTACCTTGTCCTCAAAGTTTTTCTTCTCGTACTGACCGAAATTGGTTTCTTTCCAATAATATGCGGTTGGTGGTTAGACATCTGTTCTCTGGTATGTTATACATAGTTTTAGCACTTTTTCTTTTTTAGCTCATTGGTCTCTACAAAATTACACTTTGTTACCTCCGTGAGAGAATATGAAATATATGATAATTGATCAAATGACATGCTCCTGTTTGTTTCTTATACAAGACAACATTCCTGGTATTTGTATCTTTTTTTATATTTTAGCCTTTATTTGCTTCAAGTCTGTCGCGTCGGATTGCTTCTTTTGTGGTCTCTCCAACATCATCCCTTTTTATGCATTGGCTTATTGGTATGGTTTATGTCTTCTACTCGGCTTCGTTTGTGCTGGTTTTGCGTGAAGTGCTTCGTCCAGGTGTTCTCTGGTTTTTGAGAAATTTAAATGACCCAGAATTCAATCCGATACAAGAGGTATCGTTATACAGTTATTTTTTTTATGCAGTTATGGAAAGCTATTTCTGATATTATTGTAATGTAAAAATGCGTTTTGAGCTACTAAAATTTAAAGAAATCTGTTCATTCAACTTTTCTAGTACTTAAAGTATATTTTTCTTAAATTATAAGTTAAATATTTAGATGATTGAACTTCCGGTCATACGACACTTAAGGCGACTTATTGCATCAACATCAATCTTCTTTACAACAATTCTTCTGCTGGTTTATGTTCCACTTTGTTTCATAACGCGCTATATACCATCTGTACTACCATTCAATTTGAGTTTGGCTGCCGAAACTCCTGTCAGCGAGCTGTCACTGGAGCTACTTGTTTTACAGGTAATTTGATTTATACTTCGAATTCAGCTAGTTGTTTGACGTATTTCCATGTAATGAATTGTAGAACAAATTGCAGGTAGTACTTCCAGCCTTACTTGAACAGACTCATGCCCGTACGATTTTGAAGACAGTTGTACGCACTTGGTGTTGTATTTTTGGACGATTACTACAACTGGAACATTATTTGTTACCGATGGAGGAAAATGAAAACGGACGCCAGCAACGCGAAGCACCACCAGTCCAGCCAGTTGCTGGACTAGGCTTAGCTGCTCAACACCAAGCCTTGCTCCTTGTTCGAGAACCGCAGGGATTCCAAGCTTATAATAAACCGTCGCACTTTTCGCTTCGAGTTGTTGCTTTGCTCATAGCTCTCTCACTTACGTCGATGTTTACCAGCATTATATTTTGTGTGATACCAGGTTGGTTTTAATTTCAGGTTATTTTATAGTTCTTACAAAGTGATTTATAGCTCTGGTACTGACGGAAGATGTTGCGGAATTGAAGATGCAAGTCCATAAGGCAACGTCATTTGTGGGGGTCGAAACTCGGTAGTTTTAGGCCCTTACATCCTTACATATGAAGCAGGATGGGTAATTTGGTTAACTTTACGTACCATCCGTGCTCCGGTATTGTTTCAAGGGGTTGTTAATGTTCAGGAAATGCAAGAGATCATGGTGTGCTAAACTATTGTTAGAAAAATTGATCGAAATGCATGTCGTTAAGCAATTAAGTAATTTTGTTTGCTTCCTTTCCCTAGTTATCTCTTAAAACTATTTAATGACAGTTGTAAGAAGTAAAAAATTCAATTTAGAGTTTTTGCAATTTGGCTATGATTGATGGAATTAATTGCAGTGACATTTGGTCGTTTCATAGTGCACAGAATATCAGGTCATACGAATATCCATGATTTATATACGGTAGCAGCTGGGTTGTACGGTTGCTGGATTCTGCTGAAATTATTTTTCTTAGTTCTCGAATATGCTCCTCAAGGGACATTCTTCTTGTTCTCAGCTTTTCGTAATATGGCACTTACAGCAGTTAAACTCTGTGCTGTATCTGTTCCGATTTTAATAGTAATTCCACTTCTCGCTGGAATATCTTTTCATCTGGCTGTAATCAGTCCAATACGCATTGCATTACATCAAACATCACTTCTTTTCCCATGGCAGCACTGGGCAATGGGTATTCTGCATTGTAAAATATTTTGTGCAGCTGTCATGATGGGACCTAATTGGTGGATGAAGCATGTTTTTGAGCAGGTAATGCTTTCCTCTTTTTGGACTGGATTCTTCAGAAACCAGCTAATTTTGCCTTTTAAATTTGATTACTTGAAAAGAATTTTTTCCTATGACACGCTAAAGAAGTTTGTTCTTGCTTATACATCTATTGTTCTTGGATTCTTTAGCTACTTATTTTAGTTATATGCCGATGGCATTCGTGGCTTGAGAGTTCATTATTTATATAAGCAGTTGGTTGCACCAGTTCTCGCTTGTTTGGCAATTCATCTTTCCGCACCACGTGTCATCTGTTCATTAATTTCTATGATCATAGACGTTTCAAATGAAGAACAAATTATATTTTTGCGTTATTCATATCCAGCTATGCTGCTTTGTGTATTTTGCGTTTATTTCGTTTACTGGCAATGCACCAAATTTAAGGCTTTGGCGGAGAAAATCCGAAATGACAAGTATGCTTCCAAATTTCCAGGAAATTTTTTGCTATCAGTTGAAATTAGGAAGGAGATAATAAGGAAACAGTTTTTTATTGATGTCGAAGTTATAAATATGTAGCCGGATGATAATATAATTCCAAGTATTAGATGGTAAAATTTATTATAAATAATTCGCTGTGGTTAGGCAATCTTTATCTTATTAAGAAATGAATTAAAATAATCTTTGTGAATAATTCTTGATGCAATAATTACCAGTATTGCAGGTATTTGGTAGGAACTCAGTTAGTCAACTATGAAAGAAATCAGGCTGAAGTCAGGCACTAAACAACTATGGGTACGTGAATGAACTTTTATAAGCGTACATGAGCGCAACGTTATCGTGATAGTGTGAGCAAATGAGCTTTACTTTTGGTATATTGTTGTGCAGCATGTTTTTATTTTTTGGCTTGAATCTTGCCTTTGTACTATGGCAATTTAACTGAATTTTAAGGTTTTGTATTTGGAAACATTGACGAAACTTTAAAATGTTCAATTTCTAAATATGTATATAAGGATTATCAATATTTGTTAAATTGTCATAGTTGAAAACGGCAAAATCTCGTAATTTATACTAAATTCCTGAACACACATGTCTTTTAATAGACCGGAATTTAATTCGTGGTGCCAGTGTCATATATTTCAATTTGTTCTGTACACTTCAAAGCAGTGGTAAATTTTCTTCTATTGATAACGATGGACAAACAAGAGTGAAGCCGATTTAAGTAAATTATAGGTCAAAATGTCACCACATATGAATGTAGTAAACTACATATCATCTACGTTCAAACCTCGAGCAGGTTTTTTAGATTCAAGTTTAGAGGGAGAAAGGACCATAGCACCTGAGTATTTTAGGATGTGTGATATTGTAAACATCGATGTATTTCATCTTTTATTAAACAAAATAATAAAATATAAGTAGAATGCTAAAATGCAATGAAAATGAGCTGAATTCATCAGAGCCGCATATTTCATTTAAGTAATTGTTTGAGAAATGAACATGTATGATTACAAACGGATTCCAAGAAATAGAATTACCCATTTCGATAGCTATCTTATGGTCGGATGTGTTCGATTTCTAAGGACCCTCTCAATCTCGCGAATAAAACTCTACATAATGGGATTTAAAAGATTGTAAAGCAGTATTAGCGTATCATGCTGTGACGTCAAAAAGTCTGTCAATAACCATGTCAAGCGACTCAGGTGTATACTTCAAGTGCTTTTCGGTACCTTTCGATACTGTGGAACGCATCACTCTGAAATAACATTATCTGCTTAGTAACCATTTCAGTGAGTCATACCTATGTAATATAATGTCCATTAGCTATTTTACAACTTGAGATTTTACAGTAAATGTAAACCCCACTCAGTAAAGGCAAAGCTTCAGGAAACAAACAAGACAAGGTTTGCTTTAAGTGACTATACAGGAGAATTTGCGTCTTGATCATCATCTGAAGTTTATAAAACATATGCTCTATTTTAGCATTACTCGATCTTTAGTCCAAGCCGATGAAGTGCACTAAATGGTTTTATGTAATGCGTTATACTGCCACGGAATAAATAAGGTCTTTGCTTAAAGCTTAAATGTATAAAATTGCAGAGGAATTACCGCGCATAGACTTCTGCATACGGCTCACAAATTAATGATTTTATTTCTGACTTGATAGCATGCACTAATCTGGCATCAGAAAAACAGTAATCTTGCTGTGCATTAATCAATCTTCCCAGTTCAGCATTGAATGTCTATAACAGTTTGATATTATTGCTTTTTCTTGAAAAGCTTATAATAACGACAAATGATTTTTTTAAAAACTAGTCAGTTAGCAATTATACAAGTTAATTACGCCAGTTTTAAGAAAAAACGTGACCGATTTCAAGGATCTAAAGACATAAATGTTGTTAAGATAAGAAGTTAATGGAGTAATTTAAAAGCGACTAGAAAAAAATAGACGACATGGTTCTAAAATAACACACGAAATTAAAATAAACTAAAAAACTTCTCTGCAAATAAAATATAAAAAATTAAAATTAATTTTCAAAAATGACCAGATCCTTAATTCAAATAGTGTTTATGTTTTCGAAGTCAATCATATGTTACGGTGGATATATAAGTGAAACAAACCACCAATGCATTTTTTAACGTAGTTCTGTCGTCGAAAGTAGACAAATCTACAGTTATGATTGAAACAACACGGTTCCAACTGAAATATTAAAATTTAATAAAATCGATTAAAAATCCTAGTACTGTTATATGGACCTGCCCGACTTTGTTAACCGAAGCTATTTGCAGTTTTCAACACTGCTTATGGTATTAATCACTGCAGAACTGATTTTAACTGCCATAATCACAAATAATAACAATACAAATAAAATACGAGAGAAATTAAGAAAATTAATCTGAAGGTTTATTTTTCTTAGAAAATACCTTTGGAGGTATTTTTTGCTGTATGCATTGATTTCGGAGCGGTAAAAAGAGCGCACTTGAGAGTTATGCTCACCAACTACAGCAAACATTCCATTAGTTTGAAGCGCATTGTGGATATAATTGCTATTGTTTAAGAGAAAAACAGCAGCCAATGTTTCGTCACTATATGTTCCTGCCTTGTTTTTCAGATTCAAACCCAATGCAGACAGTGCTCGTGCTAGAAATATTTTGGCTCAAAAAATAAGATGGCGGTATAAATTATGCAAAGGATTTTCTAATTTGTTTCTTAACAAACTTAAGTAGTAATTCAAGCTACTGCGAGCAATATTGTTTGCTGAATCGCTAAACCTTTTAATTCTACAACTGATATCTTTTTTGACTTATTATCAATGGCTAACATCTCCTTATTATCTAAAATCTCTACCTTAAATTACTACCATTTCTGAATTAATAAATAACTCCTTCATTGTAATGTATATGTTATTCTTTGTCAGTGAGATATAGGGGTGTCTCCCCCATAATATTATAAAAAAAAGAAAGAACTCACCGAAAAGACGCGGAAAATGAGTCGTTGGGTTCCCTTTTGCTCCTGTTGCAATTAACAAATTTGTTACTGTTTGCCGATAATCCATCAAACTATTCAGAAAATTTAGTGTCTGAAAAACAGATATTACTAATAAAAGAAATATTTTTGTCAAATCTAATGAATTTGATTTGGATCCATAGAAACCACTTACATTCGATGTAATTTGATGTACATTGCCATCTGTGGGCACAAATTTGTTGGAGTCATTTGTTAAATGATCAAAAAAACCATCAAGAGATTCCTTTGTTTTATCGTTAATCTTTTTCACAAAACTTTCATATGGGACATCTTCAATAGCGTTCTGCAACATCATAAACTATTTCATTTTGCATTATTAGAACTCTGCCAGTTCTACTACTTTTTTATGCTGTTTTAAAATTTGATAGAGATAACCAAATAAACAAATAGCAGCTTCATCCACAAATAATTTCGCATTATTCCTTGAAATTATTTTGTTAAGGACAGAATTGGCAATTCTGTTACGCTTCCGAAAAGGATTCACAGTTGGGATTTTATGAAAAAACTGATTTGTTACCCCAAGCTCCTATATTTGGGTAACTTTAAGGACGAGCTATTTCTAAAGATTCGATAGCATAGATCAAAGCAATAGAATACCATATGATGTGATTCAAACACACTCTTGGCATCAGCCATGCAGCATAATGAAAAATAGATGACATCAAATCCTATCATAAAATTTGATTGTAAACTATCGAATCTTAAATAAAGTATATAAAAGGATATCAAAATCGACAAAAAGTAATTAGTTCAGAAAGCTAAATTACGGCAAAAAAACATACATTTCCAAGAGATAATAACTGCAAGTA
The DNA here is from genome assembly GCF_000002995.4 of Brugia malayi. NCBI lineage: Eukaryota > Metazoa > Nematoda > Chromadorea > Rhabditida > Onchocercidae > Brugia > Brugia malayi. Next base: position 6,022,458 of record NW_025062477.1, read on the forward strand.
ATGCGCATTAATATGCCTGAGAAGAGGTAAAAATGGAATTAGAGAACAATTGATCCCATCCATCAGAGAGCTTGCACGCTCCACAACATACAATAAAGGTCGACCAAATAATAACTGCTGTACTTTGGCCTCGGCACTCACGTCTGCTATCACTTTACTTACCAACTCTGCTTCAATCTGCAGTAATACTGAATGAAAAATGTGCAATCTGTGGTCAGAAATTTCTCCAACTATGTTTGCCATGAAATCTAAATATACATTTAAGTAAATATATTAAAAGGGAATAACCTCGATAAGCGCAAGCAACGTTCCAAATAAAAGCAAAATATTTTCGACAGCATCGTCTGATGCACGCCATTCCCATGCTAAATCTAGTAAGTACTACTCTATTCCACTTAATAATTTAAAAGAAGGAAATGTCACTGTTAAACCAAGTTTTAAATTTTGAAAAAAAGTCAACCAAATTTCTGTGGTTTCTTAAAGCATTAATAAGAAGAAATGAGAACCATATCTTTCAGAAGAACGACCAGTTGCCTTTCGTAAAGCTCTGAAATAATGCTCTGAAGTGTTACATGAAAATTTTCATCATTTATCTTCTATGAATTTTAAAGAATGAGGAACTGTACTTCAAATGATGGAAGCAAACCGATAACTTCCTTAATGAATTCAGAATTCTCAAAAGATTATTAAAGTTATAAATATATGATCGACAAATGCAAACTTACTGTCTCAACGATGCTGATTTCGAAGATAACGAAATATTGGTTTTACTATTTGAAGAGGATCCCTGTTGACTAGCAGCAGTTAGAGTTCGAAGCATATTATCACATCGAATACTAGCATATGTTTTGATCACAGAGCCTTCTGGATTATATATTAATAACCAACGAGCTATTTGAGCACATTGTTCAATATTGCGTAATGTGACCACCCCACGCAATCGAGTACTTACTACTTCTTAAATTAATTCAATTCAAATCTCAGTTCAAGTATTTTTTTCAAATTTTATGGATGAATATAGTTCTCATTACTAGTAATATAACCAGTGGATAAATTAAGATAGCTAGCTGGAAACTTAAATTATCAATCTCTAATGATGAATCTGAGTTCCATAAAACCATTAAAAATGAAATTACTTATAAAAAATATTTGATTAGAAAAGTCCTTCAAAATATTTACGAATTATTACTAATAATGGACTGTCACTGAATAATCTTCGCAGAACAGCCTTATATTGAATTTAGGAAATTTATTACTAGCCATATTCATTATCTAATGATTCGCTGATAATTGGTGCATCCAACATTACTGAATTTGCAAGTAACATATTCCGAAATTCTTTTTCAAGTGCACAACAACCAGATTCAAAAGTCAGCCTCTGAAAAGAATGTAATGAAATATGTAAGAGACCAGAAGAAAGATGCAATATTTAAATGAATTAAAACAAATTTTTTACCAGGAATAAGTTAATGCGCTTTAAAGTGAGCTTAATTCCACTCCATGCTTTAAAACAAGGTAACTGGAAAGAACCGATGTGTCTTTAATAAGTGATAAACGATGCGACCATTTAATCTAGTGCTGGTTTAATATGCCATTTCGTTCCTTTTGCTAATCAAGCTGCCGCAGTTTTGGGCTACAGATTTTAACATGCAAGTACATCATGGGTTTTCTCAGCTTTGGGTGTCCAAGTCAGATTGGAAAGCATTTTCGCTTAATATAAAGAAGACCTAATTAAAAACATTTTTGTGCTGAGATATATACTGGAAAAAAAACCATGCTATCGAGCTGATTTTGATATGTTGGATGGGAAGAAAAGAAAGAAATAGCTTCAGCTAGCTGTTCCATTCTTTCAATGAACTGCTCCCTTTCCACAGATGCATTCCCCTCACGTATTGAACATTCCAGTTCTGCAGCGCGACCATAAAACTGCTGCATTGCATCGACGGTTTTTAATACTTTTCGAATATCTGCAAATAATTAAACAAAAAAGAAAATAGAATCTATTGAGATTTATTAAGTCCATTAATCGTCAGGAACACTGGTTTGTTATTGTATCAAAGCAGGCAGCCCTCTTTTTTTCTTCTCACTCTGAATGTTCTTTTTTCTTCAGTAAGATAAAGTAAAATGTACAAACCAAAATTTCAGAAAAATTAATAAAGTAACTTACTTGCTTGCTTTTGTCGTAAGAGAGCGGTTTTTTCATACAGTGGAACAACGCTCTGCTCTAACTGCACTAGTCGATTTCGAAAACTTTCCAGTAGTGTTGTGATCTCATTATTCAAATTTCTACTCTTCTTCAGATTTTCTTCAAAAGTTTTTAACCATTCACTGTCCTAAATCAGAAAAATTAGATCTAGTACTGCAATGAAGAAATAAAACGAATAAGTAACAAGAAATTTTAATGACCAAACTTAACTAACACCGGTGGTAAACATAACTGATAACACTAATCTAGCTAACCAGTTCGATTAAACTAATTTATTAACAGACAAGAAAAAAAAAAAAAGAGAGAAAAAGACCATTTTTCAAGGATATAAAATATAGAAACGAATTAAATGAGAGAAATCTCACTTGTTGTAATTTAGCATCAACATTGCGAACAACATAATCGTCAGAATCTGCGGACATCTACTGAAGTCTGGAAAAGATTGATCATTTCGACAGTTAATACCATAACAATAATCTTCTCTCTTTATCGTTCTAAACTTTCTATTCCACCTAATACCATCACTGAAATACCCCATAATAACACCATATTCATGCTTAATTTCTCTTTAACAACATTCAGTGTAACAATACCACAGCTCTTCGTTATCTCAGGAAGTATTGAAGAATTAGAATTAAACTTGAAATTCTCACTCAAATTGACAAGTTTTTCAATTTTCACCAAAAATCGAACTAAAAAACCCATCAAGCAGTAGCACTCTCATTTATCCAAAGAATGTTGCAGCATTAATCAATTTCAAATGTTCATTCGAAGTGGCAAATCCTCAAAACTTTATTTGAAAGTAACTTAATGTTGAATAAATTCACGAATATTTTCTTAACTGACTACCCGAAAATAATGTGAAATATTCTTGGGTAAACTTATAAATGGAAGGTATATGTTAACAATGTTTGGAATAGCTCGTTCGTTACTGGTTGACAACGAGTGTGTCACCTCTCAGTGACATGCTAAAGCTAAAGGAATAGTCGGTATCGATATATGGAAGTGAATGGATATGCATTACTCATTGTTGAGAAGTTCTAAGAGAACTCGGGAAGACACCAGCAGATATATTGGAAGTCTCGAATGTCGGGAAGACATTACAGTCTTTCCTTCACACTGAAAATTGATGATGAATGTATAACTTATTGGAATGGATTGTTACATAATAAATTTTAGGAACAAAAGAAGTAACACATTACAGTTGATTAATCTCCTACAACGGAGGAGAAGGAAGGATGACAGTTGACACGATCTGTTGCGCTAATTGTTACGTACGTGGTTACGTTATATGAGTGAAAATATTAGTTTATTTCTTTCTTAGCTTCACTATTGCACTTATCATTTCTTTTTTGTTTTGTTAGCTTTTTTTTGAATTGTCATAAACACCAAGTATCCAATTTTTTGTCTTTTTCTTGAATATCAACGAAGAGATGCATCATTATTTTTATTTGATCTTTTGAAATATTTCAAAGATTGAATAAAATTAAAGTTGCCACTTCGAAAATGAAAGAAGTGCATACCACGGAACGTGTAATCCGGAATTGGATAGATGAAAATGAGGAATGTATGAAGTCATTGTGGTTGCGTAGGGATGGCTTTTCAGGTTTATTTTAAAGCAGTATGAATTAATACTTTTTCAATTTCAGAATTTTTTTCGTAATTCAGAATTTAATTTATCATTCTGATTTTTAGTTTAAAAAGAAAAAAGATTGAATTTCATCAATTGATGTGAAAGATCCAAAATTATGTGAACCATTTGCAAAACAAAAAAAAAATAGCATTCGAAAAATGAATTTTGGAAACAATTCAAACTGTACTTTCAATGTATCCATTAGTATTTGGATCTGTTGCTGATGGCTTAAGTAGCAAAAGATTTACAATTAATATTGCATACCAAATTAGTTTCATCGACAATCCATAGCGATTAGCTATATATAAAGTTTTTTCTTAATAACTGAAATTATGTGATCTTTAATGCTATAGAGGTATCGTTTCGATAGCTATCCTAGCAAGGGCAAAGATAATTTTCCTAGCTACAGTGATAATAAACATATAAATTTAAGAAAAAAAAATTTCTTTTTTAATTGAGAAGATCTAGTGAAGGTTGAATAGCCAATAATTCAAAAAAATCTCTGGGAAAACAAACATTTTTCTTTAGTTTTTTCTTTCTTAAATTAAGCTTTTATGAAATATTTTCCAATACACAAATAGATTTTTTAAATTATAGTCCGTCTGATGGCAAGGACGAAAGAGCCACCTGTAAGCTTGCTTTTGCCTCTTGATAGCTGCTTCGATGTGCGTATTTTGCGAATCGATTATGCTCATTTGTCCGCCCATTGGCGGAAAATGGTCATTATGAGGAACTGCGACAGAAACTGATAAAACATTCATCGGCAGAGCATATCAGAGCAGGAAATTTGAATGAAAGTATGCTGATCGTTATAGTTGAAATGGATAATATTTTCAAGAATATGCTTTTTCTTCAAATTAGTTTTCACTATGTTATGCAGACGAAATGGAAATATTCAGCAACGGTTTTGAGATTTTTAGATACAATGTATTTGGCATCCAACATCCAACAACGATGGTATATTTCGTGGAATTCTTATAGGTCAGCCATCAACGATAAATCTTGTAAGTTTTAAACTCTCCGAATCAACATATGAAGATTACGAGCTGTAGTTATCTTTCCTGAACAATTTATGTGGAAGTAGCTGAGGATAGTATAAGCGATAACTTTTTCTTAAAATTAACACTCACTTAGCTGCTTGCAACATCCGTGAAAAGGAAAAATTTTTTTTATTTTTGAATGGATTTTCGAAATATAATGCCAAATTTAAAATGAACCACCTTCTGACAAGAAATTTATGATCTCCATGAACGATTTAAAAACCGCTGGGATGTATTCTCGGGAGAACTGTAAATAGCTGAAGATTTCAGAAGTGATGACCAAAAAACGATAGTTCGACTCCTTTTTCAGTGAAAACTTGAAAATCTTTCTAATTACAGTTTTATGGAGTTGATGTTGGTGAAATGAAATTTGTGTATGGACAAGGTATCTTCCAGCTCCCTGCCGATCTTCAGTCAATCCCGCCACTTTGCTTTTGCGGTATATTACCCAGTTGCACAACAAGCCCTGGTTACGTAAATCTTTCATCAATAAATGAGAACAACATTTATTTGTGCAGAATATGTAAGTGAATGAAAAACTTCATTGATATAATAAAAAACATTTTGTCCCAGCAAAAAAGGTTAATATGGTTGGTATTTAAATTTTGATTGATTTTAATAAAGTGATTAAAAACTTTAAATTAATTCATGCAATTAGTATTATATAAATACCTTTAAACAAAATTATATATATGAAATTTTTCCAGACAAAATTCTTCCACCACATTTCTCGGGCTACTTTACTGTAATGTATCCACCAGTTGTGTTCCTCCAGTTGTACAAATTTATCAGTTATCATAACAAATATGATGAAGTTATTTTCAAACGAGTGAGTTTATTTATTTACCTTACCTAATTTTTTGGTCTTTTAGATTTTCGTTAAATCAGTTTGTTTATGTCAGAAGTCGAGGACGATAGTAAGTAATAATGAATATCTTGGTTGTCAGTATGCTGTTCCCAATGCAAATTTAGTCATGAGGGAAAATGGTCTGAGTATTAAAAAGAAAACAAGTGCTCTTCAAAGACCATGTAGGCTTTATGATGTAAGTTTCTACAAATTTTCTATTTTGATAAATTAATATTCAGCTTATTGCTGTATTGGGCAGTGAAAAGTATTACCTGTAAAAAGAATGGGTGATGGATATTGTCTTGATTAAATTTGAAATTCTGCTGAAAGGTCTGCATTAGTGGTTGGTTGAGTGATTGATATTTACTTCCTTCTTGTTTTCGTAACCTTTTTACCAATTGCGTAGGTGCATTTGTTTTGTCATTCAAAAAAAAAAAAAAAGAACTGCTAGACCTTAAGAAAGAAGATTTCATGATGTAATAGACAGCGATCAAAATAGCTTATTGTCATGCAAGAAGTTCTATAAACTATATTGCATTTCCATTCGAAGTTATAGTGTAACTGATTTCGTTGCAATTGTCGCGGCCTTTTACACTTCATGAGTTAGTGAAATAAACCAAAACAACTTTTCCAATTTTTTGTTTCCGTGATTCTATTGTCAGTTATCCTCGGAGATTGATTTAATTTTTGTAGCAGTTTTTTAAAGGAGGCAGTAATGGTACACGCACTGAAGTTGAGATTTTTACTTTTAAACCATACAGCTCAAATTGCCATCTCAGGTAAGAGCAATTGTGACCGCAAAAATCCACCGTAATGTTTATTGGATGCAGACATCTTGTCTATTTTATATGAGGTGAGGACTAATAGTGTACTACTGTATTTATTACATTTAAAGCAATATATCATTATTTTATGGGCAGCATTTTTTGTTTTTAGTTAATTAAATTTATTGCTAGTCATAAAGTCATAACTGAACAAATGTTTATAAAAAATGTTTTCTTTAAGGAAGGAATATATTGAAAAGAGTAGACCTAAATTCCAAGTTTTGTTAATAATAGATTCTAATTTCATTCCAGTCCTCATTATTTTATTGTAAAAAGAAGAAGTAGCCATAATTTCTTTCTTTGTTATGGATTTATTGCAAATCATTTCAGTTCTTTAATTCTCTCGGACATCTTTTTATAGCCGAATTTTCATTAGAAAAAAAGAACTCAAATTTGATAATTCCAGGAAGTGTTAGATTTTTCTTGATTTAGGAAAAACATCTGTAAATCATTAAATTCTAGTGCCGAAGCTTCAACTGCATGATCGCATCTAATATATGGTACTTTTGAAATTAACTTAAGATTCTTTAAATAGAATTTGGTTGATCCCGGAAAACATTCCAAATACAAATCGGTTAATTCAATGGATATGCATAACGATGGTGTGGTTGGCAAGACCATTTCGAAAGCACAGTCCGTACAATCAATTTTCTATTTACCGGTGTGTGTGTCTAACTTTTTTAGGATTATAAAAATTTTCAGCAGTATTTATGCTAATGTGTTGGTTTCATTTTCAACAGATTTTTAGAGAACTGATTGTCACTATCTAATGTCTTTTCTTAAAGTATTTGCCTCACATTAATGCATTTTTCTTTTTTCTTTCCTACAGAATAAATGCTTTTCAAAAATCACTTTAAAATTCAACTCCGTAATTTAGACGACTACGGTTCACGTGGTTATGATTTACCAAGAAAGAAAGCACGCTTCAAAAATCAATGGCTAGATAATGCAATTTTCATTGTAGAGCGGTTGTCACCCATTTTCATGAGGAGACCGATACATGTTTGGCATATCTTGTTGATTTTGGTCTACCAATTGTTTGTAACATCAAAAATTTATATAGCCGTAAAGAGCAGGTTCGTTTTTATACAATTTCATTTGCAGTTGTTGTTTATGTACGAAAAAAAAGAATAGTAATTTTAAATTAAAGCACAATAATTTCTACATAATTGTCTGATCTACGTAGATATTGGATACCGCATTTCTTGAAAACAGTGTACTTTTAGCCTGCGGTGATACGTGAGACTTCATCTGCTGCATTCAAGTGTCGTGTGAATCGAGTTTTGAGACAGGGAAGTGCTGAGCGTAAGACACCCAAAGCAAGACATTTTGCATCTTCTAACTTAAACGAATGCAATTTTAAATACTTTAAAATAAAATCTGGTTAACTTTGTTGAGAAATTCAGTAATCTCTGGAAATCAATTTAAAATCTTTAGAGGAGTAAGTGAGTCAATAGCATGCATATATATATATATATATATATATATATATATATATATGTACCGATTTGCTTCCATTTTTAGTTGCTCAGAGAAGAACTCTATAATATAAAACTCTCATATTTGCATAACGATTTTTATGTGTGTAACATGTTGCTTGGGATGCAGTATTTATGTGGAAATGAAAGTATTAAAAATTCAACAAATGCAAACATAAGCATAAAAGCTTCATCATCAAATGGAGTAAGCAATGAAAGATTTGAAATAAAACGGAATAATCAACAATGGTTTCAACCTCAATCGAATAATTTATGCGTAAAGAACAAATCGAATAGGTCGTTGATTTTTATTTCAATTACTGCAGGAGTTATTTCTATAATGATTTGTCAGATGAATGTCTTGTACATTTCTCAAGAAGTGTTCATTTAAGGAGTGAAGTAACGCTTACTTCAATAGAACTGGATATCCTGAAAATATCCGAAAAAATTGATAATATTACTAACGCAAAACTCGCTTCTTTGCATATGGTTAGTTGTAGATTTTTTACGTCTTTACTAGTTTTTAAATTAATCAAGGTAGTATTATGAAAGATAAAATATAGTCAAGATGATAATGATTGCCTGTACTAAATTAATGCTGGTCATTGTCATGGAACACGTTTCCAATCATATAAATGAATAATTTCAAGTGATGTTCTATCTAAATCCTTTCATTTGCATTCCCATTTTTAAATATAGTAGGATTACACGCAACGCTTTTCTACTAATGGATGATCAAAGCTAACGATGCCTGCGAAATTTTTTAGGCTATAAAAAAATGTGGCCATTGTGGCAGAATGTCTTCATTGCATCAGTGTTGTCAGAATAGTCAGAATCCTTCAACGCCAATGATTGAATCCATCCAAATACAACAGTTCCAGTATTTTTAGTCCATTAAATTAATTGTTCTATCGATTTTAACGACAATTAAAATAGAGTCTTTCAGATTTGCTGGACCATCGAGTGGTTCAGGAATTCCAGAATCTAGCTACAACTTGCACGGAGGAGTGGAAACAATAACGGTTTCTCTTTTAAAGGAATTTTTCTTCATGTTTTATTCTATAATGAATGAAACACTTTCTCATTTTAGTGATAAGGGGATCCTCTGTTTTATTTTCCCCTACGAATCAAAATGTAATAAGTTATAGTGAAATTGTCAGTTCAACAAGTGGAGTATTAGAAATTGGAGTATTAATGACACGTAAGGATTTAATTTTAAAGGGAATACGTCAAAATGGAATTAGCACAATTAGAAATCGAAATAACTTGAGGAAGTTTAGAGCACATCGTATTATGGGAAGCAGTCAACTTCCTTTGGGTATGTGTTTTTGATTTATATGCCTTGCTTTTAGTGAATAAAACAATATGATTGCTTTGTTTGAATGAAACTAGATAGTATAATTACTATGATAACGATACTTGATTACACTGAAGAAAATTAGAATTATAGAGCTGTTCTGCGGCAGTCAAGAAATTTGCAAAGTATAAAGCGACTTTGTTCAGATCGGTGTGCAAAGTCAAGAAATATAATTTCTTCTCTAATATCAGTAATTACCTGTTGCCGTGCCGCCGCAGTACCCTTTTGGCCATGAAAATCGAAATAGAGGTAAGTAAAATAATTTCACCACAAAGATGAGACGGTAGATTAGCTTTTCTGGATAATTCTCAGTAATATTAAGGCCTGTGGGCCCCGGGAGAGTAGTAATGATCTCTTTTTATCATACTTGAAAGTGTTAAAGGACACACCTGAGACTTTAAAAGTTAACCTAGTGCTGTAATACCATCAAATTTACTTCAGAGTATGCTGGACGTACTCAAAACCAATATGACAAGTTTGGATACAAACAGTTAAATGGTAATAAGTTAAAAATAAAAAGGACCAATTTTCATATGCAAATGGGCAAATGTCCATCGAAAAACAGTGCCAACATGGTTATGAAATACCAACATGATGAGTATCGCGAAGATGGTCCATTCACAAATAAGGTTTCTAGATTTTACCAGTCCATAATTTTATAGTTTAAAGAAGAACTGTATATTATAATATAGTAACTCTCATTTTATATTTCTTTTCATTGTTCTGTGCATTTCGAAGAAGTGAAACGAGAGAGAGAGAGATTAGTTTCTTTACGATAGCTATAATTATTAAATTAATAGAATTAAAGTAAGTGAAGTGTTTTTTTTTTATAATTCATCAGAAACAATGCTTTCTGTGCATTACTTTTGTTTTATTTATATGTTGTACACATAATTTTCAGAAAATTTCGAGAACCTTTTATGTACGGAAACTCCGCAACCGTGAAGGTAAATTGTTGTATACTTCCGATGAATCATCAGCAGACGAAATTTCCTACGATGAGGCAAGATGCTCGCTTATCACAATGGGATAATGGTGATGAAGATGTTTTTGTTGTTGAGGACAAAATTAATTTACACTCATATTTTAAGTAATAGGGGAACTCTAGACTCCAAAACTACTAGATATTTTTGTAGACAAGTATTTACAGACCAGTGTCACTGCTAATTTATTAGAAAAGAAGATTGCTTTGGACATGAATGAACCAGTAACCTCTTTTATACGGTTGAGAAAACATGCTCCAATTTATCAGGTTTTACCGTTTCTTTTGCACTTTTTGTTGGATTACTCATAGCCTTGAAAACAACTGACAGTCATTTTTTCCTTCAGTTTACCTCACGATCTTCATTATAAAATAAAACATTGAAACTTTTGGCACACTCATTCCAGGCTTTCTTTGAGTATGTGAAAGTGAGTGAGGTGATGAAGTATTAGTGAAAAGAAGTGATGATGATCATGACAATGAGAACTGGCCATTGTTCTTCGTACAGATTCAGCGTGATGATTTGCTTGATGTTTTGGAAGAACAACTTGATTCACTGCAACCAACTTCTTTAATTAGTGAAGAAGAATTGGTAATTGGTTCATAGTGTATTAATTTTAGAAGATTTAATTAGGTTTTTTAGGTTTTGTTAGATCCATTGCTAACAACTTTCCTATAAGTGCTATTTTCTTCATGATAATGCTCGAAAATGGTGACTTACCACTTTTAATGACTTGCATAGGTTGGGGACACTAAGTAGATGAATTCGTGAGAAATAAAAATAGTTGCAATTTCGGTCATGATGTTTGCTTCTATTCTATTTTTATTTTGGAAATCCAATTTATTTTGACGACACCATGATATCCAAATGTAAAATTGTTGTTTCGCTAATTAGTTCATTTTACGTGACATGCTGAAGGATGTGAAATTAGATATTATCAAGAGATATTCTGAACTGCATATAACAACTGGTCCTGTATATGAAGTGTCCCGCATTTTTCAGCAAGTGGGTACCTTATGTGTATCATTTTGTCGTACATTTGATTCAATGTTTCGAGCAGTCATAACAAACATAAACAATATTGGCATTGAAGTTCATTATGTTGTTTATGGCAATTATGAAACAGTGAACAGAGACGATCTAATGTCGATTAGTAATCTGGTAGATATTTCAGATATTTTTAGTAGTTTACTTTGTAATCCATTCGTGTAAGTAACTAACAAATGCTGATCGACAACTTTTTGTTGGAAAACTTTGGAATATCACTGTTGGAGTATGTCTGACTTATAGTCACACCGCTGTAGGTTGTAATGCATTGACTACAAGTTATGATTTCCAGAACTTATTGTTTATATACTTACACTATATAATAATAATATTAAAACTTTTTATCGATCTAGGGAAACTATTACTAAGATTTGTACTCATTTTAGTCTGATGTCGCTCGTACCTATCCAGGAATGGCAATCCCTTGCATGCTTTTCAATTCGCTTGTCTCATCAACTGTTTCGAATTCTGCGGAAACTAAAGACGAATTTATAACAAATTTGAAGGATGCCGTTTCATGTGAACACCATTCATTCCGAATTCGAATACTGAAAATTCGTGAAGATAGAATCTGCATCGTTGAATATATTTCATCGTAAGCATGCTTTATTTATGAATATACTTTCAATCAAATCTATTTCTCTCACAAATTGCCAATTATTTTGGTTAAAAATTTGTGTGCATGTTTTCAAAACTCAATATTTGTTTAATTTGGTAATATGACAAAGAGTTTGGTTAATTTGCTGTGCAGTTCTTTTTAAATGTCTTTATTCTTTCTGCAAGTTCGAATACAATTATGTTGCTTTCGAGTCACATCGATTTTTTATGTGATCCAGTAATTTAACTATTGAGTAATCTAATAAAGTTTTAGCATTTTTATTTTTACTTTTGCAGAGCATGCTGTGGATTAAAAACTGTCTTACTGTTATCTTTCGTTTTTATGTTTTAAACTGTTCGTTGGTATGGTTTATAATTTCACTGTAATCTGAGACCTTATTTACTTTAATTTAAATTTAAAAAATTTTAATTTTAATTTAAAAAAAAAATAAAATTATTTAACATCTTGACTTAACACACTAACAGTTATCTTCAGGACAGGAGAGCTTTGTTTCATCATTCATTTTCTTAGAAGGTTTGAGATTGTGGTGCGAATTTGCCCGAAACTGAGGTAGAGGTTCCCCCATCTTTTCTCTATATCTGCGAGGTTTTCTCAATCAAAGAGCGAAAGATAGAATTTGTTATATTCGGTTAGTACGCTTAATGAGACTTTTCGTGATAAGAACTTGAATAATGGTTAGTCCATTAGCGAAGGGTGTACCAGCTTTTTTTTTTTTTTCTAGGTTTTTTAATGCCCCGCTTTGTAGCTAATTATGTAGCTTGTACTTTCATTTTATGCATGTTTGGGAACTTTGCTAAATGATTTATGGATCATTTCGAACTAATAAAACAAAACGATAATTCTGTGAGAAATAATTCAAATCTCTGAAAAAGCGATATTTGCACACGAATTTAAAGATACAACATCAGTAAGAACTATACAAAAATATTGAGGACAACAATTTTTGGTCGAGTTTATTATTTAAAGCGATTTGATCATGAACAAATCAAATCATAGTTAAAATCTTCCACGCCACCTGTAACCTGTCCCAATTCTAATTTACATGATTTAAGAAATGCATTTAAAAATAATGTAAAAATTACATACAGGCATTAGAATGAAGGTATATTCGGGATAGAAATGCATTTTTGTTGCAGGTTTTTGGGATTTTTCATTTGAATTGCAAGAATAAAATAAGTGAAAAAATCGAAATTCGGAAGATTTAAAATAAAAATCACATTCCAAATGCTTCAGCATAATTTAGAACAACAAGGAAGAATACAAAATAAGATATGACCTGTTTTTTTCTTTTTTTTTGCGTAAGCACACTGAGTTTAAATAGTTGCCCATTTTCGGATTACAATTCTTTCCTGTCAATGAGCACTTCAAGATCTGTTATAACTTTTGGAAGAAGCTTCCAATGTTGACCATCTGCTCGAAAGAGTGAATCCAATACCGAATTCTTTATAAACGATAAATTAAAGTTTAGTAATATCAATTGATTGTTAATAAATTCATCAATTATTTTGATTTAACAGTTAACAAATAAAAATGCTTTATTGATATCATTGATTATATCATTTGAAGTAAACACATTTTTACTTATCTATGTAAAGTATATAAAGATTTAAAAATTTACCTTACAAAGATGTTCAAAAATCATATCCAAGCGTTGTTTGGATTTACCGCTAAGAATTTGTTCCACCAATGGCAGTAATCGACGGTACGTCTCCTTTAGTAATGCATTTAAATATGTATAGTCGTATGAGAATGCCACTTTACCAAATGAAATAACTGTGAGACAAAGTTGGCGCATTTGTCGTTGGATCTTTGACAGTTGATTTTGTTGTTCTGCGGTAAACTGTTCATTTCGCAGTATTACGCCCAATTTGACGATAAGTTTGATAATATTTTTCACCACCTAAAGACAAATTCAATTATTATACAGTTATAACTCATAGTATATTATTACTACCATCTTTCATTCATATTCATTATTTCAATATTGTAAATGTTTTAAGTTTATATTTTCTTTGTTAGTCGTTAAATTATTTCGCTGGATTTATCTTTTGTTTTATAATTTCGATCAGTTATTCTTAATTAAGAAACATAATGAAAGTATACTTCTTAAAAGATATAATTTTAAATAAATGACTTATCCCATTTCCGTCCCATTTTAAGCGTATCACTTCAAGCAATCATGATGAAATCTATGAATTAGAATTTATGGAAAGTTGATTATGAAATTAATTAAGCTAAGACCTTTTCAGCAATTATCTTGTTGTATGCTGTTTTCAAGATTTGATAGAGATAATCAAATAAACGGATAGTAGCATCATCCACAAATAATTTCGCATTATTCCTTGAAATTATTTTGGAAAGAATCTTCTTTTGAGCGCGTATAGCGATAGTTGCTGAACTAAACTGTTGGTGTTGCAAAGATGATTGTCCAAGACCACCATCACCTGAAGTTTTAACTGTGGCCTATCAACTTTCTGGAGACTTTTTTTTTATGAAATTTCAGAATTATTTCTTAAATATTAACATATTTTATTATCATATTATTACAACAAATATCTATAACGGATTTCATTTTAAATAAAATTGCTGCACAGTCAAAATTGGTGATGAGAAGTATATATTTTAAAATTTTACAAATTGAATTTAATCCAAAAAGAATCTATTTTAATTAATTTAAGACTAAATTTTAAATTTGAAATAAAATCGAAATGTTTGCAATCAATTTGTAAAATATCATTTAAAAATTAGTTACAAAAATATTACAAATATATAAATGAGAGGGACAAATAATAATAACAATAATATTAGTTGAAAAAAAAAAATTAGCTTAACCTGTTTCATAATGTTTCATAGTATCAAGATCCATAAACTAATCGATCCAGTAATAATCAATTAGTTTTTTCTGAAAATCTAAACTGAAAATTACTTGTAAAAATTGAAGTAGAAAAGTTTGCAACAATAACAATATCAACAACAACAACAACAACAACAGTAAGAAGAAGAGAAAGAGGAAGAACATTAAATAATATTTAGTTTACCAATCAGAAATGAAACAGTACCCATCTTCCTGTCAACTCTTTGCATGTCAAAATCAGATCGTTGCTGCAAACAATGATCATTTCAAAGGGCTAATCAAAGAGGACAAAAACGAAGGAAAGGAAAGGAAAGGAAAGGAAAAGAAACGTTTTTCAAATGGTATTGAAAGCGCGCGCTCACATTCAATGAATCAAATAAACAATCGGTGAAAAAGAGAAAAGAAAGGCAAAAATGTTAGTTGGAAATAATGAACAGATCATCCATCGCTTTTATCATTGATATTTTCTACTATTTTCCTCTAATACTTGCCCGACTTACCCGATACATTCATTTACCCGTTACATCGACTTACCCAATATATCTCTTCTTGTCACAATGTATCATCGTCTCTCTTAGCTTAATATTATTATCATCGATGTATAATTAATACATTAAATTTTTAAACAATGAAGAAGCTATCATAATTAATCGTTAATACTGATAAAGTGAGAGAGAGAGAAAGAGAGAGAGAGAGGGGAAAAAAAAGAAAGAAAAAATAAGAAGCCTGTAATCACTTTTTTTGTTTGATTGCAGGTTTTTTCTTTTCTTCTCTCATTCTCTCTCTCTCAATAATTTAAATATGCCAGTATTTTCTTTTTCGAAAGGTTTTTTTCTTTTTTGGATAGATACCAAAAGACTTTGTGATTGCTTCCAGTATTTGAATGATATTAGATTTTTATGGATGACATTAGCGCTTCGCAGAATATTCCTTATTTGTTGAAAGTGTAAAAAATGATATTTTGGAGTAAGAAAATTAAAGAAATTTGTTGAATTGTGAAGAAATTTAAATATTATTTATATTTGTTTATCTTTTAAAGTCAAAAAAAAAAAACAAATAATTAATGAATGATGAAAAAAAAATTTTAGTGAAAACTTTTCCAATATTTTCAAAAAAGAATATAAGAACATACAAATTTAGTATTTATCTTTTACAAATATTAAACTAAGAGATAAGTTTTTTCCTTTTTTCTGCAATCTATTGTTTTTTTTTTTTTAACTTTGAAATTTTTTTGAAAATTTTGAAGTTTTTAATAATTTTTGGAATAAATGAAAAATCATTGGTGAAAACTTTTCCAATATTTTCAAAAAAGAATATAAGAACATACAAATGTAGTATTTATCTTTTACTTATTTATTTATTTGTTTCTTATTATTTATTGGTAAATTAATTAAATTCAAATGGAATTAATAGAGGAGTGAGTGTATTTTAGTGGAACCAAACTAGAAATTTGACGTAAAGATAAATGATATGAAACGTTTCAGATTATCATACATATATATTTATATCCTTCATTTCACTGTTTACTCTTTAAATATTTATTATGAAATGATAGAAACAAATAATATCTCTTTCCTAAAATATTTATCAAATTAATGACAAAGAAGCTTTTTGGAAAATTTATAGTATGATTAAATGAAAATACTTTTGTCTATCTTTTTATCTTATTATTTTTTTCATATTTGCACTAAATAAAAATTTGAGAAAAGACAAGCTGGTAGTTTTCGTTACATCAAATAAGAAATTAGTTAAAATATCATAACACCATTTATATTAAATGCAAAAATTGTTAAAATTCCTAGCTACATTATCTCAATATTATTTCAAAACAAAAAAAAAAGCGAACAGAAATTGGAATGGAACCTTTCATATTTTATATAATTATATTTTATAACCAAACTACCAGAAGAATAATTAATTGCTCAAATGAGTAAGCGTAAACATTTGCATTATCAAAAAAAAAAACTCTCAAAAGGTCTTTAATTAGAAATGAATGATAAGTTTTCTCATTTTCTTGTTTCAAAAAAAAAATATTTGAAATTTTTTCTTCGTCATTTATTTTTTTTCCATCTTTACCAAATTTTCAAACATTCCATTTTTGTAATTTCAAAACGAAAAAGAAAAAAGAACAAAATTTAGTATCAATAAGAAAAAGATGAAATAATATAAAAAAAAAAAAAAAAGAATTCAATTTAAACTGTATTTTTGTTTTTTTGAGGTGACAAAAAAAAAAATTAATTATAATTAGTAGGAATAAATTTGATATTAAAATGAAATGGCGGAAGAAAAAAAATGTCCAAAATGGACAACCATAATCATTGATTGCTATCACATCATCAGGTGTGCAATTATATCTCGTACCGCTATTCAACATTGTGGGAATAATTGTGAGGGAGAGAGGGAGAGAGAGAGAGAGGGAAAGGGAAAGAGAAAAAAAGTCGGCTTCTTTCCATATTGTTAAAAACACAATTGACAAAATTTCTTTTTTTTGACCTTAACTGTGAGAAATAAATATCTTTTTTACTTTTTTTGAATACCTTAAAAACATATAGGAAAAATGAAAAAATGAGGAAAAAAAAATTTTTGCAATTGTACTGAGAACGAAGCACAATGTAATAATAATATAAGCAATTAAACTGGCGCAAAATGGCATTTATTTATAGATATATCTATCACTGTACAGTAATTTCAAGGTCATCAATAGTGAATTGCTAAATTTTAAGATTAAATTTAATTTATAGAATTAATATATATATATATATATATATATATATATAGGATTATCGTCGCTTTGCAATTTTTTAAATTAATTTGCATCAATTATTATATTTAATATTTCATTTTTTCATTTGATCTTTTCAATCTTAAATGTTTTTTCTTTACTTTATTTTTGCATTAGTATTATCTTAATTAAGGTAAATGTCACAATCTTTTCTTTCATTTTCGTTTTTAAATTTTGTAAAATACAAGAAAAGAAATTATTTGTACTAATTTAATTTTGCATATTGCTAAAGTTATTTTATTCAGAAACAAATTTGCATTATTACTTATTGAAAAATTTATCCAAAACACTTATTTTTAACATTGAATGAATGAAATCTTTTTGTTGTTATTAATATATTATTAATAAAGTAAGCCATCTAAAATGAATGCGTTGCTTAAATAATTAATCAAAAGTATCAACTCAATAAGCACTAATTGAAGTTTGTACCTCATTAATTATTAATATTTGAGCCTAAATATAGTTATATTATTTTTTTCTTTTAGTTCCACTTTAACATTTCTATTTTCATTTTCAATATTTCAAATTATTTTTTGAATCTTCTTACGTGAATGCTACATCTAATAAATTATAGAAATACGAATTTTGAAATTATTTAAAAAACAATTAACTTGTTACCCTTTATTTTATCTTCATTAATGTATGTCGAATCAATAAAGTATTATAATACAAGCAGTACCATAAATGTTTGTAATACAATATTGAATTCAATCTATGCTAACTTACTCCATGGAAAAAAAAAATGTTATAATAAAAATCAGAAAGAGTAAAGAGATAAAGAAACAAATAAATAACACTGAAATACGAGAATTTGTTCGACAAAGTGAAGTATAAACTAAAAATTCCAGTAATGTTTGATAATTTATTTAAAAAAAAGAAAAAGTTTTATCATTAATTTATACTATGCAAGAAAAAGAAAATTTTTTTTTTCAGTCAAATTATGAGGTAGGGGAGAAAATTGAAGCAAATGTCGATTCAGTTCCAGTTTTTTGCAAGTTTACAGGTGTTCGATTTAGAGTTCAAAAGTGTGAGGATTTCTTCACTAAAATTTTTCTGATTCCTTTTTTTTTTTGATTTTTTTTTAAATCTTTTTTTGAAACTCTTGATTTCTCTTTGAATTTATCTTTTTTCAGGAAAAATTTAATTTATACATACACATGTCACTGCTAAATTTTACTTTTAAAAATTACTCATTTTCCGACAAAATAGTTAAAATTTTAAAACTGATGCGTAAAAAATAAGAATATGAAGTAGTGTATAAAATTGAATGATTAAAAGAATTTAAAACAAAATCTAACAAAATAATAAATTCGGAATATTTGAGGAAGCATAGATATATAACGTCGATAAGAGCAGACTAGTCATCCATCTGTTCCAAGGTCATTTTTCGGTCATATTTTAAAGCTTTTTACAACACTAAGAAGTTATTATCGAAATTTCTCATAAAAAAGAAAACAAATTTTTCAGAAAAAAAAAGAAAAAAAATTCCTCCATGTAGACACTGAGGATGAAAAATCTAAAAAGAAAGTCAAATCTAAAAGTTAGAAGTAAATTCAATTAAGAACGATCAGTACCGTAATTTCAACGACTTTTTATCTTTCCATGATCAGTTCACATTTGATAGTCCCAAATTCATTTACTAATTTCTTCCTATTTTTTTTTTCTTTAAGAATAAATCATATTGGTAAATGAGAATGTGAACTGAACTAATCTTGGTATATTATAATGAAACCAGTAAATAGTTTCATTCGTTCTTTTCTTGAAACTACATGTCTTTTAAGAATGATATTTCAAGCACTGGAGAAAAAAATGTAAAATGAAGAAAAAAACGACAACACGAATAATGCAATGTTTTAATTTTTATTATCAATTTTTTTTTCTTTGAATTGATATATTAAAGAAAGAACTTTATAGTTTTCATTATTTGCTAACTTTTTTAAGACTTAATCACTTATTTACTTTTTTCTAATTTCTTTTTTCAAAAAATTATGAAGGAAATCTAATTTCTTTCTTTTTTTAAAAACAAGTGAGATAAAACTTAAAAAATTTATAAACTACGAAATATTATCTGTAACTTCAAGGAGAGCATCTCGAATTTTGCTTAATATGGAATTTTATATAATGAGTATATCATTTAAATTAAAAAAAGAAAAACTTTCGTAATTAATGATATCGAAAAAAACAAATGTTTTATAATGAGAGGGCAAACATTTTCATTTTAATATCAAGTATCCTGTGACAATATTATAAAGATTTATTTCAAGCGAAAACATCAAGATGAACTATATCAAAAGAAACCCTACATTAAAAATGCACCGAATTTCTCGTCACAATATTAGCTGTACTATACGAAATACTAGAACTACTCAAAATACTAGGAAGTAAAAAGTCATAAAATTATGTACTACCAGTTTATGAGAAACATATATCAGAGTAATTTATAAGTGCATTTAATGCTCTTAAATCAAACACACTAGCTTATGTACAAATTTTAGCGACTGAGAAAAAAGCAAAGTACAGAATCGCAAATATTTCAAATATTATGCAGATAACAATTATCATCTATCAGTGATTAAATACTGGATAAGTTGAGATCAGTGATCAAAATCACCCGTTCTATCTACGTAATACTACACTCATAAAAAGGTTTTGATGAACTACTGTTTTATGTTTGCTTGGGTGAAAGTTAATTATTTGGTCCAAGAAGTGTGCTATAGACGGCATACCAATGTAATGCTGCACCTAAAATGAAACATTTGTGTTTTTCAAGCAATTAATAAATAATAATCCAAACAGTTAGGCTTCAAATGTTCTAATGACCATCACCTTAACTATATTGTCAAGATATTAATGAAATTCACAGAAATATTTGGGTAATGTTCAGCGATAGTTTACTAGATTAAACAAAAATAAAATCCCATATAAACATTGCAGTTCTCATTCAAATTATTTAATTAGTGCATAATTGCAGATATAAATTAGGATCACAAATGTTATATGAAAAAAGCTATACATAACGAACTTACCAACAACAACATGAAGATGCCAAAGTGTATGCGCAAAAGGTATGATGCCGTCTGATTTAAAAAAAATAACGCCTATCGTGTAAACAATACCACCAGCTAGCATTAACGTTAGATCACTAAGGTCGCACTAAAATTGATTTTTAAAAAAATGACAAACTTTATGAATTCCTTAAAATTTATTGAGCTACTTTTTTTTACACTCCTAAAAAAAGAATGAAACATACCATACTGTATATAGCACTAAAAGGTACGACAGCAAAAGAAATATACAATAAAGTCTCGATCGTTTTGAATCTGAAATTGATCGTCGATAAATAAGGACATGAAGAATGTTACTTCCACTCTAATAGAATTAATTTAAATGAATCCCCATAAAATTTGAAAAATTTGTAAGACATAAATGGAAACTAAATATTGGAAATTTTTGAAGATGTGAGCAGAGAATGTACAAATGAAATGGCCAACTTTGTACAAGTGAAAGTTTAATCTACCTTTCGTGAAAAATATACTGATAGATGGTACCCAAAAAGGCAAACAACCAAACAAGCCATTTGAAATTATTTCCTGGAGATTCATACTGCCTCAACGTAAACCATGGCATGTAGGAAGCAGCAATAAAAAAATAGATGGCGGCACGATCAATTATATGAAGGTAATAACGAAATTTCCTGAATAATTATAGTAAAATTGAAAAAGGAAAGAACTTATCAAAAATAAGTAATTGTTTTCGAAAATAAAATAGATTTTGGACTGTTTTGATAAAACATACTTCTTGTCCGGACGAAAAAGAAGTTCACATGTATGATAAGCTGTTGATGTAGTGAAAAGCACCTTAAAAAATTGAAATCGTATAAAAATTAGAAAAAATAACTTTTATGAAAATGTGAAATGGGACTTAAAACCCATGATTACATCAAATTATAGCTACCAGTATCAGGGTTAGTTGAAATAGATGAATGTTGGAAATTTTTAATATGAATGAATAGATGTCTACAAATATACCGTAATAAAAAAGCAGTAAATTATGGACACGTTTCGCTCTGACTCACGACGTGACGCAGCAATTAAGCACTGTGTTCCATATATACTCGGAAGTATTGCTACCTGAATAATTAAATTCCTAAGAAAATAGCGTAGAAATGAACAAAATCGTTACTTAATTTGAAATTAATAATATAAAAAAACTAAGAAATAAAAACAGTGAAAGGACTTTCAGCTCGATCTTTAGTTATTCCTGTGAATTACTGCCGATATGCGTTTACGCAAGAAACACGTTCTGAGGTGAAGGAAAACAATACTTCAGCAACTCAGCTTCACTTTTCTGGAGAACTGATGTTAAACTACAATAAAAATGCGTAGCAAGAACTTTCGGTGTAATCTGAATTAAGGGTAAAATTTACAGTCAAAATTCAAAATTTAGAAAAGTTAACTTACTCCATGAGAAAGGATATTTGCGACATGTTCATAACGTGTCGGCTCATACGCTTCACCTCGAGCAGCTCTTTTGTTCATATAAGAACTAAAAAAGCATCATTTTGCAATTGCATGAAGTTTTAGAACTAAAAACTCTACCAATCTTTGTGAGGACCTATTAGATCAGCTTTTTGGATATGAAAAAAAAAAAAAAAAAAAAAAAAACAAAAGAAGAAATAATTTGTCAATTTTAAAAGAATTTAGATAAATCACTAAGACTAATACAAATGTAATTACCATTGATGTAATTTTATCTACACCAATAGTATTTTGCAATAACAAATAATTTCGAAAGAATGCTAGAATGATAAAGAAAATCTCAAACTGTTAATGTATAGCTTAATATTGTATCTGCAGTGGACCAAGCAGCTCCAGAAATTTAAACTGTTTTACAAGTCGATTCATTAAAGTTTGTAAAAAAAAATCAAAGAAAAGATTATTGCAAATTACCTGAAAATACAAGTGTTCATAACGTACCAACCGGTTTTTATTTGTAAAGAGTTTGAGAAGCGACAAGGAGTTTAAACCTGTCTGCAAAGTTTATTAAATAACCTCATATTACAAATATATATATATATATACTCATTTTTGTTCTATTTCTAAAATCAATTTCTTAAAACAAATTCAATCCAATTTCATAGAATAAATTTAATTGATAGCTAGATCAGTCCGGATAGCAAGACTCAAAGCTAAAAATTTTTAGCCTCCCTCTCTAGATCTGAACAGGGAAAATGCATGTATCTAAAATTCAAGTCATTGATCTCGAACTGAAACAAAGGCAAAAACATCAGAGCTTTAATCGCGATAATTTATATAAGTACTCACCTCTTCCCTTCTATACCTTCCGGATCTTCTTATTTAAACAACATCACTAACAATTATCAGCCAAAGATAGGACTCCAGCCAAATGATATTTTTCTAACCGGGTTTTAAACTACTACCTAAAATTAAAGTTTTGTGATCACGTTGGTCGTACACTAAGTTACAATAAAAGGAAGCAAAATACTGTAACCAATGAAATACATCATCACATTATTTTGTTTATTAAAACTTCATGGACTTTATTTTGATGAGAAACATTGTATGAGAACGATTATGAATGCACGAATAAATTCATTACTGAGGAAAATGAGAGCTCAGCTCAATTCCCACAAAGAATTTTATATTAAATCTTAAGATTTCATCTCATATACAATTAGTGTCTTTGATAACAAACTTAAGACATGATAAAAACTAAGATCTTATCAAGAGAGTTTAAAACACATGAAGTGGAAGCTACCGCGTGAAATGTAACACTCTTATACCACTCAAAGTCCTCAAGCCAGTTGTTGATCAGAATGGGCAAGAGCATGAATGAATTAACGCTTTGATGGGTTAGTTTTGTGAGAGGCCTTCCTCCTCGAATGCCACTTTTTTTAACAGATGAACACATGTCATGCTAGTTTGTTTATCATCTTTTAGATTGACAAGTTCCAAAGCAATCTGCAGATGTCATGAAAAACATAATTTTCTTGTGCTATTTCTTAAATCACTTCTTCCTTCCTCTTCTTCTATGTTTTCCTCCTCGCTCCAAACTTTATCCTCTTTCTCCCTTCGCCTTTCCAATTAAAAAGTTAAAATTGCCACATAAGCAAAATACGGAAAATACTGGATAGAAAAAATTAATAAAAGCTCAGCGTTATCCAAAATAAACGAATAAAAGTGATAAAGCTATTACATTAAAAAAAAATTTACAACAGTGCAAGAAATACTCGATACATTAAGAATGTGGAAGCGGTGAAATGTTCGCCAGAGTATTTAAATCTTCTTCGAAAGGGTCAGGTCGTGATGCTGATGCTGAGACACTATCTAAAGCAAGAAAAGTGTTAGTAACATGAAAAACTTTACAACAAAGAATTAGCAACTTAATGCGAGATGAATAGCTCAGAAGTGGCACTCTTTTGTCCATATAAAATTAGACAGTTATCACTTAATGAAGGAAATGAAAAATCTTAACACATAAGCAGTAAACAAGCTAACGATAGGAATAGATAACTGACTCTGTCAAGGATTCAAAAACATGCCTCAATATTAAATAAATCAGAGAAAATTAGATCAGTAATAACTCATCAAGTTAGATTTCTGAAAAAAAAAATTCAAAGAACAATTTATAAGATGAAAAAAAGTCTATTACCTAACTTTTCCATTCCACTGTCTCCTGAATGAATTAAGTTTGATTCACTTGCCATGTTGCAAAGATCCGCTTCTGAAGCTACGTCTGATTTTTCTGCGCTCCCTTCATTAGCCAGTGGTGTCCATTCTCGGATACTGGGAAAATTTGGTGAAGCTGAATTAATTGTAGGGACAATACTTCCGTCTGGTCGTAAAGATACAATCCTCAATGAAGGCCTACAAAAACTATTCATAATGTTGCATTCGTTAGCAATGTTTCTTGAGAATTTTTGATTAAAAGATTAGGCTCAGATCAGAAAAAATCATTCAGAAGAAATTTTTATTGCTAAGAAATCCTAATTCTACTTTAGCACAAATTAACCTTTGCAAAACAGTGTCAAAAAATCGCTTTGGTAACTGTCCGGCGCTATTATCAGATGTTGTATTTGAACTTGAACTACCATCCGCCATGTTGCTACTAATTTCTATAATGGTATTGACACCCACTTCAACCTTCTCTACTGATTGATTATCTATTAATACAGGATCCGTGGAAACAGCTGCATCTGTTGTTGGAATTTTTGTTGGAATATACTGCACTGTCACTTTATCCTCATCTGAACGTAAACTGACTGGCATTTCTGATTTTTCCTGAAAATCATATAAAGAAAAAATAGGAATTATTCATTTTATATTTCGAAGGCTTCAGTGCCTGAATCTTCAATACGGTCGCATATGAAATCTTAACTTGAAATTTTGCAGTGATAAAAAATTAATAAGTTTTATTAATTTACCAATAATGTGAAGCACATAGCACAGAGGATACTAACACCATAAAGACCATACAAGAATGTTAGGTTTAACTAGCAGATGGTTTTGAAAGGATAAGCGGACAAAATATATACAGGCATATTTGTCTTTCCCATGCCGATCGAAAAGTTGTATACGTATGCAACGCCCGGTTAATAAAACAAGGATTACAAGAAGCTGAACTGAAGATAGAGTTCAACGCCAAAACTCTGAAGAATTTAAAATGAGTGGATCGGCGAAGTTAAGCACTACAGTTCAATAATTATACAAGTTCAACAACATGAGCACTAATTCATCGAGAGCGACAATTCTAATTAAAAATCGATGGTAGCGTGAAAGCAGAAGCAACAGCAGTGAGGGAATGAAAGAACAATGATAGTTACAAAGGTGAACATTCATAGGACTTTCACAACAAAAAGCAATCAACAAATTAGAAGGATCTCTTCCCCGAAATGGAACAGTTATATTTTTAATGTTATATTTAGAATAAAATAATAACTGAGAGACAAACATAAATAATAAAATCTACTAAAAAAAAAAGAAAAAAAAGTAAGAGTATGAAACCAACATTTGTTAACGTTGAATATATAGTTGCTTCCTTCAATGGAACACTCGGTACGAATTTTTCTTTCAAAACGACAGGAAGTGAAACATCGGCTGTTTTTCTAATTTCTACCAAAACTTCGTCATTCACATTTACACTGCTATTACTTCTCACGTATTGAGATGATCGCTCAGTAACACTGCGCGATGAAGTAGCACTCGACTAAAAAAGTCACAGCGGCTCTTAAAAATTTTGCTGTAAAGAGTGCTTTTTTACAAACGAAAACATCATTGCTTATTATTTTTTGAAATAATGCACTTAGTCTTCCGTTAATCATTGTTAATTCACTGAAGAAAACTTTTTAAAAAAGCACATATACCTTCCTTCCAGGTAATAATTTTTGTTTGTGTTCGCTTTTCTGAATTGTTTGTAATAGCGAACCATTAGATGATAAGGATGAATTACTTGATGTATGTGATGTAGTTGAAGTACTTTTTGAGAAAGAAAAAGAGTTTGAATTTTGTGGATCTTTGGACGATTCTCGACGTCTCCCATTTGTATTGTCCCTAGGAATAAAGAAATTGTTTACAAGAAAACAAAAATCGAACATAGAATATTTCCGCACTGATAACAATTTGCTAACCTTGATGAATGACCGCTCGTAAGATTATCCAAACGCGGAATATCGATAGTTAGAGCTGCTGGATTAACTGGCATTAGAGGAGAAGTTCTAAATTCCTGCCAATGTTTGTGGATATGTTTTCGCGACGAAGCATTATCTTTTTCTAAAAAAGAAAAGATTATCACGAAAACAATAACAGCAAATATTAATTTCAGACCCAAATATTTTTATCCAATGATTCGTTACTACAAATAATTCAGAAAAAACGAACACAACAAATAAAAAATAAAGCATATTTTGTAGAAAATAAAAAACGACCTAGTAAAACATACGTAGAAATACAGGTATAAAAAATATACGCGTAAAAAAAATTTTTTTTTCTTGCTACTAACGCTTTGGATTTTGACATAAATTACGAAAGCTATCATACAATTCCAATGTCTCATTCTTCATCAGGAATAAAATTCCATCAATGTTGCAGAATGAGAATGAGGATTAATGAAAATAGGATATTATGACAAAATTTTTTGAACGGAATATAGCAAATTTTGGAATTGTGAATGATTTCAAAATCACGGCTTCACTAAATTCAACCTCTAATGACCATTTTTAAATAAACAACGCTTAATGTAAATAGGAAAGATCTTTATCTTCAGGTTATTGAGGACAACATAGCTTAAAGTTTAGCTTTATCAACTTATATACAGAAATAAAATATACCAAAACGTTGCACAATATCTTTCTCTGATTCATCGTTATGTTCGCTCAAAAATCTCAACACAGATTCGGACGATGGTGGTTCGTTTGAGGGTGACAATATGCTGTGCTGAAATATATAAACTAGCTAAAAAGCGTTATCGCTGTTTAAAGCATGATTAACATAACCACTAACATGAAATTTTGTTAAACATTTTTTTTGCCTAAAACATTGGCATGAAAAATTTCCCAAGTCACTACTCTTCTGTCCTCGTATTGCATAATTCCAAATACATCAGATTAAATAAATAAATAATGCCTGAAAACAAAATAACTAAAAAAATAATAAAATAGAAAAAAAAATAATAAAATAATTTCTTGAAATAACTACAAATAATGCATTCTGCCGAAATCAGAAAAGAAAAGTCTTCATTATTCACCTGCAAATGTCCATATATACTTTCAAGACGAGCTATAATGAGGCGCTGAATTGGTTCAACGAAATTGCTGAAACTTTTCCTGAGAAAATGATAACTGTTAGCTAAAACTCTTGTTGACTATCGCTAGCATAAATTAGTATGATCAAACATGAAAGATTAAACTTAATTGAAAATCCAATCTTTTGTAAACGACTTACTCAAATTTAGCATTTACGATACTTTCAACCGTTCGTTCCGGGTTGGCACAAAAGTCTGCAACTGCTTGACGTACTGCAAGCCGGATGTTTGATATTGTTACTTCTGAACATACATTCGCTTTTGGCATTTCTGTTTTCCTGTACATAAATAATATTTTTAAAACAAATTTCAATTTTCCACACTCAAGTAGGAGAAATCTTACTAACAAAACCATTAGAAAAAATCAATTTTTTATCTTTTTGAAGTGGTAACACATTTCTATCTCTAGCAGTGGTGCGCTGTAAAACACCGATAACGCTTTCGCTACAATTATGCATAGTTTACAATAAATTTTTCATTTAACAAACATAATTCACAGCTTTTCTCTGTAACTACTTCATTGTTTAGTGGGATCAACGAATTTTTAAATACTTGAAAGAAATAAATAATTCAGTGCATATATAAACAACATTTACTGAAAGTTTACAGCAGAAAATACTTACAGAAACCAGGAGTAAGCATGGACTAACAGTAATATTGATTGAATAGACTACACTTTTAATACTGATAGTGGTGCTACGGCACAGCAGTAATTCTATAATCTTAACCGAATATGAATAATATAGTTTGTTCACTTGTGGAACCAAATAAGGATAATTTATCAATTGAGTTCAAAAGTAATGAGAAGCACACTGAACAAATTTTCAGGTTTGTAACTAATAATATACCAAAGAAATACCCAACTGAAGAGGTTCAAGCGTTAAATTCCAACCTTCAGATAATCAGTTTCAGATGTAACAAAATGATAAGCAATGTATTAGCCCATCACAAATATTTCCAACTTTTACATCGTTACTGTTCTAAGTTAATCTGAAACTAGAATTTATGAATTTTGATAAATGGCAAACACAATTTATCATGAAATCCATGACTGCAGTTAAATGTTGTTGAAGTGTAACGCAGAATCTATATTGCACTTTCAGACTTTTCACAAACTGATCATTCTGTAATTACCCATTGGAATAACATATCAAAAGTAGCGACCGATCAGATGCAAGATTTCTATAGAATGTTTATTATATTGCATTATAATTCATACTTTCATAACTTCATGTTTTCAACTGATTTAAACGTTGCTCCTTCTTATAGCACTAATTTATAGCATTAATCGATAATTCAACTTTCAGTATAAAATCTTTTTAATGTTTAATACCCATAAAGCTTCCGAAATCATCATTTTGTCATTAACAATTTACGTAATTGAATGCTTGCGTCACATCACTAATTAAGATGAATGTGTATTTCACGTCATCGCATACGTAGTGATTAAATATCATCCACACTTATACTGATAAATAAGTGATAGACAGAAACGAAAGAAGCAGACAGACATGACACTGACCGTATAGATAAGACATTCAGGACGTTATTCTTTCATTTTCCTGGCTGAGTTACACATGCAAATAAAAAAATTGGACAAACATGAATAAGAGTGGCAGACATGAATAGGAGTGGACACATAGATATGAACGAACAGACGTGGATGAACGTGGATAGAAGTAGACGGACGTGGATATAAATAGACAAATCTCAACAGAAATGAGCAAACATGGATATGGATGGAAGACGTGGATATGGGTGGACATGGAGAGACGTAACACCCACCTGTCCCAAATATTGAGCTTGTCATAATTCAAAATATTGGTAGATCGCCAACTACCGTAATGCATTGCAATAAACATTTTAGTGTTGACTGAGAATCAATGCGATGATGCCGAGTAGCATCTCCAGAGGCTATCTTCCAATTTACGCATGGACTTAGTTTTTGTGCGGATGCGAGAATGGCACGTGTGATTCTAAGAGTGCGTACTAAATTCCCGTGGGTTCGCGATGAATTCTGTGAATTCACACTGTGATGCTCACCGAGTTATGTTAATTTCTAAAAATTCATCAATTTTTGTTAGCCATTTATAGTTATGGGTTTATTGATTGACTTTACACTACATTTTGTACCAAAGTTGTTTATCGTTTATGTGAAATCATACTGTCATTAAGAAATTTCCGAAATTTCTTTTTACTTCTTTCGGTGAAAATTGTAGAAAATGCGCCATACTTTCATATTCGGGCTTCTAGTTCATAGAAAAATTTCATAACAGCTTGAAATTTGATCTTGATGATAATATAGAAGTTTGGTTTTTGTCAAAAATGACTCTGATTGGTTAGTAGAAAAGATTTAGTGTACACAAAAGAGAGGGAATGACGGAAAAAAGATATAATCAATTGTAGAGTTATGGTACAAAATCATTTTAATTATTTATTCCGGAAAGTTATTTGGTAGGATTGGTCAAAAAGTTTGCGATCGCTCGTTTCATCTTTTCATGGCTTCCTTTACATGTCCAGTAAAAGAGTAAGGAAAACGGAAGGGAATAGAAAACGATAAACGGAAAGAAATCGGATTTGGATGTGATATCAGCAATTAACAGAATTCTTTCTTGAGATAACTATTTAGATTTGTTCTTTTACATTAAGCAATGAGGATAATGTGGTAATTTGGAAAGTTCGCAAAAAGTTCACAAATAACCAGTTTAGGCGCTTCTGTCAGTTAAATCAAGGTACTTCACGCCGACTGAAAAAAGAAAGTTTGTGTGATTAAGGTCAGTGAATTTTATAGGATAAAAGATCAAAAAAAAAACGGCATTCGAAGTAATAAAATCTAACTAAATTGAAGGGTTGCCTCTATTTCTTTTTTTCTGTCTGTGAATACTGCGAGATAAATATAAAATTTAGTTACAGTTACTTTTACCGAAAGCTGTGCCAACAAGGCAAGGACATTATTAGAGGTGCACTGAATTACTTCGTTTGTTTGAACCGCACAGTCAGATATGAGAGAAAAAGACAAGAAGGAAAATAATATCTGTTGAGATTCTCATAGTATTTCGAGCAAGATTTTAATTTTTGTCCTTCACAAATTTCTAGAGCATTTTTCGCAATTGAAAAATCGCTCGTTCATCTGCGCTTCTATAACTCATGTAAATATTTTTTGTTTGAAACCATGAAGAATGATTATTTATGAAATTTCAGCTATGGCCGCAATTGCACCTGCAGTACAAAATCCTAATTCAAGTTCTTTTCCAAATAGTGAAAGGTTAAAACTTTTCCATTTATCTACTTCAGTAAATTTGATTTTTTGATGCAATGGAATTAATCATATTTTAAAAGATGTTTAAGACTTGACAAATGAACTATGAAATGAATTCCAATTTTACAGAATTTAGAAAATATTAGACACCATTTGCATTTTATACCGATAATTATAAATTCGAAAGTAAATTTAGCTCAAATTGAAATGATTTTCAAACACAAATAGGATAGGCACTTGTAGTACAGAATAAAGTGATTCTCATTTTATATGCATTTGTCATTCTTGTAGATATCCTTTCGTTATCATGTAGTGTTTTTTATCTTTTTCTTCTTGCAGAACGTGTGCTGGTGTGTTGAATGAAGTGAAAAAGGAAGATATGTCTAATGACGAAGATATTCCACTGTCGCAGAAGGCACGAATGGTTATAGATGACGATGATATACCGCTTGCCAAAAAGTTGAAAACAATGAAAGATCCACCTGATGATGATGATGTACCATTGTCAGAAAAGGCTAAGGTTTTATTTTTCAAAATGTTTATTTTTCATTCCTTCAATGTAATCAAATATTTTCTCATTATCGTATATTCTTTTTGTGATGGAAGCAAGTAAATATTTTTTATCGTTGGTTGCATAACTTTATGTCTGTTTTCCTTTTTGGGAATGCATTTGAATTGAAAAGATATGTGGAAATGTATGCTCTATATTATGATAATTGCCAATTTCCAGCCACAGAAAAGATTATCCGAGGTGATGGGTACTGCATCGAGTAGTCGAATTAAAAAGCCATTGTCATCATCCGCCCTTTCGTCGACAAAAAAAATGCTTAAAACAGAACTGGAAAGTGATGATGATGTACCATTGAGCGTGCGAGCTGCTACATTGACCAAAAAAAGGAAAAAAAGTGAATCATATGATGAAGATTATAAACTGGAGGTCAGTTGCAATCCTAAAATTTTCCATATATTCATATACATTAAATGCTATAAATTTGTTCAAAGTTGTTCATCCATTTAGTTACAGAAGAAAAAAGAAAAACGGAAAAATTCAAGTGAAAGAAAAAAAGCTTCAACTTCGAATTCTGAGAAAATCCATATAAAGAATGAAAAAGCCAATGGCATTGCATCGAATAAACGGAAAAGACGGGAGGAAGACGAGGAGGAAGTTTGGAAATGGTTCTTTTTTTAACTATTTGAATTAAAACCAGATTTGTTATAAATGTTGCAATTTTATCAATGATAAAATAATGCCGCGCTTGAAAAACTGGCTTTTAACATTTGCTTTCCAGGTGGGAAGAGGAAAAGAAACCGAGTGGCATCAAGTGGTATAGTTTGTCCCATAAAGGACCCATTTTTGCCCCGCCCTATGTATCACTTCCTGAATCGATTCACTTCAAATACGATGGGAAGGTAAGCAAAAGTCGTCTGCTACTTGGTTTGTTGAATAGTGATGGCACGCTGATGTTCTATAGGTAACTTTTACAGGTGATGAAATTGGCACCACTGACGGAGGAAGTTGCGTCTTTTTACGCTAAGATATTGGAACATGAGTACACAACAAAGGATATTTTTAATAAAAATTTCTTTACGGACTGGAGGAAGGTTTGCACTTTTGTTATTTGATGGATTTACTACTTTGACAGATATTCTCAAATCACATTTTGAGTCTTTTAGGTAATGACTCCTGCAGAACGCGAAAAGATTACGGATTTGACGAAATGTGATTTCCGAGAAATGCATGACCATTACATAAAATTAAGGGAAGAGCGAAGATCTTTAAGTAAGGAAGAGAAGCAAAAACTTAAGGAGGTTCGGTTTGAAAAAATGTGATAAATGATTGCCAAGTCGGAGAAATGGTATTATTATTTTTATTTATTTTTAGATTAAGCAAGAGGAAGCTAAAATTTATGGTGTTGCTTACATTGATGGACATAAACAGAAGATAGGAAACTTTCGAATTGAACCGCCAGACTTGTTTCGCGGACGTGGTGGTCATCCCAAAATGGGTCGTTTAAAGAAACGAGTCAATCCAGAAGATGTGATTATTAATTGTTCAAAGTAACTTTTTCTTTTGAATTCTGCGAAATTCATCGGTGTCTTTTTCTTTTATATGTATTTTGTATTTACACTAGTTATGATTAAATATAACTTCGTTAAAGCTTATTTGCTCTATATTCATATGTTATGTTACAGGGATTCAGAAATACCAAAACCTCCGGAAGGTCATCGTTGGAAAGAGGTGCGTCATGATAATACAGTGACATGGCTGTGTTCATGGACCGATAATATCTTAGGTTCCATCAAATATATTATGCTAAATCCATCGTCGAAGATTAAGGTAATCTTTGATGAACTTACTGGAAATTTATTTAATACTTTGTAGGAAACTTTTGCCAATAAGTTAGATATAACAGTTTATTTTTCGTGAACAATTTGAAACACTTTACAAAAATCGATATTCAATTTCCAGGGTGAGAAAGACTACGAAAAATTTGAAACAGCAAGGCGATTAAAGGATATTGTTGGAAGTATCAGGGAAAATTATACAAAAGACTTGAAAAGCAAGGAGATGCGTGTACGACAACGAGCAGTGGCACTTTATTTCATTGATAAAGTGTGTAATTCTTTCAATTTCCATATTCATAATTCAATATGCTTTTTGTTCCTTCTTGTAAATACAAGTTTTAGTTAGCGCTTCGTGCGGGTAATGAGAAAGATGTGGATGAAGCGGCAGATACTGTTGGTTGTTGCTCATTGCGTTGTGAACACATTCAACTTCATGAGAAATTGGATGATAATGAGTAAGTTATCAGCTATCCTTGACATAGTGTTTTAGAAAAAAGTGCGAAGGTTTTGTGGATCAAAATGTGACTTATGATGGTGCTTGCTGCGTTCAATTGAAATTTGTAGAAGATTATTTGCAGTTACGTGGTTGAATTTGACTTTCTTGGTAAAGACAGTATTCGGTATTACAACAAAGTTCCTGTGGAGAAGCGTGTTTTTAAAAATCTGAAACTTTTTATGGAAAATAAAAGTGGTAGCGATGATCTTTTCGATCGCCTTGATGTAAGTTTCCTCGAAAATAAAGTGACATGTTTTTTTTTTTTTTTTCATTTTATTGCCATAATCTCAAATTTTACTGAGCACTTCTGAACTATTTTCGATAGTTTAGCGATAGTTTAGTTTCATCTATCTCCTCAACCAGGATAATCCGCTGCTGCTTAGTTGCTTATTATTATCAGGAATATATAAATTTTTAACTGGCTGTCATTTTGCTTAAATAGGATTAGAGCGGTAATTACGTAATTCAGTTCGATTTCATCGTTCATGTTGCAGACTGCATCGCTAAATAAATATTTACAAAGCTTGATGCCAGGATTGACTGCCAAAGTTTTTCGTACATATAACGCATCGATTACACTACAACAGCAACTCGACAAATTGACCAAAGGTCAATTGTTTTTCAAAGTGAACATTGACAAATAATATGTAGGAAATTGTTTTTCGTAAAAAAAACAATCTGATTTTGTTTTCTTCTTATAATGCTTTTTTGACTCCAAGCAGCTTGAATGACTTTTTTTTCTTGAGTTGAATATGGGGAGCTTATTTAATCGTTCACAAAATGATTGCATCTTGTTTTAATAAATTGCATTTTGAGATGATTCAACGGCGCCTGAACTACTACTTTGTTATAACAGAGCGAATCGTCAAGTTGCAATTTTATGTAATCACCAACGTGCTGTGCCAAAAAGTCATGAAAAAAGCATGGAAAATTTGAAAGCAAAAATAAAGGCAAAGAAAACGGAGCTGAAAGAAGCTAAGGTTAAATTTCTCATGGATTTCATTGTGAATTTACCTCAGAATTTATTTTTTAATAAATTTTATTATTCTGTTCTTGGATATTCATTTTTAGGAAGAGCTAGAAAAGGCACATTCTGATACAGCTAAACAACGTGCAACCAAACGTGTCGATCGAGTCAAAGAGCAGTTGAGGAAATTGAAAATCCAGCGTACCGATAAGGTAACTTCTCGGATAAACAATTTGCCTACTGAGTCATATAAGGTGGTAATATTGAGCAGACATGAAGGCGTTATATCTGATTTGTTCAAAGATAACTGGGATTTTTCTGAACACGATTGGAATTCTTGCAATTTCAGGATGAAAATAAGCAAATTGCTCTTTCGACATCGAAACTGAATTATTTGGACCCGCGGATATCAGTTGCCTGGTGTAAAAAATATCAAGTACCAATTGAAAAAATTTTCAACAAGACACAGCGTGAAAAATTTCGTTGGGCAATTGATATGGCCGACGAAAATTATGTTTTCTAATTCCATTCCCGTTCTTGTCATTAAGGCTTTATGATTTTGCCAAAATTATGCGGAAATTTAAATTGTTTCGGGACAAATTTGATCTCAGAGAAGATGTTTTTGATGCAGTTTAATATATTTTATTTGCAGCTTGCAGCTTGTTTTAAAATTTATGGGATATTTAGAGCACAAAAAAAATATTTGCATAGGTTATTTGCTGTAGTTTTCCCAGGAAATCTGAAAATAATTTTGCATCTGATATGAATATTTGAGTGGTTTTCGTTCCTGTTTTTAGAGAAATTCTTTTGTTTATCTGTCGTTGATTTAAATTAATTGAATATTCTAATTTTAAATCCAGCTGACGTTGTTTAATCCATATAATTCTGAACATATAAATTCTGATTTTTTTGTGATTGATTACTACTGGAGAATTCTTCTTAAATAGAATATTAATTTAATTTTTTAGGAAGAAGTAATGAACTTAGCAATTTTGTTATGAACTTTATTGTGAATTAGTAAAAATTTGGATTTTTTTTTAAAAAAAAACTTCGATTGGTTTTAAATTAAAATCCCATGTCTTTGACCCGAGAATTCGCGTGATATTTGTTCCTGAATAGGTTTTTCACTTGTTTCATGCTGTAATTTTTGTGGAAAGATTCAGAGAATGCTGTGATTTTATTCATATGCATTTGAATTCAGCCACCAATAAGTTAGTTGTTTGCGACAAAATCCAGAATCTTTTGGATTCATTTGAATTTTTTTTGTTGAATTTTTTGTTGAACATCTAGAGATTTGTCCAAGGCTAGAGTTAATTTAATTCAAGAGAAACATAAAATTAACGAAGAGCTATCGAGATTATGCGATGAAATTCATTTGAGCTTTCAAAAACTCGTTGATTTCTTTTATTTTAATTTCCTCTCTGATGTTACCATCATTGTTTAACAAAGACAAAAAGAAAGAGATTCACATTTTGTTTATTTTTCTTAATATCCTTATGTTTTTGTGTTTAGTTTTCCCTCAAGTTTGTCTGTCTGTGGTGTGTTTTATTGTGATTGTTTGCACACTAAAATGTGCTTAATTGGGTTGTTTCCTTTAATTAATTAATGTGTGTCTATTTAATGAACCATGTCAGTTCCATTGTTTGCTTTGTATTCAGCTGGACTACTAGACTTTCCTCATCTTCAGTAAGACTGCCGCATTTTCGTTCCATTTCCAGCTAGCAGGTTAATAGTCTTTCGAAATTAAATTTAAACTTTAATTTGTAGCACCTGTTATTCTTTTAGTGAAATATTTATGTATTTTTTACTAAATTTACTGTTTCTATCGATTCCTACATCTATTTCACGGATTATTTAATTTATATCTTTACATATTCTGTTGTATTCTTTTTATATTTTGTAGTTTATTTCACTATCTTTGATATCAATAAAGTTCCAAGTGAAAACGATATTAGCGTTTTTGTCCAATTTCACTGTTTGATTTTCTTCATCCGGAATTTACTGTTTGTCTCCGCAATAATTCTTTTATTGCTGAAGTGGAATTCCATTGGGCTGATAGATGAACTAGCCAATTTTTTTTATAATTTACTGGGTATTAATTACTATTCGAATATTTCGGTAATAAATTTTCTGGTCATTGCGATTATCAGTCAGGAGAAGAAGTAAAAATCAATGATGGAAAGTATTATAACGATATATTGTAAATAATAATTCAATATGGTAGTGACAGGAGTAAGTTGTCGAATTGGATCCAGAATACGGTCTTCATAATCGGTATTCCGCATATCAATACCGGATAATGGTAAGGTACCACGGCGAAGAAAATATGGAAGTTTGGTGGCAATTTTAGATATGACAAATTCATTATTTGTTGTCAAAAAATTGAAATCTTCGGTGTCATTGATAAATATATCTCTCTTCCTCTTTTTATTACTATAAAATTTCTTCAGCATTTTGTATTTTCCATATTTATTGCACTGCCAATGAAAGCATAAATGATTTGGTGGATTTCTCTTGACGCAGTATTTTATCAGTTTACTGCAACTACTGATAACTTCAATTGATAAACTTTTAAACAAATAGTAATTTTGTACATTTATTTAACCGAAAGAATTACTAGCTAAGAAGTAAGCCATAAAATTAATTGAGAATTTGTCACATTTAGGATATGCAGTATTTGTCATCATCTTTCATTGTTTTTTCCTACGGTCCTTTTTTCAGTTATTTTTTCTTAATTTTAAAAAATTTATTAGCAATGTATTAAATTTTCAATTAATAAAAAAACAAAAAGAAAGTCAATTTTTTTTTTTTTGCACCAGAAAAGGCATAGGGTATAAAAATTTGATAAAATAAAGTATGGAAATGACTTTGAAATAGCAACTGAGGAAAGTTTACTTGAAACAAGAAGTATTATTGAAATTAGAAGCATTGTTATAAGCGCAACCATATAAGAATAAATATTGAATTTTTTGGAATCCTATCATTTTCTTCTGAAACGAATTGTTATATTAATTCAGAAACTTGGAAAATATTTGGTGCTAATTAACAAGGATTTAGCTTAGAGAATTACTTTTTTCAATTAACAAGAATTTTATCAAATTAAACATAAGTATGAGGAAATCTTTGAATTATTTTAACAAATTGAAATTGAAATTATCTGATCTAGTATGGTAGAGAATAGCAATCAGTTATTCTATATATATTTTACATTAAATTTTTGCAAAAATGCTACTGTTTTTCCTCATTTATCAATGGACTAACTAAATTTAATTAAGTAATTTAATTTATTTAAACAAAACACGCCGTATTGGAATAATTCATATTGTATTTGCTGTTGCAATGTTGAAGAATATGAATAAGGCTTTTACTGAAAAAGTTGAAGTCTTCTCTTTTGACTACCTAAAATTTTTAAATTTCATTACTTACAAAGAGTTTTACGTCATACACTGTTTCTCTTTGTTATATGTAGCAAACACGCATTAATCAAATATCTTAAAAGTATCGGTCTATTTTATAACAAAGTTGAACTGATAACAAATATTTTCATAAATATTATTTTCAGGCCTATTTCTCAAATAAATCCTTTTCTATAAGACATCATAATATTATATATGCAGTTCATCTACCTATAACTGCAGTACATTTTAATTTCGCTTATTTGACAGTTAATCATTTTTTAACAAATTTAATGAAGCATAGAATGGAAGATGATTTGCATAAAATTTCCTTATATAATCGATATCACAAATAAATTTAAAGATGATTAATTAATTGTCAAATAAAAAACAATTCGAAATGTGCTACTACAATAAGGACATAATATAACAATGTTTCACTAGAAAAAATATTCTTTTAAAAAACAAGCCTGAAAACGGTATTCAACGTAATTTAATTACAATATCATTGCAGAAAACAATAATAGTTTTAAAATAGAAATAAAATTTACTTTGTTAGCTAAACATGGAATAATTGCATGTGTATAATTGAAGTAAAATTCATCAATTATCCTTGAATTTATACGCTTAACATCTAATAAGATATTAGCTGTTTGTGCACATTCTGCTAACCTATCGTAGCACCGTTTATCATTAAACTTAAGAGCTGAAAAAATTGGTGAAATAAGCAATGGAAAAAATGTTAGCAAAATAATTAGCATTAATTTGTTAGCAGACTGATGCTAAACCTTCTTCTCAAAACTTAAAATAATTGCAACTAACACCTTTATAGCATTTTCTTACAATTTTCGACATTTGCATAAAAATTCGTTTTCTAAAAAAGAATTAAAAGTTTTGTTTTTTGTTTATTTAAATGTACAAACATGTGAAATGGAAAAATTGTTTTGAAAATGTTAGCTAATTACAAATTTATAAAACATATTGTCAATTAGTAAATTCATTTCATTTCAGTATTAAAAATTCCCTCATTGTGGTATTATTTGTCAAAATTTTTTTTAGCCAAAAAGTTTCAGTGATACGATATTGGGACACATACAAAACATAAAATGGAAGGGAATGGAATCTGTTTCCATTAATGATTGAAATTACTGGGATTACTTACCTACGATATAAATAAATGCTTCACAATCCCTTTTTTTATCATTTTTAATTTGACTTTTAAAGAAGTTGTTAAGTTTTTTAGTACGTAGAATAATCTAAGCTAATGATAGCTATGATATGATTGATATCATAGCTATAGTTATGACAAGCTCTTATTATTCTTATCACATCGTTGGGAATTGGTCGAATTTATTAAGTAACTCTTCAATTAGCTTTGTTTAATTGGTGAAATTTTATAATGATTTATTTAACAAAGAGACTGATATTCAGTTCATTGATTCAATTCATTCAATTCAAAATGAAATATTTTGTGATCGATACAAATGCAATTAAGTAAACGGCAAATTTCCGTTTCATTATTTGACTGTTTCCGTTTGGAATGACAGAATTGTTTGTAATCTGAACTCTGTTACTCTTCCATTTCCCAGTTTTATGATCACCATCATAACTTTTTTCTTAAAATTTAGAGAGTAATTAATTTCATTGTACCGATTAGTAACTAGTATCAAACTTATCTATTTGTAATGAAAATGCTATTTCGAATTGAACTTTGTCAATTTCTTTCTTACTGGCTTCATTGTAATCTTCGTCGTCTTTATCTTCTTCGTCCTCTTTTGGAAGTATTAAATTGGATCGTTTAAGTGTCAGAAAATCTTGACTTTTACAAGGCCAGTAGTAACATTTACGAGTTGTTGGAATTTTTTCTACACAATTTTGAACCAGTTTACTAGAAATTTACAAATATTTAAATAAATAATTTCATTTTCATGTATGTGATTTCATGTATGTGATTAATTCAGAATTTCCAAATCTTTTTGTGTAATTTTACGCGAAATTTGCTGTCTTAATGCTAATTTTATAAAAACTGCTTAAAGTTGCTTGAAAAAAAAAAAGACGAGAACTGAAGATATAAACGTTTTACATAAAGCAATTGCTTTGCGACATATCTGCCATACTATTATAAATGCAGCTGTATAGGTATAAACGTAGAATTTTAACTGTGTTCATCATAATTCCCTAAAAATGCTCCCGCGTAACAATTTCGAAATACCAATATATCATATTAAAATTTCATTTCAATCTCATACCGAATCATTTTGTCTCGACAGATCATTTTCTACGCATTTCCGGAAAACCAGATACCTTTCACGATAGGTAACACCCGGCTTCTCATTCATCTGGAAAAATGAGTGACACAATAATGTCAGAACTAAGTTACATATCATATCTAACATATTATAATTTTGTTTCTCTTTCCCTCCTTTCTAACCGTGTTCATCATAATTCCCTAAAAATGCTCCCACGTAACAATTTCGAAATACCAATATATCTTATTAAAATTTCATTTCAATTTCATACCGATTTCTTTAAATAGTACAAATATTTAAGTCTTAGAACAGTTTTACTTGTGGGTATCTAAACAAAAAATAAAAGAAACAGACCAATTGATTAGCTATTATTATCATCACTAGGCGAGAACTATCGTTGATCATGAAATTAAAGTACAAAATAATTTTCTAAATTCGACAGAAATTAATCGCTGAATGGAAAAGAATTTGTATAACTTACTCTTTTTGCTAAACATGGAATAATTAATTGTGTATAAGTTTCACAAAAATGATTGATATTACTAGAATTAATCATATTGATATCGAGCAAATTACTATTACCACTGATGCATTGTTTTAATACATCGTAGCATTGCCATTCTTGTGCATGAATATCATTAATAAATAAAATGTCAAGTAAAAATGTTAAAAGAAAAGGTAACATAGCAAATGTTTAAAACAATAGGAAATGATTAATCTGAAATGAATCAACCGCTTATATACACATGTAATTAAAATATGTATTGATTATCACCAAAAGATAGATCATTATCAAAGTAACTCTCTTATTTTTAATTATTCATCCTTTCTCTTTTCTTAAAAAAATAAGAAACAAAAGTGACAAATAAGCAAAATTCAAAAAAAAAAGTCATTTATTCATCATAAAGGACATCAGTGGTAGTAGATGGGTACAAAATTTTTAATGCACAATAACACAAGGTGATCAACAATATGAAAGAGAAATGTTCAATTATTTGCATCCATGAAGAGTAAAAAAGAAAAAAAAAACAAGATGAGAAGAAAACACAATTGATAAGACAATTATAATTCAAATTTAG
Organism: Brugia malayi; assembly: GCF_000002995.4. Lineage (NCBI taxonomy): Eukaryota > Metazoa > Nematoda > Chromadorea > Rhabditida > Onchocercidae > Brugia > Brugia malayi. The sequence goes on from NW_025062477.1 coordinate 6,063,738, forward strand.
GATGAGTCTTCTTTTTCATAGAACTTCCAACCTATGAAACCATTTCATGGAATGAATACTTCACAACTTTACAACATTTAGTAAAATTAAAGTAGTGCGGAGATACCTAAACTGAAGTCCTTCACATAAGTGCATATAATAAGTTTGAAACTTCAATATCATATAACAAAGCCAAATAAATAACTGAAGTATCAAACAATTCAATACGCTTTTAACATGCGTGCTTTAATATTTAATGTAATGAATGAGACAAGCAAATTCTGAAAAGTATGAAAAAAAAAAAAACAGCCAAGGACAGCAAATGCCTACATAATAAAATTTTTTGATATTTTAAATGAAGAAGAGATGGTAATTCAATCAGAATCTAGAAAATCTGGAAAAATAAAAGCATTCGATTACATAAAGCAACAAAGTTTTGATTTCTTAGCCAGTCAATACGTTTAAGCAAAATTTAGTACTAAGAATATGGTGAGATATAAAATGCAAAATGCACAGTACATATCTTAGAAGAAAAAAAAAAATAATAACAGGACACGATAAACACGATGTATTTGAACTTAAGAAAAAATAGGAAAAGTTCAACTTCTATTTGTTAATCTCTTCAATTTCTACACCACTTAGTAATATGGCATCGGCAATCTCTACTATGTTTTTACTATTTGATATGATATTGTTTTTGACCTTTACATAAACTATGTAACAAAACTGGTTATAAAAGTTATTTGCTGCTAAATGCAAAAAAAAAAAAAATAGAACAAGGAAGAGACATGAACATTATGTACACCACTGTTATTTCTTCCTCAGATTTCAATTTATATTTAGATTTGCAAGATTTTAGTTCTACTTCAGTCGAATTTAACAATATGTTAGTAACAACGAAAAATCTCAACAACAAGGTTTTATGTGAATCAGAAAAAGTGGTTCACATTTTAATAAATCCTAGAGAAAATTTTTGAAAAAAAAAATAATATATAAAACAATAAGGCGCAGTTTCACGTCCTTATATGATAAAGCATCGGACAAGAAACGACGAGAATTCGATAAGTTTTTAGGTGATTTCTAAAGTAAAAAAAATTATCTGCATTGAAAAGGGCGCTGAAAAGAAAGGAAATGATTGTAAAACTGTTATAAGAAAATCAACTTGTTAACGGTCAAAATTATTTTTAGTAATTCAACACTATGGTAAAATGGATCATAACAAATTAATAAAGCGTAACCATTCATGGAGTGCTGCTATACGTTGGGATTAACACATATCCATTTAATAAAACACACCGAGAACTGAGATCGTCATCGACCAGCTTGCTGAAGGATTTCTGAGAAATTAATGGAAAGTTGAAGATAGCACTCATGTAACAACCAATTCAACAATACACAATCATTCATGTAGTTGCACTGAATTCATGTTGAAGCGCTTGCAAATCATCAATCATTGTGTCTAGATTTTCCATTTGCGCATTCAGTTCCTCTGTGGAAGCTGAAGCCTGAAACATGAAAACACTTTAAAGGAAGAGAAAAAATGTGGTTATTGTGAAATTAATCATCCTAGAATTTCATTAATCGGTGAAACATCTCTTGGATGCAATATTTACAAGCACATCAGTGAAAATAAGCAAAAGAAGAACCTGTAATGGTTGCGCTTCAATAACATTTTCACGTTGCAATGCAGCTTTCTCCGGCATCACACAAGATGCATATGGTGAGTAAATATTATTGACGTTAACACGTGGTTGTGCAGTTGCACGTCCCACAGGAACATGAGATGACTTCTGACCAATAACAACACCAGCAGGCTTTCCGTTCCTATTATTTGGAGATGCAACAACTAGCGGTCTAACTACATGCGCCATTCGCTCACCTGATCCTAGAAATATTCATTAATAGATAGTGCTTCTGATGCTCAATGTGAAATATGGAACAGGCATTAAGTAGTAAACAGTTTTTTAACTTAAACAAAATATACTATACTATTAAAAGAAACACGAATAATTAATGATCAGTTTTTTTTCTTTAAACAAAAGTTAACATGCCTGATGAGGGAGTGATTGGTGGTGGTGCTCCAGCAAGTTGTGTAAATGATTTTAACGGATTTGAATTGACAGAATTTCTGCGCAACGTCCGATAACCATCGTTGTTGAGCAATTGAGTGGGTGGAGCAACGGGCGGTCCTTGATTAGGTAATTGGGGCGGAGGTGGGGTCGATATGTGAAGTGCCTGAGACGAACTGTACGTCGAGCTATGGTCAGAAAAATCGATTTTAGCTACCTGGAGAAAATCAACATTCGACAATTTTTAACTCCTTTGATTTAAATTAATATCTACTGTTTATGTGAATCCATACTAAATAATACTACACCGTATAAACCGACTTTGTATATTAAACATTTCTTTTGTTTTTAATTAACCTCAAATATGTTTTTTAATTAACTTCAAATATATGACTTCAAATGTGCGTTAATATAAATATAACTGCAAATATTTTAAATATGTAAAAACTTCATTAAGTATTAAATTCTTCGACATTTTTTTAGATGATTTTCCTTTCAAAAATAATCGTTGTTACTTACTGCTTTTATTCAAAAATATCTCCCAAAATTGTTTACATTTTCCCTAAACATGAACTAAAGAAACACCTGATGTCGGCCTGTATTTGTATAAACAATTTGAGGCGTTCTTTGTCGTCCTTCAAGGCTAGTCGATGATTGATGATAACTCCGTGTTAAAGTACCATTACCTGAATTTATGTTTGTTGAGGTATTAGGAAGAAATGCGAAATTTTTAAGGTGGAGCTATGAAATATCAAAATTTATTTTTCTCATGAAAATGTGCGGTATATTGACGAGAAGTGATTACAAATATGCCTGGAAACAGAATTACTGGCATAATTTCTAGCTGTTTCTGAATATCTACAGTATCCATATGAAAAAGTAAGAAATAAAACAAATACCGTGCGAATGCGAAACCCCTTTTTTAAAAAGCTTTTAAACAGCAGGGTAGCATTAAAGAATCTAGCAAATTATCTACAAAACAGGATTTAACAGAAAAATTCCTAAAACTCAATTTTCGTAACTTGCATTCACAATTCAATTTCGTGTCTTTGTGCAATCTATGTGAAATTTGTAAGTGTATCATGGCATAATTTAAAGGAAAAATTGTGGAGACAAATAAGAGATGAAAGTAATCCATCTTTAAGGATTTGACTCGTGCTGCCCACCGCAAAGTAAAAAACCGCAGATAAAGGAGAATTTGATGCAATGAGAATACTTTGAGAGTCTTAACAAGCAATACAACAGCGCTACTACTGATACAGCCACACTTACAATCACCAGTTACAACACCGGGCAGTGGATTCTGTGACATGACGGTATGAGTTGAGATTAGCTCTGCTTTTCCCACAGGCCGTCGTCGTTGAATGATGCCATCATGAACTGACTGAGTCATTCTCGCTTCAATATACTCGGGATCGGTGAAGTGAGCTGAAATTCGCTGACCATCTATTGCATTGTTCATCTTGAAAAGTGCAAATATATCGACGGACGACAAATGCAAGTTGTGGATTGTAGATTATGAGGTACTATGAGGCATGCAACTGCACTGTATATCAATCACATCTAGCAAAAAACATCACAGCTACATTGAAAAATACCACATTGCCATGCGTTGTTGACATGAAATGCATTTTTGTCTCAAATCAAATTAGAACATGCTGCAAGGTTGCAAGTAATTAACATGCATATACCTACAAAACAAATATGAACATAAACTGTAAAAAATGGCAGAATTAAATCCAAGTTAATCCAAGCACGTCATTCCAATTATTTTGACAGCGAAGATCTAGAAGCAGCAGAACTATTTAGAAACTAAAATGGAATGGTAAGTTAACAATGATCAAATTAGCATACCATTCATTTACATGTTTTGTAAAAGATATGCATGCATGCATTTCATAAATATATGTGAAGCAAAATAAAGTCAAAATGCACTGCTGTCATATAATTTTTTTTTTTTTTTGCCCTTAAAATTTTCCTCAATAATAAACAAACAGTGAAAAATGGAAGTAAAATGAAATTTGTCAAAACGAAAAAGATGAACAAAAACACTCAAATATGCAAAAACGAAAGCGAAGCAGCACCTTGGACAGCAAGATATTGAGATCGTGGTGAATCGACCATTTCGATTACATCATCGCAATGATTTAAATCGTTTAATGATGTTGCAAGCGCTTCTTCAATCAGATTCTCTATAATGATGTACATTCCCGTTCTTAATTACGAATATACTGATTTTAAAGCGGTTCAAAATGGATGAATTATGGATTGTAGCCAACCAATTGGTAATTAGAGAGTTGCAAACTTCAAAAATGACATGACCTTGAGACTGGAATAATTGTTGCCATGTATTTTGATAGAAAAGAAAGATTACACACAACAGATACTCATAGTCTATTAGTTCTAATTCAAAGCAAAAGTAAGAAAAAGTGAGTGATTTTATCATGCGACTTGTTCCACTATTCAACTTACTATTCGAACGACAAGGTGCAACGTAACAGATAATTTTGACCAAGATTTATAAATAGAGAAAAGAAAGTATAAATACTATGTGGAAATACTGTTCAATCTACTGTGAAAATCAAAACGAAACAAAGTTAATTTCCTCTTCATTCTTTTCAAAATATCCTCTTCATTCTTTTCATAATTTACTTTACATATGCCACCTGTCTTAATCTTCCTGCCGAGCTTGCTTACAGCTGGAACAACGAACAAAATAAGCAAGCAGAAAGCAGATAAGAGTAAATAGATAAGCAAGTGCTGATAGCTGAAAAACAAAAGTAAACATATAACATCAATCAAAGTCTTATTTAAATTATATTTCAAAAGATAAATTAATTTGAATTTCGAAAACCACATAAAAAATACCCGGCTCATGTATTTGGTGTCCACCGCTATGATGATTAATCCATAAATCAGGGGGCCCTTTGCCATTTCTCACTTGTTTCCTTCCACGCACATAGCCTGCGGTCGTTGATTTCTTGCTATTCTTTGATCTTATATACCAAATCACGGTGATCATCAAGACCATGAACAGAATAACGATTGCCGCCGTGATTGCCAGATAAGCTGGCGTGGAAAACAACGCTAGACGAGGAGTTTCCAAATCGATGTCAACATCCTGAAAAAAAATTTTTTTAATATGTAAGCAATGCAAAAGTTATCAGGAATGCAATCATTATTAAGAAGCACTTCTACAGTTAAAAAAATTACTAAAAAAAGAAATTCGATAAGCAGTAAAATTCTTAAGAACAAAGCTGGTTCACGTGTATTATATTTGTAATTGGGTAACAGAAATAAATTTCCACATTTATTACAACTTTCAAATGATTAATGGTATAAATAAACTCAAAGATTTGAGAAAAAATGATTTTAGGACAAACCTGGAATAATCGTGGTGGTGGTGCACCCGGCACAAATTGCAGTGTTGGAGATAACGGACCATATCCTTTGATATTACGTGCTTGAACTTTAAAGAAATATGTTTGTCGAGGTAGTAAATTGGTCAACTTGATTGATAAATGGTCACCTTTTACCCCATCTAGAATCCAGTCCTTATCAGGTGCATCCGATCGATCTGCATAGTACACCAAGTACTCTGAAACAACCAAAAATCTCCAAAATAGGTTTATATTTACTAATAGTAATACAATACAAAATAAAATATAAAATGCCAAACAAATATATTTCAATAATTTCCCAATCTATACCTTCAATATCACCATTAGCATACTTCGGCGGTTGCCAATTCAGTATCAGTGTTTGTGGATCACCATCAGTGGGCTGCATGATGGTTAAATCACGTGGTGCACTAGATGGTGGTGCTGGAGCTGTGGAATTTACTGCAGTCATGGACCACATGGATGAGGACCTTCAAAGAACTCTTTTCAACAAAATCTCCCTGATATTTCAAAGCTGCATTTTGTACCGCAATACGAAGCCTCAGTAATGTTTTTTTTTTTACAACATGATTGATGGAAATAGCCGAACTTCCTTCATGATTAGCATGACACATTCATCACTGGCTTCTTTGATGAATGTAACGGATAACCAACTTTCGAACTGAACTAACAGCGCAAAACTATCAGACAGCACTGAAACCGGCTACGCCATTGCTCACTACATCAACTCAGTTTTGAGTTGTCTTAGAGACAACATGGAGATTTTTTATTTTATTAGAACCTGGAGATTTTATTTTATTAGAATTATTCTGTTCATTTTAGTCATTTCAGAGACTTTTCAAAGATTTTTTTTTTATCTAGTCCAGTTCTTCAATATTGATATTCTCTTCCCATGAAATTCGGTTAAAAGGAATAAAAGGAATTTGCATTGCAGACGGTTCCAATGTAGGATATAATTTAAATTTATAACAACGGCTTTTTCGGGATAAAGCAAGCATTCTTAATTCTTAAAAGAACAAAAACATTAATAGTATGCAACAGTAGACTGATCGACAAGGTAGATTTTAATTGGTTGATAAAAAGCATTATCTATTAATAATTTCATTATTAACAACTAAAATTATAGTATTTATATTATTCCATCCACAAAATACAAGTTTTACTTGTATGTTCAATCGATTTAATTTCGAAAATACTAAAATAATGGTGGCAAAGAGTCAATAAAAAAAGGCTTTCAAAGCAATTTTTTTAGACGATTCTGTACCCTGAAGAAAACACTATCCAAACCAAACAATGATTCTTGTAGCATAACGAAAGACAGCAGGTAATTAACCAAAATCTTTAGTCTTACCTTGAAAGCGAAATAACGAAGAATCCATACGAAAATTATTAAAACTATTTTCAAATCCATCTTTCTGATTAAAATATTGCAAAAATCTTACTTTCCAGCATTAACTCGTACCGCAAATTCGTACTGCGTATTGGGACGTAATCCATCGATAACTACTTCAAGTTCAGATGTATTGATATAACGCCGCTGCCCACCATTCTCAACACTGAATTAAAAACTATTAATATTAGACAGCAGAGTGTAAGACAAATTCTACTTTAACAAGTACTATTTTAAGACTTATATAATTATTAGTTTTCGTTGATTGTATGATATTGTACGACTTTAAATCTACTCCGTATTTGTTAATAAATGGAGTGACAAACAATCCGGTTTAAACCTCACATATGTATCTGAAATGGTTAAGTAAGCTGAAAAAAGAATCCGTCTTAAAAATGGTCCGAAAAATTCGTTATTAAAGAAATCCACACTTGGAACTGTATCGTACAGTGTACTGCCTTGAATAAGGTATATCCAATTCAGCATCAGTCCATATTACTCGGATCGATGATGACGAAAGTGTCAATGCTCTAACACCAATCGGTGTTTCACTTCGTCCCGAATCTTTGTTATTCTGTTGTCCACTTGCCATAGATTTAGATTCCGGAGAAAGAGTTCGAACTGTTTCATAGATTGGAAAACCATTCCCTATCATATTGTACGCACGCAGCGAAATCACGTAATCACGGCCTGGTTTCAATCCATTAATCGTATGGAGCCGTAAACTTGCTGGCACCTTCACTTGGTCCACATCCGGTATATTGATTCCCCAACCAATCTGCAGAAATTTGTAATTTTGAATTATTGAGCTCACAGAATTTATTCAAATTGTATCTGCACGAGCTGTAATCCTATGAAATACGTATGGACTTGAAAAAATATTTTTCACTCTTCAATTTTCTATACTTTGTGGCATTGTTCGTTAGAGCAAATAATGGTACAAAACCAATTCCTGTTGAAATGTAACATTTACCGAGAAAAAAAAAAGACTTACTAGGTAACCACGGATCATAACACTATCGTCTCTGGGTGGCAGCCATGAAAGCTGGATTGAATCCACAGATGGCTGAACTTTAAGCGAGAGTGGTGGTCCAGCCACTTGTCCTTCGTCTTTATCTTCCAGCGGTGTATCAACATGAAACCAATCCGAATTTGGACCAGATCCATTCTGAATTACAACAAATAAATCTTAGTAGCCACCATTTTGAAAACAGTAGGAAAAGTTGTGCACCATGATACTCCTGTTTTTGTCATCAGATAATTTCACTTATAAACTTCAACGAAAAACCTGATTAATAGCCGCAACTCGAAGCATATATTGTGTACCAGGCTCGAGACCGGATATAATGTATGAACTGTTGTTTCCATCTATCACTAAAGTATTGCTTTTTGCACCACGCAATTTCGTTTTATACTTTATTCGATACCCAGTCAGAATACCATTTCTATCTTCTGCTGATAATGGCATCCACTGTACAAGGATGGAAGTAGTTGAAATTGCTTCAGCTCTACAAGATAAATTGTGAGTAATCTAATATATTTATGATTTTTATGAATAGCGGTGGATAATTAAATACCAAAAATAGAACTATACAGATGCACTATCGTGAATCAAAACTAGGTAATACTTTGAAGATAGCAAATTAACATACCTAACGTCACTAGGAGGTAGTGACGGTAAATCGGACAATGTTCTTACAGTAATTGGTTCAGAGCTGAGACCAGCACCATTTACACCTTCTGCTTCGACTCGAATGATATATTCGACATATTTCTCCATGCCATGAAGAGTATAAGACGTCTTTTTCATCTGAAATCATAATTCTATACTAAATTCTTTTTCAATATCGAAAATAATGAATGATTAGTCTACATATTGTTAGTAGCTATATGAAAATCCAGTCTTTTGAAAAAAAAAAAAGCTGACAAACCACAATTTGTGTTTCCTTTTCATTCACTTCATGATCTTTCCGGATATAGAACAACTTGTACTGCACTGGCTCGGGTCCATTGCCGCCTGGTGGTTCCCAGGACACTTCGACAGTTTCCGGACTCAGAGCTGTGCCACGCAAATTTTTTACTTTACCAGGAACTGCCTAAAAATTTTCAATCTTCTTATCTCGTTTGAAAACTTATAACACATTGTATTCGAATGACTTTCCCGAACATAAAAAACATCCTAAGCTGTTACTAAATCTATAAATCCATAATGGCATCGTAAAAACCGATGACACTAAGCAAGACACTTGTTTCTCTTAGCCAAAATTAGTGACCGTAAAATAAGAAACCTTTTCCTCTGCTGTCGTAATAAGAATACGTGTACTTGATTTCCCCATACCAGCTTCATTTTCCGCAGCTAACCGAAAAACGTAGGTCGTATTCGGCTGCAAAGGAGTTACCGTGAATGATGCGGCTGTTGAATTCAACATTCGCTCCCTAAATTTTATCCATTTTCACATTCTGCGAAACATTGAAATACACAAATAAGATTCTGTAAAAACATTACTGTTACAATTTAGCGAGAAACAGTAGCAACCGAATAATCCAATTTCTGCAGCTAAAAATAAAAGATATGTAACAATTACCGTTAACTTTTCCACTTCATACCACAAAACAAAACCAATGAATAAAAACAAGTAGTAACCTTAAAGAATCTTGTTCCTTGTAGAAAATATGATAAGCTAAAACAGCACCATGCCGTTGTACAGGAGGATCCCAAGTCAGGACTACAAAACGACTTCCAACAACACTTGCACGAACACCTAGCGGTTCTGATGGCAATTTTGGCTGTCCACTTGAAGCAGCCATAGAAAATGAATCTAAATTAGGTTTGTCAAAACAAGAATGAATTTCACATGTAAAACTGTTACAAATGAGTATGACAGAATGAAGGGTTATGAAGAATTTCAGGCGTAAATGGCTAAGTTTCAACATAATTCTTAAATTACATTTAATTGTCGTAGTGAATCCTAGCTCTTACACTAAACAAAGTATTAGGTAAACATGAACAACCTTCGGTCTTATTGTGGTTAAGTGTATTAGTCGTGCATGGATAAAAATTAAAGCAATTAAGAAGTTAACAAACGATCGTCGATTACTGGATAATTCCAAAAAAATATTTACGCTTAAATTTGAAAAAAAATAAGTAAAACCTCATGAAAATTTGGAACTAGTCATCCTAGAACATTTTTTGAAAATCATTTTAAGACGAAGAACAGTAAAAAGTAATAAATTCATTAAAAGGAACTATATATACACTCATGCACACTCCTCTCACCCGTGTTATTAACATTCATAATTTCTTCCGAAATAGATGTCGTTTCATTCATTGAGTAAAACTTTAGGGCATAAAGCTGCAGTAGTTCCTCTATAAAGTAATATTGTTATTGCTAAAATTCTGAGAAAAAATAAAACCGGACGTAGGATAACCTAGAAAAACGGATTAAAACTATGTTAAAAAACTTGAAAGATCGAAATATTGAAAATTGAAGACTGTATATACAGTCGAAAATCACCACATGCACAAATTTTTGAAAGTTAATATAAATTTTGATTCGAAAAAAAAAATTTGTTCCATTTAAATTTTGAAAAGGAAAATTTTTTACTATGTCTACGAAGTAAACATGTGTAGAATAAACAGTATTTATATATAGTCTGCAATTTAAAAGAAAGGATAACTGAGAACTCCAACTACGGCGCAAATACAGCCATGCACCACTATGATTTAAAAAAATAAGTAAAACACATTAAAGATTACCGGAGCTATCAACAATTAACTGCGCATTCGATTGTACAGATCCAGCATCATTTTCAGCGATACATTGATATACACCTTGATCATTTCGTACTAATCCGAGAACCCGTAAACGGGTTGCTTCTATCTGAAGAAAAAAATTTAAGAAAACTATTGAAATTCATTTAAAACAAGGGACGTTGTTTCACTCTAGATTTATCTTCCCGATTTTATATAAAATCATAATATCAGTAATCTACCATTATCGAAGAAACTAAAGTTTTCGAATTCAAGGAATTTTTATTACTTTATTTTAAAAAAGGCGATATTAATACAAATCTTAAACTATCAAATAATATTACATCCTTCATGCAGAGAAAAACCAGAGAAAATAAAAGAAACTAAATCAATTTTTACCACAAAATATTCACTCGCGATAATTGCTTCGCCATTTTTATACCAACTGATCGATGGGCCGGGTTCTCCCGATGCTTCGCAGTTGAACTAGGAATAAATTTATTTTATTTTTTATTTTCATTATCAATTTACAATTTTGTCAGTAACTTTTAGACTTAACTATCACTCCCTAAAGAGTTTAAATTTTTTCAAAAAAGACAAAAAAAGGAACCTCGACATCCATTGTTTCTTGCGCCACAACGTTGTTTGGTTCGGATATGATTTTCGGTGCTACTAAAGAAACAAGACAAAGTCATAAAATATCACAATGCTGTCAATAATTTTGCATTTGTATATAACAAAATTTAATATAAGCAAATTTTGTAATTTCGTTTTTTGAAAACCTTATATAAGCAGAAAGATCTTATATCAAAAAAAAACTTCCTACTCTAATCCAAATAATTTCCAGGTCCATGATTAGAAGAGCCAATAAAAACCTTTCTGTAAATTCCTCAAAAATTTTTTAAATTCATTAGCGGGAGAACACTACGTACCTTTAACTTGAACAGTAGCTGACGCATCTAACGATTCCTGACTGTTACTTGCTCTACATGTATAAACACCCGTATCCACTGCTTTTGCTTTTAGAATCATAAACGAAGATGAACCTAACTGACGCATCTGAAAGATCCATAAAAGCTATATGTTTAAAGGATGTTAAAGCAGCAAAAAAATGCAGTTTCACCATACTTATTACAACAGCTAAATTTACACAAACAAATAACAATATTTACCCTGTCTCCAGTTAACGATATAGTCTCGGCACCTTTCAGCCATCGCACATTTGGTCGTGGCCATCCATTTACTAGACATTCCAATACTACCGACCCGCCTTCATTTACCACGTCACCTCGTGGTTCCAGAATAAAATTTGGTTCCGAAAACTCATTGCCAACTATAAAATTTAGTATTTTTTAAGAGTTTGGAATATTTCACCAAAGAACTATGATAATGGATGAAAAATTATCATCTGTACATATTAAAACAAACAGATGTTTAAAATAACTCAATTGCAATTTACGATTAAGTTAATAGAACATATCTCATAAAAATATCATATGATATAGATTAGTGCGATGGCTAAAAAGATTTATGTTGTGGAATTTACTTGACCATAAAATTAAATCAATAAAATTACCACTATTTTCAGGCTTAATCGTAAGTTGAGCATCACGACTGGCACGAGTTTTGCCCTCATTCGTTGCAACACAACGATATGCACCCTCATGTTTGGGTAAGACGCTACTTATTTCAAGTGTCGAAGTAACCGGAAATATTGTTAAAGAACTATCATCTCCTGCAACAAAAAATTTCAATATTAGCATTATCATCCGAAAAACAAGGTATCGATTTGATATTGAAACCATCCCTTTCCAAACGAAGTTATAAATTCAATTACAAGTGCGAAAAATCTGATCAGAAAGGTCGAAGTGTGAGTAATACCAAAATAATGAATATTTTTTCGTTCCTTTTTATTTCGTTCTGATTTCAAAGCCTTTTCAATTTTTAAATGAACCATTAAATCTGTATGGACGAAGGTAATTTCAATTTTACATTTCCCATCCTGTAAATTAAATTATGATAAAAACTGAAGCCTTTCTATTAACCACTTATAAATGTGCATGTAATTCAATAACATCAACTAATTTGATTTTGTTTTCAGTTTTATGTTCATATAAAGAAAAAATTTACGGCCACTAATACGTTTCCCGTTGAAAAACCATTCGATGTGAGCTGAAGGTTGAGAATCCTGAAACCAGTTATTATTACTCATCATTAACTCAACATAACTCAGGATTTAAATTGTACTAAGTTAATCTTCTATGCATTCGATGTATGATCTCAATATTAGCATTATCTTCTGAAAAACAAGGTCTGAAAAACCACTTAAACATCAAAAGTATTAATAGAAAATAAAAGTTTATTAACCAGGATGCAAGCAAAAGCAACACTTTGCCCGACATGCACTTCACGATCTTCTGGTTGTATTTCGAACCTGCAATAAATTCATTGAGAAAATCTACGCGTTAAACACTTCAATGATGAATAAACGATCACAAATAATGAATGCATTACTCGATAAAAATATTAGTGCAAAGGAATTTTAAAAAAATGCATTAAAACCTGCTAAGAGAAGGTAATCGAACAGCTGCCCTCCGGGAAAGATATGTCCAAACAAAACTTTTCTTGTCCGTTACATGAACTACGCACTGATATAAGCCTTCATCAGAGGATCCAACATTTTCGATAATTAATGAACCAGAAGACGTCACAAACCTTAATATGTTAATATCATTAATCAAGGAATGAAAATCCGATAAACAATGGCTGTGCATAAACAGTACACACAATTATGCTTCTTGCAAACAAAGACCTTTCTTATTTGATTCAAACTGACATAAAAAGGAACTCAGAAATTCAGTCCCTAAACAATTACTGTTTTTGCGAAAATATCACCATATTGAAGCAATCAGATGAACATTAGATGTTATTTCGGCATAAAGAAAATAATCTGTCAATACGTAACTTTTAAAAAGGATTTCAAGAGTGAACAAATTAGTTGTAAACACAATTAGTGCCTTCTGAATGGAAGAATCTTCAAATCTGCCAGAATGAGCTAAAACTTTTGTTTTCCACCTATTGAATAGCCGCGGGAAAAATATTTGACTAATATTTTATTTTCAAACTTTAAGTTCTTCATCCTCTAGAAATTCATTTTCATAGAAAAATTTGACCTTTCGATGCTTGGCACCTTCTATACTACTTGAATTTCATCCTTTTTTGATGATAATGACAAATGACAGAAAGATGAACTCTAGAAATTCCCTCTCTATACAGTTGCTACCCTTCTGAAAATACCACCATTATTCATGTCACCACCTCTGTCTGCTGCAATCATGAATATTCTAGAAACGTAAACAACGCTTAACCATTCCTTTCATTTCTGTCTGGACGTACATGTCAATGTTTGTTGTATAGATCGGCGATACATCAGACAAAAAAGTTTACTTTGTCCAGATGTGGAAACGATGTCCTATTTTATATGAAACATTTGTTTTACCTAATTGCTAGTGTCATCGAGCGATCACTTCATTTTAACGAAAATGATTATTTCTTTCAATAGTTTTAGTATTTTTTGCATTTCAACACTCCTAATACGGTGAAATGAACCATTAAACTATAACAGTAAATAAAACAGCCTGTAATTGACGTATTGTTCATGTAAGAGTATTTCGCATATCAATTATTCTGAGTTGCTTAATAAGGCACTGAGCTATTCAGCCACTGAATTTATTGAAATTGGCAATGTTTTGATTAGAATTTTCACAGAAAGGATAAAATTCAATTTTTGATTTATCAACGAATTATAGAATTCTTGTTTAAATCTGCATAGGAAAATTAATGACATTTGTGGTCAGATTTATTCCACTTGTAAGTCTGATTGCTTCCTTTTTCTTGTGAGTTTCAGTAATGGTCCATCCACTAGCGAATTATATGTAAATAAAGCAAGGATATTTCAGCAATGAATGTGAGGTATCGAAGGGAAGACGAAAGCACATTAACATTGATGAGCATTGTAATATAGCAAATTGCTGGACAAAGATGAAAAAAGAGGGACATTGTCATCTTTTTAAAAGATATTTTCCAAAGATAACTAACTAAGATTCAATTTAAAATATGTTTACATTGTGAATATAACAAACGTGTAAATGCAATCATATTTGCCAATCTTCTACAGAAATTTAACTGGAATGATAAAACTAAATATTTCTTTTTACATTTTATACTACCACAGACCATACATATTCATCATTCCTTCTTCAATTTACCGAAGAAAATTGGTTATTTTCTATAAGGCACGTGTTGTTTTCTCTTAATTCCTCTGTAATTATATTTGCGTTCAATTTGTTTTGATAAAACTCAATCTGTTCATGTTTTAGTCAATATGTATAACTGCACTAGTACATAATCATACTGCAGGTTCATTATAAGAGGCCCTGAAACGAGAGGAGAATTAAACTTCATTATAATGATATAAAGTAGTAGAAATCGTTCAAAACTTTTCTGTTCCATTGAAATAATCGACTTGGACCCTTGCCAATTGGCTTCTATCGTTAACCAATGATCAAAACTAGGATCTTATTATATATTTTCTTATTATATTAACAAGCATGTACAACCTACCACATAAGAACTACATTTTAAAAATTCTTCTAAAATTTATCAAATCCCTTTCCTTTCAATTTCCTATTTATGTCTGCTGTCATTTCTTACGAAAAAACAATCATGATTAATGTTTTCCAATTTTCGGAAAAAACCAGTACTGGAAATCTAATTTATCCCAATATCCATAACAGAAACTGAACAATAAGTACGATAAAATTGGAATGCAATAAAAATAAAACATTTAAATACCGTAAGGTAGGAGTAAAAAAAAAAATTAAACTGAAATACTGTAAATATGATGAAAGTAACATTTTTTGTGATTTATCCCAATTTTGTATTTTTAAGATTTTTTCAGGATATAAATGTGATAAATATTCGGTGAATCATTAGTCTATCCCGAGCAAAGAAGAATAGAATGGAATTTTTCCATTAGAATATATATTTGTGGTTTGTCAATCTGATGTTTAGATTAAGCTACTGATGCTTTTCGTTGTAAGAATAATATAATTTTCATAGCAATTGAGTTGTTCTACTTCATGTCCTTCTCATGCGATGTTAGAAAGCTTGATTTATTGCATAAACAATTTCAGCCTTCATTTTCAGCAATAGAAACGAAGTCTTTAAGCTTTAAGCTTCTATACTCTTGACCAGCCCTTCCCTGTCAATTGTCCACCACTGGATGGTCCCATTGTAGATAATTCCTCAAGTCAGATGACATAAATTAGACAACAAACCAACCGACTACTCAAGCAGTGTCCATTTTAAGCTATTTTATCCATTCATCACGAATCCCCAGCGACCCATTTTAGCGACATTCAGTAACGTGTGTCCCTTTGATTCTAACCCAATAAATTTCCATAGAAACTCCCTAACGCTATATTTAGATTACTAATCCAACTAAGGGTAGCTCTTATGATGCAGCAAAGACTTACCCGATCACTGAACGGAAATTTTTCGTTCATCAGAAAAAGCATTTGAAAATTAAAAAGTCGTAAAAGGAATAAGAGATTCTAGACGTAAATCAAATTAATAAATCACTTTAAATTTTAAATATACTATCTGAAAAAGAAAGCAGAGGGCAGGTGAATTCACTGAATAAATCTTCTGAACAGACAAAAGGCAATTAGAAGATAACTGGAAAATTTTTAATAAAAAAATTAAAAAAGCACATTGCAATGTTACTTTTGACACCATGTGTCCCAAATATAGAGCCTGACTCTTAGAAACCACCACCAAATTCTTCCAAAATCTCCTGTCTTAAAAATCTTCCTCTCTTATAATCTTCTTTTAAAGCATTCTTCCCATTCAACTCATTAATATCGAATAATACCTTCAAATTTTTCGCAGATAAATCTTCCATGATAAAGTTAAGGTCATGAGTAAGGGATTCCTAGACAAGAAATAATTTATATAACTATGGCGAGCAAAAAAATCACTGGTAAGCAAGATGTGGAAAGCAAAATTACGGCTTAACTGAAGAATAGCAATAATGTGAAATGATATGAAACAATGAATAATAAGCATTTGGTTAAGAGCAAAAAAGATGTGTTAAATATAAGATTAATCACGGTTCTCGTCATTAATCCCTAATAAACTTAATTAAATATTGCATATGTTAATCATATAAGCTTAACATCTAGTGATTAATTCACATACTATTCACTTCCATAAATAACTAACTTTCAGATTCTGAAAGGAATGATCATTCTAATAAACTAATAACACACAAATATACTCTTTCAAAGTAAAAATGACTTGCTAAAATTTGCATTTGTTGCTTTTCTTGAATAAAAACTTTTCCGATTTTTACCAAATTGTAAAAAAATGGAAAAAAAGAAACCAAAATTTATTAATTTTAACTGATTCAATGCAACTTACATTTTTCCTGTGGGCCGTAATGAAGCTAACTCCGCGCCATCTTTCCGCCATTCAGTGCGAGACGAAGTATTTCTCATCGATATGGCATATCGGCAATTCAGTTCTATCCGTCCCGCTTTTGCTACCGTATTTGTTGGTTCCTCAGTGAAATGAAATCCAAGAAAACGGTCACCTAAAAAAAAAAAAAATAAATAAAAAAAAGGACAAAATAAGTTTCCCATACAATATCGAATTCTAACAATTTTTGTTAGAACATTCTTTGCAATTATGCTTAACTATTGAAATTATTGTTAAATACAAACATCCACCAAATTCCAATTTGCTTAAAATTTCTGAAAATTTTAAGTACATTAAAAACTTGGTAATTAAATTAAACGAGCTTGTAATATTGCATTATTATGTGGTCCTGATCTTCGTTTTAATTAATCTACGGTGGCTGAAGCTGATAATGTGCGTACCACCGGTTACCCTCAAGTACTCTTATCGTAACAGATGTTGTACAGATGTGTCTTCAACATTAATTATATGCTCCATAATGCTGTCCAACATTTGTCTCCTTTCAAAAACAAAACTTTTCCACGCTTAAATTTGAAATATTACTAAAACCCGAGAACAATGAAATAGTCTCATCTGTCAACTGCTGGTGACAAACTGTGTTCCTTTCTTCATTAGGTAAAACACTTTTCAGCTATTAGAAATAACTAGTCCTTACCATTCCTGATTAAGTGATCTCAACTTATCTATATTAAAATCTACCCTTTACCTTCCTCTCTTCAACAATACCCAATTATTCGTCCTCTAATCACTCTATGTGCTGCCTATCACAAGCAACTTGAACACCATAACAATAATACCAGCAGTAAACAAACAAGTTGACAAAATACCATTTAACACATCCACTTCAATACCCATAACCATTTTTTTTTGCGCACACTTACAAAGCTCAGAAAACATAAAAGAGTTCAATTCATCATAAAAATGATAATGGCGCCACTTTCAAAAGATATAAACATCAATTTATATATATATATATGCATCAAATTATTTATGAAAAAAAAGATGGAATTGAGCGTGGAAAAGATTTACATAAAACATAACACGGTTTAATTTAGATTATCAATGAGATCTAACAGTATAATATGCGCATAAAACTCAATTTCACTGAAAAAAATCTAACTAAGCGAAGATAAATGGATTCTCAGTGCAAGAAAAAACTGAAAAAAAAATTTCTGAATTGCTTACTATACTGATGCCTACGGATCGAAATAATAGTAGTCGTTTATCGCTTCTCTAAATGACCTCTATTTCTATCTTTGGTATTCTCTGAATTTCCATAATTTCACAAATGACATATGTGTAGTCCATGAATAATGCTAATTTTCCCCGCTAGCAACTTATTTTAGACAAAAAAAATGTAAGATACACTTTAAAAACCTTTTGTTTACCATGTAACCTGCAACCATTTTTTACAATTCTGCATTTGAGTTTATGTTACCTATGTCTATACAGTGTTATTTCTAACTTTAGTTCATGAGGTTTTCATAAAACGAACTCATTTCTGTCTTCTTCTACCATTGCAATATAATAGATTCCCAAACACATCAATCTACACAAATGACCTTTTTGGGTCACTAATGTCAGGCGTAATTAAAATAATTATGACGACGAAAAAAATATATAGGAAGCATAAATGAAGGAAATTAATTAACCTGAATAGTGAAATTTTCAGGCCTAAACTAAAATATTTACTCGGCTATTTAATATCTTCTGCAGTTTTTTTTTCTACCCATTTATTCTGAGTAAAGAATAGTTCACCGATTTTTATGTCTTAGTCAGGATCTGTGATATCACAAATCATAGGTTTATACAATGTAAAAAATAGGTTTATCCAATCACTAAGTTCTAGAAAAAGAATTCTGTGATGAGACCACGAAATTATTCTTCCCTTATTCATGAGGATTTATGTAATCAGAGTAGAGTGCCTCAGCTAGGGGATAATTATTAACTGATAATAATTAATGATAAACAATAAAGATTGTCCCTATATTCTTCCATCTCTGGAGAAAAATCAAAATACCTATTATTTATTTACGAGGGAAACAAAGTTTCGTTTCGACTTCTTTTGGAAAAATTTTATGTATACTTTCCAGCATTTACTCATACATTTGTAACATTCATTTGAGAGAGAAAAGATGTCGTGAAAAAAAAATCTCAGTACTATCGATTCTCCATAAAAGAGGAAATAGATTAGCTTCCTTGTTAGCTTTTTCCTTTTTTCCTTTGTTTTTTGTAGAAAAAAAAAAAAAAAAATAATTCTGTGAAGGAATGAAAATTATAAGAAGAGCCCAATAAAACTAACCGGTTTCTTGTTGCAGAAAGTTACAGCCCAAAGTCAAAGACTTGTAGAAAAGTTTTTAAAACAAAGAACTCAGCCTAGAAAATATCATAATCCTGAAGAAATACTCATATATTCGTAACCAATTTGCATTTTTCAGTGATGCTCAAATTTAACCAAAAAAATTTCGTGAATTATGAAAAAAAATTATTACATTGAACATTAGTAAGTTCTGGATTATATATATATGATATTCCCAAAACTTAAATTGTCTTAATACTCATCTCAATAAATTCACTGAATATTTTACAGCAAAATGACCTTGGTGGTACCATGGCACAGTGTTGTACCACTTTTTTTCATTTTCAATATGAACAAGCAAATGGACGACCCAGCTCGCTCTTATGATTTTCACAATTTGTGTTGAAGAGTGATTTTTGAAAGCATAATTTGATACCAGGAATAAGGGTACTCGTTCACGAATGCATAGCAATAATTAGACTGTGAGTTTCGATCAATCTTTGGTCATAAACTTTTTTCGAAACCTTCAGATATGATGTATATATTAAACACTGATACTATCCTCTAGAGAAGATATGACACCTTGGTGTCAGCATCCTATAAGCATTATTGTCTGACAGGCAAGAGCAGAATAAACTTTCAGTGACAGGTGTTGAAAAAAACCAAGTACTTAAAAAATTTAATCATATAAATAAATTCAAATCTTTTGTCGACATAACAACTTAATTAAATGAAAACTTGTTTGTTACCTGAAATGTTTCTTTTGTAATATTTAGATGATTCTTTTATGGCTACATTATAAATATTTTAGTAAAAACTTCCACAAGAATACACGGGGTATATCAGTTTTTCCCCATTATTTAGAAAATCAAGGGCAAAAAAATGAAATTCTTATCTGTTGATGATTCTCTTCCAACATGTTTCTTCGTGTTGCCCCAAAGAAGCTTTATATTTGAATAATTTGGAGTTTTAGATTAAATGACAGAAAGTGATTATTAATGAGCAATAAGTGAAAAGTAATTTGTATTAAAAATTTTCAGAATCATCTCTATGTTATTATAAAGATTAAACTAAAAGAAAGAATGAATTTAAGCAATTGAACAGTAGTAGAATAACACTCGATGGATTTATTTTTAGTTATTTCAACCATTCAAAATATCGTAATCAAATGAGTGCTACAGTTTTCTCATTTGCTGTATTTATTGTCTATAACATTATCATCCAGTTATTTTCTTGCATTTACTATGTGCTACTAATCCAAGCAATATTACTGCACTTATTACATGAAATTCGAACAGGATGATAATATATATATATATATATATAATATATATATTATATATATATATATATTTGGCATCAAATTTTCAAATAAATTTTAAAATCGATAGCAGTGTGAAGTGGGTTTCAACTACACAGAGACTCAAAAATTCCCTAATCATGTTTCTAGAGCAAAACCATCTCACCCATCCACTAAAAGATTGAATTGGTTTTTTTCCCCTCCTTTTAAATGCAGGTGTAATGGGATTGATTTCATTCAGTGCATTAGGTTAATGTAATTGTTACTAACACAAGAGCAAATGGTTTCAAATGAGAGCTAACCATGAATTTTGCAACCACATATCTCCAGGAATCTTATTTTTCTATTCATTCCTTTATTTTTCTGTCTCTAGAAATAAAAATTTTTGATGTACATAATTCTTTTCCTTTTATTAAATATCACCTCCAAATAAAATTTCGCGATACGTCAACAAGTTTAAAAAGCATAAATATTACAAAAGATATTGTGATGAAAGAAATACCAAAAAAGGAATATGTAGACCTTGGGAGAATATATGCCCATCTCAAGAATCTCCGGAGAATACAAACAAAAGTAAGAGGATTAATGAATGGGCTTTCTAGAACTTTAAAAGAAAAAATTTTCAATTTTAAATTAAACTACTTTAAAGTAGTTAGAAATTTTAATTTAATTAAATTAAAATAATTAGAAATTTGACCACACACATCTTTCTCTCTCGAATCACAAATTTGATATTAAAATTTTATGGTAATAAAAACTTTCTTTCAAGTATATCATTATATGAAAATCCTATAATGGCCAAGCAACTAACAAATGTTTTCGGTCAGTTATATCAATTATTGAGAACATGAAAAAGAATGCAGATTACGCCGATTTTATAAATTATTTGCAGAATTAAGCAAAATAATTTTAGAAAAAAAAAACGCTTCTTTTAAAGCTACTTCTTTCTGATCTTTTAAAACAGAAATTTTCAAATCTGCATCAACTTAAAATTAAATCCAATATATCAGTCGAATAAATCACTAAAAACGAATACTCTTCGAAATTTCACTGTGACGGTGCCTTCTCATTACACTGATAACTTCACTAAATGGTCGATTGAACAGTTATAAAGAGCAAATGAAAGCACTGACAATGTCCTTTCCTTCTTTTTACAGTGTCAGACTTTTTTCAAAACAGATAATTTTATACTATTCAAGTTAAGAATATTGCATTAGGTTTATCGTGATATAAAGCATAGGGTCTTATATTTTTCTAAAAAAAAATGTTGATTTGCAAAGAAATCTCAATTAGAAACTTTGTTGACCTCTATTTCAAAACTATTAAAGTCTGAGAAATTTACAGAGTTGATGTTGTGCGCCTTTTCAACAAATACGCGAGAATACGTTTTTGCCAAAGTAATTAGAAAAAGTTTTACGAAGAAATAAAGTACTAATGTATGAAGTAAAAAACTAGATTAACAACATTTTATTATTTTATTTGAACAACGAAAAATTATTACTGATGAATTGTGTAGATTTTCTATGAAGTTGAATAAATCATTTAAAAAAGTGTCAAAAATTTTAATTTAAGTTTAAACTAAATCAAATTAACAAACAAATTTGAATGTGAAAAACTAACCATTGTCGGGTAGTGATCGTTTTCTGAAAATCCGAGATTTCTGGTCACCGACAATAGATGAATTTTTAACACTGTCTGCACTGCCACAGTGAGCAGATTTTGATAAGACAATAATAAATACATAAAGAATTAATGCAAAGGCTGCAAATACGATGCGATCATTGGTTATTTCATTTTCAAAAATGTTAACATAAGTTACACTTTTTATTGATAGTCACAGCTTAAGTGTTCAATAGTTACTTTTTTATATCAGTTCTTCCAGTACACCTATTGAAACTTTATCTGATTCTTGAGAGAACTCACGAAATAACCCTCCGTTAATAAGGTTGTAGGTAACCCACTGCCAAATTCTGAACTTAAGCTTAACAGCTAAAATACGTTATATTAAATGATTTGAACAGCAATCGAATAAAGCTTATTTCCAAAACAGTATTAACTTCACATTACTTTGAAAGCTTATTGAAAAAAAAAAAAACTTACACGGAATGATATCCATTCACATTCATACATTTATGGGTAACAACGGATTAAATATAATCGAAAAAATGTTGTATGCCCATACTAGAGTACATTCCAACTTTTAACTCTGTACCACTGATCATCCATTATTGAATCTAAGAATCTTCAAATTCAACTTATTTGATTTTAAAGAATTAATTGTCAAACATCAATATCGGTAAGGTTCGGAATCATGTAGAATTTAAAAATCATATGACGTATGCAGTTTAGTAATTCAAATAATACAGTCAAAAATAGATCAAAGAAAGTCCACTTCGTACGAGGGTTACCATACAATGATATATATAATAATATGCAGTTTCTGGCCTTTCATCTATATAACATAATCCTTATATATCAGAAGAGTAGAAGATCGCAAATCGTCACTAAATGGGAATAAATTCTGTTAACCCTACCATGAAAGAAAGCAGAGACAACAAAAGTTATCAAAAATTATTCCCAAAGAAATGATTTAAATATTACAATTTCCTGTTTTGTAAATTCTAGGTATTAACACTTCTTAAATAAATGTTTCGAATATGGAAAACCTATAGAAAAGACAAACAAACCGTAAATTTATTATCCAACTCTTTTAGGAATTTGATGAATATCTTATTCAAGAATACTTGAACAAGATTCTTAACAGCTGCTATTTAGCATTACATATTTGAAGAATGGAAAAAACACCGTAGTAATCAAAAAATAGGAAAATATGCATATACATAGCCAAGAAATTGCTTGATCAAGAATGTTTCCTTGAATTGGCTAATCGAGAATTGACAATGACGAATTTCTCAACAAGTAAGTTTACATCAAGATTTCAGGTTCTGAGCTTTACTAGATAAGTTGATAAAACAAGGGATTATGTCTTTATTTCTGATTATAACAAAAACTACTCATTTAACATTTGTCAGACTATATGAATGTCTATTAGTAATATTAACAATCAGAAATAATCCCTTTTTTGTGTCTCTCTTGTCCTTTCATAAATCAGAATTATTGAAATGGTCAGATAAAATTAACTGCTATTTTAATGCAACGTTAAACACTGAAAAACAGCAATAAAAATAGGAATAATTCTATAAATCTAAAATTTAACTAACACAACAAATATTTGCAACTAAGCAAGACAAATAATTTCATTATGAATAGTAAAATGCCAAAAGTAATATAATGAACGAAATGTGGATGATAAATGAGTGAAAGGAATAAATTCACTTACTTTTAGTTACTTATTCATTTTTAACTTCCAACCTGAACCAATGTAATCCCTTTCAACCTAACATATATCGATACTAGTTTAGTTTAATGAAAATGATAAAAGAATTATGAGACGACAAAGAACAAATAAAGGAAGGGATTATTTCTGACCGCTAATATCATATCACTAATATACATTCATATATTCTGGCAAATGCTAAATGAACAACGAGCAATCCAGCTGACAAACAAACTTATTACTTCTGATGTAATAATTTATTTATCATTACAAAATTATTTGTCAAAACTGGCATAGTGATCACTAAGCCGAATAATGGGGAAATATTAAATGAAGAAGAAAGACATTTTACGGAATTCTTCATAGCACTACTGCCCATTTCTATCAACGATTAAATAATACTGTATCAAAAGATGAATATGTTATATAACCATTCAAGTATGCAAGTCGAACAGAAAAGAACAGAACAAGAATTACTAAGGATAAAATAGAAGATAAATAAGCAGTAGTAATCACAACAAATACAATAGCACTTAGATGACGTAGACTTGATAATTGTCATGCAAAAAAATGCTGCGAACTATCTCAATGATTAAAAATCATTACTTAACAATGAAATGTGAAATATTTCTCATTCATATTCCACAGAAATGTTAACACAATTCCTTCATTACTTCATTTCATCATTCTATTCACACTGCTAAGAAGTTGATTTCGGGATAAATCCATAATTCCCACATGTACCCGGAAGCAATCATACAGGAAGGAAACTAATGAAACAATAATACTAGACTAATATATACTAATACTAATACCACTACCACTACCGCTGCCCGCCCTACCCAATGACCAGTTGTAACAAAGAATTGGGCGGGTACGGGCCGTAATTTGTTTTGGGCGTGGCCACCTTACTTCCTGATTTGCATGTTCGTCGCAAGCGCGCCAATTCAAGAATTTCTGTTGAAATAGTTGCGTTGCGCTAGTTGCGTTGCGGTTCGTGTTTTTTGATTTCTGGGCAAGTTGGGTAGGGGAGGGAAGGTTCCGATTCACGATGATGCCTTTGTTTTGCCCTAAGTTTTTTCTCTCATTTCATGTTAATTTCTCATTTATGTGTTAGTTTCATTGCTTTTTTCATATGATCATACATTGATGAGAGAAATGCGTCATATTTTTGATTAATATTTTCAGGTGATATTAATTAAGGTGAATATAATACATTAAATGAGTTGGCAGAAGTATTGAAGGAAGTTTCATCTCTTCAACTGCTAAATTTAATGCTGTTTTTTTACTGTCTTTGTTGTTGACCCTTGCTGAATCCTTATTCCGCAAATAAATTCAAATTTCTTCAGTAATTTGAGAAGATTTAAATGAATGATTGGTTTTAATTTGATTAGTGGGTGAATTAAATGCTTGGTTAGTTGATGCTTCTGTTCTAGAAAATTTGTTTGACATGCAAACATGTTTCTGTAAAAGCATTAAATGATCGATTATTCCTTAGAGTTCTATTTCTGAAAACTTTGTGATGAGTAAATCATTATTAGTGATAGGACCTGTGATATACGCTGGACGAAATATGTATATACGGATAAATATCGCTAAATATCGTGTTCACAAATATGGTAGATATCTTGTTCGGCTTTTCCGTTGTTCAGTAGTTTTGGATTTCTTTTTTTTTTTAATTCAGGAAGATGGTTTAAACATATCAGATTGTTCTATTATCTGATCTTAAGGGAAAGTTTTTTTCTTATTGTTAACAAAATGTGCGACTTGGTACTATTGTTGTTCGGGTGTTAGAATCTTTTTTAGTGTATGTATGGATTTATTCCGTACTTACTAAGTATTTTGTGCACTTTGATGATGAGACCATATTTTTTGTAATTTGACAGATAGGCTATCATAAAAAAGCATAAATTTATCCAATATGAGAGCCTCTAACTAAAATATATTGAATTCTCGCATTTGTGATTGTTTGTGCGCATTATGTTCCGAATAGTGTAGGGAGGTTAATATTAACGGGCTGCGTAAATGTGTAAAACGCGGCCCAGTTAGTTCTTTTTTCGTTTTTTGGTTTTGAAGGGGCGAATTCTCACGGACACTCAGTTGTTCTGTAATTCTTGTTTGTATAAGAATCACTAAACACTCGTTTTGACTTTCGATGGAAAGTAGTTGCCGTGTATGAAGCTCGCGTAATTTGATTGAAGGACTGGGAGGGGGGATTTTTCAGATTTTGGAGGAATTCGTTGCTAATTGTTACGTATTTGAAAAAAAAAAAACAGAAACTTTAACTATCAGACAATTTGTTTAGTGAATATAAAATGACGGAGCGAAAAACGGGTGGCTGGCTATCGTCGGTAGTTGATAATATATCGGGCCTTTGGTCACGCTCACCTATTGAATCCTCTGTTACATCGAGAGAAAGTACTGGTATTCAGAATTCCTTACGTGATAGCTCCTATGAAGAGCAATCTGAAAGTGATGTGGGTGAGGAGGATGATGATATTATTATCGAAACCGCATGTGCTGGGCCATCCACTACTGTGCCAACTACTAGTAGAAATCGTAAGCTTTTATTTTTAGAATTATAATTTTTGAAGCTTGTTATTTTTAACAACTGTGTCTTGACAAAGTAGTGTTATTCTTTGAAAATCTTTTCTAGTACTTTTATTATACTCAGGAAAATCTTTCGAAACGTCTACTGTTGTTTTAAAGCTAAGAGCAGATAATAAAACTGTGTAACCATTACTTTGAGGCATTATTGAAACACTTTTGAATAAAAGTAGAACGGAAGCACTATTGAATTCTTGAGTATAATAGAAGTCGTGCATAATTTAAGTATGTCATTCCCAAATTTGAAAGTTCTATATTGAAATGCGGAGTAAACGTAATTTTTAGAAAATGATATTGTACCAAAACAGCACACTATTCGTTATTTGAGTCCATCAGCAATCCTAGCGGCCACACGATCTGTTACAAATTCATCCGATAAAGAGACACTGACAAGTGTTACTGTAAGAAATATATATATAATGTTTTGCTTTTCATGAGAATATGTTATACAAAAGTAGTTTTCTTTTGATATTCCGCTAACTTATTTTTGATATTTTTTCGACGGTGTGATTTTATTTGTTTTCTAGTTCAATTAAATTTTGCTAAATTTGGTGAGCTTTCCCCCTTGCTTTATCTTTAATTAATATTATCAAATTCGAATGTCTCTGATTTCAGCGAAAAAGGGCTGCAACAAGTTGCATTTTTGAGGATGATGTAATGTGGTCGAGTACTGGAAATGCGTTTACCACATCATCTGTGATGGAACCTCTTTCTGGCCGTTCTACAAAACGCTCGAGAATCCAACGGGATTTCGGTGATGAAAGGGTTCTTTTCTACTTCTTTGAACTTGAAGTATTTCGTTGATAATTCACTATCGCTTCTCAGAGTGATAAATGTATGGCTTATTATTTGGGTTCAATGGATTTTATGTTTTGCAGGAAATAAGATAACGAAATGCATATATTTTCTTTGCAGTCATTCCTTTCATTATCTTCGTTATCTGATGTACCACAAACTGGAAGAAGTCATTTAAACCAGTCATTTGCTTCATCTTTCACACCATTGAATTCGCTGGTAATAAAACCAAGAGTATC
The DNA here is from genome assembly GCF_000002995.4 of Brugia malayi. Classification (NCBI taxonomy): domain Eukaryota; kingdom Metazoa; phylum Nematoda; class Chromadorea; order Rhabditida; family Onchocercidae; genus Brugia; species Brugia malayi. Next base: position 6,091,445 of record NW_025062477.1, read on the forward strand.
ACGTCTCCGTAGCAGCGCAACTTCGTCGTTAAGCAGTAAAACAAGAGCTATTCTTGAACAGTTAGAGAAAATTAGCTCACCTGTCAAGGTAACTTTTTTCCAAGATTCGAAAGAATATACAGTGTTTGAAATAATATGAGTACTTGTTTTAATACTATATCTAACCACGGATCCAAAGGATATATTTCTTTTTTGTTGCTTTTGTAGACATTTCTTGTTTGAATATGTGGAATAGTTAATTCTCACAGGAAGTGAAACGATTATCATCCTTTAATTTGGATGGTCCAGAACGTTGGGCAACCGACACCATTAGCAGTGCAGTTCAAAAGCCTCCAAGAAATTCCATGTGCACTTTATCACGTGCTCAACTAATATCCAGCATTCTTTCCACGAAATCGAGTTCACCGTTCTGGTTTTATATTTGTTCATTTTGTATTTTATAGTTTTTTTTTTTGCTTAATGTGTTCAAAAATGGACTTTTTCATAAGATCAGTAATGACATATCGTTTGACACAAAATTATAATTGTTATGTTTGTATTTATCTCGATTTTAAATTCTGTTTAGTCCTTTAATGACACCAAAATTTTAATCGTAGAAAAAATAGACTTGACACAAATATTTTATGTAGATATTCAACATTCTGTATATTCCCGTAATATATTTATAAATTTATGTTCTTTGTGTTCATCAGTCAGCACTTTCAGGAGTCGTCCGGCTTATTTAGCCAAGATGGCAGATTCTTCCAATACTTCACCGCATCCTGTTCAAATCCCAGAATATAATCAACCAGATGCAGACCACATTCGTGAATCCAATGAGGTTCTAACTACAGAATCATCTTGTTTATCGCCGTCTAAGAAAGCTGATTTTCTGAGTCCCCCAAGGAAACCCGACCGAGAGAAAGTTTTAACCGATGACAATGTGGAGAAGTCGACAGTGTCAGCGAAGAATGCAGCATTGCCCATGTCTGATTCTGCGGTTAAAACTGCAGTTACCGTATTACCCCAACGTTCTTCATCTGCAAAGCCGACTAATGTGTTCAGTGCTAGGGCTTTGGGCGTAGTAAGCCCAGTGAAGGAAATGATGAGAAATGATAAAGATAAACTGGTAAGAAGTTGAGAAGTACAATTTTCTTATAACTTTTGATCGTTCATCTCCTGATTGAAAGAAGTGGGTGTCATGTTTTGTTTTAGGGGATTTTTTTCATGAATAATTGCTGTTCCTGAAAGATTGGTATCATACCAAAAGTAAATTTTTGTTTATCTTCTTAAAGCTTTTTAAGTTTCTGATCTCCAGGTAAGTACAATAAAAGTCGATGGCGCTATGTTTGCTTTCGCTCCACCGATGAAACGGGGACCTTCAGCAAGTTTTCATCACGAAGAAACTGCTACAAATGTTAGATTTCCATGTTGGCAAGCAAATAAGGCAAAGTGTATTTCTCTTATTATAGTGACATATATGCATTTAATTATCAGAGAATTATCTTTCTTTTCTGTAATACTGTAATATTAAATATAGAATTACAGGAGCTCTAAACTTCATTTTACTTCAGATTTCTCGGTCTCTCCCGTCATTCACTGAAACGACATTCAAGGCTACTGCTGAAAAGGCTATGGATGGTTTTTCATTCTCGACTAAAAGTGTTTCGAAACAAATTAAAGGTACTTGTTTAATTTGAATTTTGTTGGAAGAAAAATGAAATGTATATAGTGTCTCTTCTTAGTGGCTATTTTCTTCACAGTTTTTGTTTTTTAGAGCAATCATACAGTACAGATAAAGATAAAGAGGCTCAACCAGTTACTGAAGTTTCTACAGTCGTCAAGGTTTGTATTACTAATTTGATTTTTTTTTTTTTTTTTTGAAACTTTTGGATATAGGGCAAATATCACATAATGATCCTTCATTTTAGCCTACGGATGCCAGTGCTGCAACGTCAGATGCGTTATCTGTGAAACAACCATTACAAAAGTCGGAACAATGGTCATGCCCAAAATGTATGGTTTTTAATAAAACGGATATTGAAAAATGCGTCTGCTGTGGTTATGAAAATATAGTGGAATCCAAGGTTAGCTGTTTATACTAACTTTTAGAAAATGGTTTCAGAGAAGTTTAACTTTTTTTTTGAATTTTCAAGAACAGTGCAATAATCATGTGGTCATGATATAAAATGCATGTTGATTAATAAAAGAATGTATTTGTAATTTAGTCTACATTTATATTTATTTTTAAAACTATTCCAGCCATGGACATGTAGTGAATGTTGGATTTCTAATAAATCAACTGATGACAAATGCATTGCATGCGGCAATCCTAAACAAAGTAATGGTAAAGGTGTAAAGCTAACGGATATAAATGTCAAAAGTAGTTCACTTACCAACGTTTTTGGTGATCGTACTTTCAAACCTGTATCTTCTAGTGGAGGTATCGATTTTTATATTCCACAGTTTATCTACATTTATGAGTATTTCACGAAATCTGAGGGGAACCTAAATTTCTGACAGTTATGCGGTATAAACTTTTTCCTACTACATGATTATTTTCCTTGATGCTTCTCTTAATATTTTGCTCTTGTGTGATTTCAAAGCGAGAGAATTGTAAAATTCAGCCTTCATTTTCAATTCTAGTTTTAGGCATTTCTTTCGGTTTTTCTATCGCGAAACCTGGTACTGACGGATCCAGTTTACCATTAACGACATCTCCAGCAACAACGAAAGCATTAAATCCAGCCACTGTTGTTAATGGAAATGCTAATACTGAAGCGTCATTGAAATTTGGTTTATCGTCGAGCACATCAGCACCAAATTTTGGTTTTGGAAAAGCTCCGGAGGCAAATTGTTTACCAACAGTAACTGAAGGTTCGTATGCTTAGGTGTTTGGAAACACTTGAACTTTACATCTTTTACAAGTTTATAATCGTTATCATATTCATAAAACTTTTTTAAAATATGTAGAATGCGAATAGTTTTCTTTAATTTTTATAGAACCTTCGATGTTACCATCTCATCATCCGCCAAGTGCATCATTAAATTTTGGCGTTTCCTTTGGTTCTGTAACAACAGCCTCATTTGTTCCTTCTTTGACTCGCTCATCACTTTCTTTCCCAACATTAACTGTGACAACATCAGCAGCTACAACTCTACCTCTATCCGAAAGCACTTTCACCATTCCAGTTTCAATAAATACAAATCTGTTCACATTTGGTTCTTCCAATACAACAACAGGCATGTGTTTCGAAAGGCTTTTAAATTATGAGGCTATCAAACACAGGCCTAAAGCAATTGCCTTTCACTTTTAATCTCCAAAATTTAATACAAAATTATTTTTCAGCCAAAGAGATTAAAACGGCGACTGCACCGTTGTTTTCTTTTGGTTCTTCATTTCCTGCTGTTACAACCGATACTTCTGCCGTAACCACTACCACTTCGCTGCCATTATTTGGTGCAGCTTTACCTGAATTGCCGACTTCCAAAGGTGAGGTTTTATTTCGTTGGAGTTTTAAAGAATTGAATGAAATTTTATTGCATTAAAATTTGTATAAAATGTTCGAATCCAAAAAGAATACTGAAGAAAAGTTGTGCTGAAATATTTAAATTGGGTAGTGTTCTGTTCAGTCTTTCAAAAATATTTCAATTTTGTAGTGCCGCTTTTTGGAGCCAGTAGCGGATTAGTATCAAGTCCAGAAGCAAGCCATGATGTCGTCGAAATGAGTTCACCGACAACCTCACCGGTAACCTCTTCGGCAACAGTTGGGTCCTTTGGTGTGTCTAAATCGTCGAATTCTTTATTCAGTTTTGGTGCTTCGAATGCTTCAAACCCAACTACTGGGTAAAGTGATACTTTGTCATATACTTCATTCTAGTTTTTGGACGTGAATTGATTTCATAGTACATATTGATGGTAGAATGTAATATTGAAGAATTTACTTTTTTTTAGTTACTACCAAAACTTACGTTTTGAAACACTTATTGTCGTTTTCGACATTTATAATACCAGTGGTATTGAGAGATTACCAGTGTTTTTGACTTGCAAACTGACTATCATGATCTGCCTGTTCCAGAACACTGTTCGGGAATTTGCAAACAACCGTACAAAATCCGGTCGCTGCACCAAGTACCTCTTTGTTTTCATTTGGACAGCAACAAACGCCGGTTGCGCTGAAGCCTTTTGAGCTACCGGCCTCATTGACATCATCCCCGTCAGCTTTCAATTTTGGCACAACATCGTCAAACGGTGCAGCGGGATTTGTTTTTGGTTCGACTTCGCCGCCACCAAGTTTTACGTTTGGTGCACAGCAACCAGTGAATAGTTAGTTCTTATTTCTGCATGTTGGAATTTTATAACATCTTTTGTCTTCAATTATTTAGACAGTGTTTTAAAAAATTTTATTACAATTTTCAATTGCTATGCTATTATTCGAGAAAAGTTGCCTGGAAGTTCGTTTTTTGGTATATCCTCTTTCTAGATGCAGCTTCAACAACATTCAATTTCACTCCTGTAACAGCTGCACCTTCTTTTGGGTAAGAATGCTTTCAGTGGAGTTAATGTTTAACAAATCTGAATTAATTGGACGTAAAGAGAATTTTTAAACAAATCGTGATTTATTATGAAAGGGAAGATGTGATAAAATACTGTCATCCTGCTCTCCGTTTTTTTTTTTTTTTTTTTTTTTTTTTTTTTTCTTTTTTTGAAAAATCACAATTTCTTTAAAGAAAAAAAATTTTTTTTTTTTTTCCCACCCCCCACGTAGTGTAAAAGTAAATCTTGTCTGCAAAAAGTTATTTCTCATTAAAAAAAACTTTTTCAGTTCCTTGCTTTTTTTATGATTTGTGCTTAATGAAAATTTATTTGGAGGAATATTCCGGGATCAGCACCAACAACCAACTTCTTCTCTGTGGGTTCAACATCATCGACGACTACGCGAAAGATGTTAAAAGCACGACGAATGAGGAAATAGTCATGAATTCATTTTTCATTTTTTTATGAAAAAATTAATTGGTTCGTCTGATATTTTTCGTGATGCCAGAATCTCTTACGTTCTTTTCTTTTATTATTATTATTTGGAATTATGAAGTAAGTCGTTCCTTCTTATTATCTTTCGAAGTAACGTAGATGAAACAAATCACGTCACCTATCTTTAAGGTGCAATTTTCAAACAGTGCAAATAATACAAGTTATTTTTGTTTTTCCTCATTCTGTTATTTCACTCGTTGGCCGTGGTTAGGATGCAGTTGATTAAATCTTAAAACTTGATGATAATGATCATTTTTTATGTAGCCTATTTAATTATGATTATGCAGATAGTACAGTCTGAAATCTGTCTTTTATCTAGATAATGCTATAAATTCCAGCGTAGATTTATAAGTGTGAAATATTTGCAGAATATTGCCATACAATATTGCCTATGTTTGACATTTTTACTTGAAATAAATAGTCTCTTTTGTGATATAAAAATGTTTTCGACAAACTCTGCGGTCAACGTATTATTGCGCGCTCAATGTGGTTTGTGTTACTATTGCATCGTTATTGAATTGTCTCTCCGGTATTGCTGGTTGATGTTTCTCAAATTGAAATGTTTGGAAAACCGTAGAAATAAGAGCTATAGTTCTAAATCTTTGATGCATCTTTCTGCTACAGTGGTTAGTTGGTTGCTGGATGAATTGCTAACAGCAGTATTCTACTTTTTCTCAATTTTTTCATGTTTGAAAACATCTTTGGATCTCGGGTATCAATTGTTGTTCATTCTATTGTGGTTAACTGAAGTTGTATTTTCGACCTTCATCCTTGAAAATATTGGTGTGTTTAAATATTAAAATGTTTTCAGTATCTTATATTGTATTCTGTCCTTTTTTTTCTGGTCACTTGCAGAAATTTAGTATTGTGCCCAGTTGCTTTTCTAATTCATTTCAAATTTTTACTTACAGTTGTTTTGTTTTTAATTTAACTACAGCAAGCCCTTTTTTAAATCAGAAATCTTGGAAGGCGAGAAAGGAATTCTATTGTTTTAAATCAAAGCAAGCATTTTAAAAAATCTTCAGACCTTCAGTCAGAGCTCTGGCCTATCCCAGTCATGATTTTTTTTTTGGAATTCTCACGTATAGAATAAAATGATTTCATTATTATGTAATAAGCTGCCTTCTTTCCTTTTAGCTGATATTTCTAATGGTTTTTTTATCTTTTTTTTAGACTGTGAATTTCAGTTTATTTCGTATCGCTTTATTTAGACATTATTTTAAGGCGAATGTTGTCCGATAATATTACTTTTATCATTCGATAATATGAATTTTAGTGTTAACTTTGTTGACGTTCATTGAATTTTGCTCCAACTTTTTTCCTTTGTCTTGAAGCTACTACAACTTGTAGTTCATCTTTTTTGAACAGTTTAATGTTTTTTTCTTTTTTTTTTTTTTTTCAAATTTGTTGCTCCATATTTTGCTACGAAAACAGTAAATATACTTTGGCTAGTTTTGACCAATATTCTCAAAGCATCATAAACGCTCTTTGATACCTCATACTTTATCGATGTGTGTGGTTAAGGTGTAATGAACAGCATGAAGGGATTCAAAATTTTTATTCCCTGTGTTGTGTGTATGTATGCATGAGATTTTTTTTTTTTTTTTTATTCCGACAACCTACGAACTTGCTGGTTTTGAAAGTTCTGTACGGTTCTTTTTCTGGCCATTTTTTAGTAAACTAATAGTGGTAATTTCTTGTAATTCTGTACCCGTTACAGAATCCATTTTGTTATATGCAGAACAATTTGATTTTGTGTAAGAATACTGTGGAATAAAGAATCGGAGAATTATGCGTCTGACATCGTTCCTACTGTAAATATCATTTCAGTGTGTTAGAAAATTTAATTCAAATTTTAAGGAAACTGTCACACAAACTGGCGATGAAGTTACTTACGCATAATTTCCTGTCATCAGTCTTTCTGAAAGGTGTTACGGAGGGTTATCCACTAATTTTGTCAGCAACAAGAAAAGAAATAACTGAACACGAATATAACGACTCGTTTATACAACGGATGATTCCAAAGCTAAACTATGGTGCTTTTCGAGAAGCAGCGCTAAGTATAGGTGAAGGTGATAAATTGCCTGAGCAATTGCCTGAGAAATTGGAAGATAAGGAGTTGAAGAATGAATTGCATCGCTTATTGGTGTGCTTAGAAGTCATCGAAGGTGAATTGAAATGTCCTGAAAGTGGACGAGTTTTTCCAATTCGTGATGGTATACCAAATATGCTGACAGATGCAAATGAGATCAAGTAGCTTATTTGTTCATTTTGCTGTTTATATTAGTTGTACAGCAATATATGTTATAAATCGGATTGTTTTTTTTTTTTCAATTTAAAGAAGATACTTCATATATAAAGTCCTAAATTAATCAATTTTGGATCATCGTTTGATGTTTTATTTACTTTGTTGTTATTTTGAAGTATTTGTGGAATTGTTTGAGTAGCTAAGATAAAAGCTGTTTATCTTTTATTGAGAGGAATATTTAAGATAAAAGCTATTTATTGAGAGAAAAACATTGCAATTTCGTCATTTAGTATCACTTTGTTGCTTGATCGGCGAAAAAATGAACCTCATCAATTTTGCTTAATTAAATCAAAACAGTACCAAATGCATGAGATATATTTATTTCAAAAAAATTCATGAATGCTACAGCAGATTTTGCCATTTTTCTCGTTCTAATTCTTCGATTCGCTGCTGCTGAAAATTAAATTTAATAAAGTATGGAAGATTGAAACGGAATGCGATGAGTAATATGGAAGCGATCAATGCGGTGTATTTGGGAACCTACATAGTAAGGATTAAGGTTGTGTACGAGTTGTCGGTGACAAAATTACTGGTTTGATACAAACGTGTAAGACTATAAACTTTTTGTTGATATAGTCTAAAATAGTAAAGCTAAACTACTTATAACCAAGATAACATCTATTGATCAAATTTCATTCATCGTGAAATGACTAATTGCTAAACAAATAAAAGGTAAATGCAAACATATAAACAATAACTTGTTGTTCGATAACTTTTTCTTTAGCCATAAGCTTATCGCGTAAGACAGCAACTGCACCACAATCATATTTTCGCTCATTTAATTTATCAGTAAGTAATCGAATCTCTTCACGTTTTTGCTCAATTTCTGTTTCCAGTTTGATTAATTGTTCCATTAAATTGTCAAACTGAAAATATCCCACAAATTTTTAAACTTTCTTTTTTTTTTGGTTTGAAAATATAAAATTATCTGTTGCAAGATAATTTTCAAGCATGAATTTCTGATTCATACTGATTTTGATATTAGAATTTCTTATCTTCCTCATTTCTCATTATCTACTAGAGATGAAAAATAAAAGAATAACTAACCTGTTCAGCTTTTTCTTTTAATTTACGTAACTCTTCATCAGGTATATTCCTTATTACATCTTTACTTATTTCAGTGGTTTTATCCTTTGCTTTTATGTCTTTTGATTTTTTTTCTCTCTCGCTAATACTTACCAATAATTCATTGCTTTCCTTAAATGAAAATTAACTATTTACAGAAGTATTTTCATTTAATTTGCTAATTTAATAATGATGATAGTAATCTAATTTTAATAATAATTCAATTTAGCTTAAAGTTCATTGAACATTCACTTGCTTAGCATCTTCATAGCATTGCTACATGTTTACGTATAAAACTTAATTTATGATGAAAGTTAAATATCAAAATAACAGAAGTGAAAAAAATGTAAAACATCTGAAGTCAAACTCCTATCTTATTTAAAGCTCAGTTACTTAAACCCAATTTCTAATTCTATAAATAGTATAATAAATTAGTGGAATCAAACAAGATAGAACCTTTTTCATTTGAACAATTTTTTGATTCAAATATATATTTGTCTCTTCTGACGTCTTTAACCGATCATTCATCATTTTCATTTGTAAATTGCTCATTTCCTTTTCATTCTTCAATTTTCTTATCATTTCTTGTAGTCTTTTCAGTTCGGTATTTCGAATATTTTCTGATTTATGCAATTGCATAATTTGTTCATCACGTTTTTTTAACTTCTCACATGCTTCCTGTTCACGTTGTTGCGTTTCTTTCAATTTTTTCCGAAGCAAATTAACGTTACTTTCACGTGCTTTCTTCTCATGCCATTTTGATACCTCTTCCTAATATTATACTTCAGAAATTAAAATAAATAAACTAGAGCTGATATAATTTAAACCATCAAAGAAAAAGGAGGAAAAAAAAGAAAAAGTAAACCTGTGGATTTTTAATGGATTGATTTTTCTGTAATCGATCAATGATTTCTTTTTGTTCCTGGCTCAATTTTTTTTGATTTCTAGCTTCTATTTTAAGATCCGAAAGTTCTTGCTGAAGTCTAAAATAAATTGTTGAAGATGTCAATTGTAAATCAAGAAGAAATATTTCATTTTCTCTACAGTTAATCAAATTCTTGGAATAATTTGTTCATTTGGATGAAAAACATTTATTTTCTTTTTTTGTTTTTATTTTAGATGATTGTTTACATAGTCGAAAAAGTCATTGTTTTCATTAAAAAAGAAAAATGAATAAACTAGATTAACTTTTTGCAGTATTAATTATTTGAAAAATAAATTAATTTTTACCTCATAACAATAGCATCCGATTCCAAATTAATACTGGATGTGTAGCTATACTTGATTTCAGATAATGCCTCAGTTCGAATACTTTCATATGCTTTTTCCAGTTCCTAAATAAAATATTTAACGTTAGGGCTTAATATTTCTAAATATGTCTTTTATCAGATTAGAGTGAATGCAAAACTTGATATCATTTCTCTGTCGCTTCCTCCTTATATGATCAGTACGTCGAATATATGTAATTTATGGTACTAATAATTTTAAATAAATAATAATTAGATCAGAAAAAAGAAAAAAAAACTTTCAAATGAAATGTTAAACCTTATTTCTAATATGCAATGCAGCATTACGTTGTTTTAAATCTCTAATTTCCATACGCATTATCATTATTTTTGATTCTTCTTTTCGTAATGCTTCCATTACGACATCATTATTTTGCGTTTCTGTCACTTCAATTGGCGCAGTATGCATAATCGACTGTGCTAATGATGATGTATGTAACTGTGTAACTGTTGATGATTCTTGATTACTAATACTTTGTCTTGATTTGTCTATCCTATTGGATAAGTTATTCTCTTCATTCAAAATACTTCCATTTGTGATCTCATCGTTATCATCATTATCACTATCGCTGATCACTAGCAAATCAGTTTGCGTACTAATTTCAGCACAATCCTTAGTTTGATTTTGAGAGTGAAGATCTCTTGTAAGTTTTCGATTTGCCTTAATGAATTGTTCAATTTCATTTCGTAATTTAACTATTTCCATGTCTTTTGCTTCAATATCAGTATTATAATTTTGTGATAAAATTTCGCTTGATGTTCGCAATTTTTGTTTTGCAATTGGCGATGAATTATCAGTGATTTCATGCACATTTCGTTCATCCGATACAATTTTTAACAATGATTTGTATTTTTCAATAACTTCATCTTTATACTTCAATCGTTCCTGAAAATTTGCATATGGAATGAGAAAGAAGAACTGGAATATTATATTGATCGAATTGGAGTGATTTTTCAGCTTTTTTATAACAAATTTTGTAATTCGATAAGTTTTTCTTCTTATTTAATGAACTTTTTGATCTTTTTTTTTTAAAAAAAAAAACTTAAATTTATTTTTTTTTAAGAAACTGTGAAATTCAAATGCGCACACAGCAATTAACCAACCTTATAATTTGCAATGCACAATTTTGCTGTTTCACTAATGTAATTCAATTTTTTCATATATTCCTCCGAATGAATATGCATAGTTTTTTGCGTAGCATCTGTTTCATGCAATTCAATTGTCGCATGATATTTGACATCTGATTCTCTGTTAGTAGTTTCTGTTGCTGTTTCAATATTTTTCCATTCTTCCATCTTCAACTTTTCTCTTTCATTACTAATATCCTCAAAATCATTTGATTTCAATTCAATCTTTGCTTCTTCCTTTTCTACATTTGAGTAAAATTCATCAGTAGCAGATTTATTAGTTCTTTCATTTCCATCGTCATAATCTGATATTTTGAAAGTTGTTGCAAATAAATCTTCAATTTCTTTTTGTAAACTATTTACTGTTTCTTCCAATTTTTGAATTTGTTCATCTTTTCTTTGTATCTGAAAAAAAGCAAAGATTATAATATTGAAAATTGAATGTTTTATTCATGCAAATCCATTCAAATGCACTTGTGAATTCTTTAGATGTCAATCTATTTTAAAATTTTATTTGTCATGGAAGTTTTTTTCCACAGAGGGAATTGTTGCGATAGAAGGGAAAAAATTTTGAACTTTTATTTTATGAGTCAGTTGATTTATCCTTGGAAGTTAAACATTAAAAATTCATTTCATAAGGATCGACTAAAGAATGTTTTTATTTTTTTAATAAAAAGTGATTTGTCGCCTCTTTTTTTTAACTTTAATGAATAAATAACATTAACAGAGTTTATTTCTTCATAAAATGCATACCATATTGAATGATCAACGATATATTGAATGGTCGAAAAGATTGATTGAATGAATGAATGAATGGAATGAATGGAATGAATGAATGAATGAATGGAATGAATGAATGAATGAATGGAATGAATGAATGAATGAATGGAATGAATGAATGAATGAATGGAATGAATGAATGAATGAATGAATGGAATGAATGAATGAATGAATGAATGGAATGAATGAATGAATGAATGGAATGAATGAATGAATGAATGAATGAATGAATAAACCTGTAATTCAGCATTTTCAAGTTGCTTCTTTGCATTTAGCATATTTAAATGGCTTGCTTGTAAATTTTTCCTCAGTTTGATCACATTATAATCGTTCTCTTGCAATAATTCATAACTTTTTCGTAATGCTTCGGCATGTCGTAATTGCAAATCTAATTCTTCCTTTTCTCTTTTAATCTACAACATTTGAAATAAGGAAGAAAAGGAGGTACTACAAATTTATACTTCAATTTTTTACTTCTACTTGCATACTGTTCTTAATTACAAATTTACACTTTAGTTTTACTCTTCTACTTTCAGACTGCTTTATTGGTTGAAAAATAAGTAAAAATGAAAATGCTGCTAATTTTATTAGATGCAAAACAATCTTTTTGATAACTTTTTGTAAAGACTTGAGAAATGAATAGTCTTATCTTTTCCACAAATAGCATATTATTATTTTCTGTATTAATTACAGAAATAATCGCATAAATTTGCCTCTTCTTTGTATTTTTGACTTTTTGCATAATTAACATTGATCTGAATAAATTTTTCCTTATATTCAACCATTTGTTGTACAGTTATTAATTCCATTGAATTTGATTGTATACGCTATAAGCAATAAATCGATTAAATTTTAATTGCTAAATTTAATGACTGCAACGAATGTCAGTTTAATCTTTCATAATTTATTCGTATTTATTTTTTATCACTAAATAATCGTTTGTATATTTCATTGCATACTTTCTTTTTTTATTTCTTATTTAGTTACTTGAATGAAATTACTTAGATCAATCGTTTCATAAAAACTAATTTAGTTTAAATTGGGGCATCACAAAGAAATCCATTATATTATTATTTTAAACTTACTCAAACGACTTAGCATTAAGTAAATGATAAAGGCTATAATAGATTAACATGAACATTTATTCATTGAGACTAAAGACCAAAGATTACATTTAACTTATTTTATATTTGATCGAGGAAAACTGTTGAAAGTTTACGTTAGCTAACCTGGAAGAGTGACTGCAATGATCTGATCATTTGGATTAATTTTTTCTTCTCATTTGCCCAACTTCGTTTTTTCCTAGCAAATTCATTTTGCTGATCTAGAAATTGATGATCGGTCAATTTTTGATTCTGTGAAAATTGTGCTCGATCCGAGAGCGCTTTTAAGAAACGTCGTTCTAAAGCAACCAATAAACTTTTCATCTGTGATTCACTTTCAACATCTTCCAGAAAATGTGTCATTTCGGTATTTTGCTCTCGAATTTTCTCTACTTCAATTTGCCAATATTCATTTTGACTTCTTAGCACATTTACCATTTCCTAAAAAGTTTCAAAATTAAAATATTACGAATTTAACGAATTTGTCTCGTTCGGAACTTACGATTTTGTTCTGCTAAGAATAGCGAATTTATTTCGTTAAGGATTTACGATTTTATCTCTTTACAACCTTTTTCAGTTAAAAAAAAGAAACATATACGCATAATATGTGTGACAAACATTTTTATTATACGTGATATGCTATTCATGCCTTTTATCTAATTATATCAGCTAATAACTTAATAAAATTTTAGTAGGAAAGTGAATTAATACACATCATGTGAAAAAAAGCAAAACGATAAGTATTCAGATCTTTAAAAATTCATTTTTTTTTTTTTAAAAAAAAACAAGAATACCAACTTTCAAATGAACATTTTCCGCCATAATTTCGGCACTTTTTGTCTCATCATTCATCTCTAAAAGATTTGCAACGATATAATCTTTGTCCTGAAAAGAGTTATACTTAGCTATTTACATAAATTAATGTCTCTTTAACATGTACGTCTTAAAGTTTCCTCAATTTATAATCTAATCAATACATAATATTATTCTTTTTTTTCTTTTCAAATTGTAGATTTGAAATTTTCTTATCAGTTACAAGTTCAATTATTAGTAAATGTAATTTTTTAACTTTTGCACTTATTCCTTTTTGACATCTGTTGGAAGTGTCATTGCTGAAGTTATTATGGAATGATAGCATTTGACAACTTGTAATCTAATATTTGCCATAATCTTAATTAAGATGAAATGTCTTCTCCACCTTTTGATCATTTTTGAAGTTATCATCTATCGATTTATAATTGTCATCAGAAGTTAACACTTGTTTATGCTGTGCCAATAATTTATCATAATCATATTTAGGTACAGAACGTAGTAAAAGTGTCTGAAGACGTGCTATCTCAATTGATGCCAAGTCCTGAAATAAAAATGTGCCAAGCAAATTTTAGCCATATTTACTCACCAAATTTTATTTAGATATGAAAATTCACGCTAAAACTTAACATAATGAATTGAATTTTCTAATAAATTTGTTATAATGTTTGTTTTTTTAATTTTATTACTTTTATTTTAGTTAAATTTAGAAAATGCTAAAGCTCTGTAATTTTGTTTCAAATGAAAACTATAACAATATTTCTTTCTTAGTAAAAAAATTTTGAGTGTAAGAAAAGTAAAGGTTAAATTAATTTAATTTAAAAAAAATCATTGATTAACTGATTCATAATTAGCAGTTTTGAGTTGTTTGAGGTGTAATAAACGCTGTTCCTGATAGTTCTTTTCAATTTTTCTATATTCAACATTTTCATTGTTTCGATTACGTTCAACAATTTCTAGTTTTCGTATGAGTTGAAGATTTCGTAGTCGTTCTGCAATCACTTGTCTATTCATCTCTTCCACTTTTTCTTGCATCTCATTTCCATTTAAGTGTATCGAATTGGCTAATTTCTTCAAGTTTATTAAGAATTATTTTAAATTAAACAGATTAAGTGATCACAGAATATTACCTATTTTTAATTTAATCCATTCATTATTGATTATTGAAATAATTGATGTATAAGAAAATAAAGTGTAAAATATGAATGAATATCTAGACCAGATGAAATTTTTTTCTTTTTTTTGGCAGATGTGATATGAAATTATGGAGGGAAAAAATTATAACTACAATTTTTTTTCAATGATTTCTTAATTTAGGATTAAATTATGATTCATTTTTACTATAAAAATTAATTTCTCAAATTTTTTTCAATCAAACTTTTCGACAATTTTCTTCCCCAAACTTTATTACTTAAACTCTTTAATGGTTATTTAAAACCATTTATAGCTTCTTTCTCACCTGATATTCCTCAATTTTGATCTCATAACATTCCATTTGTTGACGTAACTCATCGATGGTTTTATTATGATATGTCGTATCATTCACGGATACTTCTTTTTGCAAATTGAAATAGTTCACTTTTAGTTCATCAATGCTGCTTGCTGCATGCTGCATGCTTTTCTCCATGCATTGCAATTGACGATCTTTCTCGTCTAATTCCTTTAAAACGAAAAATTTGTCGGATTGAATACTTAATCAATTTTAACTAATTCAAACGAGAAGGAAATTAAACAATGAACTAGAGCTTTTAATCATTGTAACTTTTTATAGTTTACTAAATTAAACTTTGTTTTCTGATTAAATAAGCATTAATATGGTTTTGTTTTAATAATTAAAATAAATAATAAGTGATAGAAAATAAAATTACAACCTGCATAAGTAGCATTAATTCATGATTGAGTGATGAAATGATCATTGCACTAGCTTCCAAACTTTCTAAGCTTCCTTCATATTCCTTTTTCTTTCTTCCGGATTTTATAAGTCTTTTATGGATTTTTAATAAATTTTCTGAATTTGGCTTGCATTCCACATCATTTTCTTTCATTTCATGTAAAATGTTAGCGCTATCGTCAGTGCATTTTTCCACTTCACTACTACTTCTATCATCTCCCTTTTCGAATTCTTCTACCAACAATTTCTCTACGGAATTTGTTGCAGAAACGGAATCTTCCAGTTTGTCTTCAGATGTATTAAAAGCAGTGCTCAATTCAATTTGTAACAATGAACATTTAGCCGTCAATTTTTCAATTTGCTGTTCTCGAAAGTTAATTTGCTTCTCTAAGCGATTAATTTCACTTTCTGCACTACCAAATATTTCCTAAAAAAGTTTACAATTCTTTCAAATTGAATTTGGAAAATAAGTAAAATTTCAAAGTATCTTCTAAAATATTGCTATAATTTTAGTGATTCTTTATGTGCTAAATTAAAATAGAAACACTTGGAATTACACTGAAATTAATTTTTGCATAAATAACCGAGTAGTCCGATTTATTAATCAATTCTTTTTTGTTACTGCACATCGTAGTCTTGTCGACAATGTTACTTCTCATTCTTCGAGAAATTATTTTCTAACTTATCTGACTTTAAAGTGTAAAATTTTTCAAGAACTAAAAATTGAAATTCACCCCTCGAAGTCGTTTCAATTCAGCGTTAATCTTCTGATTTTCAGAATCTTTCATTTCTATATTACGTATAAGTTCATTATTCTCCATTTCACGTTGTTTAATTTCAGTATGTAAGTTGTCAACAATCTGTAACACTTTTCTGTTTATTCTCTTATTCTAAATTTATTTCTTTTTTCAAGGAAATATTTTCAAAACAAAAATATTTGTGTGTTTTTGAGAGTTTAACAAAATTCAGAACAGTAAAAGAAGATAACCTCGTTGAGCGCTGTAATTTTACATTGCATTTGCGCAATTGGTGTATTAACTTTATTATTCGTTACAGTACCACTAAAAAATTGTCGAGCTATTTTGGTAGCATCGAGAAGTTCCGCTCGTAATTTTTCCATTTCTTTGTCACCTTTCATATTACTCTCTAATACATTCTGAGCTTGCAACTCTTGTAACTCAACCTGAAATTGCACCTAAATTTTAAAATAGTCTCCCTGAACTGTATTTGAAATAGTTTTCTTTGAATGCGATTTTAAAATAGCTTTCCTGAATATGAATTGAAAGATAAAATTTTAGCAGAGCTATTTGATCAGGAGGGGAGGGCTTCATTGATTGAATCAGTATCTAAGTATGTGCAATATCGCAAGTTTATAAATTCTTTTGAAAAAAAAATTTTTTTTAGCATCTCTTAAGAAAAACTTATAGTTAGAAATTTATGGAAGAAAGGAGATTTCCGGAAATAATCTATCAATTGTTTCTTGTTTTAATTTTAAATAAATGAACGAATCTGCTCTTGTATGATTGAAGTTTTAAAATTTAGAAACAAACTTGCAAAGTTTCAAACTTCAATTGTAACGCTTCAATTTGCTCATCTTTATCCTGTAGCAATTCCTGAAACTTTCTAAATTTTACAAATTATTTCAGAATAATTCCTGAAATATGCTAAACGTTATTATATATGCGTTAATTGATGGTTGATATGAGATTATTTGTTAAATATGTATGTCATACATCAGTTGCAGTTCTTATTAATTACATCTTCATAAATGTAATTGCATAGAGATGGATGATCAATGCTTTTTAAGTTTCTTAAATCTGTTTTATGTTCCGTCGTTTGATGACTGAAATTATACCTTATAATGTTGAAATGAGTTTTCATCAACATTCTCCAACTTTCCAGTTGTCGTTTTTTCATTTTCAAGCTGAAATATGGTCAAAATCAGTTATGTGCAAATTTCCATTTTTTACATAAAGAGTTATAGGATTAATCAAACTCAGTTATCAATTATAATGGATGAAGTTTGAGTATTATTTGACTTATCTTTAATTTATCTTCTTTTCAAATATTCTCTATTTTTACTTCAACTTATCTATTCTTTCCGTTCAATTTCTCTATTGTATGATAGTTTGATTTTTATATTTTTATCCTCGAATTATCAAATTGCTTTATAAATTGTTCAAGAAAGTATTGTATGGAAATTGCATACAGCAACAAATAATTATTATTAATAGAAAAAACGACAATAATTATTAATAATAATAAACAAATAAGTGAATAATAATAATAGATAAATACTAAAGACAATAAATGATAATAATACCAATAAGTAATGAAAGTGAGAACATTTGAATTTGAAAACACAAAAAGCTGCATTAATTAATTTCATAATATTAGTGGTTAAAACTGTTAAAAAAGATTATAAATGTAGAAAACTTTCACTTGCTCTAACCTTCTTGCCCAGTAATTCATTATCATTTGTTAAACGCTCGATAATTTTGTCACTTTCCAACAATTGCTCATATAATGACTGATAATTATGAGCCGTATCCTCGATAAATGTTGTTGCTGAGGCAAGCGCTGTTGACAGTTGTTCAATTTCCGCCCGAAGTTCATCATTTTGTTGCGCAACTTCCTGACGATAATATTTTCCTCTCTCATTCATTTATAATTATCAAAAATTTAATAGAATAAGCTGTGACGAATTTATTTACTTAACTACCTAAAAAAATGATTCGAAGCACCTGAACTTGCTTGGAAAGTAACGCAGCTTGTTGGCTTCGTTGTCGCAATTTCAACGCTTCAGCTTCATTAGTCGCAGATCCTTCTAATTTATTTTCAAGCCGTCTACTTAATTCACGAACAGAATCATCCAAAAACATTTGCTAGAATAATTATCATATTAAAATATCTCAAAGTATGCTGTCAATATGTATTTGAAGCTTTACCTGTTGAATAAGTTTAGCACGTTCATTCTCGAGTTGTTCAATGCGACAATTTAATTTCTCAGCTTTGTCACTTTGTTCGGCCAATTCACGATCACTAAATAAGCTTTTGTATTTATTTCTCGTAAAACTGTTTTGAAAAAAAAACAAAAAAATCTCGGAACAAACGGAAAACTTTTCATTTTCTTTCTTCATTTCATCACAAATTCTTTTCTTTTGATGTTTTACACTAGAAAATTAAAAATAAATCGAAGTTAGATAACCGTTCTTTATTTCTTTCTTTTAAATAAACATTTTCTTCCGTTAAACTATTAATTCGTGTTCGAAATGTTTCACTGAGATCGGTGCTGTTTGTTGTAGCAGTGATGCGTTCACGTAAAAAATTGAGTTCAAGCTATAAAGTAAAAAGAAATTGAATTTCTAGCAGTAAATTGAACTTTTTTTTAGACTTTAGAAGTGAAGAAATGTAAGGGAACATAAAAATTTCAGAAAAATTTTACAAAATTAGCTAAAAATGACTTGTATCTTCGGAAATATTTGAAAACTTAATGATTTGATAAGAAAACTGAAGTTATCATTTAACAGTTCTTTTTGTAATTGCTAATATTGCTCATGAAAGATTAATCATTATTAGAGGCATACTACAGAGGCAGATTCTTCCGGTTCTGAGTAATTAACTAATAGTTGAATTATCCGGACAGTTGGCATCTCTCCTACTATTATACTGACTAAATCCTAGGATCACAATAATTAAATACTAATAATTGTATTAATTCTTGCAGTAATTAATTAGCGTACATTCATATTTTCCTTCTCTTCCTCCCAGTTTTCTTGTTTTTCCACCATTTCCGCAGCTTCCTTTACCGCCAGCTCTTTTAACTCTTCCGCATTTGCATGCTCATACTGCATGATCCACTGCATTGCTTTTATAAGTGGCTTAACTGATTCCGATATTTCGATATCTTCCAGGTCACACTAAATTATTAAAAAGTAATTTGGATCCAATTGTAGGATCTAAAGAAATATTATACTGAATTGAAATATGCGCATGAATTTTTCACTTCTTATAAGCAAAATACACATGTTAAGTAGATTTGTTTATACTAATTGATCTATTCTATTTCATTTTTATCGAATAATTTTGAGCACAAATGAAAAAAATAAAAATAGAAACTTTCTAATACTTAAGTACTTAAAATATTTTAAAATATGACATAAACACTGTATTAAATTGTATATTGTAATTAGAAAATTTTAACTGAAACACAATAATTATTATAAAATGACATAGAATTTATCACTTTTCCTTTAAAAAATAGCGACAACTTTTAATATTATACCGTAATGTTATTGAATTTTCCATTTTTAGAATTAAATATAAATTTCCATCAAACATAATGTTATTTGAATTTTCAACTATATCCTAACAAATATTTGCACTAACCTTTGATAATTGTTCATACCATCGATTTACTATTTCAGGATGATCACTACCTTCTTCAAATAATTCTCCCAATTCATTCACATTTAATGGTGCCATTTTTGTCTTCACAAATACTTATAAAAAAATTTTTGAAATGTAATCCAAAGTGAAAATGAAAGAAAAAAAGAAATGAATCCTTGAATGATACAAAGAATAGAATATAATTTAACAAGCAACTTACTTTTTTAATTATACTAAAATAGATATTCTTGAAAAGAATGAAAGTAATAGACAAAGGTCATTTACTTGTGATTTTTCTCATAATGTAGTGTTTCTATGGCAACCGTTATGTGAGTGTAATAAACAGATAGTATAAACAAGTATTATAATTCCAATATTCTTTTTATTTAAAATAATTGATATGTATAGCAAATATGTGTTGATTTTACCTGAATATTCAATATACACATTGATTATTTACCTGAGTATTCGATATGTTAATACGTCGAATGTATCAACTCTTAGATGATAGAGTAATTTGAATATATGCATTTGCAATGATAAGTTTGCTTGCGAAATTTGAATGATTTTGTGGAAAACAAAAATGAAATTATATTACCAGAAGGGAATTTCTATTAGTCCGATTAACGACCATCTATGTGTGTGTACATATATTGCTGTGCACATCGTTAAATTAATTGGATTTAGCACTTCACTTTCGATACAACATTGTAATTTATTCGATTTTATTTGCATTTTTTTAGTAAATGAATGATTCAGGAAGACTTTTTTTTTACAATTGTTTTTTCTTAATAATTGCTGCAGATTTTGTTTTCCTATGAATTTCATACAATTATCACCTTTATCTAAAACAATGTTATGCAATATAAGTACCATATGTATTACTATCATCCCCGCTATATCACTCCTCTTCTGATGTTACGCGGACTTATTTTCGTGTTACTTACAAGACACAGTATCTGAGATACAAGTGTGATCCAGCAATAATCCCAGCTTAAAAGATTACTAAAATGATTTCGTGGGAAGTTAAGCATCCGGAACTTTGCTTCATCAAGTAAACTTTCTGTAATTCACTATGAGAAGTAAAATGACGTATCAATTGCAGTTAAACAGCATTTTATTTAGCAAAGCTATTAAACAAAAGATCACAACTGCAGAAACCATAACACATCTGTTATACTGCACATTCAATAAGATTAATCAGCTCTTTCGTTTACCAATCACACCTTTCTTCTTCAAATTTTGTTGCCTTCTGTAGGACTGATATGATTGAATCCTTGCTTTCCTATTTCTCTGCTTCAAGATTTGTTCAGAAGTTTTAAGTTCAGAACGTGGCGCTTTTTCATTTCCCATCTTATTTCGCCTTCGTTTTCCACTGCCACTGCGTACCTAAAAGCAAAACAGCATGATTCATAAAAAAATATAATTCAATTATAACAAGGATGGCCTGCTTTCATTGTGAACTCCTCGTTGTTGAAATATGATCATAGTCGTGACAACTATACCGACATATTTTGGATAGTCCTCTCCAACTCCGGTCTGTCACTTCTTCCACAAAAACAAATCATTTTCTTAAAGACTCTATTCCAAAACAAATACAAATATATTTGATCAAAATCCAATATGAAGCATGCTTAGACGAGAAAATACGTCTTTGAAAAAAAAAAAAATTAGAAAAAGGCGAACTCTAAAATCATGTTGCTTTACTCCTTGATCAACAGTCTCATCATTATCGCCATCATTATTTTGGTATTCTAACTTTTGCTTTTTTTGCCATTTCTCATAACGACCACTTTTATATGTCGCTGGCAGATAAGTTCCATCTTCTGTACGTATTTTCTTCTTTGAATCATCGCCATTACTACCAACAAACCTTTTCAGCTTTCTATCCCTAAAAATGGCATTTTTTTTTTTTTTTTTTGATATCTTGAAATAAGTTATGCTAAACACTGGAATACAAAGCAAAATTTCTCAGGAAATTCAATACTAGGCCACTTGATGATAGTGCAGTTCAATCGTTGAAATAACAGTTCTAAAATACCTTCGGGGACTTATATCAAACAAACGAAACATCAAAACGGGCACTTTAAAACATACTACCAAAATATCCCACGACACTAAGTTTGACAACATTTAATTACATCTGAAATTCCTTCAACACACTGGAATTGCGAATTTTGGAGGCAATCAAAACAAACCATTTTTTGCGTTTCTCTTGTTTATAGAAGCCAACTTCATCATCAGCAAGAATTTCTATAGCGCTTGCTTTAGCTAAGGCATTGAAATCATGATCTACTGCCAAGCCGCGTTCTGCATTTGCTTCCACAGGTGCATAAGCTTAACGAAAGTTAATGTTTATTTTTTTTTTTGAAACTAAACCTTTTAACAATTTTGATTTCTACAAAACAACAGCATGAACATTGGAATACAAAATATTAAACTGAAAAGAGAATCCAAAAATCATTTAAAGATACTACTTTGAGTTTGTTTTGACGATGTGAAAATTCGAAAATAACTACCAATAAAATGCTTTTTCTTTTCTTCTAACAATTCGTTAGCTTTTCGCTTCCTCCCCTTGTACTTTTTTTGCATCAGAGCATTTACGGCTGAAAATTTCGTATTTCTTATTACCGCTTGGAACGTATCTTTCTGAAAAAATTAAACAGTTCAAGAAATAATTTTATTTAGAAAGTCCAAATATATTTTGCATTCAAAACAAAAGTTCAAGTCATAATGAAGGCATATAATATGGAGAAAATTGAATTATTTCAAATTATTACTTTTATAATTAAGCACAAATAAAAGCTTAATTATAAAAAGATAGCGTCAATACTATTGCAGTTGAAGGAAATTAAGAGTGTGGCACATATGATCTGTAACCATATATTGCACTCGAAGAAACAAATATGATACTGAATGAATAATCCTAAGTGATACAAAATCCTACATCCTATATTACTTACATTTATCATTTCAGTCTGATAGAGTGTACATTTCAAAGCTTTGAAAATTATTTATTTTTATAAGGATAGAGTATTTATTAAATAAAATGTGGACTAATTTATATTGATGAGGATGTGAATAGAAACTTACCAAAATATCTTCGCTTGGTTCAAATGTAGAATCTGTTATTTCTGATTGGTCGAGATCCGTGCACTTATCCGAATTAGTTTTAGAGTGAATATAACTTTGATGAGCTTTACGTTTCTCCTTCATAACAGCTGCTGATAAAGCCTTGCTACCACTTTGAATTTCAAAGATAGTCTGTAAGCATAAATTACGTATAAAATGGATAAATCTTTCAATAAAAACAATAAAATTCCTCTATTTCGAATCTGAATAAGTGATTCGACTCCAAATGAGGAAAGTTTCGTTTCCATACCAAAAAAGAAGATAGAACAGTTTGTTAAGGAACAGAAATGCCTAAGCATATGCAAATTCATGATTTTATAAAAGATAAATTTTTCCAAAAAATTTTCTTTACCCTCTGCATTATAATATCCACACAATTTAAAAAAGTTCTACATACCGTTGTCGATTTAAAATTGTGCAAATCTCGAAGGAACAATTGCCTAACAGCTTCTTCTGGTGATTCCTGCTGTAGAAATGGATGAACTGAAGCTTTGAATAATGCCTCCTTGACCTCATCTTTTGCTCGACGTACTGATTCTGCTGATGGTTGCGGACGAGTTTTTTTGTATTTCTGCATAGCATTTTCTGATTTCTTCAAAAGATCGTCCTGAAATTTGAATTTAAAGTAAGTCACGTAATTGAGTGCTGCTGAAAAAAATGTTGAAGCTTACCAGTTCATCCGAATTGTCATGCACATTTTTTAGAAAATCAATTTCTCTATCAATGATACCATCTGGAAATATTCCAATCAACGCCTCATCTGTAATTTGTAAAATAAACTGCATCAGAAGCCTCTACCACAGTAAAATCATTTTAATACGGACCCTGACTAATCATGTATATTGTATCAACTAAATTGTTAGGGAAAATTTTATAACTTCAAAAAAATAAAACTGTTAAAATGTTTACCACTGCTGACTGAACTAGTTGTTGCGAACTTTAATGGACGATTCAAAAACAAGAACAGATCGATTACATATGGCACTTCGTCTGCACCGAACAAGCTAATGGCTTTTCCGGAACGACCAGCACGAGCAACTCTACCTAAAGTAAATAAACAGATCAAAGTTTAGAAGAAAGCCATATTGTTATTTATAAAGAATAGAACAGAACTCACCAACACGATGAACAAAAAGTTTTGGTTTCGAAGGAAAATGATAATTTATAGCAACATCTAGCAGCGGAATATCGACTCCTCTAGCAGCAATATCCGTCACAATTAATAATGAACATTCTTTTTTGCGAAACCTGCAAATTTATTTCTTGATATTGGAAAAAACCTTCGAAATTTTCTCATTAAAACCAACTGAAGTCGTGTAAAGACAAGAAGGCACATGTGACACAATAACTTCCAAATAACGCTGGTACAAAGGAGATTTTCACAAACAATAAGATGAGTAGTACACAGTTTACCTCCCCATAATTATCATATCACTGTCGTAATTAACTTACTTCTGAATATTGATATTCCGGGCCACAGAATCTAGTTGACTGTACAACACTACGCAATCAATTCCAGCTTTTCCCGCAACTGCTGCCAGATATTCTACATGCTTCATTGTTGCACAGAAAACAATCGTTTGCTCATTTGCTGCTACGACTTCACGAGCAAGATGCAAAAATGCTGCTAATTTATCATCTGTACGACAGTACAAGAACATCATCGACAGTTTGTCGCTTATTTTTTCAGCGAGGTCCAGTCGAACTAAAAAAGACTTTAAACTTCCTTTTGTTTATACCTTTGTGGCGAAGGTTACATAAATATTCATTAGAAATAACAAAGTACCTAGGACTGGATCTGAAAGACCAGCCTTCGAAAAAGCAATAATACTCTTTGGAAGAGTAGCTGAGAAGAGCAAAGTTTGTCGATTTTCCGGTAATCTTTTCAATACTTCCTTAAAATGTATTGCAGACTATTATGATGACTTCCGTACAAATGAAAGTGATTTTACAGATGAAAAAGCATCCTAACTTCGACACTGCCCAATTATTTTCTAAAAATCTTAAATTTCAAGAAAAAAAAATGGCATTACAACTAGCATTACTGCCTATATGGAAGGTTTTTATTAGAAACTGCCCACATATCAATTGCATCAGCTACACACAGATAATATGAGTTAATTTGATAAGTACAGAAATAAATCAATTCCTAAAATTCTTAACGGTAAACAATTTCTGTAGCGAATAATAACAACTTACGTGAAGTTGTTCAGCAAAACCCATTTCAAACAAGCGATCCGCTTCATCAAACACAATAACTTGTACTGCCGAGAGACGAAAATCCATTTCAACAATAACGTGAAGCAGACGTCCAGGTGTTGCAATAACGCTGAAATTAAGCTTTTAAATTCCAAAACTTATAAACGTTTGTGCTGAATATCTTAATAAATAAAGAAGAAACTTACATATCGGGCTTTTCATGGACAGTTTGAAATTGTTCCTCAATACGATCACCGCCCACCAAAACTGCACAGCGTAAACCAGTAAACCTTCCTAGCTGCAAGCAAAGAATTAATCCGAACATTTCTGAGCTTTAAATCGTTTTGAAAAAATACAAAAGAAAAGAATTCTAAATCACATCATATTGCAACTCCAAATTTATTTTAGTACAGTCAGTAGCATCCAGTGCACTTACTAGAAATTATTGCACATGTCAATCTCTAATCAATGAGATCAGTAACATGAAGTAAGAATATGTCTTCTCAAAAACACATAAATGATCATTATTTCTTCAAAAACACATAAAACATCATTTAATTCAAAATTAAAAATGTTTGGTATTTGAAATATTAAAACAGAATTAGTATATGCAACTTTAGGGATATAGTCACTCATTTTCCTCTTTTGCTTGGCATTACACCACTGTAAACAATCAGAAGAAAATTAACCTCCTTAACTACAGTGAACGTTTGCATTGCCAGTTCCCGTGTTGGTTCAATAATCAAAGCGCGGATTCCTTTCATATCGCGGACCTTTAATTTTTGCAGGATTGGAATGACAAAAGCTGCTGTCTTTCCGCTTCCTGTTCTTGACATAGCAACGATATCTGCAAATAATAGCAAGGCAATGCAGTTCGTACAAAGACCAAATGAATAAATCTCTAAAGAAGTCATTAAACTAATGGTTCTAAAGAATGAAACACGACTGTTTCGTTATTCGCTTTTACTAGTGGAAATAGATTAACAAAAATAAATAACTAAACAACCCTATGTGAATAATTAAACAAACATTCCCATGTGAAAAGAAAGTTCCTAAGCTTCTAATTCTTTTTCTTGAGCTTTGAAGTTCATTTTCAAATAGTAATAAAAAAGAGCAAACAAACAAAAAAAAAAAAAAACGAGAGACCAGCATGAACAAATGAAACTTAAAAAGTGAAGACGACATTTTGACCTTTTCCATCAATAATTATCGGTATCGCTTTACGCTGAATTGGTGTAGGTTGACGAAATCCTTTTTTCTGAATTCCTTTGAAAAGCGTATGATCCAAACCTATCGAAAAACATTTTAATAGCTAAAAACAAAAGTCAATCAATATGACCCTTGATGAGATATTCGATTAATTAATATCAAGTTACAGCCGTTTTTTCAAGTAAATTCTATAATTTATGACATTAGGAAATAAAATTGACAAACTTTCACAACGATATTCATCAATAAAATATACCTATCGTTTGCCATCCACCAGCATGTCGTTGCTTTCTGTTTTGGGCACTTTTCAAAGCATCATACAATTCTTCTGTATCCGAACTGCACTCCACTTCACCACTATGCATCTATATCTTTACCAAAATTATAATGTGAATGCTTGAAATAACAACAAATTACACAACCGCATCACTCTATAATAATATTAAATCCCCATTTGATCTTTGAACCGGAGCTGGAACACGAGCTTCAATGCTGGCTGCCTTACATCACATGCCGCAACGTGACTGGGAATGATCAAATCGGAAAAACTGTTGGTAATTCATAAATATGCCGGATCCAGACCGGTACTTCGTGGTCTCGGCCTCTTCTGTGAACTTCATTCCATATCCTAAGCTAACTTCACCTTTCTTACTCCAAAGCAATTTCTCAACGGGAATATTTTCTCTAGTAATTCTCAGTTATTATCTAATCGTTGTCCTTAATATATTACTCATTCATTATTCTTTAATACCATCTTTTCAAATTATATTGTCTTTCCTACTTTCACTAATTCTTTCATTTATTTTTGGCATTCCTCTCGAATCAATCACTTATTATCAATCCTTCAACTACTAATTTTAATCTCATTATCATAAACATTTTACAGTATGGCTGTACAATATAAGACAAAAGCACTAAGTGATGAGTGCAGATGGATATGTATTTATCCGTTGTATATGAATTCTCGAAAAACCGTTGCACAGGGACGACGAGTGAGCAAAAATAAGGTATGATATATTCTGCAGACTTCAAAAAGATTTAAAATTTCCAAGTTTTTCTTTCTTTCTCGTTCTCACTTTTACTTCTAATCATTTAGCACATTGATATTTTAAGCATACAATTTATTTTTTCAAAATTCTTTTACTACGAAAAAAAAAAAAAAAAAACTCTTTCTGTTATTAAATAAAACTTTTTAAAGGCAGTGGATTCGCCAACAGCACAAGAAATCTTTGATATCTTGTCGAATGCTGGATTGAAAGTCAAACTTGAGGTAATTTTATGTTATTAAAGTAATATCATGTATCATTTTGTTTGTCTATTTCTACGTTGTAGCAAATTTCTCAATCGATTTGTAACATTCAAATGCTAGCTTTGATTCTTTTACAACAGTTCCACTTCAATTACAGTGTGAACAAATTATTATTTCCTGAGATTTTTTTCCTTTAAACTTTTGCGATTTATGACGATTTAGTTAGCTCACTTGCTTAATTGATTTATTTTGTTATATTGTTTCATTTGTAGAAGCAAAAGATGCATCCTTTGGATCCGAATCGTGATGCTAATTCTCAAGGAAGAGTACGAGTGCAGCTACATAATGATGATGGCTCTCTATGTGACCAAAAATTTCCAACGAGTAAGTATTAACGAATATTTCATAGATTAAAAAGATTCGAGTTTACGAGCTTCTTAGCTATCCGTTTTGATTTTTTTGGGCTTTTAAGTTTATTTTTTAGGATTTTTTAAGCTTATGCATTATTATTGCAGGGATGTCACTGATGTTATATGCATGTGAAATGGTACCAAAACTGAAAACACGTCAATTTGGTGGTGGAGCAACATCACAGCCTTCTTCGGGTGGCGGTATAGGCGGTGGTAAGACCAATAAAAAGAAAAAGCGATAGGATTCTTTTTAGTTATTTAGTATATTATTCAATCAAATCCATGTGTTTCAAATACAATGCTACTGATTAATGTAAACGAATTTCAAAAAGATCAAGAAGAATCTTTAGTCAAAGTGATATTGGCCTTTCTACGATAGAAAATTATTTCTTATAAACCTTAGCTTTCATATCCTTTTAAATGGTTTGATCGTTATGTTCTTTGTTAAATAAGAATCTCCCCCTTCAACGACAAAAAAAAACCATATTACCTCAACTTTTTTTTAAAAATTATCTTACTGAAAACTCCATCAAACTTTAATCTGTGAAGCGACATTTATCCAAAAGCTTAAAACTTATAGAGGGAGACATATCTATGTAAGTATGAGATATACTAAATATTACATGATCAAATTAACTAATCCAAACTTTACATTCAAAGATGATTTGATAGCATTATTGTTTGCTAAGATTGACAGAATTTTAACAGACGAATATTTATATTTTACGTCTGTAATGCGTATATTAAAAATTATAATAAACGTCAAAATCTTTTTTTCTTTGAACAACCAAATAGAAACAGCACTCTTGACTTCTCCATATAAATACCACTTATATACAAGTTTAGGAAATGGATTCCAATGAAATCAGTTATCAATTAGTCCTTTAACTTTAATAATTTTAGAACTGTTGAGTAAATTCTCGTTAGATTATCTTGTTTTTTCACATCTATCAAAAGTTACTCCTAAATTGACTTATCGTTTTAATTGTCTTACTTTCTTTAAGTGCAATGGTTTAGTTGATGATAGATCCTTTAATGTGGTGTAATTATTGCATTTATTTAAAACTTGAATTATTTTATTGCATACGTGAAAATGATACGACACATTGTTATAAAACGTGCGACAAATAGCAGTAATAATAATAATAATAACAGTAGCAGCAGTGATCATAATAATAATTATAATAATATTGATAGTATTAGTAATAATAACAATAATAATAAATAATAATAGTAACAGTAATGGTAATGATAATGATAACAATTAGAATAATAGTAGTGATAATAGTATGAATAATAATTTATCAGTTCAATAGGCCATTGCAGCTTCTTTGTATTCTGTTGGGTCAGTGGTGAATAAATCTTCCAATTTCCATTGCAGTGTCTCAAATGTAGGCCTTTTTTCTGGTTCTTT
Source organism: Brugia malayi (assembly GCF_000002995.4). Taxonomy (NCBI): domain Eukaryota; kingdom Metazoa; phylum Nematoda; class Chromadorea; order Rhabditida; family Onchocercidae; genus Brugia; species Brugia malayi. The sequence continues at coordinate 6,120,829 of NW_025062477.1, forward strand.
GTGCCAGCATTGCAACATTATATCATAGAGAGCTACCGGACAACCTACCGGACAGGCCATCCGGTAACCATTATCTACCTGTTGCAATACCTCTGCATTCGTCATGCCTGTAATTTATGATAGCAAGAATAGCGATGTAATAATTGAATTGAAAAAATAAGATATTGAATGGGAATATTTCTCAGTATTCGATGGAAAAGAGAAGGATGAAATATTTTTCAGCTGTTTGGATTTTCATTTGAAAGAAATCAATTAAGGTAATTTAGAAAAATATATTCTTCAAATAATTTTACAAAAGTGAATTTGAACAATTGAAAATGATGGTTAGTTTTTAGTAGTTTCCTAAAAATTTTACCCGGATAAGGCAATCGACCATAAGTAACAAGTTCGGTAAGTAATATTCCAAAACTCCAAACATCTGATTTAACTGTAAATCGATTATAACTAGCTGCTTCTGGTGCTGTCCACTGCAATATATATATATATAATTACTGGTAAATTTAATTAAAAAAATCTATCGGTTGGGAGAAAATACTAGAATTTCCTTCTTACAAATGGAAACAAAAATTAAAAAAAATTTTTTTTTTTTAAATTAATACTTTAATAGGAAATCGTGCACCAACACGTGCTTCATACTCATTTTCTCGAATTAATCGAGCCAATCCAAAATCGGCAATTTTAACACATAATGTATGTGACATGAGAATATTACGAGCAGCTAAATCACGATGAATGAAATTTTTCTCTTCTAAATAACTCATTCCTGATGCAATCTGTGCAGCAATATCCACTAATTGACCCACTGCACAATTCCGTCCTCGACCCTTCAAAATTTTTGAAATTTTAAATTTATTCAAAAGAAAAGGAAAAGCTCTTCTAATCAATTGTTAAGAAATATTTAGAGCATTAATCGTTTGTTCTATTTCATTTATTATAATTTATACGAAATAATGTTGATGAGTTGAACTTTTTACACTTAAAATTTTTAATGAAGACTAAGTTTTATTTCTCATTTGCACTTACTCTTCGGTTCGGGTATTACTTTATTTTTGTGCAAGTAAGAAAAATGAAACAAATCAAATATGGAGAATGGAAATAAAAAGATGAATTAATTCTGATAATTTAATTAGAAGAATAAAAATCGTTATTAATGAATGATTTTTGAGGAATTTGAGAATTCTCTTTACTGTCAATTGCATCTTCAACTGTATCTCTTGGTACTATCTGATATTCGATCATTCCCCACCAATTAAACTTATATTGATTGATATAGATATCCCTGTCTAATTCTACAGTTCGAAAAATCCGCCCAAATTTTATTTTGTATAAAAACTTTGGATAAGGCAGTAAAGGTAGCAAAGAAAAGAGATATCAATACACTTCTCAAACAAATAATGACAAAGGTTAATCGAGGTGACAGAGGTAACTGATACCAGAGTTAAAGGAGTGAAGGATATTGGGGTAACAAATAATTAAAAATAAAGGATACCTGAAGGAAATGCAATAAATTTTGATCCATTAATTCAGTGATAATCAAGATTGGCTCGTCCTTGGTGCATACTGCATACAATTGCAATAATTTCGGATGCCTTAACTTTTTCATAATTTGTGCCTCTGATAAAAAGTCATTAGGATCAGTTGTGCCACTTTTGAGCATTTTTACAGCGACTGGCGTTGAATGATTCCATCGACCTTCCCATACCTACCATACGTAATTTATAGAAGTTTTTCAATTATACTTTTTGTTTGCATATGTATTACGTATTTGTTTAAAATATAATCAATTTGGAAAGATTTCATCTTAAAAATTATGAGAAATTCTTGAAAGTAAAGGTAAAATGCTCTTGAGCTGAGAAAAGAAGGAGAGGGAGAGGTGAAAGAGTAGAAAATTTAGAAAGCAAATGATTGTCCAACTTGAAAGCCTGAAATGAATGTTAATCGACTACGGAAGTACATTTCATGAAAAGATTATTTCATTATGAATGACTTTCGCTTTCTAACTAAATTCAGTAAATTCTTTGAATAGTAACTTGCTTTAAAAGCTTATACAGTTCCAAACAAAGATACAGCAAAGTTTAATTTTATGCATGACCAATTCAACATTTTATTCCGGAATAGTACGAACGCTAAGTCAATGTTTCTTGGAAGTTATTTTTTCTGAACAATAAAATGATTAAGTCCGGGTTAAGGCATTTTTAGAAAAAAAGACAAAATGATTAATGTAAATAATGAATAAAACTGGGACAAAATGATAAATATAAATAATGGATAAAACTGGTCTAACAAAATAAGTACAATTGTTAACCTTGAATAGACAGGTCACATATATATATACATTTGTTAGCTACTAACAAAATAGAATAATTTTTCAAATTTTGAGTCAAAATTAAAATTCCGATTAGAGACAACTCAGGATGAAATAAATATATAGAGAGAATATATGTTTTGAAAAGGTTGCATGAAATAAATGAAGAAATAAATATATTTTTTTCAAAAAAAATAGTTAATTAATATTTTTCAATATATTCAAATTTTGAAAAATTCGACAGATTACTTCCTGAACTTCACGGAATGCTTAATTAATAAAATATTTGTTAAATTGATTTTTAAATTGAAAAAATTACCTAGTTCAATTGAGCTAATTCTGCTCGTTTTTTTTCACAAATATTTGAAGATTTGAAATAAATTAGAAAAAATAGGAAAAATTAAAAATGGTGAAAAAAAGAGAAAAAGAAATCATTAATAGTTAAAAATACTTTACTAACCTCACCAAACTGTCCAGCACCAATTTGTCGAACTAATCTAATTGATCGTCGATCAATTTCCCACTGATCATCGTACGTAAACGTACACGTTTGTGGGGTATCAAGTCGTTTACACGGATGTTTGAGTAGTACACATAACCCGTCTTGCTCTCGTTGATAATGCGCAATTAGTTCGACAAGAGTGCAAAAAGATCGCCTTCGAGCTATATAAAAACCACCTTGATCCAATTGCCTAACTCGATAATGCTTCACTGCATCACCATCACGCACTATAATCATAATTTCAAATATAACATCTAACTTTAAGAAGTTCTTTTTTAAAAAAAAATTCAATTGATTTTAAAATTTTGACGGTTCTAATTAGCACTTAAATGTTGTTGCAATAAGCAAAATTAATTAATGATTAATTTTCAAAGAAAAGCGGAAAATCTTGATGAATCGCAATTAACCTGATAATGAGAAGTCATTCTGTCTACTTTCAGAATCGCGCACAAGAAATGCACCATGTTCATTATTATTCAGTAGCAATAATTTCTCAGCATCAACTCGTCGAATTGGCCCAAAATACCATCTAAAATCTTATTAAATAATATTAGTAATGAATTTTAAAATTAGATTAATTCCGTTACTAAATTGCTGAAAATCAACAAATTGTATGATTTATTTATAAATTAATAAAAATTGTAAAATTAAAGTTAAAAATTCAATATATTAAAGAAATATCCCTATTTGATCGATAATTTAAATTCGAAATTTTGAATTTATAAACAAATTTTTCAAGATTAAAAAATAAAAAATCTAGATTTTGAAAGGAGAGAGAGAGAAATGATATTAATGATTCCAGCACTATTTGGAATTGATATGTAAAGAGGAAAGAAATCAAAAAAAAAAGACAATGTAAACGAAGAATAAAGATGTCTTCTCCCCATTTCAGTTCATCTAAGGAAGGAAGATGAATTTCTTCATTTAGTTGTAACAATTATATTTTGTTTGCTCTGAGGTATCGCGAATCAAATGAATAACCAGGCCAAGGTAACAATTAATGCCCAATTCTTTGTTGTTATATTAAATAGACAATAACGAAATATTGTATTTTGTACATGACCCTTTCCTAAAACTAACAATTAATGAAAATTTAAACTATGAAGTAAAATAAATGAAATGAATATGAATATATATCCGCAATTGAATAAACAAAATTCACAATTGAACAAACAAACGTAAAATGATGGCAATGACCGCTTGATTGGGTCAGAAAAAAAAAGAAAAAAAATGATTTATTGGTAACAAATATTTTTTACAATGAAAATTGTCATGATTTTTTTCTTTTTTGTCATAGAATTATTTGATTCTTATGAATCTTTGCAGTTAATTCATTACTTCTCTTTTTTGTTGTTTTACTATTTCATTTAATTTTCCGCTAACAAAATAAAATGATTGTTTCAAATTTGTTGAAATGTTGCAAAAACTAAGTGTGAACTTTTTATATTTGTGTGATTTAATATGAGAACCAGATGTGATCATCGTCCTTTTTACCTTTTTCTCCTTCCTTTTTCGTTCCTTCCAATACATTTACGAATTTACGATTGAGTTTTCCAAACAAAACTATTTTTAAAAATGATTGAGAACAAAAAGGAGAAAAAAATGAAAAGTTTATCGTAAATTTCCAAAAATTAATTTAATTTTCATCAATGGAATTAAATAATCGACATGACGTCAATTCGTTAAAATGATAAGGAATAAAAGCTCAAATGGAAATTTTTGGCCATGGAAATAAAGAAATTAAATGAGTAAATGATTACTTCCAACACGTATTTATAACATTTCCTTCATTTTTTTTTCTTTTTTCATTCCTCAAATTTATTTCGCTGTTTTACTTAATGATTCGGAGGAAAATTATGCTTATCATAAAGAATAACAGAGAGCTAAAATGTGATTACACTTGTCGAGACAATTTGAGAAACATAAGGTTAAATTTTAATCAATATCAATAACATAAAATAGATTCTGCTATTATTAACAGCAATAATTATAAGACCAAACAGGTGAACAAATAAATTCTTCCCCTTGTAAAGGGCAGCAATTTGAAAAATTTATAAAAATTTAGGGGATAGGCTTATATGCATAACATTTGTAAAGAAGAAGGATATGACAATATACATTGATCAATTATCAATAATAAACAATTTTCTAGGTCACAGCGACATCTGCGCCATTTAATGATGATTGTTCCTAGCAAAGTCTTTTTTTCCAGAATTAACAACGATTTTGTTATTAGAATACCACAAGATTCAATCGTAACTATTTAACTTTACCAACTTTTTCCAGTCAAATATTATCGTCTTCTTTAGAACTTTTTTCCTTTCTTTTCATCATCGTGAAATAAAAGAAAGAGTAGCCCAAATTTGTTATGCCAAATAGTTTCCATGTTTTTTTTTTTTTTTGTAAAAAAAGTTTCCTCAAATGTGACTGTTACTTACTATATCTCTAAATTAAATTACACTAAGTCGTACATTTATTTTATGCCATAAAAAAACTGATGAAATTCGTTTCGGTGAATGTTTTTAATGTTTTTTTTTTTTTTTTAGATGGCTTGAAAAGTTTCCATTCATAATAATCTTTTATTTTAATCTTTCAAAAAAAAAAAATAAAATAAAAAGGAATTATTAATGAAATGACTTATCTTTTTTCCTGTCGCCAAAAATTGATTTGGATGATGCAATATGTGATTAGTGTTGAAATTTCTAACAAATTAGTGATAAAAAAATTAGGGTTAAATTTCATTAAAGGTTTATATTATTGTTAATGAAAAAGAGACATAAATTTAATAAACTTAGTTAGATATTCTAAAAGGACAAAAATTTAACTAGATTTTTATTAAATTTGATAGAAAATAAATTAATGAATGGCATTGATTAAGAATTCTTGACATACAACTAATTGCTAATCTTAAAACAAATGAAATTAGAGGATAGTATGTGGTGGCGAAATATATGAATGAGTGAAAATTTAGACTGCGAAAAAGGTCAGTTGCAAATGTCTCCAATATCAGGTATTTCTTCATAAATTCGTGATTGGATCATAGTTTTAGCCTTTTATCTCATGGTATGACATAAATCTTGGTCCATAAATTAAATGAATATCAAAGGAACGGTTCGGAAATGTTTAAAAATTGAACTTGACTTAGATGACCTAATTTTGATACCAGAACTTTGTTTACATCTGTTAATTTCATCTAAATAACATGGAGACATTTCCGTTCACACATATATTCCGGTAAAAGAATAGACAAAGATAGATATAATCGGATTTTGACAACAATTCCGGATTCCAAATCACTGAAAAGTTGTTCCCATCAAAGTTTTAATAAACTACATATCTCCTGCACATTTCTTTTTTAAATGTAAAAAAAGAGCTTTACAAAATACTTTTAACTTCTCCTTGTCTAAAAAGAAATCTAAAAATATATGTTTACACTTCGGTAAAATGATTTGAAGACGAAGCAAGCAATGAATAAGGAAAAAGAAAATGATGTTAACTGTCCCGGTGCTGTCGTATGAATATCATCGAAGAAAAAGAGATAGCATAAAGAGTTGATGGGATAACAATATCAGCCAAAAATGATACTTATTTGTAATGGCATTGATAAAGAAATTGCTTGAATTGGACATTTTTAATGAAGAATCAAACGGATGATAAAATGGCTAAATTATGCCCAAGCCAAGAAATATTTGTAAAATACTTTTGTATCAAAATATTACAAATATTTATTTTTTTTATTGTCCGATTAGTGATAATAAGTGATCATAGAGTCAGAAGATATCAGTTAAAATGTTATTATGATAAAGTGATGGATGATAGAAGAGGAGAAATGACATTTGAATAAATGCGACCGGAAGAAAGGAGAGGAAAGTTTAAAGCTTACGCTTGTGCATCCAGACTTTTCTCTCGGGCGACATAGTTGGATGGAATATAACCGGATAAATTGGTCGTTTTACTCTTGGCATACCACCAGTCACCCTGCATATCGTTCAATATGTACAATAGCTCATCCTTCTTGAAACTTAGATCCTCGTCTGTCCGTGCGTCATAATCGAATAAAGCCACAAATAATGGTGGACTGTTGGATAGTTTTGTTGCACAACTTGTTTTAGTATGATTTCCGGTTGACGGATCAATAATGATTGCAGTAGGAGTAGATATAGAGGTAGTGGAATCAACAATAGGAATTATTGCAGTTGGATGTACTGCTTCCAGGATAGTCGTTGATGATTTTTTACCCAAACAAGAACCCATTTATTGCCCAAAAGCCAATGTAGTTATATAGCCATACAATGATTTAGGATCGAAGAAGCACACAATTAATACTTATCACTGATTTTTTTGAATGATACCTTTTGAATACAGAAAACTTTAGGAATCACTATAGTAACGTTTGTCGTTTTTCACCAGAAAATGAATGATTTGATTGTTATTCGTGTCAGATGTTACCATTCGAGAATCAAAACTCTTGCAATAAACATAGATAAAGAATTTGGTGATGAAAAAGTCTATGCAACGTACCTATGCACAATGCAATAGATATATACGATCACGGAGTACTTGCTTCCCTATTCACCTTACCTGTCGCTACTGCTCTACCAGCGACATCAGCTAAGGCGGTTTTTCAAAATGACAGCTCTTCTGCTGTTGAACTAAACTGAACACAAAACCAAAATTGACTGTACCCGTCCACTACCTATTCCAATGACTTACATACACGAACACGCAGACACACACACACATATATATATCTACATATGTACACACATATACATACATACGTACACACATACACTCTTTGCCCAATGCACTAACATTAGTAAAAAAAATCCGAAGAGCTTGTGCACAGTATTTCACCATATTGCGCAAAAACCCTCTCGAAGGCCAACCAACGATTGCATCGTTGTGTAGTGCTCTAACTGGCGATGAATTTGGACACTATTATCCCAATATAACTGACACTGAATGTGACGTAGGCCACCGTTTTTTCTTTCAGGTCAATGTTTGCTTTGAATGCTGCAATGTACGATTTTCGAAGCCCAGTCAAGAGATTATCTAGATGACGAACAGTGATTTTATCTTAACAAAAGCATTATCACAAATAAAAATGTACAAAACGACAACCCACAACACAACAAAAATTTATCAGTTTGTTTCCATCTTTTCTTCCATTTTCTGCTGAACTTCTTCAGTACTACTGGCCTGCTTTTTCGATTGCAATGGGGCACGTATCAAATACACCTTCTTTCGAGCCTTCTGTAGATCACCAATACGTTTAATGGCCTTACCGGGTTGCAGAGTTCTTTTGATATGTTCACCATAACGTTTCTCACGCAAAGCTATTATTTCTTTGGCGGCATCAACTGCAAAACAAAAGATTATAATTGCACAAGAAGAACTAACAAATTGTAGCCAAAGGGAGGGAACAAATCTATATTTGTATCTGTTAGATTCCTGAAAAGAATCACTGAATAAGATAGCGATATATTTCAAAAGTAACAGCTGTTTTTTCAAAGGAAAAGAGAAAAGTAAAAAGCTTGTATGCTGAAAACAAGGTTATTATTTACTGCACACTACAAAAATATTAAACTTGAATCAGTCTTCGACTTTCGCGCACTAGATGACAGAACAACTTGAAATTCTTTGAGATGTACTAATAAAACAGCTTGAGCAATAGTCTTTTAAACGACTTTTGTCACTAACTGTTGTAACTTTTTAAAATACACCTGCTTCATGCCACAACTGACGGTCGTATTTCAGTGGTTCATTACGCCGTGCTTCAACGTTAAATGTGCTATCATTCTTGAGCTCTTTTCCTCGTGCCATACGCGAAGCTTTCGTCCATCCAGTCTTTCTTGGATTACGCTTCTTCTTGAACAATTTGTGACATTTTGAACGACAAAATCGAAACACCTAGAGAATTCTTAGACTAAATGTAATCCTTATTTCAGTCCACAGCAACAGACTACAAATGAATAAATGAATACAAATCATTTATTCCAATCTAAAAAAAAAAAGAAACAATATAAAAATATTTTTTTATTCTAGCTGGATGAAGAGGTACAAATTGCTAAGATCACTGCGAAAATTAAAAGCAGAGTTAGTGCAAATGTGATCCGATCCTGCACCATATTTCACAATGATCCTTTTCCACATCTCTAATTTACACTAACTTTATGATTTCGCTAACACAATCAAAACTTACGGTACAATCATTTCTGACGAATGTAATCCCGTGACCGGGGTAGATATTAGAAGAGCAAAAATAACACTTTTCAATCCTCATTCTCCACAATTTAGATTATTTATTCAAGTTGAAATTTAACTGAAAAAAAAGTCCAATCAAGAATATTGCCTTCACAGAGGACCTGAAATTCACGACTCATTCAAGGATCAAAAAAAAGCATAATTACACGACTATTCATAGTTACGACAATGTACAATAACAATGTCATTAAAGATGTCATTAGTAGCCAAAAAAGTTAGTCATACATTCAACTAAGCTAAGCTATCAATGGAAATAACTGCTATGCATGTATACACAATATTACACTTTAAAATTTATCCACTGATAAATTTTAAAAACTCTGAAGTTGTCCACACATCAAATACCTGTACCTTCCTCCGCCTATGCGAGATCCTTGGAATTAGGAAAAGTCTGAATCTTTCCCAAAAACAAGTAAGAAAACATCTGACTTCACGTGGCGTTCTATTTTAATATAAACGCAGCGAGGTAAACTGCCAAAAAAGATCTGGGATTCCGGTTTTCATGTCGCTCCCTTTTGTGACGGAACCAGACAAATTGTAGAAGCAGTCGTCGTTGTTCCGTGTTAGTGGAGTATTATTGTGTGTGTGTGTTATATATATATATATGTATATATATGTGACTGTATGCGTGTGTTAAGAAACTATTAAGTAATAATAACATTATTGAGAACATTATTGTTACAAATAGCATTATTAGTAACATTAATAGCATTAGTTACAGATGAACAGGAGGAATGCTGGAAGTGACGAGTTTGGAAAGATTAAAGAACAAAGAATGCGTCACTGATAAATCTTTACTGGTTTTGATATAAAAGAAAGTATAAAATATAATTACCAGTGAGGATGAGCAGGAATTGATGGAATTTGCACTGTTTAATGTCAGAAGTAAGAAGAGAAGTCAGAAGTAAGAAATCTTTTAGCAACCAAACTGACACGTGAAAGCAAAAAGTATTTGAGGGAGAGAATATATAATAAGTGTTTCCGTATTGCAGGTGGTATTTCCAGAAATGTTTCATCAAATTCAACCAGATGAAATAATTATAGAGGAAGATGGTGTAGGAGGTAATGAAAGAATGGAATAATTTTTGCAGGCTTTGATGCTTATGTATCGTCGACAAATAGAACATAGCAGAAGGTTGTCGAGACGTGGCGTGGTACGTGAAATTTGTTTGATTTCTGATGTGTAAAAAACTTTAATAATTAAGCTTTGAACAATATTTCAGTAGCGAAATCAATAAAAATTTCAATTACTCATGATTTTAATTAATTTTTACAATTAAAATTATTGGCATCGTTATAGGTACCAGTGTTAGAAAGACGAACTGTTTGGCGAGATCGCAGTTTGAGCCCTGCTGCTGAAAGAGACCAATATGTGACAAAAAATACGCTTAGTTATCATCAGAACCGTTTCGAACGACGTGAAAATTTCATGGTAGATAAAGTTAACGTCAAAATGTAGTTGAAGTATTTCATTAAGAGAATTTTCCTGTTAAGAGAAGAGAACGATGGAAAATTGTGTTCATTTAGAAAAAAGTGTTTCTGTGGTAGTTTGTTATAATACCTATTCTATATGCATCTTCAAAGCAGAAGAAATATCAAAAACGACGCATATTTGCAAGAAAGTTTACTTTCACAAGTTCACATCTTTGTTTTGCTTGCGGTGATTACGTGGAAGTTTACTGTGATATCAAATCAGAATATGTGTAGAGCGAAGGCGTGGTTAGCAGCGGCATCATTTTATCGTCTGTCACGTTCACATTTGTAATTTTGCATTAATTTTCCATCATTCGTCTATCGATCGGGGAGAAAACTGAAAGCAACATTTTAAAGGAATGAAGTTAGGCATCAACGATGTGTTGTAGAAGATCTCTTGGTGGTTCTCAAGTACGGACTCGTGATGTCTCTTGTCTCTGAATTACTATTGTTTGGTTTCAACTATTATGATATCTTTTGCTGCTCTACGTTCTAATTTTACGACAATATTTTCCCTCGGTGTCAGTGCTGAAGCTCATCGTTTGTCATTTCGTCGAATTGCAGCAATTTTGTAATTGATCATTGCTCTCGATGGATGAGGGACATACTGGATGTTTTAGCAGTCTGCCTTATCAAGCTAAGTGCAGGGCTTTCCATTGCTTATATCATCCCACGGCTATGACCGTTACAAAAATCTCACGTTGTTATTTTAATTGATCGTGTAATTTTGAAGGAAAAAACGTTTCTTAGTATATACGTTGACAAAATCAGATAGTACATCGTGCACTATATGCAGTTTTTATGTTTATACCAGATGTGCAAGTTGGAAGCGATGAACATATAATTTGAATCATCGATATGGGAGTTTGATTGGTTTTGATGATGCACAAGTACTTATTGTTGATGAAGGCAGAATACGGAGAGGATTGGAACAATTTGCATATGGATTATAAGGGAATACTGATACTTGGAAATGAAGATTTGTGTATAAGACTAGTTATTATATTCTGAATTTGAATATAACTAATTATTTTTTGCTACAAGTTTATGGTGGTGGAGGCGTATAGCTTGTACCTTTGGCACTCTAACATCGAGTAATATTTAGGTTTGATGAGATTGCTTAGCAGCGTTATTTCATGTATCATAATTGTAAATATTTTTCATAATTATTTTTCAGCACTTTGTTTTTTAACGTCCCAATTGTTATATATGTGCAAAATGCTTTACGGAGATATCAACAGCGAAAAGTCAAAATTTCTAGTAAAAATTTTTTGTAAATTAAAATTGAAATTCAATAAGGATTGAAGATGAAAGAAAGCAGTTCACCAAGAGGCCATCAAAGACATCGTCATCGAGAACGCTTGAATAGCAACAGTGAGTTAAGCAGACAGGCTACCAGGATTGCATCAGTTAGAACTGGACCAATGAAAAGTCGCGAATATTTGTATGTTGCACGTTCTGCTTTGATTTCTGTTAAGTTTTCTGTTTTTTACATTCATGTCGTCAAAGGTCAAACGGCTGTTGTTTCATTCGTGCTTTTCATTTTTAAGAATGTATTAGGCTAATAAGCACTGTATTTTTTGGAAACACGGTAATATTAGGAGGATAATTTAAGATAGGACTCTCTTAGCTTGACAGCTGCTGCAGTAGATTTCCTATTCGTCTCACGCGAATTATTGTCATATTGTCTAACACTTACAAGTGCAACTGCAAAGTATCACATTTTAAAATTTCTTGTCTTACATTACTGCTGCTCCTCTTCATGATATTTGCAAATGAAGTACTTTCTCTATAATCGAAGGAGAGACATTAAAAAGAAGACGGGAAAGCGGATATGTGAAATAGGATAAATAATGGCATCTGTTGGTTGGCTTAAAGTTATCAGGATTATTTGGTAATTGTCTCTTATTGTGGTGGAAAAAGAAAAGGTTGGAGCGACTGAATTATGAACTATTCTCTTCAATTTTTGCTGTTGATAATTTCTCATTTTGACAATTTGAAGCTTCGATAACGTCAGCTTTTAGTTCCGAAACCTGTGTTGTGCACATTCATGATATGGTTTATTATATTCTGGAGCATTTTGTTGAACGAAAAACCAAATTATGAATTTAAAGAAGACTATATCGAATGATTTTTGCATTCCGAATAGCATTTGTCTTCCTCATATAGCTGCATCCATGAACAAGAGGCACTTTCTGCCATTGACAGATCTTTTTTGAAATTATTGCTGTTTTGTTAGAACGGAATGGATTCTGAATGAAATTCTGTTTTTTTTTTTTTTTTGGATATTAATTTTGTTCTCATTTGAACGTTCGTATTAAGCTAGAGAAAACACTGGAATTATATTTCTTGAATACTGGTATGAAATATGGAGTTACTTTTCATGACACTAAATAGATCAGCTACAAGTATTTCTTAATGGCTCTTTGTTGCCTGTTTTACATTTGACTACTGTCGCTACTATTTCAATATGTATTGCATATTTTTTCCTTCAGAAAAATTTCCCAAATGCTTGACTTCTGTACTGTAATGCACAGTAATCGAAAGCATTCCAGATCACTTTTATAGTTTTTGAATAAATCAGAAATCGAAAAGTGATATTGCTGGTACGTGCGAGATTTATTGGAGCTTATTCAGGGGAAATATTAAGGATGCGGGACTTCAATATTCAAATAACCTAATTAGAATGGATTGTATTGAGGCTCTTTGAGCAATTTTCTTATGGGTGACGAAATTTTATAAGAATGCTAATCAAGTGAAAAATCAAGTGGAAGATTACAGCGAATAGATTCTTTCATGAATTTTTGTGACTGGAATGCACTCAATTATGCCAATTGGGGTGAATGATTTCGAAAACCTTTGTTATGCATTTAATGGTCCTCAACATCAATCATATAGTGAGTATTTTATATTTTACTGGACTTAGGTGATGACCTCGGGAAAATCAACATTGTTTCATGGAAGCGATGTAATGCTGTGGTCAATTCAGCTAAATGTGACGATTCAGCTGAATTGTTCGATTTTATGAATTTTGGAAATCATAGTTTTGCATATTCAAATATGCTTATACTGAAGTGAATGGAAATGGTATTTTATATAAGCAGTTCAGATTAAAATAAGCAAAATGAATCCCGGAAATTGAGGTTATTAAAATAAAACTTAAACAACAGCTTAATGCTATGGAGTTTTAATCTAGCTGTATATGCAAGATATTTTATCTGAAATAAAAGTGACGGAATAGAACACATATCTCGTCAAAGTTAGACAGTTACTTCTCAAAGCACGAAATTACGTGGGAGGTTATTAAGATAAAGAAACCAAGGAACTGGAAAAATCACTAGGAGTTATCTCGGTTGAGTTTTTGTTTCAAAGGCATTGGTAATGTGTTTACTTCTTTTTTTTTTTCATTTTGGCTGAAACATTTTCCTTTAGCAGATCATTTTAAGGGAACGTGAATTAGCAAAGCACTATCGAGTACGCGATCGAATGATTGCTTTGGAAAGAGCCAGAAATGAAGAAAATCGTTTACATGATGAAACTAATCGTAATGCTAGTCGAATACAGCCATCAGGATATGGCAGTGGGCGAATGCCGAGCTATTTTGTGCAAACCGAATCTCAGCTTGTCACGGAAGAAATTTCTGGGAAAATTAATAACAGTGGTTTTTTCTTTTCTCTGATTGTTTTGTTTTGTCTCAGATATTTATTTCTTATGGTACTCTTATTTCTGCTGCAGGGGAAAGTTTACTTCATGTGAAATTTTTACATCTTAAAAAGGTTCGGCAATTATTGTTTGACGTAAACGCTTCAACATAAATGCTAGTTGTTCCATCCGGTTGTTCCATCAACATAAATTGTTCCACATATTCAGCGCTCTGTAAAGCAGTGATTAGTTTTCTAGTTCAGGCTTGGCAAATTGGCGTATTGAGGATTTGCTAGGAGGGCAGTCAGTGCTCAACGCAGATAACATACAGAGTTTGTTTTTGTATTAATTTTTTTCCTTAGTGACTGCTTTAGTGATTTAGAGATTGATTGACAGCGAGAAATAATGTGGTTTCGAAACAACGTTTAATTTATTCGTAACATACTTTTTCTCTGCAATATCTGTTGGACCAAAATGTTGCTCAGTGTTTTCTGTCTTTATCTCAATAATTAAGAAGTACCTCATTAATTTGGCTTTCTCTAAGTGCAAAAGTAGGTCAACATTCCCGTCCTTCCTGCTCCATTATGAGGGTGCGATTTAATTTTTGTAAGTTTCTGTATACAGCTATGCTTTTCATGGATTTAGTAAAATTCGAAATTTAGATGCACAGACATGGATCGCCAACGATAACAGTTTAAGTCCGGCACAAGTTGTACGCGCTCGTGAACTTCTTCAAGAATTGCTGATTACAATTACGACGAAACCAAATGGACCGATTGCTGGTAAATTTTATAGAAAATCTGCCGGATAGTTTTTTATAATGAAATTGCACTGATTTATTGAAATAATTGGATTTTCATCAAATACAGTAGAATTTTGGTGAAAATATTTCTATTGTAATGCATCAAACTATTTGTATTGCTAAGCGTAAAATTTTCAGAAGATAGATCGCTGAATTTCATTACTGATTGTCGAGTTTCTGATTATTCTTCACCACGTAGTTTTTCTCAACAGAACACTGAATCTGCACTGCGGAGTGATACTGCAGTACATGGCCGAGAATTGCCGGTTATGCAGAATTCCTTACCTGTAGATTTACCATTATCACTTCCGCAGAATTGGCGTGATGATTCTTTAGCGGCATATTCTGATGCCGGTGAAATGCCAATGAGTTCCCGAAATATGTCCGAAATTTCCGATTTTCGTATGTTTTATCATAAAATAATATCCATCTGATTATAGTTTTGATGATTTCAGGTTTAGTTCAATTACAGGTTTCATAATTCCTGTCTTCAATTGCGAATTTTCTTTATCTGATATCATTTATTGTGCTGCAGGATAATGTTCATTAAATATACTGCATTGAGCAACTTCTAAAACTTCACCTAGTAAATATACTCTACAAAAGGTTGTGGCTCACGAATTGATTATCCAACCCCATATACGGAAGACGCTGAATTCGGGAAGAGGAATGCCAGAGAACATTATCCGATTCATTTAGGATCAGAAAGGCGGAGGTCATACTACCATGACCGTCGTCAAATATCTCGATCTAGAAGCCGTAGCTTAGGAAAAGATTATGGTTAGTATAGATATATTTTCCATAAAAAATGGCTTCCTGGAAGTTACAAATCACTGTATTTTTTTTTTTTTTGTTTATACATTTCATTTACTGAAAAATCTTTTCCCTTCCAGACACACGCATTGGAGAACGACGAGTACATATGAAATCTGGAGGTTTTATTAGCGTTGGAATAAATCATCCACAAAAGGGATCTCGAAAGACTTATTTGTCATATGAGGTTTATGACTTAATTAGTGCAGTACTTATGAATAAAATTGAGGATCAAACTGATCAGAACTTGTAAAAGCTGAAGTGTTCTAGAATAAAAATAGTGGTAATTGAAAAACGCCTTATTGAAAAAGCCCTATCTTATTTGTTGGGAAACTATTTTAAATACTATCTTTTTGTGGTTTCCAAGGACGAGAGCTCATTTTTTGGTTTGAGTATTTATGCCTTGTAAAAATTTCAGACACGTAACAATCACCACAGAGGAGTTAAAGGTGAAAGAAGTTTGCGTCGTTCGTCACCTCGTTTGGTTGCTAAGAGAAGATGCAAAAGATAAGAATGTAAAAGAGGACTAATTCTCAATATGTCTAACTTATAATATCATCCCGTTTTTCAATTAAAAACAGATTGATACTATTTATTTTCAAACATGAGGTGTAGATGGTCTTACATTGTTCTTTGTAAGGTTACTACAATGGTATTTGGAAGTAAGATTGATGCTCAGGACTTTCTAATTTGTTATAATTCTTTAATTGGCTTATGTATATTCTCTTTTCTCACTTGCTACATCCTTCTTCTGTTTTAGTTTTCCATTCTTTGTTTCCATTGCTTTAGTGTTTTTCATCACTTTTTAATATTTTTTTCTGGTATTATTATATAACTAAAACATCTATAATGGGAGCTTTCATTCAAGTTTCTTCGAAGGAATCTTATTGTTGTATTAAGCGGTATTTTGTCCAAGACTTCATTTTTTTGTGATGTCACGACATACTGCTTATAAAAGATTTTTTAATGATGTGACTTACCTTATGCAGTGGTTATTCGAACTTTTACTTTCACCTGTCAGATTAAAATATCGAAGAAAGAACGAGTATGTAAAGTAAATTAGATAAGTATTTTTATTGAATCAATCAAATAATTATTGTATTCTGATGGGATATGACATGAAATTTTATAATTTTTGCTTTTATTAAAAAGGTAAATGGGTTCATCTAATTGATGTCATACCGGTATCAATGACTGGATTAACAAATGAAATGGAGAAAATAATAAGACTGTCTGAGTCAAGTTAGTTTCTTTTTGTGCTATCTTTGATATTGATATAATTAGCAAGTACGGAAAGCATAATGTAACCGTGAAATCTTCTAGACATTGTTTTAATGAGTTCGGTGGAAGTATGATGCTTTATTAATCTAATACGTCAGTGAGAGGTAACCCGCTAATGAAACTTTAGGAATTACTTCTATGAATTGTCAGTGTATGCACATTTGTTTATAGCCTATAGTGCGGCGATTTGTCGTTGCTTGCAAATATTTGAATCGGGTGGTATAGTTGCGTTACCAACAGATACAGTATATGGTGTAGCTACAGCATTACCTAATTCTGATAAACTTTATAAGTTGAAACGTCGCAGTCGTTTAAAACCTCTTGGTCTGTTTGTTAGCAATGTTCGAGAAGTTCAAAGGTTTGTTAGTTTGTTTAATATCTTCCAGATTCATAATAAATGTTGCTAATAAGTAGCAGTGAATGGGTATGAATGGTAAAAATAAGTGTTGATTTTATTGTTAGATGGTGTCATCAGACGATTGATAATAATCAACTAAGGACACTTTTACCGGGACCTGTAACGTTAATCTTTGAACGTTCTACTTCACTTCCAAGCATTTTCAATCCAGAACATGGAACAGTCGGTATTCGGATTCCTGATCATGATTTTGTTCGTTCATTGATGACTCGCTTAGATGATGTTCCACTTGCACAGACCAGTGCTAACATTTCCAATGATCAAAGCAGTCCAGTATGCATTGAAGTATGTTTGAAATAAGTTATGCATCGTGAAATTTACTTGTTTAATACTTGTGTTTAATTTTTTTAGGCCAGTGATTTTTATATTTTTTTAATTTTAAATACAAGTTCCTTTTTTTTTTCTTTTTTTGTTTTTTTTTTTCTTTTTTGCTAATGCTTCCTTTATTTCTTTGTTGAATCACTCAATTGATTTCAAACGGTTAATTTTCGAAGAATTTGAATTTAACAGTTTAGGAGTACTGCAATTTCAATGTTTAGGGATTTCTTTTAGGAGGTTTAAAATGCTTAAGAGCTGCCATGTCAGCATATTTTTCATTTATCTCACTAAGATAATTATAGGATTTCAAGGATTTATGGCCAGAATTAGATTTGATAATAGATGATGGCATAGTATTTCAACGAGATGGTAATGTGAATCGCGAAGGAAGTACAGTGGTAAATCTGAGTATACCTGGTACCTATAGCATAATTCGAGATGGATGGTATGTTTTGGCGAAATCTACTATTATTGATTTCCTTTATCTAAGGGAAAAATTATAAATAATTTTTTAGTGCGAGAACCGCGACAGAGGAAAAGTTAAGAGACTGTGGACTAATTGGGTCATCAGATGGTGATTGCATGCAATGAAATGTTACTTGGACTAAAACCTCAAACTTTTCATAAGGTTTACGAGGTTTTAAACTTTTGCATCACATTTGTCTTCTTTATCATTACGAGAATGCATGATAAGTAGTAAAAAAATTTCTGAATTTTTCTTCCAAAATGGTTTGCTAGGGTCACTAGCATGAAATTCATAAAGCAGTAATTTACGACAGCATATCAATTACAGCATGATCGCCACTTCAAACCGAACTTTCTTCTTTTTCGTTCCGGTGTATAATGTAGTCTTTTGATTGTTTGATCATCCTGAGAATATGGCACTGCATATTGACCACTCTTCTTTATTTCAAGGATCTGTAAATAAATTCGAAAAACTCCAGTTCAATTTTAGTATTCTGAATGTTGTACATTTAGTAAGAAATTTGAGAAAAGAAGCGATTTAATCATACTTGTTCTGTTAGTAAGCCAAATGCATCTTCAATGCCATAATTTGATTTCGCAGATGTTTTCAAAGCATTCAAGAAGCCTCCTTTTTCACGATACTCCTCCAGCTTTCCACTTGTTATTTTGTTGTCAAGATCAGCCTGGAAGGAAGGAAGTGAGGAACAATCAGGAACAGAGCTATGAGCCAACAGTTTATAAGACAATTTATTAACTATAAAATTCCCTAAATCATGTATCATGTCAAAAATTTCTGTTCTGAGAAGTAATACTTTTCATATCAATGAAACAATCGTATTTGTTGAATAAAAATTTAAAAAGAATCAAAAATAAAAGAATTTAAACAATAAAAAGAATTTTTTCTTCTTCTTACAGGAAATAATATTCAAACGTTAGCGCCGAAAAGCGTAACTCGAAATCCTTATTACAATTATATGTAGTTAATCCATTGAAACTTCTCATAATAATCTTCAATTAAGATATAGGAATGGAGAATACCTTATTAGCAACAAGTATGCAAGGTAATGGTTTTCCAGTAGCAAGAGTAATTTTACTATCTAGATCACTTTTCCAGCGCAACGCTCCATCATAGGTATTTTGACGAGTGCAGTCGAATACCACGATAGCACCATGAGCATCTTTATAATACACTCGTGTCATATTACTGAATCGATCTTGACCTAAGTAAAAGTAACATTTGAATATTATTTAAGAGAAATGTTCCTTAAGAAAATAATTTGTATATTAGAATCTGAAATTCCAAAAAAAAAAATTAAATTTTAATCGCATACACTAGTATTTCGTAATAATGTTATGCTAAACATACAAGAGAATGAAATATAGATGAAATTCAAATATTTACCTGAAATATCCCATAGCTGTAATCTTAATGTCGCCTCATCACTCCATATCAAAGTTCTTGTTGCAAAGTCAACACCAACCTAAAATTCTGAATTTCATCTTTGAACTTTTTTCAATGTACGAAGAAGAATGTCTCTTTAAAAAAAGAAGAAAGGAAAACTTTTTATGAAAATTTTTTGAAAGGTTATCGCAGCTAATGGATATATATGTTCTAAAAGTAAAGATGCAAAATTCACATATAAAACTCTGTTAACTTTAATATTTTATGACAAACCGTAGCCTTGTAATGTTGTGTGAATAGATTGTGAGCATAGCGTTGCACGATGGATGATTTGCCGGTGCCAACGTCGCCAATAATTAAAATTTTAAATAGAAATTGATCTTTAGAAGATCCTACATATCCATTTGATGATGTTGATGGCTAAAAACTGGATTTTATCTCTTTAACAATATAAATAATTTATGTGTATTGTTCAATGAAGGTAGGAATAAAATGAAATGACCTGGAAATTTTCCGAAAAAAAATGGTTGATTTGTTTTTACTAAAATTCAATTTAATGTTTTTATTTTTTCATTTCATTGAATTATGCTTCATTTCCTGAAATTCTTACTCGAATTTTTAAATCATATTAAGTTCTGATTTTTTAGACATATAAATTAAGTTATATTGTTTTTTAATTTATATTAAATAATTGTTTACGCTATTGCTTACCTGAGATGAATCCATGAATTAATCTTGATGTCCGCAGAAATTTTAATTTGAAAATCGTTTGCTTTTAACAAATAAGAACAAACAAGAGTGAATGGCTTATAATTGGACGACTGAAATGAAGACTGATAAGGTAAGCTACGATAACGATAATGATAAAAAGGTATGCGGCTCACCTGTTGCTATTACCATTACTTTTTGATAACTGATAAGGAAATATGTCGATGGCACAGTTTGTAGAAAATAGATAGGACTTGCTTCTTTATGATACACATTACGATTGATAATAGTTGTAATCTTTTGAATGAAATCAATGAGAGATGTCTATGTCTAACTATTTATTTCAAAATTTTCGTTTATTAAAATTATTAATTTAATCAATTAATTTTTTATGTGAATAAAGGAGGGAATCAGTTTGTGTGAGAATGTGGCTTACGCAATAAATTGATGTAAATAAGAGGAGAACTTTAAATTATAAGTCTGAAGTTTGTAATTTGATTAGGTAGTGCTGGTCACTTTTTGTTGAAATAACAATTGAATATCATTTGAAACTTTATTTTTTCAGTATACTAAAAAAAAAAAAAACAGCAGTTTGAAAAAATTGGAACAAGAATTTGAGACGGTCCGAAATTGATGCTTTAAATTTTTTAAAATTAATTCTTTGCTTTTCATATTGAAAAAGAAAATATATATATATATATATATATATATAAACAATCAATATATAAAATAAAATGGATCGAAGGAAGCATTTCCTTAAAACTGAACTTCATTTTAGCTTAATTGTGCTGAAACAATTTAGAAGGAATTTTGCGCTTTTTAAATTTGAGAAAATTTCAACAAATAAACGTTTAAATTCTAAAGTTCTAAAGGAAAGAATTTCCTTCAAATTAGAAGCATACACACATAAGTTTCCATTTTAATTGTTATTGCAAAGGAATGATTATTTACACTTTTTAGCTTATAAAAGTGGAAATTTTTAATTTGCTATACTATTTGCTCAATTAGTGATGTCGAATTTTTAAACTTCAAATTTTGCCGTAAGAAAAAAGTAGGAAGGAGAAAAATACATTTGTTGTTTGATCAATTTTTTCTTTCTCAATCAAAAATTTTCCTTATCTGAAAATGAAATCTTTAAAGAAAAAAATTTAGAATTTATGATAATATTTCAGTTACTTAAGTTTTAAATACCAAAAAAAAATTGTTGTTTATTTAATAGAGAACAATTTTAAGAGGATTTGATAAAGCATTCTACGGATGTACATTTAATTAATAGCTTTAAAAAAAACATGAAAATTACTAGTGAAATAAATTAAATTATTGAATGAATAGCTTACGCTATCTAGGCTTATTAAGATCTAAGCTTGAAACTAAAATATATAAGATTCTAATTTTTGACTCTAAAAGATATGGATTTTTTAAATTAAAAGATAAATAAACTTTAAAATTAAGTAAGATATTATAAATGGAATTAAGTTTGAACAACTAATTTTAATGTAACATTTATCTTTTAATTTTTTTTAACATTTATGAAGCATAATGATATTGTAATTGTTTTTTTTTTTTTTTAAATTGATAAATGCTTAATGTAATTAATGATTTAATAATAATAATTAATAATAGTGACAGTAACCAATAATAACAGGAACAGTAATAATAATAATAATAAATGTTTGCTATATTTAACGATATATTTGATTATCATTCATTTCATTTTATTTTGTTTGCAATTAATTTTATTTTTGAATCTTTTGATGCAATTATAGGATATTTTAGAAATTGTAAATGTCTTAAAAAAAAAAAATTTAACATCATACTGGCATACGTTTCTCTTTCATTCTATTCAAAGGCATTTTCAAACAAGTCTTTCCTTCATTTCATTCCTCACTCTAACATTTCAACATGACCGATGCAACAAGCGTGAAGAACGTTGCAGCAATATCAACAATGATTCGCTGCAAGTTGAAGCAATTCTTTCAGAAATATTTCCTAGAAGGTAAGATTAATTAATTAGTAAAGTCGTAGAAAGTAAATGTAATTAGCATATACAATTTGCATTATCCTAGAAATTTGAAAATAATTAGTAATTTTATGGTCAGTGGAATTTGTTTAACAATTATTCATTCAATTGCATTATATAATATAACTTCAGCAAATAAAACAATGAAATTTTAATCTTTTTTTTACTTCGTAATTTATTTCAGTTTTAATTAGTGATAAATTTTTAAGGTTTACTTAGCATATATTTAAATTAACTGTTTTCAAACTGACAGTATTCGTTTTTTTTTTTTTTTTTTTTTTTTAACAACTAAAAAAGTAGAAGAATCTTATATTTGTCGCTGATTACTTTATGCAATTAATGTTAGCATATTATTGAATTTGCAAATCAATGCAAAATTTTACTTTAGGGCAAAAATATTCATACGAGGAAAGAACAATTATTAAAGAAAATCAAGAAAGCATTGATGAATTGTTGATAAAATATCGAAAATTATTTGGTAAAGTAATGATTCCATAATTCAATAATAAATGCTATTACTACCTTACAAACATTTCAATTAATTATTGAAGTTTTTTTTTTTCTTGGAATTTTTAATAAGTAACATTTTAGTTGCAAAAAAAACGAATTGAACTTTATAAAAAATGATAAACAAGTATGCTAAGTTAAACTTCATTTAATTAAAATATTCATATCATTGGTTATCTTTTTTTTAAGGTTTTCTCATACCATTTATTTTTTTCCAAACAATATATTGGTTATTGGTTTTTCGTTATAATTTATATTATTATTTTAAAGATAAATATGTGATGACAATAGTGATGATTTTTGGAGCGTTAA
This sequence comes from Brugia malayi, assembly GCF_000002995.4. Lineage (NCBI taxonomy): Eukaryota > Metazoa > Nematoda > Chromadorea > Rhabditida > Onchocercidae > Brugia > Brugia malayi. Next base: position 6,144,064 of record NW_025062477.1, read on the forward strand.
TTGGAGGTGTGTTTATAACTAATAACTAATTCATTGATTTTTTTATAGCGCAATATTTTCCTCTATTAGAAAGTGTTAGAAAAATTTAGTAAAATTATAATTTATTGTCAAATTATTGATTGTTTAATTCTTTCTAATTTTTTCTCCTATGTTACTCTTATTTAATGAATTATTATTGTTACTATTGCTAGATGATTTAATTATAAGAAAGGAACTTTAATAAAAAATTTTTATTAAAATTTATAAAAAATTTTTTTGAAAATTTTGATTTTACATTTTTGAAAAAAATAGTGATTTAGGTCTTTCTGCTATGAGATGCAACTAATATTTTGATTAAAAAAGATCTAAAAAGTAATTCTGAGAGAAATAGAATTTAAATTGGATTAAAATGCTGAAATCAAGAATAAAATGTTGGAAATTATTGATAAGTAATTTTAATGAAATGATAATAAGAATGATAATGATAATGATTTGTAGGAATGACAACAGAAGGTGGTGGAGCTATAGCATTTCCAATAATGACATTAGCTCTTAATATAAGTCCTGTTGTGGCTCGTGATTTTTCATTTATGATACAGTCTTGCGGTATTTCATTTCAAATAAATCTATATTTCGTTTCGTATAAATAATTATAAGTGGATTTTAAGTTAATTATTAAATTATTAAGTTAAAATTAGAAAGTTCAAGTTGAATAGTATGAACAATATGACTACAAGTCATTCAGTTAAGTTAATCTGTTTTAGTCTTATTGCAAAATGTTTTTATTCATTATAATATAAAAAATTATTAAGCTGATAAATATGAAATTTTGTTGCTAATTTTTAAATTTGTAATATTATAATTTTTTTTTTCAAAAATTTCACCCATTTAGTGATGAAAAGCCTAAAATGAAGTAAATAAATGATTATAGTAATAATTGGAAATGACCAATGGTCGAAAGAGTAAAACTTTTACTCTTTCTTATCATTATTATCACATCTTAAGGCTTAACTGCTGCATCATTTACTATTTTTTTCACTGGAATATTAATTGAATGGCATTCGATAATATTTTCAACAATTGGTGCTATTTTCGGAGTTATCATCGGACTTGAGGTTAACTTTTCTTCTATTCCTTTGAAGTATTTTGCCATAATAAAAAAAAGATTTAAAAAAAAGCGTGACAAAATGTAAAGCGGTTCACGTACGTTATAATCTATCTGTTTTTTTTTTTTTTTTTTCAATATACTAACAGAATATGAGATCCTCATTAAAATATTTAGAACAATAATTCTAGCCAACAATTTATTGACAATTAATTCGTCTTATTTGGTACTTATAAAATTTGAGAATACCTTTTGCAAATTACCTAATTATTTGCATTGTTGAATCAATGAAATATAAACGCAAAATTTAGAATTTAGTAGATAAGAATTTTCGCTTTGATCTAAAATTTTCAGATAGTTGACCCCTTATTGTCACCAGCAGAAAAGAAAATGACATTTGTTTCGGTGTTTTTTTCATTTGCGATTGCATTATTTATTTTAAATTCTGAAAAAAAGCGCAAAACATTTAATAAAATTGATCAATTTACTCTATCGAAAGCGCTTATTTTAATTATTAATGGATTTATTGGAGGTATAAAATTTTTTAAAAAAATATATATTTGAAGATTATTTCATATTTGCTCTGTATACTACTGTCCTTTACCTTATTTCAGCTTATTTGATGCACTTTAAGCTTTCGCAATTTGATAGAAATTTCTGATGCCATCTTGTCACATTTTTCATATTAGGTAGTTATCCTGTTAAAATGTGCAAATGAGAATTCTGTAAGAGAATTTTAACCGTACCATAACTTTCTTTTGAGAGGAAAATGAAAGTTATTTCAAATGTAATTGAAACTAAAATGATCATATCAATTAATTTTTAAAGGTATTTTTACCGGTGTTGCCGGTTCCGGCATTGATGTTTATTCGTTTTCAATACTTACTTTACTTTTTCGAATAAGTGAAAAAGTCGCAACACCAACATCTGTGGTACTAATGGCAGCAAATAGTATGGTTGGTTTTTTCTGGAGGCAATTTATGCAAAATGAAATTGAACAGGTGATAATTTCTGAATAAAATTCTGAATAAAATCTGAATAAAATAATCATATTAATTAACAATATACATAAAACATTTATTTATTTTTAATTTGTTTTTGGCACTTATTACGATGAAATAATTAAATCTTTTGCATTTCATTCTAATATAAAACAAAAAGAGAAATGTATTGCTAATTATTGTCACATATTTAAATGAATTCATCAAGAATTATGAGAACATATTTCAGGAATCCTGGGAATATTTCTCGGTATGCTTACCTGTAGTTGTAATTTTTGCACCAGTTGGTAGTTTTCTTGCATCATATCTCCATCGACTAACACTTGCTTCATTTATTTACATACTAGAAACAATCGCTTTGGTAAAAAAATAATAATTTCATTTGCTACAGATTATTCATCTCTTTTATTCATAAAAATATTACTTGTAATCGATGCAATTTTTAACATTTTTCTACTAAATTTTAGATTGGTGGTTTGATAATAATTAAGCCTAACTGGCGACTGCTTATGTTTACAATGGTTCTTATCAGTGGCTCATTGATATTTTATATGACAATTGCACGTTATGGGCAAAAATTAATGTTGCAGAAGATAAAAGCATCTGAATTGAAAGAGAAAATAAATAACGAAAACGCAATTGCATCAATTATCTAAACACAAAACTATTGATTGTACTGTTCATTTTAGAATAATTAATTATTACCAATGATAGCTTATCCTTAATGCCTTAATGACTATTTTATCCTTAATGAATAATTTTTATTACATTTCATTTAATTTTCCTTAATGACTAAATTTCATTTAATTCAATATAAAATGAAATTATTGAACTAGAAAAAAGAAAAAACTTTAATATTATCGTTTATTTGTGCCATTTTATTAACCAAGTGATTATGCAGATACGTAATTATTACAGAAATTATAATATGAGATAAAAGGAGATGAAAAGAGTCAAGAAAAGGACTATGGCCAGGTATTTTAGGACATTTTTAACCAAACTATGATGGTACGTACTTGTTCATAAGTATTTAAATTAAGAATAACATATCACTAATATGTCCGCTATTAATTTTCTAATCATTAAAAACATTTTTTGTAGTAGTGGTTGATCACTTACTGCTAGAAAACAGTTTATAAAAAGCAGAATTGAGAATGGTATGTTTTGATAGACTGCCGGAAACAATCGAATATAATCAATGACGCCAAAAACAAATGGATGAACAATATCACTGTTATCATATCAAATTAATTAATGCTGTACAGGACTATTGGCTACTCTTGAATTATTCGGCTCAATCATCGTACTGCTATCTAAATTAATTCACATAATTATTAGAACTTCACTGACACACTTGTAGAAATCCTAATTATCAGTAAATTTAGCTATTTGTTTTTATTAATTTTTTGTTTCGATCATTTCAATGCATTAATTTTTCTTTGATTGCATTTAGGCTCATTTTATTAAGATAATTACTGAATATTAAAACTTATTAGAATAAGTTAAATGTGAGTTTAAACACTAACCCCTCTATAGCTTGATCTTGACCTTTCACGTGGAAAGTTGATGCTATTTCATTTTAAAGTAACATATTAGGTGATAGTCAACTAATTATTTAAATTTTTCTTCTTTTTTTTGCCTTAATTTTATTTGATTTATAAGTTGAAATAAATTTTCTTCGTTTTAAATACTGTTTGCTTAATTAGTTGAAATAGAAGTAGAATGAAGTGATAATTAACGAAGTAAACGATGTGATTTTAACGAATATTTTATTTCATTTTATTTTTTTTAAAAATTAATATATTATAAAAACAAACTTTAGTAGCATTAACTGCCATATCATATCCGTCACATGTCAAGTTGAACAATTTTGAATGATTGTTATATTTAAATTGTATTTAACTGTCACACACTGGTTTAACTGGCTACCACGCATTCTATAATTCAGACATTTCTATTTCTTTCTTATAATATTTTCTACTAACTTCTTCTATCAGACTAATTGTTGATGAATATTTTAATTAATTTAATCTGTTATTATGAATTAGGCATTTCATTTGTGAGTTATCACATATCGTAGTCCGACGATTCATATCATTCGAGCATTGAATGTAATATAAATCTTAGTGATAACCCGCTTATATGCCATATTTGATATGTTCAAAATAAATTGACAATGAATGCTAAAAGTTTGTTAATTTTCACATTTTGTTCATCAATAAACCATTTTTCTCAAATTATTTTTGCTGATTGCAAAATTTAAATGCATTAATCGTTCTTGAAATTAACCTAATCAATATGACTATGATAATTTCATATTTTTTGAATGATTTGACTTTTACATATATGTAATCCTTAAACTATTACTTCTCTAATGAATAATGTAGAAAAAAAAGAGAATTTATTGTTCTGAAATGATTTATTTAATCTATAAACTAATTTCGAAAAAAAATAGTCAAAAAGCATTAAGTAAGCCTTCTTTTGGTAATTTCCAACACGAGAGAAACATTAGAGAAAAGTTCGATATCATGCACAAGCATATTATTATTGATATATAATATTCATATCATATTGCTAAATGCTTGAATACCTGTCGTCATGGAAATATCATTGAATATGTCGTTTGCTATTTGAATGAATGAATGGATTCCGATGTTCTCCACCTGAAACAAACTATTACTGACAAATTACAGCGTAATGGTACGCTTGATAGAATACAGGTATACTTCCTTTTTTTTTTTTAATATGACAAATTATTATTTAATTAATTTCGAGTGCAACTGGCAATGAATTACCGAATTATTCTCTTAATTGGAAATTTAAGGTTAGCCAAACTAAATAAATTTAAAGTTTAAACTTAGTTGAAGTATATGAAATATAGATATGCTGTATCACTTATAAGGTAAAAGTATTATCTGTAAAGAATTGCTTTTTGTAGCAGTAAAATCCTTTAAAGTTGAAAGAAGACAGTTAAATGAAATGTAAAATATATCAAAATGTTTGAACTACTTTCTTGTAAAACACTTCAGTATGCTTAAAAATTTGAATTCAAAAAAAACTTCAGTGAAGATGTCCATTTGTGTAACTAATAATTCAAAATATTAAAAATAGGCCAGGAAAAAAAAAAAGATTCATATACTTATATTAAAATATAGGCGGAATTACGATGCGCTGTATTTCTTGCAATTGAAAGTACTGAGGATAATGAGCCTGAAGCGGATGAAAGTAAATTGGACCAGAAGCTTGGCTACTCTATCATTTATCATTTCCTCAGGCAAAATCGATTCCTAGCAACAGCAGCAGTTTTCGAGAAAGAAATACATCAGGTAATAAAATTATTGATCATAATGTCATAAAAACATTTTGATGGCTAATTTTTTTTTTTTTTTTTTTTCAAATATATCTTTTGTTAGACTTAACATAGCCTTTGAATATTTCCACTTAAATTTCAGAGAATTATTTCTTTGGAAGAATTGAAGAAAGAAAATGCTGCAACATTTTGTTTCCAATTTTTTGAAGATAGTATTAGTTTATCTAATTTCAATTTAACCGGAATAACTAAACAAAACATAAAAGAAACATATTCTGCTGGAATTGAAAATAATGAAACGAGTAACAATGATTCGAATTTTATCTTATCTTTTAAACAAAATAACAACAAAAAGGATAATATAAGAGTTATCGAAAGGCAACAAACAGCTAATTCTGAATCGAATAGAACTATGAAAAGTTTTCTATCGAACAATGAAATATCAACTGATACAAAGGGATCCTCAGATAAAAGGTACTTTTGCCGTTATTAATTTACAAAATGCATACTTTCACTTCAGTTGTTTTTTTTGCAGCCATCTTTTACTTACATTCACCAACTATTTGTTCCATAACGTTGACAGCGCATTTTATCGTCAGTGACGCAAATACGTGATGTGATGAGATAATTATCAGTAAATTTAGCATCAGAAACGAAGGAAGCAATGAAAAGGAGAGATGGAATGATGGTGCAACAACTGAAAAATCAAATTATGATAATAATAGTGATAAAGGGGAAAAATACAAGAAAGGAAGGAGTTTAAGCTCAGACTTAGCAATAATTTCTGAACAACAACAACAACAACAAATTCCAAAGACATCTTCAATTGTGATATCGAAAGATCAGCAACAACCTACCAAATATATAACATCTTCATCATCATATCCCAGAAAACTTCCACCAATTAAATCAACAACAAATGAATTAGCGCAATCAACAAGATTACCTTCTATACCATCGGTAAATAATTCATCGAATCATACCGGAGAAGTACCATTTTCACATCTGCTAGATACCATATTAAATTCACCATCGTCTAATAAAAGCGAAACAGGTAAATTCCTAACTTAAATTCACCTAAGAATTAATGCCATTTTTGAAGTTCTCCAATAGTCTTAGTCTATTTAATTTTATCACAAAATCTAGTTCTTATTGTTTTTAGCATAGCATTTGCATTCTTTGTGCCAATTTTTAAAATTCTGGAGAATCTACTGATTATGTTGAAATATGTATTACAGAGGAAGATATTATGGAAGAAATCATTCCCGATGATCTGCTACAGTCCGATAACAATAGCAGTACCACTATTTCATTCTGAAATAGTAATCAAATCTTTTGGAAGTAATGTGGGTTGCAACTTCTTTTTTAAAAAAATTAACTTAGTATAAATTATGCCTGCCTAAATGCCAGCAACTCACTATTTTCCAGTTGTTTACTTCGAAAAAATATAAAAATGTAACCCTTTGAAAAACAGATTACAACAATAAAAACATTTTTTGATAAACAGAAAATACAAACGGCAAACTTGTAGAAATGAATTTTATTTTCTTACTCAAATATTTAGAATTATTCGTATTCGATTTCAAACAAACCAAACATAGAAATATACTCAAAACTGCGAATCCAGTAAAAGCTTACAAATACGTATTGTGGCACTTCGTGACTTTTAAAATTTTAACAGATTGATCGTTATGAAATATAAGATGTGAAATGACTATATTTATTGAATGTGAGATCACTAATTAACCTAGAGAAGAATATATCATCGAGGTTAATCAGTCAATAATGTTCAATACATTTCTTGGCAGATGTACACGCTTGAACAAAAACCTTTAAAATTATATCAAAAATAAAATTTCAAAATTAAACACTCAAATTAATTAATACAACAATTAAGTCAGCAACCCAAGAGAAAATACTGATACAGATTCCATAAAATGCATCTCAAAATGATTAATTTTAAGAATTAAACAAACTGATGCAAGAAAATGACACAAGAAAAAACATGAAATTAGGATCGAAGTTATGCAAATATATAGAAAAAGAGATAAGTAAACAATTTACAATATCGCTTTTAAAGAATAAGTCGTTAAAAAGATGTTCTTTTAGATGACTTGCTAGCAATCAGTAGAACAAATAATTCAATTTGCGCTAAAAAAGCATCACATGGATCGAGAAGTCCACGCTGTAATGCTTTCGGTATTGTTGTTCGATGGTCAAATATCTGAAGGCGTCAAATTTTAAATGCATAAATTTTCATTAAATAAATTTGGGAATTCATTGCATGTGAGATGATTTTATTTCTATATTCAAGTTCTTTCAGTCAAAATAAGCTTTGCTGTGTTTCTTTGAGGGAAGCTCTAAGTTTTCTCAGCGGTCGGACTCCACTAACACATTGTAACATAGACGATTTTTATCCTTGATCGTCCCTTTAAGTCTCTCTACGTATCATTTATCACTTAACTACAGTTAATACTTATTTTTTGAAAAATCCAATAATTAATGGGAAAGAAGACATTTGCTTTGGGGCTAATCTTATAAATCCGTCACAAGATAGTGCACGTTTCGTTGTTTTAATGACTAAATTTTTTAGTATGCGTTAAGTTTAGCATTTCTTAATTCAAAGAAAAAATCTCACTGTATTTGTTAAACACACATAACACAAATTACCTGCAGTTTACGTAAGATTTCATCAATAACAGGAGGATTCCATTTAAAGCGATCAATGAAACAAATTTTTGGATCCACCACCCACCGTTCACAGATGAATCGACGAAAATCACGATTTACATCGACTGCTTTTTCCTCCTCTGTCTTAAAACGCAGCAAGCGTCATCATATAGATAAACATAACAAAGTCAAGAATATCTAAACTTATACAACTGAATAAACTGATAGAATAAGTCAAAACAACGCACATAATCATCTGAACTATGAAAGGATTACTTTTATTATAGAATTACCTTTATTTTCATATATGTATTGATCAATTCGGGCAAAAAACTGACTTGTGCGCTAAAATCCGTCTGAACGTTCACTGAATCATGGAATTCACAAATGAAAGAACTGTGTACCTGTGAAGAATTCACAAATATATGCCAAAGATTAGTTTTTATAATTAAATATATGTATATAATGAGAAACCTCAGGTACAAGAAACTCTTCATCAGCTTCTATCCCTTGTTTCTGTAACGTGGATAGAACAGCATCCAGTGCAGGAAATCTGCAAGTTTTGACAAATAAATCATTTCCATCACTTTCAGGAAAGAAAAATATAGAGTATTCATTCACAGTCAAACGAAATGCAATGTGTATAAATTAATAGATACAGAATACAAATGATATTAAATGTTCCAGCTTACTGAAATAACTGAAGCACAGAATGATGCGCAGCTGGCTGATTCAAATTAGAAGGGATGTATTTAAGTCGTATAAGTACATCACCAATAACATGATGAAGACATGCCAGCACTGAGCTCATTTGTCGCACCATACTTCCCCTGCTCTGCTGTAATGAATTTACAAATTTCGTTAATAACTGTTTTATTGATAGAGTGCATCAAAGTAAGTTTTAGGATCATATTATTTTCTGGAAAAAGCAATCAAATTAACCTGAACACGACATACAACAGCCATACATTCGGTATCGCCATGCTGATATGCCATATCACCTAGCCTGATGTTAAGCCGTTGAGCAACTGACACACCAACATCCCGATTATCGCTAACAAAGATGTATCGTGCTTCTGGTTCAAATATGATTGTTGGTTGTCGCATATGGAACAGCGCCCAGCTACAAAGTTGATTGAACTGTACCACAATGGACAAGAATGAAACCACAAAAATGGATAGAACACCCAATCAAATAATTAAGCTCTTTTAATTTTAAAAATTTATGAACTGTTGAATATCCCGGCAGTAATATTTACCTAGTTGCATTCATTTCCCCATGCATGCAAGCTAAAGATAAATTTTGTCCAGACAGTTCCAGCACACCACCCACAATGGTCATCCCATCAGAACTCTTCGGCATTGGTAAAAGTTTTTGACGTGATTGAATATGTGTTAACAGATCGAGCACTGGTTGCCAATGATGATATTTGGTGAAATTTACAAAATTTTTGTCGTCGACTTTCGGAGAAGCTTCATTCACCGCCACAGCACTTCTGATACCCCATACCATTCGACTATTTGTTAGCTGCTCCTACACTGATATATGTCTTTATTGAATGACGTAGGCAATTGTTTTCAAAGCTAATCCCATCAAAACATTAGATTTATTTCACTTATAACTTATATATAATTTATTCACCAAGTAATTAAATTATCATACCATCCCTAATTTTTTTCGAAAAATATATAATAAAGAAAAGGACATTTCAAATATGAAATAGAAAGAAATTTTTTAAACCTGGAAGAATGACTGCAATTTTTGAGCGATTTTTATGAGATCATCCACGGTCACTTTTGTTATAATCAGTTGTAAATCTGACCAGGAACAAGTAATGTTGACAGCTACGGATGCTTTTACAACCTTAAATATTTTCCATGTGATATTGTTTTTTGAATGATATTTTGCCATTTAACCAAGATTCAAGGTCCAAACGGAATTTTGCTAAAGCATGAATTTAACTTAAAGTAACTATGAAAAAAAAAAAAAAAAAAAAACCAACGTACTTCGCCTGCATCGTCAAAAAGGGATATCCACTCATCTAAAAACGTGACTGATGGTTTTTCGCACTTTGCAATGAATATTGGTCGACTCATCCACTCAATTCGACTTTGAACTTCCTTCAACTCCAACTTCGCACAATTTCGAGGAGGTTTCTATAAAAAAAAAGACTCAGTAATAAAGTGGCATATTTATAGAACATTATAGCAGATATGAATACTTTTTTTTAATATAGATAAAAGAAAAAGAGACAACTACTAAAATGCAGGCGTGATGAATACGGCAAACCAAAGAGAACTTCCATGGAAACTTGCCAAAGCAGCTGTTTGATTTTTGCATGCAATGTGTAAAGATGTGATAGCAATTTCGCCTGATATTGCACCACCGTAAGCTGATAATACAGCTGATTCTAAACCAAAGTTGATTGAAATTGCTCTACTTTGTTTTGAATTAAGCTGAAAAAGAAAATTTTTGAAAATAAAGAAAAATTAATTTGGTGATCAGATATACATACGTTGCTTAATCACTGGTCAAACGACCAATGCAATACTTGTCCAATAAATAATTGCCAGGTAATTTATTTGATAGCAAACTAATATGTTTTTAATCTTAACAATTAGGAAATGACTGAAATTAATACATTACTTGACAGTAGCCACGCAAAACACCTTCACGTAAAATCAACTTCGTATTTCCCATTGTATTAGCCATTTGCGCACTGATATTGAGTTCCTTCCATTCCACACCACATATTACAGCAGCACTCCATTCCTTTTTCTTAAAGATGTCTTGTTCTGACGAAACCCTACAATCACTAAGTAATGACATAATAAAAGTTTTCGTGAATACAAAAAAACGAGACGAAAAAGATAAAGGTGAAAACGCTTCAAAAACACTATCACTTCAGAACTTAATTCATGAAAATTTGAGAAAGTGATCTAACCTTTAAAATGGTTAGAACAAATTCAATTAAATTTAAATCATTGAATAATTCAATCCCAACAACAGAAGAAGCTAACTTATTAGAAAGTGGTCTGGATGATGCGTGACTCATTACAAAAGAAGTTTCAGTATTATAAGTTGGAGTTTTGACGGAATGGTCTCCAATGAACAATCTGCGTACAATAGTGTGCCGGTACCACGGTTTCGGAAAGGAAATTAGTTCCGCAAGGCGACGCATATCATAATTGAAATTAGCTGATCCAATATTTGCAGTTAATACGAACTGTAAAAGCAAGCAATTTTGGTCTTTCTCCATTACTTCTATAATAATTTCTTATCTGAAAAAGTCTCCTCGTAATCATTAAGGTTACCTGAACTTTGTTGTCTGATTCCAAACGACTGTTTTTACTTCTCGAAGCTAGAATCAAAAGATGATCAAGTGTAAGCAAAAGAGCATCTTGAGCTGTAGAACGCTAAAATTTTGCTCAACGTTAACATATTTAGAGATAGCATTGGGTAAATGAAATTAAAAAGTGTTGGTAATGCAATCAAAATTTATTATAAATTCACATTAACTTGAACTTAAATATAATAAATGAACGATTACCAACTTAAACTCATTTACCGAAATACGAAAGTAACCTGACGAACTGAAAGTTGGTCAGAAATCCATAAAACATATTTCAATAAAACCTCACTTAGTTTATAATGGTATCATCATTCTAGAAGTATACCTGATGTGGACTATAGATATTCAACGAGAAAGCACTTAATGTTGCAGCAACGTGTATTCCACCTCCAGCCGTATCAGTGACACTACCAGTTGCCCCGTCGCAGTGCGGCCTTGTTGATGCCATTAGTGTAAGTGATGGAAGCTTTAGCAAACAATCAGCTGCAGCTGTACGCTTAAATGAATTAAACAGACAGCTTTGAAAACTTCACAATAAATTGTTCTTTGCATATTTTATTAGCTAATTCGTTGATCTCGATTATTTCACTTACACATTACCATATATTTATTGTTCCAATTTATTTATGACTCAAACAAACTGCAAAACTAGTATTATAAATTAATTTCAGTCAAATGAATTCAATGAAAATCAGTTCCGAACAAGTAAATCCAAAAAAATAACTTTACGAAGAATATTTACTGCAAGACTGCAAGTCTGCAGTATTATACTATTTTTCGAAATTTCTCAACAAGAGAAAAAATATCGTAAAGATAATAGGAATTACCTGTTGTTGACCTTCAAATCGAATTGCAGAAGACTGTACTGTTAAATGGAATAAAACATCAAGGGGAATTACAGAGGTGTCCATTTCAACAATCGATACATCATAATCAGTCATTTCATTCTGATCCAAGTTTGAAAGCTAAATTCTTGGATAATTGCTAGAAGTATAACTGTGGGTTTAAAACAGCTGAAACTTAAAACTGAGTAATAAATTTTGGTTAAAAGAAATAATATTGGAAATATAAAGGAGTAAAATAGCACACGAATTTTAAGCAGAAAAAACTCCACCTCGGAAGGAATTTAAAAAAGAAATCAATATTGCTTTAACAATAACTTACATTTAACGATGAATTTATATTATTTTCAGGAATTGTCGCAAACATTTGCTCAAGAAAATCGGCAAGATGTGGTGTTATTAGTGACTCTTGTGGCATGCTTGCCAATTCGACTGCAAGATAAAAGGCTGGCCGACGCCACTGGCTGAAAAAATTTTTAGATTGAACTACTTAGCCTCTACTCGTACTCGTACAATTCCTCATTAACTTTCCAGTTTTATGTTTCATGATGTATGAAATTTCTTTAAAAATGATAGTAGAGTTTACCTGGATCGTCCATATTTATGCAAAAACGTAGCTTGGACATGACGTGGTATTTGTTTGTGTATTTGACCTGTGTCAAGTGAAGTATAATAAGCTCGGATGTCAACACTGAAAAAGAAGTAAAGAACAAGGTAATAATGTCAAATATCAAATTGCAATTTCAAAGTATTATTTAAATAAACATTTAGCAATTACTGCTTTCCATTACGCAGAAGATTCATTCATTGTAACTAAACCTTGGAATTGCAAGTTTTGTGACTGCTACATATTCACTTGTTTGTGCCATTTTTGACTTCAAATCTCGTACAGACGGTCGTTTCGATGGCAGACCTGTATTCTCTTCTAATTTACCAAATGCCCGCAAAGTGCATGAACCAGATTCGATACCTACCTGAAATTATCTTCAATGATGCGGTACAATTCGAATTCGAAAATATCTCAAATTTCACTTCCAGGACTTAAAGTTTCTGGATAAAACATACCTGTACATCGATATTCATGTCAACTGTACTTGACATAACATTACTCTCTGATGAACGTCCGCTTGAAGACCCTCTTTCCGAACATTTAGGTAATCCACTGAGTTGCAAACCCAACACATTTTTTCTTGGAGTATCAGTGATCTGTGATGGATCGTCCGATTGTTCAGATGATAATAAATTTACCACTTGCCTTGCTTCATAATTTCCGACAGACTATAAAATTTTTTTTAATTAATAATAGGAAAAAACAATTCCTTTAAACAACAGTTTTCGGCCTCAAAATATTTGAATGATTGTAAAAAGTTTAACTGATCAACACGTTTTTATTTCAGAGCTGTAATGTACAAAATAATACAAGCAAAAGATGTGGTTTCGCAACTAAAAATTTTATTTATAATGAAATACTCTCGAAAATAACCTTCTTCGGCTCCATTAACTTTTTTCTTTGGCGACTGGCATTGCGTTTCAGCTTTTCAATTATTGATTTCCGAAACTGCCTAAACCGAGCCGACTCCAGTTTACGCAACGTTCGTCTCTCCTTTTCGATAGCCGGCTCCGATGCACCACATTGCATCAAGTCGGTAACCAAAACCGACTGTTCGTGCATCTATAAATCCAGCAAAAAAAAGTAGAAAAATTTTAGAGAAACGAAAGAATTGTGAAAAACAACTTCCAATATTGTAATTTTTACCTTTTTTGACACACTTTTTCCATTTGAAATTGAGATATTATGTTGTTTCAATGTTACTAACTTTAAAAGCATAAATGCTGCAGGACTAACTTTTCGCTCCAGCCACTGAATTCGTTCTTCAGGTTGCGCAAGACTGCCGAGTTCACCTGTAGCATCAATTTCAGCATCTTGTTCATCTTCATTACCATAGATAACTGATGATGACTCATTTGCCAATTCTTCCCAGTCTTCTTCACTAATATCGGATGTAAGCGATGAGAAAGTACTAATTAGAAGTGACGCATGCTTACCGATGCGCTAAAAGGCTATTTAATCACAAATATTCTATACATTTGTTAAACACAAAAACACAAAAAATTTACAAGTATTTTAAAGTTTTGATTTTGCATTCACATTAGAAAAAATCTTTTAAAAAACTTGAAAGGAAATGTAACAAAACGACATTGGTAGATCTAATTTGAAAAAAAAAAAAAAATTAAAGTTAATAGATAGCTTACTTGATCTAGATCGATCATCATTCCACACATTTGCCATTTTATTGATAAAGTCCATTTAGCATTCTCGGATGAGTCAGAAGCAGCCGTTGCACGTGAAACAAGTTGATAAGTACCTTGAGGAAAATAGAAGTAATTTGAGCGCGATGGATCACCAGGTTCCTCCTCAATCCAAGTATCATTCAGGGCCTATGAAAACTGATTATTTTACACTGCAGCATAATTCTTCCACAGTGGATATTGATTGGCACAATTTCTCGTACATATAAACATTACGAAGAAATTTTTATGATGGAATATTTAGAAATATTTCGATTACTCTCTTTAAAATTTACAAATTATTGTAAAAGTTTGCAATTAAAATTAAATTGACCAAAAAATTTCGTCTTATAAGAATAACGTGACTAAAATGAATATGGATTCATATAAATTAAATATTTACTAAGTAGCATTTGACAATCACCTGATCATCGAAATTGTCGATAAATTTGACTTTAAATTTATGAAACTTTGCTTGACATGCCAATTCTTTCTTCACGCAAACACTAATATCCGTACTTTGCAACGAAATAAGCAGCGCGGAGAGGTTTTCACTCAGGTCTGCACTATATAAGGGCATACAAACGTAAATACCATTGGTTACTTTCAACGACAAACTGACATTCACTCCTGTTTCTGCATTCTGCAAAGTAATTTCGAAGATATTTCGTATGGGATTTTGCATAATTTATTCCAAAATTATTTGAACTTATTTCGCTTATGTCATTCGATTAACAACTAAGAAATTTCTATAAAATAATTAACCTTCATTATAAAACAAATCATCAGTGAGCATACAAATAGGATATACCAAAATACAAGCATTATTTTTCAATGCCAAATTCCAAAATTTACTCGCTTCTCCTAAAAAAAAGAACTTACTAGAGGTGTTGAAACATGAGTTGTCGCAAGAGATGAACGCCGCGTTGATTTTAACATTTTCTTTCGTTCTTCATGCCAAAAGTCGTAAGTATTTTTGTAATTTAACCATAACAAGATTGCCTAGAAGAGAATGAAATATGCCAACTTAAACTAACAAAGCATACAAAAATTCTATGCAAAGGTAAGTTATATCCAGATGTAAAAAAGCTCGTTAACAAAGAATGGTAACTATTGATAAAATAACTTACTTTATCAATTGCGGATGATTTAATGAGAAGAATAGGACGATTTACCGTAACAACATAACTATATGAAGACGGTACACTGCTGCGTTTATTTTGTAGAGTTATCTAAATTTTAGCAAAAGTAACTGTCCATATTTAATTGCAACCTCATCAAAACCTTGATTCATAAAGACATGTTCATTTATTCTTCTTTAATTTGAAAGGCATAAAAAGTGTTTTCAAAATTTTGATTTAGTTATATCTTAAATAATTCTTTAAAAGAAAAGAAAGGCGAAATCAACGCTAAATCCATTTGTTTAAAACCAACTAATTTTAATTTGATAAGCTACAGATATTTTTAACTTGCTTACAATTCCTATGAATGATACTGCCAAGCTGGAACGTATCCTAACATTATTATTCATTCTATTAGCGTAGTAAGGTATTTAGTTGGCAGAAAAATTTTATGTTTTGAGGTTTGAAATCTGACACAAAAAGAAATTTCACCTGTGTCATAAATGTTGCAAATTCTTGTAGTTCAGTTTCAATTTCTTCAAACATAGCAGTTTTAACCAAAAGACCAAGTTTAGCACTCACACCAATTACCGCTTTCCCATATAATCTTTTCTGAACATTTATTCACAGTGACTTTGACTTTTCTGATTTTTTAGCAATCGAAAAAAAAAAAAAGAAAGAGGCAATTTCTTTGTTACCGCTAAAAAGAAGTAAATTCTCTTTGTTATCTTCTAAATATTTGCCAAACTACTCACTTCAAATATTTTGAAGTTCTAAAACGATACATGAAATTTACCGTTTCTGACCGTACTCCTTTTTGCATCCAACGATTCGTTAAGGTAGCTGTGATATTATCGAACGTTAATCGAACTGCAATTGAAGTCGGTGTACTGGCAGTGAGCTGAAGCCAAGGGGCTGTCTCTCCACGTAGCTAAAGTTATATATATATATATATATATAATAGTTTTGCTTAACTATCAAAAAAGCTAAAGTGCCTCATTCCGAATCTTGACATTTGTTCCTGACAAATTTGAGCAGGTAAATCATCATAGCATGAGAGAGCAATACGAAAGCAAGGAGTGCTATTTCTGCTATTTGTTACAGAACTTATGGAGTAGGAAAGTGACTAGAACTAAACGATTTTCCAAATTAAATGAAAAGTTTAGAAATTGAAAAATTGCTATGAAGATAAAGAAACTCTAATACTGTTTCCACGCTCATTATTAGAGGTTTTCAAAACGACAAAATGATTAATAACCATGTTTCCACAAATTAATTACTTAATAATTTAATCCGTATTAGAGTAAATAAATGTTGCTTTAAGAAGAAACATATGGTATTATCAAACATCAGATAAACAATAAATACGCGAAAACAGTAACCGAAACTTACGGTAATAGTGAACAGGAATGGATCTTGCGAAGGAAGCTGTTCGGAAGGTGCTGGTGGACGAATAGTTCGGTCGTCAATAATTCTGTCAATCAGCGATACCAGTTCAGTACGGAAACACTGTTCCGCAAAAAGAATTTGATTAAGTAAATCTGTGGTGAATACATGCTCTAATTTACCTGAAATTTGGAGATAGAAATAGAATTTAATACATTTTCAACAATAGAATACATTCATTATGACCTAAACAAAAAGAAAGATAAATAAAATTTTAATTATGCACACTACTTTGTTTAACATTTCGGCAAGATATTTTGATTAAATTTAAGTACTGAGTATTACCGACTGTCAAGACTACATCGATGTATCCACCTTCCCTGAAAAGTAAATTTTCGTCCCCCATTTCATCCATAGGCTCAATTTTCTCCGGCATGCGATATGCACCCTCAGCAGAAATGTGAGGAAGTACTAGCGTAAAGGTATCCGAATTCAAAGATGTTCGTTTTTCATCATTGGGTGCAATAACAGTGAAATGAACAACGTGGCTTTTAATTCGGCCGATAAATTTTGATGCTGATCCTCTGAAATTCATTTAAAATGAAAAAAAAAAATTTGGTTGCCGCATTAGATCTCAATTTTAAGGTTTCTAAACTTTGCATAAATCCACTACTAAAAGAAAACGAACGTATTCCCAGAACTCTGTGCTTGATCAAGTCGATATTTCACTTTTAGTGAGGGCAGTAACTGAGCAGACAGTTCAATGCTGCTTATTAGAAGTTCGAAATTCAGAACCACTACATTTTGTCGCTGTTGCAAATGAGCTGAATATTCACCAACGGGCTGAAATAGTTTTTAATTTCAGAAAAGGAAAAAACTGAAAAAAGAGAAAGCAAAATCACATTTACCATATTTTAACCCACTATTTCATTTATGAATAATAGAGCGCAGCAAACAAACAAGTGAAATACAAGAATTGATGATACACAGGAATACCGTTGGAGCGTTATATTCTAGACGAGTTATCTGCTCGTTCAATTGTGAAACATTCCTGAGGACAACTTCATGAAGATTCTGAGCATAAATAGGTGTGTCACCTTCGACATCACCAATTAGTATTTTAATACGACTTCTCACCGATCCTTTAATATATTTCTCCCTGTAAGTTAAGCTTTTCAACTAACTTTCGAAATCTCAATCCTTTTAAGAATAGATAAAAACAATAAAATTAGAAACCTTTCAAATTTTAACGAACTCGTTTTGACCAAAAAGCTAACGATATGCTTGGCATCGTGACCCAACACAAATTCAGATAAAATGAGATTAGCACGTTGAATGGATGCGTTCAATTCATCCATTATCTTATTATCTATTATCTTATCTCGCCGATTCACATGTTCAACCTGAAATGTATTTAACTTTCCAATGATTCTGAAAACTTGCTTAAAACGGAAAATAGAACCTATGTTCTCAATATTTTCTATCAATTGTAATTTTCTATTCAGAAACGAACCCGTGCCCTTTTTAGTGTCGCTGAAATATATAAGTGAGTAAGCGTCATTTCAAGCACAGCAACTTTAATATCCATGTTGCCATCCACTTTCATTTCTAACACCTCCCCGCTGAACTGTACAGCACCAATCCGAGAACTGAAATTTCATATAAAGGAATCTAAAACAGAATTTAAATCGATATAAGTAGCATAACAGGAAACAAATACCCCAAATAATCTTGCAGTTTATCGATCACATTATGTAACCAATATGTTGAATCGGTAATGCCAAATTCAGAAGCTCCGAGATTTGAAAGGGATTTTGAAATACGCATTGTTTCATTCGGTCCTTCGCATGTTTCTGCCATCTTCAAATGTGCGAAAGCCGATGTGCAGGAGCGAATTACTCGTGAAAGGTCGTTAAAAAGACAGACAGCCACAAAAGGAAATACCATACGTATGTTTTGTAGAGAAGAATTATACGATAAAAATATGAAAATCCTGGAAATTTGGATTTTATTTTATTGAATTAACTAATTTTCTAGAGATCTGAAGTTAAAATCTATATTTAATGAAAATCATGAATCGAAATTCTTTTTGTTAATGAAAAATCTTGACAGTAGAACAGAAAGTTATTAAATGATCAAAAAAAAGAAGAAAATGAAAGGAGCTATTTTTTATATCTATACATGCAGATTCATTCTGGGAAATGAAAACTTTTTTCATATACCTTGTAAGACGAAGTTTAAATTCATCAAAACGCGGTTCTGTATGAATCTGCCCCATCATATCAAGTGAATCCAGGTGTAAGAGGTGGTGTCTTGTAGTAGATAAGTAGTTGACGCTTGATGCAGAAATCATTTTTGGTTCCAGTATGTCAACCTGAAACAGCATATAGCGCATTATCACTAAATGCTTCGATTCGATTTTCGACTTTCAGAATTAGATTCTCGATTCCTACAATTATATTCTGTAAAAATTTCAGCATAGAAAAATTTTTTTTTTTCAAATAAAAATTTAATATGAAATATGGCTCTTTAAAAAAGAGCATAAACCAATGCTTATAGCTTACTATCCGACAAAAGTCAAAAAATGCTCAAAGAACATCACTTTGATATATATATAATCTTTATAATTATATGTGCAACTATTTATAAACTATTTTTGATCAATTTTTCAAGATATTCCTTTGTACGTCATCTGTGTTGAGTTTAACATTAGCTAAACAAACAACGAAGTACCAATGTAACATTAAGATGAATTTAAAAAGAGTTTTATAATAAATTTGAAATCTTTTTCCACATTGCTTTTTCATGTAATGCGAAAAAATCAACCAAAGATAGAAGTGATAAAACACTTTAGTAAATAGAGTCTCAAGACATAATTAAAGAAAATTTCAAGTTTTTGTTATATGTTGTTATATATCAACTAATTTCAAAAGTGAAATTCCATGTCATACATATTATTATTTCAGATCATTTAAAAAATTTTTGAATTGTACCTTCACCGATATTAATTCAACCGAAAACTTAGCATCAATGTTAGCCATCGGTAACAGAATATTTGCTTTTGAAGATTCAAGTCCACGTGCCTGAAATAGATCAATTTAAAAAGTGTAAACAGATCAATCGTAATATTCCAAGTTGCTGAAGTAGAAATTGCTGCAGGCTTCATTTTTACAATGAAATAAAGTGGCAAAACCTATCTTAAAATGTTATTTTATTAATACAGTGGGAACTAGTAATAAAAGATAAAATAAATGCATCAGAATACATAACTTACAAAACTTTCGTTTTTCTATCTAAAATGATACTATTTCAGACTTGTCCCAAGCATTTCGACCGCTTTGGTTACAGATAATTTAACATACCTCATAAAAAGACCAAAAGAAAGCAGACAAAGCAATTTCCATGGCATTTATCGGTGTATCATCCAGTAGCTTTTTGGTAGTTCTATTTCGTGCCGCAGCTTCTTTCTGTTCACGATGCTTAGCCAAAACCCAGTGATATAAGTCCACTGAAACATATATTTTTTGATCTTCTCAATCCTTCAGATCCAGATGAATCAAATACAGCATAAATACAATCCCCAAATATCAGCATTAAGTTAATTTAATATTAATGCAGCTACTGAAAATGAGATGAATAAAACATATCCATAAAAGAATAAAAAAAATCAAAATAGAGTAATTCTACTTGTTTATGCGTATCCTATCGTGCTCGTTTATGTACAATAAAATGAGTAAGCTTTTCGATAAAACCTGATCACAAAAAATTATATCGAAAAATAACATACTTTGATGAGATTCGGCAGTTGAACGAGCGCTACTGTTACCACTGTTTTTATCAACAGTACTACCCAAATGGTTTGAATCAACAATTATACGAATTTCATGTGAACTTGTGGTATTTTTCAGATGATGTTTAAGATATCTGTGTGCCAATTCAACATTTGAGATCTGCAGTTAACAAAACCCGATAAAATCAGGACCAACATTAGTGATTAATTTTGTGCCGAATACATTCTAAAAATACCAATCACCAGACCTTCCATTAAGTCCAATTGTTAGGCTGTCTAGGTAAGACATTTAGTATCAGTTGACCAAAATTGCAGACGATCCCATTACGATATATACGAGAAAATAAAGATAAAGAAAGCAAATAATGGATGGCCAATGGAAAACATTCTAGTAATTATCTTCCTTCAGATTTTCCGACACTTGCTTTCCAACCATAACCAAATTACAACTTATATATAAATTACATAAAAACAGTTGACTCCATCTTCAGAAACCATCACCTTGACTTGTGAACAAAGAATAGTTTGCCAGTGACTGAGCAAAGCTACTAATGCTTGTTTTCGCCGTTTTTCGTTCAAATAATGTCGCATTTCCGAATAATCTACTTGTTGCCAACAATCGCTCAGATCTTCCTGGGCAACATAACGCAATAAAACTATCGCTAACAAACAACTGGGACATGAAGCTGCAGCCTTATTATACAGCTGCACATCCGAAAAACAACTTTTTTCGAATATAAACAGCTGAAACACAACTTCTAATAATTATTAGAAGTTAATTAGAAACTGCTAAACTATATATAATAAAGTAACTAAAAGATAAATTATGAATAACTGAACACACAACATACAAGATTCTCCTATTTTTTGCGACACAAAAATTGCGCACCTGACCATTATTGCAATCCATTACTTCCCATAGCAATCTTATTAGTGCAAAATCTATCCATTCATCCATAGCTGCCATATTTTTTGTTAAACTTCCGCTTAATCGATTAATAGCATATATCCAAGAAGTTACACAAGGTGCAAAGACATCAAAAAAAGGCCATTCCACGCTTTAAAACGATGAAAAATTAGCAATCGCAAAACGAAATGGCTTTTACAGATAAAACAATTTTTCTAAGAACCATCACCAAAATCTTTAAAGATTTGAGCTTCTTTTTTGAAAATGCATCTTCAACAAATGATATAATCAAACCTGGCTGTTTGTCCAATTGGTTTACATAAACCAACTGTTAATCCACATGGTCCGATCATCAAAGACAGTTGATCTTGTGCACCGAATGCGTGTAATTTACTGTTCACCCCACCGTTATTCACTTTTAATGTGAGATCAGGAAGTTCACTATCTGTAAGAAAAAAGTGTAAAAAAAAAGTGAAAAAATATTGATGAAATTTTTAAAAGTAGTAAGAAACGCTTGTGATGCTTTTAAAACATAATCTGATACATAAATAAATATAAAATAAAAACGATCGCCAACTTTACTGCTCAATTGACAATTAATAACAATAATACATTAGATTATATATTGGAATAAAAAAACATTATTAGGTTACATTTTCAACCAACCTATAACAACTCTTAGGTCATATCCACGAAAACGATTGTTTAAATTCAATTGATTCCAGTTTGTACAGTATTTAAGGGAAAAAGATTTATTGTACGCGAAATCTAATTTCCATGATTCAACCAACTGGAGAAACTGTGCATGACTTTTCAAGGTTAATTCCATTCTTGGGAAGGTTTTCTTCTGAAAAGAAATTTCACATAGAAAGTGCAGCTGTGAAAATTTACTAGCATTATCATTCAAGAAAATTTAATCTTATCATTCAAGTTAAGTGAAGCATTGCTACTAAAGATATAATGAAATTATGATTAAATTCTAAAAACTGAAGAAAAATACTTACTCTATGGGAATCATTGTTTGAAAGATACAAAACAGTCTTGTGAAAACGCAATAGAATAACACTGCTTCGAGCTAGACGAGATACAGAATCTTCAAGTGATGCCAAGTGAATAGTTTTTTCAATCATTCCGCATTGGAAGAAAATGATATTGATGTCGGGAAATGTAATACTGCCTTGCAAACGCGATTGACTTTTTCTGTTATCTATAAAAGTATTAACATGAACACAGCAAATTTAGTTCTGCAGTTTGCTAATTCATTTTAGAATAAAACAACGAAGATCTAAAATTACCTGACTCAATTGTAACCACAATCTTTAGTATTCGAGAACGTACATGGATAACTCTTTATCCAAATGTAATGTAATAGATGTCAAAGTTACACATATAGATGGAATACATATCTTAATGGTGTAAACAAACGGTAATATTAGATTTTGGATGTTGAAAATAATAGTGCAACAGATGATCAATAAAAAACAACGAACTTGATTCGCTAATTTGAGTATTTGTAAGAGGTTGAGAATGATGTCGGAAGGAACACAATGTGTAGAGATGTTGAATGATAAAAACAGGATTTATAAGAATGAATCCAGCAGATATTTGCTCCATAATACGTTGTGTTACCTCTAAAGCCAACGGTGTAATAAAGACCTGAAATTAATTGCTCTAAATAGTGCTCAATAAATAGTTTTAGTACCAACAATGTGTTAGGTAGCTGAATTTTGCCATTTCAGTACTGGAAGAGTTTCGTTTCAAGCTTTATGACATTTTCAGAATCATAGAATCATCATTAGCAGATCAAACTGATGATTTGACGATTGCAACTATATTAGCTAATAGGTTGCGCAATATCATCCTGAATGACTCAAAACTTCTGGAAATGTCTTTATTAAGAGCATATGTTGCACTTTGTTTCCACAACATTAAATGTTACAATTTTCGCTGAGATGTACAAGTAAATTTTTTTAAGCAAAACTAGAATCAAAGCTTCTATCTGTCGATTCACTGTTTTTAATGAACGATCACACTTGAACAAATGGATCACCAACCAACTGTCGTGAATTATGACAAATTATTAGGGCAGCATAATACCTCGACAAATGCTTTATATTGGTGGTGCAATATTTGATAATAGCTTACATGCAACTGATTTCCTAAAACGCCATTTATCTTCATCGTATGTAGGTCAGACATATTAGTATCGACAGGTAATTCAGTAGTAGTAACACTTCTTTTCTTAATTAACTTCTGCTTCTCTTCTTGTTTTGTTAATGTTAATTCGTTGATTCCAGATGTTATCTTAAAAACTCTTAACTCGAGAAAATTCTGTGTAAAGAAGTTAGAATGAGCAATAATTTCCCAAAGAAAACAAATTAATCGTATAAAAAATACAAATGTGTAACTAACTGACTAAAGAGACAAAAATTCAATGAAAACTTTAATTTATTAGTGACGGAGAAATCCAAAAATTTCACCTTTCGGAAAAAGCTAGACTTGAACGATTGCGAATCACTATCACTTGTCATTTCATTTTCGTAAACACTTAAAAATGAAGCGTAATTTTCATGAAGGATTGCAGATGAAAGTATTGGACCAACCATATGGTGATATACATTAACGTCGGCTGACGAAAATGCAGAATGGAAGGAATCGTTAGATGATACTTTTCTTTCACATACAGTTTCCTATAAATAAAGTTTTTTGAAATCAGATATTAATTTTAATCTCATAACATTGAACATATATTAGCAATCACCTTTTTTCTATTTTCTTCGATAACAGCAAAGCTTTTATGCGCCACAAAATTTTTTTTGCTGATCATCCTGCAACACTACAAAATGATTGAAAGATCATCCACAAACAAACAAATAATTAAAATGTATAAAAGAAAAAAAATCACCATCTATCCTCATGAATAATACTTTGGCCAATAACAGGTTGCATGTTCTTCTCACTCCTAATACTGCTCCACAAAAACGGTTTGTTAAGTTCGCGCATCAGCGACAGCCCACTGAAAAGATATTATGTATCAACAGAAAGACTGAACTTTCTTCATAAATCAGATTAGAAATTCCAATTAACATAAGAATAAAAAGTAATGCAAATGATAAATGCAAGAACTTACATTCTATCAACAGAACCAAAAAACCAAGTATGACCAAAGCACGCGCAACTATTTGTATTATCCCACAGAAAATAAAGTCTACAAAAGAAGGAAGAAGCACATAGTTATTGTATATTGCTCTTGAATATCATTGAAATACCAATTCACTTCCCTCTTCGAATTTACTTCACTCTCTTTTACTATTGGAAATGTGAGATTTCATGAAATGAAATTAGCACAGAGATATGTACATGGGAAAGGGATTCGAGCAAAATGAAAATCATATTTGAATCTAAACAAATCATATAAACGTTAAATTAACCTTTTGGTGCGTTTGTCATGTTTATTAAGGAAATTTCTTCGCTCCGAGAATAGATGTGCTTCAGATATTCCGTAAGGCAAACATACATCGAAACTTATGTCATTCAATAAAAAAGAGCCACATTCAACCCATTTTTCTACATCTTTTGCCAAAACAAATGCAAACAGTTTCAATTGGATCTGGAAAATTGTCTTTCTTGAATTATCATTCAAGACATTCTTTTCACAATGGAAGTTATGGCAGCATTTGTTAAATTCATTTTCCATCCGTCGAAATGCTTCAAAAATAATTTAAATCAATGGCGTTCAAATCCTGAAATTAACTATTCATGATAAATCCGGCGGTATGACTATGAAAATATTAAACATATATTTTCAGTTTATCTGAAAAAAAAAATGATTCCACTTCTACCATTCGATCTCTCAACTAAATTAATTAATTTTAAATTGTACATAAATTAATTTCAAAAAGAAAGAAAAGCAACCTATCATTTCTCAACCTGGCGACTACAAAATTCCTGTAAGACATATCATTCTAAAATGACAAAAAGCTAACTGAAGGAAGTTTCAGGAGAATATTAGAGTAAAACGATGCATTGTGACAACTGCAATGAGCCAAACGAATTGGTGACAGTTCAAATTGAAGTGCACTTCGTTCTTCCATAACAGCTATTCTCACTTGTTCAATATTAATTCGCAGTGATTTATATTTTAACTGTAAATACTCTGAAGTAAAAAAAAAAAGTGGAACAAATAATTTATCATTTATATTCACAATTTCCACAGAATGGCATGTTCTTTTTGCATACAGATTTGGAAAGAAATGACTTCCTACTATCATCAATCATAAGAATGAAGAAAGTTCTGGAGTATAAAAACTAACTGTCTCTTCGGATTCACAATTTTGGACTGGTGCCTTTCGATGGACTAAATTTAATGCACCATATGGACAAGTGCGGGGGTCATTCATATGAATGCAAAAATCATATCTGAAGGAAACATAAATTAAATGATTTTTACCACGCTTATTTTTTGCATTCATATAACTAATGCAAAATAAATTCTTCAGCTTTGTAGTAAAAGAACTTTTTTTCCTACACGTATTCTCTCTAACGACTAATGCATTAAGTTTAGAATTAATTTTAAGCAATAATCTGAACGGCGAACTTCTCAGGTACTAATAATTTATCATCCGAGCAAACGGTCAATACCATTAACGATTCAATACACTGCGCAAGCACAGCAATCTGTAATAAAAAACTGGTTTAGATGAAATATTGAATATACCTAAGCTAGTGGATGAATTAAAAGAAGTTAAGAATCTGAAGTTAAGAAAAAGTTAAGTTAAGAAGCTTTTCAAAAAACTGAAAAGACCGTCCGGTATGCAATAACTGCCACTGTAAATACATCAAACTAAGTGATCAAAGAATTCGAGTCACTGAGATGTCAACAATAATTAAGTAAAAATCAATTCTGAAGTTTCTATTAATATTCATCTTCCAAATAGTAGATAAAAATATTCATGGTTTTTAGGAAAAAATTTCCGCACTTGACAAAATGAAACCTGGGAAGAATGAAGTTTACCAAACAACTGCTCAGCGTAAATCTCTACAAGCCAACCATATTCAAGAGTTGCAGCATCCCACGGAACATCTAGGTCCGAAAAAAGAGCTTGGCCACGAAATGAAAATGTTTCCAGTACGAATAAACCAACATCAGTACTAGGAAATCCGGAGGATGGTTTGAATTTTACCGAAGCTGTCCCCAAACCAACCTGAAAGTTGAAAATAAGACTTTCTTATGATCTCAAAGTTTAGGCTAATAATCCATCTTAAAAAATGGTTAACGTTTTACCTGAACCATCGCACCGTATGCATCCTTAACAATTTCCAAAACTATTTCATCAACCCGAACCTCTGGACAGCTACCTAAATTCAATCAATACAGTCTTTTCACCAGTGTTATTATCGATTAAATTTAATTAAGACTGTTATTATATAAGGTATAATGCAATATAACGTATGTATCCAAAAGCGAGCTTTTTCATAGGGAAGTGATCAGTGAAGAAATCAGCAAAGAAGACACTAAATGTTGAAATGCTATAAGTTATTACTCACTCATCGCTGAATTCATTTTTGAACTGTGAACCAAGCAAAATCCTTTAATTTTACCAACGCGTAAACAAAGACGCAGCAAAAGCGGTCGATATCGTTCACATTCACCGTAAATGACGTTGCCATAAAGTGGACTTGTTGGCGTATCAATATTAATTTTTCCAACATCAGTTAGCTATAAATTAATCGATTACAAACGAGAACGCATGTCCTGAGCAACAGAAAATTTTCATACAAGAGATTAGGAAATTGGACGAATTCAAATCTTTTTCTTCCGCATCAACTTTCTAGGATCTCCAAAGAATCACCGAACTGAAATGTGCAAAAATCACGCACAAAATAAGCTTCACCTGATCATATAATCCAAAATAATTATTTTTCAAATCGATAATGAAACGAATTAGTAGGCCTACTAGTATGATTTCTGAATCGCCTATATTGACCTGGAAATATGTCACAATCCTAATATATGCACTCGATTAAAAAGAAATTCAAGAAAACAGCGAGTTCAATAAACTTATCAGTAACCTATAGTCAATGAAAAAATGTCATACAGATTTATTGATAAAGATGTGACCCTACTGAAATTTCAATAATTCAAAAGTATGCTTCAAGAACCATTTCAACTGTTAATAGTTCAAGCATTAGGAACCTCAAGTGATAGCTGATCCGGAGGTAAATTAATTGGGGTTTCTTGATTTCTTGATGTTGATTTGATCGCATTCAAAGGAAGATCAGATGGTGGATCATAATATAATGGATGACTAGTATACTCAAATAAAAGTGTAACTGTTTCAGTTCTCCACAGTTCTACCCAGTCCTAAAAATGTTACAGTAACAAATAAAGCTGAGATTATAATTATTCAAAAAAATAATTTTAATGTATTTGGCTTAATGTACTTACTGAAATTTAGTACTGAAAACCAATTAAATAAAGAGACATTACATAGAACTCCTCAATACAAACTGTAAGTATCGCTAAAGTAAAAAAGAACAAGCGAATAACTAACTTGTGCTAAATGTGACATAGCTGATAAATTTTCGATTGTTGGGGAAGTCACAGTAAAAGAAGCATATTTGAGTAGAGAATGAAGGACACTGTAGAGAGGACTTTTAGATGGTAACCATGTGCGTAATGCAATCATGCCTTGTGCTTTAATTTCATAAACAGTTGTTACTGTTTTAGGATAAAAATCGACAAACGGTAAGGCGAACGATATTGTCACATTTTCGCCCACAATAGCAGCTAAATGATTTTCCGCAGATACTGAAGAACTAAAATTGTAAAACACTTTTTTTCCGAAAAGCACCCAAAAAATAGGAAAAACACTTTTTTTCCGAAAAGCACCCAAAAAGTATTGATTTACCTGGCATCAATCCAGTTATGTTCATTCAACAGTAATGTAAGTTCAAAACTATCCATAACATTAATTTCGAATTCCCATGTGTATGGAACGAATTTAAACAAATCCATAAGTGAATTTGAAGTCCATTCATTGATCAAATCCTAGGAAAAAATAAGCAAATCTAACTGAACATCTGCTCCGCATAATAAATTCAGAAATAGAAACTTGGATCCTTAAAGTTTTTCTTGCAAAAATTAAAATGGAAAAAAGGAATTTCCAGAAAGTTTTAAAAATTCAAAAGTTACAAATTTCAGAAAATTCATTTTCAAGAAAATATACGGCAAAGAAGTGCTTATGATCCCACACGATCCAAGTGCTTGCTTTATTAATTTTAATAGCACATTTCCACATTTGATGTCCATTGAAAATGCGTGGATAATGCACATTAAGTGTTAAACGCAAGGTTTCACATTGGAAAAATTTTGGATATGCAAGAGAAGTGGACGATTCAACGAATAAAAGACAGCAACGAAGGACAGTCTCATAGCCTTTCTCTGTTGTCACCCAAGGCATTTTCAGCTGGAATGTGTAACAATGAGTTATTTTTAATTCTGTAACCAAATTTTTATATTTTAAAATACTGCAATTCATATGATTTGAAACTAAAATTATTAAAGCAATTACATCAACAGAAGAGCCTTGTTTAACACGTAAATGTAAAGCATTCAGTTCGTCCCCTCTCATAAACCATATATCAACTGCTGCATCATTCCACAATGAAATTCTCATATCATGTGATAACAGAATTCGTCGCTCGCCTTCTTTTGGCATTACTCTGAAATCTAGAACTCACTAGCAAAGTTATTATTCCAAGCAAAAAAAAAAAAAAAATATGCAAAATGGGTAAGAACCAGAAATTGTGAAGTAAAATTTTGTGTTCCAAAAATTATAAAGAGTATAAAGTAATAAAAATATTTACTGTGACAAGAAAAAAATAACATAACTATAAACATACATTACTTCCGAATTACGATATTCTGGTGGAAAGAAAAAATCGTAGAGCAGAGCACGTTGCGCATCAGCCCAAGGACCATATGAAAACACGGTGTTTTTATCGAATCGCCATACGGATTCCCAAATTGGAAGATCTTCAGTCATTGATTGTTGACCTTCTTTCACAACACCTTGAAATGCATTAGCTAGATAACACCATAAAAGTATCAAGAATAACGTAAAAGTGTTTAACAGATTTCAATTCATCAATTGTAATTTTGCTATCATTGAATTTCAAAGACGAATACTACGAGCCGCATTGCAAATTTTTATTACAGTTCTGTAATTTTAAAATCAACTTATCAAAGCGATATTTTTTCACTAGTTTATTTGCAAAGTTCAAAATGATAAATTTTGTTAAAACTGCGAATTTCACACTGTCATAGATTGGCTATAAAAGATATTAAAAAGTAAAGAGAATATGAAAAAATGTACCGAGAATAGATTGACTGTAGAAGAAATTAAGATGCGCCGTTTGAACAATTGCGAAGCCATCACCCATTGTTCTAGGTGGTGGATCACATCGACTATTAGAACTCGTCGATCTTTTTTCTAAGAATTGACTACATTGTACCAGTGTAACACGAACGTTTTCCATGCCACCAATTATGCTAAGTAACGCCACATCATCACCTCTGCCATACTCCTTCAGTGAAACTTCTGCTAAAGTAACTTTTACCGTTCAGAAATTTGAAAAAAAAAAAAGAAAAAAACCAAAGATACATTGGCTATTACAAGAAAATATAATCTTAAGTGAAGGACTGGAAAACTTGATTTCCTCCAGATATATTTAAGAGTACATTTTATACAATCTTTTTTGATTGAAAAGCATTTCTTCGTATCATTTGCTGCATATTTAATTACCACATTGACACAATATAAATTAAAGAATACTTTACTATTTCAACGAAGTTTGTGTTTGGAAGAACCATCGAAAAGTTGTGAAATTTCCGAAAAAGATGTTAAGCCCTATTTCAGTGTATATCATTGCCTTTTGTAAAAGTTTATTTAATTAACTTACACGTGTAGTTCTCAAAAGATAAGACAATCATTGACGGCAAAAGTGAATTTCCAGCAACCAAGCGTCCCGAACTGATATCTAATTTAATATAACCAATTAAAGACCAGAAATTATCATAGTATTTGTCCCATTCCAGTTCTTTTTCCGCTGAAATTGCAAAAATTCGAAAAATCAAATTAAAAGACAAAGCAATTTAAAACAATTTAATCAGTTCAAATCAAGAAAAAATTCCAATGATATGATCCGACATTCATAAGATACTTTCAGCATTCAACTTAAAATCATTTTTTCTGAAAACAAATGTACATCTCATGGATAATGTAAATAAAAATATATTTACTTACTGGTAAATCGTCGTACTTTGTTAACATCAATTTCATCTTTTAAAGGAATAAACAATTTTTCGAGGCCAAAATATCTAGCTAAAGATCGATAGTTTGATAAGCGATTATATATATGCAATTGCAAGCCATTTAACGATATATGCAATCTCGAAATATTACTGAAAATTTTTACATATTATTTATTCTTCGACCAAATGTAACATTTTTCGTTTAAATAAAAATTATAATTGAAAATTTTTATTAAACCTTTTATGTGCATAATCTGATGGAATGTAATTCCAATATGAAAAGATAATCCATCCATCATTGCAACAGAATAAGAAATTTTGACACATACATCGAAAATCGCGAAACATTATTTTACCAGAAAGGAAGCTTATAGAAAATGAGCCTGAAAAAAATGGATTTTCCAACAGATAGTAACATAGTAACAACCATCAACTTAAAAAAATAAAAAACATGTCTGCACAGCACTGAATCGGATAAAAAAAACAAAACAAAAAACAAAAAAACTTATTTAAAAAAAAGAAAATAAATAGGATCCTAATAAACATTTAAAAGACAACATATATTGAGCAACTTTAATTAAATGTAATGAAGAGAATTGTAATTTCAATAGATCGAAATTCAGAGAAACAGGAATGTATCTATTATTTCAGTAAAAGTTATGCAACTGTTACTTCACATATCTTTTCTTCAGTAAGACTGAGACATATTGAAATTTTTTTTTTTTTTGTAATACTGTAAATTTTTATACCACTAAGGAAAAATTAAGTAAATCAACTTGGTACACCACATATAAATCTCATTTGCCGAAGAACTTTTCAAATGTTTGCATCTATTTTTTTAAATCTTTTCCCAAAAACTAAGACAAAAATCAATAGCTCCAAAAAGAAATAGAATTTATTTGATTACAACAGCAAATTAAATTAAAGTGTAAAAAACTGATTTAAAATTCACCCATCGAAATTTGTACATCATATCCTTTCAGATGAGCAATTCGCGTAAGCACAAATGCAACGATTGGGCCAATAATTCGAGACATGTAATATGTTATGAAAACAATCCATACAATAAATAAAAGCAGGCTTCCTAGCATAACCCAGAAACTTGCTTTGTCTGGCTAAAAATTTACAATAAATGATATTAACAGCAAAAATCACCAAAGATGAAGTAGTGCCATCAACACTCGTGCTTGTAATCTGCCATTAGTTGGGACGTAATCCCTTCCTCCTAAATTAACCTCTTGTATTATTAGAACCGTACCTGAACAATTTCTCGATAATCCTTCCATTGTACATTGATGTCTCCTGGTAGCTTTATGGAACCATTTTTTTCCCAAAAAGAAAAACCCTTGCCGAGCAGTAAGCCAGTGTAATTCATGCTATCGTCGTCACAACGATTTTCCCATCCTTTGAAGTTCCATATGTTAGGTATGACCAATTTTTTAAAAAAATGTTACTTCAAAATCAAATTTTACTAAGCTTAAATAGTAAATTAAATAAAGAAGTGTAGAAACTGATGTAAAAATCACCTACCAATATTTGCTCATCATATTCTTTCAGAATAAAGTATTACTTGTATGGATGTAATGAAACAAAAAAATAAAAAAAGCAAAACAAAATTCAATTTTTATGTAACATAATTCCACATGGATTTGTAAAAAGGATTTGCAAAATTCGCATGTACTATTTACAGAATTCAATTTTCTCAATAGGACTGACTGAATATTTACCAAAAAATATTTCATTTAAATAGAATCAACGATACTAAAAAAAAAATCAAAGAATGTCAGATTAAAATAACAGCAAATGTGAAAGTTTGTGGAAATAACAACAGTGACGAAATCCGAGAGATCGGAACATTACAGCAGATGTACACCTTTGCTAAATACATTTGCTATACGATTAAATTCTAGATAAATTTCAATGTCACTCACATAAATATGTTACGTACTTATAGTCAAAAAAAACTTCTCAACGATCATCATAAGCAGTAATTCATTTAATAGTAGCAGTGATACAATTTGCTACAGCATTCTACAAGCTACACAAAACATAACGCAAGCAGCATAACGTGAAAAAAACTACGCTTAAATAATGACTGAACATGAAGGAATATATGTTTCAGAAAAATTAAACCCGCTTCACTGGTGAAAATTACCAGATTTACATCACTAGTAGCCTGAACAACGAACAAATGCAGACGTTACTAAATGAATCATCAATAATGTATTATGAGATTCAAAACATTCTAGATTTCGAATATTAGGTTAACTAAGTTTGTGTTTCCAGAATGGTGCGCGATTCTGAATCATTAAAAAAGAATAAGGACGTATTTCAACAAATAACAAAACACAATAACAGAAAAATGAAATGAATATTATTCTAAAAGCTAGATAGGAAAAACACCTGTCTTCCAAAAAATTTTCATGATGAAATGAACATTGAATTAATTGTTTCCCTAAGTTGTGCTGTGCTACATTCTTTATTCAGTGCAAGTTTTCGTAATTCCGCCATACGTTCCTTTCGTGTTTTTCTTTCATCAAGATGACGTGAAGCAATAAATGCAGCTCGAATAACCTGAAGCTTATGTTTTAAATGCTCAACTACATTTCCACAAAAATTTGTTAAAAACTGTCATAAAGTAACAAAAAAATTCAAATACCTCTGCCTTGAGACCAGAAATTTTAGCAGCAAAAAATCCATAAGATTTTGGACACATCCCATCGGCTAGTGTATATAGGAAGGTAACATTTTCCATTGTTGGATCTTCAGCACTTTCATTTTCAACAATGCAAGCCTGAAAAAGTGCCTAAATTTAAATTTCAGCAAATTAAAGAAAAACGAACAAAACTGCTATATATATAAAACATAACTGTTAACAGAATTATAACGGTATTTACCATTATATAACTATATAATATAATATTACCACTATATAACTAAGATGAAACGTATCACTATTCAATTGTAATATTTTCCCAAAAGAATTATTTCTCGTGTGATATGAATAAAATCAACAAAAAGCATAGAAATTCAGAAAAAAAACATCGGCATGAAACCGAAAATATAACAGGACACCCAAAGGGATGTATTTCTATGGCTAAAAGTAATATAGCTGCACTTTCAATAAGTTTAAGCTTAGATATCGGTGTTTTATAAGAGAACGGTACTTTAAAACCGTGGTGACATACAATCAAGTTATGAAGGATGATTAGTTATAATGAATGCTTTATCAAAAACAAACAGTCATTAGTTTTGGAAAGTTAACTTAAAATTGCAGAGATATTTCTGTTACTGCTATTTTCAATAGAAAACCAACCATATGTGCTGCCTTAATGCTCGTAACATTTTCAACTGCTTTGCACAAAGTATGATAATGAGTAGAAAAAAAAGTACGACAGTTCAGCCGGGTTGCTACATCTAGCAGTACTGCGTATGCAACAGCGGTGCCATCATAAGTGCTATAACAGTATTAATTTTGATAGAAAAAATTAGCTTTCTAAAAATCACAAAACTGCTATACGATAATCACTAACATGCATCATGAACTTATCAGGACTTCAATTAAAGTAGATGACATAACTGGAAGAGAAGCAAATAAAATCCTAACAGCTTGTAAATGGATAATATACAACTAGATTAGCAAGAAGAGAACAAAATATGAACATTATCACGTAATAAATATTACGATAAATATAAATGAAAATGCTAATGTAACCTTGTTCCTCGACCGAGTTCATCCATTATAACAAGAGAATGTTTGGTTGCATTTCGCAAAATCAAATTTGTTTCATATAATTCAACATAGAAAGTAGACTGCCCTGAAATATAACTTTGAAAATACAATACTAATGTCTTAAAATTTTTGAAACCCCAAATGAATGTCAACCTGTAGTAATTCGATCACCTGCACCCATCCTTGTAAATATTCGATCAACTGGTGAGAGTTTCATTTCATTCGCAGGGACAAAGCTACCCTACAATACAGTAATGCGGTATTTTTTAAATAATAAGGAGAGACATGAAAAAAAAAAAAAAAAAAAAACAACGAATAACTTTGGAAATTTTAACTTGGTCTAAGTTTGCAGTTCAAATAAAATAATAACCGAAACTAAAATTAAGGCAACGCTGAAAATCTTCAGGACTAATTTTACAAAAAACTTAGTAGAACCTGAAAATTTTCAGATAAGAAAATAAACACTTTATTATTTTTTTTACTAAAAAAAAAACAAAAAACAAAAAATTTTATTAAAAAAATAAAAGTAATAAAAATAATAAAAAATTTCTGAATACGATCGTCAATTTCTAACCTTATTAAAGACCCTCTATCTTTAACAGGTAATAATTTATCTTTAACAAATAATGACACTAAAACATCATCAGGATGAAATAGTGTACTGAATCTGCAATATTTACCAAATATTACATAAAACGATACTGTGCAAACCTTTTTATTCAGATCCCGATTATAAATATGTATTTTTCTGCAGCTAACAAAAAGCACTTACTATTTGAGCAAGCACAACCAGTACACCAACTTGACGCATTAGTGTTGATTTCCCACCCATATTTGGACCTGTCAGCAGAATTATTGGTGGTTCATTTCCTCCCAATAAAACACTGTTTGGTATGTATGTAAAACTGCTGCCCGAAGCAGCCATCGCAGCAAGCGATGGATGATATCCAGACTTAATTTCTAATATAGGCTGGAAATATAATCAACGACTAATTTAAAGATTAATCATTCAATGCAACAGTAATTTTATAAATAACAATTTCAACATCCACTCATTAACTTAATTTTCAAGTTTTCTATAAATTAGTACAAAACTAGATTTCGATTATTTGCAAACACCACAAATATAAATAAATAAGTTTATAAATCATAATCTACAAACAAATAAATTTATACCTGCTTACTATCATAAACAAATTGTGGACGGCACATATTTAGACCACAGTCTTGACCATAACGAGTTAAAGAAAGAAGTACGTCGAATGTGGCCATTCGTTCAACAGCCATTGTCCATTTGGTGGATCTTCAAATGCAAAAAATTGATTTAATTATTACATTTTCTCTATTATCCCTATATTAATAATTCATATTTTTTTTCTTTTTCTGAAATTTTTTTCTGAAACTGTAAATTTTTGCGGCCCATTAATTTATATCAATTGGATGCTGATAAAGTTTCAAAGTTAAACAGATTAATGCAAATGTCAAATTATTATCGAAGAAATAACCGCACTCTATTATCACAGAATCTGCAAAAATAGTCTGTGTAAAAATAATATGTCACACTACTGCTGCATGTATTCACTTAAGTTTAAGATAATTATCATCATAAGTCATGATTAGCAACGATGAACAAGAAAATGAGATGCGTGTTAAGATGCACCACAA
Source organism: Brugia malayi (assembly GCF_000002995.4). Lineage (NCBI taxonomy): Eukaryota > Metazoa > Nematoda > Chromadorea > Rhabditida > Onchocercidae > Brugia > Brugia malayi. The sequence goes on from NW_025062477.1 coordinate 6,180,531, forward strand.
TTCACTAGTCTCCAGCTCTCAACGGTTTCACCGCTGCCGTGTGACTTCGCGCGAAATCAAAATTCATATTCATGTCGATTACCAACATTAAGTATCTAAGAGTGATTTAAATTCACCGAACTGCCCATATAACCTTAGATCATTGTTTTGAATAGTCCCAGTCCCAAGCCAGCAAAGATCGAAATAGCTTAATATATCGCTACCCTACTGTTATGAAATATAGCTATAAAACATGTACTTACATTCATTTCTGAAATCAAATCTGAAATCAATTCCATTATTCCGAAATAATCGAGTAACATCATTTGCTTAAAAATCTGACCAACCTGTCGCCAAAATCAGCAAATATACGCCGCATGATGTCATGCCGTAAGATATCAAGCTGATTTTCGGCTTCGTCCAAATTTTTAACTAAGTTCACCAGCTCATCCGTTACCATCCGTTTGTATCCCTATTTCGAAAAATGACACCAAATAAATGGAGGGAAATACAACGGAGAAGAGGAATTTAGTTAACATTGTCTAACCTTTCGAGAGGATTTAAGTCCGAATTCATGGCTCAAATTCATAGCAATCTCTTCTGGTATTTCAAGCTGGTAACGAGATCGTCCGCTACCAAAGAAATTGATGTTCTGGAAACATTTGAAAACTTTTAATAGTTATGAAACTGAAAACAAATGACTTCTACATTTTTAAATGATAGCGTTAATATATAATTCCTGACTATTCATTTTCACGATAAGCAAAAAGATTACAGAACAATGCAGTTGCTTCCTGATGACATTCAAATACAAGTCCAATTCATGGATGCATTCCTTTACGTTACTAATCGCATCATCGTATTCCTTAATTATACCTTTTTCTGGTACGATAATACCGTCTTCTAGAGCTTTGTCACGATTGAATGCACTCTGCAATCGTCACATTTAAACTGAGATATGAAAAGAGGAGCTTCTCAATGATAACATGCACTCAAAAATTTTACATAAGAATAAAGCATATTAAGGAAATATTTTCTACAATGAGTTAATGATATCGATATCTTAAAAAACTAACACTACCATAACAGCTAAAGAAATAATTCTAACAACTTAATTCAACCAGAAATGGAACTAAATAGGTCCCAATGTAGCGAAAATAATTCGATTCTGATCAATGTGCAGTGGAAAAAATGTGCATCAGAAGAAGCTGGGTTAATTAGCTAAAATATGGAAAGTCTTCTCATACAATGCTATGGAATGTAGCTCATAAAGCACACTCAAGTTCTAAAAGAGAACAGGATGATACAAGAACAAAGACAGATTGATTATAGAAATCATGACTTCTCTCACAAAACTAAGATGAATGAATAGTTAACTAACTTTAAAATGCTGAAGATCTTCCGAAATGTCGGGAAACCGATAACCAAAGCAACGTTCCAACAATGAAGGACTAAAATAACTTTTGATTTGATAAATGTCATCATTTATATTTAATCAAACAAAAATAACTTAATCCCTACTTTCGTCATTAATCAATCTTATTATAATGAACAATTTTAAGCAGTTTTGAAATTAACTGTGAATGCAACTCAAATCAAAAGAGTAACAAAATGTAAACGGTCTTATTCTTAGTAACATGCTAACTAATCTCATATACTTTAACTTTGAAATTAATCTTAAGACTTTGAAATGAAACGTTTTCAGCAAACTTTTACTGATTTGAAGTGATTTTTACATTATCAAATTTTTGCCACTTGCAATCTGAAATCATACATTGTTTCCTGACTCTTGCCAAAATGTTTCATAAATTCTATACGAAGATCCTGTACATGCTCAAAACCTTCTAGTGCTCGGATCAAATCTCGAATTTTTCGTTTATTGTAACGCATTGTTTCGAACATCTGTGCACGACTGTCAGGATGCTCTTCCGCTCGGTATTTCAATCCTAATGTGTGTATTCTGGAAAAGAAAAAACATATTTCCAATAAAATCTATTGGATCTCAAAGAATAAAGCTCACTTTTGAATTAAGCGTTCCAGGTCAGGTACTTTGCGTAACAGTTCCACGGCTTTATCAATAAATCTCTTCAATCTCGCTTTAGAAAGCCATTCGATTGCGTCTTGTCGTGAACATAAGATCTTCCGATCGCAAACAGGGGCACAAATCCACTGTCGAAGAAGACGTTTACCTGAAACTGATTACAAATCAATTGCAGAACTGTTTGAAAAAATAAAACAGAGACAAAAAAGAATTTTTGAAAGTAAAATATAAGTAGCATATTCGCTAAGAAATTTTTGCTACTATTCCAAACATTTCGGCAAAACATACCTGCCGGTGTAATACATTTATTAATAACATTATAAAGCGCATATTTTGCTGTAATTGGATCGCACAGTGTAAATTTCTGCATTGAACTAATAGGCGGGATGATATTGAGATGTTTCAAAGCAAGGCTATCCAAAATAAGGCGGCGTCCACTCCAATATTTTTCATCACTCTCATTCTTAAAAAAATTCAGATTTTGCCGGATATCAAATTTATCAGACTTTACCACATCAAAAATCATAATGATAATTTGTTGCAAATGCAACTGATTGGAAAGGTAACAATATAAATTAACCTCATCTTCTAGAACTCCCTCAAGATTCAAAGGTTTGTATAATTCAAACCTTCGCATTGAAACCATATCAGAAAGAAGTCAAAATTACAAAAAAATTATAGAAATAAAGATCAGTATGCAAGCATGGTGTAACTGATTGGAAAGGTAACAATATAAATTAACCTCATCTTCTAGAACTCCCTCAAGATTCAAAGGTTTGTATAATTCAAACCTTCGCATTGAAACCATATCAACATCAATAAAGCATCTCCTTAAATACCTGAAATTTGAAGTATTTTCTACCTAAAAAATTTCATCACGAGATTTCTCGAGTAAATCTAATTGTTTACAAGAAATCAAATATCGAAAAGATGGAGAAAAAAACAAACTATAGTGAATTTCAATAGACTGGCTATGAATATGAAATACTGAATGAACAAACCAAATAATAGCTCCTAAAGCTGAGACGCATGCATCGTATGTAGGATTACATTTTAAGGGAAGACTATCTCTATCGATCATATTGAGTAAAACTACAGGCCACTTATCGTATAATTCGCCAAAGTATTTATCACTTGATAACTGTAATAAATTCTTAACTTCAATTCCCTCAATATTCCTTGACTAACTCCAAGCAGAAGTTGTTTATCTTAGCAGCTTATAATACAAATTTCGTTTTGCCAAATTATTTTAAAAGAAAAATAAGCATAATATAACAACATAAATGTAAGCATTATAACAGGATAAAAAGAAGAGAGGTTGGATATTTTAAAAAATTTCGAATAAGTTTTCTCTATATGCTGAAATAATCCTTACCAGCTTCAAAGTGCTTTCGGATGTTAAAAATTCCTTCTTCGAAACCAGCGCCTCTTTTGGCACAGCATTTACAGTAGTATTATATATGATCAGTGTTAATGCCGAAACTCGCCCTCGTTCATATAAAATCTGTAAAGATTTTAATAAAACAGAATCTAATTTAAAAAAATGTTTGTTGTAGTAAGTTCAAGGACCAACCTGGGCTGGCTGATAATGGGAAAATAATGTCCTCAGAGCAGAACGGTTACTGCCGTCTGAGAGGCAGCCAATCTGAAATGGTTTTTTAAAAGATAAAAAAGGTGAGATGACTAAAAGATATCAATTTGAAAACGTAATATAATATAAAACGTAATAATTTGAAAAATGTAATATAGTTTTTTTTTTTCGACTTTTTAGGTTTTTAGGCAAAAACATACGTAAAATCGACCAACGGTAGTGTCAATGAAACAGACACCATATTCTACATTTTCCGTACCCTGAAAATAATTTATTTGGGCTAGTTAATCAATCAAAACAAAGTAATGAAAGTTAGTCTACTGTTAAAATTCAAATACCCTTTCAGCTATAGCATACAAGTAGCGTGCTGTTGTGTCCATCACATCTATAATGTTTTCATCATCATTTCCATCAAGTACTCCGTATATCCGAGTGCCTGAGGTAGTAATATTGCACACTTCTCTAAATCATAAGAAAGCAAAACACTGTGCATGCAGAAGTATCAAATTTGCAAAAAAAATTATATTAATTTCTTCGAGAACAAATAGCAAAAGCTAATTCACATAATAAAGCAATAAGAATTAGTAATGTAATTATGTAAAATATTCTAAAATTTATAACTGATATTTTATACTTTGAAGCTAAATAATGTGAATTGAGATCGACTGTGTTAAAAAGATTTCGGAACAGTGAACTATTTATATTAAATCATACCTCTTCACAACTCTGTCATTAACTTTCTCGCTTTTATTTCGGTTTTCCAACTGCGTTGGTGTTTCGGTTTGTTCCACACGGGCAACTTTATATCCTCGATTAACCAGCTGATCAGCAAAACGACCGTAAGCAACTTCTGGAAATCCACAATGCGCAAAACTACCCTGAAGAAATCCAACTTTGACAACCTCTTTTACAAGTTTGGCTTTCATTAAAAATGACTTAGAAATGAGCCAATGAATAGCTTATTAAATCAGTTAAATTTAACTGACTCTCATGTAATTGAGGTTTAAATTTTCGACTCCAATTACAGCGTCCATGTGATACATTTCGTAAAACTTTCCAACTTTAAAAAACAATACTGTATCAAAATAAGCCGACTTAGCTGCCCACCACTGTCGATGTCCTAAAAATACTTCGAAGGTCATCATTTATAATAAAACAGTTATTTATGAAAAATAAGAAAGCCGGTCGAAATCTAAATCTATATCATCATTTTTATTATTTTAGTCCTCTAAATCTGCAAATTTTACTGGTTCAAACTTTATAGTCTGCTGGAAGTCATACCCGGCGTTTGCTTTTTCATGAACGCATCCGGTACAAATAAAGTACGCGGACAATAATCTGGATGACTACGCAAACGTTTATCTGCATCCCGAATGCGATCTGGTTGAAGAAAATCGAAGTCTAAATGAGGAAACCGCATAGAATCAACATCGGTCTCAGTATCCAAACATGCAGGAGATGCGTTTTCATCCGGCATATCCCTATCACTTGAACGATCTAATTTTGATGCTGACACAGATGAATCCTAAATACATATGACTAAAAAATTAATTGCAACTAACATTTATTAAATTCCTGAGGACTTTGAATTGGAAAATTTCGTTTACTTCACGTTCTAAAAATCTCGAATCTTTACTAGTAATGTAGGATGGTTCAGAACACATATTCATAGAACTTTATAAGTGTTTGCTCAGCATTCACAAAACTTTATAAATATTTACTCAGCGTATATTTGACTTCATGTGAGAAAGAACTTTAGTTAAAGCATCTTTTATTTTAAACTTTGCTCAGGATCCACGGAAATAAATATGAGTAATTTTGTCAGTTTATTAAAAGAATCAATTAGTTACTTAACACAGACCTGCTCTGTGGCGCGAAATGAATTGATAAACGATATAGCCATCTCGCTCACATCATGCTTTGAAGATATGGTTTCCGAAGAACTATTTTCACTTTCAGGAGACTTCTAAAAGAAAAAAAAAAACAGTTTCTGAACCAAATTTTACGCTAGTCATTAGTATATAATTCAAACCTAAGTTTTTTTCTTTTTTTCATGTTAGATCCATATAATTAATGTATGAAACTCCAATACGCTTCGAACCAAATGCAAAGTAACTTCTTGTCAAGGTATTTAAGGTCAAAATTTCTAATTCCAATAACTCGAATTTATTTTTACAATTTACTTTTCGCCTCAAAATTTCAACTACTATTATTCGGTAATGAAAAATTTTATAAACCATTTGAACAGCAAACTGCTCCTTACCGACTTATATCTTATGCTTTGTTTTATATTTTCCTCATTATGTTTCATATCCATCATTTCAACATCATTATCTTCTGAATCTGATGAAACCACCACACGGCGACGTTTTTTGCATGACTTTTTCACTAATGATAGCTCTTCATTTGATGGTCTTTTCGAATGTGGACCTCAATGAATGCATACAATATAAATTAGATTTTTTTTTTTTTCATCAAATCTAAGACACCAGTATTGTGGATAATACAACCTATTAGTTGAAAAAGACCTTAAAACTTCAAAAATTTAATTTAATTTATCTGATTCATTAAATTTAGTCTCTTCACTTGTGCAGAACTAATGTTTAAATCTAGATGAAAAATGTTAGTAGGTAAATGATTAATTTAAAACATTTTACGTACTGCTAGTTAATGAATAACTGTCTATCTCAAAATAAATAAGTCATGTTAACAACTGTAATATTTGGTAGATTTGCATGAAAAACTTTTTTTTTTTTTTTTGCGTTTTTGCGGATGTAAAATTTTATAATGGAAATGAATCAAAGTTAGCTATAATTCCAGTGTCGACAAAATCCGTTTTTTCAAATAAGTCTAGTATGCTAATGTCTTTTAAAAACTATTTAAAATAATTTAAATTAAGCACTTTTAGTGACATCTTCCATCCGGATATCATTGTCCCCATTAATATTCTTCTGCATTTTTGAAACTTTGGGAGGAGTAGAACTGGTCTGCAAAATATCGAGTTTCATAAATTCTTATTTATAAAACACAAAAATTAGGAATTCAAAGTTTGAAGTACTGAACTGCACTGCAACTAAATATATTTAAAAAGTATGTGACCAATAGAATATATGCTGATTTTTAGTCCTTTTAACCAGAAATTCTGAGTCGAGTAATAATTTCCTTAATTTTGATAGCTCATTCTATCAGTATTTCATTTCACATTACTTAAATTTATTTCTGACCATTAATTCAATTTCCAAAATAACTTGCTATTTCCTTCTTATTTTACATTTCTTCTAATTCTCTGCTGATTTATTCTTTTTTTTATTCTAACTGATCTCTAAAAGGTGGGAACAGATGGGGACTCCCAGGTAGGCGGGATAACCTTCGAATCTACAGGGAGAGACTAAGTTGCGAATCGATAATTTAGAGCTACTCTTTTCATCGGAACATTGCTCTTTTATTTACTTGAGATTCATTTTTTTTTTCCTTTTCAATACAATTTTTCAATGGATAATAAGATTCTTTTCAATGGATTAAAATTTCGCTGACCGTTTGATTTCCGATGGATT